>NC_139731.1:14652477-15947477 GCF_964211835.1 Anser anser | reverse complement strand
GTAATGTCACCTGTAAGCAAGCTGAATAGATAGGTTCATTCTTACGTTTTAGAGAGCTTTTATTTCCTTTCTGTACGGTACAACCATCGCTGGGAGCCTGCTCAAGATGGTGTTTCTTTTTTGTCTCCTTTTAAAGAGCTTCCTGCTGCGATCGGGTCTTTTTCTTTCCCCCCAAAGTTTCTGGTTTTGGGCTCAGCTAAAAATCTGTGACTTGAGAAACTTTCCCGGTATTGTTGAGACAACATCACAGGAAATCCTTGCCCATTTTGTAAAAAGTGTAAACGAGGAAGGATGGAATAAGTCAAAAACGCATTTAATTGTTCAGACACACGCTGTTTTAATTTTGTAAATTCAATATTTGCTTAAAAACAAACAAAAATCGATTTTAAAAAAGATCATCTTTTAATTGCCACCAGTTTTTGTAAACCCAGTTCTGCTGGCCCTCAGTCCTGGTCCTCAGTGGGACCTCCGTTAACACAGGTCTTAATGGTCCGAGCCGGGGCTGCTCTAGATAAGCCTCAAATTAGTTAATTTTGAACTAATAAGGAATTGGGGATTGTTTTAGTAAAGGCCAGGTCCTGCTTTTGTATTATCATGCAAACAGTCCCCTCGACTTCAGTGGGGCCGCTGGCAGGAATAGGGTGAGGAGATGGTTTCGTGTTTAGAAATCTGCAGAGAAACTCTGGACATATTATCAGGCTTAAATACATTTCCACTACACAAGCTCCTTAAAAAAAATAGTCGTGGGGGATTCTGTAAGGCCGTATTTGTAGGTTTATCTGTGGGGAGGAGCTGAATAAAAGATTTATTTTTTAAATTTATGGCGAATGGCAAGCAATAGGATCTTGAATGGACTGAGAGGGGTGGTTTTGTTCTTGGAGGGAAGGAAGAGAAGCCTTTGCGTGTAAGCTTGCTATCTATTTTATATGTGTTTATTTGATGGTATAAAATCCTGGGGTACTTGGGGGGAACTATTCAGAGTTGCGGCTGATGGCAGCGTGCGCCGGGTGACACGCCGGCTCCTTCGGGAGGCCAGAGAGCTCCCATAAACTTTATTTCCAGTTATGAATACTTCATTCGCTGAAAATCAGGCCTGAAAGTGATGTGTCTGAAATTAGCGACTGTTTCCAAGGGGAAAAAGGAGTTTAGTGGATTAGAAGAAATAAACAGCTCAGCTGCGTTTAAAAAAAAAAAAAAAAAGGGGGGGGTAATTTTTTTCATCATTGCAATATTTCCTGTTGAGAAGCCCATTCCTGTAGCCTTCCTCGCAGGCCGTGGGAGCACTGCCTGTAACAAAGCACTCACGGTTTCTCACCGCTTTTGCAGGGAAGGGAGGAGAAGGAATCATCCCTGGCTTTTGCAAACTGTGGTAAAGGACTGAAGCTGGAAAGATCAGGTTGTCCTCTTATCCTTCGAGTTTGGGATTTTTTGCAAAAAAATTTGTTTCAGGCCCAGTTTAGTATCTTCTTTGTTTTTATGGAAATTTCGTAATTAACCTGAGTGTTTTATGCTTCTAATTCCAGAAAGCTGTACAATATTTTTTCTCTTTTTCTGGGAAATCCTACCGTTTTTTATGAAGGATGTTCTTCTTTTTCTGATCCAAGGAGAAGTCCTGATTTGACTGGGATTTCTGCTTCACCTCTTAAAAAAAAAACGCCTTGGCCATTTCTTTGCAAGTGCTCGAACGCTCGCGAGGCTCCTTCCAAGTTCTGCCCCGGTGCAAGATTTTACATTTGCAGAGTGTTATCGTTCCAGTAACAATTCACCTGGGGATGAAAAGCAAACCAGCTGATAATTTATTGTCAGAAGTAGAAATATTTGCTGCGGTTGCTAAGGCAGAAAGTGGAAAGTCTAAGTATGAATCAGCCCTCTTCTGACCGGGGTTGTTTCTGGGTTCGAAGGGTTTTAAAGATGGCTGGAAGTTGAAATCTTTGCAGCTTCCTTCTGTCCAGCTCTTTTGGGGCTGAAAATGATGCCCAGTTACTAGTTAGCCCACCAAAACCCTTCTGAGAAAATTTTCGGAAAGAAGATGTCTTCAGTACGATTCAGGAAGGCCATAATTCGGAATGCCTGATCGCCCCCAGTAGGAGCTAGGAGAACTCAGAGTTTCTGAAAATCAAAGCGTTTTGGTAATGAATATGTATATTGGGGTGCAATTAATAAGTTGCTGTTTCTCAGGAGAAAAAATGGAAAAAATTGCTCTTGCTGGAGTCAAATGGGTTCGTAGGGCTCTAGTGCCCGCTGAGATCAACTGGGAACTTCTTTGCGTGTTTTCCAGCCACAGGATCGTTCCACCTCCCCTGTACGGCCCCAAGGAAATGTGGTTAGTGCAGGTGAAGCACACAACAAAGAGGTTCATTTTCCTGCAAGGCAGACCCCGGGGTTTCGATGGCCGTGAGCAGCCCCAGGAGCAGGCTGCTGAACGCCGCGGTTGCCGGCGCAGCTGTGCGTGGCCGGCGTGCTGGATGCTGAGATGCTCGGAGCCGAGCTGCAGAGTTTAGGGCGAGCGTAGCTTTCAGCTGCTCTGCAGCAAACAAGACTGTCCCTAGAGATGCCGTGGCTGACCTTCTCGTCCTGTGCCTGCTGCTCGACGTTGCCAGCCGGACCGAGAAGACAGATAACAGCCAGCGGTGCATGCCGTCGGTATTGGGCACAACTCATTTTTCTTCCCTGCTATCCTGAACCTTTCCCGATATCCCAAACCTGCAAAATGTGGACTCGGCTCCCTGCAATGTGGCTGCGGCGAGAGGTCGGCCCCGTTGGCGGTGGGACCCGGAGCGGTCCGCAATGCCGTGCCTCAGGCACCGCAGCCCGTCAGCAGGAGCCTGCGAGCGTTTTGGCCATGGTGTCTTCTCTCTGCTGGGTCTCCAGTACTTTCCTCATGACACTGGTGGTATTCGGGGCATTAACAGCACACCAGGCTTGTAGTTGAACTTATTCGTAGATGCATTTTGTAGCAGATAGACTTAACTTCTTGATAAGGAAACAATGAATAGTTCCAGTATTTTTTTTAACTTTGCATTCCCTTCTTTCAAATGTTTCATTCTTCTCTTTACCCCTCCCAAAGGTCACGATATGGGGAAAGTAATTACTTTGCTAAAGTTTTTATTCTGTTTCATGAATGGCTTAGAAAAGCGCGCTTGAAAATTTATTGAAAGTAAATTTATGGAAAATAAATCCAGGCCAAAATTTCAGGTTTGCTGAAGAAAGGTAGGAGTTCAGCACTGGCAATTGTATTTAAAATCTCCCTGGATCAGGTGTTGCTTTTACCATGTGAGGATTTAATTAGTAATAACAATGCTGATCTGGGTTTAGTAGTGGAAACCGCAAAGCGCAAATATCTGCCTCGTTTGCTGGTGAATTTAGCTGTGTTTCTCTTCCTGTCTACCTGTGCTTCATTTATGCGTGTATCTCTATTGCTGCTGATAGCCGGACAGAATTCAAGATTGAAGGTCCCTTCCAACCCAGCCCATTCTGGGATCCTCTAATATTATAGGTTGTACCATCATGAAATTTTTTTCGTATATGGGCGAGTAGCCTGTAGAGCTGTACTATGGAAACATCAGTTTGAAACCTTTTGTCTTCTCGATGGTGGGATCCTTATGGTTCACCAGCGTCAGGAGCGTGGTCAAGGGCCGTTCTCCACGTGAAACGTGTCCAGTAAATAGTTTAGAAACCCACATACGCTGGCTGTGAGGGTGCAGGGTGATTTTTCTGGAGCTGGGTAACCCTAAGGACAAAGCGGGGAGATTACTTGGAAAATTTGCTGCCCTCCAAGAGCTCTGCATGAGGCACGGTGCGGGGAGGGCAGGCTTGGCCACGTGTCCCCAGTGGCTCTTGTGGCTCCGTGTCCTCGGCTCCTGCCCATGCCAGCCCCTGGGAGCACGACAGCCCCCCGCCAACCCGCCCTGCGATCCCTCCCTGTCATCTCTGACAGTAACCTTAAATTGTAAAAACACATTCTGTAAGATGTGTGACTTTTTGAGAAGTTGATGTCCTTTTAATATGCAGGATCTTCGGGGGGGGGGGAGAAAAAAAAAAGTCCCCTTTTTGAAAATTAAAGCACGTGCCACAAAAGCATGCATTTATAATCATAGGGGTCTTTGTTTCAGCGCCTGCAGTACGAAATGCTAAATCAATAATAAATTTGAGATCAGCGTGAAGAACTACAGCACCAGAGCTGTGGAGCTGCCTCTCTTTCAGCATTGTTTTGGTAACGGTCTTTGTTCCGCCGGCATGCCAGAACTCCCGTCTTCCGTTCACGGTGTGTTTCTGGCCAGGGTAGTCCCGAGCTATCGAGTTCAAAACGGTCACTGCTTGATCTGTGAAAAAAGGCTTTAAAAATTTTGGAAATCTTTACAATTTTTCTGCTTAAATAGTTGTTCATGGTAGCAAGAACAATAGCGGTTTCACAAAAGCACAGAGTTAACAATAATACTTTTAAAGTCATCTAAAACCATTTTTGCATAAGGAATATAAAACGCAGATATATTTTGAAAGATTACATTCTTCTTCCTACTGAAACTGGTGTTTTACAAGTTCATTAACGCCTGCTTCAGTTAAGTGACCACCAGAATTCCTGTTAAGGACTGTTTTAGTCTCAACTGCTTGAAATCTGAAAACAGGAATGCATTTGAACTTAAATTTAGCAAACAAGTATATGTGAGTAGCTCTATACTTGATCTTCAGAGGCGATCGTATCGCCGTTTAGCTAGAGAGGACGTTGGGTTCCTACAGAGATGCTCTCAACGGGAGCTTCCGAGTCCCATCAATAACCCGTTGGCTTTGCGTGTCTGAAACCTGCTGCTGTGCTGGGTGTTTGGAGGTGGAATGAGGCTGCTGGCCCCTCCTGGTCATTTTGGGGTGTTGGGAACCCCCAGCGTCCGTTTGGGTTGCACCTGGGGCACGGGTTTAATCATCATTAAACAGTGAGGGAGTACCACTTTGGGCTCAGAAAGGCATGCTTTGGCCACCGGCGTCTTGCGTTTCCCTCCCCTTGGTTCCAGTGAAAGCATTCGCTGTGTTACCATGAGATCCCTCTGGACATCTCTGGGAAATTTGTGCTGATCCCAACTCTGAGCAGGACGGGCCCTTACTGGTAGCAAAGCTGGCTCAGCATTTACAAGGTCAAAATTGAAAAAAAAAAAAAAAACACAACAGGATTCCAAAAATAAGCGCTTAAAATTAGGTTCCCAATTCCAGAGCCCAAGTACGTGGTTTGTTTTGGTTAGTCGTGCACCAGCAGCTTCCACTACCATCAGTGACACTGGCTTGGATTTACAATACCCCTGACTACGAGGCTTTAGTTAAATGCCTAAATAAGGACGTAGCTCTAGGTTACCTACTTTATTTTTGCATCGTGACCCCAGGGCATTGCCCAAAAATGGTTGCGCAGTTATTTCTGCATATTTTATTTCTGAACCATAGCAGACCTGTGTGATATTGGAACGGAATAATGGCAAGTTCATAGAAGTTTTGCTATCATCTTGAACAGAAGAGATTCTTCGCAAGGACTTTTGGAAATACTAGTTACTGCTGTCAGTACTGTATTTCCAAATTATTTAGGAACTTTATTATACACACTAAATTTGCATTGCTTTTCTTCTAAGCGGTCCATTTGTTATTTATGGCAGTGAAGACCCATCGGTGTGGCAAGGCAAGTATTCCCAGTTCATGGGAACGCACGGCTCCCAATCCACTGGTGCGCAGGTTAGTTACATCTGCTCCTTCCAAAGAGCTCGGGAATTTGTCTCTTCCAACGAGGGTAATTATGGGCGGTGAGCGCCTTGCGGAAAGGGTTAATCCGTGAATATGATTTGATAATCAAAACGGGATAGAAAAGGGCCATGGCAGCCATGGGCTCGTGCCTGGTAATCACTCCGAAGCGGGTCTGGCTCCCGGTGTGCGTGGAACAAGCATGGCCACGATGTTGGGTCGTGCCCAACATGTGTAGGGTGTGTAGGGTTCCACCATTCTGCACCGTAGATCGTAAAGTCACGGACCTTGAAGATGGAAACGATCTTTTAGGTCATCGGTGCTGTTATCTTGCCTATATAGGAATTCTCCTGACAAATAAGGGCCGATCTGGTGAGAAACACGGAAATGTGGTGGTTTTCAGTAGGATGACTGCTGTCTGCTAACGCTCGCCGTCAGGTGTCTGAGTTGTTCTGTGGGGTGACATCTCCATTGAGGACCCATCTCTAAGGCTTTGGAGGCATGGGTTTTCATCTTTTTGTCTTATTTAATTTTTCTTTGGTCTTTAGCAAGCTACTAATAACGTTTATGCTGGTTAATAATAGAAATGTCCTGCACTTAGCAAATTTACCAAGAATAAAAACCGGCTTACTCAGGAGCGCTATTTAAAATAACTAAGACCATAAGATTTTGGAGGAAATAATTTTGGTGAACCACCTGTTCACGTACAGCTATTTTGGTAGACAAGGTAGAGGCTCTGGAAGGGCTCTATGAAAATTGAAAGACTACCGTATCTAAAATTTAATAAAAAATAAAGTAAATCAAAGTAAAGTCTATAGTCAAACTCCTTAATTGTGATGCATTTGCTGAGTTTCCCTCTTCCATCGTCGGCCCTGCTCTGATGCCATATGGTCTACCATGGAACATTTAACTTGTCAGATATAATGGATTGTCCTGGAAGCAGATTTTTGCTTTGAGCGTTCGGCTCCTTTCTTGCATTTCGCTCTCAGCTCCAGGCTGCAGAATGAAGGATTGTGGTGGAAATGCAAAGAAGAGACACACAGTTGATTCCCCTTAAGAGAGTGACCTATATGCCACAAAATTTTACCCACGTAAAGAGGCATTATCCCTGTCACTGACCCTAGCAGGCTGCATGTCAGAACCATTTAAATTTGTCTGGACTTAACAGATTGTGCAAATGTTTCAGAATCGAGTGCTTAGGAATAATAAAGGCTTGTCATTTCAACTTAGGCAGTGGCGGCGCAGCTCGCGATGGCCAAGGGATGAGTATTATTTATTGTGACCTACATGTAACCTAAGCCGCCTGGCTTGTAGACCTTGTAAATTAAGTTCATCTCCCAAGGCTACTGAAACTTAAAAAAATATATTATCTGATAAGGAACCCGAAGAGCCATTACTCTCTGGGCTGTAAAGCAGAGGTTAAGGTTGGAAGCGATCGTTTCTGTGGCTGGCCCAGTAGCAGTTAATTGCCCTAATACGGCCCTGCGGCAGGAAATGGACGTTTTTCCCGTTGTACCCACCTGGACACGGGGCTCGGCCACCGCCGGGAGAAGGGACCGGATTCGGCAGCTGCGCGTGCAGTGCTTCCACGGGAGGAATCTGGAGCAGGGAGGAATCTGGAGCAGGAGCAGACACTACAAAGTTTTCTATAACGCAAACTTAACCAAGCGATTTTGGAAACAAGCATGACAAATGACAAATTCTGCCCTGGATCTTTTTTTTTTTTTTTTTTTTCTAATTTACCTGAATTCACTGGAATAAAAAACAGTGAAACTGTAGGTAGCATCGCTTTCTAGTTCTGTGGAGTAATTAAAGAGTCTAGGATAAAAATCTAACCCAAGGTGCTCAGTTTTATTTAGTATTAGTGCAGCCAGTATTTCACCTGTAGAGAACAAAATGTTTGTAAGTCTGAATTTTGCTGTTCAATATAGCACTCCTTTCACATGAGAAGTTTGTATTGAGGAACAATAATTTTTTTCACGAATGTTATTGTCTTTGCCTCTAGGAGTGGAAAATTTGAAGCTAAATCATCACCCGGGAGTGGGGAGAAATCCCTCTCTCAAGGGATTTTTTTCAGCATAGGAATCACCCTTTCTGGATTAGTTTGCCTGAGACAGCTTTATCATTTTTGATCTGGCACTGCCGGAGAGCGTGTGTACTGATGCTATGAGTTTGCCTGTATTCTCAGCCCCAAATGTTCCCGAAACGTTGAGGAAATGTTAGGTCTCAAGTGTAACAATCTTATTAGGGTATGCATGCCCTCTGCTGGATATTACCGACCGGAGACTGTTGGGTATTTCATAATGTTGCAATCTATTTTACCACATTCATTCCCATTCATTCCGTGCACATATATTCCACGTAGTGTTTTGCCATACCCTAAGAAGCTTGTGGTTTGTTTTGCCTTCCTAACCAGCCCAAATTACCCTATCCAAATTGGTTTTAAACCATCAAAATTATAGAAAAAATAAAAGCTAGAGGTTTTTTTTTTCTCCTTAAATTTCCTGTACCGAACAATATTACAAATGAATGACATTTAAGTGGGAATGTGTAACTGAGTATTTAATAGTCTAATGACAGACTCAGGTAGTGCTGCCTGTATATGCGGAGAGCCTGGGAAAACGGGGGAGAAACGGGAGATAACCGCTGCAGAGACATCTATGTTAGCAAGTCGCCCTTCATCTTTGCGATCAGACTTTCGAAATGGACCAGGGCCTGCTCGCGGCCGACATCTGTGCCCTCCTCCGGGGCTCGCAGAGGATGCTGCGGTGGCGAGCGCGGCCCCGGCCGTGCCGCGAGCGGGCGGCGCGGTGTCCTGGCGCTGGGCCGTGCGAGGACGGAGATGCCGAGTCCCCCATACTCAGAGGGATGCAGCCGCCTGACGAGCAGGGCCTTTGTTTATCGTGGGGAGGTGCAGGTTTGACCCCCAGCCTGGAAGATAAGGCTTTTGATCTCTTTATCCTTGCTCTTGTCCAACATGGTTTGTTTTAGTAGCCTTTTAATAAACGCTACTAGATAGGGGGTGGTTTACAGAGCAAAGATTTAGAGCCCAGACTTGGCTGTGGGAAGGTTTATTGTCCTCTTTCAATTCTGTGTCTTTCATGGCCTCAGATCCTTATCTAACTTGTTTTAAAGTGATTCTGTTTTCATGCTTGAGTGAAAACCCAGGTTTCCAGATACCCGATAAGGATCTCCTGAACCGGTCCCTGAACAAATGATGAGGGATCGCCCCGCGGTATATTTCAATTTGAAATAGCTCTGGGAGGCTTACTTAGGATAAAACAATATTCAGTGCTTTATATTGAATTCTTAGATATTGCTTTCAGGTCTGGAGCTTTATTGCAACGTGTTTCTATTTGTCTCATGTCTTTATGAAAATGCTGCCCCTCGTTATTACTCTGATTCTTCAGTGTTGTATAACGCTTTTGGTTTTTTTTGGTTCTGTAATGCCTGCCTTCATCCCCTGCCCATCTTTTGACTATTGCATGCTCCAAGAATGAGAAGGGTAAATCACGGTGAGTAGGTTTTCTTAGAATTTTTGCTTCTTTACAAAATAAATTTCCCTATTATTTCCAGAATTATACAGGTGTTCAGGCTTAGATGATCGTAATTATTTCCTCTAAACTGAAATTCCGTGCACATATGAAAAGGAAGGGAGGCTAGGGATGCTTACGAAGTCAGACACATCTTCATGCTAAATGAAGGATCCCTTCCAGTGAATGTTCTTCTGTTCCACGGCTTTTGGGTTTGGGTGCCCAGTCGTTCGCTGCCGAGCATGACGGTTAGGATGAGCCTAGTCTTTGTGGGACACAAACAGTGGCCGTGATGGGGAGGATTCTCTAAGGTTTCCCTAGCTCGTTAAATATTTCTTCACACAACACTGAAAGAAACATTGTTTTGTTTAAATACCGACTTTAAATATGAACGTTTATTATTCTGGTCTCAATTAGTGCCTGCACTTGATGTGAAAGACGGCGACGTTCCTTGCCCACAGAGTGCAATATTATGCATCAGTTGCCCAATTGTACTGATGGCTCTGAAATGGCAATACCTTCGTGCCCTCTCTTTAATTTCAAGGTGCTGAAAACCTGTTGCAGAGCGTGTGATGTGCTTGTACTACTGGATTAGACCGCATTCGGTCCCTGTCATGCAGCTGTATCGTGAAGGCAAATCGGTATCCGTGTCAAACATTTCTTTTGTAGGACAGCGCGATAACCTTTGCATTGATTTTGGTGGGACTAGACGAGGACTAAAGGACTATTCTATGTATATCTGGTAGAATGCGATCTTCGATACTCGGTCTTCACATTCTTATTGTTTCAAATATAGTTTTGCCGCAGCTATTTTGTTTTAAAAGCACGCAAACAGAGAAATCACATACTGCCCTGTAATAGATGCTATTATTTGGTAGATTACAGAAATAGAGCAATTTGCCTCAGTCTTTTGATTTGGGGCCAACATTTCATGACCCAAGATCAGTGACAAAAAAAAATTGCTCTCCTAACTGAATATGCAGAGAGGGGAGCGCGGAGGGGCCGGCGGGGTCGGGGCTGCCCTGTCCCGGGGCGCAGAGCTCGCGGGGAGCGCAGCTGGGGAGCGCGGGGCCGTAATGCCAAGTCTGAGTGCTTAATTCAAGCCAGCGATGGTCACTGTTAATATAATAAGCGACACGTACGGGCACACGAGCACACGTCTAGGGCTGCGTAGAGGAAGGAGTCTGGCCCTAGGGGTGTTTGGGAATTAACCCTGCCTATTTAAGCAGGAGCACTAGGGCAGTGAGGGGAGTCGGAGATGAAGCACCACTTCTGCTCTGGATCTCCTTCCATTCATTTGCTTGTTCAAGTCAGATCCGTAGCATTATTTTAGTATAGGTCTTAGGATTTAATTTCCTTTGCATTTTGATGGTATTGTTTAAAAAAAAGAAGGAAATCTCCTTTTGTAATAGCACTTGCTCTGGCATCGTAACGTCTCTTTAAAAACCATTACTGTTTACTGCACATCCGTGTAAGTGGAAAAATCCTCTTTCATGTCAAGCAGATCTCTTTCTCCTAGCACTGTGCTACGTTTTGGGGTATGATGCCATTAAAATTATTGGGATTAATACCTTCCCTTAGCTTTGTATCTAATTTACGGAGCTTCCCTAGATCACTTGCTGTGTCATTTGGGCTATATCGCGCACGTTCTTGCACAAACTTTGTTTAAAATCTATTAGATTCCTTTCTTATTGTCTGTACTTCACATAGAGCACAAAGCAGAAATAGCTCATTAACATGATACTTCCATTACCATCGGGTGAGATTCTTTGTGATGTAAAATACGCTGTTCAGAACCTCACTGAAATAAATAGGATATTTTGACTGTATATCCTATACCAGGAAGCGCATTACTGTTGGAGAAATATGTGTACATAACCTAGGTCAAGCCCGAGTTACTAACTGAGCCGAGCTAAGTAACTCTCTGCTGTGTAAATGTTGGCAGAGGAGAGATTGTGCCCGTACCCCCAGCTTCAGCAGTTACTGCTCAGCCCCGGTTGCCTGAAACTGAGTCCAAAAAAAACCTCATTTAATACTAAAAGCATTCTGTTTTTTTTTTTTTAATTTGCGTTTTTTTTTTTTTTTTTCTTTTAAAGAACAGAGGACGCAGAAGTTCTGAAAAAAAAAATAAAGAAATTACCTGCTGGCTCCTCAAAAGATAACGTGGGAAAGATAGTTTTTCTGCCAAGGTCAAAAGATTGCAAAGCCCAGGAGAATATTCCTGGAGGGCACAGGGTGCGTGTATGTATTTCCCTGAGAGTGAGGTGCTCGTAGGTGTGTGTGGGCATATAATGTACAATAGCTCATAAAGAGTTTTTTTTCTTTTTCTTTTTTCTTTTTTTTTTTCCCCTAGGATAATTTGTAATGCAATACAAATTTTAGCTTGATTTCTATAAGCTTGATTTTTTCTTGATTTCAAATCTCAGAGACCAAAAAAAAAAAAAAAAGCCAATAGTCCTGATAATCTGGATATCAGAGACAAAAGCTGCTGTGCAGAGCCAGTCCTCGTGGCAAATTCAGAGACCAGAGGTGGTCCTCTCGCACACGGGTGAGCACGGAGAGGAGCCCTGCCCTCCTCTCTCTAGTGCTCGCGCCCTTCCATCCTTGTGCAACCAACTTTCAACACGCATAGGAGAATGCTGAATGCAAGAGCTATAGATAACAGGCTGAAGACAACTGTTTCACGATCGTCATAATAATGCAAATAAGCCCTGCTCCGGCTGATGGTATGTATCTGTTCATTAGAGAAAGACAAATGCGGATCTCTAAAGTTCAGCCCATTCTTCAGGTCCTGAGAACTTTTTTTTTTTTTTTTCAAAATCTGCTCCAAGCTTTGTGTTTTCTCATGCTTGGTCTCGCTTCAGCAGTGAGTGCTCCCTGAATTTGTCGTTCCCTTAAGGGAATCGGTCAGTCTTCCTTCAGGATGCACCCGAGACCCTTGGACATCAGAAGGAATGAGAATTAATTTTGAATAATGTTAGAAGTGCAGTAGTAAAATATGAGATAGGTTAAGGAAAATTGCAGATCTGAACAGACCCAAATTTGGAGCCATTAAAATTTCAATCTTTAATTCATTTTTTTTTCCAGACAGGTTTTCATTCTTCAATCTAACCAAGAACTAAACCCCAAATGTAGGGCATCGGAAACCTGAATTAGAATATTCTGGTTGAACTCATCTCTAAAAAAATATGTCAAACACGAAATCAATGTAAACATTGAATTCAAGTCATTTATAGAAATAGCTTCACTTCCTTTTCCTCTGCAGATGGAAAGAGTTGCCTCATGCCTCTCATTCTGCCTACCCAAAAAAAGACAAGGTGCCCTATCTCCCAGGGCAGGGGAGAGCAGAGCGGGGAATCAGATGACTGGCATTTGTGCTTGGGAAGTTGCTTGAATTTTCTACTTAATTTAATTAATTTTTCAAAGTGCACCATGGAAAGACGGGTGGCTTCTTTATTGATTGATTGGCAATCCCAGGCTGCTTTTATTTTATTTTTGCACTTAAACAAAAACGCAAGCGAAATATTTCCGAAGCAGTCGTTTGAGTTTAGTGAAGATAAGCAGTGTTCTTTTCTTGAAGTAGTGAGAGAGCACGGCCGTGAGACTCAGTGTGTTTGTCAGGAACCAGGAGCTGCATGGAGTTCTTTCTTTGTCTCTCCGGTGATTGGCATGCATTGTGGCAATTAATTGCATATAGATATATATAAAAATATATTTACACACCCTAAGTTATTACCTCCGATGACAACGAAAATGCCTTTTCTGCATCACCTAAAGAATAAGCGTGTACTTGGAAGTTATTAACCACCCTTTGTAGGTCAACTTCTTCCATGAAGCTTTGATTCAGTTGTCAGATCATAAAGCCACGTAAGGATATATGTTTTGTTGCACGCGTGGAGTGCTGGTAACAAACGGCACACTTTAGCATTTGGTCCTCTAGGTAGAAAAAATTAATCAGACGTCTGCCTAGATTCGTTACTCGTCTGTATTTCAAGCTCTTTTTTTTTTTTTTTTTCCTCCTTTTTTTTTCTTTCCCCCTTCTCCTTTCCTGGCTTACAACAAATATTACTAACGGGTACTTTTAGGTTTTAAAATATGGACAACAGTACTCCATGCAGTAAAAGACTTGAACGATTAATGCTACCCTTATGCCTCTTTTGAGTAGTTTTAGCCATGGGGCTTGGCACTGCCACCATTGTCTTTGTGCCAAAAAATATCCGCAGCGGCTGCCGCATTCTAGTACTAGAGGGTTGTCTCGAAAATTCCGCAGTGAATGCGTCGGGTGTCTACATCGCTGTAGACGCTCTCTCTTTTTTAAAACATTAAAAAAAAAAAAAAAAGAAAGGGGGAGAGAGAATCTTTAGCTCTCGCAAACCTCGGAAAACGCACAGCGCAGGCTGCGGTGCTCAAGCGACTGAAAATGATGCATAATGTACAGTAAACGTAGAAATTCAGGGGAAGCTTTTGTATCTGTGAGCACAAATAGTTGCTTAAAGAGCCTACTCTTGCATATTATCAGCACTCTTGCAAATTTTATTATCTGAAACAAATGTGCCAGTGAATTTTAAGCAGAAAATCAACATCAAGACTGTAGCTAATTTTAAATGGACAGTTTATACAAAAGATATTCCTCCCCCCCCCCCCCCCCCCCCCCGAAATGAAGTGTCGGTACAAAAAGTATGATAATTTCATAATTACAGTTGATGGTGAAAATCTGTGTGTGTGTATCTTTTTAACGGTTTCTTGACTTTTTCATGAATTTCAGTTATTTATTCTTAATAGAGCAGGCAGATTTCTAGCTGCATGCGGGAACAACAACAACAACACAATGTAATAAAGTTAAAGGCTTACACTCGCGGAATGAAATGTGTTCACTCATGATCTCCAAAGCTATCTGTTTGGTGGTAAAAGTGGATGCTAGAGATGAAATCTTTACAAGGAGCATAATCCTAAAAAAAAAAAGTCAATCTCCTGCTGGCTGCTGTGCCGCTTTGGTACCTCACAGACTTCGACAGAGTCCTGGACGAGTGCCCATTGATGTCATGGAAACACTCAAATTACTGAGAATGATTCATGTCTATGCTGTTCTCTTATCCTCCCCCACACAAATAGAAGTAGATTTTAACCCTGACAACTTGTAATTTGCAGCGGGTTTATTTTAGTATCGGGATAAATATTTTTTAACAACTGAAATTAAGACGAGGCTGCCTGTGTCTGATCCGATAGGAACGGGGGCTGCCGAGAGCCGGGCAGCGGCGAGAGGAGCGGCGAGAGCCCCTCGTGGGACCGCGTGCGCTCCGTCCCCTCGCCCCGCTCGCCTCGTGGGGCTGGCGTTTCTCCCCCTGCCCTCGCCGCCCCTTCCCGGCCCTCTCGGGGCGGCGGGCGTGCCAGCGAGACGTTTTGTTGTCAGGTCTCGGCGTCGGGCTCACGATTAAAATTTCGTTGTCATTTCCAGCTTGAATTATCTCTGCGGAGGCTTCCAGTGCTCGGAACCCGAGGGGGGCTGTGGAGTGGGTGATCCATCATTTTCCTATAGCCAGATACAAGTGCTTTCAAAAGTTATTACGGGTGCAAACGTCCTATGAATTGCAAATAAATTGTGGGGGTCCCTGCGTTTAAGCGAGGGGTTTACGTGGCGAACAACAAAAGCAGTAGCAACCAAACAACGGGGAGAGGAACGGCCAAACAACAAAAGGAAGCTCCAGACTTAGATTATTGTGGGGGAACGGCAGGGATTTGCTCCCGGCCAGCCCCAGAGCCGGGCTTTCTCAGCCTCTGAACGGCTCTGAGCGAGCCTCGTGGCCGTCCCCAGCCGAGCGCCTGGTGTGGCTAGCGAGGAGGTGTGCTCGGCCAGCTGGGAGGTGTGCTCGGCCACCTAGGAGGTGTGCTCGGCGTTTTGGGAACGACTGCCGTGAGCTCCCCCGGCCTTTGTCTGTCGGTCTGCCTCCCCGTGGGCTCTGCAGGAGAGGGGGAAGGCGCTGGGAAGTCCCCGCAGCAGCGCCGCCAGCCCTGGGCGCGGGTGTGCCGGTAGCCCCGCGTCCCCTCGCCGGGCTGCTTCCGTCCCCCGTGCCCTTGGCTTTGGGAATTGCTGCTGCTGCTGTGACCATCCGAGGCTTCCTGAAGACGTTCAGCGGGTGACACGGTGGCGTCGGGGCCGTGTCTCGGGGTATGGGTTCTCCAGGGCCTGGACCGGGGCATGGGGTGCCACTGGGGCAGCATCCCGTCCTGCCCCGGCGCGGGGCGCTCCTGGTGCTCCAGCCTATCCTAACGACTTTGATGTCACGAGTGATTTTTTACGGGTGTTTTGTGAGATGATACCTCCCCCCGCCGTGATTATCCTCACCATAAGGGTGGTCTTTTAGTGTCAATATGTTTTGTATCAGCCCTCTTGACTGCTCTTTGTCTCACTAGCACGTGGTGTAGTGCTACTCAGCCGTGACTTAATGCTCTGCAGAAACCACCTCTTTCCTTCGCGATTTTGCTCAAGCCTGGCCGTTCCCACCTGAAAGACCCTTTATTTTCCTTTGTAAATACGGCATAACCGTACCAGTGCTGCACGTCACGCCATCAGAGCTGCGTTTTAAAGCCTTCCTGGGGGGGAAAAAAAGAAAAAAAAAGGAGAGAGAGGGAAGGGCTACTTGGGGCTGGCAGAGCGTCTCGGCAGCCGTTGGGCCCCCGTTCAAGTCCCCGCGCCGCTGGGGCGGCCGCAACGTGGGCAGGGAATGGCGAATTTCCAGCCCAGTGCCAGCCCCATCGGCGGCCGGCTCGGGGAAGGAATTTCCCCGGGCCAGGGCGCGATGGCGGGGCCGTGCAGGTGCCCCGTGGGGCGAGAAGGGACAGCGCTCGGCATGGGGCAGAGCGGGGGCCCTCCGCACCCCGGTGTCCGGAGGTGCGTGGAGCAGTGCAGCGGGGGTTAGGAAGTTTATTTCACATTGCCACCCTCAGCTGGAGAAAGCCTTAATCCCTTTCGGTTGCCTCCATACACCACGCAGCCAGCAGTGCCTATTTTACATACGTAAACAGCACTGGGAAATGTGGGGAGCGTCGTATAAGGCGCTTAGAGACGCCGTATGTATCTGTTTATATCCGTTACACACCTATCTGTCTTCTCTTTTATTAACAGGTAAAACAGAAAGGGGTTCGTACTCGTCGTATGGAAGAGATTCGAATTTACAGGGTTGCCACCAGGTAAGTGGAAGTCTGCTCAGCGGAGAGGTTGCGGTAAATACTCCGATAAATGAGGTTCGTGGCTTAAAGTTGGGCACCCTGGAGGCAGGCTCCGCCACGCACGGCGAGGGCGGCGAGCGTGGGCTCTGTTTGCCAGTGCCTCTTTTAAAGCTCCTGCCTGAGCTGTGCTAGCCAGGATACGGTTACTGGAGACTGCTAGCACTTGGGCTGACCTAATCCTGCCCTGGCCCAAGCTGCTGCAAACTATTGATTATTGTCCTCCGCAACAATGCTGCAGTGTTTCGGCATAGCGGCTCCTTCCTAGCAGCACAACTTCAGGAACTGCAAAAGTGGAAACACACCGCAGAGCTCGTGTCAGCCCCTAGCTTTGGATGGCTACTGCAATAAATTATAGTTTTCATAGAATCTGTATGATGTTGTGTGAAAACAAGGTTGTATTGAGGGATAAAAATGTCTGTGAAAATATGATTTGTTGTCCCTTTTTGTTTCTGAATTGTTTTTGGCTGGAAGTCAAGGCCAGCAGGCTAACAGCAAAGCCGTCTCAAGGGAAGCATGCGTGAGCTAGAAAAATAAGAGTAGTTTAATTAAATAATAAAATGCCAATGTAATACAAAGGTATAGCATGTGTGTGTGTGCCTCTGTGCACTTTGCATTTGCATACTTTTAAGTCTCCAGAGAAAGTCTGAGTCTAAAAATACTATCAATAGCCTCAAGTCTGTGCTTTGTTTCGAGACAATTGATTTTTTTTAAAAGACACTTTCTTTTTAATTTCAGTAGCAATATTAATCATGTGTTTAAATTCATTTTGCTCACGAAGAGTGCTAGGCTTCCTTTTTCTGAGTGCGGCAGCTTCTTACTTTGGGAAAGTATTGAAAGAGTTTAATGGCCTCCTTAATATTCTGAGCTTTCCACCGTTCAAATCTGCCAGGAGAAAAAAAAATGAGTAATATGGGGAAGCGGTTTATTCTCGTGTTTTGAAAACAAGGCTTGTTTTGCGTAGCAAAATGGATCGGTTTGAGCAAGTGACTGACCTCCTGATTTCAGTGGCGCTAGCCAGAACAGGTGAGTACAGAAGGTCGCACGCCTAACTCTGTCTTCACCCGGTCCAAAACAACCGCAGTAGCTCTTAACTAATTTAGGAGCCACTTTTTGCTGTAAAATCCCCCCCATGCTTCTGCTTTGCCCTGCTAGGAGCCAGCAGGACGTGCTGCTGCCCCCAGCGCTCCCACGGGGCGCGGGGTCTGTCCACACGTGCCTTTCAGATTTCATCTCAAAACGCGCCTTTTCTTTGCCGCTTCTTGGTTTTCTTTCGATCTTCCTGTATTGGAAGGGGCTTGTAATACTGAAAGTAAGTCAGAAATGAGTTCAGAGTGCCTTGTCCAGGCATTAGAACCGAAACCTCGCCGATTCCAGTAAGCAAGCCAATGTAACGTGAGAGTCGGTGCAATTTTTTCCTGAATGATATCACTGAGTAATCACTGCCCACACTTCCGTGGACCGGTTCTGGAATTTCCTCAGGATTCAGGGGGAGCAGACATAGCTCTGCTGTCTGGGCAGATCGTCTCATGGTGTCCTCCACGGAGTGCTCTGTGGTTGTGTAGGGTCAGTGAAGAACTGATGGAGAAAACTTACTGCCCTGCCTACCCTCTCTCCCTTTTTTGTGGTTTCAACTCATGAAAATTTGAAGAATATTAGGTAAATATTGCAAAATAATACGAATAACAGAATTTCCAAGCCGGGGAATAGGATCTTTCTTTCTGCCGCATGCATCCACTTTGTTGAAGTGTAATGGAGAAGGGGATGAAGCAGATGACCAATGCCCAGACGTGAAGGAGAAGAGCTATTTCTAAAATAAGAATCTCTTGAATTCCTGAAAGGTACAGAAGGAATAATGCTGAATGCCAAGGCTGGACCATCTGTTGTCTGTTCTCCAGGCTGCAGAACTATCAGGATCCACCAAATTATTAACAAGCATGAACCTTCAGGCTGGGAAGAAAATTTAAAAACTACAAGTCTATTGCAAGATTTCTAGGTCGTGCTTTCGTGTGTGCTGAGAAAGATTAGCTAACCTAGACAGGAGATACTAAGGAAGAGGATATTTGGTCAACTCCAAAGAAAACATCGGTGGTGATGTTACAGAGAGCTGAGAACACCCCGAAGCTTCGAGTCGTCAGAGGGCCCCGTGCAGCGGGAGGAGCCGCGTGCGCTCCCTTTTCCTAGACCCAGGAGGAGCGTGCAGATTTTGTTGATTTCTGAAAGGTAAATTGCTACCTCCAGATGTGATGCATTGCTCTCTGTAGATGAGTTCCTGGAACAATTAAGGAAAACTAAATACCTAACGATATTGAACTTGCTACCTATTAATCTTCTGGTACGAAAAAAACCACCAACCCCTCTTCGTGCAGGCAGCAGCAGCGATCTGAGGTTTCCTTCCTGTGCTCTGCTCACACCGAGGAGAAGAGGTCAGGCACGCAGCGAGCCATTTACTCCAGGATGGGTTTTAGTCCCGAGCCCAGGGCCCAATTCTGCTCTCACAGAAAACCGTAGCAGATACAACGCTGATTACAGTGGGAATGGAGGAAAGCTCATCTTGGGAACCATTTAATTCCATTAGAGAGAAGCCATCGAAGAAACATGTACCGAAGTTGTTGTCAAGGTGCTTTTGAAATACTGGCTTCATTGCAGTTAACGACAAAAATCTCATTTCATTCAGTCAAGTCAGGATTTTGTGTGTTGTCTTAATTCTGTGCTACTCACCATCTCCCCAAAGATCCATTTTTTTTTCTTATTGGGCTGGTTTGGGGGGCATTAGCAAGGCAGGAGTATTTAACAAAGCGCTCCTACTTTATTCATCTAACTTCATTCTGGTTCCGCGCTTCGGTTTCCCGTGTGACAGATAAAAACGTTATTTAAATAACACAATTTAAAAATAAAAAATGGTGTTACTCGTGCAGTGTTTGTGAAACGTTGATGTGCCTTTCTGCAAGAGGGTCTGGATGTATAGAATATGGTTGCTAGACTATTGGTAACGTGCTGCTCGGCGTAGCGAGGATCCACTCATCAGTTAATAGTCGATGAGGCCGACTGAATAGTCCAGAGCCACCGTGCTTTTCTGGGCAATGGTTAATTCAAAAAAAGCGATGAATAAAGAGACCTGTAAAGTGAGCTTGATGGCCAGAAAACATCCACCCTAGATTTCCAAGGCAACGCATGAGATGGTGTGTGGGAATAAATTAGAGTTCTTGGACGATTTGGATTATGCCTTTTTGGCAAGCGCAGAGTGAAGGACGTTCGGCTTTTAAGGTGGTTTAACTTCAAGCAGAATCCCCAAGTCCTAGGATGACTTGTTTTTACTATTAAGAAGTGAGCCTCGATGTTGGTTTTGGCTGTGCTCATTTACTCGGTTCTAGAAATACTCTGAGGCTAGCTGGAACCAGCCCATGTCGAAAGCTGGATCTGGAACGAAGCGTTAAGGTGAAAGCGAGTAGAGTTACACAAGCTCCGCCATTTTTTTCTCTTTTTTTGGTTTTGTTTTTAAATACCCGCTACCAAAATATAATAAACTTAATCCCGAATGAGATCACATCTTTTGGACTTCAGCTTGATTCAGGGTACCCTGGTACAGGGAAAGGCTGCCGAAGGGAAGGCCACAGGCAAAGTATCTACAGGGACATCACACACTCCCTCCTGACCTCCCTGCCGTGTGCCCGGGCTCCTCTCTCCTCTCCGTGCCGCCTTCCCTTGCTCCCCCATCCCTCTGGGGCAGGGTGGCAGGGGCAGAAGGGTTGCACGTGGTGGGCGAGGGGGATCCCAGCGCGTCCAGGCTCCACGGGACTTGGCGAGACCGAGAGGAGTCCTTGGCACACGATGGGGCTCCAGTCCCCCGTCTGTCAAGCCTTGGATTTTAATTTTTGAACGTTCGAGGCTCATTGAGCAGACTAGGGGGTGTTTATAACATACCTTTGACAGGGATTTTGTATAGAGGTAATGGAAATATTGCTGGAAAACTTTAAAATGAGCATAATGGGAATGAAAGACCGAGGCAGCTTCTGTGGCAAGTGCATATGGATTAATTCAGCCCAGCTGCCCGTGCCTGTGTGCCCAATAAGTGTGTAAATCCTTGCATAATAGCGTTCTCATGCTGAGAAGGGAATGGACAGAAATAGCGATTGCCCATTTTCTTTTTTCTTCCAGAAGTACTGGGACTTCCTTTTTCTGCTGTGAATTATTGAATTGTTGCAACATCTCTAATTATGTTAAGAGGAGTCCAGCAAAGAGAGAAAGGGGGGAAAAAAAAAAAAGAAAAAGCAAGAGGGATTATCTTTTTATCTGATATGTACTTTTAAAAGGTCCTTCTTCAGTGCTTCATTCAGCACGAGATTGAGACTAATGCATATTCTGAAATCGGGCTTCCGATTTAAGCCACTGCAGAATGACTGTTAGAAAAATAACTCTGGTAGCATTGCACAGGGGCTTCGGGCATCTCGGAGACCTCACAGCTGAACTCACAAAGGCTGTCCCACGCATTCAAATGCTTTTGCTTTTTTTGTTGTTGTTGTTCAGCAGCACGTTCTTCACTAGCTTGCAGAGCACTTTGGGGTTTTGTTTTCTTTTTTTTTTTCTTTCCTTTTTTTCTTTTTTTTAATGGCCTGACCACATTTTCCTGGTAAACAGTAAAAAAGGCAGCGTTCTGCCTGCAGCCAGGGAAGGTGTGAGCAGGGGTTGTGTGCGTGTCAGTGCACAGCGCTGCTGGGCTCAGAGCTGCTTCTAATTTGTACTTTGTTCAGGAACGTCAGGGCAAAGAATCTTTCGGTTTTATTGGTATTGTATACAATAAGTTATTAAATTTCATCTCTGTAATACACCTGCAGTAAAATAACAAAACATTACTGCACTTAAGGAACATGTGTGTGTGTTGCAATGTTCCACCCCTCCCTTCCAAACAGCTGCTTACGGATTTCAAGATCCATTGTATATATTCCCTAGAGCCCACCTCTAATAATCGAGACACATCTGCCATTGCAGTGTTATAGGCATATGTAGTTTTATTGAAAACTATACCTGTATAAAAAAAAATTAAATAACTCCTACCTCAATTAAATTGGCAAGCTACCTTTTCTGAAGATCATATTGCAGACCTCTGGAGACACAGCGAGTTCATTTTATTCTTCTGTTACAAATCACTTAGTTTTTTTTGCTTAGTCAAATAACTAGATTTCCTCACATTTTGATGGCAAGATTCCTTTACCTGTAATAATTCCTCCTTCGTTCTCCATCCCTATAAAAACACACACAAAAGCTATACTAAGATGATAAAAGATACCTAATGTACCAAGGAATGCAGGTCCTACAAAGTCTATTGCTAATCCATTTTTGTGATGAGATGTGAAGCGCCAGTGCCCTGAACGAACGCGACGGCGCTTTGTTTATTTGCTTTTAAATATTTGGACGCTCCGACCTCTTGACTGGGCAATATGTACTTACCAGCCACAGCTGCGTGGGGATGCGATACGCCCCGCAAGAAATACGGTGCAAAATAAAATGGTGCTCTACTGTAAGTAGAGCCTTTGATACTTCGATACCAGATAACATTTTGGTGGGTGGCAAAAGTCCCACTGTGTTCAGCGGGGCCGGGAAGCAGCGTTTCTCCTGCTAACTTCTGTGGTGATTTATAGTTGGAGAAGGTTCACCTCTGTCATCGTTTGTGCTCGAGCATCTTGCTTTGGGAGGTGGAATCATTGCTTCTGCTCCAGAAATTAGTTCTAGCGCCCATAAACTATCCTCCTGTGATCGTGGGCACGTTGTGGACTAATGTTTTTGATGTTACAGCACTAAAATAATGACATAAGAGATAAAATTTCCATGTTAATCAAATGTATTAAAGGAACAGACTTAAGTTCAGATGTCTGAATGGCTCATTTAGCAGAATTCCTCATGCATCCAGAAAGACACGGTTTCATTGTCCATATCATAATTGAAGAAATGCTAAAACCCAACACTGCAATTTAGTGGTAAAAGGAAGTGCTTTTCTCTTAGCCCTTTGGATCAAATGTTAAGCTGAGGGCTATTTTGTTGGAAGTGAGCATTCCAAGGGCACCTTTCTGGAGCTTATAACCTGGCAACAGAATAGCACTGCTATTTGTAATGTGCAATAATAGGTTTATGTTGTGGTTGAGTGCTAATAGGAGCTTGGTTTGCCTTTGCAGTCACTGCACTCTGACTTTCTGTGCTATCGTGAATGCGATAAAAAGGGGAGTGATGCTCGCCTGCGGTGGTACCACAGCAAGTTGTGACCCCGCTACACGGCACGTTGCTGGTTCACGTCTGGTCAGGGCTTGATGGAGGACCTCCAGCAAAAAGGCGGTCTGCTTTGACTAACTCTGGCAATTTGCAGGGCTCAGAGTTGACTGGTGAGTGCCCTGGTGTGTCCAAGGGTGACAGCCAAGGGTGCTGTCCTTGGCATATAAGGTATGGTTTGGCAACTTCTGCTAATCTAAATGCGTAAAACCTAAAAACAAACAAACAAACAAACTAAAAAACCAACCCATCCATGCCCAGATGGGTTTCGAGTAGGGCAGAGTTCTCCCAGGGCAGAGTTCATCTGGGCAGCCTCTTCCAATCTTTCACCACCCTCCCAGTAAAAACACGTTTGCTGGTGTTTACATGGAATTTCCCCTCTTTCCAGTTGTGCCCATTACCTCTGCTAAATGAGCCTTTTGGATTACTGGCCTGCGGGGCGCCAAACTCCAGCTCTATCTGGCCATTTTATGGAATCACGGCGAGACGAGGAGCTCGTGTGTGCATGTACACAAACAGCACGCGTGCCGGTATTTCAAAGGATCGTGACAGCTATGAGAAACGGCTTTTGGGGGGAAGCTTCGCCATGCTGCTATTGACCTGATTTCTGGCACCTGTCAGACGAAGTACCCTTCTGGTTGATGTGCCAGGCCCTGGGAGGCAGCTCGGCCTTCTCCCATGGCCGCCCCCAGCCTTCTCTCCAGCCCCGACTCCTCTCAACCTCCCTTTTCTGTTTGTTACTGCGGGGCCGGGTTGCTGGCGGGCTTTTCCTGGGTGCCTTTCTCTTAGTCGTGTCTAGGCCGCGGCCGGGCTCTCGGCAGCCCCCAGTGCACACAGGAATAGAGGCGATTTTAAATGTTATTTTCTTGGGGTTTGTAACGCTTAGGAACGCGTCGATCTCTTGTAGTTGCCACAAACCCACGTGGCCGTTTTTGTAGCATTTGCTGCGCGCTGTCGCATTGCTCATTTCCAACAGACCATTTCCAATAGCCTTTTTACTGCCCAGAAGTTACTCCGCGCTTCCACCACCCCCTTCTGACATGTGGTTACCTGCTGCTTTGCAGGGGAATGAATAGCATCTTTAATCACACTTAATTACCATGCGGCTGCAGACAGGAACTTCACATACAGAACAGCTCAAGATGGAGAAACGAGATCTTTTACAGGCACAGATAGACACAGAATGCTGATTATTAAAATAAACACTATTTTCAAAATGTATGCTGCACAAAATCTAGTCAGGATCTGTACTTTCTAAGAGAGCTATTCATTCACATTTATAAGTAATATTTCTCTCATTTTGCAAACTTCTTTACAGCATTTCTAGTTGCAGTTCAGACAATCTGCAAGTTGTCTAGATCTCCCCGAGTTTCGAAACCTAGTGTATCTCTTTTGCTTACGCTTTGCATGGGCTGATATTTATATTTTAAGTCATTCAAATCAGTCAGTAAACAGTCCGCTACATGTAAACACCGATAAATCAGTGTTTTAACAAACCGATGCCATAAACTCAGCAGATATTTCTTGCTGCATTGGCTCTAGATTTTTTTCACCTGTTTCAATGCATACTCCTTGGGAAGGTCCAGATAAACACAAGCCCACGATCTGTATATTTTTAAGAGCTTTCCAGTAAACTCTCACCACCTGATTTTCACAGAAAGCTCTTTAACTTCCTCCTTGGTAATAACTGGAGAAAAAAAAAAAAAAGAAAGAAAGATGTTCACATCCCCCTTGAAAGACCGTGTTTCAGCATTGCAGTTGCCCCCTCGGTGTCTGGTGCCAGCCTTCACCAGCAGTGACCTTAGAGGTGACGGAAGATGACGCTCTGGCCGGGCTTCTATTATTGTGTGATTTATTCCTTTGCTTCTTGGCTTAAAAAAAAAAAAAAAAAGGAGCAATTTCTTCTGACAAGTAGAGATTTCAGGGACTGTATGAGGATATGAATCCTAGGAGCTATTTATGTATGGAATAATTAAAAACAATGACTAAGTTGTGCTCTCATCCTGCCTAAAAAAAGAAAACCCGCTGATACCTCAGACACAAGCGCCATCAAACGGCTTTAGAGTTGTCATGGAGCATCCCCTACTTCTTTAGGAAATTCTTTGTCTTCTCACATCTGAAGATGCTTCTCTAGCTTGTTTTAATTCAGCATAAAAGTCACTCTCATAAGAAGAAAGGACAGAATGACAAACTGCCCAGGGCAACACAGCGCAGTGCATCCCAGGGAAATGGGGTTCGGGCTCCAAGTCCCACCTATGTTGCCTCTGACCCTTAGGAGCCCCCCGATTACCTGAAGGCCTTTCTTGGGCCTTGTGGGGCCATTCAGAAATGCGAGGCAGAGGGGTGGTCGGACCTGGGGAGCCCCTCCGCTCCCCGTGTGGTGATCGGCTCCTGGTATTGGGTTCACTGAATCACCCCCCGGGAGCAGAAACCCCCATTTCAGTGCAGCCGTGCCCGAGTTAGGCCTCCGCATCTGTAGGCTGGGGGCCATCGACCAACGAATTAGCAAGGCCTTGTGGTGTGTCTTTCTCGCTTCCCCTTTCCTGTTTTGCTTGCTTTTCATTGTTCCCCTTTCACAGCCTTTTTTTTCCCCCCGTAACTGTCTTGTGTTTTGCTGCAGTCTGTGGCTGGTGTGAGCACAGCGGGAGGAGGAGGAGGGCTTTGTGCGAGGGGCTGGACGTGCTCCTCGCAGGTGGAGGAGTAGGCCTTGAGCCCCGTCACACCTCTAAAATGGACGTTGTTCAGTGGATTACACAAATGATCAAACTTTTTGTGTAAGGGGGTGGGATTTTTTTCTCTCTTTCTCAGTCCTGTGGGACATTAATCCCTGGGGGTCAGCAGGACAGTGCGTGCAGGCTCTGTGACAGCCCGCCAAACTCTTGACATTTTTGCAAAGTTCAGTTTTTGGCTCTTGAAGGTATCAGTAAGAGGTGGTTAGTGCCAGCCACACGCTGGTGTTTGTGGAGGGTCAGCCGAGCTCGGAGAAGAGCCGTGGGCCCGCACCTGCCCAGCCCGGCAGCCAACCTGCCCACTGCTAACCAGGCCGCGCTGCTCGCAGGCAAACCTCAAAATACCCTCTTTGTCCTCTCCTCCAGTCAAACGGTGCAAAACTCTGCTATCTCTACACCTGCCAGCTTTACAAGCCGGATATTTTCCAAATTCTTCTTATTTCAGACCTGTTATTGTTAGGCCCGACGCGTGGCAGCGTGGGTTTCCCTCATACTGCCCTCCTGCTTTCCCGTCTCCGTGGTCTTATTTACCTCGGGAGCAGCATTTTTAAAGTACACTTTCGCCCCTTCTGGCTTTGAAAAGTGCCGAACACATTGTTGGTGCTTAACAAATAATAAATAATAATACCACAGAAGCCAGGTATGTCTTTATGCCTTCGCAGCAGATGAGGTGCATGTCTGCCAGGCATTCAAGTCTTGCTGCAGTATGTTTAGCAACAATAGAGAAGTTAATATTTTTATTTTGTTTTGAAGTTAATGACAGAATATAGCCATCTGTCTGCATGTTTATAGGTCTTTCTATTTTATTTTTTAACTGTTTTCCTTCTTTGAAAATGGATCCTGGTTGACTGTCAGGAGATTATTATTCTTTTTAAGAGTAAAGGTATAAGCTATACGAGAGGTAGAATTATGGATATTTCCAACATCCTTGTCTTTCAAAAGTATCTGGGGAAAATGCATATAAAGTCTAATAAAAACCAACGGAATCACTGAAAATATAACTCACTTGGGTATTCCTCTGTTGGTTTTTTACATACCACTGTAATATACAGGATTACCTTTACAACGTAGACATGGGATAACAAGGTATTGTGACAAATACAGTTTTTAGACAGAGGTTTTTATTCTTTAATGTAGTGCAAAAAAAAAAAAAAAGCCAATTAACTGCTTAGCACATCATAGCCATCTACAGAGAAAATCAGCCACAAACTCCCCCCTGCTTTATGGCCTCAGATGAGGCCATCTTGCGTCGTCACAGTCACCTGCGTCTTGCCCCACGTCTTGTTGGGAGCAGAGATCCTCTGCCTTCACCTAGTGCCCCTCCAGCCACCGTTGTCCCAAACACTGCCCAGTAGTTGTGTCCTGGTTCAGTGCTCCCCTTTTTGGAAAGTTTTGGTGTTGAGCAGTGAGAATTTTCCAGGAGCCCTTACTATTTTCTTTTCAATATGTATTTCCTCTTAATCGTTTTTTGAAAGTTTTATTCCTTGATGGCCAATCTTGGGCAGGCTTTGTAAAATGACTGATTTGTAGCCCAGCTTTGGAAGACTTGTGAGAAAGTACACTTGCAGTTCGTGCTCTTCCAGCGGCACCAGAAGAGTGTCCATCATCCCTGGTGCGACCATGGCACAACACGCATGGAAATTTCTACTGCTCACACGATTTATGGGCACATCCTGATATCGTATGATAGACTTCGTGTGGTCGTCCACATGTGGAGCAGCACAGACAATTTCAGGATTACAAGTGCACAAAAGGAAATCGTCTTTGATGCGTATTTTGAAGTAGCCCAGCAAGGACGAGTGAGGCTTCTTCCTCGCCTACTCTTGCTACTGGGCTTGGGTAGGGCAGCAACGATGCTGTGCCAGTATCCTTTAGTTTTCCAGTTTCTAGAATCTCATTCTGAAGTTGTCGGGATTTAAAAGTTTTGTCGTGTAACTTCTGCTGGCTCTTTGCTTTCTTTTCTGCTGCCTTCCTTTATTGGTTCCGTGCTGTAAGGCACATTGTGTGTATCTCCACGGGGCGCTAGGTGCAGTCGAGAAGAAAGCAGTGCCTGTAAAACGTTGCTCTCCGCAGTGCTTCTGTTTGGCCTGGTGTTTTCTTTCTGCCAAGTAGCTTAGC
Organism: Anser anser; assembly: GCF_964211835.1. Classification (NCBI taxonomy): domain Eukaryota; kingdom Metazoa; phylum Chordata; class Aves; order Anseriformes; family Anatidae; genus Anser; species Anser anser. The sequence continues at coordinate 15,919,897 of NC_139731.1, read as the reverse complement.
TTGGTGGCTTTGATTTATTTGTAGACAATGTCTTTCAGATAAACTGATTCCACATTTTGTGACGTTTGGCCCTAATGGCGGCCTGAAGGGGTGCTGCCAGCTCTGCTCCACGCCAGCTCTTTTCTGCATCTTTTGGCTCTGAAAGCATTACTAAACCTTGCATTGATGGTGGGAGTCGGACTTTGTAAAGAAATAAGAGAAGACCCAGGTGGGGACATGCCCACGTGCAGTCCTTTGCTGACTACGGACATCGATACCGGCCTGTGCAGGCACTTGCTATGAGTGGATGGCTCGTGCTGGCTTCCCCGAAAGCAGCAGTATTGCAGAGCAGGAGCAAAGCCTCTCTCTGTGGAGGCAAACCAAAATGTTGCCTCCACAACAGGGAAGATCCTCACTACCTCCTCCGTGCAAAAAGGAGGGAGGAAAAGCAGCCATGCGATAGCAAGCGGGACGCTCAGCAGGTCTGCTCCTCCCTAGCTGCCCCAAATGCCCCCTCGGTGGCACCGAGAAGGCAAAACTTCATTTTCCCTTGAAAGTGCGTTTTCTGAGCTAGCTGCAGGGCAGCGTGCAGCACTGGAGGAGAGCTGGCCGGGTGGCACGCTCTGCTCTGACTCACCCAAACGCCAGCTTGTTCTCCTTTCACCTGTGTCAGCACAAAAAGGTGCTTTTTCTTCCTGCCGGTTCCTCAGAGCAGCTGAATTTGCCAATTTTGTTGTTGTCGCAGGGCAATTCTGATTTTTTTTTTGTCCTGTCTTAAGCACAAGGTGACCCAAGCTTTGCAGACTCTACTTGAAGTGAAGAAGCTTTCACATTTTTTGTTTGCATGCATCTGTAAAAAAAAAAAAAAAGTGATGTTATAGCTCCGAGAGGAGGCTGGGGGGACCCAGCCACCCTTGCCCTCCCCTTGCCGGTGCCCGCGGCGTGCATGGACTGACGGGGACGCCACGAATGTGATTTATTTCCAACTTGTCATGTACCGTTGGGTCCAAAGCCCGCTTCTTCCCCCCGCTTCCTTTCCAACGTGTGCTCGAGGTTTCACTTCCCTGCGCCTCGCCCCAGGCAAGCGCACGCTTCTTGGTGTGAACGTGGGGATGGAAGCAACCTTCCCCAGCCCCTCCGAGTCCCAGGCCCCGTGTCTGACACGCAGGATCGTTTGGGGGTCTTTAAATGGCTTTTAGTCTGTGGACAGCTTTTTCTTTTTCCTACAAAATCTTGCTTCTGCCCTAAAAAGGGGGAGGGCGTTGTTTATCTTTCAGGCTGATGAATAGTAATAAGTCTGAAAAAAAAAAAAAAAACACACATCCTCCGAGGCACTTAAAGTATTTAGCATGGGTTTTGTTATTTTTTTGGACAGGAAGTTTCTTCGGTCTCTCAGATGTTTTTACAGTAACTTTTCTTTGGTTAAAAATATTACTAACGTAATTTCAGAAAAAGGCCGTTTCCCATGCATTTGAACTTCTGTAAGCCTTTTTCTGTGTTCTCCTATTCAAAGGGAAAACAATAATTATATCATTAAAAATGGGAATTCAGCCACCAAACACCTTTTCAAGACTGAGGCGTGTCAGAGTGTTTTACCCTGCCTGAGACAACTTGAGCCAGGCTTTTTGTTGTAAGCCGTTTGTAGTCGAATGCTTACACGGGGAAGAGTGATGATAATTGCCTTGTTAGGTTAACGGGGCTTTTTTTAGGGCTTGTAATAATTTGCCAGAGAGAACCATTTTGAAGCGAGTAGTGGTAGGACATCCTTACTGAATCATGTTGAAGTGCTTACTTGAACTGAAAAAAAGCAGAGCCCGGCTAAGGAATTCTTGCCAGCGAGTCTTCAGTATTTTTTCTCAGGGAAAAATAGTGCAAAAATGTCGTTCTCTGCACAGCGTTCGTTTCTGCATGTCATTAATCCTCCCTGTCTCCTATCCGTCTCCCCCCCCATAAGTGACCGCGATGCTGATACTTACCAGATGGTATAGGATCGGAGATGTTTGAAGAAGTGGGCACTTGGAGATGTTGGGAGCTTCGGAGCCGCACGGAAATACGGCTGCTTGGGTACCGGGAGGCGCTGTGAAAATCGGGGAGTGAGGACACGCGTTTCAGATTTAGTGAGCAGCCCCAGTGCACAAACCAACGGCGCTGGTTTTGCCCGATTATTGTTGAACCCTGCAGAAAGTGTTTTTTTTTTTATGGTACCCTGCTTTCGCCGCATGCCAATACTCTGATGTAGCACTCTTTCTCGCATCTAGGAACGTTAAAATATATCTCAAGCTTATGTTTCTGAGCAGACTCTGGATTTTTTGATAATTTGGAAAGATGTTCTAGATCAGTTGGGCTCTCCGTGATGCGGCAAGCCTCCTTTATCGCGTCGCCGCGTTGCTCCGTAAAAGCACTGCAGACCAAGCTTCGCTATATTCACAATCCCCGAACATCCAGCTGCTGACCGCGGCCCAAATTCTTCCCTCGTTAACACCCAGGAGGCCCCGGTGCCTTCAGAGGGTTTGGCGTGGTCTGGACTGGGGCCGTGCAGCTCCTGACCAAGCCGTCTGCCCTGGACGGCGGTTCCACCGACACGCTTCGGGTAGGAATCGCTTCCTCGTGCACCAGCAACCCCTCCAGTAGCTCCAGGCTTCAGTTCCTTGATTGTGAAGTCTTTTGAACGTTACCACGTGGTATTACAGTCTGCAAAGAGACGGGAGCGCTCTGAACGCCCCATGCGCTGGGTTTCCGCGGTGTTTGGTGGCAGATTGTTCTGGGCTGGATCTTCTCAGGCACAGGCACCTGTGCTTCACGCTCTCGGCTCCGTCCAGCTCCTCCTGGGCGCGCTGCTGTTTCCAGAAGCATTTCTCTGCTCGGGGAGCGCATCTGCAGGTGAGGAGGTGGGCTTTTGTCCCGTGTGGCACAGGGCCGGCCCTGGCACCTCGGCCATCTGCAGCACCAGAGAGTCACCAAAGGCGTCACCCCGTCCCCGCTGGGCACAGCCAGCAGCATGAGGACTCGCCAACCGTGAACCACTGCCCACGGACTTTGACCAAAGGCTCCACGTGCTTCTTCGGTCCCGTTTCCCCCCGCCACCCTCACGCGCTGGGTGCTCTCGGGATCATCCCCAGGGGTGGCACGGGGCACCCCCTTAACTGCGGCCGTTATAAGGCCGTTTTTGCTGCTCTTTGCAGCAGGGAACCCGCTGGTGTCGCCGTTTGGGCTGTGGCGAAGGAGCCATCTCCAACTCCAAGCACTTCCAGCAGAAGCTGCACAGCAAAAAAATCACAAGCAGAGCAAAGACTGCATTTAAAAAACTCCTTAGTGGAGGAGGAAGTCCCTTCTTTCCTTGATTTTTTTTGTGCCTCGCACTTGTTCAGTTGAATCGCTTTTTATCCATTTTTCCCTGAACGCGAGGAAATGAAATATTTTCATTCCACTGAAGCTTTAGAAAAACACTGAAAACCGTGCAGTTGATGGTGAAATCATTCCCTGCAAATGTGAAAGATGGGATCGTTAATGCAGACAAGTAGCTAACCTTTCGTGATAATCAAGCAGCAGTATAATCATCTGAGTCATCGTGCATAATGGTGAATAAAGGCAGTGGAAGAAGCAAGCATACAAGAGTAAATGTGGGGAAAATGAGGGGAAAAGTTACACATGTTTTTTTTCTCCTGCTCACCTGGAAGAGATGAGGAAAACGAGTGAAGGACAAATTGGAAATCCTTGCTGTCAGAGGCTGCCGAGCCTCAGGGATAGTTAAGAGCGCTCTGTTCAGCTGCGTGTCCGCGAACTGCTGCCGAAACCACTGAACGAACCTGGGAAGTTCCTGCTGCTGTGCTGGTGTTACAGTCAGTCCCCAAAACAACACAACTGGGAAAAATTACTCCGGAAAGGTTTAAGCCTAAAGAGCAATTTTAAATCACGCAGATGAAGAGAGAGTGAAAAAAATAATAGTAAAAAAAGAAGCAGAGAACTGATACTGATGACATTAATGCACGAGGGCTGGTTGAACATGAAAAATTATTTGGTAATACCTGCAAGCATTTTTTAGTGGAAAAGGTCAGAGTCAAAAGAAAAGTGCTGAACGCTGCGCGCAGCCATCTGAAGGGGCTGCCCTGGAAGGCAGAAGAAACGAGACAAAAAGGTTATTTGCCATCAGATGGAGCAAAGAAAACAAACAGCGGAAGATTTCTCCTGCTTCGTGCTTGGGAGCGTTCACGAAAAAACAGAACTTGGTGAGAGATGAAATCTCGGTGCGAGAAGCTCCTTTGTTCTCTAAAAGTCAAAATTTTTCTGTAAATACTTTTTAAGAATTATGGTTGGCTGAGAAAAAAGGAAAACAGTACCTTAGCTTGAAAACATACTCAGTGAAACCGGAGGAAATTGTTTCTCTGTGTTTGCCATCAATGGTTTGCAATTTACACTTGGCATTAGAGAGAAATACTGGACGTAAATGACACACAGAAGATTTTACAGAGAGCTGCCAAATTTCCAAAAGCCAAAGAAAGGAGTATTTGTAGGAATTGGACAGATTATGAACAGATGCCCTGATAGTCACATGATAAGTGGAAATTTAGTTTCATAATTTGATTAAAAGCAGAGGATTGAAATCACAGAAGGAAATAACCAAGAAATGATTCAGATGTCTATGCGGCATTACTTAGTTAACTTGACTTAAGTGAAAATTCATAAACCGAGGGTAGGGCATGTAAAAGGAGCTGCGACCCGGATGACGAGATGCAATGCTGCATCCTGCGATTTTGCTAGAGGAAAAGAAAACAGAACAGTTGCAGTTAGAAATTGGTTATGTTTGAAGAGAAGAAAAAAAAAGAGACCTCCTATTCCTCTGTTTCAGCATAAATTAGAGGCGATTTCATCAAATTCGGGTTGCTTCGGTTGCACCTTTGCAGTACCCTGGATGGCGAGAAGTCCAAGTGAGGTGGTGGAGGCGCAGGCAGGGGAATGGCCTGGGCCGCGGTCCTCTGGGCCGGTGTTTGGTGGGGGCACCCCAAATTGTGCTGGTGGGTGTGTGCAGTGCACGTGGGGCTTCAGCACTGAGGGTGACTGCATCCGTCTTGGTTTGCGCTCTTTTTTTCTGGAGGAAAAGGTAATTTGATGGCAGAAAAGCCCCACAACACATGGGTCCCCCAGCAGAGGGAGGCTGTAGGGTGCGCAGAGGCGGTGGGCACGGGGTGAGCAAAGCGAGCAAAAAGGCTCCGGTCTTCAACAGCGCACAGCCTTCTGATGCGAGCAGTGCTGCGACATCGGGAAGGCAACAGGGCTCTTCTCCTTGGACGAAGTGCGTGAATTCTTGGTGCGCGTAGGAACTTTATTGCAAAAGGGTCTAGCTTTTAGAACGACGCGTTTCGGCAAGGTAGCCGATGGGGTTACACAACGCGTGTGCAATTTGGATAATGCTGGTGTCGGCTCACAGCCCTGCCCTGCAGCGTGCGGACGCGCGGGCACAGAATCGCGCTTGCTGATCGCTCCTTGCCATCGGATCGAGCATGGAGCAGGGCGGCGGCGGTGGGATGTCCCCAGCCCGCGCTCAGCAGATTTGCCACCTGCCCTGACGATGCTGAGGACCGGCCAGGGCGATGCCGGCAGCCTCAGCCTTCGTCCCCACTCCTCACCCTCCTCGCCCTCTCCCAGTGCGCGTAGCGCATCGGGTGGGGAAGGGCTGGCAGGATGCATGCGGCGTGCCCGTTGGCTTCCAAAGCTGCTCCGAGGCTCGCGGTCCTGTGCGCCGCGCGGAGCGGGGACCATATGTCCCGCAGTCCCCATCCATCCGCCGGGCTGGGGAGCGGCGAGCGGGGCTGCAGCTGTGTGCGCGGGGCTGCTCCGCCGTGAGCGCAGCGCACAAACGGTTGGCAGTCGTTCAGAAAAGGAGCTTAATCTCTTCTCCTCTAAGCCCGTTTTTCTCTTCCGTACAACATCCCCGTGATGGCGCGTTTGATACTGGATCACGATGTAGCGTGGAGACGTCAAAAAAAAAAATATCTATCCAGGTTGTCAGAAAAAAAAAAAAAAGGCCCTTTCTGAAATATTTTTTCCTGATCACTTTTATCGGAGGATTTTGGATTATGGGCTTGAAGGACGTTCACCTTCAATCTGAATTAATGTTCTATTAGCGAACGGCAGCGTGCTGTCGTACCCTAATCTCACCTGCTTCTACAAGAAAGGAAATACAAAATAATTTTTGGAAATCTATTTCCTACCTATATAGGTCTGAAGCAGAAATTTAAGTGAAATGCTTATTGGCATTCATGTGATTTTCGTTTGAGGAGCAGAACTCCGGGTTTGTAATGGAGCAACGTTTGTGTTTTTCCAGGAGGGGTAATATCGCATCCATATGGATCTTACTTTGTCATAGTACGCGCGCCTTTCCTCCCCATCCAGCTTTAATTCTTTGTCTAGTTATTCAAATTTTGGAGGCAGGATTCACTTGTTAGTGACTTATTTTACAAATTACTAGAAATAAGACAGGCTTGTATGTAGCAACGACAAAAGCAAAAACATTGCAACTGATGAAAAATACAGCTGCGTGCCTCAACACGATTTTGCTCTGTTGCATTTATTTTCTTCTGTGGTTGTTTTTAGCCTCAAACTACCATTCAACTGGCAAATCCCGCACATTATTCGCTTTGTTTATTATAAAACAAATAGACTGCCAACTGTACAGGTCCGCGAGGACGGGGCGGTTTGTACAGTACGCGCTATAATGCCAGCATCCGCCTGCAGGATTTGTACAGCTCAGAGATTTGTAATGTTTTGTGTCTCGCCTGCTGCACCGGTTGCACCCAAAGACACCCCGCTTCCCCTACCTCCAATACGCGCACGCTTAGGTAAGCCCCTCTGCAAAGTCTGCAGGGGAGTCTGACAGACGTAACACTTTGGTTTTAAGCTCGTCCTGTCCTAATGGTAAATACGAACTTTGATGCCTGATAAATTCATGCCGCATCTGAGATCCGGTTTGGAGAAAACGCAAGCTCCAAAAGCGACGTGATCTATGGCACCGTGGTTTGTAAACGTTGTATCGTTCTCTTTGTTGCAGGCCGTTAACAGTGTGACGCGTAGGCTGAACTGTAATAAATGCCCATTGTTCCTTTTAGGAGCATCGCGGAATAGGTACATATATGTTTTTACCCGAGTTTTCCTCCCTGGGGCGCTCGGCAAGGTCCCCTTAAGTGCGCAAACCCACCTCTATTTTTTTACCTTGAAAGCAAGCGCGCCTGGCTGTCCCGTGCCAGACAAAGCAGGGTGCTTGGCTGGTTTGGGCTATCTGGGGGTTCGGGTGCTTTTCGGGAGCGAATGAAGAAATTAGCCCGCGACGCTCCGGACGGAAAATTTGGGAGACGCGTTTGAGAAAACCCAGTCTTTGTGGCAGCGCAAGCCGCCTGTAGCCCAGCACCCGTGCCGAAGTTGTTGGGAGGCGGACATGCGGCATGAGCGAGGAGCAGGCTTCGCACGGGCGCTCGCGTGCGCCCGGCCCGGCCGCGGGGAGCCCCGTGGGCACCGCCGTGCCCGTGCCGCGAGCCCCCGTGGCTGTCAGCTCCGCGTGGCGAGCCGCAGGTACGCGAGCCCGTCCGCCGTCACCCGCATTTCAGCACCTACCTGCTAGGTCAAGAGGAATGAATGGTCATTGTGAAGTGCAACTAGTGGCAACGAGAAGTATTCGATCGCTAAACAAACAAAAGGCGGGCAGCCCGTAGGACTGGCGCATCTGTTTACTCCTAATGTAATAACGCAAGTTTGGGATTTCATTTTTTTTTTTCCCAACCCCGTAGAAACCTCTGCATCTTTGTAGAGGGAGAAACGTTTGGATGAAAAAACAAAAACAACATAGGGTATGTGTGTGTTTTCTGCTCCTAAAGTGAATCTTGTTTAATCTAAAATAGTTTGCAAACGCTGTCGTATAGACTTTTTTTTTTTTTTTAAATCAAATTAAATCTAGTAGGCTGGGTATAGGAATTTATACAGCTGATGGCTGTAAGTCTTTCAGACTACCCGACATATGGATAAACCATGCACAGATTTAGCAGGTCTGTCTTTATGTTAAAACGTATACGTGATAAAAATATATGACTGAATAGGATTTTTGTGGTTAGCACTGTTTCATTCGGAAATGCTCCGAGACGTTCAATAAAATCCCGTTTATTTTCAGAGGATATTCACAATGAATTGATAACCTTTTTTTTTCTTTTTTTTTTTTTCCCAAAGAGTTTTTGCATATATTTCTTTGCCATTATGCAATAGACTTGCAACCCTTTTTTTTTTTTGTCGGTGCAGGTGTTGTTTATTAAAAGGAGCGTAGTCATTGCAGGTGTATATTAGACATGAGCTAAACGTAAAGATATTAGCAAAAAGTACGATTCTGACTGGCGTGCCTGTATTTTTGACGTCTTCGAGGGGTCTGCAGAGCCAAACGCTGGGCAGCACACCAAGAAGGGGTTTGGGGCCGCGTCCGTCAGGGCTCGCTTGCCCATACCTCGGCGGCGATTTTCATTTAGCTGCTCTGGGGGGAAAAAAAAAAAAAAAAAAAAAGTAATATAGTTTTCGTGAAGCAAAAGTTATCTTCGGCTGTTTTTAGAAGTGCAGTAAAGGGAGAAGGATGTTTTAATTTCTGATTTTCCAGCTCATGGCTCATATTTGACCAACTGCTTTCAGCAGAAGACATGCCACTTTGTTGAGCTATTTAGGAATCAAAAAGACTGTCTTAATTTAAAACAAGGAGCCTTTGTTTTAGTTGGTGACTGCCTTGTGAAATTTTTCAGTTCTCAGCGGGTTAACCAGGGAACAGGGGCAGAGTCATAATTGGCCTATTTAGAGTATTTTGCATGTGAATAGTGTGTTAGTGAAGCATTACTAAGTCTGTTGTGAGTGACATGGTGATTAGAATTTAGATTAGGGAAAACACATTCTGTACTTTATCAAGTACAGTAATTAGTTCAGTCAGTAAAAGTTGATTACAAGTAACGATAAAGTTAGATTTTTGGTACTTAATTTTAAAATTTCTTTATTAAATGGTAAATTTGTTCTTAATATAAATGGTGGTATCTACACCTGTTTTATTGCGTATCAGAATAATTAAAAGAACAATGTGTTCAATGCAGAGTATAATCAGGGGATTTATATATTATGGGTAAGTTTCCACGTAGTTTATAGCAAATAGAACATTACTCAGGAAATTGTTCTTCTGCCGGAGTCTCTTAAAGATGTGTAATTTTTCTTTCAGTGGTGGTCAGATAACGTTTGCTGCTCTTTCGGGGGAGCCAGGCGCCTTTCGTAGCTGAGGAAATTCTGTGCTTGCCGGGATGCTTCTTGTTAGTTAATGGTAGAGGCATAAAATGGATATATTGAAAGTCCTTTGCTGCTGCTACTGCGGCTGCTGTACAATAGCGTTAATTGTTTGGGATTTTCAGAGGTGCTTTTTTTTTCCGATAGCATTGCGAAAAAATATTATTAACGCGCAGTTTTATATTCACGCATTGCTCACGTTTTATGTACAGCCTGCCGTATAGATTTTCATCTTGCAAAACGTGATCCGTTTAATTCTCCGAATTTTGCCTGACGTGGGGACAGACAATGAAGCTGCTTCATGCACTCCGAACCAACCGCACTGTCAACAGCAGGATTTTTTTTTTTTCCTTCCCTTCAGTTTTATTATGGCTAAATCTGTACGCTTAACTGTCTTGTTTGCAGCGAGGAAACTAAATGACTCTCAAATATATTGGTTAACGGAGCTCCAAAAGTTTTTAAAACACTGATTGCGTTTGAATAAGTAGGCAATAAGTCTCCTTTAAATGTAAATAATCGTATTTTAAATTAATTACTTTGCGGTTTCCCAGTAAAAGTAAAGATGCTAAGCTGGAAATTTTTGCGATGCCGCCTTTAAAATGTTGGCAGGTCCTGGTTTCAGGGTTCCGGGTGCTTATGAAGGCTTCTCTGCCGTGTTATTTTTAGGGGTGAGAAATAGCTAATGATGGGGAAAGGCAGCTTGCACATGCACGCGCACACACGTGTGTGTTTTTTCGTCTTTTAGCAAAGTCTCCTGGGAGGGGAGATGGACATCGGCAACCCCGGGGCGCTCTCCCCCAGCAAGCCGGGCTCCCAGTACTACCAGTACTCCAGCAATAACCCCCGCCGGAGGCCTCTGCACAGCACCTCCATGGGTGAGTGACTTCGTGCTCGGCGCTTCTCCCCCGCTTCCACGGACCGCAGCGCTTTGGGCCCCGCGTGACGGCGCGGGGAGATCAGCGCAGCCAGGGCTCGCTGCCGCCGCCGCCGCTCCTCTTTGTGGGGCACGCGAGGAGCCTTCGAAAGTCGCTTTCTCAAAGCAGACCCGCGTGAGGCGAAAACAAAGGCCCCTAACGCTCGAGGTGAAAATATGACCAATTTCGCAGCGCTGCCGGGGTGGGCAGGAGGCTGGCACCCCTCCGCCCTACCCAAACCGCTGGGAGCCGGGAGGGAGCCGCGGGCAGGGCGATTAGGCGGCTTGCTCTTTAGAAATCCTCGCTGGCAAAAAAAAAAAAAAAAAAAAAAAAAAAGCCCGTCTTTACGAAGACACCGTTTTATCTTTTTTTTTTTTTTCAGAAGTACAAACAAAGAAAGTTCGGAAAGTTCCTCCAGGTTTGCCGTCCTCAGTAAGTACCGCGCGCCCGCCCGCCGCCGCGCCGTCGCTTTGCTGGGGGGCAGGCAGACACGGGCACGCCGCTCGCGGGCGCTTGTAGCGAGCGGTACAGGTGGTGGGCAAGGTGAGGAGAGGTCCTGAGCCTCGTCGTAGGGCCTCGTCCTGCCTGCGAGGCGATTGACGACACGGCGGGGACGAGCGTGTGTGGGTCACGTTGCCTTTGAGCGGCGCGAACCAGAGGCAGAAGCGCCGAGCCGCCGCGCGCCTGGTGGGACGGGCGCGAGCTTCACGTGCCGGCCAGCGGCGCTGTCGCTGCGAGGATGATTTATGGGTTCGCACGCGGAGCGAGGTGCGCGGGGAGGGTCCGCGAGAACTGGCCGCGGTCTCAGCCCGCGCCGTGCCTTCGCTCCCGCGCCAGGGCGGCGGGCGGCCGTACCTGCAGCGGGCGCTGCCGGGCCGGCACCAGGTGTCCGCCGGCGGGAGCCAGCTGCTGCCGGGGCGCTGGGGGATGCTCAGGGCATAATGAGAGAGCTGCTAATTACCCAGGGCTTTCCCAGGTATCTGAAAGAATCTCTCCGATACCTCTTTGTGAGGAGGGCCGTGGATGCCGTCCATATAAAGTGCGGATTTCTCAGTGTTTGTCTCGAAACCCTCGCGCCGCGCGGTCGGGACTTGGTGTTTCTGCGTGGCTGGGTGAAGCCCTTTGTCTCCCGCTCCACACAACCGTCCTCCTAGTTTTCGTTTCTTCGTGACGGTGTAAAACCTTTGTGGTTTGTTTTGTGTTTCTTTTTTACTGAAAAAGCCGTACCATGGTCAACTGCATCTTTTGAAAGCATTTGCTTTTAAAACCATTAATATATATATTTATAAAATAGTGATTTTAAAAGAAATGATAGGACATTTCAGAAAATAAAACATCGAGTAGTGTTTTGAATTTCATTCTACTTACTATTACATTTCGTTCTAGCATTGCATTTCATTCTACTATTTTTAGTCTAATTTTTTTCTCCACCGTTGCTTTAAAAATACATAATACGTATTTTCCTATCGATATCTGCAAACAGAAAAGAAAACACTAATGAGGGGAGAGCGTCCTTTTCATACTTGCTAACTGTAGTTGTTTTACCTATAAATCTGGTTATTAGGAGGAGCCGAGTGGCAATCAATCCTGCAGAATATATAACAAATTGACATACTAATCTCAGATGGGTTTTCTGTTTTTGCCGTAAATCCAACTAAATTTGCAGTTTGCAAAGCAGCATACTTTTAAAGCTTCAGTTACCGCAGTGAATGTGCTAAGCAGTAGTTTCATCACCGGTCACTTTATAAATGAAAAGATTGCAGTCTAAAAGAGAAAAATACATACAAAAATCCTAATTTAATTGCAATTTAATAATTGATTATTGTAAGCTTTATCACAGCGAACAATACAGGCGTAAATCTATTTATCGTTGTTGAAATATGGAAATTCTCAAGTGAAAGTTTCCGGTAGAGTAGTAATACTAGTTTGTTTTAATTAAAAATAAGTTCCCACGTGCGTATTTTAAATGTCTTTCACGGTGTGTTTTTTGGTTTGGGTTTTTATTGGAGCCCTTTACAGCAACAGCTCATATCCCCCCCCAAAGGCCTTTACGGGCACCGTTGCGCTTGAAGTTAGAGGTGGATTTCATTTCGACGAAACTTCAGCTTTCCCTGCCTTCCCTGCCAGCCTCGCGTGCTCTGTCCCCCGCAGCTCTCTGCGGCTCGAGGCCAGCCCGTGGCGCCGAGCATCCCACGGAGCCCTGGCGGCGCAGGGGAGCTCTGTGACCACTTAAACATGCGGCGCCCTGGCTGCCTGCCCCCGTCGAGGGCTGAGTTGTGCAGTCCTTTGTGCTGGCTCCGTAACCGCGTGCCGGACCGCTGCTTTTTCCCTCAGACATCATCAGGGACAAACGTACACATTTATTTTATGCTTTACGATGTTTCTCAGCGGAGAGGTGACCATCTCAGGACATTTACGTGAATATTTCTGCGTCCGCGTTCTAAAAGATACATTCGGTAGAACGGTACCCGCTATCTGCTCTTGCTGTAAGAGTGGTGACACTGATGTTGGAAATGTCAGCATTCGGGGATTTGAAACTGCCGCAAAAGTTTTTTTATGGATTGCTTCTTGCTTCAAAAGAATGAAATGCAATTTGTGTCTGTCACAGATTAGTCTCAAATGTGTGCTTCCTTTAATTTTGTCTGAATGCTGTTGTTGTACAGAACGGAAATACTTCCACAGCTCAATACTCCTTAACTATTTTAACAGTATTTTTATTTTTCAGTCAATTATCTCCAAGTAGAACATGCGCTTTAAATATCTGAAGCGATTTTAAGGAGATGTACAATTTATGAGGAAATAAAAGAGCAGAAAGGCACGCCCCAATATTTTAATCGCCCATAGGTGTGTCTTCCAAGAGTAAGGAAATTAATCTGCAAGTCCAATAACGTGAATATGGGAATGGTTTGGTTCTGAAAGCAATCCAGCTTTTCCTACATGACCGTACAGATGCATGTTTGAGCCTGGTCGTCTCTATTACATCATGAATCATCCGTTTCCCGTGAAGCAATGCACGCCTAGGTGTCTCAAACAGCAGGAGTATCTGATAAAAGGTCAGGTTGTGTTTTGCTGATAGCTCGTGTCACGCTGAACTGCCAGGATTTATGAGGCTGGATAAAGTATATGCGTTTATAAATTGACTAACTAGATGATAATACACTTAGTTGATAGGGTGGAAATATTGCCGTATTTCTCTTAAAATATGTATATTAACTTGTTCTCTGTGTGATTTATGCAGTGGATATGGAGATTAATGCAGCAGCGTTGGAGAAAGCAGTTATTGTTGATTAATTCATAAGTAGTCTTATAAAAATTTCAATGATAAATGGTAATAAATACGTTGTATCAGCTCCCCTTTACGATAAGAAATGGCTATGAGTTTTGCAAACAAAGTAAATTAAACTAGGGAGCTAATCAGCATTTAAAAACTACTCGGATCGGAGCCACGCCGGGTGTCACGAAGCCGATGCCGTCGGCCACGTGGGGTGGGTGCGGGTGGTTGTCCCCATGCCACCCCTTCCAGTTCCCAAAATTGGGACCCAAAGAGGGCGGCGAGCTTGGGGCATTTGGGGTTGAGCCCCCTGGCTATATAGGCTATACACGCATGGCTATATAGGCAAAAATGACCGTTGACGGTTAAATTTGATTTCCTTGTTGAGTACCTGGGTGGCTTGCCGAGCTCTGGCATGCTGGTGTCTCCATACCCAGGCTGGTAGGTGCGACAATAATACTTGTATTCCTAGGAAGAGACGAGGTTTGGCCCGTGTGTTTATGCAGCAAGGAGCTTGAGGGCACGTGAACGTTGAGGCGTGGACCTGCGGGCAGGAGCTAACTTTACGGAGCAGCTATAGCAGCTCCTTCGTGACGAGCTGTGCGACCATTTGGTAAAATGTTCTGAACGGTGTCAGCTGCTGCCATCGCCATTGTGCAATCAGAATTGCTCTTCTGTACGATTATCTTCTCCCCTTAAACTTCATTCAAAGGTTTTGCTGTTGTTTTAACCGTTAACCTGAAGCCTTCACCCCCTTTTGGCTGCTGCTGGTTTAATCACACGTGACCTTTCACAGTAAGTGTTTGCAAAGTGCTCTGGCATTTTCTTACCTTGACCAGTGAGAGCCGGGCGTGAGCAAGCTGCCCTGGACCAGCTGGCCTCCAGAGCCACCAGGGACCGGGTGGGAGCTGTCTGCGTGGCCCTGTGACGGGCACAAACCAAAGCCCTGCTTCAGTCCTCGGTCCAGCAGCTCCTGCTGGCCACTGCAGGGAAGGTGCACAGGCAGCGCGAGGCACCGACGGCCGGCCTTTCACAGGCTGAGCGGTTTAATTTCAGCTGTGGAGTGAAAATAATTTTCCAGTTCAGCTCTAGAGTGAGTCCACCGGGAACCGTCCGTCTGAAATGGGTATTTGTGTCACAGCAATCTTGGCGTTTGTGCTGGAGAGCACCTTGGTACTTCTCACAGACGTCCTGGCTGCAAGAGGCAGGGTCCAGGCTGGGTCACAGGCTGAAGAGCTCCGGCGGAGATAACTCGGATAGATAAAGATAACTCAGAAATTAAGCCTTCACGGAGAGCTTCTGGTGCTGGGACGGCAGTCATCTGCGGGCATGGTGCGAGTGCTTGGCGGCTTTGCTCGGAGCTGAAGGGGCACCGAGCATCGAATCCCGAGCAGGATGGCTGTGGGGCGGCGCGTGGCTGCCTTCTGCCGCACCAAAGGGCCGCGGGGGCTGGAGCAGCTCAGGGGAGCGCAGGCTGTGACAGTGCCCTCGAGCCCTGCAGGGTGGAGGCAGGCGGGCAGCCTGGGAACGAAGCTTTCTGCGGCCTGAGGTGCTCTTCTTTGGGGCCAGGCTTCCCAGGGGCACGGCTGGTTAAAGCTTGTGCGTTTCCTCCATCGCCAGCCCTCTTTCCTTTGGTCCAATTGTCATCTAGCAAGGAGTGCAAACAGTCCTTATGGCACAACACATTCACTTCCATTTTTCCTTCTCCTTGGACGCTCTTTTCCCTTACAAGCACACCGGGGGCTCTCTTCCCTGAGCTCCGCGGGAGGAGTCGGTGGCTGCGGTTGTCCGGTCTTTACAGCAGGCCTGGGAGCTGCAGCCCAAAGTGAAACCCCGTGCCCTGCTCTGCCCCTGGAGCAAAATGCAAAGGGTTGCAAAATGGAGAGGACAGGGAAGTTATGGCTGAGCTGGGCTGGCATTGTCCTGAAGGCAGGTGATGGGGGAGTCATCAGACACCACAGCCAGAATAAAGGGTGGGACAAGCTGAATGTCATCTCTGGTGCGTTAAAGGAGAAAAGAGGAACTGAACAACCATTTCTGTTGAAGAACCAGCAGGTAAAATCTCCCCAGCCTCACTTGTAATGGCAGCAGCCTCTCTTCCATCTTAACTCGAGGTGTCCCCCCCTGGGCAGGAGCCATCTCGTTGCACTTGCTGTGCTGCGTGTTTAGAAGCGTACCGGCTTTGACCTTGCTAACCAGACAGATAAGGAAGTGCATGACTCAGTTGTACGTCCTAAGGAAACACCTGCTTTGTTCCAAAAAGCAAGGAAAGAGAAACACTACTGGGATGCCACCTGGAGCTTTTCCACGGCTTTATTCTGGTTTCCACAGGAGAAGCCTTGGAGTAGCTGGGAGGTGAGGAAGCACCCTTTGTGCTTTTTGTGCGGACTTTTTGCAGGCTTCCTACCTCAAGTGAAAAAACACAACCTTAAGAATTTCCCTTCGAGCATCCGACTTAATGTGGGACTTTTCCAAAACAAACACGGCGTCCCTGGCTGTCCCCGTGTCTCTGGCCGCCACCTGCCTTACCAGAAGGTGGGCCCGGCTGTGGGATGCCAGCACCGTCCCCGCTGCCAGCACCTCTGGGGCCCTGCCTCAGCCCCGGGTGCCGCAGAGCTTCCCAGGAGACATGTTAAGGTCTTCCAGCTGCGGCCAGGCCTCCACGGATGGAGCTGGCCTTCCTGAAGTAGGAATCTGTGGAGATTTGGGGGGACTCATTGGGAGCAGGCTGACAGCTCAGGGAGAGGGGCAGGAGACGGCCTGAGGAGGTAACAGGAGCCGAGAGGGGCAGGAGATGGCCTGAGGAGGTAACAGGAGCCAATCCGGGCACTTTCATGAAAATATTTCAGCGTAATTCAGCCACTTCTGGTGGCTGGGAGCCCATGGAGGTGAGGAGCGGCCTGTGTAAGAAGCAGTCTGCCCCTTCCCCTGGCTGATCCATCCCTGCCGGGCTGCGGCCGCCCTTCTGTTGGGGCTGAGGGGATCCCTCTGTCCCCTGGCTTCTGGGGCCATGGCCTGGCTGCTGTCCCTTCCCTGCCTGCTGTCCCTTCCCTGCCTGCTGTCCCTTCCCTGGCTGTTGTTCCTTCCCACCGCTGTCCGGCCACGTAAATCGTACCACCCTACGGGCCGGGCTTTGTCCATATGAGAAATATCACCGTGTTAAGCTCCACCAAGCTATCTTCCAGTTATGGCCAAGCTCTGCTTTTTGCTTTAAAAAAAAAAATAAAATCGGGAAATGCATCTTTAGCACGTAGCACAATGAAGTCAAACCAAGAAAATTACTAAACCCTACTGTCGAGCAGTCAGGGGGTGGGTTAAAAGAGCTTCTCTTGCAAACTGTACCTGAAATTGCTCGCTGACCCCGGAGGACTAAGACGACATTTTGCAGACAAAATGCTGTGATGGTGGTGTTTTTAAATAGATTAAAACACAGTGAAATGCAGATAAAAATTGCTTAGTTTTTAGTTTCTGGTAAAATTGCACAGGATATCTTAAACATGAGAAAGCGATCCGGGAAGAATTGTGTGATTGGGGTATTTTTCTTAGGCCTCGGCATTACGTTGTATTTCAAGGCAAAACTTTTATTGCACGATTCACACACTTCTAAATGTTGAACTATCCTGGACTCAAAAAAAAAATTTATAAAAAATCCCATACTGAATAGCGCTGGCCAGCTGGTAACAGAGGTGTGGGATTAGTGGGGTTTTTTTGTTTAGCTTGAGCATAGACTCCCTCTTCAGAGTACTGGAGGTAGTGCAGAAGGCAATTTTCCTTCATGGACACAGCATTTTGGCCAACAGATCCAGATGATTTCTGTGTGCCTCCAGAAAGGGCAAAACGAGACACGGTAGATAGCACTGTTTTTACGGCAGCTCTTTGCAAATTGCCGCTTCTGCGTAGCAGCATTTACTCCTCTTGGTGCAGGGGGGATTTTCGGGGCGCCTGGAGCGGGGCCGGCTCGCGGGGCGCTGGGCTCCGTTCTGGGGAGGAAACCCAATGTGTGTGCTGGAGCCTGCCACCATTCACCCCCCTCTGAACTTCGCACACATTTTTAATTTCACAATTAAAATTGCCCGGCCTTCTATTTTCCTCCTTTATACAGCTATGTAATTTGTAATTCTTTTTTTTTTTTTTTTTTCAGTTGGAAATTAAGCCGAGTTTCACAAGTGTAAAACTCAGCACTTAATTTTTTTTCTGTTTGAATTCAAGGCTAATTGTTAGTAAAAGGCATTCAGAGATGAAAAAAAAATATATCTCTATGCAGCGATTTGATTTTGCAGCTTTTCTTTAAATATTATCTCTAGATGGTGTTCGTTACAAGCACTGCAGTGGCTTCAGATCTCTGATTAGCACAGTCCAGCATTTAAGAAAAAAGCATTTAAACCCTATCTCGTAGCAGGCCTTTCCAAGTCGGTTTTAGGGAAGGGCGGCTTCCTGGGCTGGGGGGGGTTTGTTTATTTGATCTGCTTTAAGTTTTTCTTCCATTTTAGAACTGATTGGGCGCGGGGTCAGGGTGATGCAGCGTGCGGAGGGGAGAGCACGGCGGTGGTGGAGTTATCTAGGGAACTTTGAGATAATCTGTCAGGATTGATACGTTTGCACTTTGACTCGCGGGCATTTGTTAACCGAGTCTGTGTATTTTATCAAAGGAACATTTATTTTTTGCTCCGGAGTATTTTTTGCCTTTACGCTGAAGCAGTAAACGTGCAAAAAAAATCAGCATAGCGAAAACAGAAAAAAAAAAATGGCATAGAGAGCTCCAATAACTATTAACGTTGTTAAATGCATAGCAAAGCTCCCCTGACAGTTTCTTGGCACAAAACCTAGGCGGCCTACAATGGCTGGTTGTTTTTTTATTGTTATTTTATTTTGAATGGCCGTCAGCGCATTTCGACAGGCCAAACACGCGCTCGATGTCGGCACCCGAGCCGAGGGGACACCGCGGAGGGGACGCTGGGGCCGTGCCCGATGCTGCCTTCGGCTTTCTCATCCTCGGGCCCCGTGGGCCTCCTCCCGGAGGAGCAGGACGGGTGTCCCTGCCCTGCTGAGCTGTGCCCAGCCGCTTCAGCCGGACAAAAACGGCAGTGCCCCCAAACGGCCTTTTTCTGAGTCCTCGCAGAGCTCCCTGCGGCCACGCTGCGGTGATTCCACGCGCCCACCTGCTGGCGCCGCGTGTCGCATTTAGTGCGTGTCACGGCTTTGGTGCCCCTGTCCGTGCCGTGGAGGCAGAGCTGCCCGTGGGGTCTGGAGATCCCTGAGCCCACCCGAACACGGATAGGACACAGAGGGGACGCAGACAGGACACGGACAGGGCACGGACAGGACGCCTCCGCATGCTGGACATGCGGTGGGAGGTGTCTCAGAGGCAGCATCCACGCAAGGCCATCCTCCCCACGCTATAAGTAGTCAAAGGCTTCAAGGCACCCATTTTTGCGTTTTTTTTCTGGCAAATACAGAAGATTTGCACACTTCAGGTGCCCACAAAGGCCCGTTGGGTGCGTGGCGCTCACGCATCGAAGCCTCGCCCAGCGCTGCAGCCAGGGAGCGGCACCCATCAGCCCCGCGGCAAGCAGGCCTTAGGTAACGTTGGTATTTTAGGCCGCGTTTGCGTATTACACATGATTTGAGCCCGTTGCCAGATGAGAGCATCTTCGCCCTGCCAAATGCAGGCCGCAAAGTGACGAGGAGAAGTCCAGCGGCTTGGTCGGAGGCCAACCACACCGCCACCGCTCCCCGGCCACGGCCACCGCGCTCCTGCCCCGGCCCCTGCCCCGGCCCCGGCCCCGGCCAGCGCCGTTGCCACCTGGTGGAGCGCAGAGGATGTCGGTTTGCAGCTCGCTTCCATTTCATTTTGGCTCTTTTATTGCAACCACACTTTGGCACCAGTGTGCTGGAGTCCTTAACCAAAAGGATCCTCTCGTTTGCTCTGCAACACCTCATTTCTCCACTCACAGTTCATTTATGATTCTGATGAGAGTGTTTTTTCAGGAAACACACATTTCACTTTTTGACCTAGGAGCATCTGTTAGAATTTTTTTTAATACTACTTTGGCATTCTGGAAGTGTTAATGTCTTTCATATCTGTTTAATGCTATTTAGGGATATTTATGATCACCTCTTGGTTACTTGGGGTAAAGTGTGTTGCAATTTTTTTCAAACAGACAGGAAAGCATTCATATGAGGAAACAGATTGCTTTAAACATGTGCTTCCTGTGACAGTAAAAAGAACAAATTAGATTTAACACTGTGTAATGAATGCATAAATGTGTACGTTTAAGCTTTTAAAAGCCTTACATTCAGTTCTGGCCTAAACAAAAATCAAGAGGCACCTATCAAGGAGCGACGAAGTCGATTTAAACACGTGCAGCCGAGTCTGGTTGTATTTTCCGAGCGTTTTTGCTGCAGTTTCCCACTCCAGCCTCGTGGTTTTCCCCCTTCTTTCGGGAAGGGGTGGCCTCTGGCAGCTCTGGAGCCTGCCAGCAGGGAGAGCTCGCGGGGCCGGGGCAGGCGGCCGACCTCTGGCTTTTGAGCAGGGCTAACAGAGGCCACAGGGCGAGTTCAGTGGCCCGGGAGGGCACCTGGAAGCACTTAGGGGCCAGCCTGTGTGCGCGACCTGCGCCTCTGGTGTGCAGGTTTCTGCCCCGGCTTCGTCTCGGAGCCGTGCCCAAAGCACCGGGCTCTCCCTGGGAACGCGAGTGAAAGGAAATTCTGGCACGTTAAACGTGTGCCTCTACATCCAGCTTAAAAACGCAGAGCGTGTTCGAATAACGCACCTAGTTGTTGTTCTTCGCTTACCTACTGGGGGTAGAAGCTTTCCCAAATCATAGCTGCAGCAGTGCTCTAGGAGCTATTTGAAATGCCTGCATCTTGTTTGCCTCCTTGTTTTGCTTTGAAGATGCATCTGGAAAAGAATTAAAGGCAGTTTCTGCCCGCCTTCACCCAATTAGTTCCCTCGCACCCTTTATTTGCAATCTTTCCAAGGCATTTCTGAAACAGAAAAGCCTACCCAGGTGAACAAGGAGCGGGGGCTTTTGTGTCGGTGACCGTCGGAAGCACGGGCTGCAGGTGCCGTGCTCCCAGCCCGCGTCCGGGTGGATTTGTGCCCAGCACCCAGCCGTCCACCGACAGAGCAAAACGCCAGGGAGATGACCGGGTTGTGCCGAGCCTGAACTTTTTATTTTATTTTATTTTTTGCAGGCTGTGGGAGTTGGGTCTGGAATACAGTTTGTTTGATAATTAGTGCACATCTCCTCCGACTTGCCGAGATTCCTGCTTAACCTTTGTGCCACCACGTTCGAGCACAAAATTAACACACCTTTTATCTTCCTCCGGTATTTAAGTAAATATTTTTGAACCATCTCGGTGCAACAGGTTTCCAAAGATTTAAAGTATGCCGCAGGTTTCCAAAAAACTTCATTTTTTCTTATATTTTAAATGTTCTGTTTGTGCAAAATTTTGAGAATCACCATAAGGGCTTCTTTGCATTTTTAATTTAGTAACTAACATATGAATAAATTTGCATATTAATTAGTTGCAGATTAAATCATGCATACATAATTGCCTCCTTACTGTGTTTAATGTTTGTCAAAATCTCCAGCCTGGTTTGATGGATGTCGTATGAAAGATTACAATTTGATGTACCCTTGGAAGTATTTACACCAATAATGCAGGATTCTTAATAGCAGAATTCTCTAGTTATATACAGTTTCTAATAAACATGTAAGATAGGTGCATGTCCCTTTTGACTAGATTTTTTCCTTGCACCAAGTCATTTACTATTCATAATCATTAATGCATCTCCTAATTATACAGCATATGTCTGTTAACCACTTCGTTGCCAATCTCTGGGCTGCAGCGCCTGGATTTCTAGTACAACTTGTGTTACTGGAGAGACTGTTCCCGAATTGTTTTGCCCCCAACGTTAGGCAGCACCTCGGGTTTTCCTAGCGGGTGATATCTGGAGGAAGAGTTTCAAACGCGAGGTGCATTTTGCGGTTTATTCTTCGGGCTGAAGAAACGAGCTGCGCTTAATTCATGGCTGAAGGCTCCTCTGCTGGGGCTACTGCAGTAAATAATCAAGGGCGTTCCAAGAGCAAAAATAATGCCTACCGCAGCGGTCCCTAAAGCACTGCTGAGCCCTGCCCAAAATCCCGGAGCGGGTGGGCAGGGAAGAGCCCTGCTGGTGGCTGCCACCCCTCCTGCTCCAGCGGCCGGGGGCTGCTCGGGGACGGCTTCGCCCCCGCCAGGTCTGTGCCACCGAGCCGGGGCTCTGGGGCGCAGAGGGCTTGTGCGGGGGGGTTTCGGTTCCGCCAGGCTTGGAAAGGACCAGGGCATGGTTGCCGACCTCCAAATGCGTGTCAAAAATCCTGACCTGGCTCCCTGGCACGCCGAATTTGGCAGACATTTGTAAACGTAATGGGTTTGTGTTTGCTTCTCTTTTTTTTCCTCCTGAACTTGTAGCTCTGCTCAGATCACACCTTCAGGTTTTGCCCACAGCTACAAGGGCCTGAAACGAAAATTTTTAATGAAGTCCAATTTTTTATCTAATTACAGAATTTTTGGAATGAGGCTTTCGGGGAAAAACAAAAAAGGAAGCAACCAAAACCCAGGAAATAGTGCAGGGCTCCTGCTAAAATCCCAAGAGTTGGCTACACAGTATTTATCAGCAAGCAATTGATTTTCTTCTTCGTTTGGCTACGCGTTACCCACTTCTCAAGCAGCAGCAGTTTTATAGGCCCTCCAAATAACCATATTTTGTTATAGAAGTTGGCACTAGCATGTGTTAGGCATTTAAGTGTGAATTTGAGCAGTCGATGGGAATATGGCACAGTGTTAGGAAACAGAACCGGGAAAGTTGGATCTTGCTCCTCAGGCTCCTTGATGCAGGGTTTGCTGGCGATCCCCTTCACCTCTCCGTGCCTCAGCTCCCTTCTTCTTTTTGGCTGTCTTTGTTTGCCCAGGCTGTAACCCCTTCGGGCCAGGCTCTGGCTCTGGCTCTGCACCGTGCTGGCGCAGCGCAGGATGGCAGAGGCTCCTCGGAAGGGCTGTGGGGTGAGGATACATCTTTTAGTACGGCATCTGGATCCTCACCGCTGAGAACGCGCTTTTGAGTATTAATTAGGATTGCTGAAAAGAAAAGTTCGCGGGGAAAGTGCGCGTGTCATTGCAGCGAGAGATTCGCTCTGTAATACGTGTGTGTCTGCAGTTGGCTTGCTGCGTGTTTTAAGTGCGTGCATTTTAGGTATAAATAAACAACCTGCACATTTGATGTAAAATACCCAGCAGAACCTCTGCACGACCCCGCGTGCTCACAAAATCCCGTACTTTGTTTCACAAGACCCAGCATCCTGGCATCTCTAGTCCAACTAGCCAGTTTGCGAGA
Source organism: Anser anser (assembly GCF_964211835.1). Classification (NCBI taxonomy): domain Eukaryota; kingdom Metazoa; phylum Chordata; class Aves; order Anseriformes; family Anatidae; genus Anser; species Anser anser. The sequence continues at coordinate 15,897,063 of NC_139731.1, read as the reverse complement.
TAGATTTTAGCATGATATTCGCTGTGAAAAGCCCAGTGAAACCAAAGGTACAAACACCCAAAGGATCTCGAAGGATTTTACATGGTAAAAATAAAACACAGAGTGCCCAAAGACCTCGCAGACTTCTCCTCTAATCACAGAAGAACACAGACTGCTTAAGACTTACCCCTAATTATTCTCCCGCACCGTGTGATTCGGTATGAAACCACAAAAGCATGTTCAAAAACCATTAGGGGACAAATCTACAAAAAGAAATATCGTAAGGCCGGGCCAAGCTCGGCAAACTCAGCCCGGCGCTGGGCGGGTGCGGCGTGCGCTGCCATCTCAGGCCCTGCCCCGCGCGCACCTTACACCAACCCCCCCGTGCCATTTTAGGAGCTGCTTCGTTAGCGTGCCCTCATTTAGCGAGCCGCCCAAACCTTCACTGCCGAGCCCCATCACGGCCGTTGGGTCGTGGAACAGCCACGCTCAGCGCCCGAGGTCCAGGAGCGCGGCCCTTGCACCTGCTGCCTGTGCGCCTCAGCCCGCTGCCTTTAACGCCACTGTCACATCTAATCCAGCTGTGCTATCCGAAGGGTTAACATCCAGTCGGAAAGCTGAATTCTTCATGTTTAATGGGAAAATTGACGCTAAATGTTGCACAGAACATCTTTTGTTTGAAGATCTCCAAGAAAAGATGGATACCCGGCAGTTTCCCTCCTCCGGGCTATGTTCCTGGGAAAAAAAAAAAAAAAGAGACACAAAACGATTTTATGCAAAGGGAGAACAAAAAAGACCGTGAGAACCAAAAATGCTAGCGATGGTTACAGCCCGGTCTGGCGCGGCCGGCTGGTGCTGAGACTGAGGGCGGGTTCGGTGCCGGTGCTCGGATTCTGTACTGCTCGGGTCGTGGGAGCACCGGCACAGCAGAAAGCCAGCCGCAGCAGTCCGGGAGGCAGAGGGAACCGTGCTTGGTGTGTGCCTTTGGGAATCCCGAGCCCTGGTCCTCCCGGTGGCACCAGGAAACTCTCTGGCTGGTGGGTGGAATCACCATGTAACACTTCGGGGTCCTGAAATACCCATTATTCAGGATCCTTTCCTTAAATATCCATTATTCTGGATCCTTTCCTTAAATATCCATTATTCTGGATACTTTCTTTCTTTCTTCGAGCAGTAGCCTTAAAGAAAGCCTTGCACTTGGCCCTCCTTGCTTTCTTCTGAGCAGCCTCGCAGTGTCATGAGCTCCACCTCTGGCCAGATCCAGACCTGAAGCCGGAGCACTCACCATGCCCTTTCCACCTCGCTGGGTCTTTTCCCAGAAGAGGGTTCAAATCTGCCTGCATCCTGTTTCTTTGAGGTCTTCAGGACCAACCATTTTACCTCTGCTTGCCGTGCCCCTCCTGGCAGCCAGCAGCAAAACCAAACCGGATTGCTCAGCAGTGAGGGTGATGGGCACGGGTGGGCAAACTGAGAGTTACCCTTTTTTTTCCAAAAAATGTACAGGCACAAATTCACCCCAAATGCCTCGTACGGGCTCCTCACCCTCGGCGCTGGGTTCCGTGGGGATGACAGCAGGGGCTTGGCGACGAGGTGCCACCATGCAAGCGCTCGTCCTCCTCCGAGGTGACAAGTGCCTAGGACCGGCGCGGCCCCACGCGCCGCTGACCTGCTGGGATTGCAACCCCTGGCCCCTCCGAGCTTCCCTTCTCCGTCTGTACAAAGGGAAATAGTGACAGAATAATATTTAACTGCTAGATGGAGGGGCTGCGAGGCCTAACTATGTAACAGCTGAAAAGCCTTCCATATGGCAATGTGCAATAAATGAGAAGCAGCGCTTCTCTCCCTCCGCAGATTCTTGTGGCAGAGTGGGAAAGAATACGAGTTTGCAGGATCCCACATCTATGTTCAGTCCTGCAGATCATTTAGCAGAGAGCAGGCTAGTGAGAAACGCTTTTGAACGCTTTGATCAGCTCTGTTAGCGTTTTACTATGTAGACAAACTGCTGCATGTGACTCTTTAAAAAAAGACCAAGTTTGGGTCCATAAAAATTAGCCATGTGGCCATTTGCATGGTGCCCACAAGTTTGGTTTTTTTTTCTTTCCACTTTTTTTTTTTTTCCTTACTGGCCTACGCTGCAGCTTTTACTAGAGAGTTGCCATCCCATTTCCATCAGCACCATGGGGCCAGCACCAGGCACAGAGCCCCGGTGCCCATCCCATGGGAGGGGGATTTGGGGAAGGGACTTTGGCATCTCCAGCCCTAGGCACGGCCCTGCCTGCCCCGCGGCGCTTTGTAGCCAGGGAACTTTCTGGAAATGCTCTCGGTTGTATTTAGTACTAATAGCTCCGAGTATACGAGCCCTGAACTCTTGTATTGTTTTAAAAAAGAGTTGTGCAAGAGCATAACGTATATAAATTCCCTCTCCAAGTCCCGGTTCAAGTAGGTCTTTTATCGTTTATAAAACACTGAACCCATGTGGGGGAATATATATTGTTCCTAATGAAAATCGTTATGTTATAGCATGCTTTATTTTCCTAAAGACCAAATATAAGACCAGGGCCTTGATTGCCTTGTGCTTAAAACACGTATTTAGTTTGTACTGGCAGCTCCTGCTGATGGTGAGCAGTTGACCGAGAACTTAGGGAAACCTGTCGGTGAGGGAATAGCAACAGTAGCTACAACACCGATGGCTACAGGTTGTGTTTTACTCCACCAGCAAAGACTTCCCTCACAATCCAAACAGATTTGTTGTCAGTGAACTGCTCAGCACCCTTTGAAATGTAAAAAACCATCACTGCTGATTTATTTTGCCAAATACCTCCACAGGGGCTTCCAGACTGTAGGGTAGATACTGGGCATCTTGGATCTCGTATTGGGACAAATGACACCAAACTTCCCAAATATCCAAACCTCCCACCTCTTCACCCCCGGTGCCTTAGGGACACATAGAAAAGGTCGGAAATGATCCTTAAAACAATTTTCCTGTTAATTTCTGTGGTGAATCCTGAATCGAGGCCAGTGGGAGGCTCCGGCCTGCAGCCCGTGCCGGCACTATTTCTGACTGGGCCTTGAAGCCCCGCTGCCACCGTACAATCATTTGCAGGCCTCTTTACGTTGCCAGAGGGCTGTGGAGAAGCCATCGCAGCGTTGCTAACCTCAAAGGTTCAAATATCCCGAGTCAGCCGCCCTGCCACCCGCAAAAAGACAAAATCATGAGATTTTAAAGCCTGGGTTTGATGCCTCAGAGCCCCCATTTCCCAGCTCTCCTCCTCGGCTATCAGAGTCTTCAAAACGTGCCGTCTGAGATCACCCTGCAGTCGGTGACTGGAGAAGCTCTGGCTTTCCAGAAGAGCTCACCAAACGCTCCGACGCTCGAGATAAAATGGTAAAAATTGACATAGGTGCCTCTGCGCGACGAGAAATCCTGGCCCATGTGTTTTAAGTGTCTCTCTTGGCTTTTCGCAAGCAGCGTAGCCAAAAATAGACCGAGTGGCAACCGGGTATTTTAGATAGACAGTTTTGTTCAAAATAGAGTAGCTGTAAAGTAGGCTTCGATGCCGGAGGTTTCTTTCATGAGGTGCACTTTAGGGAAAGTGGCAGAATAACCAGGTGGCCTCGCGCGGCGCGGAGCAGGCCCACGCGCAGGCGGTTGGCCTGGGCTTTTGTGGTGTTATTAGCTTCATGTGCTATCTGGTCGGTACCGTCCGTGGAGCATTTGAGCTAAAAGGAAGAAAAGTTTGACGCTGGGCCGATTAAACGTGGCTTAGCGAGACGTCCCCTGGCTCGTTGTGGCAGCCTCAGCTTGCGGTGGGGCTGCAGGCCTCCGCCACAGCACCCAGCCCAGCCCTGCACCTCGCGTTTGGGTGCGTGCGATTGTGCCGCCGAAAGCGCAACTTGTGTAAGAACTCCTGTGGATCTGGCAGATGTGCCCGGCTGACATTTGAAGTACATAAAAACGTACGGAGCAAGAGTTTGGTAGTAGCAGCACCCACAGCGATACCTACAAGTTGTAGCTGGCCACTGCTGCCTGGAAATCGGGTTGCAAATGCGGTCTCACTGAAACGACTGCGACCACAAGTCCCATGCAGTGTGCCCAGGTGCTTCCCGGCTCAGTCCCAAGCCCTCTGTCCCCTCGGTGGGTCGGAGCAGCTCGGTTCGGTGCTGGGACCACGCGTCCCCCCGACCTCCAGGCCTGGAAACAAGGCGTAGCGTTGTGGGGTCGACTAGGGGTGTCATCGGTAGGCAGCCCTATTAAAGCAGACGCATCCACATTTGGCTGTTTTAAAGTAGCTTCTCAGAGCCGGCGGCTTTTAGGATCTGATTTATTCATACAGCATCTGTACAATCAGGCAGTTCTGCTGCTTTCTGTCTGCGGCAAACGAGGATCTGAACACGAACCTCCTCCCAGGGAGAGAGGGGGAATGTCAATGCCCAGAGCGAGCTGCGGTAGCTGCAAAAGAGACACCAAGAAATTACTTCTCTGGGTGCTGAGCAGGTTAATCTCCGGTGGATTTGGGATCCCCCAAAACCAAGGCCAGACAACACCCCTAGCACACGCAGCTTGTGGTTTATTCAGCATCCCGAGGAGCTCGCTGGGTTTTTGGTTATGTACCTGCCGGTCAGCTCCGTGCACATCCCTCACCGAGCTCTGCCGGTGATTTTAAGAAACCTTTAGCTCCGAGCTGGCATCCTATAAAACAGACCTGGCTTTGGGGAGAAGAGCTGCAGTCGGCTTTTCTTTGTTTTGTTTTCCTTAACCAGGGGAGAAGCTGGTTGGGAAAGGCTGGTGGGGCAGCAGCTGGGGCGCCTTCGTGGGAGCTCTTCGCTGAGATCCTGGTCACTGATCTGGGGCAAAAAAGGCCCAGCTTGGCAAAACTCCCTTCCCCTTCAGCCATCGCATCTGGGGATGCAGAGCCAACTCTCCCACGCGCATAGGGTCCATTTTAATAACGACACTCAAGGATTTGTGTAAGAAGGATGAGATTATCCAAGTGACCCAGACGGAGAGGAATACTGGTTATTTTCGTCGTCTTACTTGAGATTTCACCATTATCCCTCGGAATTTGTGGCCAAGCTCATCATCTAGCAGACCGCTTCCCTTGCTTTGCTGCCGTCGTAGGGCCTCGGTCGCAGCAGTGGCGCTGTCCCCACAGGCCCATGACTCTTCCCCTCCTTCCAGTATCCTTTGCTTTGGTGTTTTGTGCAGACCCGAGGTGTGCCCGGGGCCAACAGGGTGCCCTCCATTGCGGTATCCCTGCTGGGAAAGGACGGCTTCCTGCCCTGCCTCCTCCTCCCGCGGGAGCTCAGGCACTTGGGGCTCTTTTTTCTCCTCCTTGGGCGTCTCCAAGGTTTCCTCACCCTCTTCTGGAATTTGCTGCTGGGCTCTGGCAAAAGAGAAGTGAGGAAAGAATATACCAGCGCACTGAAGTGATACCACGGGAGCTAGGAAACTCTGAGCATTTCTAGGCAGCTCCCCCTCTTTTCTCCCGCCGCTCATGGATTTGGGGCAGCCTGCCTGGGTGGGGTGTCCTGCGGTGTCAGCTGGTCCCGTCCTGAGTTGGTCCCCACTTTGCTGGCTACGGGGAGGATGCTTAGGCCAGGAGCAGCATGTGGATGGTTTTGCTCTTGGTGACCTCGAGGCCACTGGAAGAACGTCACCTGATGTAGAAAATCAGGAAATAACGCATCACGGGAGTTTGTAGGCATTTTCTCGTTTTATGCATTATTATGTCCCCTGCCCTGTGGTGGCATTCCCTCCGGGTACAGTACTTTCCCTGAAAGAAAAGCGTAAATGCTGAGCCGTGACCCTTCGCTTCGAGGTGCGTGCCTGCGTGCAACGCGCCAACCGCCTGGCAGCGGTGCGGGGCAGTGCGAGGACCCCAGAAGTGGGTACGCTGCCTCCAGATGCATTGGGAGGTGAAAACACCAACAAAAAAGATGTAATTTTTTAAAAAGGCTGCTTCTCCTCAGATAAGTCCGCTTGTGTTTTCAGCAGTTGGCTCGCTCGGCCAACAGGCTACACCAGTAGGGGCGGTGGGGCCATCTCCCAGCACGTGCCCGCGACCCCAAAGCCGGAGGGCAAGGGCATGGGGTAGGTGGGTGGCAGGGACCCCAACAGCACCCAGGGCCGCGGTGTTGGGGTCCCAGAGGCGGTGGGTGCACCTCCGCTAGTGCTCTGGCTGCTACCAGCAGTAGGAATTTGATGTCCGATATTCGTTCCCGTTTCTGAAAAAGGGACAAAAAATACATATCCGGGACAATCACAGGTTCCCGAGCAAGGCAGGAAAATGCATTACAGTTATCGCAGTGGATGTGTCGAATGCAAATAGGATATGGTAAAGTAATTAATTTTTATTGTCATGTGTTGAGAATTCCGTTACAGTTAGGGGCTTACTTCCCTGCAAACCGCATTAACTTCTTATCACGCCGTGTACAATACATTTGTACCGAAATTCTCCCGTTCAGAAGAACGAGAGCACTAATGTGACAGGATCCAAATGAAGCCGGACCGTTCCCCACGCCGAGGCTGCAGAAAACAAACCGAAATCGTCTGCAGCCATTTCCGTGACACATCGGGCACCATTCAGGGGTTGCTTTTCCGAGCCCTGGTCTCTCTCCGTGTGCATGGTCTGCAGGCATCAGCAGGAGAAATGTGGAGGATTCCCTCGTGCCGGTCAGAACAGGCGTCTTCGGCTGGAGTTCAAGGATTGCTCAGTGGCAGAAAAGTGATTAAGTTGTATGATTTAAAGGTCCACCCGATCCGATCTGGTGCTAAAATCCGCGCTAAAATGTAATGCCCGTTGTATAACTTTGTGTGGAGCTGTGAAACCGCAGCTTTTAGTGGGAGAGCGAACGCCGCGGTTTGCAGTTTGCAAACACGGGAGGGAAGAACTCCCTTCATTTCTAGGCGGGCCGTTGGGTTTTTTTAGGGACCGATCAAAGCGCTCGGTTATTTTTCACCTCCGGAGCATCACCATCTACGTTTGTAGGAAAGCGGTGCCGTTAAGCAGAGATCTTGGGCTGGTGAATCATCTGCTCCCAAGAGAGGAGCCCTGGGGTTTGAGGCGCGTTTCCTCTCCCCTCTGGGTGCAGCTCTTCGCCGCACGGTGACCTGCGGAGGTTGGGGTTTTTGGCCCGCTGTACCGCACGCCGAGGGTGGCTTAAAGGTTACAAACGCGCTCTTGTCGGATTGACAACGAGCCGTTCTAATGAGGAAGAAATCCTCAAAGCATGAAATGTGAATGAAATGTGTGATTATAATTCAAGGACTGTTTACCCGAACCTCCGGGGAGCTCCCGAATAAATGCCGAACAAGTGAGTTAGCTACAGCTCCGCTCGGTCCTCCCTCCCGACGCGGCCACGCACACGCAACCACAACGCCCGGGGCCGGGCGGAAAGAAGTCGGAGGGAAAACTTTGCCGTCGCCCAAGCCGCCAGCTCGCCGCCGCCGTGCCTTTGTCGGGGATGAATGCTGCGTGCGCTCCGTTCCCGCGGCGCGGGGTAAGGCAAGAGGTGCTCTGAATTATTAAAGTTGAGCCCGGAGAAGCGCCGCACGCTCGGATGGCATTTGCTTCGGCATATGCAAATGATTGAGTTGCATTTGGGATCGAGTCCCAGGGGGGCCCTCCTTTCCCGCGACGCTCACGATTTGGCAGGCTCGAGTGAGCCTCCGACCCCCCCTGACCCCCCCCGGGCCCCCTCGGAGCCCCCTTTTGCCCCCGGGGGGGGTGGGGGGGGTGCAAAGGAAGGGAGAGAGGGGGCTCGGGGCTGCGCGGGGCGGGCGGCGGCAGCTGCGCACAATGCTGGGAGCGCGCCAGCAGCACGGACAGATGGCGGAGTTATTAGATGTGCATCATACGATTCCCTTCCTGCCACTCGCTTTTTAATCAAATTAAACCAAAAAAAAAAAAACGGGAAAAAAAAAAAGGAAAAAAAAAAAGGAAAAAAAAAAAAAAGGAGAGGGAGAGAGAGGGGAAAAGGAGGAGGAGGAGGAGGAGAAGGGGGGGGGGGGGGAAGGCAATTAGGCGCATTTGTATTCCGCTCGCTAATGGGCCCGACTCCGCGGCCCCGCGGGCGGCCGGCTGGGAGCGCGCCGGGGCGGCGCGGGGCGGGCGCGGGGCGGCGCGCGCGGGCGCGGGCGCGCGGCGGGGCCGGGGAGGCGGGAGAGGTTCGGGTGGGGAGGGGGGGGGGGGGGGGTAGGAGGGGATGGGAGGGGGGGGGGGCGCGCAGCCTCCGCCCCCGCGCCGCGAATGGTCTCGCCCTGCTTTGCATATTGAGCGCGCCCGGGCCGGCCATCTGGGAACATGCAAGTGCAGGAATTGTGGTGAAAAAAAAAAAAAAAGAAAAAAAAAAGAAACAAGAGAAAAAAAAAAAAAAAGAAACCAACACACAGGGCGAGCGAGTTTGAAATAAAAGTTGGGAAGAGTGGGAACCGGAGGGGAAAAAGGCTCCGGGACCATGTACTGCGCGTACACGATCCCCGGCATGGGCGGCAACTCCCTGATGTACTACTATAATGGCAAAGCGGTAAGGCGGCGCTGCGCCGGGACCCCCGCCGGGACCCCCCCCGACCCCGGGCACCGGGCACCGGGACCCCCCCCCGGGGCCGGCAGCGGGCGGCACGAAGGGGCCGGGGTGCCCCGAGCCCCCCCCCCCCGTCCCCATCCGCGGAGCTTTTGGGGGGGGGCCGGGGGGCGAGGGAAGGAGAGGCGAGAGCCGCGCGGGGCGTTCCGCGCATAACCCCAGCAGAAGGTTTGGGCTCGCCATCTGGAGGGTTCTTTCCTTTTTTCTTTTTTTTTTTTTTGTCTTTTTCCCTTTCTGCGCTTTTTTTTTTTTTTTTTCTTTTCTGGCTGGGTCTCGGCGAGGAAAAGTATTTTAAAATATCGGAGGCGGAGGGGGGGGGGGGGGGGGAGAGCCGTGGCTGGGAAGAAGAAGAAAATTTGGGGAAAAGCAGGGAAGGGTTGGGGGGGGGGGGGAGCGGTCGGGCGCTCCGAGCTGCCCCGGCTCCGCCAACTCGCTGCCGGCTCCGTGCCGCCCGGGAGGGGGGGGGGGGGGGCTGCCGGTGCCCTGCCCGGGGGGGCCGCAGCACCCCCAGGTCCCCCCCGCTGCCGCGGGGCGAGGCGCCGGGGGCCGCTTTCCGTGCGCGGAGCTCGGCGGAGCCCCGCGGACCTCGCCTTTTGTTCCCGGTGCCGGGGAGGGAACGCGGGGCCGGGGGGGGGGGGGGGTGCTGCAGACCGAGGGGCTTTGCTCGGGAGCAACAGCCGGGATTTAAAAACCGCTTCAACAGTACAAATAAAAGCTGGTGAATTTACCGGGAGGCGCTTTTTTTTTTTTTTTTTTCCTTTCTCCCCCCCCCCGGTTCCTTTTATTTTTTGAATTAGTTGCTCCTAGCGCTCTTAAGGACAAACCTACCCGGCGTTCCCACGCGCGGCGGGGCCGGCCGGCCCCGGTAGCTTTGCGAGAAAAAGTTTGCTAACCGCTGCTAATTCATCCTCAGTAAGTAATAAAATCCCCGAGACAGCGCACTGTAAACAGGAAGCGGCACCGCACGGCGCTCGCCTCGCACCCGGGACCCTCCTCGACATTTTTCACCGCTTTAGCCCAAGTTCCTTCTTGCCCGGGCTTTTCTGGCCGGGGGGCGAGATGGAGAGAGCCCGAGAAGCGAGACGGAGGGCCGTGGGGCCAAGGGGGGGCCTTCGCCGTGCTCCCCACCGCTCCGTCGGGGCGATTGCCCGAGTGTCGGGGCGCTCCCAGCTTGCGGAGCCCGCAGCTGGAGCGAGGCCGTCGTAAAACCGCCGCCCGGGCCATCGCCCCGCCGAGAAACCCCGCTGGGCTGCCAGGCCTTCGGGGGGCTCCCCGCTTCCCCTTTGTGCTCTTCAGGAGGGGGCACGCGGAAAAATCGGGAGAGCGCTCCGGCACGGCTTAAACGTGCTTAGAGGAACCCTTCCGAGGTGCTTGTTAAGAGCAGAGCTGGCCCTCGGCGGCTCCCCGCGCTGCGGGAGCACAAAGGGGCTCCGGGGCACCGAGGCCGGCACGCTCGAGCCACCGGCGGTGGCCGTGCCCTCGCTGCGGCCGCGCAAAAAGCCGCGGCCGCACGGTTGCAGGAGTTCGGCGGCCGAGGCCGGCACCGCAGCGCCGGGGAGAGGGGGAGAAAGTATTCAGCCGTGCACTTGACAAACAGATTTTTGTTTTCTTTTTTTTTTCTTTTTTTTTTTTTTTTATATATGCGGCCGGCATTGTTCTGGCTCGGGTTCCGCATTGTACGGCCCTTGAGCTGGTGCCAGGCATCTCGCCGAGCCCGGGGATGCCACGCACGGAGCCTCCCGAACGCCTCATCGGAAGGACCTCCGCTGGCGGGGGGGCTGCGCATCTCCCTCCCGCTCGCCGGAGCGGAGCAGGGCCGCTGGTTGTTGCACGAGCCCTCGGGTGAGGAAAAGATCCAGTCCTAAATTCCTCCCTTGCTGTTTTTCTTCCCCCCCCCCCCCTTTTTATTTTTTTTTTGTCTTTCCCAGTGACAAGTCAATTACTTGTTTAAATTCGGCTTGAACTCCCTGAACCGAGCGCAGGCAGCGGAAGCAGGTCTTCCCTGGGAATAAACAAAAGCCGAAAAATGCAAAACCCTTCCAAAGCGCTCTGAATCCCGGTTGCTGTTGGGGGGACGAGCACGGTCGGGTACAGGAGTCACAAAAAAAACGACCGAAAAAAAAAAAATAAACTGCCGTCAGCGCGAGGTTTGCAGAAGGCTTTTTCTGCAGCCTGCTTTTTTTTCCCTCGCTCACGGGGCGTTTTAGGAGAGCTGGCTCCGGGGGAGCGCACTTTCTGCCTTTAACTGTTTCCCCGCGTCCGTCGGTAAGGATTGTTTTCCTTCACGTGCCCGCTAGCAGAGGGAATTTCTTTTAGGAAATCTTCACACAATAGCAAAAGTGGAAGCGTCACATAACAAAACGTGAACGCGAGCCAGCGCTCGATGATTTCCTTGGCGATGCGATGCGCGAACGGGGAGCTCTTGGATCAGTTTTTTTCCCCTAAAACATTTTGGAAGGGAAGTTTCAGTGGAGGAGTTTTGTGACCCAGGTTGTACCAGAGGAACGCTTTGATTCCGTCGGAAGCAGGGGAACGAGACACGAGGCGTTTTTTCCAAGCCCGGCTCCCCGTTACCCGAGCTGTGTGCGCGATGTTTTAGGACGTGCACGTTACCTGGGAGGGGACGGCTGCGGGATCGCTTTCCAAACCTGATTTTCCCAATTGCTTATTTTCAATTTCCTCTACCCGGAGGTTTTAATAAAGCATTATTTGGCCCTATACACACAATATGTTTAAACGCGTGGGACTATTAAAGAAGGAATTATTGCAAATGGAAATGAAACACAAAAGTGGCAAAATTTTCTTTTAATGGTATCTTAAGATCGCATCACCAGCTCCCGCCACGCGCATGTGTTAAATCATATAGGGAAACCTATAATTATTGTAATTGCTCTTTTTGCTTTATCCTAACAAGCTTCAACCCATCTCTCCAACTAGTTGTTTTGAAATAGTTATTTGTCAAGTCATCAAATCACAAAAAGTAAATGCTAATGAGTTTCTCCTGTTTACATTCTGTCTGCTATTCTTATTATAAAGCTTTTCAACCCCATAAAGTTCCGAGATGAAGATGAATGCTCCGTGGTATCGTTCCTGCTAATGGGCTAGGCCAAATAGTGTAATAATTCCATGTGCCACGCTTAATAATGACAAGTGCGAACTTGTGAATGGCGTGAGCCTAGTGTCATCCTGGGAGCATTGCAGGAAAAGTTGTCTTTTTGAGCACGAGGAGAAAGAAATCTCTAAATCTAAATTAGAGACCTTTTGTGTTCGCCCCCCCCCGCCCGCCCCTCGCCCCGAATAAAGCCGCGGTAATTCAGCGCGGTGCGATATTTACGAGTCATCTTTGTTTAAAGGGGTGGCAGCGCTTCGGTCGCTGGAAATAACCGGAGCGCCGACACCCGGATCATAAACAACACAAAACAAAACAAAACAAAAAATACAAAATATTTGTCTGCCAAAGTTAGGAGATACTTTCAAGCGGGTTCCTGAGCGCGGGGAGAGCTTTCGCACCGCGGCTCCGGCGGCGACCCAGGTAGCTGGCCGGGGCTTCGGGCTCCGCGGGGCGTGCGTGGAGGCGGCCGCGTGCGCGGAAGGACGGTCGCCGCTGTTCGGGGCCGTGGTTCGAGGCCAAGGCGGCTGGCAGGCTGGCAGGCCCATTGTTTGGGGGGGGGGGGGGGGTTGCGGCGAGGCTGCGCGTTTATCTCGTAAATCAAGAGATTCTCGGAAGCTCCCTCCCGAGAATGAGGGGAGAGAAAAATCGTGCGAGTTGCGAACCCGGAGGGTTTGACCGGAGCGGCGTTTGCGCGCTTTACGTCCAGGAGGAAGGGCAGGGGGACGCAACGAGTTCGTTCTGACCCTGCGAGCCTGCAGAACCAAAGCCGGTTCCAAAGCACCGATTCAGGGCTCAGCGAACCTCACCGGGCAGCGCAGCCCGGCTCTGACAGAGCCCGGCGCTTTCTTCCCGTTGTACACGCCAGAAATTGAAGCGGCCTCACGGCGGCAAAGCTGGCTTTTTCGAAAATATTTCGAGAATTTCTGACGCTTAATGCCCTTGCAGGATGTCGGGCTGAGCCCCGGATTTAAATATGCTTTGCATGCGCCGGTCAGAAATGAACTGCGCGTCCTCAGCTGTGCCGGTTTGGAAATGACTGTGGTCGGGGGTTTTTTTTAATTAATTTATTTATTTTCTTAAAAAAGCGATTATAAATAGAATCTTATTCGGTTATTGATTGATGGGAGACACGGCGAGTTAGGGCCTGGTGCTGACATCCTCTGACAGTGTGTGTTCCGAGCTGCTTTTTTGTGGGCAGGGCCGGGGGGGGGTTAACAAAAGATCTAATAGCTGGTGCAGTCTTTAAATACCTTTCCAATTGATCTACAGGAAATTGTGCAGAAGAATTGTTTGTTTCCTGTTTCAGCATAAATCTGGTTTGCATTAAACTTGGTTTACTGTAAAATTGCCGTGGCACTTTAGAGACGTGGGATTTGCTTAGTTCATCCAGGGAATTTCTTTTCAAAAGGGAAGGTTTCAGCCACTTTCTTTCTCGTTTTATGACGGTGCATTGCCAGTGGAACTTGTTGTTGGTGGTTTTTTTTTTTAACCAGCCCCTGAAGTTTTGCAGCCGACGTGGTGGCAGGAGAGGGGCACACGAGCTGCCTGCTCCGGGCTGGCCTGCCTTCCTGCTGCTTTTTTTATTATTTTATAATTAAAAAAAAAAAAAAAAAGGCAGGGGGTAAGGTTTGCGTAAAGCCGATCGGGTGAGAAGTTCTATGCTCGTTTTTCGGGTCGCCGTCCGTGACGCGCAGCCTCCGGCTCCCTTCCCTGCTGCACTGCCCGGGCTCGGGGAAGCTGGTTTTTTAACCATTTAGCTATTTTTTCCAGTCGGGCTTCTGCGAAACTGCTAAAAGCGAGTTTAAAGTGAGCCTTTCACGAATCCAGCAGTACGGGTGTGTAGTTCGGTGTGCCACTGCCAGCACCACTAACCAAACCGTGCTGCATTTGTGCCGGCAGTCACCTGGCGGGCAGTCGGGCGCTGCGTGGCACTGCCGGTGGCCACCCCGGCCCCGACGTTTTTATCTCGGCGGCTTGTTGCAGCCGGGCCAGTCGGAAGGCAGGCCGTCACCAAGAGCTGAGGTCACACCGACAGAAACGACCTCCCCGTTCCCTTGTGTGCTCCTTTCACGGTGCAAAAAGCTCGGGCTTATTAAGAAGTTTTATTTAAATCCCTTGGGGTTTAACGGGGGGGGTGGGGGGGAACGCGTCCCCTCACCTGAGCGGGTATTCGGCAATACTGAGCGTACGGCTTCCTTCCCGGCATTCAAAAACCCCACAGCACGGGTTTCACTGGGAAATATTTCTGCCCCCAGCCTTAGGATAGGCCTCGTTTTGGGAAACTTCCCAAATTCGTGCCTCTTCATTTGTGAGTTCTGTGCGCGTTACTTGGTTTTGGTTTTGGTTTCTGAGGACGTATTGTCACGGCGTTACCTCCTGGAAGCCAAAGGGAGGTTTCAGGTCGGCTGCAGGAGGAGCAGAATCAGCCCTCGAGCCTTCGGGGATTTGTCCTCCCGTGCTGCTGGGTGTCCGCTCCTCTCGGGCAGAGCTCCACCAGCGACATCCCCTCAGCTTTTCCCAAAGCAGCCCGTGAAATCCAGCGTGCAGCATCTCAGCCTGAAACCTGCCTGCCACAGACACCCTCCGGCTGCAATTTGCAGCGTGCAGTTTGGTACCCAACTTTCCAGTTCCTTCCCCTGCAAGGACCCGAGCTTTGCCTATAAAATTAATAACGTTAAAAAAAAAAAAGGAAGAAAAAAAAAAAGTTGCGGCGGAGGCAATTTCGTGCACCTGCAGGGCTTTATTAGGTGTCTGAACAGGAGTGGGGCTGGTGTGAGAACCCATGTGTGCGCGGGATCGAATTGTTCCTTAAGACGCCTGCAAAGCCTGTAATGAGAAGCACATGAGCTGCAGCACCGCGGCACCGGGGAGCCCGGCTCGGCTGCAGGCAGGGCACCGCTGCTGCTGCTGCTGCTGCCACTGCCGCTGCTGCTGCGGCCGCGGGCGCAGAGGGGTCCCGGCAGCGCCGGCTCCGTCCCCCCGCGGGCAGCAGCGGGGACCCTGCGGCGGTCGGTGGCCACGATGCAAGCAAGCCTCGGGGCTGTGCCAGCAGCTCCCCGCTCGCCCAGCGGCCCTCTCATTGCAGCCGGAGGAGTTTGTCGTGCAGCGTCTGGCCGATTCCTGCTCCGAGCCCTGCTGGGTTGCTTTTTGCCCTGGAAATCCGTGCCCGGTGCGGTCCCTCCTCCCGGAAGACGCAGCCCACAGCCTCGCGGAAAGGGCCTCGTGCGTCGTATGCAGCCAGCTGAAAGGGAAAAAGGAAAAAAAAAAAAAAAAAAAAAGAATAATGCCGAATTGCTCAATGGCTTTCTGATGAATAAAACAAACCCAATCGATGTAACGTGCATATTTAAACCCATTCAGCTAAGTGCTGACGTGATTAAAATAATCAGATGTATTACTTAAAAAATTAAAAAGGATAAGTTCTGCACCCCATTATTTTATTGACTTTTAAATAGAAATTGCCGAAATGTTTACGTTCCTAATGGCATTATTAAGCTAAACTGACAAATCAGAGGGGGAAAAGTTGATTGCCCAGCATATTATTATTACTGCACCTGTTATTACAGTGCAGCTCGCGGAGGAGCAGCTCGGGCTGGGGGCTGCTTCCTTGGGCTCTCGTTGTGAGCGGTGGAAGGGGCACGCCGACGTGTTTGCGGCGTAGTTTTTGCTTTGCAGAAGCTCCTTCTCGCAGAAAAGGCTTTCGGAAACCTTAGGCCGTCGGAGAAGCGATGCAAACGCAGGGAGGAGTCGTGCGTTTGGATACCTGCTGCCTGAGGTCCCCGGCAGCAGATGCAGTGGCAGGTAGACGTGGGGACGGACGCCCCTGTCCCACGATGAGGGCCGAGGGCCTCTGTTCCCAAGGGTTACGAGCAGCAGGGAACGTCACCGTGGGCACGAGTCCCGGCTAGGGAACGCTGAAGCCCCTTTAATGCAGTTTTGTTGAGTGCCGCTCCTCGTGTGCCCGCTGCCATCGGCACCTCCCCGCCTCGTGGTTGCCCGTCCTCTGCCTCGGCTCCGTGCTCGCCGTCGTGGTGCTCCCGGCTTCTCCCAGTCTTTAATTGTCAGAAACGGGGAGAAGGAAATCTCGCGGCTCGGCTGCTCCGTTCCCGTGCAGGGTAGGTAGGGTTTAAGAGCCGAAGAAGGAGCGGTGAAGCTCGAGATGTCTTTCTAGTGGTGGTGGTTTGAGGTGCGGAGACGACTGCAGATTCGGAGTCGCAGAACGACTTGAATCCCCGTGCTTTCTGAACACCTGATACAGCCCGCATCTCTCTTACAGCCCCTCCAGCTTCACAGCGAAACGTTTGCATAAATACGTCCGCAGTTTCGCAGTGGCTGTCTTGACTCGAGATTTTTCCGAATTAGCGCTATTCCCAGAATTTTAAAAAAAAACCCTCCAGCTACGGCAGAGGGGGAGCACAAGCAGCAAACCGAACGTATTTCCTGCCGTTCACAACCTCGCTGCCGCGGCGGTGCCGGGGCCGCGCGTGGGGCCGGTGCCAGCCGTGCCAGGAGCGGAGCTGGCACGGGCAGCAGCGGGGACAGATCAGCCATCTTCGCACGGCGCCGCGTTTGCAGCACGTCCTTGCGCGCTCGAATGAGCGGTTTTGGAATGCGGACAGCTGCGAGGCTCCAAGCGATCCCAGCTGCCGGGATGCAAAATTGATTTTCTGTATTAACACCTGAAAGAGAGAGCCGGCTAGCGCTGCGAGCTTCAGTAAGGCAAGGCACGGCAGCGTGGGGCGCCTGCCTGCCTGCGGCAATCCCCGGCAGCATCACACGGCCGGGGTCCGTGTGCCAACCGGGGACACCCCGCAGGAGAGTGCCTCCCAGTGCCTCCCAGTGCCTCCCAGTGCCCCCCAGTGCCTCCCAGTGCCGGCAGCCGCCACGGTTGGAGCTCAGCCACTGGACACAGCAGTTCTTTCCCACCGTCCCGGCCTGTACGTGAAGGCTGGCTCTGGGATGAAGCTCACCGTCCCCTATTTTTTATCAGGAATAATAACAACAACAAACGGCGCGCACGTTTTTGGTTCGGCTTCCTAAGCGAGCGCTTTACGAACCGCTCGCCATTTCTGAACTTGAACACACGTTGTTTGCGGCGCTTCGTTAGGATACAGTGCTTCGGTGCTAATCGGCTTCCAACGGGGAGCGGTCTGGGGGAGTCTCGGTCCCTCCAGCTCCCAGCCCCTCGCCGTGTCCAGCTCGGGGGCAGCTTTGTGTCTTCTTGCCCCGAGTGCCGACAGCGGGCGGCTGCGGCCTGCAGCCCTCCTCCTGGCTAAAGATGCGCCGTGTCCCGCACCTCTTGTTTTTTATCATTGCTATTTTGGTTTTTTTTCCACGTTCTGCCCCTTCTCGCCCCGGCAGCACGTGTCGGGGGGCCACTCGGCTCAGGAAGGCGCTGGGGGCTGTCGCCATCCCACAGCTCCAGGCTCATCAGGAGCTGGTGTTGAGGACGTTTTTACGGATGGTCATCTCTCTCTCCAGCATGGAGAAGAGACAAATATCCCAGCCTGCTCCCGGGGAGCGCCGTCCCCCCACAAACGCGCCTGTGAGCGTGGTGCCAGCACACATCTGTGTCGTGGAGAGGGGCCGCTGGCTCTGCCAAAGCCAAGAGAGGGCACCTTGTAGGGGAAAACAGAATTACCCATGCAGAGACAGCCCCGGACTGATCACTGCTGGCAGAAGCCTGTTTCTGATAATCCCTCTCGCTGCCTGAGCCACACACGCAGATCTGTGGAAGTCGGCATGCAAAATAAGTTCGGCTGCTCTGATTGCACGCAGAGATCTGCCAAAATCTTGAGGTCGCAGTTGTACGTCTTCAAAAGCTCGAGACTGAGGCCTTTAATTTGGTATGCCATTAACTCATAGGATGGTAATTTGCTGTCGGTGTCTCAGTGCCTTATTTATAGCTTTACCCCTATTTCAGAGCAACTTTTACTGAGCTAGGAAAAAAAGAAGAAGAGAAGAAAGACCCAGTGGAGAAACTCCAGGCACATGCAGCCACCCTCGCTGTGCCGTGTGGCCCCCTATTCCACCCCAGGGGCGATCGCGGTGCTTTTAGGGCCGTGGGGCAGCAGCCGGGGCTCACGAGTAGGCCTCAGAGCCCTCGGAGCACTGCTAGGCCCTGCTGTGGGGTGCCTGGGCCCGGTCGGGGAGCTGAATGCCGTGAGGGGACGGTGGCGGCGGGGCTCCTGCCTCGGCCTGGGCCACCTGGACGGCCGGTGTGGCTACGGGCCTGCGCTCCGTGACACCGGGCCCAGCCTCACGGCCAGGCCACCCGCTGCGGTGCTGGGAGGCACCGGGTGCCTCTGTCGAGCTGCCGCGTACAGAAAAGGGAACTGTGGGGTTTTTTTTTTTGGTGGTTTTGTTTTGAATCTTCGTTAGCACCGAGCGGGATCTCGTCAGCACGCGCACGCCTGCGGTGGCGTCACTGGAGGCGTTCGTGTGCTTCCCTTGGCCTGCTAAAGCTCCTGCTGGAGGAGACCCCAGGGCTCTTACCTGCTAAAAAATAACGTGACGCGTAAACACACACCTGCACGTGTGTGTGTGTGCTGTGTTTGCGACTATCAGCACGAAGGTGGGAGCGTTTTCAGGTTGGAAACCTTTACTTCGGTTCCTTTAGCGTTTACTTCAGAACCACTGTACGGTTTCACGACTTGGTGTCCTCTGTGTCAGAGTGAAGTGCCCAGCCACAGAAACACCCTGTAACCTTGCGCAGAGTTAGCTGGAGGTGGTAGGGTGCCGTAGGCCATTAAGGCAAGCCCCCACCGCAGGGATGAGTAGCACCAGGCGCCCTAAAGCAGCGGGGATTTACCCCGCTCCCTGCCGCATGGGCTCCCCGGGTGCAGCCTGCGCCGCCCTGAGGCCTGGTCCTGAGGAGGCTGTGCCCTTGGGGGCAGCAGGTCACCCTGCCAGGGGCTGGAGGACCCCCGAGCCCTGCATTATTTTTACTTTTTGCTAGCGTACCAGGCGTTCTAGTAGCAACGCAGAGCTAACTTTTTACAGGCGACGCACGAAAGAAATAGTTGAGTGACTTCCGTTCTTCCTGATAGCTCTGAAAAGGAGACGCAGCAATGTTCGGCTTTATTTTTAAAACCCAATCTGGCAGCTGTAGCCCTGCAACGGGTGCAGACCCCCGGCTTTGCCCCCTTCTCTGCACCCCAAGCGAGGCTTTCAAGGTTCCTCCCAGCGCCGGCTGCGGCGGCGGCGATGTCCTTCAGGCTGATGACGCCCGTTTGCTAATAGGTAGGGAGTAATTGGCTTTCTGAACAGCTCCTTTCCACTCGCAGTAGAGACACGTTTTTTTGAAATATTGCTGTGTCAGAGTACAAAGTCTGGTTCATAACCGTATTTACTTGGAGATACTGATTACTACGGCTAATGACTGCTTTATGAGAACAGGAATACCTTTGGCTTGGCCTGTGGCTCTCAACTAACAAGCTAATCTTTCAGCGCTACTGGCAGCCGCGCATTCAGCTGCCTCTTGTAATTTTTAGTTCCTACAGTCGTATTTGCATAAAGGCGTTGGTATTTTTTAAAATCGCGTCTTGTACCTATCTTGTTTATCAGCCCCAGTGAGTGCAGTCTTTTCAGACCCTCTTTTCTTGGGGAGACTGGGCATCGGGAGATAACGGTGTCGCAAAGTGGCAGATGCTTTATCCTTGAGCTCATGGTGGTGTGCACAAACCATCGTTTTTTCCTTGCAATAATTATGGTGTTAAGAGGCATTTTGTGTTGTGCGCTCGCTTTCAGCTTGCACCACGTTTGGTTCCTGTTATGCAAATACCGCTTTAAACTTAGAAATGCCAATTTGCATTAATATTTTGGTTTCATATAGCTAGCTATTGCATTGCAAAAACAAGTGCATTTTAATGAGCATTTGGCAGAATGTTAAAAAAAGATATGGTACTCATTAAATTCTATTATATGAAATGCAGTAGTTTGTTGCCAAAAATCATTAGGATAAAATATAATGCAAGTTAAGGCCGCGAGTGTAGCCCTCATCAAAGAGAGCTGCGACGCTGTGGAGCTGCAGAGCCGCCGTGCTGCTCGCTGCATCGTGCAAACTTCTCCGTGAGCGGGGGACAGGAACGCCGAGAACTTTTTGCCTTCCTTCAAACCTGCTCGACCGTCCCGGTGCCATCTCCCAGCCTTCCCGTTCCTGACCTTGCTGCTCGAAGCAAGCTAACGTTGGCGTCTGTTCGCTCCCTCTGATTTATCTGATCCGGCAGACTCTTAAAAGACATAAGCACCAAATTGAACACCGGTATTTCATTCCCTAATGCGTTCCCAGAGCCTAATTCCGCAGCAGACTTTTCGTTAGGCGTAGGTTTCCTTTGGCGTGCTCCGACCAGAGGCGTGTGTGACTACAGTGCTTTGTCGTGGCGAGGACGGGCGCTCCCCATCGCACGTCGCCGCCCGCGTGGGACCCTTTCGCGGAGGCTTTTCTCGCAGGTGCTCCAAACCACGGCCGCGGCGTGTGCGCGTAGAGAAGCGCGCATCCCCAGAACGCGTCGCCGGGTGGTTCCACGGCGGCTCTCCCTCTCCCGGCCCCGCGGTGCCAAGCAGCTGCGAGCCGCTGCATTTTCCGCCTCCTCGCTCAGCGGGGACCCGCGCGAGAGCCCGGGCGGCCCCGCGAGCCCGAGCCCGCTGGCAGCCTGCTCCTCGCCGCGTGGGAACGCCGCCGTCTGTGGGACGGCTTCGCCCTGCGAGGGAAGAATGCTCGCTGGCAGAGCCAGCCCTCCTCCGACACTTCTTTTTAGTTTTTTGTTTTTTTTTTTTCTTTTGCTGCTCAAAAAAAAAATGTTGTTGGCATATTGATACTGGAAATGCTTCCAAGGCTGATACTCGAGAAACTGCTTTTCCGCGAGCTGGCTGAAGGAGGACGAGGACAGGGTTAAAGGAATTCTTTTCTTCGTCACTCAGAAGTGATAGAGACTTTTCTTTGACTAATGTAGCTTAATTAGTGGTCAATTAAAACTGAACATTGTTGAATTGAAGTTCTTTGATCAAAATCCTTGGCATGGTCTCCCTTTCTTTAACTAGCCACCATCTTGAATTCATTTGGAATCAGTAGTGTAAACAAGTTTAAAACTGGTTCTTTTATAAGAAGTCAGCAGGCTTGTATAGCTGTGGTTTCTTTCTTTTCCTTTTTTTTTTTTTTTTTTTAACTTCTGTAGGCGGCAATTCAAAGCGGTGCTAAATGAAAACAGTGCTACACCCTGAAAAGTGCTTTTTTTTTTTTTTAAAAAAAAAAAAAAGGTCGCATTAATTAATCGGAACAGAGCGGTTCTTCCTTTTTCCAGTTCTTGCCATAATCTGTATTTTCTCTCGAGTGAATAATTCCGTTATTATCCGAAATTTATCTCGTCCCGTAATTGGGCAGCGGTTGTTCAGAGCGTGTTCGGGGCCTTCACGGCCGGCAAGCAGGCGAAAACAAAATTGGCAGGGAGAGGAACACGCTTTCAAAAACTGCCCAGGCTCTGGAGTTTAATTAGAAAAGCGCAGCTCCGACTCCTGGTGATCTCGGACGGTCAGGACTTGACGGGGGATGTGGTGCGCCGCTGGTAAATTTTAGCTGAGGGGTTGTTTTGGGAATTACGTCCCGGAGGGTTTCTGGCAAGCGAACGTGGCGTTCGCCGTTCACGTGGTGGTGATAACGTGTCCCGTAAACTGTTTGGGGTTAAATCGTCATTATTTGAAAACGGGGGAGGTGTTTGTTCTTTGGATATTTGTAACTTCCCGGCACTTGGGTGGGGTTTTCTCTCCGCTCAGGTTGTCCGAGCTACCTGGAGCCCTCGGCGCGAGTCCCAGCGCGCGGCGCCGCTCGCGCCCGTGCTCCCCGCTTCTGCCGCCGGTGCCGGGGCTGTTCTGCGTGCCTGATTCGTGCGCGCAGTTACGGCCATTGCGTGTCCAGGCCGCGTACAAGGGGTTCCGGCCACGCGGAGCCGACCCAGGCGCAGGCCCGGGCGCTTCGTTTACATGCGCTCACGGTAATGGGGCAAACGCGGCTCCGAGCGCGCTTGAAAACCAGGCCCCGAGAGTACCCTTCATTCGGAGTGCTTGTTAAACACGAGCAAACCGCAGGCTTCGAGCACGGTTCCTTTGCTCCTTTTGAACCCGCCCGCGCTCACGCGGTGGAGTCGGATCGAGCCGAACCAAACCTGCCCGGGAGCCTTCGGTGCTTCCTGCAGGTACCCGCCGGCCTCGGGGGCTCCCGGGCGCTGCCGTGCTCGCCCTGTGCCGGTGCCCCCGGTCCCAGGAGGCTGAGCCTTGGGTGCAGCGCCTGGGGTCGGGCACGGGGTGGGCTTCGTAGCCCTCCCGATGCCTTCACCTCCCGTCTTCGGCCAGGACGGTTTTTTTTTCCGAACGGAGATCTCCCGCTGGAAATCACGCTAAAGAAGTCGCCCCAAACGACTCGTGTGTCTCCTGCCTCGCTCTGGGCTTTAATTGTAGGAGGGCCCGAGAGGAAATTGCTCTGCAGTGATGACACGAGCAGATTTCTTCCTTGCTTTGAATGATGGCGTTTTAAACTTTTAATCCCTTTCATCAAAAAAAAGAAAAAAGCTGGGTAAAAATCGGAGTCCTAAACAATAATTAAAATAAAATTTCCATCTCTTGACAGAGAGAGAAATTGTTTATAGTAAATGTGCCTTTCAGCCTTCCCTCATGCCTTCTCCCAAAAGGGCTGATTAGGATGTAATAATTGGGGATGATAGCAGGAGGAAGACGACAATTCCATTTAATTAAAGATAATTTATTTTACTTTAACTTGGTGATGTCCCACATGAATAAGAGTAGATTTAGCAGATAGATTTATTAATGGGTACTGACATCTCCGCTGACACAAAAAGCAAACATTTTCTTTCCTCATTGTTTTTATTGTGTCTCAGCACCTGAAGCTGCCGTCACCCCGTCCCCCTGCCATTCCCGGCGACGGAGGCGTTTCCGCAGAGGGCACCGCTCGTGAAACATCGCTCGGGGCCTCTCGGAGCCACGGGCTTTGGGTCAGGGCCCGCGCTTCGAGCAACCGAACCGTGGGGGCGCTGGGAGCTGCCCCGTGGGCGTGCAGCACGTGGCTGGCAGGGTTTCTGCGGGGCTTCGGGCAAACGGACAGCATCCGCTTCGTGACTGTCAGCCCCAAGTTACGGGATCGTGTTGGGCAAGGTCGATACTGGCCAAGGACAATATTGGCCAAGGCAAACTCTTTGCTTGCTTGAGATTTGAGAGGAGAATATGGGCAGACGTCTGGCGCGTTCCCCGTCTCCGCGCGGGTTTGTAAGCAGAGCGTCGAAAATTTTCAAAAGAAGAAAGGGCAAAAAAGCACAAAATGGCTCTCGGTAAAACCGGGGGAGAAAAGGAAGTTACAAAGCAGATCCCGAAAAGAGGGAAAACGCGTGGAACGGTCCCTTTCTCTGCCTCTTCTGGGAAGTCCTTCACTTAAAAAAAAAAGAAAAAAAGAAGCTTGAAACCACGCTATCTTCTATTAAATGTGAATTAGAATTCACATCTGAAAACTCGCCCTGGAGCCCGGCCAAGTGGCACCTTTGTTCTTTTCATCATCACTTTTATTTCTCTTTTCCCACTTTTTTTGCTCTGCTCGCTCTTTATTGCCTTTTTTTTTTTTTTTTTTTTTTTTTTTGAGGTCTGGTTCTGACTCGCTGCCTATCGGCAACTGCCGGAGCTGTGGGAGCTGCAGGATGTCAGCTCCGTTCTCTGACTCTGTCACATCTTTCCTCCCCAGTCACACCCCTGGTTCTTTGTCCTCTCTTCCTGCCTACTCCCTCTCTGCTTTGCTCTTTTCGCCTCTCCCCCTGGACATGTCTCCTGCTCCTCTCCGGTGACTTCTCCGTCCTCAGGACCGTCCCCGAGCCCTGCCACGGCCAGGGCACTCGAAGGGCTGCGTGTAGGTCTTGCCTCCGCCAGGTAAGGTGCCCACCCCCGTCCCTTGGCTCCTGAGAAGCAGCTCCTCGTCAGCCGTCACAGACTCGGTGTCTCTGCAGCCTGTCATTTCCTCTTTTCTCGTTTCTCAGCCTCTTGTATCTTCTGTCCTGGCGCTGCTTGCCTGCCTTCAGAGCGTTGGCTCCGGATGTCCCAGGGCTGATGGCAGCGGGTGATGGCCCGCGGAGGTGCCGCCAGGGTCGGGCTGAAGCCTGGGGAGCCCTCGGAGCACGGCTCCGGATCCGAAACCCTCCCGTGGCCACCTCCCCGCCACCCGGCACAGGCTGATCCTCGCGTGGTCGCATCCCTGTCACCTGGTGGCTGTCAGTACGAAGGAAAAGCAAAGCCCGATGGCAAGGACGCGTCCAGCTCCCTCGTCGTTTAGCCGTCCCGAAGGCCTCGTGTGTGGCGCTGCTGCTCGGTTCTGCCCGTGCTGGCTGCTCCCAGCGCCGGCGGTGCCAGGGGTCCCGGGCCTCCCCTTTGCTTTGCCCCTGCTGCAGCCCCCCCGTAGGAGCATCCAGGTCTTGTGCCGTGCCCGTCTCCGTGGCACATCCCTACCAAGTTCTTGAATTCCCCTCTCTACAAATTGTTCTCTTTTCCTTTCTGCTTTGCTTTCCCATCTCTTTGTTCCCCACCCCTGGGACTTCCTCTGCAGTATTTGGTCACCTCTCACTCTCGCGACCTTCTCTTCCGTGTCCTCCCCCTGTCCCTCTTGCCTTTCTTCCTTGTCTTTTCCCTGACGCCTGTTAGAAGCCGCTGCGTCTTGGCTGGACCGCTTGGTGGGCTCTGCCTCCCGCTCGGGCCGGGCCGGCTGCACGGCGCAGACAGAACCGAGTCGGAACAGAAAACCTCCGGGTCCCTTCGTGTTGCTGTTGCTTTTTTAGAACGTGTATCGCTGCACGGGGATGACATCACGGTGCAGTTTTTCCCTTCGTTTAGCTGACCCCTTTTTAACTTTGGGCGTTCACAAGATGTAGAATTCAGCGGTCCCATCTGGAAGATATTTTAACCGAGCAGGATCTGTGGGCTTAGAGGATCGTATAGGGTGGGATAAGGAGAGGAGGGGAAAAAAAAAAGGACAGCTAACGTTCGGGGTACGCTGAGCGTAGGGCAGCTCGTTGTGTTGATGCTGGTTCCTGGGGGCGTTGGAGCAAAGAGTGCAGAGCAAGCGGTTTGCTCCAGATTTTGGCGTTTCGCCCCCAAACGAGCTGTGGTTTATCGGGCTGGCACTTCGCAGGAGCTGCCGAATGTCCATCAGCCTTCGCTGCGAGTTTCTCCTGGATCGAACCAAGGGAAACCCGGTGCCTTTGCTGCAGCGGGAGGAAACGGAGCCGCTTTGCACGCTCCGGGCCAGTCCCGTGCGAAATGTTTGCGCCCGCCCGGGGCGGCCAGCACCGCCGTGCGCGAACCGAACCACCGCTTCGGGGCCTCCGCCGAGAGGCCCTTCAGAGCGGGGGCTCCTCCAGCGAGGTCCTGGTGCATTTTTTACTAAACCCCGCAAATCTACCCTTGTAAAGCCCGCGGCTCGAGCTTTCCGCCCCCGCTGCGGGCAGGAGAGCCGTGCCGGTGGAAGGGCGAGGCGCGACGTGCCGCAGGGACAGCCGCTGCCGGGGCCGCGGGCGTGAACGGCCCCGCACCCGCGCCCGTCCTCGGCGGCACCGCGCGGCCCCGCCGTTAACCCCGGGCAACCTCTGGCCCCGGGGGCTCGCCGGCGGCGGCGGAGCGGCGCGGCGGTGCGCGGACAGGTGGCTCCCCGCGCCGCGTACACTTGTTTTTCCTGGTGCACCGTGCACTTAACGGCTCAGCGGGACCTGCAATTTCATACCTCTCCCGGGGCCGGGGGTTGCTTCGCATGTGCTTTGCTGTTCCGTGGCTCATCTGGTCTCAATTACCAGCTGATGGCAACGCCAGGCCCCGGGCCTTTGGCGTGTTTGTCCTGCGAGAAAGATCTGGAAGAGCCGACATCTGGTTTTGATTGCTGCAATTGCAGGTTGATAGAATAAACGCGGGGTGAGGTGGGTGGGTTTTCCTTCCGGCCCTTTCCACTCCAGGCTGGTAATGTGCTTCACTTGTGGAGCTGCTCTTTTCATCAGCGCGCGCCTCCCCCTCCGCCCCGCTCCCTCTTCCTCTCCCTCGCATCCCCGGCAGCAACATGTGGCCGAAATTAGGGACCTGCAAGCCCAACGGCGTCCCTTCTGCGGGAAACCTGGAGCAGGTCAGCCCGGGGAAAGGGCATCTGCTCCTCACACGTACTAAAAATCTGAATTAGCGTGTTGTTGGGTTTTTTAAAAAAACCTAAAAGCTGGGGAAATTCAACCCCGGCCTGGCAGAGCTGTTGCTGGTCCGGTGGCGGGGCTGGGAGGACAGAGGACGGCAGCCAAGGAGGGTGGCCCTCAAGTGATTAGAAAGGACAGAATGCTTTTTTTTCTTTTTTTTTTATTGAGTATTTGAAATTTTAGTGTTGCTGGTGAGAGCACTTCCCCTCTGAATGCTCGAGCAGGGGACGGTGCCACTGCCCGCTCGTCCCGGCCCCGTTTTTGGCCTCGCGGGGATCTCGAACTCACCGGTCAAGGAGACGGGAGCGGCACCGCCCGGCGGTGGCACCCCATGGGTGACAAACCGGGGCAACCTGTGGCCAAGAAAGCTTTCTTGTCCAAGACAGCACGTGGCAGCAGTCGGCCCTTGGCTCACGCTTCGCTTTGAGCCTCCCCAGCGTTACCTCAAGCCACCAAGCCAGAGGTGGATGCCACGAGGGGTTTTGCGAGGGACTCCTGCAAGGAGCCGCCTGGGCAGGTGCTGGCGTCGAGGAGCTTTTAACGTCTGCAGACGGATGAGTTGGTTCTCGTCGGAGATGTTTCCTTCTGTCGGGTACCCGTCGGAGTGGATCGCTCTGTATCCAGTGTTTTACAGCTCGCGCTTCGCGCCCGCGCCCTGCGTGCCCGGCACTCGAGGGCCTGAGAGGGGAGGAGAGCAGGGCCAAGATGGGAGAGGAGGAGAAGATCTCTCGCTTCGCCTTGCTCAGGCTCAGTTTCCAAACACCGGCAGCCGGGCGCCTGCGGACAGCTCGATGGAGAGCTGGGGAGGCGGCCGCCACAGCCACGCCGCGCTTCCTGGAGGCACCTCCCGGGACTCGGACGCGCCTCAGCAAGCCCTTTGGCACCGGCCAGAGCCCTTCGCTCAAAAGCCAGCGATGCTGCGACGTGTTATAGGCATTCCCAAGGCTGGTTGCTTGGTAGACCCTGGATTCCTGAGGTCTGAACGTGTCACCGTGGGCGGAGAGCAGCGCACGGCCAGGTCAGCAGCTCCGCGAGCTGGCGGCCGAGTCCCCAGTACTGGAAAACGGGGGATTTCTGAAGCCCGTTCTCAGGACAGCGAGCTTTCCAGAAGAATGAGAGAAGAAAAGGTGTTTGGAACTCGAAGGCAGACTCCCAAAACTGGAGACAATGTGATAATTTTTTCATCATGTCATATTACAGAATGGCTTGTTTTTCCCAGATCGTTATTCATCATCTCTTCAAACCTCCCAGCATGAGTCAGAGTGATTTTCTAAATTCAGGCTCTCTTTAAGAATATTAACATCTTTAAATCTATAATACGTTTTCTGTCAAATCAGAAAGTCACTCTTGTACACATCTCGTTACTCTCTCTTCTCGCAGGCAGCATATTTCCATTTCTACCAGTGCCATAAATTTAACCCATTTAACTTTCACTCTTCTGGATCAGGTTGTTGGGTGGTTTCCTTTATCAACGCTTATTCGTGAGAATTTATGCCTGTTTAGATGGGGTTACAGACACAATTCCTCTGTAAAATGGTCTGGCAAGCACTTATGGATAGGTTATTGATATGATAAAGTGATATCGTGGCTTTTTTAAACATTGCTTTGCAGAATAATGGCAAAAAGAGACGGGTCGGTCAGAATCTTATCGTTCATCCCGTTAATCGTTGCCTCCGCGCCATTTATTGCCCACTGAAAATGCTGCAGTCCCGATGATACAAAGGCAAATAAATCTGGAGACTTTGGTACAGTTCGGTACGAGAGGAATTTCCATGCGTGCTCTTAACCAAAGTCATGATAACTTGAGAATCCCACTGTGACAAAAATCTGAAAATAATGAATATTTATGTTGGAAGAGTGACACTTCTGCAGGAAATACGAGAGTTTTTTCAAAAGCTTCCTTACATCTCCTCAAATTCTTTCTTATGACTGAGCCTGTCACAGCAAAACGAGTTAATTTCCTTCAATCCAGTGGCTTTCTCTGTGTGAAAATTTAGCTATAAAGCAGCAGAGGAATAAATCAAGCGTCGGCTGTTAGCAAGGAAGAGTTACACCCAGCTACGTGACGTTTTGGGTGCTGGCATTTCTTTGGGCTATTTTCCGCGGCGTTTCACGACAGCCAGGCTCGGCCTGCCCTCCCCGTCTCTGTCGGACGGTTTCATTTCCTTCCCTTCATGGCCTCGCGCCCCGCCGCTGCCAAGGTTTTCATTCATCGCTTCTGCACGACTGCTCCGAGCGGCGCAGGGTCACCCGACGTGCTTGACCCAAGCTCGTAACGTAGGGAATTTAGCCAGCGAGCACCATGAAATAGGGACCGGTTTCCTTCACGTGGTGCACAGGTGGTTGTTCCACCTTCATAGCTCGCGCTCTGCAGGTCCTGAAGAAGGTCAACGTGCAAAGCCCAATTTCTGCCAGGGGAAGGGGCCTTGTCCTGGGGCGCTTCGTGTTCAACTGGAGTTGTATCTGAACGTCGTCGGCCTGTAGGAATATAGGGAAAAAACGGCGTTGGGTTGAGCCGAACGCATGTCGCCGTGAGCGGGTAGCTGGCTACGCGGAGCCTCCGAGGCTGAGCAGTGCCCTCCGGGTGTCCGAGCATCCGTTTAAATGAGACAGGCACTAGTGGGGAGCACCCTGCTTCTCTGCGGGGCCACCCGGAGCACGTCAGATGTGATCCAGTTCACTTCTGAGCCCCACTGCCGGGAGCACTGGGGTGGGCGACGTGGGGCACAGGAGGGAGAGCGCCAGGCAGGAGAGGAAGAAGAGGTGGCGGTCACCCTTAAAATAGCAGGAGCTCCGTGTATCTGTAATCAGAAGGGATGCAGGAGGGTTTTCCTCGTCCATCTCTCCTCAGCCCCGTGCCCCTCCTGTTTTTCCCAGGTGAGAGCTGTGGCCGTGGCACTGCGGCCGTGCTGCCTCGCTGCTGAGGTCTAATGAGCGAAAAGGAGGAGGGCCGAAAGCTCACGTGGCTTTTTAAACTCAGAAACATGAAAATACTTCCTCTGGACTACTTTCCTTTCTCTCAGCAGCCTGCATCAGACTTCATGCATGCCTCGTAAGCTGCAGCACAACCGTTAGGGGAAAGCAATGACTTCTCTCCCAGGGGGAAAGCAGCGTGGCCCGGGGACAGGCCCGGGCTGCTGGACGGATCAGGAGAGAGCAGGACAGCAAAACTGCTGCGGGTTAAACGCAGCGGCGCGGTGAAGCTGCTGTTAGAGCTAACCATCATACCTCTTCAAGGCACGGCAGCGTAGTACATCAGCTTTGCCATCAGCATGCACGCCGCTTTGTTCGAAAGCCCGAGAAGTGCCTGACGCGTGTTTGATTAAAGCGTCAGCACAGCGCCTCTGATGTCGCTCCTGCTGCTGACCTGTGCTGCTTTCCTCCCCTGGTTACCCCAGGTACACCGAAGCATGACGCCCATTTTCTTTGTGCCCATCCGGAAAGATTTTACCACCAAACGGGCACTCGGGTACCTCTGCGACGAGCTCCCCCGCTCCGTGATGGCTGGGGGCCGTGTGCCGGAGCAGCGCCTAGGAGGAAGGCAGCGCTAGAGGTGGCACCGTGGGCTCACAGCTGGTGAGAGGGGGACCCCGGGGCTTGCAGGCGCGTACGCTCGTGTGCCTGTGCCTTCGGTCCAGCTGAACGCTGAGAGAAAAGCAGAAAGTTCACTGTGGCCTTGGCTGCTACTGCGCTACCTCAGCTCCCCCTGCGTGGGCAGCTCTTGGTGCCGCACGTCAGGGCCGCGGCTTCTGAGGAGGGCTTGCTGTGGGGCCCCCGAGCCACCGTTGCCCAGGGTTGAGCCCTTTGGCCCTGCCTTACCAAAGGCTCTCCCTTCGGCTCCAGTTTCTCCGGGTACGGGGCTGCTGCTGGCGCTGCCCCGTGCGGATCACGTTGCGGGCAGGGCGGCGCTTCAGGCCCCGGCCTGCACCCGGGGGCACGGGTGGCACCGCCCGAGGGATGCCGGCAAGTGGCTCCGCGTCCCGCAGCCCTTCTGCTCGCCCCTTCTTAAAACCCTCTCTTGATTTTACAACGAGGGGATCCCTTTAATCCCCGCCGCGGCGGCTGCGAGGTGCGGGCCGGGGGGCGCCGGGCTGCTCGGGCGCCGCGTGCGGCTGCGCTTCGCTGCTGGATTTTCTCTTCCCGTTCGCCGTGACCTGCGAACGTCGGCGTAGGCGCTCTGCCAATTTTGTGATCTGCTGCCTGCTTCAAAATGGAGGCAGGAAGGTATCCATTTTCATCAAGGAGATGACAGTGCTTCAGTCTTCCTGACCATCTGGAGAGAGGCACCTCCAGCGCAGGAACAAAACGCAGAGGAATATCGAGAGCTATAGGGAGAGGGGGTGGAGAGGGAATGAACCACGCTCTAAATAATGAATTACACTTAGCAGCCTGGACCAGCTTTTGCTTTTTCGTGTGTGTGCTTTTTTTGTGTGTGTGTTGTTTCGTTCTGTATTTTTTTATTATTATTATTATTTTTTATTTTTTTTAAATGCCGTCCTGGTTGAACTAGACACGAGCAAGAAACACAGCAGATATGTTATAAAAGGCAAGTCACAGAAACCTCCGGTGTATTAGGAAACAAATGCAAGTAAATTAGTCTTTTGGCACATGTACCGAGTTTATTGCACACACAAATACACTAAGTCCTAGGGAAGGAGGAGTTTTCCCCCCGATGTGTACACATGCTGTGTTGGTGGTCTTGTGTCAGTCCAGGTTTCGAGCAGTCCTTTCAAGCTTCTCTGGAAGGGGCTGGGTCCATGGGAATTTAATATCCCAAGATGTGTTTGTAATTTTCGGTGTTCTTGATAATGCTGCTCTTCAAATCGTCGTTTTCTTTTTCTTTTTTTTTTTTTATTTTGGGAAATAAAGTATTTCACTTGCTTGCACTGCTTTCCTTTTTGTTTTTACATGTGTTAAGTCCGTACGCTTTCAGATGAGAAAATCGCTATTGTTTCAAGTCCTTGTTTATTTTAAGCTCCTCAGTGCTCTAGGAAGAACATATGTACATCTGCTTATTCATTTTATTTACAGAAATAAATAGTTTGACAAATACCTTGCAAATATCCTTGTTTAAAACTGGAAAATGTCAGGCTGGAGTTTTCTTTTGAAGCTTCAAATTTATTTCCCAGTCACACATATACGGAGGGTTTTGTGTTCCGAGAGAAGAATTATGTGGTGTTGCGAACTGATTTATACTGAGCAAGGTAAAAACTCAATATTTCTTTCCTGCTTCCTGCTAAAGGCACACTAAATTAGTCTTTTTTCCTTAGGTTTATGCCCCGTCAGCAAGCACTGCCGACTACAATAGGGATTCACCAGGTTATCCATCCTCAAAACCAGCAGCCAGCACTTTTCCTAGCTCCTTCTTCATGCAAGGTAAGATGCCGCTTTCAGAAGGCGAGCTGTTTTGCATATATTTGCCGTGTTTGTATTTTGGCTCGTGTGTAGTCGAGACACGCTGCAATATCATCCTGTGGGCTGTAGCATTACCATGAAAATGAAGGCCTGGAAGTCTTCGTTTGGCCATTATGCCCCTGAACGTCTCGTTCTGATCCCGCAGTGAAACGGCAGAATGAATAACTCGCCAGCTTCTTAGCACCTGAGTTTCTCGAAGTGTTTTTTTTCCGGCAGTGCATGTGCACATCTCTTACGCGCGTACTAAACGCACACAAATTTGGGCATGTACTTTGTGCATCGCTGTTTTGAAGTTAATGAGGAGGATTTTTGTCTTATGTAAAGTATGTAGCGCTACAAGTGCGTCTGTTTGCGTGCGTGTGGAATTAGAGCAACCTTCGTGAAGTGATGCGGTTTCTCTCGTTTGAGGCCGGGTTAATAGTTCTCACGTATTCACTGTTACCGTGTTGCCTTTCTCGCTGCGATTACCTGCAAGTTCGATGAATTTCCCTATAACTTAATAAATAAAATTCTTAGGGTTTGGAAAGATCTGCACACAGTTAGGGTACTACTCATCTTTTGCCACATCTAGGGCAGAGTAACTTGCTTTTAAATGCTTCCGCATAGACTCTGATTTTGGCTCTGCAGAGGACAAGTCAATCTGTTTAATTCAGTAGGACCGCTGGGCTGAAGTACTTGCAGGGCACGGGGTTAGGTTTTGCTGCCCCTATATATACTTCCTAGTTTCTACCCCCACAAAAAAGTCCCTTTTGAGTCGAAAAAGGGATTTTTTTATGGGACCCAGTTGAAGGTTCTGGGTGCTGCTCAGTGTCTCCAGGCCTCTGCTGGGACTCTTCCCATCCCTGGGGTTCCCGTGACGGGCAATGAGGATGGGAGGGATGAGGATGGCAGCAGAAGCACTGCCCCTTTCGTCACCTCCTTTGGTGCAGAGATCTCCATCCAGACCGGTCCCCGAGCCGGGAAGGGTGGGCGGTGGCTGAAAAGAAAATGGTGCTCCTGGCTTCAGCGTCAGCAAATACTGCCTAGAGAGCACCGGGAAGCTCCTACAGAGCTATAAAAGCTGGAGGTTAATAGGGTTCTAGTGCCATCAAATATTTACCCTTTGTAGTGCGTAGCCATTCTGCCTTTTTAAATGATACCTTCTCTCAGATTTGCATGGAAGACATAAATCTCCGTTAAGTGACTGTTCAAACAGCTAGGGGAAGGTGATGCTAGAAGTGCCGCTGTTGCCTGGGTGTTTGAAGTGTATAAATAAGGCAGGGTTGTAGGTGAGACATCATAATTTTTTATTAGACCAACTCCTGGAGTTTGAAAGAGCAGGCAACTTCTCCAGCCCACGTGCCTGTCTTTGAGGTCTGCTGCTCGTTAGGGCAAAGTTATCTTTTTTTTTTTTTTCTTTTTTTTTTTTTTAAGGCTTTGGCATTCCTCCAGTGGAAAATAATTTTCGTTGCGTTATTGTAATTCCATTTCAGCACGTCTAGTTAAAGGCAAAGCGTGCAGCTTGCGCTTCCCTTTGATAAAATTTGGGGAGCCCTTTTTGTAAGCTTTGGTGCGCGTTGCACCTTGGCAGCGAACTCGGCTGTGCAGTGCTCGGTCTGGGCAGAAACAGAAAGTGGAGGAACAACGCGAGTGGTGCTACTCTCTCTGTTAAACAAACAAACAAGAAACAACGACAAAACCGAACAACTCAGACAGCTTTCTGGGTGTGGAAACATTCAGAGTTCGGGATATATCCCAGCATTTATCGAGCCGAGGCTTCTCCAAAGCTCGTTAGCCCATCCTGACCGTGTAGGCTTCTGAGCGTTTCATTTCAAAGTTCGGACTCCTGGCTGATGGAGCTGGTTACAAGTGAGTTTGTGCGCTCAGGCTTATGATGCAGTGCAGGAATAAAGCTGCAGGGAGCTTGCAGGCAGAAGTTCTGCCACCGAGGTGAGGTGTTTGGGGATGACACCGTTACTGCTGCTCAGCTCCGCTGTATTTTCTCAGTATGCCTTTGTGCCAAAGCCACGTAGGCGCGTAACCCCCTTAGAGCCTGCAGCAGGACACAACGGGAGCTTTCGGAGGATTTCCAGCCTTGGGACAGCCGCGTCTGTGCCCTCCTCTCTTGCAGATGGCCATCACAGCAGCGACCCGTGGAGCTCCTCCAGCGGGATGAACCAGCCCGGCTACGGGGGCATGCTGGGCAACTCTTCTCACCTCCCCCAGTCCAGCAGCTACTGCAGCCTGCACCCCCACGACCGCTTGGTAAGGGGCAGGGGCACGGGGCCGGGGGGGCAGCGGGGTGGGCAGCGCGGCCTGGGCACCCACCGCAGCGCGGGCACGTCCTCAGGGTGTGCCGCTGAGAGGGCTCTGCAAAAACAGCCTGGAAACATCGCAAAAAAAGCCCCAAGCATTATATTTAGGCACTTCTGGGGGAAGTAAGGGTTTACGCTGAGCCGTAAAACAACTCGGGGAGCCCTCGGGAATGGAAGCGGCCACGTGCGCCCAGGCATCGTCGTGGTGATGAGCTCCTTCGCGTGGTTTTCGCAGCCTGTACTGTACCCGTTTCCACTGGCAGTCCCGACGTGTCACAGCCCCTGTACCCGTCCCAACCTCTCCTCGTGTAACCGGGAAGTGAAAAGAGCAGAAAAAGCCGCTGCGTGGGCTGGTGCTGAGCCCACAGCGCGAGGCGGGGCGGCCTGGCCTTTGATTTCTGGCAGCCGCCGTCCTTCGCTGGTCCCAGGTAGCCATCTAGCATACATTTGCTGTTTTCAAAAAGGGATTTTTTTTCATTTTCTCTGGTACATCCTGATCTCTCACACGAGGAAGTTGCTGGGACTGATTCCATCTATTGTATTGGAATAGAACAAAATTGGAATTAAATCTGATTTGAGTGCAGCTTAGTGGATATTCTCCTAATATCGCGGCTGAATTGGATATGTGGAAATGACACTGGGTTGCATCAATTCAGCCCTCCGCTTTGCTTTTGTTTTTAAGTAAAGGAGGAGATAAGCAAATGAACAGGCTGCTGAAGTGAAGCCCTTTTCCTCAAAATGCATGAAACATTAAGTTTTTCCGTTCTATACCTGTGCTTTTCACTCCTGAAGACCATTAAAAACGAAGAGCAGAGAGTACTGGTTTTAGGGGAGAAGTCTGTTGCCGTGAAGTCTAGGAGAAACATCGTCTGAGGAGTAGGGAGAAACAAACTTCACTGTTGCAAACTGAAAATTAATTTGCAAAACAAATCTTTAAAGTCTCACATTTAATGAGGTTAGCACACTGCTATGTAAAATTAATAGGAAGTCAAAAGCAAAAGGAATTGCCTCAAAAACTGCTTAATCATGTCCTTATAAAAAACGTAATTAAGGCACTAAGCAAACTTAATGTTGCTCTGAAGTGACAAGCATATATTACAAAAATTGAGCATAACTTTTAAAAGCCAATTTCATCTAATTTGGTATCTACGCTGGTACTCATCCATCAGAATTAGGTGGCTTTTCCATGGTACCAGCTCAGGATTCAGGTAGGAGAGCTGAGTGCCTTCGCTGGGCAAGTCTGCAAACGTTCTCGCATTTCTTTTGAGTTTTCTTTGATTCTGAATTTCTTGGTTTTGTAACGTGTAGGGGGGGTTACGAAGACTTAGAATATTTCTACAGTGTAAAATGAGAACAGATATTCCACCTGTAGTCCCCAAAATGTTTTTTTTTAAATAGGTACTATTATTTTTCCTAAATTTCAGAGACAGTGAGGACCCAGCTCTCTCACTGATGCCAGTCTGAGTTGCAGGTGCTCAGGGCTGGCAAAGCTCGTACTAATCATCCATTCTGGGCATCTGGACGGGCAGAATCTTCCATATTTTCAGTAGAATTGAGACAGAAGGAAGACTTTGGTAGTTTAAGTACACTTTGCATAATTTCTGGTGGGGGATCAGTGAGAGGTCAGCAGTTTCACTCTAAGAAAAACCCGGGGAGGAAATTTTGGATGATTTCAGTTCAGTTCCCTGCAAATGTCCTTAACTTCTCGGTGACCTGTAGAGAAACTGCACGTAGCGAAAAGAAGAAAGAAAAGCTGTTATTATTCTTATTTTCTCAGCCATATCAGTGATTTTCTAAATAGATGCTCTGAATACAGAGAAGAGTTCCTGGCTGAGCTATATTTGGATCCCACATTTTTCCTGAAATATTTAGCAGTAGCGGTTTGATGTCTTCCCCTGAGAAATGAGAGAATCACGCAGCAGCACTTCCCTGCGTGTCACGGAGCAGGAGTTCAGCAGGGGAGACGGAGTCACTGACGTTTAGGCTGTTGACCTAAGCAATCCTCGTTGACTCGTGCCTCCATCCTGGGACAAATTCCCTTCAGCTGTGCCAACGGGATTTGTGGCTGAAGTCCCGGAGTGGTTTACAAGCGAGCCTGAAAAAAAGCTTGAACACCTCATTCAGACTTCGGCCAGAGCTGATGCTATTTTTTTCCATAGATAAGAAAAATGGCATTGAGTTATATTATTTTAATTCTTTGAGAAAACTTCCAAATATTCGGTTGCTTGTTGCTTTGTTATGGGTAACCTGTAAAAGTAATTAAATAGTGCAAATGAAGGGAAAGATGCTTCTAGCCAGCTTACTGAGAACAACCTAAGGACACAGAGGGCATGAGGATTATCTTGTAGTGGCATCTGAATGCCTCGATTTTGGGCTAGGTCCTGTCATTTGTCTGCAGCCGCCTGTGTTGCCAGGGAGGCTTTGTGTCAGCCCCCAAAACCCGGAGGTCTTCTGCAGGACCTCTCTCTGCTGGGGGCATGGCTATGGTAAAGATAAAAGCCAGGCGTGTTGTAGGCCTTGTCTGCACCCAGGATCTCACACTGATTAAAAAAACAACTATTTAACAGTGACACACAGCGCGAGTGTAAGCTGGGGTTAGCGTAATGTGAATCCAGCAGAAGCGTAACCGCAGCTATGTTGTCTCACAGTAATGAAGGTTTGTGTTGATCCAGCCACACAGCTACCAAAGCCTTCCGTGTGTTGCCCAGACGCTTGTCCCGGGCTTGTTTGGAGAGTGTGATCCATCACATTTTTGGTCATCTGTCGCGCAGACACACTGCAGCAGGAGGGAGGACTGGCCCAGCCGATACCTGGTGTGCCAGCGTCTTTCCTCCTAGCAAGTTGTGTAGAACCAGGCCCGCATGCCTCGCAGTCGAATCTTGCTTTAAAGTTTGAAAGCAGTATGAGGTTTCTGCCTCTTCTCTTGGAAGACTTTTCCTCCAGCCCAGAGCTGTCCCTGTCAGAAAGCTTTGCTTGGGACATCACCTAAGCATTTTTTCCTTAATTTCTTCTCATCGCGTCTCTACAGTACCACCACCAGTTACGAACCCTCCTCTGTGGATATTTATGCGTGGCACATAGGTATGTGCTGCATCTTCTCCAGAAGCTGTCAAATTGAGGTAGAAAAACACGCTCCCCCTGTAGTCCCGTGGCTTTTCTTGGTTGGGTGAAGCACAGCAGCACCTGGAACTGGAGCAACACGAGTAGCCTGCTGCCCCTTATGTTCTCAGTACTTAAAATATTTCCCTTTTTTTTTAACTCCTTTTCTCGGCACAGAGCTACCCATCACACTCCTCAGCAGACATCAACTCCAGTCTTCCTCCGATGTCCACCTTCCACCGCAGCGGCACGAATCATTACAGCGCCTCGTCGTGCACGCCGCCTGCCAACGGGACCGACAGCATCATGGGTGAGTGCGGGCGGGCGCTCCGGCTGCTGCCCGGGGCTTCCCTGCTCTCTCCTGCCTCTGTTTTCTGCGCCAGGGCACTGTGCTAATGGCAGAGAGCCGAAGTCAAGATGGGGAAGTGTATTGGCATTGGGGAAGTGTATTGAGTTCAGTAGGCTCGGGGAAACAGCAGAATTTTCATGGAAATAAGTACATCCTAAATGACGTCGCCCTCCTTTGCGCATATATTTGAACACTGTTACTTTTTTTGGTGGAATAAGTAGAACTGCAGCCAAGTGTTTGCTTCAAAAATGGTACGGAAGATGGTATGTTACCCCCGGTGCCTGCTCTGGCTAGTTTTGAAGCCTGGCTTTAGTGTCCTTAGCGATCTAATTGCCTGCAGCACCTCGGGAGCACCTTGTGACACACCTTGTGTATCACAGCGGTCATCCCCTTCAGTGTTTTCCTGATTTCCCCGTGGTGTGGGGGACGTGGAGGTGGCAGCGTGTCCCTGCAGCGAGGAGAGCCTCCGCTGACATGGCTGATACTGTTCTGACACGCTCTGCAAATAAAGAGCGTGCATTTGTGTACTTTCTTAAATAGTTGGCAAATACCGGTGCAGACTTCAATACAGGAAATAAAAAATATTGCTTTGCCTGTATTTCAAAGAACAAATAAAGCTAATTAAATAATTGGTAAATAGGGAACACATCGCTGGACACATGTTTCGGATTACACACATGATTCTGTATTGAATGACTGGGAGCAGGACTAATGCAGCAAGAATGGAGGGTGGGTTCAAACATTAACACATGGGCATCATATTTTTCAAGGTCTCTGAACAAAGAAAAAACTAAATACAGTCTCTTCTTAATTTGTCACTGTCTGAGAAAAACGTATCCTGTTTCAGGATAGTGTTTCTGTGCTCAATCTTGCCATTCCATTGAGACGTCTTCCTTTACAATGTATTGCTGCTTCTGTGTGCACGACACGCAAAAATCACTCTCTCTTTCTCCCTCAAAAGAAGCCTAATAGAGTCAAACTTAATTCAGCCATTTTACAGCCATGATGCAGGCGCCTTACAGATAACATTTAGGGATGCAGAATTTTGCAGAGGGATGCAAACGGGCAGGAGTGAGAATCCTGTCTCCTGCCCATATGCCTCAGTGCCTGAATTTCCCATGGAAAAAAATTCCTCCAGACTTTCGTCTGGATTCCTCTCCTGAAAATCCAGCGTGCAAAGAAAAGCCAGAAGAGCTGCAATCCAAACGTGCAAATTGTTTCAGCAGTTGTAAATATTAATCAAGTAGTACTGGTGAGCCATGTCTGAGGGCAGCAAAAATATTTGACGGATCTGGATGCAAGTCCTGTCCTCCTCCCAAATCGGTGAACGTGCCCTGAAGGCTGTGTGCATGCTGTCCTTCCCCTGTGTGCCCTGATTTTCCTAGACAAGCAGCCTGGGCAGGATGACCACTGCATAACCCAGCAAAGGGACACAGCCACGGATGTCCTCTAAGTGTCCGGTCATCCGTGGGACACTCTGCAATGGCAGCGGGGCACAAACCACCACGAATAGGGCTTGGGTAGATGAGCTGCGTTCGCTGATGGTGGTGCAGCTTCAAAAGGCACCAGGGAGAAGGTTCTTTCACGAGGCTGCCCGATGGCATCGACAGAAAGCAGTGGTTAATTTTATGCAAAGTGTTGGCTTTTATTTTCAAAGGTCTGAAGCAGTGCAATGTTTAGGCAACCAGTTACTGAGCGAGGCTCGTACAGCGTATGCTAAAGGCGCTCCATCGTATCCATCTGATGCCCGTATTAATCCTGCTCGCTGCTTTCAGTTCTAATGACATGTTGTTTGTATGACATTATGCACTGTGACATGCAGCTTTTCCAGGAGAAACATTATGTGCATTTCCCCTTGAGGCACTGGTTTCACAGTAATTTTATTACTCTAGCAGTCACATAATACTGCGCTGTATATTTTACAAGAATGTTAAGCTTCCAGTTACACTAGGGTGGCGAACTGTCGCGCAGCGTAAGAAGGATATGACTTCTACCCAGCAATGTCAGTCCCCCATAATTTGGGAAGATCATCAGCTGTGAATACCAAGATGGTGCAAGTTTTTCCACTCTTCTTTACATAGAAGTATAATTTCCAGCCCTCTGTTTCAGAAAGCACTGTTCCATCGGAACAGCGTGAGTTTGTGCTAGAGCTGAACCTATAAAAAGTCTGGCTGGAATTCTCTCATGGAAGGCTGCAGCCTATCTGTTACACTAGATACTTTGCTCGATATAATTATCCTCGTTGAGATACAGATTCCTAGAAGTTTATTCAATAATCTAAGATTTACAATCCGAGTCCCACCAGAAAGATGGGAAAAGGCTGTACTTCATCATCCTGTCCGGTTGCCTTCCAGTGCGGAATTGTTCTTCGCAGAAACATGCTGAGAAAGTTTTAGGAGATTAAGTATAACAATAAACACGCTCTTCAGCGTCGTTAGAACCAATCCATCAAAGGTTGCAGTCTTTCACGATGTCTTCGGTACATTAATAGTTTGGTGAGTGGGGGAATAGCTCCCAAGGACCGGTGACAGCTCTTGCAATGCATTTTCAAGTCCTGCCGTGCAGTCCCGTTCCCAGGCTGTCTTTGTCTCCTGCATCGTGCCAAAATTTGCTGATGCCTTGTGTCAGTGGAGACCTGCACCCAGACCTGTCGTGTCAGAGGGGACATCCCCGCCTGGTTCTGCAGGCACCTGCTTAGGGACCTGTTGTTCCTGAAGCTCTCAACCTCCTGTGAACCTGCCAAAAGTGCCTGTGTGGCTTCCCATGCCTGCATTCTCACTGCCTGTGGTGTGGAGGCAAGCTTTACCTACCTGGATTAATTTGTTTCCCTAAAATTTTCACTGAGCGTTCCCTAGCTCTTCCCTCAAACCTTTGTCCCCCATTAATTGAAACCTTTCTGGAAGCCTGCATTTGGCAACTCCATCCCGTTACAGCCTGCCGCGGCGATGTTTTGGATAAACTGTGCCCTTCCAGTTCTGAGGGAGTTTCGTGGCATTCCTAGCACTAAGTCTCTCAGTGTTTTACATAAGAACTTGAAAACATCTGTCCTCGTTCAGACCAAAGCTGCTGTACACCATGGGCCTGTCTCCAGCAAGGACCCTTCCTTGGGAAGGGTATACAAGGAGGGAGTGAGCACGTGATACTTTCGCAGGCATTTCCAGCCAGAGCTGGGTGCTGTGCTGAGTATTTAGAAATCTGAAGCGTTTTTTTCCCCACGAAGTGTCCCAGCCCCTCGTGCAGCCCGTGTGAGCTCGGCACGGCCCCGCTCGGCCTGCTGCAGGACGAGGACCTGCCATGGCTTCGCACCAGCTCTGCCCGGCTCCCCTCATGAGCCCAGCTCCCCCGCGGGCACCGGCAGCCACCACCACTGCCCCAACCTGTTCATGCCACAGAACATTTTTAGGAATTTCAACCTTCTCAGCACCAGCTCAGCTGGGAGAGGTCCCCGGCACGGTGACGTGTGGTGGCTCAGCTCTCCTCCGCTTCCACTTTGACCCTGCTCCGTCCAGGCCTGACGTGGCCCCGCCACGTTCTCGTGTTGTCACAAGTACCAGATAGCCCTTCTTCCCTCCTCTTTGTGACTCTGTGGCCTGTCGTGCCCTGCCGTGGCTCTCGGAGAATCCACATTTATTGTGGGCATCCCCTGGAGGGACCGCCCCACCGCCCTGCTGTTCCCTAGGCCTTGAGGCTCATTCTCGGACTCCCCAAATCTTTGTTCCACAGCTGTGGGCTGGGTCCGTGGGGGCGACGTGACAGGTTTCTGCTTCGCCCCTGCTCTTTGCCCAGCGATTGCTGGCTGCTGGGCCTTCCTGGTGGGCAGCAAGGGGCTGCTTGATGGCCAGGCCAGGGTTTGAGCGAGTTACTCGTGTCCCTGCGGGTCTTCTCCTTCTGGAGCATGTTTGAGGGAACCAAGCACCCACCCATGTCCCTTCACAGCATAAGGCTTTTTTCCCCCCCGTACTTGTTACAAGACCTGTTCTTTGCAGGCGACATTTTCTTATTATCCCCAGTAGTACGTTCATCTTCAGGATCTCACCAAATGCCACAACCTCAGCCTATGTTAGTTTTTTTCCCCCAGGCCACATACGGGTGCGTTGAACAGTACAGATCTGCGCAATGGGGATTTGGGGGGGGATGTTCCTGTGTTATAAAGCTAACTATTAATTCCTACTCTTGTATTCTCTCCCTTAATCACTTCTTAATCCGCAAGAATATCTTCCGTTCCCTCTTATCTGAGACCCATTTAGTTTAAGAGCCTTTGGGAGATGGCTTTGTTGAAAGCTTTCTGAGAGCACAAATCCGTCATATTTACAGGATCCCCTGCATCACTGTGCTCCTCGTCTGTTGGAAAGAATTTAGGTTTGCAGGACATGGCTTCCCCCCACAAAGCATCGTTGGCATTGCAATGTAGTGTATTTATCCATTCGTATATTGTTCTTTGGTATTTTTTCTCATGGGGAAGTCAGATTTGAAATTGGGTGGCTCTTTGAACTCGCAGAACTTTGTTTTCAGTATCGGTGTGATGTTCTGCACCTTCTTCACTCCAGTGCTAGGTCAGTCTAAGCACGTTTTACGCTGCGGTAAAAGTTAGAGAAATTTGTGTTTGAGTTTCTTGAGAGCTCATAGAAATGTCATTTCTTTCTTCTTTATTTTTCTTTGTATTGATTTATTTTAAAGCCTTTACATTGACACCTCAG
The DNA here is from genome assembly GCF_964211835.1 of Anser anser. NCBI lineage: Eukaryota > Metazoa > Chordata > Aves > Anseriformes > Anatidae > Anser > Anser anser. Next base: position 15,855,322 of record NC_139731.1, on the reverse strand, counting down.
TTGGAGCCAATTTTTCTGACTAATCCCTTTTAAAATACCCTCCATCCTGTGGACAAAGCTGATGAAAATAATCAGTTCAGCATTTCTTCCGTGACCTCTTTTTCTTTTTTTTCCCTTGCGTTCTGCTATTGCATCATCATCTGACGAGCTTGAAGAAGTGCTTTAATATTAGCTTCCAAGCCATTAAAATAGTTCTGCTAAGGTATTTTTGGCCTCATCCAAATACACTTGCTTGCTTTTCCTAGGAATTTTCTCCCATTCAGTGTGCTGCTCTGGGCACCAGCGATGTGGAGCTCGGGAAAACATCCCAGTTATTTAAACATGACCGTCGTTGTGCAAACCGAAACTGCCAGCTCAGCCTGCGCTCGGCCCCCACGGCGTTGGTGGCTGTATTTAAATAGCGTTTCATTGAAGCCGCTGGTAAAAGGGCGGACCAACAACTGTGAGATATTAATAGAAACCCTTGGTTATATTCCGTAGCCATCCGCTGCCTCAAGCACCACTGTATGTTACTTTTCTCTGCAGTGAATCCCTGCTCTTCCATACACTTGACGTCCATTTTCTCTTCGTGTAGTCCCACGTCCTGGGATGATGTTTGGTGCTGTTGCCTCTGAAGCAGTTGGGCTCTTGCAGTAGACAGTGCTTGCTCTTCTTAAGACTATATTTTTCTGTTAATCCTTCAAATACGGAGTTTTCTTAACCACCTACAGGTTTCAGTCATGTCTTTTCTATTACCAGAATAACTAAAAAAGACAATTTACGTGCAAAGCAGTGATGTGAAAAATAAACACATCCATTAAAAGGTTAGCTATATTTAAGTAAACATGGTTATTTCGGGGGCCTGAAGACTTCTACAAGATCTCTGTCTGGTTATGTTTAACTCGGTCTTCCACACAGAAGGTGCCTCAGCTACCTTCCTTTGCCCATTTTCTCCCGTCTGTGGAGTCATCCGTCCTCTGGCATTTTCCTGGGGTTTTGCAGACTGCAGCTGAGAGCCAGCCTGAGCTGGGGATGCACCTGGACGTGTGTTCAACAACCACGGATGGATGTTTTCCCCCATGAATTTGCCCAGTTCTTTTTTAACCTATTTGCACGCTTGGTCTTTGCATTCCTTAAACCAAAGACTTTTCCCATTTGGCTGAACACCGGTGAAAAAAAAAACATTTTGTTTTATTTTAGTGGTTGCCTTTCAGTTTTTCTGTGCGGAGAATGATGAATGGTCGTGCCCAGCTTGCCTTCCCCGTGTCACGAACCCCAGCTGCATCGCTCTTCACGCTCCTCTTCCCCATGCAGCACCCTGTCTGCAAAAGGAAACTTTACACACTCCTGCCCATCCTTGCGGCTCTCCCTGTATGATTTCCGGGCCTCTTGCAGTAATTTGTCTTCGAAGTCTTTCAGGAAAAGCCTAATATTCAGCATATCCAAGGAATTCCTTTGTTTTTGACAGCAAAGAGGAGAGGTGGCCCAGCTCACGCTGGAGCAGGGCTGCAGTCCTTGCGCTTCCTTCTCCCGCAGGAGCGGTACAGCTCATCTCATTAGGAGAAACCAGCCTTCAGACAGACAAATGTAGGACTTAATTTTAGAATAATGTAGTTAGGGTCACTTAGAAAAAGGAAAAAACAATGCATGATTTACATTTAGATTCACAGTTCACTTTAGAGCGAAGTAACTGAATTTCTGGACATCTGCCTGGTTGCAAAACCTGTAGGTTGTGATTTACAACATTAAATTAGCTTGATAAGTTGTATCTCTAACTGAGGCCATGTATTCTGCTGGTGTGCTTTCGCATTTCTGTGTTAGTATTTGGGGCTGTAATAACTTCATACTTTCCCTGGCAGCTCAGTGGAGTAAATCCTAAAACTTTCTATATCTTGATACCTAATTTCAAACTAAGATGAAATTACAAATAGGTCATCACTGCCATATGAGCATATTTGCAAGTGTACAATAGTGAAAATAAAAGTTTAAATAAGAATTTCGTAAGAATGTGTAAGTTTATGTGAAAGGGGTGAAAGAGGCAGGGACACACGTAATATTTGGGGCTTCTTTAGATGATTCTGCTGTAGGAGAAGTGCTGAAACAGGGTTGTATGCAGTCAAATTAAATGTACAGGTACTGCATTTAATAGAAAACGTGTGCATTGTACATGAAATACAGAAGGAAGATGCTCTCCTGTGCCATCCCTTAAGTTTTTCTAACTGGACATCAGACAATTGGAGTTAGATGATTTCTGAAGTTCCCTTCCAGCTGAACTACTTTATTCTAGGCTTGGCTGAAGCTGCTACTGGAAAGTTTGGGCTTAAGCAGGGTGGAGGATCAATAACACCTGGGCCAGGGTGCAAAGGTCCCCAAAAGCCACATTTCCCTGGTGCTGCCGTGGGGCTGCAGCATGCACAGGCAGATGTCATCTGCTGTGAGCGCTGGGCCAAGTACGTTCAGCTGGTAGTGACGTTCAGCTGTAGTTACCCAAAGAGCCCAAATCGAAGAGCTGTAAGATGGACCCAACACTTCTTCCCATGCCCTGATCTTCGAACGGCACAGTGCTGCAGGAGGGGACGGTTATTTTTCTTGTAATGGCCCAAAAAGTATAATATACACGCACACAAGTGCATCCCTTCAGTAAAAAAGTTGCAGCGTCAGTCATTCAGAAGTTACAAAACACGAAGGTTGAAGGGCGGCATTAATTGGGATGCCAGATATCAGTCCGGCCTTTCCATGGGCGGCGACTGGCCGCTTGCTTCTCATTTTCTCTTTGCCTGACTTCCAGTCTGCGGGGCCCAAAGCAGGAGTATTGATCACGCCCGGCAGTCAGTCAGAGCGGTGCTTTTCCTTTATAAATGGACACAGAGATGCTGAAGCTGGTGGAACATTTTGCCCTAATTTTTCTTGCCTTCAATTTCTCCTGTGAACGGAGACGTTTCAGTCCTGTCACTCGAGGGTGAGAAATCGGTGGACTGTTAACGCCACGATTTTTCTTTCCCTAAATTGCTTATATGAAAGGTGCGATCCTATCACTTGAGAGATGGTAAAAAAAATCATTTAATTAAAGGTTCGTGCAATGTTTTAAGTACAGTCAGAGGAGCGCTTCGGAGAAGTCTATGGAAATTAATAACGCCTTTAAAACACGCTTTGAAACGTATACAAAGGACTAGGGTCACCGAGTGAATGGGGAGAAAACAAAACCCCGGGTAGCTGCTTATTACCAGCACTTTGTCCTGCCCGTGCGCTGAGCGAGGCTGGGGCTGCGTGGAGGAGCAGTAAGCGATCGTGTAATTAATGCCTGGCTCGCGGTACAGACGCAGAAGAGAGAAATTAGGCTCCACTGGCAGACTGAATTCTGGCATCCCCGGCTCTGGGGAGTTTATCTCTGCCGCCTTTGTAATATTCCTCTGTGGTAGCTTCTGGTGGCTTATACGAGGAACATTGCCCTTACGTATAAGTTTTGGAAGAGAAAACCCTTGCTGGAGCAAAGTTCGAAGAGCCCAGAGCACAGGCACCGAGGCTGAGCACGCGATGGAGGGCGGGCAGCCACTCCTGAGCCCGGTCTTTAGTGTTAGGAACCTGCACAATGTCCATGCCTTTGAGCATCTTCGACTAGCAACCTTTTATTTAGAAAAATAAAGCCATATGGCCGAGTACTATCAAAACCGTGATATATTTTTTTATAAAAACAACATCTCGAGTTTATATTTTATCTGAAAAAATGGAGCGTGAATGTGTTTGATATCTACCTTAGCAAACAAATTAATGGCAATTAAAGATTAATTTGATGTAATTAGCATTAAAATGCAATTAAATTATGAGTAAGTGGACCAGGAATAGAAACGGATGATGTCTTTCTGTCTGTTTTTACATTGAGTCTTTTGTTTTTCAGCAAACAGAGGAAGTGGGGCGGCAGGCAGCTCGCAGACTGGTGATGCGCTGGGGAAAGCACTTGCCTCTGTAAGGAAATATTTACTTTGGAATACACGTTTACCATTTTCAAAGTGTGAGCTTTAATCAGAATTGGACGCCTGGAGTTTGAGAAGATGAGCAGCAAACAGGAGAGACCTGGTCTCAGAGGTCACCCACTGGGAGTCACTGCCAACTGAGATATTTAACAATCAGTGCAAAATGGTGTTTACAAAGTTCTAGAATTAATTTTATGCTAGACTAGAAATGGAAAGAGTGGAAACCTTGACCTGTTCCCATTCACTGGGTGACAATGAGCTGTGTCTTTCAGTCTTTCACACACGTCATTTACTCGGGCAAGGGAGGTCTGAACAGAAATCGGCAGCAGGATTACTTCTGTGCTACCGAGCGATCTGCAAACAGGATTCGCTCTAAATTCCCTTTGCCTTCAGATTTTATATTTTTCACGGCAGTTTCCACCTATTCAGTTGCTGTGGTTGCTGTTAAAGTCAGGAGTTCCCAGCTCTTACCGGGGTAACTGGGGCATGGCAGTTTTCCACCTCGAGCAGAAGGAAACACTGCCGTGCCTCGGTGTTTGGTAATTGTTGGCACGGACTGACTGTTAATAAGGACCACGATAGTTATTTTCTGGGCAGAGTGGGTTCCATTGAGTTCTCATGAGAGTTAATTTTTTTTCGCATATTCTTCGATGCTTCATTGAAAAGACGAAAAGTCAGACTCCAGATTGCCTGAACTAACTGATACAGTACAGAATCCACTTTGAAGTGGTGCCCTGACCAATGGCACGGATGGCGAGCGGTGCGTGGCAGCGGCCCCAGGGACACCGCAGGGCGGTGGCACCCTCGCCGGGCACGGGGCAGGCAGGGGCTTTCTCGCTGGAGCAGCGGCCGAGTAGCTGGAGTTTGCTGCTGCAGATTCCCCGCTGTGCCAGGGCGACGTGCTCCGTGCCCTTTGCTTTATTTTGGCCGTTAAGGGATTTCAGCAGAACAAAAAAGCAATTTTCAGGCTTGCTTGAAGGCCTGTCAATGACAGTCATTCGTAAAGTAGTCTATACAATGAAAATGTGTACATCTACCGTGGCAGATCTGTGTGACAATCAGAAACCATCGCTTAATTGGCTAGTGTCTGTTCCCATCAAAAGGGGTCTGTTGTCTAGCTTCCTGCATCTAATACAGTTTTGTCTTTATAGAAATATTAATATTTGAATAAGAGGCTTTTTAACCTGTCCTGCTTTCATTTAAATGAACTGAATGCATAAGAATTCCATATTTCTTTCTGCATCAGTTTGTGATGGCTTTAGATTAATTCTGTATCATCTTTTAAAGATCTATTCTCCAGATCACACCAACAACAGCTTTTCATCAAATCCTTCAACTCCTGTTGGTTCTCCCCCTTCTCTCTCAGGTATTGTTGTTACAATTCTATTTTACTGAACGTTTCAACCTATTTTTGGTAGGAGATGCCTAAATGAGCTCCTACGGTACTGGGTGTGCGACGTGCATCCAGCCAGCAGCACCAGGCCAGTGTTTCACCGACGTGCAGCACACGCAGGTGGCCGGTGGTCCCCCGGAGACGAGCAGAGAGTTTTCCCAAATGCTGTAGTGCCAGTGCAGAGAGAAAGTCATTGCAGCTCATAGGTGGATGCCTGTACAGTAAAGCAGTGTTTTTATGCATCCTTATTGAGCTTCCAGCAGTGCCCTCAGGGTCTTGTGGCCAGCGCCTTGTGCCGTGCACGGAGCCTGTCCCGTGCCATGGCCGTGCCCCATGGCAGCCTCGCCCCGGGGCCAAGTGCATCTCCTTGGACGTTCCCCCGTCCCCTCCCGGGGCTGAAGCAGATGCTGGCTGGAGTTTGATCCATAAAACGTATCTCTGGACAAACCGAGCCCCCACGAATCCCATTGATTTATTTTATGCTCTGTTTATAAAGCTGACATATTTTAACTAAACCCACTCATATTAATAAAAGCCTGAACTGAAAAGATCCAGAGGCCCAGGGTAGTTCTCATGAGCATCGGGAGTTTTAAATATTTATCTGAATATAATTCAGATTTCATAAACCCTGAGACTTTTCGACTAGAGCAGTAGGCTACTCCTCCCCTGCACCCACACTAATGCCTTGGAGAAGACCTTTCCACCCTGTCTTTGTGACGAGGTCTTTATCACCAGTAGCCAAAGACTCCAGTCTCCTTTCCGTATGGGCCCTGCATCGTGTTCAGGCCGTCCTAAAAGGCAGCCGAGGCTGTTTGCGTAGGGTAGTGCTGGCGAGAGGTGTGCTCCTTCTCGGCGGGGTACGAGCACCGCAGCAGGCACCTCCCGTGCTCCTTTAAAATGGCGGCACCGCCTCAGAGGCCTGGGCCTAACCTGTCTCTGCAGTGATGAGACCCTTGGGGAAGGAGAGGTGGCAGGGAAGCTTGTGCTAGGTGGCAGTGTCTAAAGGAAGGAGAAGGGAGCTAGGTGATGGCCCGGCCTCCGGAGGCAGGGGTCCGTGAGGAGGGGTAGGAAGACACCACGTCCACCTCCGTCACACTCACCTGCTCTGAAGGAGCGCTAACGTCGGGGTGGAATTCAGTCAGAAAATATCCCTCCCTCCAAAACCACCCCTGGCAGGAGACCGGCAGCAGGACTGCCTGCCCCGTCACAGCCTTGGGGCTTCAGAAAACCCTTTTCTGCCCTTTTTTTTTGGCCTGAAATCACCCCTGAGGTGTTAAGCGACACCCTGGCACTCTGAGCCGCATTTCTCCTAGCGAGGCGTTGCCATTGTTCCCCATGAAAGGGTCCGAACCAAAAGGAAAAATATTGTGCTAATTTGGGCTGCCTTGCTTCCTGCAAGTTTTAGTGAATGAATAGAAAGAACCAAGTGTCAAAATAGAGAGAAATGAGGAGTACAAATGCATTTAAATAAGAACTGAAAGTGTTTAGCATGCGAGACACTTTCCCTCAAGGATATCAAGGGCTAGTTAAAAATGATTTTGAAAGTAAAGATTGCTGTTCATTGCTCCATTCAGTGCTGCAGCAAAATCTCAAATAAAAACTCCATGGGGACCAGAAAAGGGAAGATTTAAGTTTTAATTAGAAGTGACATAATTTTTTACTTTTATGAGAAAAAGAATAATCATGCTGTCAGCCTAAAAAAACGTGCCATGAGTTCCACCCTGGCCTATCTTAGTCCAAGCAAGTGCCACTCAATGTAGACATTAAGATTAAAATCCTAATATTTCCATCTCAAACTCTTAAGCCCATTTTATAAGATCGTTCAGAAGATGACTCATTTAAAAGAAAGAACTTTATAAATGGTCTAAGCGTTGTGCTAAATATATACGCTGTTGGAAAAAAAAAATACTTGAAAAAAAACTTCTTTTCCCCGTGTCTGCTTTGCTTCTTTTGCAAGGGCAATTTTTTCTTTAGAAAGCATTGCTGGAGACGAGGAGACCTTTTATTCCTGCAGCAGGAGCAGATGTAGAGCAGTGGATGCAAACCAGATTTTTTTTTTGGTTAGACCTTTGGCATTCTGAACCTGCCAAACCAAATAATCTGGCCGAGGAGAGTGCCGACCTTATCAGAATATAATAGCATGTTGTGTGCAGTGCTTTTACTTATTTTCTTTTTTTAAGATTTTGCGAATTTGATGGTGGAATGACGTAATCAGTGGCACGGACTACAGCTCGAAGTGAGGTTAGGATAATGGGCTAGTATGTGCCGGGGCTCGCGCAGAGGCCCAGCTGCCCGCAGCACCGCGTGGAAGTGCTGCTTCTCCTTTCCCCAGCGAGACGTTTCCTTCTCCTGCAGCCGCTCGTCGGTACAGCTGCTGAATCAATGCAGCCCTCTATGTGGAGAAGCAGCCTGGGGGAACTTTGTGGCCTGCATCTACGTGCTTTGCTACAAAATACCTTTTTTTCACCCGTGTGTATTTTGGAAGTTCTCCATATGTCTGCTCTATAGTCTATCTGGAATACGGCATTTACATGTCTACAAAACTGTCCAAAAAGTTTGAAAGACATTTTTGTTTGCATAGTTCTAATGGTAATTCCAATTTTACTATTAGCAGGCACAGCTGTTTGGTCTAGAAATGGAGGTCAAGCGTCATCATCTCCCAATTATGAAGGTCCCTTACACTCTTTGGTATGTTTTGATTAGTGACCTCCTCTGCCTCAGTATTTTACTTGCTGTTCTTTCCATTTCTCATCCATTCTTCTCACACAGGTTTTCATTTCGTTAGCAACTGCTATGCCCTCGGACTTGATTTTGCCACCCCTAAATTCGCAGCAGGGTGCCCCGTGCTCTAGCTCTCGTAGTCTGGTTGGAGCTGCAGCTGGACAGGATCTCCTGCTTGCTTGCACGGCAGGGGATGCAGTGCTGAAATACCCTGAAAAGGGAACAGTGCATACAAAAAGAGGGAACGGTGAACAGGCAGGTGGCACGTATTGCAGAGAAATAGAAAGCAGGACAGAGCGTGGTCACTGTCCGTCAGTCCCGTGGAGTTGGGAAGTGAGAGCGGCCAGCGTGGCAGCGGTGGTCTCACCGGGAGAACACGAAGGGCTGGGCTTGAGGGGAAGAGTCAGGGGCCGAGCTGGTGATAAATGTTCGTGTGACAGATAGGATTAAAGGGGTATCAATAAGATTTGTTACCTTTTTTAATGGAAAGATTAAGTCACACATTAGGACAGAGGAGAACTTTAACGAACCCGATACCCTCTGTCTCAACCTTAGCAGCTGGTTGTCGGTCTCAACTGGAAGTCTAGAAGGTTCCAGTGATCGCTGCGAGATGCCTGACATATTATTGGGTGTAAAATCAATGGTACTGAAGTTTTAAAGTTTCCTTAAAAAAGAGAAAGCAGGTAATTCCCAAGAGCACAGTGCTAACCCACCAGTAGTGCTGGGGGATGCAGCAGTCCTGTGGACTTCACTAGAAAATTTCCAGGTTCAGGAATTAGCAGGAGCTATTTTTTCTGCCCGAGCATGGAAATCCTTCCCATGATTGACTGTGATATTTTTTAGACTATCTGTCTTCTGGAGGTTTTTTAGCTACGTTGGTTTTTGGAGAGCAGTGGGTTGGTTAGGAGGTTTGCTTAAGAGATCCATAAGATCCATAGATCCATAAGATCCACAGAGCTATGTCTGTTTTTGCAGCTGAAGCTCCGCAGAGCTCTGGGACTGTCCTGCTGAGCTCCTCTCCTATTTCAACAAGGAGCAAAGCGTTGGGGTGCCCTGCTGGGGACAGGCAAGGAGAGCGGTGGGGCTGAGGAAGCGGAGCAGAGCAGGGCGTGTGGCAGTGGCTGGCCGTCCCCACGCCGAGGTGGTGGCTCCTGCAGGAGCCCGTCCCTCTTTCCATGGAGCAGCTGGTGCAGCAGGCAGTGGGAAGCCCAGGTAGAGGTGGTGGTTTCCCCGTTGCTTCTCTCCTTCCTAGCCCTGCCTGCAACATGGCTTGGAGTTGTTTTGGCTGAGCAGAAAGACGACAGTGGAAGGAAGTAACTCAGTACAGCAGCAGCCAGGTTTCTTCAAGGAATTCCCCGGTGCCGTAGCTGGCGTTCGGGATGCTCGGAGAAGCAGGGAGGAGAGGTGGAGGCTCCCGGGGCAGAGGTGGTTGGGTTTCACAGACCTGGCTGCCACCAGGGCTGCACCCTCGCCCCCAGCACCGCAGCGGTCACCGTGCCCATGGGGTGTACTGGCCAAGGACAAGTGCTTATTGCTGCTGTCACCAGAGGTGGAAAGTGATCCTAGGGTGCGTACCTGTAGGGGAAAAACCCGAGCAGTGTGAGGGACTGTGTGGCCTGGTAGTTTCTCCGTTTCTCCTTGTGTGTGATCCTGTGACTAGATGGGGGGAGGAAAATCCCAGTTAGAGATTGACTCAAATTAGAGGGATATTTGTTCCTTTACTTCTACTTCTTTTTTTTTATTATTATTATTATTATTATTATTTTTTTAAGTATCACTAAAACTTTTCAAAGACATAGAGGGCAACATATGTACTGTAATGATTATGTTCATGAGGAATCATTGAACCTGTTTTGCCCATGAAAATCAAAGCTGCACTCGTGTTAACCATGCTCTCTCCTTCCCCGCAACGCTGTTTGAAACATGTCCCTAAGGAAACAAAACCACTCCTGTAAAAAAATATATATATAAAAAAAAATAAAAATAAAAACGTGAAAAGCAAAAAGAAAGGAGAAAAGGGGTTGAGAAGGCAGGCCTGGCTGCGGGTGACCGTGCCCCCCGTTGCCCCCGCGCCCAGCCCTGCGCCCGCCTCCGCCGCTGCGGGGCCCCGCGGCTGCTGACGCTGCTCTCGCTTTCTTTCTCGCACGCCAACAGCAAAGCCGGATCGAGGACCGCCTGGAGAGGCTGGACGACGCCATCCACGTGCTGCGCAACCACGCCGTGGGGCCCGCCACCGCCATGCCGGGCGGCCACGCCGACATGCACGGCTTGATAGGGCCCTCGCACAACGGCGCCATGGCGGGCCTGGGCTCCGGCTACGGCACCGGCCTGCTCTCCGCCAACCGGCACTCGCTCATGGTAAGCTCTGACAGAAAACACACCGGGGAACAGCTCGGGGGGGAGGAACGAGGGGGTGTGAGGTTTGGTGGCTTGGCAGAGGGCTGGTTCGTTCACGTCTTTTGTGCGAGGTGGCCGCAGGACCCCTGCACAGCCGCCATTTGCCATGGCCCTCCTGGCCGCCGGCTTGGAGCCGTGGGTGGAGGTGTGAAACCTTGGGGTTCATAAGTTCTCTTTCGTTCCCAGCCTGCACAGTGTAGAGTCACTGCCCCACACCGATCTGGAAATGCTTTTCCTTCCTTGCTGTTAAGGTTTCGGGAGTGTTGCATTTCATGTTCGGGAAGCTGGGTGCAGATTTCAGCGTAAGGCCCCCGTTCGGCAGGCAGGGCTGGAGAAGGCTTAAAGAGTAGGAGCTAATCCCGCCTTTGTGTTACACTTGTGCTTAAATGTGGGAAGAGAAGGTGGCTCCGAGTCCGAGCTGCGCACGCTCACTGTGCCTTGTGGTTCCCTCTGGATTAAGTAGCCCCTGTATAACATGGAGTGGTCGGCGCTCAGCAGCCTGCTCCTTCCTCATGCCACCGGCTCTTGCTTTGCGTTACGGAGTCCCAGCCCTGTCACTGCTGCTGGAGTGCACAGTGTCAGGACGTGTGTCACCCTGACAAAAGCCTCTGACCAGGTCTGGAGTATGCTGTTGGGATTTCCGCTCCCGCGGGGCCTTTACGTGCACCCTTATGTCTCCAGGACAAACGTCTTGCACTTGGAAAAGGAAATATCTGGCAGCTAACTTTCTTTCATGTGAAGGAAAATCGTGTCTCTTCAGTCTCTTTTTTTTTAAGTGTAATAAGGAAAACCATCTAACGCCACGCATTCGAGTCTGCAGAAATCTTAAACAAAGTCGCTCAGCGGAAGTTAATGAAAAACTAACGGTCCTGTAGGAAGTGAGAAACAGCAGTTCTGGATTAGAAAGCGGTGAGGGTGCGTCTGTGCAGAGCTGAGCTAGATGTGTGATTTTCATCAGGATTAGAGGGCAAACTTTTTTATACTGCAAAATTTCGTTCTCGAAATAGAGTTGCTTACTTACATGCGGAATGGGGGAAAGGATCGAGGAGTCAGCTGGCAGCATTTTCAGATAGTTCAAGCTATTTAGGTTAATTAAGACTGGGGGAAAATATGTGGAAATAGGAAGGGACTTGACAGATCCACGGCCAGTTAGCTGCCGTGGTGTTGTGGGAGGACTAGGCTTGATCCCCGTCTCATCCCACGTACTGAGGGTAAGGCAGAGCAGATTAGAAGGAAGAATTTCAATTAACCATATACATATTGGGCTCTATTCAATTTGGGAGGAGAGCATGTGCCTCTGTGAGGGTTGCCTGGAAATTTCTCTCCAGTGTGTACGAATCATTAAAATAAATAAATAATTGAATGAATGAATAAATGAAACCTACCGAACTGAAAAGGAACATGAGAAAGGACACCAAGACTGATGCAATGCCAGTGTATGCCTCGGGTGTGTCCTTACACACACACATATATATGTTTTTGTGCCTTACCTGGAGTTGTTCTGCTTTGGTTTTCCCGTCTCAGAAAAGTGTAGTGGGATTAGGAGAAGTTCGGTGACAAACAGCAAGAGTGATTGCAAGCATGGAAGGATTTTCATGTGAAGGGAGATTGAACAGATTGCGGTGATTTTGTTTAGAAAGGAGATGAATAAGAGGAGACATAATAGAGGTACGTAGAATAATGGATAGCATAGAGAAGGTAAATCTAGCTCTTCTATTCATCCTTCCTTATAATTAAAGAACAAGGGGACATTCAGTGAACCTGACAAAAAGAAATACTTTTTATTCAACACACAATGACCTGTGAAATTCATTGCTCCAAGATGTAATCAAGGCCAAATGTTCAGAAGCATTCCAAATAGGATTAGACATCATATGGAAAATGCAAACATTTAGAGTTTTATTTGACAGGATTCAGACAGGATTCCTCCTTTTTTTCACAAGGAGAAGAAAAAAAAAAAAAAGAAAGAAAAACTTTGATGCCAGAGCATGAGGCAACTGCTCGGGGAAGGAAGGAGCTTCTTCTGGTGGCCAATTATTTGATAATTGCCGTGTCCTCCAGGCTGCTGCACACTGCTGATGCCCCCAGTGCCGGGCTCTGTCGTGATAGTCAGTTAGGTGATTATAAAATAATTAGCCCCAGTGTTACTGCGAGCCCTGCTCTATTCAGCGGGGCCATTCCTGCGTCCCGTGGCTGTTCTCAGGCGGCCCAGCCGAGCGGAGGGGACGGCTCTGCAGCCCCCAGCACACCCCACAACCCGCAGGGGCAAGATTTTGGGGGTCAGCCTGGAGCCTGAGGCCTTGCTGACTGTGATCTGCTGTCTCATATGGAAATCAGAATATCCCGTCCGCCTCCTGCTTTCCCCCTCCAAGGAAAAGTGGAATTTCCAGATATTCTTACCCAGATACTCTTTGATAGTTCTCCCCTTCATAGTTGACCACATACAATGGTGTAACCTAAATATTTGCCCATAGTTCTTCAGCTCTGAATGAAATAGTTTCAGGTTATTAAAATGTAACATCAGTTGCTGGAACTAAGCACCTGAGAAACTAAAATAAGTTTTTTTTTCGTTTATTTTTTTTTAATCGGGGCGGCTTTGTGATAGGCTCTGCTCCTCATTAAATTAAACGTTACTAGAAGTGACTCTTGTCATGGGTGAAATATCATTAAAAGCCACAACTGAGCCTGTGCCATTTGCAGATTCAAAAAAAAAAAAATAATGTTAAGTGTTAACTGAAAATGGTCTGGCAAAAGGCTCCGAGAGGTAAAAAGATGCTTTTTCAGCAGCTCAGTTAAATCCATCTCCTTTCCCCTTCCCCAATAAAATTAGCATGAACCAGACATTGTTTTGCTCTCTGTGGCAGTTGCTGAGAATTCACAAAAGGAAATTCTAGATTGTAATTTAGCTTGGCCTCAGGTAATATGTTAAATACACTTGGGATACATATAATCTAAGATTTGAGTTTGTACAAAGCTATTTTTTCCTCCAGTGTTTAAACAATACTGCTTTTAATGAAGAAATCTGGCTTTATTAAAAGCCAGATCTGTGACTTACAACTGTTTCTGTATATCTGCTCTCAATCAAGAGAAAATAGTTTAATTTTTGTAGCTTTGTTCGCTTTGCATATGTTAAACTGATGCAACATGCACCCAGGGCATCACTTCAGAGACAGTTTGTTCCATAAATATGTGCTCCTCGCTTAAATACCAGATGTAGGTGAAGTTAGATTTAAACAAACAACAACAACAACAGCAAAACAGCACCAATGAAAAACTGAAGGGATCGCATCCTGCGTCTGAAAAATGCGCTCGGATTTTCGGCTTTTTCAGAAGTTCGCGTGTTCTGCCTTGGAAATGCGGGGCGGAGGGGCTCGCGCTGCTCTGGCTTCGGAGGCGAGCTGCTGCTCGTTTCTCTAGCAGCCCCTGCAAAATCAGTACGCAGGCAAAGCGAGAGAGTTGAGGAGGGGAGTTCAGACCGAGGTACGGTGCTTTGAGGGCAGTGCTGCTTCTGAAAAACAAGACGGGCACAATTTCTGTGAAAAAAAGCAGTCTGCCGAGCTCCCAAACAGCATTACTCACTGTCTGAAACTGTAACTTGTGTGAAGGAGTCAGGCCTGATGATTTCTTTTGGAAAACTGGTATGAATTTTGAAGTAAAAACATAAGAACAAAGGAAATAGTTTTTGAGTAGAGTCAGTCTGAAGTTAGCCTTTGACCATTTGATACATTCCACGCTGAAAAGGAAGTTGAAGGGGGAAAAAATTCCAAAAAAAAAAAAAAATGAAAAAGAAAAAAAAAATCAAGGAGGATACTGGTAATGTTTTCCACATTTGAATTTTAATACATGAAACAGGCTATAAAACGCTGGCCAGCTGCAGTAAATAAAGTAGCAGTGGGAGGTATGGACCGGAAACTTGTACAGAATGTGCTGGTGGAAGTCTCCTTGCCCACTGTACACCTTCGGCTGCTGCCTTCGGCCCCGGAGTAACTTGAGCCCGGTGCTGGGACCCAGCGGCCCTGCCGTGCCCGGCGCCCTGCGCGCTGCTCCCTCTCCCCGGACAAAAAGAAGGCGAGGGTAGGGCAGAAGCTGCTCTTCTGCTGAAAATATGCGGACGGAGTGCTCCGATTTTGGTGGAGTTAGCCCAGATTTACAGCCGCGTAGCTGCGAGCAGAGTCCTGCTAGCTCCGCGAGCCCTTTGCTGTAGCAAGCTCTTCCTTCACATTCGCTCCCTTATTTTTTTAGCGGCCCGGTGAGGAAGGCATTTGAGCACTTGCTAATTTTTAGCAGGCCCCTGACGTCCCTTCCTAAGCTCTCCTTTGACTTCGGCAAGCGGCACGCGTTAACCCACACCGTTTATAAATACAGGATATTCGGTGCTGGCGCAGCGGCAAATGGGCTCAGCCGGGAGGGCTCCTCCGGCACCCCCGGAGGTGGTGCACGGGCGGTGGGAGGCAGCCGCCAAAGCTGCCCCTCGCAGGGCACGGCGAGGTGGGTCGGGCCGGGGGGGGCACATGGGGAAGGGGGCGACCTCTCCTCTGGCAGAGGAGAAGGAGGTTCAGGTTTCCCGTCCCACAAGGGCCCCGGTTCTGCAAACGCACGTGTGCTGAGCTTTATTGCCGCGAGTCGTCCCGTTGGGACTATTCGTGACGTTGAAATGAAGCACACGCGTGAGCGTTTGCAGGACTGAAAAAACGCGGTGATTAAAACGAAGGTAGCCCCCGCTCGCCGGGCTTGTAAAGCGAGCACAAAACAACCCTGGACACCCATAAAGAAGCTCCTGTGAACTGGCTGCGAAGAGGCAGAAGTTGCTTAGAAATACGGGCGACGCAGGCTTTGTTTTCAAGCTGCTCATAATATTTATGCCTCCGTAATGGCCTTTACGGCAGAAGTCGCGTGTCGAGACAAAAACTTGGAGTTTGCGTTGATTTCGCGGGAGCTGCCCATCTCCAGCTCTCAAGGGCATGAGCTCAGCATATATTTTCGGCTTTAACTGTGAATTTCCTGGCTTTCGGTAGTTCCTGTTATTTCAGAGGTTATGCAGATTGTAGGGATTTTATTGTAACATTTCAAATTAAATTGGAGCAACCAGCGTTTAAACGCTAACTTTTACACGGGAATCTTAGCAGACACATGTTTCTTTTGTAGCAGTGCATGAAGGGATTGATTAAAATCATTATAAAACACAAACTGGTATACATTATTTTTAAGGCAGTACTTAGAAGTCCATCAGCTCGCCTGCATGCTTCACATGAGGGCCCACAGGAAGAGAGCATGTTCGTGTATATTTTTTTTACATCCACATTAAATTAACTTACGGAATTTTCCACCCCTAGGAATTAAAGTAGCAGCTCATGAAGTAATTCGGTTATGTCATTCATACATAAACAAAAAGAGTCGAGCAACTTGGCGTTATTTAAAAGGCAAAATCTGGCTTTTGCTATTTTTTCTTATTATCTTTTCATCTTCTCGATTCTTAGCGCCGTTGTAGCTGTTGCATCTGTTGTTTATTTTGCCTTGCTGTGTTTTTTAGCTAACAGGTATCACGTACGTTGAAAAAAAAAAAAAGGGGGGCGGAATGACCTTACTGGAATAAAATCTGACATAACAGGCACCAGTGCAAGGTTTTTATGTAGCGCCATTTTCTGCCTAATTGGCTGACATTCCGACCGCCCCGCAAATTACGGCCTTTATCATATTTTTAAACGATTTTCGAGCCGTAAAGCTCGTCCCGGCCGGGAGGGAGAAACCGCTGACCGATACCGAAGCGAGACCTTTTTCTGGAAAAACGCCGCCCGGGCACAAGGGCTTCATTCATTCCCCGGCAGCTAATTAGGCTCATCGTTCAGACCGTGGGGTCTGGGGCTCGGCATGCCGCCGCCGCCTGCCCGCTTGCCCCGCGCCGGCTGCGTGCGGGCGGCACCGGAGCGTGGCCGGCCCTGGGCAGCGCTGCTGCTCCTGGCCCCGCTCCGCGGCCCCCGGCCGGCCGGCGGCAGCTGGCTTTTGTTTGGAAAGCTGCCGGGGGAAATGGCTGCACCTCGAGGGGCGAAGAGCTGAGGTCACCGCTAAAGCAGGTGCCTGGCAGAGAGCGGCAGGCGGTGGCTCGCCGCGGGGGCTTCTGGTGCTGGCCCCCCCGGCGGGGGACGCGCCCCCAAACCGGGATGAAGTGCCCAAGCTGGGCGACTCGCTCGCGGCGTGGTCTCCTCCGCTCCCTCGCCGGCGGGTCAGTGAAGAAGAGTTAATGTTCCTAATCCCGTACTCGAGGCCCTTTTCTATCTCCGGATTTAGCCGGTGCTTAAATGAATAATCGCCTCTGTTGGAAAGAAATCGGTAAGGATTATTTCAGCGACTTCACTTCAATGGCCGCGGCAACCCACTTTTCCCCATAACAGGCTGCCACCGGCCGCTTTCCCTTAAAACACTTCCATTTCCTCACGTAGCGGTGGGAGACCGGCGCGCCTGGGCACGGCCCGGGGAGCCCCCACGTGGCTCTGAGAGCTGCGACGCGCTCGCGCTGGGTGCTCGGGCGCGGCGCGGAGCCCTGGAAGAGGGAGGTCAGCCCGCGGGCCCTGCTGGAAGGAAAGCCGTCGGGGAAGCTGGCCCCGCGCGTCGAGGGAGCGCGGCGTGCCAAGCACAACTTCCCCTCGCCGCGCCGGGCTCCCGGGGGCGGCGGGGGACCGCGGGGGGGATGCCGGTGCCACCGCTCGGCCCGGCCCGGGACGTGGTGCTCGTCCGCTTCGTTCGCTCCTTCTCCTTTTTAACGTTGAGCTTGGGCTGTGCCGCCCGGGGCTGCGGGGAAATGGCTTTTGCATACAACTGGCTCGCAAGAAGCCCTTTCGTAAGACGCTTGGCGAGCTGCGCGGCGGCGCTCCGGCACTGCTTTTTTTTTTTTTTTTCTTTCTGGAGAAAAAAAAAAAATTTGAACTTTGCTGTTTTCCTGATTTAATGCCACTCCTAATGTCTTTTTTTTTTTTTTTTTTTATTAAATCCTTTCTTTTGCTTTTGATCTTATTTATAGCTGAGCCACCGGTCATATGGAAACTATTATTGTATAGCATGGAGATGAAAGACTTCAATGCAGTTAAATAAGAGTGAATAATTTGGACCAATAATACACACATACAGTGAGAGACCATTTGTGTCAGAGTGCCCTGCGCTGTTCCCTTTTTAATATAGCGCTGGAGGTTTATAAGGGCTTTGCACAAATCTGCTTTCTGTCAGACTTATAAATTTTGACAATATTGAACACATGTTAACATGCATCACCTTACAACTTCCCTGGCGCATGTTTTTATTTATCTAATTGGATAACACGAGGTCATCAGTTTGAAAAGTACAAAGCCCGCTGCTCGCTGCGTTCGGTCATTAACGTGAGCTAGTTAGGAGCGATCCCTTGCTAGCCGTAGCCTGGAGCCGTGATCCGGGGAGCATCTGACGGCAGGTGATTGCTTTTCCTTTGCGGCGGCGTGTTCAGAAAGTTAATACTTGTGTGAAGGCGCCGCTCGGCGCGACGAGGGTTAACCGTAAGGAGCGGGGTGCAGCGCTCCTAATAGGAAACCTTTCCCCGTTTTTTACAGCTTGTGCCTGCTCCTTGCGGTTCCCAAACTTCAAATGCCCATCTGCGAGCAATAAAAGAAACATTTGTATGACCATTTCTTAGCGCTCCTCAGGATTCGCTGCTGGGGCAAATGGTGGCTTTTCTTGCTCTGGAGGATAAAAGTTTCCGTCTTCAGCTACACGACAAAGGTACAGGGGGAGATAACTCCAGATAATTCACAATGAGGCGCAGCACTTCGGGGCTGTCGGGTGCAGCTGCTATTTCGCGGAGGTCGCAGCTCAGAGAGCAGCGCTCTGTGTCGATGGGCACCCAAGGACCATGCAGGCACATCGCATCTTCTCTTTATGTGTTCACCGAAAAATGGGGACAGGAAAACCTGTATGCACAGGTGAGCCCACAGGCACACGAGGTGTGTGACACAGCTGGGGTGCCTGATGTCCCCTCCCCGGCCCCTCCGCGCCCCCGTCCTTGGTTTCTTTCCGCCTGTCCCTGCCTGCCCCGCTGCTTTCAGGGAGGGGTGTTGAGAGAAGGGCTTTGCTTCTGAGGAGGCGAGGTGTACATCTGCAGCAGGGAGCTGGGAAGCTGCCCTTCGGCAGGAAAAATCAGCAGTTGCTCTCTCGGAAGAGGCTAAGGTTGGTCTGTGGGCTGCCAGCCCCTCCGCTCTCAGGAGGCACAACCGCACGGTGCGTTCATGGCCGAGGCATCGGAGGAGCAGTGCCGGCTCTGGGGGCATCATCCGGAGAGGCAATATTCTCCATTTCAGACTCCTCGTGGAATATGCTTCTGAAAATCCCAGTATCGTGCTGTTTATCCATGCTAACTACTGATACCCATCTCTAGCACGAAATGCTGAGTACTCCAAATGGATTTCCAAGCATTTTTTAAGAGCTTCCCATCCGCGATGAAGGTGGGAGATAGTGCAGGTAATCTGAAATCCGCACAGACCAGTATAACCAGAAAAACCTGGCATTTGTGCTGAGTATCTTTTACCGTATATAAAAAGGAAAGCACGAGTTAAAAGGAGACAAGGTCTAGCCTTCTTCCAGCTCTTGAAGAGTTGAAAAATGCTGTAAAAGACAAACCAAGCGTGAATGCAGACATCGTTCTGGCCGGGTTTTCCTGCCGTGTCTGTCAGCCTGGTATGTGAGCGCCTCCAAAGAGGCCTTGGAAAGTCCCGCGGGACGATTTTGATCCTTACGTACCCCCACCTCCGGGATCAGCCTTCTCTCTACCTGCATTTCTTTGTCTTCCAGAACCCTTTTTGACCTTAAATAGCCCCCAAAAAACCCCACAAGACTGAGGTTTCTCATGTTTTTTTTCCCTTAGGCTGGGTTATCTCAAGCATACTGCGCTTCATCTCTGAGCACGCACACGTATGCTCGGGCCCTGCTGCCTGCACGCGTGTGAGGTTAGGATTTCAAAGAGGAGGTTAGGGCAGAGATTTGCACATCAACAGCACGGCCTGTTTGTACCTCCCGTGCGCGTCTTTGGATTTGCTATCCGTTTTGTTTGGGTTTTATTTCCACTCCGATCTGCTGAGCGTTGCAGTAGGGGCTGTTTAAGGAGATGGAAAGAAATAAAATATTAATAGAACTTCAAAGTGAGGTCGATTCTCTGAAGATAAGGATTATTTATAGGTCTGCACTCCTGGGCTGGGGGGGACGATGCGTATCTTTGCTCCACCTCGGGGCTAGGCTGTTGCTTGTACAACAGACAGACCGGCGGCACTGCTGGCTGCGGAGGGGAAGCAGGAAAGGCAGCGTTTGTGTCCCCCCCCCCCCAACGCATGGACCTGGCTGCTTTCAGCCCCTGAGGTCTCAGATAGGGCCGGTTTTGCTTCAGAAAGTGCTGTCCCTTCCCTCCCAGTTGGGGGTTTTCAGCCAAACTGGGTGGGATGGTCGTGCTCTTACTGGTACCGAGCTGCTGGTGGCTTTGTGGAAACGGCTGATGACACTTAAAGGAGAAAAGTAAACGTCCGGCCCCTTCTGGGGGGGAAGTCAGAGGCCTGAAGTTTCCTGTCCTAGCAGTCATTCGGGTACCCACGCAGGACAGGGCGGCTGGGCATCCCGCAGGTGGCACGGTGCCCCCCCGGCGCGCGTGGGAAGCAGCCTTCCTTGTCCTCTGCGCATGGCAGTACTTGCTAGGCAAGGTTAATTTTGTGGGTTTTTTGCTATAAATGAATTAATTTTGGTCTTTTGCTACAAATATATGCGTGTGCACTTACACACGTGCACGTACGCAAGCATATCTGTAGCCTGGTAGAGCTGTAGCTGATGGGCTTAATATCTCAAAAACCACGTTGCTTATGGATAACGATGTGATTGTGAGCAACTGAAATGGGAAGAATAAAATATCCAGGAGAATACCCCGTGGAAAGGCAGTTGCACAGGGGTGTTTTTGTGGCTGTGGAGGTAGGAGGCATGAATATTTTGGAGCAAAGCACCCCCCTCTGCTGCGGCACGGGAAGGACTGCAGTGAGACAAGTACTAGAGCCTGGAGGTTGATCCTATGTCTTGGCAGAAACCGTGTCTCCCACTCGGAGAGGGGAAAATCTGCTCGAACTAAGTCACAGCGGAAAAGAAATGCTTATTCTTATTGTAAGAGTGGGCTTAGTGTAAGGGTGGGCTTTAGTACAAGGCGATAGGGTGGGCTTCCTCCCTAAGCGAGCCTGAAATTTGCCAGTTCGCAAGACAAAAAAGGAACAAACCTCAGCAAGTGAGGCTGACCCCATAGTAGGTGGTAGAAAAGAAGAAAAGGAGTGATAGTTCTTGTCGGTCGGTTGTGAGACATGACATTCATGATTACCTTCTAGATCTGAGAACCTAAAGGAGGAGAAATTTGAGGATTTTTTTGTTTAATCAGAACTATTTTTAAAAACATGAATAAAACTTTGTCGATACATCAGTGGTACAGCGATGGGGGCTTGATGGCGTCTGATTTTGCGTCTGAATTCAACAGTTCAATTTAAAGATCATCTGTACTGTTGGCCTTCGATCGTTATTGCCGCTTCTGCTTCTTGACGTGATAAATCAGAGGTCGTCTCCCAGCAGCCAGGCCGAATAATCAAGATATCCAGGCTGCCTAACTTCAAGCTGGACCACCCAGCTTGAGGCATCTCGTGGAGTCCCGTGGTGGCAGTGGTCCACAGGAGGAGGCGGGCTGCTCCGGGGCAGGAGCAGGAGCAGGACGGGGTGCTGGCAGGCTCCCGGTCGGTCTGTCTGTCTGTCTGTCTGTCTGCACAGAGCATGGCTGGAGCCCAGAGAGGCTCGCAGGAAAAGGGAGGGATCCGGAGCGAGACGTTGCGTCTGTCAGAGTGCCTTTACAGCTTCCAGTCGCTCTCTGGAGCTCCGTTTGAAGGCCGGTGGTTGTTCTCCAACCAGAAGTGCTGTCACGTGTTTCTTTGTCGACCTCAAAATGAAATGGTTTTCGTCTTCTGTAGAATCGCGGAAGAATGTAGATGGGAGGGGGCTGCTGGGGGTCACCTGGGTGAGACCCCCGCACCCTGCGGGGCCGCTTTGAAGTCAGGGCCGCCCCCCTGGGTAGACCTGGTGGCCCCAGGTCCGGCCCGGCAGAGCATGGCTCGCTGGGGACGGGGGAGCACAGCCCTGTCACTGGTACGTGTGTGTCACAGCGGGTGGGAAAAACACTTTTCCTCCTCGAAAGGATGCCATTCTGACTGTACTGTGTTCAACCATCTGAGATTTAAGGAAGGAGAAGTGCAGACCTCCGAGCACAGCCTCTCGCAAGTCTTTCTTCCTTAAAACCAAATAATGCCGGTTCCAGTCTTTTCTTAGCACGTCATGTTTTTAAAATTAAAGCGTCTCAACGAGGAGAGAGTTTTTGTCTGTGCTATTTTACACTTGCTTTTGGTTATTTGCATTTCGTCTAGTAGTAAAAGATTTTCTCAAGTTCCCCTTGGCAGGATTCCCTTTTATCTTTCCTACTGCGGTCTCGACTTGCTGTTAACAATTATACTATATTATCTTGTAAGTCTGATTAGAAACATTCCTCCATCTTTTTTATCTGCCCGAGCACTTTACTTTGGGAGAATAAAGAGAGATTTACAGTTGGCTGCTGAGTTTATCAGCCACAGAAACCCGTTTCACACCAGTGTTACGGGAGGCGCACACCTGAGGAAGTCCGGAGCGTGTGCGAAATTTTCCCTGTAGAAAATTTTCTTGTCTGTAGCTCCGGACGCGGGGCGCGTACCTGCAGCCGAACGGTGCCACTCATAGCTCCAACGTTGCCCCTTCCTGGCTCTTCTCTAGCTTTTCTCCTCCAGCTTCTGTCAGTGTTGCTCGTCGGCTGCCCAGCTCTCCTCCGCAGCCTCCTTTATGTAGGGAGGTAACGGCCCCGCTCCGTCTGTGAGCGAGGCAGGTGGGAGGAATGGACGGATTTCCATCGCGCTGTCAGCTCCGATGATGGCACAACTGGAGTGTTTAATAAAACCTTCATGGGGATATTACCCGGAGTCACGGCGTTGGCAGGCCTGGCGCCCCTTCGGCTTTGGGACTCGGTGGTTAATGAAATACGGCTAATTTGGACGGGGCTGCCCGCCTCGGGTGGCGGGGGACACGGCGTTGCGTTTGCGCTGCCGCGGCCCCCGCTGTCAGAGCCTTCGCCGGCGGGACGGGGAAAAATGGCAGGCCCGCGATGCCGATCCCCGAAACGAGAAGTCGGATGCCAAATTGAAATTCCTGCAGGATTTCCGCTAGCGATGGGGGAATCGAGAAGCCCGCAATTAAGCATATGGGCATTAAGATAATTGTCAGATCTGTTGGCGGACATGATAGAAGACAGATGGGCGCGAAGCGGCGCGCTCGGCTGCGGCACCCCGGGAGACAATTTGACGTTTTACCTGCCTGAGCCGCTCGGCCGCCTGCACGCCCGGCCGGGCTTCGGCTCTGCGGGCTCACGGCGCCCTCTGGCGAGGCACCCAGCCCGGGCTGGCCTGCCAACGGCGCCCTAGGGCGGCACCGGGGCCCCAAGGCCCCAGGGCAGCAGCAGGACCCCGGGGCTGTAGGGCCACGGGTCCCCATGGCCCCATTGCAGGCCACCGCCGCCTCCTCTCACCGCCCCTCTCTCCTCCGCCTCCAGGTCGGCGCCCACCGCGAGGACGGGGTGAGCCTCCGCGGCAGCCACTCGCTCGTGCCAAACCAGGTGCCAGTGCCCCAGCTGCCCGTCCAGTCGGCCACGTCCCCGGACCTGAACCCGCCCCAGGACCCCTACAGGGGTGAGTACCGCCGGGCAACAGCCCCGCAACGTGGGGATCGGGCCCCCCTGCCTCGGTCCCGTGCGTCGCAGAGTGATTGGGGTTGGGAGGGCCCTTAAAGGTAACGCCCGCCACGGGCAGGGACACATAAAAGCAGCCCAATTACCAAAATAATTCTGCAAATTGACCAAACAAATCTGGCAAGTATCCAAGGCGCTGCAGGGTGCCCATCAAAAAGATGTGGATTTAAGGTGAAACTCGGAATTTCCACCCAGTTTACGATTCCGGCCGCGGGAAGGGCATCAGCAGAGTGCCTGCCCTTGGCTCGCACGATGTGTGAACTATTCCTAGAGGCTGAGGGGCAGAACAAGACCTGAAAGCCATCACTGAAACCTGTTTTAGGGCCTTCACGCTTCGCTCAGTGCCAGTTATCTGGGGCTGCACGCACAGGTCACCCTTCACTGGGCAGCAGAGGCAGAGGACTTGGACCCAGATCGCTCTGACATTCGCGTAACCAGTGTTTGACGGCTCGTCCGTGTGTTTTCTCCCAGGCATGCCAGCTGGACTGCAAGGGCAGAGCGTCTCTTCAGGTAGCTCCGAAATCAAATCTGACGACGAGGGCGACGAAAACCTCCAGGACACAAAATCTTCTGAGGACAAGAAACTAGAGGATGACAAGAAGGATATCAAATCAATTACTAGGTCAAGATCTAGGTAACAGTATATAATAGTGTCGCTTCATTTAATTCCTTTACTGGATTTTGATGAAGTGAACAGAACAGGAGGAAACTATGAGGTTTTTTCCTGGCAGGTAAAACCACAGCCTAAGTGGAACAGAACGGCTGTTCTGGCAGTACTGAGTACGCTTCTGGTACTTGTACTCCAGGACTTCCTCAAATTTGAACAATTCACAAATTTGGACACTGACCAAGTTCTCCACAATCTCTAAAGAAATTGTATTTTGCTAAAATGCGTTAATTATACTGCTATTCCTCTCTGCCTCTGCTTGCAAACGGGAATACAGTGTGGATTGGCATCTTTTTAAAAATGTGCCTAAAAGTCGATCACACCTGCATCTGAACTAACAAATCGTATTCTTTTCTTTTACCTTTAAAATAAATTCGTCATGCCATGTCCTCAATTTCTGTAAATCTCTAGAGCTGTGTAGGTTTAGCTGGCAGATTTAGTGGCATTATTACAGCAGGTGAGGATCTGGCCCTCCCGTAGTTCCTGGAAGAAGATGGGCGTTCTGCTGCCTCCTCGCCCTGGGAAGGGCCAGGAGGATTCTCTCCTCCTTTGAGGCTGAGATGCTTAGGAAAGGCAGGAGTGTATCTGGACTGCTAGTGGGACAAGGCTTGTGCTGCATATTGTTTATACATTTTTGGAAAGGATTAGTTAAATCCTAGCTGTATTGTATCATTTGGGAGCTCGTGCCCGTGGTGAACCTGAGCAATGTCTATGGGCACAGCAAACACGAACCACCTAACAAGGGTCAGGCCACAGCTGTCCCATTTATCCTAAATTTCCCTTGTCTCACCTGCATCTCACCATACCTGAGGTACAGCTCAGGAGCGCAGATACTCTTTATCATCAGCTGAGTCCCAAATCACCCAGCCAAATTGCAAATAAGGCTGAAATTCTGTTTTGTTTAGGGGATTTTTTTAATGATTGTGAGTGGCCATGTCTTACTGCCTTTTCTCCTTCCGTGTCTGCTTGTCTGTGTAAAAACTGAGGCAAGGTAAGAAACATCTGAGCAGACATTTTGCCACAGAAAAAGCGCCGAGATTCTGACCTCTCAAGCCTGCACACACTGATTTTTAAGCTGTTAGTCGCATTCACATCTCTTACGACTGGAGAAAACGTGTGACACTTGAGATTTTCTCTGAATAAATGTGTTGAAGTAACCATAAGCATAAGTGAGGCTTTCATGTCCGTTTCCAACGTGGTAAGAAGAAAGGACCTTGATGCTGCTGTAAGGTGGTTGTAGTTCTTGCTAATTCAACAATTACGCTGCCGCTTATGCATATTTATACGTGCTTTGATGCTTTTGTAGGCTAACATTTTTGCTTTTAACATGCTTGCAGCTCTAAAAGGTTACTCCCGATATTTAGTTATATATCTAAATCCATGTTGTTAGGGCTGCTGAAAATTTATTACTCTATTTGCATAACCAATTCAAATTGCATAGTGGCAGTGACTCACTAGCTGATGTGTTTTCAATTTAAAATCATTATTTCATCTGGCTGGAAAGCAGTTTTGTTGCAGAAATGGTGCACAAGTTCACTGTAGGGCTCTCCGCAGCCATCGATTCCTCCTGTGGCCGTTTGCCCACCGGCATTTCGGTGCCCGGGCTCTGCGCAGTGCCTCGTGAGCTGCCCGCCCCCGCCACCGTCGCTGCTGATAGCGGAGAAAGTTTTTTCTAAAGGACGGTCTGCAAAAAGTACAAGCTGCACAAGAGCCTTTACACGCATGCTGTAGCTTCTTTATATTTTAGTGTTTCTGCTTTGACCTTCTCTCCGGTCCTTGCCCGTGTCACCTGCAGACAGTCTGCAGGGGCCTCTGCTACCCCAAGGGCCACGTGCTATAAAACTTGAGCTGAACAGATCTCAAATCTTACGTTCGGCATAGAAGAAAGTCACAGAAATATAAAAAGGGCCTGGAGTGCTGTTTGTTTTAGATGACAACGAGCGTGCTCCCTCGTTGTCAGCAAATCTGTCACTGCAGCAGCAACCACACGGGCCCTCAACATTTGTCATGACTTAAAAAGTTGAGGTATCGACCGTGATAAAACATGTTATTGAAAAAGTACATTTTCACTTCTTTAAGGTACCTTCCTTGCAGAATGTAAAGGTTGATTACCAACTTAGTGTAAAATTTAAGGGGACTGAATTTTGCCCAGGTTCACTGGAAGAGGAACAGCAAATACGAATAGCTTATAAGGTGTTTGACTGATTTGTAGCCCTGGTTTTGGACAAACTCTGTTTAAAATCTTTCCCCTGCTTGTTTTCCACGTCATTAGAAAATAATGTATTCCTTTTGTCTCCCAGCAATAACGACGATGAGGACCTGACACCCGAGCAGAAAGCCGAGCGAGAAAAGGAGAGGCGAATGGCCAACAACGCTCGGGAGCGCCTGCGCGTGCGCGACATCAACGAGGCGTTCAAGGAGTTGGGCCGGATGGTGCAACTCCACCTGAAGAGCGACAAGCCCCAGACGAAGCTCCTGATTTTGCACCAGGCTGTGGCTGTCATCCTCAGCTTAGAGCAGCAAGTCAGAGGTGAGTGCCTCCCTAGCTCCTCACGTCCCTCCTGGGACAAAAGGCACCACGCTGAGTCTGGGGAAGGCTGCCCAGGGGCACCCGGTGACACACAGGGGACAGGACCTGGCCCCCAGGGACTGCTGAGCGCCACAGAGCACCCGGCGTCGCAGTGGGGCACTGGTGTTCGCCTGTGGCTCTGGCACCGCAGATGTTGGCGGCGATCCTCGGCAGTCTCGGTACATTTTACATTCTTTAGCAAGCTCCAAATTCAATATTAAGCTTGGCCGCTCCTTAGCAAAGCGCAAACACGAAGGGATTTGCAGAGAGTGTGTACCGAGTTGCACTGCCTGCGTCTCGGCATTGACCTGACCGGGCTGCGTCATCTGCTTCAGCCCCCTGAATTCCTGCAGCCTGACTTTACCAAGTCACTGAGAATTGTTTTAAACGCACGTGCAATGTCAAAGCCAGCCTGATGTAAAAATGTGAACGTTTGAAATTGTGTTCTGCTTCAATTCAACAGAAAGAAACCTGAATCCTAAAGCAGCCTGTCTGAAAAGAAGGGAAGAAGAGAAAGTCTCTTCAGATCCTCCTCCACTTTCCCTGGCAGGACCCCACCCTGGGATGGGAGATGCCTCCAATCACATGGGACAGATGTAAAAAAAGGCAAGTTTCGTTTGCAGCAGCGCCCGGGTGCTGGGAACCTTCCCCCAAACAGCCGGTCACGGGGAGGTCAGCCCCGGGCGCAGAGCTGCGCGTCCCCTGGGCTGCTGGGGGCGGGCAGGTGGGCGAGGGGCACCCCTTATAAAGTGGGAAGCAGGTCATGCTGCCAGCAGGCCCCATGGCCAAAGGCACGTTCAGACCATGTGTTTAGAGAGGCTATAGTGACGCGTATTCAGCTATCCTTGACTGATGTGGTTTTTTTACTTCTTTCACAGGTCCAAGTTGCCACATTTCTTCATTTAAACAAGAGACCACTTCCTTAACAGCTGTATTATCTTAAACCCACATAAACACTTCTCCTTAACCCCTTTTTTGTAATATAAGACAAGTCTGAGTAGTTAAGAATCACAGACGCAAGAGGTTTCAGCATTCCCGATTATTAAAAACAAGAAAAAACAAACAAAAAGTGCAACTTGAGGGACGACTCTCTTTAACATATCATTCAGAATGTCTAACGCAGTATGTTACGAGCTGTAAGTGCACAGCCTAGAGACTGAATGGCAATCTTCTCCACACTGTGGGACAATGCATTTGTGCCTAAACTTCTTTTGGAAAAAAAAAAAATATAATTAATTTGTAAGTCTGAAAAAAATATTTAATTTAAAAATTGTAAACTTGCAATAATGAAAAAGTGTACTTCTGAAGAAAAAAATGAGCGTTTTTGTTGGTGTGCTAGACAGCTAGTGTTTATACTTACTGGATATTAAAAGGGAAGCTTTGCTGCCCAGATATTTACAAAACCAGCAAACGTCCTAATGAAAACTGAAGTGATGACATTAGCCATTCCTTAGGGTAGGAGGAACAGATGGATCTTATAGACCTATGACAAATATATATATATAAATATATATATAAATATATATTAAAAATTTAGTGAATATGGTAAGCTTTTGTTCATTTGTTTCAGACTTTTTTGCTCCTGTAAAAAAATAGTACTGATTAACTTTTTTAAAAAGAAGATTTTACTGTAAATAAGGATTTTTTTGTCTTATTTCTGTCCCTCTCCCCTGTTTTTGTTATTGTAACCTGTAGTGCCAACTCTGTCTCTGGAGGGGTAGTGCAGGAACGAAACGCTGACCCTGACGTTGCTTCTCATTCATAAATAAGTAGAGAGTTGTTTCTTCGGTCTTTTTGGGAACACAGGACTTAAAAAGTCACGTCGTGTGTAGATACTACAGGCAGCGTTACCGAGCCCGGCGAGGCGAGCTGGTCGCATGGTGACGTTGCTCTGGTTGACCCTTTTTCTGGGATTTTCAGAGGTACAAGGTTAGAATGCTACAATGTTACCACTGTGCCTTCCAATGTTTATATCATCAGAAGCATAACATAATCAAAGTGGCTGTGATTTAACGAACCGATTAAAAGTGTTACCTATGTGTGTAGCCTAAATAGTGTGCAGTGAGGCGTTTCTGAATACATGGTCAGATTTTGGGGGGGCGGGGGGGGGGGGAAACCATCCGGGGGGAAAACTGCAAGTAGTGTGACAGATTCGATTGACTTCTTTGCGTTGTTCTTCTCTTGTTTTTAAGTGGATTATTTAAGTGTAGACCACTTGCTGCCTCCTCCTTTATTTGTAAGATGCCAATTTCAGTCATCATGCAGCATTATAACAAGCCTTATGAGTCCTAAAGCATTAAGTTGCACTTTCTCGAGGAGGGGTGGTAGTACAGTATTTCTCTGGCCAGTATGAATGAAGTTTTTACTTAACATATTTAATAGTAACATAGATCAAACTATGGCACAGCAACTCATCAGATAACTAGCTTTGAAGTCTGGGCACAATTGAACCAACTTCCATAGTGAATCTTTAATAATGATTGACTTTGGTGTACAGTACAATTAACAGATAGTGCTCCTAGTTAAGTATTTGTCAGCATCCTTTTGTCTCTAATTCCAGTTTCTATTTTTACAGCCACACAAACCTGGCATGTATTTTAAATAAAATCTCCCTGTTCGAGTAGATTTTCCACCTATCAACACTGAATAAATGCCATAAATCCATCAAACGGTCTAAATGTTCCATCTGTTCTCCTGTTTTGCCAGTTATATAGTAATGAAAAATACATTTGTAAATTTTATGCAACAAATGGCAAACGTATCATTATTTTGGAATTGTGTATGTAAAAGTTATATTTTTACATGTAGACTCTTGTTATTATGTGTTTTAATACATTGTATCAGTTTTTGTTTATAAAAAAAAAATCTGTGTGGTTGAAAAAAGTCTCATTTAAATGAAATAGTGAGATACGAGAATCTGAATTTTATGTTTGTTTCTGAAGACGTAAAGAACAAATATGATAGCTACCATGTGATCACCTTCGACATACCCATAAACATTTTGATTAGCTGTGTGCGTGCTGAAAACTGTAAATATGTTCAGTAGCGATAAAACTGAGAAGTGTTTTGATTTGTCGATAAGTTTCTCAAATGTGGAGGTGGATTAAACCACTAGATAAAAACAAAAAGCAGTAGAGGAGAATGCACTAAGGTTTGATCCAGAGGTACAAATGCGTATTATGTTGAGAACGCCGGACTTTCGACGGGCCTGGTTTCCATGCAAGTGGGGGTAATAAAAGACGAATCCCACCCGACGTTAGCGGCAGCCGCTGTTTCTGAGCGCTGGTATCCTCAGCGGGGTGGAGGCTTCCGTTTCGTGTGCGTACTGTCACGCTGGATGGTGTTGAGAGTGAAATGACGATGAACAAGCCATATTTTTTTTCCAGGAGATCTCAGACCCGGTGGAGCCCACTCAGTGTCTGTCTGTAATGTGGTCTTGTAAGGAACCTGAAAGGAGCCTCTCGATTCACGGAGATTTTAAGAACTGTGCTTCTGATAAACAATGTAAAAAAAAAATAATAATAATTACGAGACCAACTTCATGTTTATTTAAAACAATCTGTGGACAGAAAATAAATGACAAGTGTAGTTTGTGGAACGTGTAAGAAAGAAAACGCTTTTGTTGTTCCGCTCGCAGTCCGCTTTCGCTTAACTTCAGGAGCAGCTCCAGGTTGTGTCCGACGGCTCTGATGTGCGCGGCCACCGCGTGAGAAGTAGATTGCACACTGAACTTCACTTTCAGGCTTACGGTCCGTAGTTTGCGCAGGATAAGCATTCGTCCTTCCCGGATTGAAGAACTGAAGATCCTGTCCTGCTTCCACTCCGGATGAGGCAAGACCCCCAAAAACCACCACCCCAAAAGCAAACCGCAAAGTGTGTCCTCCTGAATTTTTTCCATTCTTTCCCAAAGCAGGTAAGGTTTGTGCATCTCAAGTTGCCTTCGTCAGGGGAGATTTAGCTGATGATACTTAAAGCAATGAAGGTTTTAGAAAGCTCTATCCTGTGGTAACAAACCGGGCAAAGAAACTCTCTACGATATAAAATACCGAAATAGCAGCTTTTACCGAAACGATCCACCTCCACATTCAAGTAATTTATGAATATGCTGAATAGGGAATCTGTTCATCTAGAACTTTTTTACCATTTGTCTTCTGTGTAGCTGCAAGGAACACTAATGTTTATACAACTGTCAGTCCTACCAGTGATGCAACTTGTACTGATTCAGTCTTCCGAGGTTTTCTTTGTTTGCTTTTGTTTTTGCTTTTCTTTTCTTTTTTTTTTTGTTCTGTTTTCTTTCAGGGGGTTGGGGGGGAAGGCGATAAAGACGGGTGGTCAGGGAGAGGAGGGTTTCATCTTTGTATCCAATAGGCAGAATATGATCCGTGTCCAGAAGTGAACAATACCGTACATTGCCAGGAATGAAGAGATTTCAGCGGAAACAAGCACAAAAAAAAAAAAAAAAGGAAAAAAAAAAGAAAAAAAAAGGAAAGAAAAAAAAAAAGAAAAAATGAAAAAAAAAAAGAAAAGAAAAAAAGAAAAAAAAAGAAAAAGAAAAAAATTAGTCCACTGGTTGACTGGAAAAAAAACTAAAAACCTAGAGGTGGAATATGATGAATTCCAACACAACGGGGCACCAGGGCCCTTGGGGGGCCCTACCTTTTTGTTTTGTTTTTGTTTTGTTTGTTTGTTTTTTAAGAACATGTTCTTTCTCATGGGACTTGAAGTTGATTCATATTTGTGCAGTGCTGGTTTGACCATACTCATTTCAAGTATTATAGACTTATGTAATGGTGAAAATATATGAACTGTGGCCTTTTTCATTCTTGTTACTTGTGATGCAATTAAGTGAAGATAAGAAAAAAAAAAAAAAAGCAGAGATTTACCATGTATCAGTGCCTGGCTTTTTGTTATAAAGCTTCGTTTGTCTAGTGCTCTTTTTGCTATAAAATAGACTGTAGTACACCCTAGTAGGAAAAAAAAAAAACTAAATTTAAAAATAAAAAATATATTTGGCTTATTTTTCACAGGAGCAATCCTTTTATACCATGAATATTACGGAAAAAAAAAAAAATTGTCAGATTCTGAATATTTCTTCTTTGTAGATTTTTGGAATCATTCTGAGTAAAAGTTTGTTACTTTATTTTACTATTTAAAAGATGTTATTTTACCATGTGTTATTGAGATGAAACTGTATGGTAGCTTTTTTTTTTTTAGTTGTAGGTCGCAACGGGGGAATTTTGCGACTATACACATAGCTGCAGCAGTAAAAAAACAAAAAAAAAAAGGGAAAAAAATGAAAAAAAGGGAAAAAGATCAAAAAAACAAACAAAAAAAGATGAACAGTTACACCTTGTTTTCAATGTGTGGCTGAGTGCCTCGATTTTTTCATGTTTTTGGTGTATTTCTGATTTGTAGAAGTGTCCAAACAGGTTGTGTGCTGGAGTTCCTTCAAGAAGATTAAAAGCAAAACAAACACAGCTTGGTGTAGGCCATTACCTGTTTCTCATCTGTAGTTATTCGATGCCGTCATGTACATGACCGTTCTGTAGCAATAAATGTGCCATTTTTATAAACCGTTTTCCGACACCTTGGTTTCATTTCATTCCCCATTGCCGCCGGGCTGGGGCCGGGCTCTGCCTCGGGCTTGCCTGGAGGACGCCGGGCGCGCTCGTCCCGCGTGCGTGTCCCCGGAGAGCGCCGGTCGTGCCGTGCGGGGTCGGCTCCGTGCTCGTTCCCGACCCCGCTGCTCCCCGAGCTGCTCCCCGCGGCGCTTCTGTACCTGCTGGTGGTAGCCGTAAGGCGCTTTGGAGTCCTCCTGGAGGAAGGCGCTGTAAAAAGGCAGGATCATTTCCATGCTCATTTCCATGTAGAGCTTTGTGTTCCGTAAGGAAACCATCTGTGTCGCACCCTAAAACTGCTTGAGCCATTGGAGGAAGCACTTAGTAGAACGAATGGGGCTGTACCGGCGTGCGCGCAAACCGAACCAGCAGCCTCACATAGGCAGAAAACTGGCAACGTAGCCCAAATCTGTAAAACCTGAGGCGGTGCCTGTAGAAACACCAACTACATGTGTGCCGTGCTGTGCTCTCACCTTGGCCAGATCGGTCTCTGCTCGTGGCCTTCTCTCTGCTGTGATTTTGTGGCTGGTGCCGGAGCAAAGAGCTGAGATGTGTAATTGTTGTAAACCCACGCTCGTGGGGTCACAGTATTTACACTCCTTTTTGCACCACGCACTGCTGGTCGGCACGGTTGGACCTGCTCAGCCCAGACGGAAACCGCACAAGCTCCGTGCGCCACGGCCTGCCAGCGGTGACGGGGACGTGCAGCACCGCGAGCGAGGTCCGGGTGGCCTCGGGTGGCGTTTGGAGGCGTGAAGGGGCCTGGCTCGCGCAACCTTCATACAACACCCGTGTATGTGCATGAAAGCCATTGCAGGTTTGCACTCAGGAGTTATTTACCTGTGTGGTGCGTTTTCGGTCGTTTCTGTTATGGTTTATGCTCCTGTTGTGGGGCTGGGCTGCTCACCAGGGGAACATGGACAGCCCATCGCTCACGGCCATCGGTAGCAAAATGTGAGGACACGATTTAAAGCGTTGTACATAACACGTACCTGACTCTCGCAAAGGTTTTCAGTGGTAACACCGTTCGTTTTGGCAATGAATGGAGCTGTAGTACATTCACCGTTGTACAATGATTCTCCGTAGCTGCTGAACCACGCAGCTCGGTCTCCTCGAACGTTACACCCGAAGCAATGCGTTTAACCAAGTTTTCTTCCCAACCAGGACAGTCGGTCGCTGCACGCCCCGAGCACGGCGCCTCTTCGCCATTTCCAGTGGCGGGGGCAGGAATACTCTTCCATCAATCCCCGGTGGAGACAGCGAGGCCGCAGGGCCACCACCTGATGGCCGCAGCCTCCGTGCACCCCCTTGGGTCCCACCGTGCCCGGGGGGTGTCCGCCAGCACCCGCAGCACCGCCGGCACCGCCGCCTGCGGGAGCCGTGCGGGAGGGCGCGAGGTCCGGGCTGGGACCGCGGCCGCCGGCAGCAAGCAGCCGCTCGGTGCGAGAGGGCTTTCAGCAGGACATTCATGCTGTAATTCATTTACGAGGAGCTCGGGCTTTTTTTTGTTTGTTTGTTTCCTCATAAAGCAACGGGACTCCGCAGTTCTTCTGAAAGGCGAAATGAATAGAAGAGCTGAAGGCTGGAAGAATGGTTTTTATTCTTCTGCCTTCTGTATAGATAGGGCTTGGATGAAGAGACATCCCACCCCGTCCTGTCGCTGACAGCTCTAGGAAAGTTGGCTTGATATCACATGCAATTACGCTCTCATTATGTTGGTAGCCAGTAAATACATCTCAAGTGTCTGGAGCTTGTAAATCTTACAAGTGGGAGCACTGGGAGGGAAACCGCCCTGTCCCCACGGCTCGAGCTCAGGCCAGGGGCCCGGGCGTGCTGCATGGCACCGGGGGGGTCACTGGGGGGGGAGGCAGGGGCTTCAGCCCCTCTCTGAGCCGGGGGGGACCCCTCCTGCACCCCTCAGCTGTGAAATCCTCCCACAACGATCTTCTGTGCACAAGGGCCGACAGCCACTGAGGGATGGACAGGACTGACGTGTAGCTGTGGCTGGCTGGGGGTTTTGTTTTTGGGGAGGGGGTGGGTTGGTTTTGGGGGGTTGGTTGTTTATTTAACATCGCTGCTGAGGCCAAAGAGCAGTTCCCCAGCTCTTGTTCACCTGCTGCGCTGGTACCTTAAGGTCTGCTCACGTGGGTGCAGACAGAAGGTGACCCCAGCACCAAGCCCTGCGTACACGTCTGTCCTTTGGGATGCCACCTGCAGGGAGCCCGGCTGCTCCCGGGTTAAACACCAGCCCTCACAAATCAGGTGCGTGACCCATCTTTGAAGTCGAGCTCGCCCAGCCCGGAGGGAATTGCGTGGTGTTTGAGCCCCCTGTCTCAGGCTGTGCCCCCAGATGGCGGAGGGGAAAACTTGGAAGCTTTTCTGGTGAAAAATGAAAACCTTGCCCAAAGTACCCTGAAATAACCCAGAGCTCCCCAGCTCCGTCCCCTGGAGGCAGCTGCTGCCCCGCAGGACTCGCTGCAGCCACAGCCCTCCTCCAACCCCTGTATGCCCAGAAGTTTCTCTTTGGGTAAATAGCAATTTTGACAAAAAACCCTGAAAACTCTTAGTTCGCTTCTAGGCACTGATTCTCTCCAATGCTGCCGCCGATACGATCAGATAGCTTTCTATAGCATGATCTGGGTTTAAGCCCGTAAAAAACCACTCTGTTGTAATCTAGTGTTAATCAGCTTGCAGTCAGATGTCCCTCGCATAACCCAGTGGGCGAGCGAGGCTGGGGATCCTTCCTGCAGGGCAGCCTAAAAGCCCCGCAGTGTTTGCACGGTGCCGGTCCGTCAGCAAAGAGGCTGTTTTAGTGGCCGGGTGCGAGGACCCGTGTGCCGGGGGTGAGCTGCTCGGGGACGGAGCAGCACGGGGGAGCAGCGAGCGGGGCTGGTGTGTGCTGGGGGGGGGAAGCATCTCTTGGGCTCTGCTTTATGGCTTTCCACTTGCAGTCCTGGCATCCCTCCAGAAGTGCTAAATACCTTTGGTATATCCTTAGCTAGAACTCATTTATCTTCTTTACTCCGCTAAGCCAATATTGTTATTTATAACAGAAATCCGGCGGCCTCCTTCCAAACGCATCTTCCCAGCGCATCTGGGCTGGACGTTGCCCGTCGCGGGCGTTGTAAGGCTTGTGGTGGAGCACAAAGCTCTGCCCAGCCTCGTGCTCCTCTGTTGCTGTGAGAATGATTAAAAGAACAAAATGTTAATCGAGGCCCAGACCTTGCAGGCGTGGGTTCGCGGTGAGGAGGTGCAGCTCCCGGCGGGAGCAGCGTTCCTTGGTGACAGCACCGTGTAAGAGCCTCCTGCTGATAGAAGCAACTCTCTGTTCTCACATATTCAGGAAAGAGCATCTGGAAGGTGGCGCTGGAATTAAATTTCGCTCTTCCCTGAAAGGACGCCCAGGGGAAGGGTCCCCGAGGTGGGACCGGGCGCGGCGGGGGCTGCAGGCCGCGCAGGCTCCACACAGATGCGCTCCTCACTGAAACGCGCTAAGTAACTGTAAGCCTGGGATTCGAAGGAGTCAAAAGAGGATTAAATCGTGCAAACTAGGCCAGAACTGCCTTGTTGTTGTCAGTTTTTAACTTTGTCCAGGCAGCAGTGGCTAGAAGGAGGCCGGAGAGCTCCTGGTGCCGCCAGAGGCCCCAGAGCCACAGGCGGGAGCCGCAGCATCGCCCGCAGCGTGCACAGGCCGGGGGCTCTAAGCCAGAGACACAAATCGTACCTGTGAAAACAAAAAACATCTACTGCGCTGCAGCCTGCAAGCTGTTGATCCCAGGCTGCCCACTGCTGCTGAAGCTGAAGTGGGGAATTTCATGTGGGCTTTTGCCCTGTGCCGGCTCCGGTGCCACCAGCAGAGGCAGAGGCTCAGCCCCAGCAAGGCCGAGTGACCTTGGTGACAAAGTCACTGAAACAGAAGCACACGGAGGGGCCGAAACATCCCCTCGCGCTGTGTGTCCTCATCCTTCGAGGAGTCGTTGTCCTAAAACCAAAACCACAAAGAACAAAGAGCCACCTGAGGCCTTCTCCTGTTTCCTCGGTTGAATTAAGGAGAGTGCAGCACCCAGCAGGACCACAGGATTAAAAAGTGATAGAAATGCTGGGGTTAAATCAAGGCAAATCCTTAATTTTGCACATGTAGGTATAGGAAGAGGTATTTAACACTCAGAGTTTTGGGACCATTGCCAGTCTAGGCAATATAAAAAGGCAGCGCAGTCCTTTGGGGCGGACCCCCAGGGCATCCCCGTGGTGCGGGGGCTCAGCAGACCTCACAGGGAGCCCGTCAGCACGTGCAGGGGGGGCAATTAAAGGTTTGGCTTTAGCCATGACCTGAGCTGTCACACTCGACTCATCCACTGTGTTTAACAGCAAGGCCTCTGCTGAGCATTTAGCCCTAGAAACTGGAGCTGGAGGAGAGAGAAGTGGAGAAGAGGCAGGTCCCGCAGGGCCGGACAGTGCTTGGGTCAGCGGCTGGGCTCAAGGGGGGGCTGAAGTTGTTGGGTGTTCTGGGGGTAAATCAAATGATATGGGGCAGCGGCAAGAAAATCACTTTCAGTGTAGATTATTAAGCTGAAATAGGAAAAAAAAAAAAAAGGAAAGAAAAAAAAAAAAAGGAAAGAAAAGAAAAAAAAAAAAGAATGAACACAACACGAGCCCCTCCAGGAAGCAGATCACATGCTTTGCAGATGCAGGAAGGGCGCTGGGGATGGAGGGGTCGGGGCCTGAGCCCCACAGAGATCCCTGTGCCCTGTGGGCTGAAACCACCACGCTGCTGCAAGCTAAATACCTGCAATTAGTAAATAACACCTGACCTTGCTGCAACTGCATAGGATTGTACCATCACAAATTGCCCCTGTCTGATAACAACTTTGCAGCACCAATTAATAATAATAATAAAAGCACGGCACAGAATGAGCAGGTGAAAACCAAAGCCTTTGGTGGAATGTGGAGCAAAGCCAAGAGAAAAAAAATATCGGCGTGGATTAAAGACAGCAGAGGCACACTTAGATGCAAAGATTATGCGAAATTCCTGAATTATGTGGAATAAAAGGGGCTGAAAGATCATTAAAATTAATCAGAGATTAACCGAAGCAAGACTGCTGAGCCAGTGTTATCTGCTGTCAATTGAACTTATTTTAGCTGAGAAATAAGACTCAGATTTGGAGCAGACTGATAAGGATAAATGAGATCTCTTCAGTCTCCGGAGAGACCCCGTCCAGAGCCGCCAGCCCTTTCGTGACCTCCTACAGGTCTGTGCCCCCACCCTGGGCAGCCTTGGGACCCCCGGGGGTCCCTTGTCCCAGCCGCCCCTGCCACTTCTCTGCTGTCAGAGGAAGGATAATATTTGGAGAAACATCGCCCGTCAGCAAAAAGCGTGCTGCTCCCTGGGGGAAGGGGCTGGGTTTTGGCGGGGGGTGAGGCACAAAAGCTGCCTGCTGGGCCGGTGCGAGCTGGGCCAGCTCCTTTCAGCTGCGAGAGAGCTACAATGAGTTACATCCGAAGAGGGTCTGGCACGCAGGATTTATTTCAGGAAAAAAACACAGCAAATATGTAGCGGCTTGTTTGCAAAAATGTGGTTCGGATTAAAAGGGCTAGGCTCAAGAAAAAGACAAATAAATAAAAAATTAATACTGCTTTTGAAACATCACAGGGGAACAGCCACGCACTTGGGAACGAGCTGAATCGGGCGGTGGGGCAGGGCTTTGCACAACGCCCTTCCCAGCCCCAGCGCGGGAAGGCGCAGGAGGAGACGGTGCTGACCGTGGTCCCTGCTCAGCACCAGCCCCAGCACCAGCCCCTGCCCCGGCCCCCAGCAGCGTTTGATGCTCTCAGTCGGAAGTCGGTGGGATCGGAGGGAGCTCAGGATATTACAGCATCAGAGCCGGCGTAATTAGAGGCAGATCTGCCATCGCTGTAAATTGTCTTAGCCTCATTGAAGTCGATAATCTTTGAAGTCGATAGAGGTATGATAACGTACACCAGCTGAGGATCTGCCAACAACTGTTGGATTTTTACAGTCAGTTATTCATTCTTACAACCCAAACGCTAACCATCGGCCTCACCTGGTCAGGCAAATCCCTGCCTTAGAAACGCTGTTAGAAATACTGCTCCCCTGCCTTGGGAGCCAATATCGGATCCCAAATAATTACCGTGAGCTGAGAGTATGAAAATCAAACGGGGGAAGGAAAATTATCGCGTGCTACAGCACTAGTGGCAGAGCAAACCGAAATGCAGCATCTCCTGCAGGGGTTACTCAGCAGCAGGGCCCGGAGATGGGGGTTACCAGGAGTGCTGAATAAATAGCTATTTGCTGTTTATTATAGAGGTTATTGGTTATTTGCTGTTGATTATAGAGGTTAATTAGCAAACCAACATGTTCATAAAGGTGAAAAATGGCAGTCACCTGGTCATAGACCAGCTTTAACTTTTAAAATAAAAATCTCACTGTTTTTTTTTAAGAGAATTTTTAAAAAGCTAACACGGAGACTTTTCATCTCTCCCCCGCACTGCTGATTATTGTGTTCCTGCAGGCTTTGCAGTGATGCCAGGGGATGCTGCTCCACCAAGGGAAGGAGCAAGTGTTTTTACAGTGCAGCATCACAACTGGGCTTGCGTCTGCTCGGAAATGTAGCCTTAGATGTTCGCCACCTCTCCCCCTCGTCTGAAAACTTGCGTCGAACCAGATGAAAGGAGGGGACTGCCAAAGCCTGGCCGGCCCCGGGAGCGAGGCACACGGGGCCTGAGGACAGGACAGCGCTGGAGACCTGGGGCACCCACACCGCGAGGGCCGGCGGCATCGGGCAGCTCCCTCCCCGGCCCCTGCTGCACCTGGGGATGCTGCCGGCAGCAGGTCCCCGTCCCCACGTCTGCCCCGGGACACACGCATCCCCCACCGAGCGCCCCGTCCTTGTGTCCCCTCGGAGACACGGTGCGGTGGGCTCGGCCCACCCAGACCTTTCCGTCTCGCTCCATTCCCCTGATCTGTGGGTGAAGCCCGTTCCTGCGCTGCCGCAGTAGCTCTGCCTCCAAGCTCCTTCTCAGACCGTGAGGGCAAACTAATATGGAAAGCTAAATTAGACATATTGCACAGGAATGCAGGCTCCAATCAGACCCTCGCTGCTCATTCCTCTGCACAAAGCATATAAATTCATCCCAGATGGGTAAATAAGCAGTCAGCTTTTATTGAGAAAACTGTGTATTCATTTTGCTGCTGCTGACTAATTTCTCATAGACATTCCTTCCTATGTATTGAGCAAGCATCTTCCCGCATCCCTCTGATGCGCTGTTAGCAGGCGAAATTATATCATCCTCGTTCTAATTTGTGTTTAGTCATTCTAGCTCTTTTTAAATAGCCTTATCCAATCAAGCTGGGGCTGCGTGATGGAGGCACGCCAAAAAGCTGCAGACCGCCTGCCAGGCCCTCGTGCTCTCATGCTCTGGGCGGCGGGGGCTCGGCCCAGATACGTGGCTGGGGGGGGGGGGGGGACGTCTCCAAGACCCCTTTGTGGGGGGAACGGGGCCGTGCCTCTGGCCGGCGGTGCCTTGGGGCTGAGAGCTGGCAGCCCGGGATGCCGCACGCCATGGGGCTGCTATTTTGGGAGCCGTGCGGGGGCGGCTGCGGACCCCCCCCCCCCGGCTGGCCCCGCTCAGCCCCGGGTATTGTCTCGGCGGTGGCTCTGACCGGCTGGAGCTGGCCGGCCCCGGCAGAGCGCCCGCGTCCTTCGGTTCCCATTCTTTGGGAAAACTCGTGGGGAAAAGAAACAACAACAACAACAACAAAAATAACCAACAAAAACAATAAAGTTGAAAAATAAGGAAGTTTCTTCATCCGCCTCCCTGTGGGGATATCAAGGTCCTATAATGGGCTCATGGCGGTGAGGGGGCAGCTCCCCCCCTCCCGGCACGCATCCTGCACCCGCGGCTGGGTGCTGGGCACAGACCCACAGGTTTCTGCTGCAGTGCCAGGTCCCTGCCGCTGGTCACCGTGACACACAGCAGGGACCTCAAAGCCACCAGAACGTCTGAGAGCTGCCCCCGTTCACAAAGCCCTCTCCTTTGGTGGGGCGGTCTGTCCCCATCCCGTGGTCTTTCTCTTTCGGGCAGTAATTTTTGTATTATTACGGGCTGAGAGGTCCTGAGCTCTCCAGCAGTTTCATCCCTGTCAGTTGGTGCTCAGCCAGCCCAGCAGCACCCTCAGGACATCCTCGTAAGAGGACGGATCACCGGCTTCGTCGTGGTCCGAGCCCTGCTCCCCGTGAGGCCTCACGCCAAGGAGGCCTCGGGACCACCTGCGTGCGGGCTGCCCCGGCCAGGTGAAGGCCCCCCCGAGCCAGCACCGCTTCTGGTGTCATTTGCCAGTGAAATTTAGTGGTGGATGTTTGGTGCGGTATCATTTCAGTCCCTTCTTTCTCCTCCTCCAGCCCTTTACCCTCTCCTCACCCCCGTTTTCAGCTACTTATTGGCAAATACGCCGTTAAGGAAGCCTGATGGTGGCACACATTAATTCCTTGGTGATTTTTTTTCCCCTGTATTTTCATACGTGTCAGTAACACGTGGTGTACTTCCAACGGGAGAAATTATGTGTTAAGGTCTAAAATTTATCCATTCAGAGATCGCAGTTAAAGCCCGGGTGGGTCAAGCAGCCTCCTGGAAGGCTGGTATCAATTTTAACCTGGTATTCAGTTATTGCACAGGTGCAAGTTCTTAAAACAGCTCAGGAAATGAAAAGGAGGGAAGACATCAGGCCAGGAGATCGCCACTCAGGCAGGAGTTTGCTCGGGGCTCAGGGGTGGTGCGGGGCAGCTGCAGGGGCTGGGCCGGGCGGGCAGGGGGATGCGGGGACATGGGGTAAGGGGAGCAGCCGCTGCCACCCTGTGGTGCTGGGACCGGGTCTCTGGGCAATCAGTACGAACAAAAAAA
The DNA here is from genome assembly GCF_964211835.1 of Anser anser. Lineage (NCBI taxonomy): Eukaryota > Metazoa > Chordata > Aves > Anseriformes > Anatidae > Anser > Anser anser. The sequence goes on along the minus strand of NC_139731.1, from coordinate 15,814,241 downwards.
TGCCCTTTAGTTACATCCTGCTAATTTGGAGGGAGGTTCCAAGGAAATTTTAAAAAGTCCTTGTGGTTTAGGGCCAATGCAGTCATTAACAGCAGAGCCAGACCCTGCCACTTGCCAGCACCGCTCGCTCAGGCGAGGGCTCTGGAAGCCAGGAGCCACCCCAGGATAAAATCGGGGACTGGACTCGGGCTCAGAAGGAGTAGAGCTGCTAACAGACCCTGCTCCTGCCAAACACTGCTGCCATTCCCAGGAGGAAATATCCCAGCCCTAGAGGTGAGGCTCTCCTAAACCATCTGGCAGCTTTCTCCTTTCATCCCTGATCCCAAATACTTAATTTTCTCAGCATTGATTTTAAAAACGGCCAAAAAAAAAGCCCATGTAGGTTGATTGAAAGCAGAGAGAGATAGGTGTGACGTGCCCATCGGCCCAGCATGTCCGTAGGCGTCTGTGCCCTGACCAGGTTTGTTTCTGACGTGGGCAGCCCCAATCCTGACTGCTTCACGTGCAGCCCCAGCAGCTCCTGAGCCCCGTCCTGGCTGGAGTCGAGGCACGCAGGGACACCGACAACAATTCCACCTAATGGGAAACAAATGCTCTGCCCCCAACGTCCCTGGCTTTCAGTGGGAGTTTTACAAGGAAGTCAGAATTGGATTCAAAGGGTTTGTCTCACATTTGTCTTAACTCCTGGCTCTGCACCCCAGCTTGTTCTTATTTTATCTAAATCTGGTCTTAGTCCCTAGAGCTCTGGGATTTGTCCAGCTTAGGGCTCGGTTCCCGTCTCACCTACGTGGAGCACCCGCACCGACCGGCCTTCAGCTGGGGCCGGTGGCTCTCAGGTTGGTCTGGTGGCTGGTGACAGTGTCCTGGCAGCCTTGTCCCCGCAGTTGTCCCCTCTCTGTAAAGAAGAGGACCCGAGAAGCCGTGCTGCATCAGCCCAAGCCATCCATGGCCATTAGGGTCTGGTACAAATTAGCGTCGGCTTCCGGCAGCGCTATGCATAATACAGCGCGAAGGATGCACAAAGAGCAGCACCAGCATGTGGGCTGTCCGCGGCGAGAAATCAAAGCTTCCCCGGCACCCTCCAGCCCGCGCCCGGTGCGTTTGCTTTCGCAGAAATGCCTGGTGTGGTGCACGGCGAAACCCTTTCATGTCCGGCTCGGGCCACATCCTGCTGCCTTCCCTTGTCCTCAGAGGGCCAAAAGGTGAAAAGCTGTGTGTCACTGTCCCGCAGGCACCTGTGTAAAGCAAAAGGACATCTCTCGGCACGGCCACGAAGGTGAAGTGGAAGAGGACCCTGGTCCCTGCCACACCAAGCGTCCCCACGCCGGCTGCTGAGGTACCAGGGCCCTGTGGCTTTGGATGAACTGCTGGAGTTTTTAATGCACGTCAAGTGTACCCTTCTTGTCCCCTAAACCTAAAATACCCTGAAAAAGTGCCAATTTATTACAGATTTTCAACCAGGCCTGAAAAAAAATCTTCTTGCAAAGCTTGTTTTTGTTGAGCTTTGACTGCAAACCGTTATCAAACCTCACTTGAAGTGAAGCACTGACGCCTGTTGCAGGCCTTCTTTGAGGGCACACCGTCAGCAGCCCGTGCCGTCTGAGTGCAGGCCGTACACTCATGCTAGCAGACAACAGCAAAGTGGCGATATTTGTCAGAAACTAACAACGTAGGCAGGGGATGAAGCCAGGTTTGGGGCTGTAAATCCCCCTCCCACCACCGCCTGAGGCTGGGGAGGCTCCCAGGCTGGGCCGAGGCCTCAAACCGCCCGCTGCAGCCAGGCACTCGCCTGGTCAGGATGCAAAGGCAGCGTATATTTTAAGTGCAGGGATAGATTTGAAAGACAATACATTAAAACACACCATTTCTCTCTCTATATATATATACATATATAATTCTTTTTTAAGTTGATTTTCATTAGGGTTTGAATGGTGGCTACTGCCACACTACACACAATTCCTGCAGACCTATCAGGTGGGCTTAACCTGTGTAATCCTCAGTCTGCAGAGCAACCACTTCTGGGCCAAATCCCTTGATTTCTCTAGAGACACAGAAACCTGGAGTGAGCTTGACCTGATCTCGTTGTTTCCACTCAAATTTTCACCAGCTGAATTGAAGCAGAGGTGTGGTGCTGTGGAGATGAAGTCTCTTATCTAACAGTGGCTGTGGAAACACCAAATTTTAGGGACCGAATGACTGAGGTGGCACTGTTTTGTCGTGCTTCCCTGTGTGAAAGAGATTGCCTACCACATGCCTAATACATGGGAAAGAAAACATCTCCTGGGCAGTCATCAGCACTCATGGATTAGGGTCATTACAGCGGGCTAAGACTCAAGCACAGCTCCTGGGCTTAAGGCCGTGGGTCTGGGCGAGGAGCGGGCTCCCACAGCCACTCACCTCATGGGGCTTTGCTGGAAAAGCCCGCTGGTCTTTTTAAAGTCGTGCACTGAAAGCATTTCACATCGAATCGTGATGCTCCTGCCACCACACAAAGGCTTTGTAGGCAGAAAATGTTATCATGAGTAAGGCTATTTCCAACCATTTTACTCCAGAAATTGCTTCATAAATGAAACATGTAAGAGACTATATTTATAGTAGAAAGAACAACTCTCTCGGGATGTGAATAGCATTATACCATATCATGTAATTAAAAGCTGAATATGACTAACACATTCCCATACAGATGTATCACAGCACTGGCGACCATGTGGGCTATGCGGAGAAAAAAGACCTAGTTAAAGAAACCACAAATTCCAGGGGTGGGAGTGTGAGGAGGGGGATAATGAAGCGCTTCGCGATGTATTTTTCTTCTCCTTTTTTTCCCTTCCGAGAGGAGGAACACATGAGAAGCATTAGGTGGCTGCGTGTCCCTGGCCCCGCTCCGGCACAGCCCCTGGGGACGTGCCCTCAGAGACCCAACCAAGCGAAGGCAAGGGCTCGTCCCGAGCCAGGGGGTTCCTGCTGCAGGAAGCCGGGACAGGGCCAGGGGACCCCAGGAAGAGCCCACGGGGCGAGGAGGGGATGCTGCGGGTCCCACCCCAGCCCTGGGTGCAGGCATGGGGATGGGGACATTTCTGCTGGAAGGAGGCACAGCAAGACAACTGCAGACAACTGCCAAAAATAAACCAACAAAACAGAACAAAACCGACCAAACAACAACAAGTAAAACCAAATGGTGAAGTACCATAACGCAAAGGGACGTGGATGAAGGTTGGAAGGTGCCTTCAGAGCAGGAGGGTTAGTCCTGGATGTCCTCACAGCCCAAACCTGGTGCAGACGGGTGTATGGACCGTACCCTGGTGACAACACCGGGATGGGGGCTCTGAATGCCAGGAGACCTTAAAACACAGGTCCAGCCACCAGTCCATCCCACAGGGCTCTCCTCCAGCAGCCGCTGCAGCCCGTGCTCGCAGACCCAGCGTGAGGCTATCCGGGTTGCTGTGGTTCCCTTCCAAGTCTGCCCAAGCCCTGTGGTGCAAAAGGCCCGATTGCCCAACACGAAATTGCATGTTCAAGTGAGACAATGGGTGTTGAAAGGAACAAGAGAATAAAATAGGGTTGAGAAAACAGTGTAAAATAAATACATAAATTCTGTGCGAGGGGAGACAAACCGAGAATGTAGAAAAAAAAAAAAAAAAAGGTCTGAAGAACAAACAAGTCTGGGCGTACATTATGTCATCTGCGAGGCATCCCCCAGTGCCAGCCGCAGTCTCACAGGATGTGATCCACGGTCTTCAGCTGGGCAGAAAAATGTCTGCGCGGCGCTCCAGCTCCGGGGAATTGTGCAGAGTAAGGGGGTTTAGGCGGCCGTGGCCACACAGCGGGGACCAGGCCCGGGCAGGGGCGCTCGGGAGGAAAATGTGAGTTTGAGGCCTGCCAGGGGTGGTCCAAAGCACGGTGTGGAGGAGCTTTCCTCATGTGCTTACAACCTAGATGATGCTGTGATTCTGTTACAGCTGGCCAAAGCAGGCGGATGGGGCTTTGGTGAGCTCCTGGCGGTGTCGGCCGGAGCACAGGCCTTGTCCGCGTGGGTTTTTGTGGGTCGGGGGAAACGGCACGGCACGGACCGGGTGCCTTGAGCGTGGTGACTGCTCCACAAGGCTTGGTGAGAGCCGCAGCAGGGGAAATGTCCCTGCACTGTGCCCGGCCCGGCAGCACGGGGCTCGTCACGGCCTCCGATGCGAAAGCGAGCGGGTGAAAGCGGCGCTCCAGTGCCTTGAAAGAGGGAGGGAAGGCGGAATAAAGCCAGGGGATTTGCAGGAGGCAGACTTCATTAATCTCAGCTGGGCGGCAGGGAGACTTCCTGGGAAGCTGGGTTAGAGGAGAACAGCGTGGGAGAGAAACTGCGGCCCTTTAAAGAGACAGCAGGGGAAAAGTGGGAGCTGCCGCCTCGCGGGACGGGGCGGGAGGGTGGCGAGGGACCCGTGCAGGGAAACCGCGACCCCACGGAGCTCAGCCTGAGGGACGCTGCAGGCCCGGAGGGTTACTGGTGGCAGACAGGGTCTGCTCGAGGATATCCCAGTGATCCACCCCCTTCGCTGGGAGGCACCACTGCTTCTTTAGGCACCGAAACATAGGTGGGAGCTGTACGGACCAGATCCCAGAGTAAATAGCTCTGTTCTCAGTCTTCCCCAACGCAGCCTGTGCCTCTGGCTTTTCTTTCTTTTCTTTTCTTTTCTTTTCTTTTCTTTTCTTTTCTTTTCTTTTCTTTTCTTTTCTTTTCTTTTCTTTTCTTTTCTTTTCTTTTCTTTTCTTTTCTTTTCTTTTCTTTTCTTTTCTTTTCTTTTCTTTTCTTTTCTTTTCTTTTCTTTTCTTTTCTTTTCTTTTCTTTTCTTTTCTTTTTCTTCTCTTCTCTTCTCTTCTCTTCTCTTCTCTTCTCTTCTCTTCTCTTCTCTTCTCTTCTCTTCTCTTCTCTTCTCTTCTCTTCTCTTCTCTTCTCTTCTTTTTTTTTTTTTTTTTTACTTTCGTGCCACGTGGAGATGAAATCTTGTTTTTTTTTCTCTGCAGACTTCCTACAAACACAAAAGCAAGCAGCACGCCTTCCCCTTGCCTAGTCAGGTTCATTCAGCCCATCACTCAGGTCGCTCTGTGAGCAGCATTTTCACCACCTTCCGGGCTCCCCATAGTCAGGCTCCCTGCCGAATACACACTCCCATTCCAACAGGTCGATGTTGGAAATCATCCTTGGGTATGGGCTTCCAGTTCTGGCTTTGTTTACTTCGTAGCATTCTCATCCAGACTAAGCTCCCTTCGATGCTTAAATCAGAAACCTCGCCAGAGCTCAGACATGTGACATCCACAGCTTCTCCTACACGCACAAGGCCTGTTGCCCTGCTGTAGTATGAAATTAGATTGGTTTGACATGATTTATTCTTGACAAATCCATATTAGTTGTTACTCATCTCCTTGTTCCATATACTTAAAAATTCTTTGATTAATTGCTCCAGTACTTTTCTGGGACTTGATGCTAAGCTGACAGCTCCATAGCATCTCTGTTCTTCTTCTTCTTCTTTTTTTTTTTTTTCTTTTTCTTTTCCTTTTTGTCTATTTTAAGGCTAGAGACCCTGTTTTCCATTTCCTAGACTTTTGGTACGTCTCCAGTTCTTACGACTTGAATTCTTGGAGAGACCGACCAAGATGTGTGCTGGCACCTCAGGGAACCTAGGACGCCTGTCCCCAGCCCGTCCCCCCGGCCAGTCCCCTACGACTGAAGGTGTCAGCGAGCCACAACAAGCAGGGCTGGTGCGTGGTGCTCCTACCCCAGGGAGCCAACAGCAAATATTTTCATATGAAATAGTTTCATGGCCCTCGGACCTGTGGCCGTGCGGACACGGCTCGCTGTGCCTGCAGTGCCTCTGCCTACTCAGGGTTAACACGGAAAGCTTCAGAAGAAAATCAGATGCCTTAATGACACATCCCTACTTTTATTTATAATATGTTCTCCTTCTCTGATCACACATACTTGTCTGAAATACATTGTAAATCAATGTGCCCTAATTCAATCTTGTGTTAATTAATTCTTCCACTTGCCTTCTACTTAGGGGAAGCAGAAGAATAGATGTAAAAACCGTGATAGTGATGTTGGAGTGGCTGATTATTATTTTTTACAATAGCGTATTGATAAGAAAATGAGCACGTTCTTTTCCCATTTGCAGCACAACCTTGGGCAGGAGTTTGTTATATTAGAAAAAAAGCAATTTGAAAAAATTGCTCCCTGGCTCCTGTACAGCCACTTGAAAATTGATTTATTTTGGGGTTTCCACAGCTGTGTGTGGGTTTCCACAAGACTTTATTTCATGTTATTAAATCTGGCCGTTGAAATGTTCCTTTGATTTAATGTGAAGTGTGTTTTATTTGATAATTCCTTATAGATATGGAGGGGAGGCCTTGTCGAAGCCGGGGAGGAATAAACAAATAAATAGGTAAAGCGACGGCTTGGTGCTGCGAGACACGGCCAGCACCCACCGGAGACGCCCCGGCAGCCCCTGGGGTGTGTGGATGGGAGAAGAAATGAGGAAAACAAGAGGAAGACTACGTCCCGAGGGTCAGGAGACATGGCCAGTGGGGATGGGGGCAAAATAGGGCCTGGTGGAGCCAGGCAGAAGGGGGAGCAGCGTGGGGAGGCAGGGGCAGCGCTGGCCGGGCTCTTCCCAGCTCTCATTCCAGCGTCTCTCTGAGTTAGACCAGAGAGGGACCCTGCCTGCCATCCAAACACAATGTTAAAAAGAAGAATGCTTTCCTCATTGGAACGAGCTGCAGCCTTCTTCCTTTATTAGTGAGTTTTGTGGCTTATCCTCACAGGGCTTGCTAGGGCTGATGCCAGCTTCACCTCCCCATTGTAGCTGCCTCTCTTGATAAGCAATATTTACTTCCACAGTCCCCCCAAAAATCCTCAACAGGAAAAGAGCAGAGCTGCCAATGAGCCATGCGAAGCATGTGGATGCCCCGCAGCACGTGGACACCGTAGGGACGGTGCATTCTGCAAGCTTTCAGAAAGATTTTTAACAACAATAAAATTAAAGAAGAGTTTTGCAGCGAGCCTCAGACGAAATTGCTGAAATTTGGGTTTGAAAAGCTCGTTCTGTGTCAGGAAAAGGCAAATACTTTTCCTTCCAGTTGCAACAAAAGATTTCGGACCTTATAAAATGTTTCCCAAGAAGGCCTGGTTGAATTTGTTGTGACAGCATTCCCAGAAGAGCCTTGTGGTTTGGTTTTGTAATGGAAATCCTAGTCACCTTAGATAGCTTTTGAATTACAATCATAATTTATGGACAGAGTGACTCCAGTAGTGTTTTTATGTATTTTCATTTAACAGCTCTGGAAATACAAGATTTGGAGCTTGTAGCAGCTGGAGCGAAGCTCCGTCTTAATTTATGTTGGGCCAGGTTCAACCTTATGTGACTCTGCTGAACTCGTTCACCCTTCATTTCCCTTCCTGCTCCAGTTATGCTTCCTAATATTCTGGTTCCCTCCTCCCACTTCCTTCCTGCTCCAGGCCTTGGCTCGCTGCCCTCCCTCGTCTGCCTGGCCCCGGAGCCAGCCCCTGCCCTCCTGCTCCCTCGTGCCTGCGCCCGCAGCCCCCGAGCCCCCCTTCAGCAAACGGCCCCTTGTGCTCCCTGCATTTCGGAGTCCCCGCATCATCTCTCCTGGTGTCTTTGTTAGCCCCAGAAGGTGGGTTTGGGCACATAAACGTGTATTTTCCTACGACTTCTCAAAGCAAACTTCCGTGGCGTTGTATGGAGAGATGGCACCAAACGTTTCCTTAATAATTGGTGGGGCCGGATTTGCCCAATTACCTATGCACAAGGAGATGTTCCAGCCCTGCAATATCTCCTTAGTCCAATTGGTTTCATTACAAGTAAACAGACCATCCAGCCAAGTCGAAAGGGCTTGTCATGGTCATGTTCTTTCGGAGACGTTGGGATTAATGCCAATTGCCAAGTCATTTTGCAAATGATATTGCTTTGTTCGGTTCTTCAAATGTTCCTTCATTTCTGAGCCAGGCGAAGGCTCTGCCCGGGTTTGCGGTAGCAGCCCTGGCCCTGGTTGAGGCTCAGAGCTGGACCTTTGCAGGCGGCGAGCACGTCCAGAGGGGCAGGTCGGAAAAGGGAGGGTTTTTAAATCTGCTGGCCTAAAGTACATCATGCAGCCCAGCGGGTCCTGAGCATTCAGGGGCATTTCCACTGGAGCGTGATGTGCCTTAAAGGATGGCTCTGTAAGTCCTGCAAACATCGACGCCTTGTTTGTTACAGTGCATCATTTCTCCTATCCCACCTCCAAGGGGGGGGGGGGGGGTCCAGGAACTTCCAGATTTCTTGAGCGTAAATACTCGCTAAATCCTCAGGTGAAATTTCTGAAAAAAATAGCAATTCCTGCACTTGTTCTGCCAGAATTATCCTGGCCTTATATCCTCTTGGGACAGTTAAAACCCAGCCAGCACGTGCACAAGACCTGGGTGCCTGTGGTTTGTGGGCACAAAGTCACACCACGGGGACTGCATCCACAGAAAACATCGCAGCCTGTCCCCAGACAGCATCCTCCTGCGGCAGCTGCCACGTCCAGGCGTGCAAGGAGGAATGGCAAAATAGGCAAACGCAGCGAGACTGCCCCAGAAAAGTACCCCAGCCCCAGGGACATGCGGGGGCAGAGGCGCTGCCGCTGTGCCGGGAGCCGGAGCCGAGCCTGACCTCGGCTTATTAAAACGCCCTGACCTAATTTAACTGATGGCTCTCTGGATTTGCATAGGCTGCCCGCAGAATAGGCTGGCGCTGGCCAGATTAACTGCAATTATTTGGGACTTACAGAGACTGTTTGCAGAATAAACTGGCAGATTAACTAACTAAAATAATTTGGGATTCGGGCAGACTTCCCACGGCAAATAGACCGACACAAATAAAATTATGAGAGAACCAGGGGAAATACATTTGTCCTGCTTATTCGTTGCGGCTAAAATTTCTGTATTCCCTCTTTGCGCCGCTCCGTCTCCTACCTTGCCCCCCCCCCCAAAAAAAAAGCAAATAAAAGGTATTAAGTATATGGAGCGATCAATCCTCGCGACCGTCTCCACCGCCATCAAACGCAATAAGAAACCAATTACGGATGGGTCGTTTACTCCAGCGTGCTTTCTCCTGTCTTTTGGTTTTATTTGTTGTCTCTGTCGCTCCTGGAAACGCGCCGCCCGCCCCGCGCTCCTGCCCACAGTCACAACACGATGCTGGTGTTCCTCCGAGAGCGCGTTACCACGGCCTTGATTTACGACCTGTGACCGACCAGGAGCCTGGTGCGGGGCCTGGGGCTGAGCTCCGAGGAGCCATGTGGGAGGCGAGGGCCCAGGGGGGGGCCGGCACAGGTCCCCCCAGCCCCAGGGACGGGGCCACGGCCGGGGTCAGGGGCTGAGCACGGGCAGCGGGCTGGGGACCCCCAGCACCCCCCAGCCCGTGAAACAAAGTTCTCGTGCTGAGCTTTTGGTGGAATCCCACGTGCGCTTGTGGCCCAGCCTCACGGTGACCGCATTAGCGGCCTTTTCCTTTCTGCTCGCCGCCTTCTGCCTTCTCCTCACGGCATCTCCCAGGCTCTCGGGATGCCGAACACCCCGAGGACGCTCAAAGGCTCGCGGGGCGCTCTGGGACGTGGCAGCCGTGCTTGCGGTGCCCCAGCCCTTTGGCAGGGGGGTAAGGAAAAATCCAGCGGCACGAAGCGGGGGCACGAGGGGCCGAATCCTGCTGGGGACAGCCGCCAGCAGCAGCGCGGCTCGGCTCGGAGCGGGGACAGCCAGCAGGCCACAGTGCCACCTAGCGCGGCACGGCCGGAGGAGAGCTGCCAGGGAGAGGGGCCGCCACTTCTGTGGGGTCTCCGCCACCTCTTAGGGGTCTCCGCCACCTCTCTGGGGTCTCCGTCACCTCTTAGGGGTCTCCGTCACCTCTCTGGGGTCTCCGTCACCTCTTAGGGGTCTCCACCACCTCTCTGGGGTCTCCGTCACCTCTCTGGGGTCTCCGCCACCTCTCTGAAGTCTCTGCCACCTCTTAGGGGTCGCTGCCACCTCTCTGGGGTCTCCGCCACCTCTCTGGGGTCTCTGTCACCTCTCTGGGGTCTCTGTCACCTCTCCGGGGTCGCTGCCACCTCTCCGGGGCGTTCCAGTTCTCAGAGCCGCCATAAACGTAGTCAGGCAGACATTTCCATACTGATAGTGGCAAATAAACGCAGTGGGAGCCCAAAGTACCTTGAGGGACGTCCTGCTGTGCTTATTACCCCGCACTTCTCCGCTAATTACTAGAGCCTCAACTTGGGTACCGGGGGGTTTTGTTCACCTACCGCTCCGTCAGCTGCCGCAGCCTGCCGGTGACGGCGCCGACATTTTCCTTCCCGACGGGCTGTGGTGGGGTGGAGGCCAAACGGGGCAGAGCTCCCGAGAGAGCCAGGTCAATCCTGAGCCCGATTCCCCCCCACGGGCTCGGCCCCTGCCCCTTTGCCCAGAGGAAGCCACGTGGGGGAGGCATACACACGAGCGATGCTAACCCGCATCCGTCCCGGGGGACATTTGGGACACAGGGTGCTATGGGGGTGCACAGGGGTGTCAGCCCCATTAATAGGAAAGCTGCCGCCACCCCAAAAAGCAGGGGGCCGGGGGGGTCTGGGCGGCGCTCGCTGCCCGCTGGGCTCCAGCTGGCGCCGAGGCAGCGCCGCGCCGCCTCGCAGGGCCCGCTTAGCTGACAAAATTCAAAGCATTCGAGGCCAATAAATTGGATTATCGCCCGATTGTTGGATTAAGATGAATGACTTTTCCAAATTCTTGGCCTGTTTGCTTTGGCCGCGCTTGAATCCGGTGAACTCGGCTTCTGATAACCGGGTTAGCAAGGGGGATACATGGAAAAAAGGATGGAAATAGAAATGCGTAATCGACAGATTACTTGCTGGTGGGTTTTTGTTTTATGTCAGAACTCAGAATCCCTCCCTAATTACCTTCATTACTCTCGACCCGAGAACAAGCTCAAAGGCACTTCTAAAAGGGCTTAATGGAAGGATTTATGAGGAAGGGGGGACACTGCAAATAACAGCGTGTCTGTCCCGCGCAGGCTCGGGGGGTGTCTGTGCAGAGGGCAGGGCTGCCTGTCCGTCCCGCGGGCGCAGTGCTGGGCCCTGCACCCTGCTTTGCTTCCCTGGTGTCACCTGTGCCGGGCAGGCAGCTCTGAAAGATCTGGAGCAGGGACTGCGGTGAATAAACCCCTCGGTCCCCAATCCTGCCGTGTCCACTGGCTTCACCCTCCCTGAGCAGCTCCCCAGCACCTCTCCGAATCCCTCCCGACTTTCCTGGAGCTGTTTACGCGCTTCCAGGGGCAGAATTAGGCCAGCAGGAGGAGAAAGGCTGCCCCGTAGCCCATCGCGTGGGAGCTGGCAGGGCTGCGTGCGGCCCCAGCAGAGCTGCTCGGTGCCCGGCCCCGGCCCTGGGGGGGCTGCAGCTGCCGCTGCTGCGCGCGGCGATAACGCCATGTGCAGAAGCTTCGGAGAACGGCGAAAGAAAATCCCTCTGGCCACCTACAGCAGGCTCTGGCCGCAGCCGCAAGCCAGTTTCTTAATCACACATATGCTTACACCACGAATTTTTTACCGCAGACGGGGTAAAATTATCCTTTTTAATGCATATATGTCCAAATGGAAGCTGCAGAATGACAGAGTCGCCGGGGCTGGCACCTCTGGGGTCGCTGCGTCCAGCTCCACCGCTCCAGGGGATAAAAGCAGAGCCCAGCACCGCGGCCAGGCGGCTGCGAGTACCTCCGGGGACGGAAGCTCCGCAGCCTCGCCGGGCAGCCTGTGCCAGGGCTCGTCCCGCCTCGGAAAAACAAATAGAAAAAAAAAAAAAAAGAAAGAATTAAAGTGGAACTGTGTGTGTTTTAATCCGCACCCACTGTTTTTGCTTTCACTGGTGGGAGATGCCCACTGACGTGTTCGTGGCTGTGTATTTGAAGTTCGGGGGATGCGCACGGGTGTCTGTTTTGGGAGCAGGTGAGGAATGTGAACGTGCAATCCCACCGCAACGCGCCCCACCAGCGCTTCCTGGGCTGCGTTTTTATTTGCTTTCAGGTTCCCCAGCTCCCCCTGCTGCACCGAAGGACGGCGCAGGACGGAGAGCCGGGAATGTTTCCTCGCACCCGCCGCTGCACTGGGAGCCGCAAAATGGGCGTTTCGTTCCCGGTGTCACGTATATCCGCGGAGATTCGGGACAGACCTCAGAGCCCGAGGCCAGGAGCGGGGCGCAGGCTGACCTGGGCGCAGGGGAAGCCCAGAGGGATGCTCCAGCATGGGGAGGGCCTGCAGGGAGCTGGGGGGCGGCAGTGACACTGCACACCCTGGAGACCAAAACGCCCTGTCCCCGCTGCAGCAGGAGGCTGGCAGCCCGGGACGCCAGGGCACTGGGGAACCTGGGGCGTGCTGCCACTGCAAAGGGGACGCAGGGGTAGGAGGGGCCGGAATTGGGTTTATGGGTAGATAACACCGTGGTGTTTGCACGGATGGGCCCCATCCCCATCCAAAATGCTCCTTTCTAAACTCCCTCCCCTGAAAAAGCCCCGGAGCGCCTCTCCCCAAGCTTTCTCCTGGCACTTTGGCACATCTTCGCATCAGGAAAACGTGGCAAAACTGAGCCAAAACCCACCAAGGACAGAAAGAGATTCGAAATCTCAGCAGGGGCAGGGCTGGCTGCCACCGTGTTGGGGTCTCCCCACGAAGGCGACCCACCAGCAGACGCGGCCGTGCCGGCTTGCAGTGCTCGCGTGTCCGTACCCAGTGCCCCCATCACCCTGGTCCCGTCCTCAGCCTTCAGTGGGTTAGGTATGGGAAAAACATGTTTGCGCCCTAACAGTGCCTGATAGCCCGGCCCAGGGTGCCTGTTACGGTCTCCTGTTGTGCAAAAATAGTGCTTCTATTCCGGGGTCGAGCCATCTGCTCACCTTGTTTCTGTTAGGAGGGGAATTAATTGCAGGCCATCTTCGTTACTGGAAACAGAACCCGCCTAATGGTTTTATTATCAGAACCTGTTTCTAAAGGGTGTCCCGTCCCTGTCTGATGCGGAGAGCTAATTGCAAAAGCTGGTTTTGATTAACTTGAAAGGTATTGTGACATCCAGCTTTGAACATCTGGAATGAAAAATGGGATTTCTGTTAGAAAGGAACTGCCCGAGACAGCTAACGAGGCGGTAGGAATACATTATTTTGTTAAAAAAACAATGCCCGCGGAAACGAAACGTCCGCCACGGCGCTCCCAGGACGTGTGCTAATCCTGAGCACCCCTCACCTCCCTCTGCATTTGTCTTCCAGCACGCCGAGGGAGAAGGACCGTGGGATTTATATGGGTGGATACTGGGAGGCAACGAGAAGGGACCCTACTGCTAATTAAGGATCTGGGCTGCGGGAGGACGAGGTTTCTGGGGAAAATGGGTGGTCTGAAGGCCTGGGGTGGCTGCAGGCTGGTGGTGGCCCTGCCCGCCGCTGCTCCCCCCTTGGGCAGCCGTCCCGCTGCCCAAGTGCTCCTCCAGCGAGCCAGTATCCTGGCTGGAGATCCCCGAGTCCCCCGGCCCACCAAGGTGGCAGCAGGACAGAGAAGTGAGCCTAAAAGCAACCCGAAGTCTTCAAGCCTACCCCGAGCCCTCCCTGCATCCAGGAGCAGAGTTTGCGGGAGGAGAGCGCCCTGGCTGAGCGCCACAGGTAGTTCGCAGTCACTAGTTTGGCGTTTTTCTTTTTTTTTCTTTCTTTTCACTCCTGGGAGAGCTAATTACAAAGAATTTAATTAAGATCTCTCGCTCACTAATGTTCCAGCAGTTCAGCAAGTTTGGGTTCGCTCAGCAGGTTGCAAAGGTTTTATTCCCCCCCTTATCCCCCCCATTAACTCAGCCCGTGCCAGCGCCGTTCACTTACCCCCCTTTGCGGCACAGCGCAAAGTGTCCTCGAGCAGCAGATCCCGGGACACCTTGTCAGAAGGGACCAGGAAGATTAAAAAAAAACAGGCAAGAAGGGAAGGGGGCTGGGGAAAAGCTGGAACCAGTTCCCTGGGTATCAGCACAACAGCCTTCTCCGCCTGGGGCAAAGAGAAATCCGAGCACTAAGGCCCTGGAAAGTGGAGGAAAAAAACAAACCATCACAAGTGACTGAGAAAAGAGAGGAAATGTATTTTTAGTCCGTTTAGAAATCTGGTTTGGTTTTGTTTTGAATTAGCTTTAAAAAAAAAATCTGCTTTGGGTTTGGTTAACGACTTAAGTTCGGCGAGGAGCTCTTGTGCAACGCGGCAGGCTTTGCGGCCTCGGCCCTGCGGTGGGCTGCCGGGAGCCATCCTGCATCCCCCCCGGGAGCAGCCGGGGACACTGAGGTCCCCCCTGGCTGCTGGGGACCCTGCGCATCCCCAGGGCCATCCCCCAAGTGCGATAAAAGCCAGGGCACCTGCCAGCCGTGCTGGGGTGCCTGCCCCGCGGGGGGGGGACCAGGCAGCACGGGGGCTTGTCCTGCTCTCCGTTGGGTTTTGTTGCTCACGTCGACTTTTCTCTTTGTAGTTCACTGCTTTTCCAGTGAGCGGGCCTATATCTATATCTATATCATCTATATCTAATCTATATCTATATCTATATCTATATCTATATCTATATAGAGGCCTGCGGTGCCTGCTCTCACGGCTGGCTGTCAAGCGAGAACGAACGCACGAACCCTTAAAAGCGGTCTCGCAGGAGACCGTGGGCCAATGGTGTTTTCCTGTGATTTAATGAAAAACGAAAGCCCCGCGAGCACGTGGCACGGTTCTCTCTTCGCGGCGCTTCATTACGGGCTCTGCCCTCGGTGGTGTGCTGTGCTGGGGCCGGGGAGGCCCAGCCGCCTTCAGCAGTGTCCCCAGAGGGGCAGCGGGGTCTGGTCAGTGCCCTCGGGGACCCGGGGCGAGGGACGGGTGCCCGCCAAAGGTGCAAAAACCTCTTGGACACCGGGTCGGTACATCAGCATTTAAACATCCTGTATTTGCCCTAACGCCTCGCATCCGCTCTGGATTTCAGTGTCGTCCCCGCGTGTCCCTTAGCAGAGCAGCACGTCCGCAAATGAAGACAGAAATATTTTGCCAGTCTATCACAGCCTCTCTCCCCTGGAGACCGTTTGTGACTGCCCGACGGGCAGAGGTGGGTGCCGCCACGAGGTGAGCCCGTGCCCCGGGGACAGGGATTGATTTCCAGCTGAAATAAACCCAAAGCATCACACGACGTCAGTGCCGCCAGCTAATCTCAAAGAGCCATACGCTGGGAAAGGGTGGCGAGGGAGTTGCTAACCACAATAACCGCGCAGCGGGGAAAAGAGATGTTTAGGGAGTCACCTGCAGCCTTGATTGAAAAATCCGAGTTACATTAAATTTTTTCCTATTTAATTATCTCACAGATAATATCGCTTAGATTGAGCTTCATATCTGAGCAAATGAGTTGTGCCACCATTATTAAAACCTACTTAGGAAACTCAATCAGCGAAAACTACCACTTTGAGGCTTAGCACGTGCTAGGAGCAGAACTGGAGAGGTGGTGCTTTGGTTTTTTCAAATGAGCTGAAGTATCTTTATGATGTAGATAAATGGAGTATGAGTGAACCCAAATTAACACCGCTTTAGAAATCGCTTTTCCATTTAGCGTTGCTCCTCCAAGTTGGGAAAATTTGCAAAATATCGTGCAGTTGGTTCCGGCCAGGCTTCAGCCCGTGGGAGCTGGCTCTCAGCTGCTGACGCCCTGGTGGGACAGAGGTAAATGGAAATCCGTGGAGCACTTGCACGGGGTTCATGGGCTCTTTTCTGCGGGACTGCCACCCGAGTGATAGAAATTGGCCCTCTTCTTGTCCCTCTGATTTCCCCCCAGGGATTAGACTCACAGAATATCCCATCATATGGAAGAGACCCATCAAGTCCAACTCGTGGGTCCCCAAAGGACCACCCAAAAAAATCAGACCATGTGTTTGAGAGTGTGAAAATGCAGGAGAACGTTATGGAAAATAAAAAATTTGTTCTCCAAAGTTTAACAAGTCATTTTATACGTGTGTGTGTGTATATATATATATATATATATACCCGCTTGCTGCCAGCCCTGCAGCAGCCCTCGGCACAGCATCAGCTTAGCGCAAGAGAGGGCTCACTGAGGTCTTAATTCCGGTTCAGCTACGGGCTGAGCTACGCATTCATTCTGTTCTGTATTTTTGAATTGCTTGTTTTACGCTCCAACCAGATTTTTTGTATTTCTCTTTTTGTATTTCTTTTTATTTTTTGTATTTTTTTTCTCTCTTTTTTTTTGTATTTCCAAAATGCAATTAAAATTACAGCTGCACCGTCTATCATGAGCCCTTGACAAATCTTTCACCTGAAGGCTTCCTGCTTTCATTTTCATCTGTTAATGTCTCATTCACAAGGTGAATTGTAGCATCGAGCTCGATAACTCGATGTACCGTAGGCTCTTCAACCTCCTCTTAATTGCAGACTCCTCTGATGCTTCACAGCTTTATGTATCTCACACCTTCTTCGTATCTACTTCTCAGTCATCTTCAAGAATAAAGTATCCCAGATTAATACGACTGCGGCTTTTTCTACTAAATCTCTTCTGCTGAAGTATTTCGGGTTGTGGCTGGAGGCTCGCGATGCTGACCCCGGCACGGGAGGACCCCGTGCCATGGGAAACGCAGCGTGGGCAAGGGGAGTGTGGGGTGTGCTCCTGCTGGGCAGCCTCCATTGGGGTCTAACGGGGGCTTTGGAGGATTTCAGCCCTAGATAATGCCAATAACGAGACCTCTGCTTGGACCCGCCCATGGCGAGCCCGTGGGACAGGGCACTGGGGAGCTGCCGGTGGCTCCAAGAAATGGGAAGCATCCCACCTCCACCCCTCTCTCTCCTCCACCACTGCGGGGAGTGCTGGTGGCTGGGACGTGGACGTGACTGGAATTTTTAAATCAAAATGAAATCGGAAATTATTTTTTTTTGAAATTCTGAACAAAAAATATACACGTAGGCTTCTACGCTGCTCTATATTTTTAACGTTGCGATACCCACATTAACTTTTTAGCTGACACAGGAAAATGCCATTTCAAAGTGCTGAAGATTTAGATAACCCCCTCACATTTTTATGTCACCCATTCTGTACAAAACAAGTGCTATTTACAGGAATACTTCTCTATGTAATTACACAATTATTAAAAACATAGGAGTGAAGTAGGAGCTTTTATCAAGTCATTCAAATTAGAGCTGTTTCATTCTAATCACTATCTACTTGAATACGTATCGCTTGGATGAAACTGTAAAAAGCTCGTTAAATATATTTTTCTTTAAAATTTAATTACTGGGAACTTCTTCAGAGAATAATGATTGTGGATCATAATTAGGATCTTTGTTTCTGTTTGTATTTAGACTGAAAGGTATAAAGACGAGGAGAAAAAAAGAGAGAAATTGCAGATCCAACATTTGGAAATGGGGCTGTCAGAGGGGGAATGGAATATTAACAAGCCAGATCCAGCATTACAAAGCAGAAAGATGGTGCTATAATTTGATAGACTTATTAAGCCCTTCGTTTCTGGTGTTAAGAAAGCTGTGTTGTAGTCTTCTGTAAATGTGAGATACTAATTGCATTCTGTTTCCATACAATGCGTTTATGTGCATTAACTTTGTTTAAACAACGATGGTGCATTTGCAACTTCAGCGTGACAGTTGGAGGTTGCCCTCCGTGAGCCGGTTCTAGAGCCCAGAGCCGGGGAGAAGCGATGTAAACATTTTCCATCACATTATAACTGAAACATAGATGTAGAGCAAAGGAAATCACCCATTTTTTTTTTCCAAGGATTGTGACAATGGATGGAAACAAAGTGGGAAACTGAAGGTGGTGCCGACGGGGGCAGAATGAGGCATGCTTACCGGAACAGTTCCAGGAGATAAAACAACAGCGAGTAAAAGAAAAAAAGAATTGCTCTAAAAAATAATAATGAAAGAAGGAGACCAGAGTCTGATAATTCTGCTGTGGCTATCCATTCACTCGCACGTACACAGACAGAGATCGTGAGAACTTCTCTCTGAGGCATGCAGCCTGCGATAGCAATCTTAAAATTGAAAACAAAATGCAAGTGCTATCAACTACTGACAGCTTTGTTTGTTAAAGCTTCCTCTTTACTGATGATTTTGACTCCGCTGAGAGACGGCTTTGTTGACGAGGGAACACCCTTGGAGCTGTTGGGATCCTCTCCAGACGGGGACGGAGGGATGAGGCGAGGGAAGAGGACGGGCACGGCTCTCCCTACCTGCCCGGAGGGGAGCACGGCAGCCTTACGGCCCTAGCCCACGAGTTCAGAGCTCCTTTCGTCTTCTGGGGGCCATGGCTCCATCTTTCTAGACAGAGAATGAGAGCAACAAGGATTTATTTTTGAATAGCCCCTGCTCCCTCTGAGGAGGTGCTTCGGATCATTTCCCTTAGTTGCCCAGGGAATGGCGGCGGTGATAAACAAAGCTCACAGAGCTCATCCTATTCTGCAAATACATTTGCGGCCTGCTTCTAAGGCCTGCTACCAGCAGGAACCTGACTGCCCGAAGTGTTGTGGCAGGACCAACAGAGGTGTCACCTCTCCCACCGCTCTGAAGGGCTTCACCTGCAGCAAGTGGGGCCTGAAGTGGCAGGGAGCAAGGCCGCGCTTCTCCTCCTGGGCCTGAAAACCCTTCTGGGGCTGGGCTGGGGACACCTCCTGCGCCCGGGGAGCTGACACGCGGCGATCCAGGGTCACACACGATGCCAAAATACCGAACCAAAGGCCCGGAGCCAAGCTGCAGCAGCCACACCGCCCTCGGAGCAACATCTTGGGGCCCTGGGTGCTGAGGGCCCTGGTGCTCCTCCTGGGCAGGTGTCCCCAGCATCTCCCCCTGTCCCTCCACCTGAGCCGAGCAAATGGTTGTATCCGAGGGTCGGTGCTCGCTGCCGGGTGTCCCCACACTGTCATCGTCCCTCCTCCACCTTCCATTGACATCCCTTTACTGCCACGCTGCCTACCGAGGCTGAATACGGGATACTGTTATTTTTTGGTGCGATATTGCAAACCTCTGGTTCTTTTTTCGAGGTGATGCGTTGAGGGAAAACACCCCAAAGCTGTTAGCTGTACATTTTTCTTCCAGAGATGAATCATAGGCAATTAACAGGAACAATTCTAATTAACTGACATAATTAAAAAACTAATAATGTTTAACATTATTGTTTTATACAATGACATTAGCTTTAACAGCCTAGCAACACATCAAGGCTTCATTTGCATAGTCACTGAGTATATTATTTATTCTTGGTTTCTTTGGTAACCAAATTGACAATAAGAACTGCAATGTGAATTCCTAAATTGTTTTGCCATATAGCTTCATAATTTATGCCATTGGCAGTAATTGTAATGTCTGTATAATTTCCTTTTAATTATCAACTAATGAAATTTACATTCATTTGGGTAAAAAACAAATATTCACGTTCGACTTCCAATCACCTGTCCAAATTTCCAATCAATTTGCCCGTGTTTGCTGTGCCTTATGTTTATTTATATTTTCGAATGTCAAAATGCGCAAGAAGTGCTGAAACCTCTTTGGCTGTTGGTGGCTGGAGGAACCGTGATTGCTCCGTCAGCCTCCGCTGGGCTCTCCTTCCTCCCAGATTTCCAGAGATGATCCTTTCCGAAAAGAAGACGGAAGACGTGGACTTCATCGCATTAAACTCCACGGATTGAAAGCGGAATTAATTCCGTAAACTTTAATTGCAGGATAATCTCTGCGTGTTCCCTTATCTCTTGATTTATTACAGACATTTATTTCTAGTTTGAAAATTTCTCGTCAGTTTCCCAGGGAATTAATTCAGTTTTTCAAAAAGACAAAGAAAAAGAAAAAAAAATAAAGGAGGGTTGGGGGAAGGAAATGGTTTCTAAATTCAAATTGTGAGGCTAATTACAATAATTATTTCATGAAATAATATAGGAACTTTATCTATACAAGCATAGTCGTTTCACTGAGAAAAAAATATATATTTGCACGTAATCTTAATTGAACCAAACTTCTGAACAAGACAACACTTCGGCTCATTGTATTTTAAGCAGCAATGCTTGGGAAAGCCAAATTGGCCCCAAAATGTGCTCCTTGGGTGCGGGCAGGGCTGTTCCTGGGGTGCCCCCGGTCAGGGTGTCCCCGTGGGGGGCAGCGCTGCCGCACCTCGGTGCGCGGCCTCCGCCGCGACTGAGCGATGAAGTCCATTATCCTCAATTACCTTTAAGTGATTCCAATACAGATTTGATGTGAATCCACATGAGACAAATTAAAACAATTAATGGACAATCTGGGCCAGTCCTTGAAGGGAAGTGCTTATTGTTCACGTCTGGGTTTTTCTTTTCCATCGAGTATGCCTCCTGCACATAGAACCCATTAGCTCCTTTTTGATTAGGAAAAAAAAAAAGGAATCGTAATAATAATAACTGCTAATATGCTGAATTTCTCGAGGGAGAAAGGCATTGCTATTTGGAGGGCTCGGTTCCCGACAAAGTTCAGCGTGTCTCCTCGGAAAGGAGCCACCTGGGTGCCTCCGGGGTGATGGAGCATCTCTGCTTGGAAAGAGGAGGTCTCACGCGGGCGTCCTTAGCGTTCAGCCACAGGAAAACGGCGGAGCTGGAAAACGGGGAGCTGCCCCCCCTGCCCCGCTGCCTGCCGAATTCCCCCTGCGGCTCAGCGGGGTCGGGTCCAGGCCTCAGGGATGCCAGCACGCTCGCGAGGAGCTCGCGGGGCGCACGCCCCTTAAAATCAAAGGGATGGGGCGCTCCTGAGAAATGAGCATCTGTGCTCAGGCTCATTTTACCCAGCAAGCGGCAATTGTGATCTGGGTTTGGGTCCGCTGAGCAGCATTTCTATAGCAGCTGAAAATTCATTTCATTTCATTATCTGAACTGTTCAAGCACCCCACTTTGGATCAGAGAAATCTTTCTAAACCTGCAGGAAACTCATTTACCCCTGCTGAGGCTCCAGCTTCTGTTCTCATATTAAGGTAGCGATGTCTTCCTTAGGAGCTCTGGCAGGCACACACACAAGATTTGTTCTGAGGAGGGAAGGAACATTTGCTGAAATCCGGGGTGGAAAGGAGCGGCGTTATTACTCTTCCCCGCTTTATTTAGGTCTGTTTCAAGGCTACTTTACTAATCTCTCATCTGTTACAAATACAGTTCTTGATACGTTAGAAAGGCGAGAGCCGCCTTTGAG
This sequence comes from Anser anser, assembly GCF_964211835.1. NCBI lineage: Eukaryota > Metazoa > Chordata > Aves > Anseriformes > Anatidae > Anser > Anser anser. The sequence continues at coordinate 15,793,004 of NC_139731.1, read as the reverse complement.
GTGTCGCGATGTAGAACAAAGAAAAGACCGTCTACCCTCGGAGATTTTACTAATGAAGAAACTTGCAGTACCGTTAAGTTGAAAAGAGGGGAAAAAAAAAAAAAAAGAGGCAGTAATCAAAGTGGGATGTTTTCAGACTGGGGACTAATGCGTGAGAGCAGGCACCTTCCCCTTCCCAGCACAGAAGTACCGGCTGATCCGCGCTGCAAAACTCGACCCCAGTTCCCGATCACAGGGACTCAAATACCCGAAAAGTTTATCGAAATCAAGACGTTTACTCCAGAAATACACCAATAAAAATTAATCTGGTAACAGATTGCCTGTATTCATTACACTGAGCTTCCACAAGCACAGAATAAACGCAGGGCGTATAACAGATCTCTGCGTGCTCGTGCCCTACGACACCTCCAGCAACTCCTCTGTGCTGAGTGATGCTGTGCGCTTTTATCGGCCCCGTAAGCTTCTTTTGCCATCAAATAAATGACCTGCATTGATCTAAGCGTCCGTTCCTGCATATGTGGAACAAGTTACCGAACGCAATTAGGGCAGCTGGAACGAGAGGCGTGTGTTGCAGAGAGGAATGCCCACACGGCAACGTGTTTCGGGGCTTACACCCTCACGCTGCAGCCTTGCCGGTGCTGCTTTGGGCTTCTCTTGGCACATTTTGGAGTCTCTTGCTTCAACTGAGCAATACGTGGAAAGAGCCTTTTGCCTATCACGTTAGCCTGTCACAGTTGTCTTTTGGGAAAGGGCAACTGTTCCTGAGTTCCTCTTAAAAAAAAAAAAAATAATAATAAATAAATAACCACAGTGAAGGAATGAGAAATGAACTTTTTATTATTATTTTTTTTTCCTTTGGTGAGAATCTACAAAGCAAAACTCTTTGATTTTCAGGCCGTCAGATTTTCAGGCCTGCTGGACCACGCAGGGTGGCTTTGGTTTTCACAAATCTGGGCCGCGTCTGCCCCCGGGCAGCGCTGGGTGGCAGAGCTGGGTGACAGAGCTGGGTGGCAGCACTAGGTGGCACTGCCTTCCCACTGCTCCACCCGCACCTCCCGCACCTCCCGCATCTCCTGCATCACCCTCATCCCCTGCACCACCCTCATCCCCTGCATCACCCTCATCCCCTGCACCACCCTCATCCCCTGCATCACCCACATTCCTGCATCACCCTCATCCCCTGCATCACCCTCGTCCCCTGCATCACCCTCATCCCCTGCGTCACCCTCATCCCCTGCATCACCCTCGTCCCCTGCATCACCCTCATCCCCTGCATCACCCACATCCCTGCATCACCCTCATCCCCTGCATCACCCTCATCCCCTGCATCACCCTCATCCCCTGCGTCACCCTCATCCCCTGCATCACCCTCGTCTCCTGCATCACCCACATCCCTGCATCACCCACATCCCTGCATCACCCACATCCCCTGCATCACCCTCATCCCCTGCGTCACCCACATCCCCTGCATCACCCTCGTCCCCTGCATCACCCACATCCCTGCATCACCCTCATCCCCTGCACCACCCACATCCCCTGCACCACCCACATCCCCTGCATCACCCACATCCCTGCATCACCCACATCCCCTGCATCACCCACATCCCCTGCATCACCCACATCCCCTGCATCACCCTCATCCCCTGCATCACCCTCATCCCCTGCATCACCCACATCCCCTGCATCACCCACATCCCCTGCATCACCCACAGCGCTTGCTCTCTCTGCCACACTGCACATGTGCAACACATTGGGATGTTGCACTGGAACACCACATGCTATAGATCAATATATGGCACGGTGCTAATATACCATCACGTATATATAACCCTATAACTCACATATATATATATATATACATATTTATACAAAGACATTAGATTTTGTTGAGAGGGGTCCCCCTTCCTCAGGTAAGCACGCACATGCCCCTGCGTGCTGAAAAGCTGCCTGAAATTGTCCTCTTCCTGAAGCAAGAGAGCAAATAGAGCAAAGCTGTCCCCTCGGCTGCTCTTCTCTTGCCTCGCGGCACTTGCCCCCTGCTTGCACAAGCACAAGGCTGGTGCCAGCCGGGTGGCTGGGGAGCGGGGCAGCAGCTCCAGCAGCTTCTGAACTTGTCAGGCTTGGAAACGGCACCGGCTCATCGAGCTCCGAGAGCTTAATTAACAACCTCCGTGATCGAATTCTCAATCTTCTCCCTCTGCCTTTGCAAACGAGAAAAAAAAAAAATAATAATAAATCTCTGCAGTTTCCTGGGAAGTGAGGTGATGGATGGGGCAATCTCGGAGTCTCAGAGCTTCCCCCGCAGGAAGTCGAAGAGCCTTAAAAGTCCTTCTAACAGGCAAAAACTTCCTAGCAAAGCAAAAACCGGGATCAACTTCAGCTGAGATGCGAAACACGGTCAGCCACAGAGGTCCAGAATGATGAATTTAAAATGAATTAGCTGCATTTAATTCGGCGGCAGCGAATGCGGCCATGTAGCCTCCCAAGTTAAAAGGCATGCATCGTGCCATCACCCGTCCCGTACCCGTGCCTGAGCGAGGGCTGTGCCCCTTCCCCGCGGGACCCTTGGTGCTGCCCCAGTGCTGCAGGACTGTCACTGCTCATAAAATTTACATCCCCATCAAAGTGAAGCGTTTAGGATGTCCTGAGCATGGGTATGGCCTGAGCCATCTCCTGCCTTATCTCCTGCCCTTCACGGTGGGCCCATCCTTACGCTCCCGATCAGTAGGAAAACTAAGGGAAACAAGAAAACACTGCTGGCACATCCACCCCGGCAGGATGTGGCCCTGTGGTGCTGCGCGGGCTGAGCATTAAACACCCCTGGGGCTTCTCCCAGGACGGTTTCATCGCGTTGCTTCCGCGACGCCGTGGCTAGGAGACAAAATCCGGGACCGTGTAAAGAGCCGTGAGCGGCGCTGCCACCGCACGAGCGCCGAATTGAATGGAAGCGGCACATCTTCAGCACTGTTAGTACGGGAACCCCGAATCTATCGCCGGCTGTCATTTCTCAATATGATTCTTTCTAAGCCTGGGTTTTCTGAGGAGCAGGATAATTCTGATTTAGCTGCTGTAACTTGGGGCTCCGTTTGCAGGCAACAGATTGTTTATCAAAACCAAGACCCAGGGCAGCAGCTGTAGGATGGGGAGAAGGAGATTGACGGGGAGAGCAGACCGGTCCTGGGGGAAGCAGGGGAACAGAAGGGACCGTAAATGACTACCTCCAAACACGAGTGATCAATTCACCGAACCCGCTCGAGCAAGGCAGCGCTGAGTGATTGGTTTGGGAGGCTTCATTATTCATGTGTGTGCTGCGAGAAGAGACACCTTCGGAGAGAAACTCCAATTATAATGGGCTTTGCAGAATTAAATCTCCAAGAGCTGTTCTGTTTTGAAACTTGGTGCTCCCGTGCGTGCACGTGCTCCCATTGCGCGGCAGGGATGGTTTGTGTGAGCAATGCTGCAGGCCCTGGGCCGGTGCTCGTGGCCCTAAATTGCCAGCAAAGCTCCCACCCCATTAATACCAGCAGCAAAGTGCCTGCCGAGACTGGGGACGTGGCAGTGGCATCGTGGCAGGTACCAGCAGCCCAGCACCAGCATCCCATGTGCAGACCTGCAGGCCTGCAGCATCACACCCTGTGGGACCCCATGGGACCCCAGATAGTGCCGTTAACCCCATGCCATGAGCCGAAGGCACTGCATGGAGAGACGCTGAGGTTTTCCCCCTTTGGGATTTGATTCTCACACTCGTGTCTAGATGGCTTCAGAGGTGTCAAACCGACACGTTCGTACACATGTCATTTCCACCCTCTACTGCAACCCTATCAAAATAAATGGAAGTACTATAAAAACACGCTGAAATTATATTTTTAAACAGCTTTTTGCTGTGCTTTGCAAGGTTTTTGAGTAGCTTTCTCTTTTTCCATCTGACATTTGCTGGCACGGTTTTTCCTGGCATGAGAGCCCTGAACATAATGCCAAGGTATGAAAGGCAAATCAGTTCCGAGCAGCAAAAAGATGGTGACAGGCGAACCGCCACGCCAGAAATAACGTCAGTGACGGTGTTTAAATACCGCAGTTCTCAAACTGCGGACATCAGCGAACCTGTCACGGACAAGGAGGGTTAGTAGGGGTCCAAATCTATCATGGCCATGTTGCTCCTGCAGTGTTTTTGGTTGAGCACTTGGTGAAATAATTGCTTGAAAGCCAGTGGGAAAAGTTGGTTGTTGGGGAGATGAAGTGCCATAAATACTTGGTGGGATCTCCTGTGTCCCTGATCCCAAAGAAATACCGTGATCCAGGCGGGTGCTGTCGGACTGCAGGCCTGTGAGAGAAGGACCAGGCCGTTACATCGATGGTTTCATCCCCCCGAAACCAAAACTGCTGCATCCACACAGCAGCACTCCTAAACCCGTCTGTACACAGCAGCTGCGGCCCGGAAAGCACTTGCAGGCACGCTTTTCAGACACTGAATAATGCTCGGATAACTGGTATTTTCCCGGTGATGCAAGGCCAGGAAATGCCCGAAGGCTCAGCTATGAAAAGAATGAGATGTCTCATCTGACTGCTGCTTTGAGAAACGCAGGTAAGGGAATATCAGTGGGTCACTTATCTTCTTCACATAGGCAAGAAAACGTGTCTTGGATACTCTTCCTCAGCACCAGACCATGGAAATAATTTTATTTTCTAAAAGCAATCACGTATGAAGGCAAAAACCTCCCCTAGGGAGCTTCGCACGGAACGAAGGGAGCCTTCACCTCTGGGTGCTTAGGACAGGATCCATTTGCCATCGGCGCTGAGCATAAAACTGCCAAAAAAGAGACCCTTCAGGACAGTGGTGTCCATGAGCACCAGCCTTGGGTCCGTACTGACACGGGAAGGGCCAGCCCTTTAACTTCTTTCGACCAGAAGAAATACCGATGGCTTAAGGTACGGGCAGTAACCATTCCCTCCATAATCCTGCGTTGGCTTCAACATATCGGGGTTTCTCCCCCTCCGTGCCCACGTTTCACTCACCACAGGGCTGGTGTCCCGTCCTGTACATGTGGAAGCCCAGCCACTGTTAACGCCAACCTCTCGCGGCACAGATCGGTACGAAAAGGAGTCTCTGAGGGCTACATCCATGTAACCTAGTTCAGGAACCATGGGCTGCGTGGCACAGGGATCAGGGTGGAGGCGAGTGAGTCACGGTTTCCCGGCCTTACTTTCCTCATCACCAGGCGCCGAAAACGAGCACCAGTGCTTCACAGCAGCTTGCCGAAACGTCACCAGGGTGCTCTGTGTCAGACGTTCCCCGACTGCTGTGGATTTCTTTGAGCGAAGACAGTCCGTTGTCCGAATTACAGCCCCTGCCCTGGGGCAGCACACGCGTCACCGTCCCCGTCCCCGTCACTATCACCAGCACCAACACCGTCACTGTCATTGTCACCGTCCCCATCACTGCCCCCGTGCCCAGCAGCAGCCCCCAGGCCCAGCCCTGCCCCGAGGAGCGACGGGGACGATTTCAAGGCGCAGTAGGAAAATAACCCAGGGCTGCCCAGGCGGGTAGGCCGAGTCTGGAGGGACTCTTCAGCAGCAGCAGAGCATATAAATCTTGTCAGCAACCGCCCCAATTATAACGCCAGTGAAGTGGGTTTTATAGGGAGAGAGATTTTTTAGAGCAAATGATTTATTTAGGAAAAAAAAAACAAAAAAAAAACCAAGCTGTTTGGTTCACAAGCTCTTCCGTACATATGAAATGGAAGGAACACGTTTCAGGCTTTAGTTTCTATTTAATTAATTCCAATTCGTGGTTGGCTAGACCGGGCACAAATATTTATTTCCTTTGCGAGTAACAAATATTGCGAGGGGACCTATTTAGTCAGGAGTAAGCAGGCATTGCCTGGTCTTGGTTAAACGCTCTTAAAATGTCTCTATAAACTAGGGGAAGAGTGAGGGCTTCATTTTCCTGCTAATGTTATGTTTTCAGCGCAGGCGACATAAGAAGAACTCTTTTTCTTCTCGCCCAAACTACTCATGCAACAAAACTCTTATCTTAAAAAGACATTGACAGGAACAGTTAACACACTGTATAATTAAAGCAATAAATTAATTACCAGGCTTCCCTGGTGACTATTAAACACTTGAGGCAAAAGAGCCGTCTTTTGCTCCCTGTTCCAGGATTATCGCTGTTTGGTTTGAATGTTAGCTTCAACATCGAAGTTAGGGCACTTTCCCTGGTGCAGGCACAAAACGCTTCCTAGCTGCAGACACGTAGGCTGCCGAAGCAGTGTTACTAACAGGGAGGTAACCCGATGGCCGTGACGTCCTGCAACACACCCGAAGTTTTGGGGTCATCTCGGTGCGACCTCAGGCCGGCCTCGCTCACGGCTCCCTCCCTGGGGCTCAGCCTGGGTGCTCGATACCTCTGCCGGGACACACGGACAGCATAAAGGGACACACAGACATTGCGCTGGGACACACGGACACGGTGCTGGGACACGTATCGTGTTTGACTTCTCATCGGGATGGCTCGAACACACCTCGGCCGCCCGCAAGCGCGGGGTGACTCCCGGCAGGCAGCAGACAGATGACTCACGGCTTTTGTTGAGCTGCTGGGCCTGTCAGAGCCAGAACATAATCTGACGTTCTTATCTAGAAATCCCAGCATTAAAGCTTTGTTTGAATAACTTCTCACCGTGTTTATCTGCGGAAAGTGGCTCACAAGCCATCAATAAAAGGCTGTTTTTGTAGGGTGAGCTCGGCCCGAAGGAACTTTGGATCTTTATTAAAATTTCTAAGCCCTCATCTTTAATCTTCCTCAACTTTGGCATGAAGGCTGGCTTCGGGTAAGGTATTTGGGGAGCAGGCAGTGCAGGAGCTGCGAGCAGCCAAGGGCAAGGCGAGCTGTGGGGCCGAGCATCAGTGGGGGCAGCTCGGGGACCGCCGGCCGTGCGCTGTGACTGGAAAAACCTGAGTGGGATCGGACGGGTTTCCAGCGAGGAATGCACTTTGCCTCGCTAATCAGCGATCCTCCCACTGAGGAAATTGCTGACTGAGTGCTCACCGTGACCGATGGCAAACCTGCGGTTACACCCACGGGGGACATGGGCAGGAGAGGCCGGAGCTGGGACGGGGAGAGGACGGCATTTCCGCGGGCAGCACAGGAGCCAGCTCCACGAAATGGCACTTCTGCAGACCAGCACTGCGGGCACCTGCGCTCGCAGCACTGCCTTTTACTTTTACTTTTTTGGTTGGAAGCGAAAGGAAGCATTCACCTCGCTCTGGACACCTGGCCCTGCACGCGCCCTGCTGCAGCGCAGGCTCCCACATCTCACCGTGACAGCTCTCGCTGTTCACTTGTGTCCTTGCAAGCTGCTAGGATAACTTGTCCCACATTTTCTAAAACATAGTTTTAGATCCGTGCACGTGATTTGCTCCTTTCTGGCTCTCTCCTAGCTGAAAGCTCTTGAAAATGCAGAACTGAAGCACAGGAGTGAGCTCCGTATCACACGCTTCGCCCCGTTCCGTACATTTCGTGTTACGCACACCTTCGTGAAGACAAATCCGCATCACAAAAGTCATCAGCCGTTTCTGTTTCACATCACATGCCTAACAGGCCACTGTTCTGTAAAATGAGATTTTGCTGAATAAAGAGACGCTCTGTTTCCTTTTCCCTGGAGGAACGGAGGTTACCGTGACCGAAGCACCCTTGCATCACGCTGCAATTTTCTGGACACAGCTGCAGAGGTACAGCAAAGGCGAGGGCTTTCCCTGTACCCCAGCGCGGGTGTTCTGCTAAATCTGTTCCCCTGTCCAATGTTGCCACATCTTAGACTCAAAAATGTGACATTTTTAGTACTTTTTGAATGAAAGAGCCATCATACTTCCAGAGAACGAGTGATGCAGCTGAATTACTGCTTATGTTTTCAATAGAGAAATAAAAATAAGTAATCCTCTTTCACAGACATATATGAAGTTTCTTTCCATGTTATTCAACAGGCTTTGCTCCAGACCTCAGAATTTGCAAATAAGCTTAATGCTTTACTCATCAAAGCACATAATGGAAGTTTGGCGGGAAAACCCATAGTGACATCATAATTTTCTCCATTCTCTTTTTAATGAGTTTGTGGATATAACTGCTTTTAGGAGGTAAAACTCAGATATTTGAATAATGACAGTAAGAGGATGAGTAACTGAACAAGCTCCAGGGGCTGGAAGACCTTCCCTTCATAGGCTCAGCTCCCTGCACATCCCGTACAAACCTGCGTGCGTTGCAATAGCTGGATCAAAACAGGATGCGGCAGGGAGGAATGATGAATCCCAGGGCAAGTCCGAATCGCTAACCTAAATTACCACGGCTCGTCAGCCTCCCCTGCCTCGTGGGTGCTACATGTGTTGAGGACTGGTTAATCTCTCAGTCCAAATTGTCTAGCGATCACTGGCTTGAGAGACCCAGCCTACCTCTTGCGTTTGGGCAGGAATCTGCCCAAATTCAGCACACTGCCTGCTGAAATATTGCTGTGTCGGTGCGAGGGGCTGGTGCTGAAGTTTACACAAGGTTGCATGGAGCACTGCAGTATGCTGACAGCTGGGGTGTCAGCTCCTGCAGTATCTTGTAAGTCACCTCAAAATGTCTTCCCCATTAAAAGAGGTCTTCAGGCATCACCCGTGCCAATGCTAGCCACTAAATTGCTCAATCGTACACCCTCAGAGATCTCCTGGGGGGAAAGCACAGCGGTGTTTGCAAACCGTTTTACACACAGCTTCAAAGACGCACCAAGCTGCATTTTGCCTCGCCTTCCTTAAGCAGTAAATGGAAACGAAATCACCAGCTTGGACTCTGCCTTCCCGGGCTGCTGAGCGCAGCTGGAGCCAGCTGCAGGGCTCACTGGGGACTAGAGATTAACCGCCGGTGGGCGGCTAGCTGCTTCGGCGGGTATCACGAGCAGAAAAGACTCCTCTCGTGACCCCATTTGAGAGATCTGAGAGTTTCCAGAGCTAAGGAAGAAGCAGACCTGGGGGATGTGCTTGGTGGTGACTGGGCTCGGGGTGGTTCTGGGGTGCTCCCAGCCTCTCCCGTCCTCGCTGGCGAGAGCAGACTTTGGAGCTGGGCGCTGCCTCGCCACTGTTTGCTCTCCGAACGGGGCTGGAAACAGCCCGACTTTGCCCCCGCGCCGCTCCGCGTCCGAGGGGAGGCGAGAAAGGAGCAGCAGGAGGAAAGAGGAGTAACGCTTTATTATCATTGTTATTTCTGACTGTAATTAATAAGACAACCCCCCTCGCCCTTCCGCAGAATAGGGGCCAGCAGCTCCTGGTCCTCAGCCCAGCCCAGCGCTGGGGCCCTGCGGCCCCAACGGCGCGGGGGGACAGGGCCAGGCGGGGGGACAGCACCGTGTGGGGGGGACACGGTGGTGGCGGGTGGGCGCCCAGCAGCTGCTCCTGTCCTGGGCCCACACGGCCTCAGGTTCAAAATGGTGCTGGGAAAGAGAGAACTGGGTGCAAAGCGATGTTTTTCGGAGTCACGGATGCGGAGGGATTGCTGCGGGCTGGACCTGCTGACGGGGCTGTGGTGTCCGCAGCAGCTTATCGCACGTTTTTCTCCCCCCCCCCCCCCCCGTTTCCACTTCGCCCGCTGTCCCCGCAGCCAAAGGGGGGAACTTTACAGGGGGAGGGCTGTGAGGGACGGGGGGCGGGAGGCTCCGAGCCACACCGGGCCGGGCTGGGCCGGGCCGAGCTGGGCCGGGCCGGGGCGGGGCCGGGCGGGGCCCGGGGCCATGTTCGGGGCTCCCCGGGGCGGAGGCCCCCGGCTGCCGGGGCCGAGCCATGTCCGCAGGTGAGGCTGAGGGGCCGGGGGGAAGGTGGCCGAGGAAGAGGAGGAGGAGGAAGGAGAGAGGGGGACCCGGCTGGGTGGGTCCTGGGGGGCACCGCAGCCTGCCCGAGCGGCGGGGGGGGCACCTTTGCCTGGGGAGAGAGCGTGGTGTTCGTGTGTATTTTCTAACAAGGGTTTGTCAAACAGCTGTGAGAAGAGCCTCGGCCGGCAGCTCGGGCAGGCGTGGGAAGGGGGAGGAAGGTTGTCCAAGTCCCCGCTCGGCTGTGGGACGAGCGCCGGGGTTGTTTACCTGGCAGCTGGCTCCTGGGGGGTGCGTGGGGAGCATGGGCAGGGAGGGACCCGGTGTGGGGGTACAGCGCTCTGCTGGAGGCTGGCCCGGGGTTTCTTATCCGAATATCCCCAATAGTCGCAATTAAATGCATTAATTCCGATTAGAAGGGCTCCAGCCCTCGCTTCGTTCTGTCGCTGGTCCCATTGCCCCACCTGGAAAGATGCTTAGGGCAAAGACCCGAATTTGGGGCTTATGGCCAAAACCTGTCCCGAGTCCCCGACAGACGAGGACTGCCCTGAGCGCCTCCCGCCCCAGCTGGGGACCTTCAGGTCACCTCGCAGAGCTGTGCCCACTCTGTATTTCTCTTGGCTCCGCTTCTTCAGGGCTAAAAGGCATTTCCATCCCACCCACCCCCCAGGGGACGGGGCCTGGAGGCTTCAGCCTGAATCTCCCCAGGCTGGAGGGAGACTGGTGCGGGGCGCCTCTGTGCTGGGCGAGCTGGCGGCCAGAGGGCAGGCAGGAGGAAAACAGCAGCCCCAGAGCGAGACCCGACTTCGTGTCGGCAGGGAACCGTCCTCTGGAGCTACGGAAACCTCTTCTGCGCGCTCGCTTGAGGTCAAAGCCCCGAGGGTTGTGTCTGGATCGCCAGCTCCTCCTTGCCAGCCACACGAAAATTGTGGGCAGAAAGGGAGCTCGTCGTTTTACAGCCTTCCCGTCATGATTTTCCCTCCCATCTCCCACATCCAAAGCGGAGCAGCTCTGTGCTGGCCGGGGCTGTGGCATCTGCTGATGCTCCTGACTTTTAGAAGCGGGTAAGGAGTGTGAAATGGGAAGCAGGGAGGCTATTTCTGTGTTTTATTGCTCTTGAATTCGTAGATCACCTAGGAACTGGAGTTCCGAGTAACAGCCGTGGGGCTCGTGTATTGATTTTTTTTTTTTATGCTTATTTATGGCTGATTTATGGTTTAGTCTTCTGTATTGTCTGCCTGGGACAGAGGTTAACAGAACGTGGGGAAGGTCTGCAGCGTGGGCCGCTGCTCCAGCGGGGCAGTTACACCACCGGCTCCACGCGGCTCTCTGTGGGAAGGCCATTCCTCCTTCACCGCAGCAATAAATATTTCGAGCTGCCTAATTATATTTTACTAGAAAACGGGTTAATTAAGAAATGCGCTAGCCTGAGTGATCTTCCTGGTAGTGCTGCAACACTCTGTGCTGGGGTGACTCAATGAACACGAGGGTTTGCCTGCAGCAAACCATGCAGGGATGGCTGTCAGCGGCTTAACCCGCAGGAACTAAGACCTCGAACTCCGGTGTTTTTAAATAAATGCATTTTTAAGCGAACTTTTGTTGTAAATGATCTGCAAGGTTTGTAAAACTCAACCATTTTTTTGTTTTGAGCCTGTCCACCACCATGCTGAGTGGTGTTGTTAACCTCCTGTGTTAGCTTTAATTAGTTCCAGATGCTTCAAACGTGCTCGTTAAAAACCAGCTTGCCTGATGGGCACCTGTAAGCTTGCTGACCCCGCCTGGGACAGGCTGGAAACAGGTAGCTGGAGAAATTCAGGCTCCTTTCAGAGTAAAGCAGCTGACACTGGATGTCACCATTGTACAGGAGAAACGGAACCGAGGCGGCTGGGACCTTCCTCTCGGTGCGTGACACGGGAAGAACAAGCTTTATCTGCTGTCTCCCATCCGTTCCCCCTAGGTAGTTTTGCTCCAAGCCCTCTCCTGAGAGTTGTGCTGTGATTCAGGCTTTGTGCTGCTCCTTGCATCGGAGCAGGACAGGTTGTCAGTCCTCTGGACTCGCTGTAATTGGCAGCGGGACCGCTCGGCAGGCTCTAATTGGTTTTGGTGGATAAACCTCTCAGACGAGTGGCAAAAGTTTTGTTTTGCCCTCTGTTAAATTGCAGGTTCGTGTGAGGTATTCACGTGTTTTCTGCCCAGAGTCTCTGGCCAAGTGTTTTCTGAAATGATGTAGGATGGTGGTTTAGGTTGCTAGCGAGAAGTCGGTGAAATCTTCAGTGAAAATAACGTGTGAATGCATTTATTTTCCCATCTATAAAAAAAAAAAGAGGATGTGTCTACATTTATTTTTATGTGGCTCTTACAAGTTTTTATAAGTGGTTCTCAGTCTTTACTTCTTTACGCTTGCAACGCCTGAAGCTGAAACGGATTTAAATGGGGTGGGGAAACGGCCTCGCTGCCCTGGTGTAATGAGACAAGCCCCTCTTCTTGTCCTCGTGCAGAGCAGAGGAACGCGCGCATCGTGACCACCACCCTGCTGCTCACTGAAGAAGTAACGCGGGAAGACCGGGGCTCGGAGGGGAGCTACGTCATGTACGGGGCCTCCTGTGCAGAGATCACCGAAGAAGCTGAATATGTGAAAAAGGTATTTGTGAAGCTGCTGTTGTTTCGTTCCTTTCTTCGCTTGGTAACACGGTGAGCAATCGTGATAGCTGCTGAAAGAGAAAATCCTGACCGTACGCGGTTGTTTACTAGAAACACTATTTTCTCCGCAGCGTTGCTTTAATTATAGTGTGCACTGTCTTGGTTAAACCACTCTGAAACTCGTGAGGTTTTTCCGCCCCTTGTTTAGGGTTGTTGCAAGAGATGCTTCTGTGCTGTCCCCACCCAAACTCGCAGCCCTTGCGAGGCGCAGCTGGGGACGCTTTGCGATAAGGAAGTGTTTAGGATGGGCGCCTTGTGCTTTACAGGTGACGGCAGCAGAGTGAGGTGGGAGCTGATGCATTAGAAAATAAAAGGATATAAGGATATAGCCTTACTGCAAAAAAGGATATATTCCGTGGTGGTGACATCAGCTCACGCAGGGTGTGTGAAGGGGTGCTCTGCTCGCTGCCAACACCACAACAAATAGCTAGAACATGCTTTTTTCTCTTTTCTTTTTTTCCCCTAAGAGATCTTGTGAGCAGTGGGACTCAGCCCAGTAGATCTGATGTCTTAGTTCTTTGCTCCAAACAACAGAGCAGCGATGATAACGTGCGAAAGCTGTTTTTCTGCATCCTAACTGTGAGCCTGAAGGAGCACAGGAATGAGTAAGGGGAAGGATCACTGGGCTGAAACGGTGCTCATTAAGAAATAATTGATCACAACAAGTTCTTCAAAATGCTTATTCCTTTTTCTGCTCAGGTGAGGAGTGAGGCGGAAGAAAAGAAGCGAAAAGAAAGTGATTTATGGTTTGAACTCCTTGAAATGTACAGGCAGCCCTTTGTTTTTAGGGGTTTATTTTTAACAAACGAACTCGGCGGAAAGTAAGAATGGCCTCACCTGCCATAGGCATGCTGCGATCATCTACAAGCTAATTATTCGTGCGGAGTAACAATGCAGGGAGCAGAAGGCAGCTATTTGTAAGGACTGACGTGCTAAGGCTTTAAAATGTGAAGCCCTGGAGAGCCGTGCAGCCGGGAGCTCTGCTGGCCCTCGGGTAGGGCTGGCTGCTCTGCAAAGCTGCCTCCTGGGAAAAGGAAAGGGGTGCTTGCAAGAAACCAGCCTGTTTTAGGGGCTCAGTCATCAGCATCAACTGCTCAGGCTGTTTTTCCGATCCCTTGAGCTTGCTTTCCACGTGTGTTTCCTTTAGCAGCACCCTCCGGTGCCGGGCGGTAGCCCAGAGCCCAGGAGCGGCGGCTGGGGCTCGAGCTGCAGCCCCGTGGCGGCGAAGATGAGGGAAACAGAGAGGCAGCTGCTGCTGGTCAGCAGGGAGAACCAGGTGCTACGGATCAAGGTGCGTGCTGGGGCTTCCCAAGGTCTCACCCGTGCCTCGTGGCCCAGAGGACAACTGGTTTTGGGGAAGAGGCAGAGCTGCCTTTGCTTCGCCAGCTGGTGCGAGCTGCTCTGTTCTGCCAGACCATGAGATTTGTGTTAAAGCTGCTTCACACGCGCAATTTGTGGGCGGTGAGACAATGTAGTGCTGCTGGTGGCTGACAGCAGAGGTGTTCAGGAGCAGTTCGAAGCACCTCGCTCCTTTTAAACCATCGTCCTTTGTCAAGGAGGGGTGCTTCAGTGCTGAATAAATCTGCCTTTGTCTAGAAACTGAACTGCCTGTTGCACGCTGCTGGCAGGTGGGTAGGATTATTGTTCTTTGACAAGGGAAAATACTGAAAATTGATCTTATAGGGTGCTTGTGTTTTGACACGTGATTATAACATTGTTTTTAAAGCACCATATATGCTTATTGTGAAATTCCCTTTCTAGCTGGAAGCCACAAGGGAAGCGGGCGTGCAGGCTCTCCGAGCTGCCTCCCAGAAACTCTATGAGAACTACCAGACTCGGTCAGAAGAACTCCGAAAAGCTCATGAGGATGAGAAGAAGCAAATACAGGTACAGATCTCCCTGCGTGGGGGCACGATGGTTCTGCTCAGGTATCGAGCTGTTACAGGAAGGTGTTTCTTGTGTCCAGTTAACTTGCGGCTGCTCTGAGGTGTGGGGTGGGAAAGCTGGGGCCCAGATACAAATGGATTTTTGGAATGAGTGAGTTTAGGAGCTCTTTGTCCGCAGAGGGGGATGTTTCCTACTGTGGGTCAAGCCTGCGGGTACTTGGAGCCCCCAAAATCGCAGTGGGGTCCTGTGCCCACGCACACCTTGAACCACCCTCCTTGCTCGCAGGCCCGCAGCGGGGAACAGGAAGAGAAGCTCCAGCAGAAGGAGGAGAAGGCCAGGCGGCTCGCTGGCGACGTGGAGGAGAGGTGCGCCCGCATCGCGGGCATGGAGCAGCGCGTGCGGAGGATGGAGGAGGTGGGCGCCGCAAGGGTTGAAAAAATATTTCTGAAGGATTTGTGGTCTTCTGGTACCACAGCGTCCTGTAAAGAGAGGTGGCTGTAGCGCTCAGGTGGTTCCCACTGGCGGCTGAGCACGGCCACTCTCAAGATGTGAAATTTTTGCTAACTAAATATAGGCAAAAACTTTTTTTAAGAGTGAATTTTCTCACGGTAAATCAGTACGCTGCCATCCCTTTGTGGGTTGGTTTAGAGAGGTCAGACTGTTCTGTATCTGCAGCTGGAGCTGAGGTTGATGTAGGTGGCTATTGCTGAATTTTTGGAGACTGGCTAGAGCGGTCGGACCTAAGGCCAAATGTCTCTTTGTAATGAAATGACAGGGCGTGTAATACCACTCTCATAAAACTCTGTTTCCTCAGGAAAAGAAAACCCTGATAGAAAAGAAAATGTCCTATGAAAAGATGCTTCTGCAGATGATGTCGAGGAATGAAGACAGCAAACGGTGATTACATGCACGTGGTGCAGTGCTCCCCTTGTTTCTGGGGGGTGACTTGGTGTAGGGTATCGCCACCTGCCCGCCCCATGGGGCTCCCGGAGCCTCTGCAGCCCCCCTTACAACTTTTTTTTAATATCAGATAACGCTTTATTGCTTATGAACTTGTTGGCGACTTCAGCCTGTGGAGTTATTGATGATTTTAATGATCAACAGGGATTCGGGTTGGTGGGTGGTCCTGCCCCACAGTCTGGTTTATTTTGTGGGGTTTATTTTATGGGTTCACTTGCCCTGCTCAGCAGAGAAGCCTCTCTACGCGTATATGCTCGCGCTCACCCCGTGCTCCTGTCCCCAGGTGCCTGGCCGTGCAGCAGGACATCGCCACGCTGCGGGAGCAGATCGGCCACCTGCAGCGCCTGATCGGGGCACAGCACCAGAGCCTGCGCCGCGTCATCCAGGAGGTGAGGCCCTGCAGCAGGGGAGCAGAGGCCTGGCCCTGCGATTAATGCAGAGCAGGCATCACCCCCAAAATTGGGATTATTGGGGTGGATGGGGCGAGCTCGGGCTGTAAACCTGCTGTCATGAACAGCCCTCATCGCGAATTTCTTCCCAACACGTAATCTGTCGGCTCTCTTTTAGTTTAAAGCCATTACCCCTTGTCCTGTCACTCCCTGATAAAGTCCCTCTCCCCAAACCAGGGGCCTAGATCCTAGAAAGACTCCGGCAAAGTTAAAAGCAATCAGCCCCCTTCCCCAAGTAACTATACAACGTGAACTGCTTTTACTTGCTGACTTTTAAAATATATTTATTCCCGCTGCACGCTCCTCACAGAAGGCTGGCCTGCCTTTTCCCAAGCAGTTAAGGCAAGTCCCCACACCACTTAGCTGTCACAAGAACCTTCCTGCACGTACACCAGCACGAGGCAGACTAAGGAAAATGCGACACCGTGTGTTGGGAAATTGTCTTATGCGTTGGGCAATCACTTAGCTCCAGTTTTTCCTCTGGTGAAAGAAGTGGCTGCAATCCCCCTGGCGTGGCAGGACAGTTAACGCTGTGGTTTCGCTTGTTTTTCGTGTTTCGAACCTCTTGCAAACTTCCTTTCCTAACTTCTAGGTGGAGGAACTGAACGAAGAACTCAAAATCCAGGACAAAAAAATAGAAGACCTGACGGAAAAGGTGACGGCGCTTGAGACTCAGGTAAGGTCAGGAAGGAGGAAGAGGCATTAAGAGAGATCAGCAGTGGTCCCATGAAATCCTCTTGTTTCTCGGGTGGGGAAACATCAGGGGAGAGGGCAGCAAAAAGCAGGGAGGGCCCTGCAGGCTGCTGAGCTGGGGGCAGCGCCTGGCTGTTATTTATTTGCATTACATCTTATTTTTTTCCCCCTGCAGAATAAAGAACTAAAAGACAGAGTGGCGTTATGGTCCGGCCAGCCCAAGACAAAAGTTTCAAAAGCTGTCCTGACAGAGTGAGTGCCTCTGCCTGCGGAGGTTTGGGCAAACTGATTCGGGCCTTGGTGGAAGGGAGCAGATCCACGGCCTGCAGAGGATCCCTCCCTGATGCAGGAAAGGGATCCACGAGCCTGAGGGACGGAGGTCGCTCTGTCCTGGGCAGGTGTTGGGCTCAGCACGGGGCTCTGCAGGGGCTCACGGGAGTCCTGGCTGCCTGGGGGCAGAGCTGCCCTCGGGAAACCAAGGTTTGGGGTCAGCTGCCCCACACGCAGGGCAGCAGTTCTGCGTCACTGGTGGTGTGAGCATGGGTGTGTAGAGAGGGGTGGCTTTGTGATGGGTTTTCAAGAAAAACAGAGGCGTGGGAAGGTTTCTGAGCGATCCCTGCTTTTCTCTGCCTCACTCCGCAGCCCCCTGCGGGACTACAGGGCATCCCCTTACCTGCTGCTGACCAGGATGAAGAAGCAGGACAGCTGAACGAAGTACTGGGCGCGCATCTCCGGCCTTTGGCAGGAGGACTTCTTGCGTTGCAACGCGCCTTCGACACGTGCCGCTTTTCTCCGAGACGCTGGTGCAGAAGGGGTGCCGCGGAGCTGCTCCTGGAAGGATAAGCCTGGAAACGAGGCACGAGGTGACGAGACAGCCCAGGGGCTGCTGCACACGGGGGGCTCCCCGACTGAGGACTGAGCCGATCCCTCGGTGGTAAACCAGCTTCCGTTTTCCTGAACGCTTTCCACGGTGAGTGGCGGCTTTTGTGCCCCAGTCGGTGCGAGGATGAAGCTCCGCGTTCAGCCTCCCCTTCACCCGAAATCCCGTTTGCGTGGGATTGGCCTCGTTCCCTGGATGGTTTCTGGCATTTATGACCTCGTTTCAATCCAGCATCATCAAAGGGGGATGAGCAGCCCCTGCTCTCTGCACTGGTGCCCAGGTGCAGGTAACACCTCGCCCATCCTACCCCTGTGCCCAGAACAGGCCCGTCCCTCTGCTCTCACACCAAAGCGCGCTGGGGACCGGCTGTCCCTTGTTCGAGATGTCACCTCGTGGTGTGACTCGTGTCCCCCGCGTGAGTGACGCTATTTGCACGTGCACCTTTACCTCTGCGCCAGGCTCCTGCGCGCGTTAGGGGAAGGAAAGCCAAAGCGTTGCGTAGTCTGGAGTTTGCCTTCTCACCTGTGTCACAAATAGCAGTATTTTGGAAAAAAAGTAGTATTGATCCTTAAATAAGACTTGAATATACCCAGTTTGTCTCTTCCTTTTCTTGTCTTGCTTCAGAAGCGCTGCTCAAACGTAGCGTCGCTTGGGGATTACCTCTGCTAAGGTGCACGTAAAGGCCTGGTGCTGCAGGGACTCCAGGCGCAGGCGAGCGGTGGTGCCCGCTGGGGTTATCCTCACACCAGTGCTGGCTTTGCAGAGCTTCGCGCAGTGCCCGTGGTACGTTGCACCTCTCTCGTGGGAAGGTGGTGAGCTGGTGTTCAGGTCCTCGGGGAGAAACTGAGCTCAACTGCAGGTCAGGAAAAAAAAAAAATAACCGCTTTCCCCCCAAACAGCTGAGCCAGCCGCTTAAAAACGTACTTTTATTCTGAAAATAACAGTGCAGAAACCGGATCACAGGAATACATTCCTCAGCTGTGTTACACAGACCCACACGGGGGGAGGGGGGGGATCATCTGACAGCATGGTTTGAAGCCACAGGTGCTTTGGCACAAAAAAAGTGACAGTAACATTGTTAAAGCAAGCGCCATGGTCCCAGCGAGGGGGCAGCTATAATGAAAATACTCTCTGCGTTCGAGATCTAGTGTCAGCCACGCTCATGTCACTAGATCTGCCGCAGACGAACGTAAACCATGCTTACCCTAGCACAACAGAAGAAACCACTCGGAAAGGAACTGACAGAGGCTCCTTAGTGTTTTTGCCTGGAAGATGAAAGATACCGCAACGAAACCGAAGAGCAATTCGACGTCCGTGAGTAAGTTGGTAAGAGACAAGAGGCTTTTTTCGTAATACACAGTTTGTCCATCAAAGCCCTATTGCACAATGAGGACTGACGACTTTAGGGTTTATTTTCTAAAGTTTTCACTAGGTAACTGTAAAAGCACAAAGCAAAGAATCACTTCCTCTGTTGCCTTTAACGAGGTTAGATAGAAATAATAATAAGTTACAAACAGATCTGCCCAGCACCTAAGAGCATAATTCTAAGCCAGATAGCATCCTCTTGGGGAAAAAAAGAACAAAACTCATCCTATGTGGGGGGGTGCACTTCTGGTTTTCTTTCGGGGGAAGAGGGGCAGGGATTGATTTGTTTTAAAGTAAAAGAATTATAAAAGACAGAAAAGAAGCTGTGAAAATTTGGCTCTCTCTTTAAAGGTGTCTCAAGCCAGGTCTCACAGCAGTCAGGTTAAAAAAAAACCAACTCATTTTAACGTTTTCATGTCAGTTACAAGACATTGATTTTTTTTCCCTTTTCCTTTTCTTTGTGCAATATCAGAGCATGGTCTGAAACGCCTACAGCATTCGCACACGTAAAAATAGCAGTCACTGGAGGTTATTTTTTACACCACCTACGTTTCTAGGGTTATAGTGACGGGAATACAAATTTTAAAATAACAGCTCAATTTTTTTTTCATTTTGTTTTACGTTTAGGCTGAAAAAAAAAGCTAGTTACATCCAGGAGCTGAAGTAGATCTAGGAGATAAAAACCTCTTACCTTGAAATAGCCCCAAGGAGTTGCTATGGAGCAGGTATCAAAATCACATCTCGTACAACTTTTAATAAGGTTTCTTACAGGATCCAATCCTCTAAAATGTAAATGGAGGTGTGACAACCCTTTACACAGTCAGAAGAAGGAATGCTTAGCCTTCAGAAAACACTTTAAGGCAATGGGTTTTTATAAAATTACCAAGCCAGCAACCACAGCCACTGCTCTCAGCTCCATCACACCCTCCTGAGGCCATGCGCAGCTGCAGGAGCAGCAGCAAATTCCCCATCCATCCCTTCTGCTTTTAAAAAAAGCATCTTTCAGGCACCCAACATTTTTTATTTTAACTGCCTTTCCTCTTGCAAATGTCCCAAGAAAGCTGCTGAAAGCGAAGGCAATAGAGAAGATGAGTTATTTAAGCCCCTCGTGCTGCTTTCCCACCACCTTTAGCAGGCACGGAGCCTGCTGGGGGTGACAAGGGGCAGTGGCCCCAGCTGGACAGGGAAATGTGGAGCGGGGAAACCCCATCAGCTGGGGGCACTGGTACCCGCAGGGCATCCTGCTGGCCGTGCCAGCCTGCTTCATGGGGACACGGCACATCAGATCGAGAAAAGAAACACGTTAAAAAGCTAATCCCAGATAAAAATATTCCGTAAAATGGAAACTGAAGCTTAAATGATTGCAAAGCCTAAGCCGTGTGATTTGCCATACCCTGTAGCCTGCCTTTAAGCAGTGCCTGGACCCCCCCCGCAACATCAAACCCTACCACAGGCAACAGATCCAACTTGTAAGGCCTTCTGGAGAGCGTATGCTCAAGTGTCTTAAAAACTGCACTGAAGCACAGTCAGTAGTACCCTCCTACCATTCTTCAGTTGATTAATTTTCTTTTTTTAAATCACTAGACACTATTAAACAACAATACAAAAAAAAAAAAAACACAACATTCATACCTGTGCTGCCCTGCGCTTCCCAGCCAGCCCCAGCTACCCGACCCCTTCCACCAGACCAGATTCAACAAAGTCTGCTAACTTGAGCCGTCCTGTAAACACCAGAGCCTGAGACAGCTGCCAGAGACAAGGAAAACATCTATACAGAGAGACAAGGAAACAAAATTCTAGTCTCTGTGAGATCCTGCAGGTTGGACCTGTAAAGGACTGGCCTTGCCGTCACCTCTGTCGACGCACAGCGCTACTGAGTCGGGAAATTACTACACAGAGCACAATAAAGCCTGCAGCGAGAGCACTTACTGGACGGCTGCTGAAAAGCTGCAAGAAGATGCTTCTACAGGGACACAAAAAGACGCCTTGAAAAAAAGCACTATGTCTAGACTGAAATTCAGACGCAGGCCAAGAGGGTCGGAATACTTGCGCTTAATTCCTAGCATCAAACCGGACAAAGCATCGCTGGACCTCCTCTCCCTCTCCACCCCTCGCGTGGGATGCCTAGCAGGCTCGCAAACAAGCTGTACTTGGCCTCAAAAGCAACTGCTTCCAATTCAAAGACCTATAAGGAAGTTCTGCAACAGCAGGCTTCGAATTCAAGATCTGCTGGGGTGGGGTAAGGCCATATCCAGCCAGAGAGATTAAATGAAAGCAAATTCATTTCCAAGGCCACTGTCCCAGAGCCACTTTTAGGGCAGAACACGGTAGAGTGAAACACTTCCCCCCACGGGAGCGCAAAAAGGGGGAAAACAGCAGGGTTTGGCACCTGGGAGGGATACGTTCAGGAGTGCAGAGTGTAATCAGAAGGGTCAGAACCAGCAAATAAAGCGCTGTGCCAGCGTGCTGGGCTTTAGTCCCTCCACAACAGGCTTCCTGCGGGACAGCACCATCCATCACGCGGATGACTCAGGTGTGGCCTTTCTTTGCTGCGGTTCCCATTGTTTCCAGGACGTTACACACATACAACCTGGGAACTTTAACGCTGCTCTCGCTCTCAGTCTGAGCTGCTCCCGAGCCAAGGAGTGGCTCTGAGGCACCCGTGCAGGGCTGCAGCTGCTTAGCAGGGGATAAAAAAAGGGAGCAAGAGTCAAATGTAGATGGAGAGGGGACAAGACAGGGTTTTTAGCAAGTCTGTTACCTGTTTTTTTTCAAGGAGGGTTAACCTAATAAACAACAAAGCTGTTGGCAGGCATTTAGAATCACTTATTACTTCCTTACTTTAATACCTGAGAGCTACCACACAAAACCTACGTGCAGCAGGTAAGAAACATACTTCCATTTCTCTCCCTTTTCCTGCAAACAAATCCTTTTGGAATAATGGTTTCATCTGCTTCGTTTTTTTAAAAAACACATAATAATAATAATTAGCTTCCTGTATTAGCAAGGAACAAAACTTTTGCTAGAGTCATTTCCCTTTCATTCCTATATGGATCCCTTGAGTAATAAATAGTGCAACAGCTGGCCGTAAGTTAACTCAGTCAAGCACAGGAATACATACACCTGGCTGTATATTATTCACCATATATGCACATGTATATTCACCACACTTTAGGCACAGCCTGTCACTTCAATAATCTTTACAGTCTCCAAGTGGGATTCGTGGTCTGGTAATTGCAGCGATTTGGTTACTCACCCAAACGATCTGCTCCTGTGGACGTACCGTCTGCCCCCGCTGACACGCCAAATCATCCACTAAACATCATTTTATGAGCTGGGTGGAAGAATCTGTCATTTTTTTCATTTTTTTCAGCGGTGAATCTGGTAAATCCTCTGTTTCTGGGAAGCGCTGAAACACTTTATGAGCTTGCTATTCACAAAGTATGCAATTGTGACTCGACCAAAGCTGAAAACATTTACATAAATGAACGGCTGCGGTTCTGCCAACCCAACCAACCAAGCCTAACTTGTAAAGAGATCTGCCCCTTCCTCCCCTGAATGATTTTTAAGTAGCTTAAAGCGCAATAACCACAAATAGACCTTTAACTACCAGCTGTATAAAACCCAAACTGTTAGTCTATAAAAAAAGGACGGGATAAACTCTATGCTGTAACCTGGTTTAGAAAATGATCTCTTCGCTTATAAATATAGTATTTTTTCTTTACTTTTTCCTGTATTTATCTGTGCTCGTGATAAGCAGCTTGCTATTTCACTAGAAGTGGTTTTCACCCCTAGAAGAAATCCTTTGCAATCCACCCCGCTGCTGCAGCACACCAGCAGAATAACTTCTGTCCCAAAATACCTGGCAAGCCGTGCAACACGTCTTTATCCGGAGCCGGTCACATATTCTGTACAGAATTTAAGAGACAATTGTCCTGTCGTCTCCTGCTGAAAGCCTGCGTGTACAGAGGACCTGACCAAACCTGCGCGATAACCTCGAGGACCTCTCAGCGTGGCACGATTTGCAGTTCCCTTTTAGGCAGTGCAATACATTCACAAGTTCCCATATCCTACCTGGGATATGTAGTTAATACACCCCATCCCCCCCCAAAAAAAGAAAAAAGAAAAAGAAAGAAACGGGACAGTTTCCTCAAAAGGGGGAGACAATTATTTTTTGCTAATGGCAAGATTCAAAAGGTGCTTCATAAAATATAGTTGATATCTGTTCCCATGCATTACATTCCCATCTGTATAAACTGTCCCTGCAGTGCCAGAATCCCTCTCAATACAACATTTTTTTCCTGTAACGCTCCAATCCCTGCTTGGATTGTTGGCAACATCAGCAATGCTGCACAATTCCCTGATAATTTTTTTTTTTTTTTTTTAATTAAATGCCCTTCTTCCTGCCCCCAAGCCCAAAACGCACGCACACGGACACGCACGCCACCCCCAAGCAGCTTCTCAGTGACTCAGTCGGGACAGCTTCACAGCTCCGCACTCCGTGCAAGCGAGAAAGTTTTTCCGAAGAGGCCACGCACAACCTTTCGTATCTCTGCCTTCGAAAACACGCGGGCCCTGATGCAGATTAAGAACCGTAAAGAAAAAAGATTCCGTGGAAAAATGGCACAGACCTAGAAAACCACCCACCGCCATTTAAATTTCAATATCCAGCTGATGTAGACAATATATTCTTCCCCCCCCCTTTTTTTTTCTTATATATATTTTGAATAGAGCTACTTTCCTCTGTTCAGCATCCCGATCACAAAACAACTAAAGATGAGGGCCGAGGGAACGGGAGAGCGGGGAAGAGCAGGTGGGAGAATTATTCAGGACGATGACACCGTATCAGGAATAATTATTTCAGCACAAGAGCCTCACCGCAATACAGGTTTTAGGTTTTGAAACCAGTTCTTTGGAGGAAAAAAAATGCACGATCCCACTAACACGATGGAACTTTGCTTCTGTGCACGGCTCGACGGAGCAGGTTTGAATTGGGTGGTAGGTCAGCCATGTTCTGATGCGATATTTTCGCCGGTCCTCACAGTTTAGAGGCGAGGTTTAGCAGGCACACTTCTTCTCCTCCGGCTTTGCCGAATCCAGCTTCCCCGAGCTTCCTCCGTTGGCTGTGTCAGAGACTTGCGTCTTGTCCACGCACTGCTCCATGCGTTTCATTATCAAGTCCAGCAGCGTGTCCACGGCCTTCTCCACGTTCTGGCCGGTAGCAGCACTTGTTTCAAAGTAGGGGATGCTAGGGCGAAAAGGAAAAGGTTTACTGGAGAGGCTTTTAAGGCAACGGAGACTGAACTCTTGGTAAGACTCCTGGCCCAGCTATCGGTGGTGGGTTTAGCGTTAATGAAAACAGTGTGAGAGGTTTCTGGGGTTGTTGGACTCTATTTCCCTGCTCGCCAGAACCCGAACTCCTGTTCCTAGCACATGGTGGTGTCACGATATGCACACAAAGCAGAATCATTAATTAAAAAAAAAATAAATCTGTCCTGACATTTTGACTTCAAATAGTAAGAACGTCAACACAAACCTCGCCTGAAAGTCCTTCAGGTAACCAGAGCGTCTGCTTTAAAGAGAAACCGTGGTCTGCATCACAGAAAGTTTCAGGGACCGTACGACATAGCGTGTCACTGCAGGCTGTGTGGTTTCTCTAACAGGCATACTTATCAAAATATTTAGAAAAAATTACAGTATGTCTTTCAGTTGTTCAGAAATTCCTGACCCACAGCGGATGGATAAGGCAAAAACTGTTTCCCAACTTAGAACAGGGAGAGATTTTTCCCATATTTAAGGTGGAGATTATTTTTTTCCCCCAGGTATTGAAGAAAACATCAAAAATGTCCTTAATTTTTGCTCCTTTTGAGAACAATTTCTATAGGCAAGTTTCTTTAACAGATTTAAAACGGAGGCCTTCTTATTTTAATGCCGAGGTGAGCACAGTTTCTACACCTTTCTCATATGCTCTCTGGATGCCGAATCCTTTCACGTAAGCTTTCCATTCCTCCCAATTTCCTTCCAACCCAGAACTGGCACAGTACCGCAGAGATGCCCCATTACTGCCACTTTTGTCCCGGTCTTTACGCCTTCCAACTTCAGCAAGCGTTAAACCCACTGAGCGCTGGCTCCAGCGCAGAGCTGAAACGCAGCCAGGCACCAGCGCGGGCTCAGCCAGCACCCAGCCACGTGTCTGAGCGAAGACGTACCTCCTACACCAGCCTGCGTGCCACAGTTCCTGCAAGTCTCTGACTCACACCTCGGGTTGTAATCTACTGCAAATGCAGGCATTTGCCTGTTCCGAAAACACACCAAACCTGTGCTCCTTTTTCATACGTGAGCACCTACCCAGCTCCGGCACCTCCCCTCTCTCCCGGAACGCTGCTTCCTACACAGAACCTCTGCCAAAACACGATTTGAAAAGCCCACGCAGGCAGACGCATTTATGTCCACTATTTTAAAGTAACACTTATTTTTCCTGTAAAGACGACGCCTGTATCACATCATCATGATCTAGATGTTTTATGGTTTTTTGTGTTTCGTGCTATTTCCTACTCAAACAGGTTGATCTGAAAGCGTGACAAGCTAGGATCACTACAGAAGGCGTGTGATACTGCGCTGACTACATACCTTAGAGTACCTCTTTCTTGCAAGAGTCTCCAGCCAGTCATCAGCTATACTTCCAACAACCGTAACATTAAATTTTGCTTCTGCCATAATGTGCTTACCCGTATTTGTCTGCCAGATCTTTTGCTTGCCTTTCGTTTACCTCCCTTTGGTCGGATAAATCAGCTTTATTACCAATTAACACGATATCTGGATTCTCACAATATGCATTGGCTTGCAGCTGACCTAGAAGGAAAAATAAACAGGAGAGTTAAGAGAATGCTGGAAGTGCCTTAGAGACTCAGACTGCTGACAAAACAATCCAAAAGGCCTGCAACACAGAAGAAAGTAGGGACTCAACTTGGTAAGCAGTGGAAGATTGCGATGACACCAACCTTTTAGTGGGAGGAATCTCTGAAGAAATTCAGCTAGTATATAAAATCTGATGGAGCTGTTTTCACAAATCTGCCTGGATTCTTGCATCATCCCCACTTCAGCTCACTGGCTGGAAAGCTACCAGCTGGAAAAGCAGCAACCTCCGTCCTTCCAGAACTCTAAATACCCTCAATTAAATACAAACTTTAAGAATTTAACCTTTCTTTCACTTTTAGTCAGGTGGTTGTCCCAATAAAAACTCCCTACAGGTGCCAGCTGTAATTCCATTTGCCTTGTTAAGGGTCAGAATACATTCAGCTGTTCAGTTAGTAAGGCAAATACTATCTGCTTCCAAACAAGAACTTCAAAGACCGATTTTAATCAAAACCTCAAAAGCAGGAAGGAATCTCATTCTGTTTTGCTAATACAAATCACACCATTAAACTAAACAGCATTTCCCAAGCTCCTTTGTATCATCTCAGATAAGGAGACTGGCCAAAGAAGTGTCAAATACCAGAAATTTTCAAGAGGCGACAGATTTGTTTGGATTGTACCAAATCCAAACAAGATTATCAAGTATGTGTTCAGAAGTCTACCATGCAAAAAAAATAGAAGAAAAGCGTGCATCTTTCAAATCTGATGAAACTTTCGCCCCAAACCAAAGGGCGTATCCTGCTCGAGGCAAGTCAGCGTAGCCCAAAGTAAGTCACAACAGGGTGCCACACTCCACAGGACCACAATCCACGTCCTCCTACCTCTGGCAGCCCTTCAGTTGTAATGGCGCATGCAAGGATGACAACTCATCTCATGTGCATCTCAAACCTTGATCCGGAGCAGAGGTGCTTTAGAGCACACAGGCTGTGAGTACCTCACATATGGCCGCTTTAGACATAAATACCTTTGAGGATTTTCCAGTTCACCAACGCTGATACACACAAAGCCTAGAAGCACAAAATACATGCAGGAAAGCTTCAAGTCAACCAATAAATGCAAACTCTGTAGTTCTACTTACTCATCCAATTTCTGACATTTAAGAAGCTCTGTTGACTGGTGAGATCAAACATCAGTAAAAAGCCCATAGCATCTCTGAAAAATGCTGTGGTGAGGCTTCGAAACCTGGAGGAGGAAAAAAAAAAAAAGAGAGCATAGCTCTATTACAAAGTGAGCTCTAAGATTCGAGGTAAGCACATTTCTTTGGCAAAACGGAACTGAGTAAGGAGAAAGAGATGAAGTAAATGAAAGGTTTTCCAAATCACTTGTGAAAAACTATTAAAAAAATCCCAGTCAGAAAAGTCTGCATGATTTAAAGGATGTACATTCCCTTGGAAGTAAAAAAAAAATAAAATGTGATTTTCATTTTAGCTATGATACATCACATCAGTCAACACATATTAATCAGTGTGTTAGTAACTGGCCAGAGGAAGCTTATACGTGAGAAATAAACATTGTTGGTGACTAATGCATCAGCTCAAATTCTGTCTGATTTAACCTGGGACGGAGACAGAGAGAGAGAGAAGAGCTGGCTAATGTAAATAAGCTGAGACAGAAGCATTTAGTGCATCACAGATCACAGGGACACGGATGCTTCTGGTGAGATTACATGCACTTAGCTGATGGATGTGCACTGCCCAGTACAGTAACTATTAAAGAAAATAAGAGTAGTTGGCTGTTTACACGCTTTCGATTGTTCGATGCAATTTTCTACTGGTAAGCTCAGCAATAAGGAAAGGCAACCTGGTTTTGCAGACCTCTAGCCACACGTGCGCTCTGTGCATTTACACTCCCCTACAGGCTTCCCGCAAAGCCATGGAGCTGGACGCAAGTACAAACCATGGAACTGCAGCCGTTTGTCACCAGAAGGTCACAACTCTGTTCAAATCAGAAACGTGGAGACAATCCAAACGATATTACGTGTTTCAGAGTGCTGGCAAACCACGCAACGGCACTCTGGTGTTTTGTATATGGCGGGGATCGACCCCATCCCAAAACAGCACTATATAATCAATCCTGCAGAAACTAACGGTGGCAGAAACAGAAACGGGTATTTCATGACACACGTATATACAGATTAAAACAAAAGCTCTCCACATAAATATGTCAGATACCCTGACACACTCTTTGTATTTCTTCTCAGCAAAAAGAAATAGCCTTGAAATGTTTAACTTTTAATACGTAGATGGTGTTTGAGGGTAAGCACGAGAGATGCAAACAAAATTTCAGCTTTCTTCTGCTTTTCACATGGCAATAACCCCTCCCACACAGTGTTGGCACTGCTTATTTAGAAACCCGAAATCTGCCTCATCACTACTCTGCTTCCTCTGCAGTAGGCGGACGCTTTCGTCCACTGCTCCTCAGCTGCTGTTAGAGGTGTGACGTGCAATTTCTTCCCTTGTCAACAGATGGTATCAGCAATCATGCTGAGGGCAACCTCACACACAAAACCCAGCCGGGGAAGCTTAAGAAAGCGGCACGCACACTTCTCCCTCTCAAAGAAAAACAACAGGACCAAGTTCAATAGTGCCAAGTGGAAAAGGTCTCTGGGAATAGCAAACATCCCTGCAAACAGAAGACGGGGAATAACTGGTTAAGGAACTCTTCTGCAAAGGAAGATTTGGGCCACTCACGAATTTCGCATCCATCAACCACAGTGTGCTGCTGCAAAGAGGGCAAGCGCGACCAAAACCATGCAAGCAGTCAGCGTTGGTAAGACTTGAACCAGAACTCTCCACCCCGTTGCATCCTGGTGATGAAAGGGACATCAGTCCAGGGCAATACAGAAGAGAACGTGCTCCTAACAGAAAGCCTGAGCAAGTCAGGGGCACTTAAACTGGAGAGGACTTAAGGAAGGTGTCACGCTGTTCTGGACCTCGTCCATCGGAGCTGTGAACACCCGCACGAATGCAGACTGCACAGCCTCTGTGAGCAACCTGCTCCGGTGCTTAACCGCTCGTGCTGTTAGTGCTTTTTTTTCCTTCTACCTACTAGGCTTTTGCTTTGCTGCAGCTTGAGCTGGCGCCTCTGGTCCTCCAGCCGCGAAGCTGAAAAGAATCTGGTCTGCCTCATGTGCCTCCGCCTCCTGACCTGTTTTAAGGGCACTCCACTGGACTTCAGTTATCAGTATAAAGTACCTCATCCTGGGGGGCCCAAAAATGGGAACAGTACTCCAGATGTGGCCTCAGAAGTGCTAAATAAAGCGTCAGAAAAAGCTTTATTTCTGGAAAATACTTTTCTTGTCCCAAATTAAGAGGATTTTTGAGATTCTTCACATGTATGGGCTAATGGTTTACCCACAAATGTGGAAAAACTCAGACTTCATTTCTAACGAGCTGAACTCTTACCTTTCCTGTCCAGCGGTGTCCCAAAGCTGGAGATGCACCTTGAAGGCTTTTCCTGCAGATCCATTTGGTCCTCTGCTATTGTATACCTAACGAGAGAGTGCAATCAGTAAACACATGAATCACACGAAACCTTCGTTTGGAAGGTTATTTGGTCACATTTAGTACTTCAAATTAGACACCAGTTCTGTAAAACCTGGTATAGCTCTGTGCTGAGCAAGCTTTCTGCGCTCTGCTTCGTTGCTGTCCTTGCAAGATTTGCAGCTGGCTGACAGCGTTAGCCACTATTACTAGAACTATTTTTGATTCGTTAAGTCCTGTTAGACATCAGTGACTTCCTTACCAACTGCACCCGTAACCTTGTGGCGCTTAAAAGAAAGCACCGTGACCTTTTTCTGGGGCTCAATTCCTTATTGAACAAAAACAATGTGTACACTAACCGTTACAGTAAAAGACAGAAGGAAAAAAAACAAATACGAGCCATTTTTGTTCTCTGAACTTGCTCAGCAGACTCTTAGCAATTTTAAAAGCAGGGAAACGTTGCCCCTGCATTTACAGCAAGAAGATACGGACTTTTTGGGCATGTCTTTATCCAGATGCTCCACTGACCTTATTCGAGGAAGAGGAATGCTTCTTCGCCTGCTCTCTCTGGGCTGTAAAATACAGCATTCAGCTTTCCTGCTCAACCCAGTTAATATTAATTGGGGGTTGGACTAAATGACCTCGGGAGGCCCACTACGACTTTGGAATCACAGAATAACCTCGGATTTATTTAAACTGCTGTAATTTCAACACGTAGCTTCTAACCAGAACATGCTTTTCTTTCCTTTGTGGCAGGTGCCAGATCTGAGAATCTGAGAAGAACCAGCAGGATCAACCACACACCACGCTTTGCGAATTAAATAGGCTCACTGAAGCATGTTCCTGCAATACCCAGCATTATAAACAGGGAATTTCACGGGGTCATTTTTTAATATGACTTTTACGCACCACAAGAACACACACACATTGAACCTTTTGGATCTCCTTCTTAAAAGGACGTGTTATTCAGACGGACCTTCCAGATGTTTTAAAGCTCGTAACTGCGCGTGAGGCGTAGTTTCTTCCGTCCTTATAAAACCCATCTCGCCCCAAAATGTACGGCAGTGGAAAATTACAGAAGAAATCTGTCTGCAACCTTTCGCAGAAAAGTTCAGCCCCCTGGAAGGAAGCCAGCACCCGTGTTCAAAACACACTAACGAGCGTCTGACCAGGCAGGGAAAGAGCACGCCAGCAATCTGCGTGTTCAGACATTTCCTTGCAATAAAACTGCTTTTAATGTTTTCCTCTCGTTCTATCAGGGGAATCCAGCGGTGCGGTGGAGGCACCGGGTTCCCCTCCGACCTGTGCATCGTGCTTAACCGGTCTGAGCTGCTGGAGTGCTGATTAGGAGTAATTTAAGACATAATCCAGAGCCCTGATTCTTTTATTCTACCTCAGGCCTAATGATTAATTCTCTAGTACTGCTGATTTACAAGAGTTACCTGCTAATTGCCTGGCTCCCCACGGACCTAAACGCACCTAGTGTGTCCTGACCACACTATAAACCCGTGTGCTGCTATGGCTCAAGCAGGGGACCAAGAAAAGTGTGATTTACCCCTAAAACCCATATGGGGCAGGGGACCAAGAAATATATGATTTACCCCTAAAACCCATACAGGGCCATCTCTTCAGTGGGGCTGGCAAGTACCCTCCACAATGGCACCACCGAACTCAACACCACAGCCACAAATGCTCTCAGCCATAAAAAAAAAAGTTGTTAGGGAGGTTTTGGGTGTCTGGGGGAATGAAGCTCACCTTTTTGCACAGTAACAGGGACCGGAAAACACGTGAAATGGCAACACGTGAACAACTTTATATTGCCAACGCATTCATTCTCGTTCAACTACTTCAAAACTGGGAAAGCTTTTAAGAAAAATATTTTAAATGCTTTTTAACTCTTACATCGACCTGATGGGGCTGAGAAACATGGCTTTGTTGAAAGTAAGTAGTGGGAAGTTTTGTCAGAACTTGACTTCTCAGGAAAAAGGGTCTGCCCCTCTCCAGACTGAAAAACTCTCCACAAGCAGCGGTTCTCCTGCCCCTTGAGCATCTCTGCATTGTCAAGGCTTCCAAGGACTTTTCGTGCAAAATCCTTCAAGTATTTAAATTTTAAAAAATGCAAATTTAAAGAGGTCTCCATATGTGAACTGGGCAAGTATTTACATCTTTTTTTATCAAATAAAGAACTAAAATCATCCTCCAGGGTCTAATATCTTGTATTTATCATGGTTTCACTGTTCAAGCAAGCCGGAACGATTCCTATTAGGAAGTTGAATTTGTCCCCTATATTTAGCTTGTATCTGGTATCAGGATGTACGAGCAGATACATTAGTCATGTGAAATTAAAACAGAGCAAGCATGCTCTCATATTCCTGAAAAGAGTCTGACTGACGCTACAGAAGACTCTCATCTTCTATTTAGGATAAAGAAATAAATGCACTGCGGAGCAGGCTTGCACGCCTTGCATTAGGAACTACATCAATCCTACAAGGGCTGCTGATAACAGACTGCTTGCACTCATTTGTCAGCCCTGCTGCTGATGGGGAAGCAGGGAAGCAGCAGGCTCTTTTGCTAGTTTACCGTCTGATCTGGAAGCGAGCTGAAACTTCTGCGTTTCTGAAAGTTTCCATCTTTTCTCTTTAAATTTTTATGTTTTGGGGCCGGAGTTATTTCTAGTCATAAGCAAGCACACCTCATTCACGAGCACTATGGAAACCTGTTCTTGGAAATATGCAATAAACCACTTACCAGTCCCGCATTGGGATAAAGATAATGGCATTTTTCTCCTTTATCCAGTTCCTAATTATGATTTGCTTAAGCCAAGAGCTAGACGAGGAAAAGCATTATCAACATGCCATATCCCACAGCAAGAGAAGCAGCACGCATCGACGTCAAATTTGTTCTCAGCAGTAACGAATAAAGATAAAAGGAAGCTGCTATCATTCGTACGAGACAACTTACCACTCGTTTTTCCCGAAAATCTATCCCTACTGTCGTGATGAATTTGGGATTAAATTTGTTATCGGTGTATCTGTAGAGGAACGTTGTTTTTCCAACCCCAGAGTCTCCAAGGGCCAGGAGTTTGATCAGATAATCATAGTCTCCATCAGTCATAGTGCTAATTTTTAGGAACCTACGTAAAAAGAAGAAACAAAATGTTTTAAAAAGAGAATGACCCCTCCCCTTTTCTCTTTGTTTTTGCCTCATTTAGAGTTCTGGCCACTGAAATGCCGCTGGCCTGTGTGCACGGTCGAAAATTACGTCCTCTGGAGCTGCACGGCCTTCTGAGGCTGTTCCTTCGGCTGACTCCTCCCGGTGGGCTTCGTCCCAGGAACCATCCACCGGCTTTAGGAGCAGCTTTTCATCGGTTAGAAAAGGTTCTGCTGCTGCTCCTCTGTAGGCGGGGGTCAGTGTCACACAGCCTGACGAAAGAAGGCTTGCAAAGACTTGCCTTGGATGACGAGACTTGCGGGGCTCAGGCTACTAACAGCACTGCATGAAGTTATCAGGGCTACGTATTTTTATCTCGACAGAGACGTGTTTTTCCCTCAAAGAACTAATTAAGAAGCAGAGTAGGCAATCATCCCGGGGTCACCGTTAATAAAGGCAGGGCTCTCCCGCACAGTTTATTCACTAGCGCGACCAGAGGCACGCACATCTGCCTCGCTCCGCGACGCACGCAACAAAACCCGCCCCCTAATCAAATGCTGCCCGATGCTAATTGGAGTGAAGACGAACGAAAACCAGATGGCAAACCCGCAGCGTGGGCTCGGCTCTGCCACAGTGAAGTTGCTTTTTTGCCTGCAGCTTGATTTATTTCCTGCAGGCCAGGAGGAAGCGTTTCGGGTTAGGCGATGTCCTGAGGAAACCACAAACAGCTCCGGGTTTAGGCTATTTTCTGCAAACGAGACCAGCAAAGCCTGCCCTATTAGGTACTTGTGAAACAAATACATCAGGAAATCACAGGGTAAGACAAATTCCCAGCAAGGGGGAAATCTCCCTCCTCTTTGCCAGGCTGCCTCCCAGCCCAGGCAGAGCTCCTGGAGCTAAATGTATGCCACCGAAACGATTCCCCTGAGATTTTCACGGCCCCACACAGCACGTCCTGAGTTTTCCCAACCTGCTGAGTCAAGCGACATGGTATATATGGGAGGGAAAATCCCATTACTGTATTGGCTTTGCCAAGTTTTGCCCTGCAGAGGAAGGAAAGGGGACGACATACGCAAGAAATAGGCCTATAAAATATTTATTCACCTGCTTGAAACGCCTTGATGAGGAGAAAACTGGAATTACGCGAAACACCAGCTGGTTTACATCCTCTTCGCTTGTTCTCAATGTGATTTAAGTCCCTCGCTTTTTCCAACGTTTTGTTAATCCCGAGCCCAGATGAACACATCCGTTCCGTTCGCATCTTTACGCTGAGATTAATCGCTGCGCTACCAGAGCGGGAGACCCGGGGTCACGCTCCATTCATAAAACCTCCTCCTTCGTTCGGTGCAAGCCCTTAATTTCCATCAGGATAAAACCTACGTTCTTGAGCACTTCAGTTAGCAAGCACTGGCCTGCTTCGCCTGAAATAGAGATCCCAGCCCGTTTTGACTACCCTGTATTTCAAGAGCTTTAAGGATAAAAGCAAGCTGGCTGCGTACCAAGCCGTTTCATTGTATGAGCCGCCTACCTCTGACAGATCCAGAGCCACCCAGAGAGGCAGGACAAGCTTGTGATCCAAATCCACCTGCAGATGACAAGGGTTTAAAGAAATTGGAGGAAAAGGCTCTCACCTGCATGCTTTGCTCTGCCTTACTCTGCCTCCGTCCTGCGCTCTTCAGAGGTCAGAGCGCCACCGCAGCACCGTCACCAAAATTAATTCAGTACCTTTCACCTTTCCCACGGTACCTCAGGTTTACCAGCAGGGTGAGACTACTTTCTGCCCAGATGTTCAAGGATGATCAAAATCAAACTGTTTCTGGTCAACGCAGTAACTCTTCTTTGGGTAATTCATTCAAAAAATCAGAAAAAAGGAAGATGATTCCCCCCTCCCCGACGCCTGCCTGTTAATACGAACGGTCCTCTCCGCGGCCAGACCCAGGGCATCCTGGCAGCCTCACCCTCTTCCTCGCTTCACCCTCTTCATTCTCCTGACTCCTTAGGAAAGTAAGTTCATAACACGTAGGACGAAGCCTATTTATTCCCTTGGCTTGGAACCTGAAGCCACTAAGAAACCCTTCCTAGCTTGGCGAGCTCTTTGATGGAGACCGGCTGAGCACGCTGCGCGAAACGCTGCCGGCGGGGAGCTCACGGGCCAGACCCATCCTCTTCCATCCCATTTCCATCACTGACTTAATGCTCGCAAAATGCTGCCGTGCAGCAAACCACGCTCTCGTTCCGCGGGAAATTTTACCATGAAGATCTTCACTTCGTTTCGAATGAAAATGCTAAAACTATTACTGCTTACTAGCAATTACTATTAAGTAAAACATCTAAGCTTGCTCTTCACCGTGTCTGTGATTTAATTGGGTTTAAAAATTCTGAATGTTTCAATTTGCTCCATGGCAAATGTTACCTTAGATAATACCTACAACTGAGGTATAAGAATCAAACTATAATATCTGAGGTTCATAACAAAAAAAAGCCTTTACTTCAAGCGTTTTTGCGCAAGTCTCAAAAACACATCAAAATTTTCCACTAAGAAATCAGCAAGGCCTTTTTTAAGAAAAGCGTAATATACTTTTCTTCATTCTAATCCAACTGTAATTATAAATGGCTCAATAGATGGAGCTCCTGAAAAGAAATACCCATGGGCTGTAATGTACAAGTCTCATGTAAAGACAACACAACTTAATTCATGGTTTTCCATAATGGTATCCCAACAAACAAACACAAAACAGCCCAAACCACCACCACCACCGGATCCTGGCATCTTACCCTTCAAGTCCTCACCACCCCGAGAGCATCGCACGGGTCTGAAATTGTACTAGAAGCTATGGCAGACGAAAGGCAGCTTGCCACTCGACTCACCCACCTCACCTTCCAGTTCCAAGCCCTGCTCTCGCTCTGGTGGCGTGTTATCGTCCGGAACCCAAACAGAGCTCCCAGCCGTTCCTCCCCAGCCTTCCCGGCAACGTGGCCGATAGCCAGAGGATGATAAATGTGTCATTTCGCTGCTGTTCTCCCGGGCTGTGCGTCGAGACAGCGCCTGATTTTAACGACACTTCCCTGCTTTCTTGGCAGACAAGATTCCCATCTAGACCAGAAGCAGCATCCTGTTTCTTGATTGATTATTTTCTCCCATCCCTATTTAATGTTCTCTAACTACAGGGTAAGAGATCGTTTAAAATCTGGCACTTGTCAGCAGATGCTCCAGAGAGCGTTTTCTCAATAGAGAGACAAGGCTTCAAATAAACCAGCCTAACCTTCAGATGTTTTAGTTGTAGCCTACGGGAGAGGCAAATCTACTCCTCGGACACCACACTGCTGCTCTGCACCCGATGGGGAATTCGTAAGAAGCACGCTTTGGCTCTCCCTGCACGCTTGGAGGAGTATCTCGAGCACAGCAGCATGACCCTCCGGCATCTCCTACAGCGGGGACACAAGGAGTTCGAAGCACATCTGCCGGTATCAGCACATTTCAGCCTGGTATCAGCCGACACCACGAAGCGTGTCCTGTTTTGCTTCCTGACAGCCTCACCCTTTCCTATGTGGATTTCCCAGTTCTCTTCTTGCACTTTCCTAACAGGCCAGAGATGGCACGGCTGCTCGGGGCTGACTGCACGCCGCATCCTCTCTTCTTCCATTGGCACTGCTCCTGAAAAACTACAAGTACGGTTCCATATTGAAATCTAACCCGGTTTTGAAAAAAAAAAAAAAAACACATTAATTTTGGCTGGGCACAAACTGCAGAAAAATGGTTTCAACTCAGAAACTCTTTTAACTCTCAAGACGTTTAGACGTGTAGTAAAAACAAATCAAGCAGGCTAAAACTCTGATGAACCTAACCTAAAAATAGAGCCCGTTAAGTCATATTTTCGCCCTCTCGGAAGTGGAAGGGGTTATTTTATGAAAAAAATCTTAAAACTTTTAAAAACCCGTCCAGTTTGGAATTTAGATGTTGAAAGGATGCCCTAAACAAACAGACGACACGCTGAATTTTCTGATAATGCATTTTCTAATTAATGGAGACGGTTGTTTAAAAGAGGACATCTTTATACTTACGTAAGCAGCTACTGGGAATATCATTAAGGAAAAGCTATGCCCGCAACGAGAGAGAAGTCAGTTCCAGAAAACAAGATTTTCTTCCCCGACGCATTATTAGTTAAAAGGCCAACACACACAAATGTTGGATAAACAGCGTTAGCTCTAGAGAGCGCGGGATGTAAAATGGCAGCGCACATATTGTACCAGCAGCTGGTCAGCAGAGGCTCCTTCCCTCCGCGGCAAAACGCGTCGGCACCACCGCGATTCATCTGTTTTTACATTGAAAAAACCCAAAGCTTGAGGACAAAAAGAACCGGTGACGGTCAGCGGCGGGACGCAGGTGACCAGGACACTCGTCACCCACGCAGGCGCGAGCGGAGATGTCCCCGCTACCAACGTGTGGAAGGTGCCGATGGGCAAAGCCGCCCCGGGGGAGGACGGGCTGCCTGCCAGGCGCCCTCTTCCATTCGCTTCTCGACGACAAAAACCACTCACGGCAGTAGGTTCCTGCTGCAAATCGGAGCCGGTACGTACAGAGGGATGGAACCGCGTCGTCTCTAGCTCTGCGTGACCTCCTAACGAAACCATCCGGGCTGTTGGATCAGAATATCCGAGGGAAAACTGAGCTACTGAAAGAAGACAAGGCAAAACAAACCAACTACAGAATCTGCCCTGAGCCCCCAGCCTCAGCAGCCAGGCCACGCAAATGCTCAACCAGGACGACGAGACCTTCCAGGTGCCAGACTGGTTTTACCCCAGGTGAGAGCAGTTTTTAACCATACCTTGAAGAGAGAAGCCGCCCCCTGGTTTTCCGGCTTCTTTTTGTCTTGTTTTCAATCCCTGAGGCCTCTGCGCACTTTATGAAGAGCTAAATCCTAGTCCCACCCCAAATACCCACAGCCTGGTGGGACAGCGTATCCCAAGAGACAACCCCTCACCGATCACATCCTTAACATCCGACTCATCAGCAGGCACATCAGACACCTCTTCCCTAGCAGAAAGCACCTCAAGGGAAGGCTGCAGGACGAGGTGGGACGCAGGCAGAAGATTTAAATGAAATTTAAGAGCGCGTTAGCGGACAGTAGCCTCACAAAGCCTTCCCGAGCAGACAGATGGGACACGGCGATGGCGAGATAAAGCTCCAGCCAGTTACCCCAGCATCACGCCATGCTTTGTCAGCAGTCACCCGCCAAAAAAGCGGAGCCTCACAGCTGCCAAGGAAATGGCACACAATGAGCCAAACGCTTTTTGTTTTTTCCCTAAAAAAAAAAAATAAAAAATCGAAAAACTCGCTGGAGCTACGCTGAGCTGAAACGAAAGCTGGCTCCTCTCCTCAAAACCGGGCTCATGCACTCATTCCCACACAGGAGCAACAATACAGAAGAAATGGAGCAGTGGCGTGAGACGAGAGATCTCCCATCCTTTCCTTCCTTAAAGCAGAAAACCCCAAAGGACCGGAGGGAGCACCACAGCATTTGAGCGCAGACAGGTTCAGGATTTGGGACGTGGAGGCTCTTGGCCGGCCTCAGCCCGGTGTTTCACGCCTGAATGTACAAGGAGTGGACGTGCACTGGGCACAGCTCCTATTAAATGCAGGAGGAGGAGGGTAACGGGGGTGCTGTCACAAGCACCGGGTCACCTCGCGCCCTACCAGCACCACCCAACTTGCCATAAAGCCAAAGGGCGAGTCCGAGTAGCTCTTTGCTGCCTTGCCGTTCAAACCCCCTCAGCCTCTCCTGCTCCTCTGAAGGCAAGCGCGACCTACCACTCATTACGTTCCTTATCTGTCATGAAAAAAAAAAATAAATTCTATGAAAATTTAGGAGCTAATACGGTTATCGGAAAGGCACCAAGTGGGTTAGACTTCCCTTTTAGCTGCAGGAACACGATATCGTTATCCATGCTTCATCTGTCCCTGACCTTATCAACTTCTGGTTGTTGCGGATCCAAAACTCATCACAAATCTTTTGCAAAGCTCCTTTGACAAAAGCCAGCCCTCGCAACCACACGCACGACTCTTAGGCTGCTTTTTGCCAGCTCTCTGTTTAAATTCAGGAACCCCGACAAGCTGGTGAAGACACCCAACTGGTTGATTACATCTTTAACCCCATAACTGATCCCCAAATCAAACCCTAACCTGCCTTTTGGAGCATCTTCATGGCGGAGAATTTAACAAAAAGTCCGAATCGAGACTAAGCCTTGGAGAATTTCTGCTTTGTGCTGCCTGCAGATAACGAGCTGTATGCACAGCAAAGGAAAAAAAAAATGATGATGATGAAAAAACAGGCATATAAATGTGGGAACGGGTCAGAGCTGGGAGGCCATCCTCTTTACAGAAGCTTCTGAAACAGAGGAAAATTAAAAGCTTCTACTTTTTATCCTCCTTCTTCTACTTTTAATAATTTCTTTTTTAAACAAAAAGCTTCTAATTTTTCATCCTCTAGAGATGGATCCCCGTCCCTGGAGGTCCGCAGGAGGTTACAAAACCATGACTGAGATATTCAGCCAACCCTGCCCGGCACAGGAGCGGGGACTGACTGCTCTCCTAAAGTCCCGAACCCATTTTGCCATCTTACACCCGGCCCCTTGTAAACCAAAGCTGGTCAGAAACGACTTGTGGAAATTTGAAATTATACCACTCTTTCGCAACCCTCACAGCAGCTTTCCTTCTGCTGTCAGATGGGTAGAGGGGACTTTGGGCATACCTGAAAATTAATGGGTTTCATCCCATACAGCTGAGGACAGGCTCGGAAAGCTCCTGACGCTCTGAGAGCTCATTTAAACAAGCCGGGCAATCATGGTAAGCCACAAGAGCAGCCGACGCCTCCCTCGGCACGTTAAGGCGGATTTCCGTGCCCTGTACAATTCCGGTTAAATAAAAACGCACGACGGTGATCAAAACGGCTTGGCTTGTCGAATAATCCCATCCCATTTATCGCGGCTCTTTAAGGACCGAGAGAACTGTAAGGGAGGTTTCTTGAGACAGAAAGTCATCAGTTCTAACGCGCTAATGGCTATCGTACATTTAAAGCACCGCTTTGGAAAGAGCAGATCATTTCCTCTTTCTGCGGCAGACGATCTTATGGGAGCACTGAAGCAATCTGATTATTGCACGCAAGCTTCGGGACTCCAAGGCTACGGCGCTGCTCAGGCACAAACGCTCGTCCCACAAGTTTTGAACCCCTCGAAGCCGCAGAGGGCAATAAGCTGCCACAAGCAAGGTTAGCAGTGAGTTTTATCACCCTCATCTACTGGAACTCGCAGGTTTTAAAGAGTTAAAAGGATGCATAGATCCCCAAGCATCTTTTCCGCTACGATATTTGACAATTACATCGTCCGCGCTCCATCAGCCACTCCAGAGAGTTACTCAGTGCCTGATAAGCCCACTGCGTTTTAGATCACTGAAACTATTTCCGCGCTGCCTGGTCATTTTGTACGGCTGCACTGCCGAGAACAGAGGTGGAATATCACAGCACGGCAGGCCGGGATGCCCACACCGGGTCACGCTCGGATCTCCGCCGTCACATCAACCTAATGCCACCGAGGCCACCAGCCCGACCCGGGGATGGCGGGGAGGGACAGACTGCCCGGCCTGGCCTCGCCCCAGCACCACCCGAATCAAATCAAATCCTGCCCCACTCTACCACGCAACAGACATTGCTTCGCCGGGCCGTGCCTCAACACACAAAATGCAAAACGCGGACTTTCTGCTGCAGTAATCCTTGGTTCCTTGGTGAAAGAGAGCAAACCTGAAGCCTTCACGGGAAGAAGCAGCACAACGTATACGTAGAGCCTCCTCCGCAGCCGCTCAGAGACGACAGGAATGCCTTCACTCGCAGGAAAATCAGCTTGGAGGTCTGAGGCTGCGATGCGTGAACAGGGAGGGAAAAAAATAGCATCCTGCAGAAAAAGAAGCTGCGCAGCTTTCTCGAGCGCGAATTTGGACTTTCGGCAGGCTGGACTCGCAGATATCTGGGTAAGCAGCACGCAGCTGCGTTTTGTGCCACCTTCCTAAGGGAAGCATGTTTTTCAAGATGCCGTTACGCCAGTTTCTGGCGTGCGGCAGCAGGCACTTCGGTACTGACCGGGGCTGCGCTGTGCCAGCCGCAGCAACTCCTAGGCACGCGCTACGGGAGCGGGTTAAGGGAGCCTTCCCGCAGGGGCTGCCACGCAGCGCTGCTCCTCCCAGGGCAACGCCGAGCCCCGCGCCGTGAGAGCCGTCGCCTCCCTCTGCAGCTGTTCAAACTTCCCTGACACCACGGCTCGGCGGAGCCTTCCAGCAACGCCACGCGTGCCGACCTGCCAGCGGTACCTCCCCGCGCGTCCCCTCGTCACGCCCCACCTGGGGAGCTTCACCCGCCGCCGACGAACCCACCAGCTTTGTTGGGAAGAGTCCCTCGGCGCGGGGAAGCTGCTCCTCCTTCGAGTCGAGCTTGAGTAAGGGACGGGACGCGGCGGCACGCTCTCTTTCACCGGAGTGAATTAGCACGACTCCAGCGCTTGGCCTTTTTCCCCCATACGCCTGCAAGCGCGCGATCCCTTTCGCCTCCAGCGCTTTCCTCCACCCGCAGCCCGCAGCTTCGGCTTACTTTAAGGAGCGTTTCGCCCGAGTTCGGAGGCGGCGAGCTGTTTCCCTGCTGCTCCGCGGGCCTGGTGCTCCCGCAGGGAGCTGGGGTCCCAAACCCGCGGGTGACCCCCGTGGGGTGCGATGGGACCCCAGACCCCCCGGTGCCCGTGAGCGGGGCCGGTTTCCAAACGACAAGTGTATCCCTTCTGTGTCTGCGCCCATCTTCTTCTACGCTTCGTCTCCCGTTCTCGGCTCACCCCTGCCGCGGAGGCGCGGGTGCCGGCGGCCCCTCGGGAGCCATTTCGGGGTAACCACCTTTTGGGCGCGACGAAGCCGCTTCGGGCACCCCGAGAAGCGCAAAGCGAGGGGAGAAAGCCCCGGGTGCAGGCGGGTGGGAGCACCTCTGCGCCTCACGGGGCCTGGGGGGGGGGGGGGGCTGCCGGCTCCCTCAGCCCCCCCGGCAGGGACCGGGATCGGGCCCGAGCCCACCTCCCCTTCCCCTTCTTCCCCTTCCCCACCCCTCCGTCCGGCGGCGGGGGCCGGAGGTGCAGCCCCGCAGCCCGGCGAGCAGCGCTAGGCCGTGCCCGCGGCCGCCCGGGCTCCATCGCAGCGCCCCGCCGCGGGGCCGGGGGCCGAGAGCGGAGGGAGGGAAGGTGGAAGGGGGGGGGGTCCCGGTGCCGCCCGGCCGCCCCCCAGCCCGCTCCCACCGGCACCGACCTGCTCCGGGGAGCGCCGCGCCGCCTGCGCTGCTTCCTGCTGCCGGCGGCGGGGGGGCCGGGCGCCGAGCGCCTCCCTCTGCGGGCGGCCGCGGGGCTGGAGCCGGGGCGGAGGCGGCGCCGCCGGGGCCTCCCCCCGGGCCGAGGGCTCAGCCCCGCTCTCCCGGTGCCCGGGGGGAGGAGAGGCGGGGGGTCGTCTTCTTGCCCCGGTGCCGCCCGTTGCGTGTGGGGCTGGTCCCGCCCGGCCCCTCTCCGGCACGGAGCTCCGCGCACCGCCTCAGCCCGGCCCGTTGCCCCCGTTGCTCATCGCCCCTCTGAGCCCCGGGGGAGAAATCCGAAGGGCTTCGCCTCACCAGCTCGTGCTCCGAGCCGTGCCCCCCCGCTCCCCAAAAGCAGGCTGAGGCTGCC
Source organism: Anser anser (assembly GCF_964211835.1). Classification (NCBI taxonomy): domain Eukaryota; kingdom Metazoa; phylum Chordata; class Aves; order Anseriformes; family Anatidae; genus Anser; species Anser anser. The sequence continues at coordinate 15,750,961 of NC_139731.1, read as the reverse complement.
GGTCAGGCCGTGCTTCCAGCCCCGAGCTGTGAGAGTTCATAACCCAGTCGCCGCTGATCCCACCGCCCCGCGCTCCTGAGGAGAAACGGCACTCGGTAACTCGGGCGCTGCTCCTTCTGAAGCATTTTCGCACAGCAGCGGTAGGAGTGAATAACTTCAGGGAGCTGACAGCCAAACAGCACGGTTACCAGCGGCCCTGCTGCAGGCTCGTCGCTACTGGCGCGTGGCAAGGCCCGAAGGGGCTGCCTTGGGGTCGCACACCCGCCTGCCTCCAAGACACCAGTACCTAGTACTAGCATATTTTAGCTCTCAAGTATCTGCCTTAAAAATAGAAACGCAACAGGTGGGGGAGGCAAACAGGTGGCCAGCGTGGCACCTGGGCTTGTCAGCTCTGCGCTGCTGCTGCCAGCGATGCTCCTGGTGCCCGTCCCGCTGATTCGCAGCACTGCACAGCCCGGGTGCTGCCCCCATGGGCAGAGACATGCAGGAGCTCCCGCAGGAGGAAAATCCCGCATTTAAACCCTGACAGGGCCGAGATAGGTCGTGTTCAGGGGAGGTAGGGAATTTCTGCAGGGCTCAACGTCCTTCAGAAGCGGTAGTGCTGGTCTTCAGAAGGGCACATGCTGTAATACAGACCCAAAAAAGAATTGGAAACAATTCTTGGAAACTGGAATTTGAGGTTCTTGTCCTGCTCAAATACATAGGAATGCTCCGCCATTATCTTTCTCTTTCGAATTTTGTCTTTTCAGAGATAGCTGCAGGACTTGGGTGGCTGCCTCTAACCTTTCATGATCCTGGGAGGATGTTCCAGCTGCAGTTCCCTGCACCCCGGACCAGTTTCCAGCACTTGCAGCCACTCATAAATCTGTTTAAATGGTTGCTACCATTTGCTGGGATTTGTTACTGGCAACGTTTCAAGATAGCGCTGTCGCTACCAAGAGAAAAAGAGTTTTTTCTGAACAGCTTTGTTCTTTGGGCTGCACAAATCAAATAACCCATCTCACCGATGGCACGCACATCCGTTTAGAGAGGACCTTCCTGCAGCTCAGCTGGGCACGCTGGTCACTCCGTTTAGGATCAGTCACATCGGTGCCAGCACTGGCTGCTGTGATGCTCACAGACGGCTCGTGGCTGCTCAGTTTGCCACTTTCCCCGCTGGTAAATACCCAGTGCTCGCAGAAAGGGGAGATGGAGGCGCTGGCAAGCACCTCCTCGAGGCCTCGCGTCGCAGAACTTCGCACCCACGCGGCGTCCTACAGCCTGGCCTGCGATCAGCGGCGGTGCGGTTTGAGCACACGAGCCATTAGGAACTGCGCGCTGGCAGCTCTCTTTATGTCACTGGAAACATTTTGCAGTGACGGAAGGTTTCGGACAGAAGCATTTCGCCGAAGCAGTTGCAGTTTCTAGACAGGCTCTCTCTTCATCCCCACTAGGCTGCTAAATGGCAAACCAAAGGATTTTGGTTGCGTTTCTTTTGGGTTCCTGAAATTAAAGGCGAGTGTCTTGCTCAGTAACCTCAGCTTCCTGCTTGTTCTTCTAACAATTCAAGCTCAGCACGATTCGCAAGAACAGGAAACGTGCCTAGATTCTGTTCTTCCTAGATAGAGAAATTTCATGTGAAACAGCAGTGGCTAAACAAGTACTTTGAGTTATTAGAATAAACCACACAAAATTAATAACGAAGCGGTGGTATTTCCTGAATCAACCTCTTTTAAAAGAGGGCTGGGTCTCCTTTGGAAATAGCAGCAGGATGTGGTATGTAGGCTCGCCGTGACAAGCATATTTGCCTTAGCTGCTATATTGCACCACAAAGAGAGCAAATATTTTATCTCACCTGTTCTCCCTGTGCCCACAGAGGGGACGAGCAGCAGCTGGCAGCGGCCACCCAGCCCTGCATAGCCTTGGTGTGCTCCAGGAATAAGGAAGAGGCTGCAGCCAACTCTCTCCCCCCTGCTTTTTCTTTAGTTATCCCACAAAGTTATTACTTATTCAGGTTGTTTCTTCAAGGCCTGCTCTGCTTTGGGAAAAAAAAAATAATAATGTAATAAAATCATTTTAACTAACAAAACTGGTGCATGCCTTTAAGTAAGCTGTCTGAAACCAGTTCTTGCGGCTCAGTTGTGGTTTTTCACAAAGTATAAGCAGCATTTTTCCTTTTACTAACGCAAGCTATGTTTATGTATACTCGACCTAATTAAACCGCGACAAGCTTCTCATGCAAATGCCCTCAGCCTGCTTTGTTCTCGCTCAGCCCCCTCGCGTGGGGCTGGAAGGACAGAGGCACGCCGCTCCCTAACGGGGCTGGAGGACAGCCCTGGGACACCAGACGTGTCCTGTCACCTCGTGTGCGACCCGTGGGGAGCCTTAATGTACACGAGGCTGTCCAGCGGTCCCCAAAAGAGCTGTCAGTGCAAGCAGTGGTAATTAGTGAATGCAATCAGGCAGGGGTATGTCCAAACCGAGTAACTGCTGCAAGCATATTTCATATTTTCTCATCCTGCCCTTGACCAAAGTACTGCCTGAGTTGTCCAGGTTCTCCGAGAAGAAACTTGCTGTGTTTTAAGTAGTATCAAGCCTCCTTTTGCTCGCCTACATTAAGAAAATAAAAAAAAATGCCAGTCTAAACTGGCAAGTACTACTCTAAGCCATTTTTAAAACGCCTATTTAATTACAACGGAGAAATGAGATACACGACCAAGGCGAATCTGGAGCAAAGAGTTGACTTAACAACACAACGGCAACAAGTTAATTAGATAAGGCGTACGTTGCAGATTTATTTAATGACTAAGCCCTGTATATCCTGCTTCCTCCCCCATTGCCCTGCCACCCACGTCCCCTCCCAGCTGCGCCCCGTCCCTGCAGGCACACCGGCCTCCTGCTGCTGCCCGCCTGGCTCCTCCGAGCCCATCTGACCTCAAGTGTTTTACCCTAACCGCACATTTAATCCACTGTATCCATTTTCTGTTTGTAGTAAGTCAGCAGGATATGCTCATATTTTCTGCCCCCTGAATTAATCCCCTGCCAGGGATTAATTAGTTAAGAGAGTAAAGAGCGAGGCCGGTCAGAAACCAATATCCTCTTCTGCTTGAAATGGTGTTAGAAAGAAAGGCCCTAGGTGTTATTTTATTATTATTATTGCTACCAAGGTTTTGGATTAAGATTCATTTTTCATCTAGAAGGTTGCCCCGTATTTTTTCAGACCCAGAACATTTTATTTTCCCGTAACATCGTTACGGCCAGCAGACGAATACTTCGATTTCTGCCAATCTCCAGTGGAAGTAATCTGCATCGCTTTTTAAAAAAATCAGATCTCTCATTTAACTGTAAAACGCACGCATTGTCATTAATTCCCCGTGTTACGATGTTTTAAATATTTCATATGCCTGAACGTTTAGAAGCAAGCCAAGATCGCTTCGGTGTTGCAGACACTGGGTATCGGTGCCTAAATAATCGCGTGCATCTGCACTGAGGTATTGGTGGCGAGAAAAGGCACGTAATAACAAGGCTCGTGCTGGACTTCATCAGGCCTTGGACTCGGATTTCACCTTCTACTTGCTGCAGAAGCAGCGATCGCTAAGTGCTGACCACTCTGAGACGCCTCGTGTCCCTTGCCAGTACCTGGGGTGGTTGAGATAGGGGAAAAACGCTCCGAGTTGGGCAGAACTGCCTCGGTATCCTACCTTCATTTGCGCCGATTTATTACAGCTGTATAATCACACGCTATCCGCGTGGGTTTCTTTTCCCCGGCTTTCCTCTGGGCATTTTCACGTTCTATACAGAAACTTGCAAGAACAGAACAAAACGTGACGGCAAAATGTTTCACGCAGGCATGAAGCGCATCTCTTCTGAGCAAGCAGATCCTTTCTTCCAATGGCACTAGCTGCAAACTGGCTTTAAAATTTGGTGGCATCCCTTTGTAAGCTCAGAAAACAGGCTGGTGGAGAGCACGCTGCGTTGTGCGCGGCCCCCTTTGGATCACATACAAACTTTCTCCACCCCAAAGGCTCTCCTCCTCTCGTTACGTGCAGCACAGAGAGGGCCGAAGAGCTCCGAATGAAATTAATCTGTAAAACCTAGCAGCCGAGCGCTGCTGAATGCGCTGAGCAAATCTAATTTGCCGGGCGCTGCAAAATAGCACAGAGCACTGAGAAGGAGGAGTGGGTGCTTTATCCCTGCTGAAAAAAAATCAGCATTTTATTTTCCATAAAACCATCACCCCTTGAGAAAAGCTCCCGGCTGCGCCCTGCCGAGCGCGCGCGCACGGCTGCAGAGCCCAGGAGGTGCACCCAGAGCCCCTTCTCCTGCCCGGCCTGGGCCCTCCTGTGCCACAAATCCTGTCTGAAGATAAAGGCGCTGCTTCTTGCACAAATGTCGTGCTGGCAGCTCAGCATCCCCCTGGAAGGAAGAACATGCCCGGGTCGGGGATACGTGGTGAAGGGAGGCATGAAAATAAAGCGTGGGCCATGCAGAAGCAGCCCTGCTCGTTATTTCCCCTCCGGCCACAGGCATCGTTACGGGGAGGATGTAACAAATCCCGGTTATTCCACTTTCCTCCACTGTTGGCCTCGATTTTGAGTACAAAAAACTGATCCCCCCAGCCTGCAGATATCGCTGGTGCTCCCGCTGCGTCGCCGCACGGAGCTCATAGCCCCACGAGCAGCACAGCGAGAGCAGCAGGCACTTCTAACTACTCCGCTGCTGCCTCGCGAAATCCATTTTCTAATATTTCAGCAGCTGTCCCAACCTTTTATTAGTTATTTCCCATTTCTCTGCCCTCTCCTTTCGTTTTCTATTCGCAGGTTTTCACGTCCCAGCGTTCTCGCTGCCAGCGCCTGGAGCACAGACGGCGTTCAAGGCTCTACGCGGGGTGATCCCGTTCCCTTCAGACGGCGAACATCTCTTATTTCCCATGGAAACATCGCTTCCAGTTGTTCCTATCCAGATGCCATCGCTGGTTCACTCCGCAGCCCGGGGGGCAGCCCCGCGCCCCCAGGCCGGGTGGAGGAATAACGCCCGTCCGTGCCCTCTGCACGGGCTCCGGCACAAAAGCACGTTTCTTCCATGCAGAAACCAAACACGGGGAAAACAAACAAACACACTCGACTACCTTGTTCCTTGATCTGCGGGTGCGATTATACGTTGACATCTTCCTCCTCGCGCCTGCCCAGCAGGAGATGGAGGGAAGAGAAACTGGGAATGAACGCGCACGCCGATATCTGGCTCCCGCTGCTACCCCAAATTTTCCTGCTGCAAAACAAGGCTCGTGGCACAGCTCAAGCCTCCTCTCTGCGAGAACCCGTAGCTGCAGACACACCATTTTCTTCTCAGCTCTGGTGCCCTCGCAGCTTGGCACATGCTGGTTTTTTTTTTTGTTTTGTTTTGTTTTTACCAGTAGACATTTCTTTTTGTTGCTCCTCTGCTTAGGGGATCTAATTCTCAGCGTTATGCTGTACGCATGCTTCAAATCCCTGAGATCAAGGATATATCTAATAGACTCCACCTGCATGCTGTATCAGTCCATTGTGGAGGACCTCAGCTCCACGTGCATTTAGTACATAAATCACCATTTATTATTTGTATGTATTTTTTCCACATTCTCACCAGTCAGCAGAGCACCAAGGAACTCCATGTTAGGGCCATTTTGGCTCTTTGCATCCTTATCTCACCACCCTTTTCTTTGAGATGCCTTCTGTTTAACTTAAAGACGCTTTCCGAGTTAATCTCGGAGCTTCGCATCTCGTTTGACTCTTTTTTGTTGTGATTAACAGCCCCGAACCTGCTGCTCCCAGCGGCTCAGTCACGCTGGTCTGCTGGACAGTTGGGCTTGCTCGCTTCTTTTAAAGACCACCAGTGAGGAACTCCTGGGTATATCCTTTGGGATTTGGGCAATTTCCCTGGGTATTCTTTGGGATTTGGGAAAATTTTATGACTTGTGAGCAGAGGGGAAACCCTCAGCCTCCAGGTATCAGACTTTTCTGCGTCCTGAGTGCAGCTCTGCGCTGGTTTTCCGTCTGTAACCGCTGACCTCCGGGGGGGAGGCCAAGGACTCTTTCTAGGAGACCACAAAGGGTAACTCCAAACCCAGTCTAGTGGAAGGAAGCGGGAGGTAACGAAGCGATCTGTTCCCCAAGGAGACCCTGGGCTGAACAGGCTGGATTCACCCAGGCAGGGGAGCCACGTACCTCCTCCCGTCCTCGTCACCGGAGCCTCAAAGCAGACTGAAAACAAACACAGCAAGCTGAAAGCGGGTCATTCAAAACGCCAAATTATTCTTAAGAGTTACTCATAGTGCTTACAGAGTGGTACAATACTACCTTATTGTACGATGTAATTCTTATAGTAAATATGATAAAATAGGAAAAAAATGATTTCATAACCAAAAAGAGGAAGATATTTCACTGATGACATTAAAATGATGGAGGAGTTCTGGAAAGAGAACAGTTTGCAAATTCAGTGAATGTTTCAGGCAGCTAACGCGCGGTGCCGGCTTCTTAATCACAAATCAGCCTAAATAATAGCCTACACATTGCCATCATACAGTTACACACCCCTAACATTAAAATCATCTTGTCTAAGCAGGGGGTATTATCTTTTGCACACCATAGGGCATGCATTAAATTAAGAAATCAATGCTTGCTCTGATTGCACTGACTTCTCTTAGCCGCATTGTGAAATGCTATCTGGAGCACACCGCGAAGAATAGACCGAGGATGCGAACAGGGGTGGGCATTTGTATCCAAGAGAATATGGGAGCTAATTAAATTAAAGGCTGTATAACATGGAACGTACATAATAGCGCTGTCTGAAGGAGAAAGTGATCATCTCAAACCAAGTTTTCCAGTTCCACCACCTGTACCTGTTGCTATTCATCTGCGTCCAGATGCTGGAGATGAAAGCTGTGTTTGTTTCGGTGTTAAGCAGGTTGCCCAGTCTGCTGAACTGTCTGGATTATTTTTACATTTTATACTTGTGAGAATGAGCGACCGAACTGCAACAAAACAGGTTTCATGCTGCCTCTGCCTTGCTGACACTTTCCCAGGGATCTGCTCCTCCTCGTTCCCATGAAAAGCCAGGGATGTGCTTCGGGTATCGCATCAGTGGTTCCTCCCTGTAACCTAAACCTGGCGGTTTGTGTACAATTATCGGCCGTTTCCAGCACAAACGTCTCGTTTCAGACCTATAAAGAAGCAACGAAGTCCTGCAGGGGGAAGAGTGCTTAGCACCTTTGAGAGGGAGCTGCAGCGAGCATCTCCAAGTCGAGGTGCCAATGGCAGGACTGACAGTGCTGCACACAAGGAATTGCAATTGGAGGAAGATTTCCTCAATTTTTTGACATACCTTGGATATAAAGAACCCCCCGTGTCCCCCTGTTAGCACGAGGGATAGGGCAGGTGGCAGAAGCCCCGGGTACAGTTTGGGATCACAGGCAGTACACCCCTGCAGGACATAGGATGTTTTTCAAGGGGTACGGAGCTCTCGCTGCCTGTTTTTGTGCGCACACACCCAAATAATGCCACAGCCTTAGCAAGAAGAGCAGCCTGATGGCACGCTGGTGCTGACCCCAAAGCAGGTAACATTTATAAGGCATCGATTTGCAGCCCGGTTTTAACCAGAGGAGCATTTCATTGGCATGGGAGAAATTAAGAGCAGTTCAGCAGGCAACGAAAAGCCGTATGCAGTAGTCTGAGAAGCAGAAAGCTCGGTGATTTATCTCCAAACCAAATGAGCATTCGTTATCCAGAAATATAAGCATCTGTTTGCAGTGTAAGTAATTCCTCCCTCCCACTCAAGTGACAACCGGGTGCCCACAGAGCAGGATGGATGGCCCCGAACAGATCCCTTTATTGCTTTCCCCCAGTTTCTGCCTGGGAAGCGATGGGGAGGAAGTTATGAGGCAGAAGGCGCTTGGAAACAAAGCCCGATCGGAGCAATCCCGTAAGATAAATGAGCATTTATCTACCGTTTAGCTTTCTGACACGCAATATATGTCTGCCTACGTTACTCCAGACAATCATTTTACCAGTCTGATCCCCTCCTATAAATCTGCCGGGATGAGAAAAGTTTATTTGCCGTCTGCCACCCCGGCAGCCCTCGCTAACGGGGACGAGAGCGGCCGCTCACTTCTCCCACAGGAACCCAAACTGGGGCCAGGGTCCCCGTGGCAGGGCTCCCCCCGCGCTCCTTTGGTGGGAGACGGGTGGAAAAGCCCCATGTGGGTACGGGTAAGGGACGGTGGAGCCGTGTCTGAGGGTTCCCATTCATCAATAAGGCCACAGGGATGGTCCTACCCCTGGGTCGGGGCAATCCCCTATATATCGGCAATCCCCTATATGTCAGGGCAGGCTGGGCTGGAGGGGGTTTGGGCAGCCTGGTCTGGTGGGAAGCCTCCCTGCCTACATCAGGGGGACAGATCTGATGATCTTCAAGGCCTGTTCCAACCCCTAACCATTCAGGAACCCACGATCCTGTGGGAACAGAGCTTTCTCTGTATGGGAACAGAGCCCGGGAGAGCCCTGTAACCAGCGCTGAGCACTCCTGAAAAGCCTCCGCTTCGGCACGAGGCGTACCGGGGAGGTGACCGAGGGGCTCTTCAGCGGCGGCCTGCTCACGGCTCAGATGGGATTTGTAGAATAACCGCTATTAACGGAGCCGCGCTAAAAAGCGGCGCGTGAAACCCCGGGCTTTAGGGAAAATGTTGCCTTAGCAACAAGTTCGCAGCCTGCTCGCGCCCAGGAGGAGGCCGCCGCTGTGTTTACACGCAGGTTCCCTTCGCCAGGCCACAAACACCGAGCCTGACGTCCCCCCGAAACGCATACCCACGTGTTTTGACCACCACGCGCCGCTTGGCACGACCGCAGCCCCCTGCAGGAGGGCTCCTGAGAGGCTCCGGCGATGGTGACCGGACCCAGAGCAGCCTGGGGAAGGGGCGCAGAGCCCCAGGAATATTTTGGGAACCGGGGCTGCATTTCCCGGGCACGTTTTGAAACTTGTTTAAATCTCCTTTTACATACCTTACTGTGACGGAGCTCCCTCGAACGCTTAAAGACCAGACCCTCGCTCATCTGATCTGCGATCGCACCGTGGTTCAGCTAAGCTACGGCGTGAAATACGCTCTGGGAACAGGCTTCAGGAGCAAAACGCAGCCTCGAACACCTCCTGCGAGGACTGCCGGTGAAACCTGGGCTGCAGCCCCTGCAGGCGCACAGGAGCGGGGCTCCGTTTCACACCCGGCCTGCGTGGGCTGCCCGCATCACAGCGCCGATTTCAGGGGACACCGAGCTCCCGGCAGCGCCGTTTCGTGCTGGCGTGGAAAACAACATGAGTCAGCCTCTAAATCACAACTACTTCAATATTAACTCGGCCGTGGATAACCAGGGGCCCTGGCTAAAGCACCCCCTGCAGCAGCGGGGCTCAGCGGTGCCCTCGCCAGCCCCGCGGGCATTGCTGCGCCCCCTCGCCGTGCCATCCACTCGGGTAACAACTGAGTGTATGAAGTGCTGAATCCCAGAAGCTGTGATATAATAAAAGGCTCTGTAATGATAAATTTAGTGAAGAAAGTCTGAGAAATAAAGGTTTCAAGAATGCCCCCCTCCCATTTCTTAACTTTAATTAAGTTCAAACACTATTTAAAAAAACCCCTCTTATTAACTTTCAAAATTAATTCTTCGTAGCTTTATTTCTTTCCATTGACCTTATGAAACCCAGAACATTAACGAAGCCCCAGAAAAGATGCTGAGCGTCCTCGGAGCCCCCTCAGCTGGCATCCAGAGGGTGGCATCACCCGCGGAGGCAGCAGGAAGGGAAGGAGCCCCGGGGGTTATTCCAGCAGAGATGGAGCCACGCTTCCTGCTGCTCAGCACCACGCTGAGCCCACCCGGTGCTTCCTGTGGGCACTCACACCAGGGCAGCATCCAGCCCCCAATCCACCAGCACCGACCCACCGGCGGTCTGTAACACAGCCACACTGGGAACGTGGGATCCACGGCACAAAAATCTCCGCTTTTGAGGTTTTTGCTGCTTGAAAAGCAGCCTACTGGAGACGCAGCCACGGTGCTCGTCTGCCACGGTTTGGGTCAGAAGGGACCTTAAAACCCACCCAGCTCCAACCCCATCCCACTAGAGCAGGTTCCCAAACCCCGTCACCCTGCAGGTGCCATCCCCAGCCCTGAGAGGCCACAGCAAGCCAGGGCTCCTTCTGTTGCCCCCTGCTGGGTACCTCCGTGCTCGTACAGCTGAGGCTGGTTCAATATCTAGAAGCATTTTAATGAAGAAAGTCCCAGTTCCTCACGCTCGGGTGACTTCAGGATCTGGGGCTTCAAGTAACTTCTGAGATCCTTGCCAAAATTGGGATTCGGGATCACATTTACCGGTTCAGGTGAAAGCCTCCGTCAGATAAGCTCATTTTTAGCCTGGTGCTTCTGCAGCAGCCTGAGAACACGATTTATTTTCCTCTTTCTCTCCCGTTTCCTTACAAAGCCCAGAATTTGGGCTGGAAGGGATTGAAGCCCGTGCGGTCCGAATCCCTGAACCTAAAGCTCGAAAAGAGGAGCCTGCTCGTGGAGAGATGTGCAAACAGACCCGAAGGGCACACCTCCTCTGAAAGCCAAGTTCACGGTCCCTCTCACTGCCTGCCTGCAGCCTGTCACCCTATTTACCCAAGCACCCACTCCTCTGTATCTCATAAACATTTCTACATAAGAAAATCCCATTTAAAATTACCTTCCACACGGCAGAATAGAAGCACGGGTTAAACACCGCACGGCAGTGAATCGATTTCTTTTCCCCTCGTATCTTTCTCAGATGGGAAACTTCGTATTAATCCGAGCTAATAAAATAATGTTAAAGCATTCCTTCAGGAAGCAAAATAAACTTAGCAGAGATGTAGCTAAAATTCAGATTTTCTGCTGCCTTCTGCTGTTTTTCCAAGCTCTAAGCGATAATTTATTGTGACTATATAAAACATTAAAGCCAGCACATGCAGCATTGCTGTGTTCCCAAGGTCTCAAGTCTGCCAGCCCCTAATTCCCACCCCATTGCGAGTCCCCCCCAGGGCTGCTCCCCTGGCACAGGGTGGCTTTGGGTGCACCAGGGGAGGTGCACCCAAAAGGCAACGCCTTTTACTACTTTCTGCCCATGAAAAATTAATCCCAAGGGGAATCTCTCTTCAACTTCTTCATTATTTAGTAAAATGCCTTAAAGACAATTCCGGGTGCTGTAATTTCCCAACTTGGTGGCTCCTCCCCTCTTTCCCGACTCACGTTACGGGTGCCAGAAATTCCCATCCCAAACCCAGCGACGTCTTTTTGGCATTGCCAATAAAGAGAGGCAGCTCTGGAAAGCGTGCGAGCAAGCGGGCACGGTGACAGACAAGGCTTTGATAAATAAGACCTACATTTAGCTCAGTCCCTGAGCAATGCCACGGGGCCCAGATATTTCACCTGTGCATGCGGCGTGAGCACAGACGCCCTGCAGGCATCTCCCCAGCACGGCTGGGACCGTGTAGGGCCCGGCCCCACTGCACGGGGCTGCTGCCAGAGCTCGGCAGGGCCCAGATGTGGGTCCCTGCAGCTCCCAGCTGGCCCCCTGCACTCGGCCACCAGCCCGCTGTCACAGCTCGCCACTCACCCGCGGCTCGCCAGCAGCTTCGGAGCCCTCCTGGCATCCATCCCGAGGCACCGCCTTCCTCTTCAGCGCCAAGATCCCCCGCCAGCCCTCCACATCACAGCAAAACAGCCCTGATTTGTAGCTAAACACCTTCACCCAGTGAATCAGAAGGCCACATTGCAGCGAGCCCTCCCAAACAGCCCTCCCGTCTCCGCACTAAGCGGGCCGGGGCTGACAGCACCGCCCAGCCAAAGGATCCCTTTAATTAGCCGATGCACAGCGAAGAGGGTGGCATGTGACATCTCTTAGGGACTTTCTGACATTTCTGGAGGATTAGCAGCACCTTAATTATTTAAAGCCTGCCATTTACTCCCTGCCCTACATCGCCCCAGTCAATTAAAACGCACTGAAATGCCAGCAAGGGCATTTCAAACCGCTCCTGCGCATCGGGTCCCGAAGGATGATCACAGGCAAGCGAGGGCACATACCCAGGGCTATGCCAGGCCACAGGAGGGGCCCCAGGACCCATGTTTAAAGTAAAGGGCCCCAATTTCCAGCCTGGGCTGCAGGATGCATCCCATATTGCAGCAGCGACCATCGCCTCTGGCTGGGCTCGGGCAGGTTTTGGTGGCCAGGAGCAGAGCGATCCACAAAACCATCGGGTTTTGGGCAGAGGAGCAGAGCTACAGCTCGCTGCCTCCCCGTCGATCTGCATTTGAAACACCAAAAACTTCAGGAGCTTTTTATGAGGAAAGAGCTGCCCAAGGGCTGCGTGCGGGTATCACTCACCCCACGGACTGAATAATAAAAAGCATTCAAGAGCGTTGCATTGTTTCACCTCGTTTAAGCGAACGAAAGGAAAGATCTGGGGAAATCCAGGAGTAACGATCACACCCGGCTGTCAGCTCCACTTAAGGAAGGGGAAAACAATTTTTTGGAAAACCATCCCAGTGCTGGGAAACTCCCAAACAGGATGCCCAGAAGGGCTGGGGGACCTCAGGGTCCCAACCTAACGACATCGTGGACAAATGTGAAACAGCCCTAAGGATATTCCAAAGTAACGCACCCCAGATAAATCACTCACCCACCTTTGTGGCTTTCTAGCCATCAATATGTGGGGGGAAAAAAAGATTGGGCATGATGTTACGGTGTTTGTAACCGCAAGAAGAGAGATGTTACTCTGAGAAATGTTAACATTTTTTGCCTTTTTTTTTTTCCTCTGGTGTGAGGACACCCGTTTATGTTGGTTATTTCCAAACCAGGGCAGAAGGATGCCGAATGGTCCCTCAGGATATGGGGGCTGCATGCTGGCTGTGGGGTCCCAGGTGGGAAGCCCGGCCCCATTTTCAGCCCTTTTCCCTGGGAGGAACCCAGCCTCAATACAACTGTGCTCGTGTTCTGCTCTGCCAAGACACGAAGCGCCTTCCCCGTGCTAGGGCAAACACAGATTGCTCCTCAAAGCTGCTCTTATCTCGCTGCGATTGGCTTTTTTCAGGGGAAAAAAAAATGCAGGACCTGATCCAAAGCTTGAAAGCAGCGTTTGCTGCCTGCTTGATGAGAGAGGAGCCCTGGGGTCCCGCTTTCCCTCTTCCTTTCTGCCGCTGTGTGTAAAGGATTTGTGGCAGGAAGAGGGCTCCAGACAATATTTCGATCCCGGAGGGTGCGCCCTGTCGGTGCTGGAAGGGCCACAAGGGCTCAGCAGAGCCCTTTGCCTGCAGCTTCCTCCGCAGCCATCGCCACCTCCCCGAGCTCGATCGGCTCCAGACCTGGCACAGCCAGACCCGAGGCTCCCAAACACCTGAAGATACAAAATCTTCCACAAAAATTCAGAATCTGGGCCTGGAAAGCGATGAGGGAAAAACAGGCGCACAGTTTTTCCACTAATTGCTCGAGAGAAGCCTTTATCCTGGTGGGTTTGGCTGCCGTCGCTCGGGCCCTGCAGCTAGGCCGCAGCACCAGCCTTTGAGGACCCAGCGGCTCGTCGTGGGTGGCAGCTGCAATTAACGTACAGCTAATTACCAGCATGAAGGAGGAGCAAGGAAACATTGCTGCATCCAGTTTCAAACCCTGCGCGGACGTGATCAAAGGGAGGGTTGGGACGGATAAACGCCGCGCGCGCTATTTCGGGTCGCGCAGCTTCAAACGCCGCTCTTCTCCAGCCACATCGAAGGCGCCGTGAGCTTCTGGCAGGTGAACCCACAGCCGGTGCCCGCTGTCAGGGGGCTGACACTTGTCACAAATTCCCCCACACGACACAGACAATGGATGCTGTAAAAAGCTGGACAAAAAAAATCTGGTTTCTAATACCTCTTCCCTATGTACCTAGGGGATACGTGGCAGCACGCGGCATCTGCTGCTCGTTTTCTCAGTCTGCCTCTCCGGGGAGCTGTGCTGGGTCAGCTTTATGCCTGCTGAGAGCATAAAGGTGGGGAGAGGAGGGAGAAAGGGAAATTTCAGCCACTTCAACAGCGATTGTCAGCTGAATTACTTCCTTTTGTACACTGCTGTGTGCTCTCAGCTGAGGAGGAGAATGGAGAGCAGCTGAGAATAACTCGCAGCACTTGTGACTGACAGACAAATTAATGTAAAAATGGTCTTTGTAAGGCAGTTTCGTCCTCAGAGGGGACCTCCTTCACCACACTGAACAGGGAACGAGCTGCCCAGGCCGCGTGCTGGGTGTGAGCAAAGCAGCATCCACCCAAACTCTCCCCGTGGCTGCACCAGAGCTCACAGCCCAGAATAATCCTGGAGCTCTCACGGAGAGCAAGGTTTGCTTTTAGAAGGCTAGTCCTGAGCAGCACCGTTCGGAAAACACCTACGAAATGGTGGAAGTGAGCTTCGTCAGGTATTTATGAAGCAGAAGGTTTGCGTGCCCTGCCAGCCCCTCGCTCCTCGGTGCCAGTGAGAGCAACCAGAATGCCTGCTGCATGCAGGGCAAAGCTGGTTTGGGCAAAAAATATGCACCTCTCACAGAGAAAGCCCAGTCCCCAGTGCCCTCCCCTGCCCTGCAATTCTCTCATCATTCATAAAACTAAGCCATTAGCCTCAAAACAAAAATCCCCTCTTTGAAATCCCCTCCGGTGCCATCTCTCGCAGAGGTTTGCACTGAGCTAGGAGTACAAAACCAACAACTTCAGTAAATAAATATGAAAGCTAGAAGTATTAAATTTAAAAAAAAAAATACTCAAAATATTTAACAAGACCAATCTCTGAATTCAATTCATCAGCAAGGAAAGGCCAAACTCGTGGGACAAAGAGGCTGAAGAGGATTTTGCATTATTACATCCCCACAGCACCAGGGAAATCATTCTGATTTCACCGTACCCTCTCTGCACAAAGTGTTGTCTCATGAATTTTTATTACCAAGTAGCACACTCTAATCTGAATTTTACCTAGCCATTAAATTAACATGGAAACTTATTCACTGTGTTTAATCGGGGGTTAAAGTATATCAGAAAAGCCATAAATTCTCCAGTCTGTGTATCCCAATCCTACTGATATTCTGCTCAAAATTAGGAATTATATACTTGTGTCGTAACACATACAAACAAAAATAGGTGGAACTACTGACAGTGTCCAGGAGAACGAGCCAATTGATTTTTCTATATGCAGAAGGTGCCATTACTTATACATTGCCCAAATGAAATCATAACACATGTTGCTGATTAGTGAACAAGATTACCACCAGTTTCCTGCTTTATCACGAGCTTTAGTCTTTAAAAATCGACATTTCAAACCAATCACTTAATAAAATCAGATTTCCTCCGTGCTCACAACTGCAGACTTCAAGCCACTGTGCTGTTTCTGGGCAGCCGCGCAACCCCCGGACCTGGCCTGGAGCTGAGCTGTGCCCCCAACAGCACGTTTTCCCCTGCGGAAACCCAAAACCACAGCCAAAAAGAGGGCCAAGAAACATCTCAGCTGCCGGCACACCACACAGCCCCACGCTCTGCCTGCGCCAAGCAGGCAAAGGGAAATTGCAACCATCTATTAAAAAAAATGCCAGCAAGGTGCAGCAGGAGATGAGCACATCTCCGTGGCTCAGCAGGGACTGCACAGGGAAGGCTTTGCTCCTGCCTCATCCCCACAGAATGAGGAACATGGCTTTGTTTCATTGTGCTTGATATATATATATATATTTCCCCTGGTAACATTACATTTCTCTCAAAGCTACTGCTGTATTTTTAGAAAAGGCAGCACAAATGTTCATCCTGGAGTCTTCTCTTTCTCTTCTTCAATATGCTTGAATTTCAAAGAATAAGTGCAGAAAGGTGACCGTAGCTAACCGGTGCCCTTGAGAAAAGGCAATCCTCCCAGCAGGGCTGAGACCTGCCCCGGAGGCAGCTCCATCTCCTGGCTGCAGGACCCTCACACCAGCACCGCAAGCCACTGGGGCTTGACACAGCCCATGCTATGAAAAACGGTTTGGTTTTATTTTTATTTTTTTAAATACCTGAAATTCATTTAAAAGCAGCTGCAAATGCTTCTCTCTCCAAAAGGGAGCAAGCACCAGATCTCATCATTTTTAAGTCACCTTTTCTATAGCTTTGCAATTAAACTGTTTACCTGGAGATCTACATGAAACCCTTCCAGCTGTGCCTCCCTCAGGTGGGACATGCTCACCCTGCCCATGGCAGCCAGCTGAGGACTATCAGAAGCTTTCTGTTTGTTTTAAACTTCATTAGGTTGCAAGTTTAAATTCAAAATATTTCAGTGCCTTTCTAATCAACACAAGAAAAAAAGCTGCAAAGAAAGATTTTGCCCTAGAAACTGATGTGTTCGTAAAAAGTAAAGTATTGTAAGGTCTCTTAACGGGCAGAAAACTGGGTGGTACCTGCAGCAAGCTCCCTCTCCCAAAATACAGGCACACCTGCAGGCTGTCCGGGTGGTTTGCACAACAGGCTGGAGCAGAAGTGTTTCAGCTGAGGTGGCCCCGTTAGCTGGCACCTGCAGAGCCAGGCTCCAGCTCGGCTTCACAGCCTCCCCAGCTGCTCAGCTTCTGAATAACGAGAAGAAAATAGACAGGCCAGTCTCCAAAACAATGTATTTCTGCAGAGAAGTTTACTATTTCAACATTTTCTTTGATCTAGAGTGAATAAAACCCCAAACTTTTAGCTTGCCTGCCACAGAGATGGGCTGATTTTAACATCCATTCTTCACAGCAGCATTTCTGTGATGTACGCTCACGTGGTCATCCGCAGGCAGGTTTTTCCTCGTATTTGGGTGCTGTTGCCGCCCCCGGGGCTCCTGCCCTTGACTCACCCTTCCTGGAAGGGTGGAAGTGGCAGCAGGGGAAGGGGAAATGGCTCGGGGCAGCCCCAGCAGTGCACGCCCGGGCCACATCCACCGCCTGCTTCTCCAGGAAAGCAGCGGGTGACACCAAGGAAGACCTCACCTAGAACAAGGTCAGTGCGGATTTTATGATGGACTCGGTCAGGATTTCACCCAAGAAGGAGACAGAGATGCAGGCAACGGTGCTGCATCCCTTCTGCACGTAAAGCATCCCACCGAACCAAGGCCAGGAATTGCAGAGAACAGTGACTGTCCTGAAGGCCGTGAAATGCCTCCTTCAGTTACCGAGTCCTTGAAATATCTGCTGATTTTTTGACATGTAAAACCCTCACAATTTTCTCTCAGCATTTTTCAGGCGAACAGCTCTGAAGCAGCCACTGATTACAGGCTTTAATGACTGAGGAGTCTCATTAAGGCAGATCCATAAGGACCAAGCTTCACCTCAAGGTTTATTTGGCAGTAGCACTTGAACACCCTCTTTCCACTCAGAAAACACAAAAACCAGCATGTTTCTGAACCAGTAAAAACAGCTGGATTTTTTTATACACAATCCAGACGTTTTACATACACACATCCTTAAAAACACACCACGAGGAGGAGCACGCAGGACTGAGATTCACAGAGCAGGGTAAGTTATTAAACCATCACATATCGAGGCCTCTCGAGATCCTACCAGGCTGCCAAGGGATTTTAGCTGGTGGGATCTCAACAGAAACATTGCAGGTGTTTGGATGTGTTCATGTGGGCTCACAGAAACAGCACAGGTCACTCGTTATAAAGGCAATATTTGTAAATTGAGACTATTTAGGTGCGAAACATCGGAAAACAAGCACAGGAGTGGGGCTACAGCACCACTGTGTGAATACACACAAACTCTGAAACTTGCTCAGAGGATTATTAAAAAAAACGTGATATATTTCACGTGCTGCACGAAGCAGCGGCTGGTTTACGGCCACTGGAGGTTTATGACCACGGGCTGCAGCAGTGCTATTGCACCCTTGGCTGTAAAACCCAGCCAGCCCCGGCGGGACAGCTCAGGAGGAAGACAGAGGGAGAGGGGATTTCCCCAAAGGGGCGGCCCAGATGCCAAACCCTCCAGACCTCACATCCCCCAGATAGCCACGAGCCCCGTCCCAGCCATGCCAGGGACTGCTGTCACCTCCGGGAAGGTCTGAAGCCAGTCAGAAAACCTCAAAAAGAAAGCAGTTTGAGGAAGGGGGGTTACATTTGGGGAAACTGGAAGGAAGCCCAGCTGCCCTGGGCTGTGTTTTCCGCACGGGGCAGAGCAGACAGCCCTGAAATAAGGATGTGAATCAGGCTTCTCCTGTGACCCCGGCACCGCAAGACCCTGAGTCAGGGAATTGGTGTCATCGCCTCCCGGCAGATTTTAAGCTTTCATCTCAAGGGCAGAAGTGGCTGTGCAGTGCAGTCCTGCTGCCCCCGCCCTGCCCTGGGCTCCAGCTCTCGAGAGCACCCTCGGGTTGCCCACGCCTCCATATATCACATCAATCGTCCCCAGCGTGAGGCTCTCCCCAAGTCCAACCGCACCACCTCTTCTCTGGACCCTGCCCTTAGGGTTGCTTAGAGCTTACCGCTGGTTACCACATGATGATTTGACTTAAATGAGCCACGGGATGACTTACTCTGAACGAATTTCACTCACACACTACCAACCACTCAAGTGTCACACCCATTGTAGTAGTGTTCCTGATTATAATCACCCAAACACGACAAGACCTATTCTATTTCATATACCTACACAGTTTCTGTACAAGAAATATTTGCCATAATTCCTATTTCTCCCAGGGGCAGGATAACACAGCCTTTATTCTTTAGGTATTGCTGTTCCAATCAATGCTTTACCCGTTATTTTCAGGGGACACGTAAGGACGGACTTACAGCGCCTGAACAGCACCTCTAGTTTCAAGTGAATCGCTGCAGGAATATTCTGAGAAAGCCAGAGCTGCCAAGTTCCCTTTCTCCCAGCAGCTAAACCAAGATATCTCCCCGGGTTTCGGTCCAGCAGGACAAGGTGCATTGCACAGCTGTGCTGGAGATCCCAGAGCAGCCCACGTGCTCAGCATGCCCACTGTTTTCCTCTCTGCAGCGAGCACACCTCCAGCACCCGTGTCCTCAGCACACGGTGCCCTCACCGTTCCCATCCGTCACTCCTCATGTGCAGGACACGTCCCGATGGGTAAGTGGCAAAGCCTGTACCACAAACAAAAAGCAGGCACCGAAACTAAAGGACTGAGCAGAACGCTGTCTGCTTGTGTATCTTTTTGTTGATTAAAGCAAAGCCCTCAGGCAAACAGGAGTTCGAGCTAACGGAAACCAGAACCAACAGCGAGGAGCTCCCTGTATCACAGGCAGTCTCGTGAACTTCTGCAATTCCTATTGCTTCCAGCCTTTTTAGTCTTCAGAGCCGAGCTAAGAAGCTTGGTCCTAGTCTCTCTTGACAAAGCTCATCACAGATGGTTAGATGCGTTTCAAGCCCAGCTCTACCACGTCAATCCAAGAACCTCTCGCTGCCATGACTGGAAGTTTTTTTTGGACAGCATCTAGCTGATTGTCCTCTGGGTAAATAGGGAAAAGATTTCAAAGAGATGAAGAGTGTTCTGAGGTAAATCTGATATTTAGGAACCAGACCTCACTGCATTTTGGTTAAATCATCTCAGGCCTGTAGTATTTGGGGAGGGAATCTAGATAATTTGCTAGTCAAAGCAAAAACAGGAGAGGAGAGTATGTTCTGTCACCCACTGACTACATCACTCTATCCAAGCGTTATCTGCAGAGCTGTGATATTAACAGCCTGGAACGATAACAAGAATTATAGAGCTGACAGCTGGCCAGCACTCCACAACGCACAGTAACAATTTTATATTCTGTCAGACAGAGCTACCTTATAACCTCAAACATCTCCGCAGCATCTCATTGTGCTCCTTCCTCTGAGCACCTAACGCTCCACCTTGCGCTCACATCTCAAATATTGTACGAGCAGCAGTTTCAGACCCTAAGGGCAGGATGAAACTAGCAGGCGCCTGGATCTTTACGAGGTCTGTAGAGAAGGCTCTCGGCTCAACGTTAATGAACGCTCCCCGGTTTAGGCAACTTAACGCAAAATGGGGATCTGATGCTTCTGCTCTGACCATTTCTTTGGATTCTGATTCCAAGAGGAAAGACGAGAAGTGTGATTTAACATCGTACTGACTCCGCCATAGTCAGCTGAAAAATGGCTGGATGTCGACCTAAAGGTTGACTGACTGATACCTAAAGAAGCTATGGAGACAGCAATTGGGTTATGAGTATTTGTAAAAATTGATAAATAATTAAAAACGGTCCATCAGTAAGACAACTGGTGAAGTTAGTCCACCTGCATACACGCTCACAGCAAAAACCACTTCACTCTGCTGGAGGACTGGTCTGCAATTAGTTGACCAAAACTTAATCAAAGTTGAAAATAAGCCTGAAAACATGCTAATTATTTATAAAACAAACAAAACTGTAGCATTCCTCAGCGCTAGCCTGCCTACGAAGCACAAGGGCACTGCTACAGCAGCTGACTGGGCAGTAATCACTGCCGGAAAATGCATTTCACAGGCCGTTAACCTGATGGATTTGGACATGCAAAGCAATGATCGCTTCATTACGGCATGATAAATGACAGCCATGCATTTCCCTTCACGGTCCTTCCAAGAGATTCTCCAGAGAGCATTCGCTGCGCTACGGAGCGCGGCGTTTCAGGCAGACTGGCACGAAGCAAGGGAGATCGAGTAAGAGGTTCGCATCCAAATAGGAAAACACCGGGAGAGAACCAAATTTCCCACAGGGCTCCAGACACATGCCTACAGAAGAACTGACACCTGAACACACTATTTGCGTTTCTTAATGGAGTAGTTAGAGCTAAATAAGTTGATGAAGCACATGAAATAAGCACTTCCTTCAGTTTGGATACGTGGCACACACCCTAAACCCAGTCTTCAGAGGCCTTCTAGGATTTGAGGACTCACAAAGACCAGTTTGCAAGATACAAATAGGAAAAAAAAAAAAAAGTCACATCTTTCAACACTTAAATATTTTTTCTGTAACTAACATTATGACCCTCTTCTATTGAGGGGTCACAGTCTTGCTCTACATCGGGAATAACAACAAGCAAAGGGCCTGAATCTATCAAAATAGTATTTTAAGGAGCAGCTTGTAGCCAAACGCATGAAATAACACCAACAGGCAAGCCAAACCGCTCCAACAGCAGGTCAAACCCAGCCCAAGGAGCACAGAGCTGAAAAGACAGACAGAAACCGGGCACTGAAATAATTAGGGGGTGCCCGTAAGCAGCATCCGAACACCACGCGTTGGGACTGCAGGGCTTGTGCGGGCAGAGGACAACAGACACCACAGCCATTGTGATAAGAGACCTCAGCTTTCAGCCTCTCAGAACAGCAAAAAACCACGACAACAGCAGGACAAGAGCCACATCCCTGTTCCTTAGCAGGTTACATTCCCCCACCCGCCAAGCAGAGCATCTCCCCTACCTGGTGAGGACATCAGAACCTCCTAAAGAACAGCTCAACTAAGAAGCAAGCATCCAGCATCTAAACCTTTTTCTTTTCAGCTGAATTGCTTTAAACCAGAGCCCTGGGCGGATTGATTGGTGGCACCTGAATGACATTATTCGTAATGAGCAGAGCCTGTTACTCTCCTAATGTCTGAAAGCAGTTAATGCTCTAATAATAAGCCAGGTCCTTGTCTCCTTGGGTGCAACGTAACTCAGAGTGTTTGGGGCCTCATCTTGGGGAAAGTGTAGCAATGTCTGCAATAATAACTTAGTAAACCACCTTAATCCTGATTTGATTTGAGCCCCAAGATCTAGGCAAGTATTTCCTGAGACAGGGACCGTTTCCCTGAAAAAAGCCCACACCCTAAACCCCAAGAAATGGAGAAAGATAGCTCTGTCTCCCTGCTGCAGCCATCTCCTTGGCTATAATTACCTAAATACTTACAGATGGAGAGCGATCCTGAGGGTTACAACACAACGGCATAGCTGCCAATCTGAAAAGTCACCCTTGCTTCTTTTTGGCCTGCCTGCTTTTTGTGGGGCTCAACTATCCCCAGCCTTTGTGCGGGATGCATGGGTGTCTAGCACGGAGCTTGGCTGCTGCTGGGTCCGTGTTTCTGCTAAGAACCTGTCCTCAAATATCCCACGAATCTATCCTCAGAAAGCAGATTGGTGGCAAAGTGGGGAAAATAAACTAGTTGTCTTAAACGCTAACACAGAGCTCAACCGAGGGGGCTGAGAGGGAATGTGAGGTGAACGCACGATGAGCTCGTTCCTGCAGCCGCTTCTAGACGCAGGGCTTACAGCGATGCCTGGTGTCGGGGCAGACGGAGTTGGGTAAATGTGCTGTATTTGTGCAGATGCTGGTAGATAAAGTGCTGTCAACGTGACAGAAAATCAACGTAAACTTCGGTAATGCGAGGAAAGAGATAAAGCGGGATAATGGGTTATGTACAGAACAAGAGGCAATTGCAGAGGTAGAAGTTAATTTAATACACGCTCAAAATACATCGCACTATAAATAATACATGATAAAAAAATACAAAGAGGAAAAAAAATTAAAAAAATAGTAACCATAAATTCCGTTTTCTGAACATCTCTTCTGGATAAACAGTGAGAAAGGTGCTGTACACATCAGAAGGTACTGCCAGAAACACAGCAATTGTACAAAACATCCTTGGAGCCGTTAACTGCTGAGACCACTTGTTGGCAGTCTATTTTTTAGACTTTGGGAACTTCTGAAACTCGTCCTGTTCCTTGAAAAAAATCTGAGCAAGGATATGGTCTGCTGTCGCATGGAAGTAGTCAGTCATACGAAGAGTTTCCAGCTATAAGAAAAAAAAAAACACAGTGTTTGAGAGAGAATAATCATAGCTACCGGGCTATTTTTACAACATTAATGATATGAAATATTAAAGTGCATCTCAAATGGAAGATGAAAACCAATGACTATGAAAGTATACAGCTAACAATAAGCCTTACACTGAGCTGTTAATATCACTGGATGCCTAGGTTAGAAAAATACAGCCTTGCTCTGGCTCCTCAGATGCAGAGCTGCTTAAAGCGTAACATTACGTACAGTTGGGCTTTTCTGACTCCTCCTGCCCTTATGAAGTTTTCTCACCTGGTCGCCTGTGCTGTAGGCTAGAATCAGAAGCAAGTCCTCATCACAAATGCTTTTAAGGTAATGTTGGGTTCCAACGGGGAAAAATATAACATCTCCGATGCCGATGTTGAAACTGCTGACGGCCCCAGAGGAGGTGATAACTCCAGCCTATTGCAAGGAAAGCGGCAATGTTCAACAGCTACATTCAGTGCACTGTTAGTGGATAAGCACGCAGTGACGTCCTAGCACTGTGCTGCAATCAGCTCGCGCAGTGTCGGTGCTTTCACTGAGACTCTAGAAAGGTAGAATAGGCCAAGGCGAATTCCCAAGTACAAACGCCTTGCGTTATGGGGTCTCGTCATTCTGTCTCAGTTGCATTTGCACTTCAGATTTAAATTGAGTGAAAAACAAATAATAAAATCCTACACTCTAGTAAGCTTTCTCTTTTTTCTCAGAGGAGCTAATTCAAAAGTATGGTTTTGTTTTGTTTTGTTTTACTATTACTTTCTTCTCCCACTATTCGGTTTGAATCCTTTTCAATAGCATGTATGACTTCTGAAGAATTAGCAAGGACAAATTCTGCTCTTTGTTCAGCTCCACTTTGACTAGACAGGCTGCCACAAATGTAACCGAGAGCAAAATTTATATTGAAAAGGAATGTGTGGACGCTGAAAGTTTTGTAATAATACTGATTGGAGTATTATTAATAATCGGGGATGGGAATCCGTTATAAGATCCGTAATTGTTATACAGCCAGAACTCCACTGCCTTGCCCCTTACTGGGGTAAGGAATTACCTGTCCGCAGCCGCTGATGACATAACCCATCTCGTTAGCATTGAAGTGGAAATGAGGCTGTCCCAGCTGATTGCTGAATATCCTGAGAGTTGCTAAGGTGAGGGTATTTTCATGCTGAAAAGCAGAACACAAATGTTCAGAGTCAGTTACATCCCTGTTATACATCACATAGCAGTGACGAACCTACACAAAATGCATTCCGTGCCTTATTTTTAGGTAGCTAAGTGCCCTATTTATAAATACCTTATTCAATGCCTTATTTTTAGGTAGCTATTCAGCTGAAAGCACGTACCTTGTTCAGTGACTCACTGAAAATTTTCTCTGTTTCATTCAGCCCGGTGCTGTTTCTGCGGTAGCGAGCCCACTGGAAGATTCCTCCCGGAAAATGATATTCTCTGGACCCTTAAGACAAAGACAACTAAATGAGCACTTACAGCAAGGTTTTGTTAACATTGTTAGGGAACTTCAGGGAATTACTACGTGGTAAACTCGAGGCCTCGAATCTTGTGAGCCTCTGGAACAAAAAAGAAAGCCCGCTTAGCTTATCTGCCTGTCATGCACTAGGCACTATGCAATCTCCTTTATTGTGTGTTTGAGTAGTTAGATCACCACAACGGAAACCGCAGACTAGAACTTTTCCACCCCAAATTGCTACCAATACCAATACATTAACTTCCAGTATATTTACATGTTACCTTTCTGACTGCGTATCGCTGTATTTCGTAAGGTGCTGCTAACGCAGGGGAACGTTTTGGCCCACGTGCGAAGATCTTTGTCACACATCTCTTTCTCATGATCCACCCAGTTGTGTGTAGACTTATGGACCTAGATTTGATTTTTAGGCCTTCTTGAACAGACTGTGCTACTTGCAACTAAGTTTTGCCATCCGTGTTCGTTAGGTGCTCCCTGGTAATCACTACACCCGGTTGCACAGAGGGATGTTTAACAAATTATTATGACTCCCTATTCTTTCAATCTCCTTAAATTATCATTTCTCTATACGCTTTTAAGTCACATTTCGGTGAAATGTTTACAGATCCCCTTCTCTCCCCTGTCTATACACTACACCCGGTTGCACAGAGGGATGTTTAACAAATTATTATGACTCCCTATTCTTTCAATCTCCTTAAATTATCATTTCTCTATACGCTTTTAAGTCACATTTCGGTGAAATGTTTACAGATCCCCTTCTCTCCCCTGTCTATAAAGGCAGAGAGCTCTTCCGTACCAGGTTCTTGGGTGCGTACCTTTGAGGTTATAGAAGTACTGCCACACCAGGTGGTCCGGAGACTGCACGTAGTCGGCACTTTTCACGAGCTCATCCAGGTTTGGAGGGAGGTTAACTGCTTGATCTTCCACTTGTTTCTTGAACGTTCTGATGAAGTTCACTCCACCTCGTGGCTGCGGGACACGAAGTGCATATAGAGTTGACGGATGCACAAAAGCAAACTGAGGAATTAGAATTGTATTTCTCCAGATATTTCTTCACCTCCTTGACTGCCTAGTCCCGCCAATGCTTTGTTTTGCCCCTGTGCTCTGCCCTTCCTTCTCAGGTGCCACAGAGATTTGGAGCAGAAGAGTAACTCGGTCCCTCTCCCATCAAATTCTTTCAGGGTGGGGAGGTTTATCACAGTTTTGTGGTTTGAACATGCAGATTCCTCAGACCCAGAAGAAGTTCTGAGGCTGTATTCTTGATGAAGGAACACTGCCAACTAGTTAGTTCAGATGACCTCCGTTTTAACAAGGAGGTGGACTTATCTATACTGTCTTATGAGACGTTATTTTACCACAAGATGCATCAAGGGGCTGTTGGGAAGTGAGCTTTGGGCTTCAGTACGTCATTTTCCCTGCCATCTTTGTAAATGTGGAGGCTCCCCCGTGAACTGTGAAGACGTGAAAAGTTTATTTCTCCTTGTGTGTAAAGGAGCACACAGGGTGGCACAACGTTGGGCAAAGGACAAGCGTACGTCCCTCCACACTGGGGGATCTGAGGAGATGAACTGAGATAAGGGGAATTCTCCCCCAAAAAAAGGACTGCCGTGCTGAGCGCAAGAAGACTAGACAGAGGCTGGTTTATCCCGGCGTACAGACCTTTAATGCTCTTGCTGCTATATCCTCTGGGGTAGAGAAGAACGCATCGTCTACATCCAAGGTCTGAAGTTCCTCGTGTGTCGTGAAAAACAGCAAGAACAGGCAGTCTTCTGTGCCTACGTTCTTTATCCAGTGCACGGTGTTCCTGGGGAAGAAGATCACCTGGCCAGCTGTGACATTGTAGGTGGTAACCGTGCTGTCGTCCGCACCAATGACTCCAATCCAGGCAGTGCCCTGTAGCACAGTTGGAATTTAACAATAGGAATGAAAACTTGCTCATTTAATCGATATGATCCAAAATTCAAATAGGCTCTTAGGAGAAAACAGAACCTGACGCACTCGCCTGCAAGCTTTTGTGAAATTAAATCATAGGATCACAGAATGGGTTGGGCTGGAAGAGACCTTAAAGCCCAGTTACGTGCTAACTATTAGCATTGACTAAGAATCATTGTTCTTAGAAATACAACTAATAATTGAGATATATATAAATACATATACTTCCAAGGAAAGATGATTTTGCATTCAAATAAAGTTTGTATCTTGAATTTTTCCTCACTGTGAGTTTCTATTTATCTTTTTTAATTTTTTTTTTTTATTTATTTTTACAGCTATGAAATTTGACACTAAGGTGAAATAGAGCAAACAAAGATTTCAAAGATGCAGAAATAATCAGGAGTACCTGCTGCAGGTAGCCGTGTTCGTTGGCATTGAAGTGCCAGTGGGGAACCCGGAGCCCTTTGCTTTTGATCCGCAAGGTTCCAAAAGTCATTGAAGAGCGATGGTTATTGATACTTTTTCCAAATTCCATTTCTTCATCGTTTTCGTATTCATTTACGTCATTCCTGAATCTTGCCCACTGAATTTCGCCACCGGCGAAATTAAACACCTGTAAAGTGAGTCAAAGTGGATAGTTTTATCAGTTGTGGACTGTGGTGACCAAACAGTCCAAATGTATTTTAGGAAATACTCGATCTGAGCAATACTGATGAGACCCGTTCCTTTTCTCAGTGAGGGTCCTTGCAGTATGTATTTTAGTCACTTCTCACAATCACTTACATGCTTTCTCATGTCATGACGGGATAGTAATGTTTGTACAAATGAGAGATACATAGAAATATCAAGGAAAAAATTATCTGCTCATCTTCTTATGTCATTCTGGAGTCAGATTTAGGAAACCAGTTGCATACATGCTTAAACTTTTACATTCAAAAGGCTTAGAAAATTTCCTGAGTAAGATATTTTTCCTGCATTTCTACATTCGCAAACAATTTACGCAAGAAAATATTCCCTTCCCAACATTTGTACTGCCTCTAGGATGTGTTTTGTATTTGAAAGAATCATCTTGCACTGGGGAAAGGCATATGAAAAGGGTTGCTCTCCTCTTAAACACATTGTTTGTCCTTTTGTTTGCATTCTTAAACACATTTTTGTTTGCAAATATATTACATAGTTAAATATAATGTATAGGAGTACCAGAATGGCTGTCATCAGTTTAAAGTGTCCAGCTACCTAATTTATCCTTTTCGCTCTTTGCTGAGCAAAATTAAATTAAATTTTTAAATTTAAATCAATTAAATTTTTAATAAATCAGAAATTATTTTTATATAACAATACAAGATGGATCTTGTCTTTAGTGTTTGCTCAAAGGAGACCTTTCTATAAATATCAAAATACACTTGCAAAAAGAACTGTATAATTCCTATAGCTTTGTGACATTGTAAAATTAACGTGTTAGCTCACTGAAACAAGACTAAGGAATTCATTTTTCTTGCAACATAAGAATTTGTTTGAATCCAGTCATAAGAACTAAAGAGTTACTGTGCTACTCAGGTTACATTAAGATTTGATCTTTCTGTTTATGCTTCACCCAATTTCATACTCTGTAGTTTGGGAATCGCACTTAAAACAGTTGCCTTCTCTTGCAAGCCTTATTTATTGGAGCAACTATTTAGCTCTCCAAGAGATGCTCCAGAGATGCAAAGCACCTCCGAAAGCTGTTGTATAAAGCAGTGAACCGCTGTTAGGAAGTCTGGGTCTCTCCTCACCGATTCTAGACTGGTCCCCTATTACTTAAATAAGTAAATTTTTTAGATAAGTAAATAGGTGACATGAATTCACTAAACTTCTACATACGATGCCAGAATATTATTGACCAGTTTACCTTTGATTTCGTCAGATGATTCAGGAACTGGAATTTGACATCCACGCTCTTTTCATCTGGTTTTGTGGAGCTTGCCCCATCATCTTTCATGCTGACCTCTTTCACGATGCCGGTGGTGCTCGTGTAGACCAAGGACAAGACCAGCACTCCTATCGCGGTGGTGATAACGCAGGCCAGCAGACAAACTAGGAAGATTTTCATCAGCGACCAGCTGCCTTTTCTTTCCTGGCATTAGCAAAAAGCCCACCGAAACAAAACAAAAGCAAAGCAAAACAAGAAGCTTTATCAGATCGAACACAGGGGAGAAAAAAATGTGATAATTTCTTCGTAATCGTAACAGCATGCCTTGCAGAACCACGCTTACAGCCAAATCTCTGGGCCCAGTGTAGGGAAACCTCACAGCACATGTTACAGGGCTGCTTCATTCTGTCCCTCCATTGTTTCACCAAGTGAAAACACGTCTTCATCAGCCGGGGGTTTTACAAGCACCTGAAGTTTTTTTCCCATTGCTGTTTCTGTTCTGTCCCTCAAAACGCTGACACCCATAGGATCACCCCACAGCAACCCTTCGTCCATGGGGTATGGGAGGAGAAATGCTCGTGGCATCGTTTATTTGCTGTAAATTACCCCCGGACACACAGGCCTTGGGAGGGGAATGACAAGGAGAAAGAAGCAGCTGGGCACACACAAGCACAGGAGTTCATGGAAGGCCAAAAAAAACACTAAAAATTGCTCTTAAAAAAGAAGCCAGAACTGTGTGCTGTCCTACTAGAGGAGTTCTGGCACCACAAAGCATCTCCTCGATGAGGATTTTCAGTTTCCTGCCCCTTACCGTTTTTTCTTACAAGCTGCAGGTTCAGATGAATAAAAAACCATATTCCCTGACCCAGATTTTTAACCTCCAGCGATTCTGGGTGCACAGCTTGATCGACCTTTAAAAGATTGATTTTCAGATGGTGAGGGCCTGAAAATGAGCTCTGAAAGCTGATTCTTTTAGCTGGACACTCAGAAGTGAAAAATCTGAAGGTTGCCCTCTGATTTTAACAGAATGACCTCTTTCATGAATCTATTTGACAAAAGCTCTGTACTAATAAATTTCCCTTACCAGTGGAAAAGTGCTCAAAATGCCAATGTATTTTACTCAGTAACAATCCTTTCTTCAGTTTAAATTACCCCTTTTTTCAAGCTTGTATTCAATTAAATATTACAACAGTAGTACACAGACCACAGAGTTTCATCAGAGAACAAGGCTTTAGACCTAAATGCATTCAAAATCCTCATTTTCCAGGCTGGAACGACCTTTAATTTACGGCATTTTCACAGCAGTGGCACCGATACAATAATTACTTTTAATGTAGAAAGAATGGCGAGCGCAGAGCATTCAGCCTCAGCCCAAGTGTGTGGAATGAGTTATGTTGCGAGGAAATCACTGGTTTTGCTGTATTTACAGCCGGGAGGCAGCGCTGGGCGGGCTGCAAACAAACGCAACGCCTTTAGGAGCAATACGCCAGCTCCTTCTCCACGAAGTTCATTCAAATCCCAAGAAGCAAAAAGTTTAATGAGAAAATCACAGAGAGTGAATTTTCTCAAGGGCAAGAAAAAAAAAAATGAAATAGTACTCAAATGTGTAACTCGGAAGAGATACTAAAGACCACCACGAGATGTGCTTTTAAGTAGCTGTTTTGGTTAAAATCAAGGGGGAATCCTCCAAAGCTAATTACTGTGTCACAGGATAAAGAATTTAGCTATTAACTTCAGTGAGGCCAGGGAATTTTGTCTCGCTGTCCAGCTCCTGGCACGTGCACGTGAGATAGGACATCGTAAAACCTTGGCAGCAGAAGCCCTTGGGAGCTTTTGGTTTCCTCAGGACCTTCTTAATGGTATAGGATGGGGTCGTATGGTGAACTAATAAAAAGTAAGGGCTAAACCTTCAAACCGTCTCTGCTAATAACGTTTTGATAAGACTGCAAAAGAAACGGACTGGTACCTCTTTCCTGGGCCATTCTTTCCCTTTTGAAGGGCTTTGTATTCTCTCTCCGTGCATTTCGAATGCCTGGTTATCCATTCCGTGAAGCCGAGACAGATCAATCTACAAAGGACGAGAGACACATTGACACGAAAGGCTGTTAATTCCGACGTGTGCTCGTTTAGGTTGCGTTAAGGCCGGGGAAGGGACCCATCGCCTCTGCGCCGCGGCGGCAGCGGCGGCACTGAGCGCAGCGCCCTTGTGCAGCGATGCGCGGCAACACAGGGACGCCTCGCCAAGCTACGGCAGAAAGGCCTGACACAACGTGGCGGCGAGATGAGGCTGAACCACCAAACACGTGGAAAAAAAAAAAAAAAGCAGAAAGGAATCATCAGAGGTCATCTGGTGCCCTCGCTGAAGGACCGAACGCGGCGCTGGGTGGTTGCGTAACCTACTTTTGCAACAACAAAAACGGCCGAGGTCCCCAAACTCCTTTGGCAATCCACTTCGCTGCTTCCATATTCTTATAATTGAGAAGTTTTTCACAAGGCTAAGTCACTCTTGCTGCAATTGCAGCCCGTTACGGTTACCCTCCCAGCGCGGGCCCGACCGCGCAGGAAGCGCAGCAGTGCGTCCAGCCCCGAAATCTCCCTCCGACAGGGCTTTAGGAGATGATAAGGGAGGGTGTAGCTGGGCTACTACTCCTGGGTTACGCCTCTCCTGCTTTACTAGCACCCGTAACTGTTGGGTGAGAGATGCTAGAGGGATTAGCCTCTTTCCTTTGGATTTCATTCTGTGAAAACCCATGACTTTAAGTCTTTCCTGAACCCGTTTACATTCCCTGACTTAATAGATAGGCTGCTTGCTGGGCAAAGGAAAAATAATAATAATAATAATAATAATAATAAATCACACTTCTCTGTTCTAAACAGACCACTTAATAGCTCCATTAAGTCCTCCTACATTTCTGTATCGTGGGTTTGGAGCAATATCACCATGACACACGCATTCACCTCTCCAAGCTGGAGTCCCAGCCTTTTTAGTCTCTCCCTTTTAGGCAGTTCTTCCCTCTCCTTCATCGTTTCAGCATTTCTCCTTCAGACTTTCTCCAACTGCACCCCATTAATGAAAATCATGAATAGCAACAGACAAACCTTGTTAACCCCAAGTACTGTTCTCCAACCATCTCAATGATTCCTTAAAAATAATTTAATATAGACCATGATTCTGTGTTTTGAACACATAAGTGCTAAAGCTGTTAGCCTGTCTAAAGGAACTAGGTTTCTCTCTCTTTCCTCTCTCTCTTTCTTCCTCTTCTCTTCCTTCCCTTCTTCTCTCTCTTCCTTCTTTTCTTCCTTTCCTTTCCTTTCCTTTCCTTCCTTTTTCCTTTCCTTTCCTTTCCTTTCCTTTCTTCCTTTCTTTCCTTTTCCTTTCCTTTCCTTTCCTTTCCTTTCCTTTCCTTTCCTTTCCTTTCCTTTCCTTTCCTTTCCTTTCCTTTCCTTCCTTCCTTTCCTCTTTCCTTTCCTCTTTCCTTTCCTCTTTCCTTTCCTTTCCTTTCCTTTCCTTTCCTTTCCTTTCCTTCCTTTCCTTTCCTTTCCTTTCCTTTCCTTTCCTTTCCTTTCCTTTCCTTTCCTTTCCTTTCCTTTCCTTTCCTTTCCTTTCCTTTCCTTTCCTTTCCTTTCCTTTCCTTTCCTTTCCTTTCCTTTCCTTTCCTTTCCTTTCCTTTCCTTTCCTTTCCTTTCCTTTCCTTTCCTTTCCTTTCCTTTCCTTTCCTTTCCTTCTTATTATTCTTCTTGGCATTAATGCCAAAAGGGACAGTCCACTGACCACAGGCAACTTGCGCAAGACCTCTCGGCCATGGTTTCTCTTTTCTAATCTGGACTTTATTCACCGCCCCTCGGTGGTATTGCTAGCTGTTTGATTGCTGTTAATGATTTAAGTAAACACTGTATCTTCACGGACATAATTTATTAATCTCTGCAGGAAACTCATGGACCAGGATTTTCCCAGGTCCTCCTTTCCGTCAGTAAGGGACAAATAAGGCGAACAATAAGGAACTTCGGTGCCACTTTATTATCTTTGACAGTTCTTCCTCCTCGTCTCTCCTCTTTATGCTCTGGACATTCCCAAAAGCACAAAAGTCAAAGATGACTCATGGTTAGGTACAATTCCACCTATTTCCTTGGTGCTTCCTTCTTGGAGACCATTGCAGACTACAAGCCAAATTATATTTATTTTCATTTTTCCATGTAATGATGTCCTACAATTATATTTCAAATACCTGTACCTTTACGAACATCCGAATTCCTGAGCACCTTTTTCCTAGACTGTTTTCACCGGATTTTGCAAACAGCCCTCTGAATTTATCGAAGTTGCTTTTTCCTATTCTTCCTCTCTTCCATTCTAAAAACCTTTAAATCCTTTAAATCTTTAAAACTTGTACTTATCTTCACATTCTGATCAAAACCTGACATCATCATAGCCTAAAAATATCCTGGATACTCTGTGATCAATTTATTTTTTTCCCAACAGGTATTTGGTTAAATAACATCTCCTCAAGGCAAATTATTCAATTAGTTGTTTACAACAATGTTCTTTCCATCTTATCTTCTTGGTTTGGTGGTCTTAATGGCAGGATCTCAATGTAACAGATTTTTTCTCCCTTTATTGTCATCAAGAGACTTTCAACAGATTAGCTCCTTTTATGTTCTAAACTTTGACACAAAGGCGAACACCCGTAGAGAAATGTATTTTCCCTCCCCTTTTCTTTGCACTGATAACACATTCTTTTGCTGTCATTCCTCGTTAGCTCTAGTTTCAAGCCATCCCTCCTAAGTTCGTAATTCTAAATTTAAAGAGGCATTTCTTTTTCTGTCTGCCTGTCTCTCCTCAGCAGTCCTTTCTATTCCGTTCTGTGAAAAGCTCAGCCATTCGCGTCGTTAGCAGCAGGATAGAGTGAACTGGAATTAACGAAAAGCTTTTCTCCTTTCTCTGTGAACACCAAGTCCCTCGGCACAGATTTTTTCCAGCTGTAAACCTGACCGAATATTTTGAGTAAGGAAAGAAAAATGAAAAAACGTGGCAGATCACGGAATCCGTGATCAACAAGAAAGAAAATACATACTACGATTTTCAAGGGTTTCACAGTTCCAGATACGTATACATATGTGAGATTTCATAAACATATTTTGACAAACAAATACAAACGCTTGATAGTGTAGGAGTTCACCTGGTTGCACAGGAAAAGAATTAATAGTGACAACTATTATTATGCTGTTGGTAATGAGTGACTGCAGGGTTCGCAGTTTTTCAGATCCTTCTTTTCAGACCAGAAGGGGTATAAACTAACCAGACTACCCCTCAGCTGGCAGTCTTCATGATATCTGGACCCTGAAAATAAGTTTTCCTATACCAGCATCCTTCCGAATCAGTGTGAACTGATGCAGAGAGGTGCCCTAATGCGAATGGGCTGTTCCAGAGGAGAACACAACTGCAGCATACAGCTGTTCCATCTAAAGACCTTCCCTTGGAAGGACAAAAATCCCAGAGACAAAATTCCCATCCGTCTTCCTCCCACCGTGCCAACCCGCTGTCTTACCGCCGCTGGGATCTTCGCAAGGTCTCAGAGCACAATACTTGTCCTCATCAAAGCCTCTGCTGCCCTAGCTCGGTTTTACTCATGTATATATACACTGTAATTCAGGAAGTGCCTTCTGCAGAAAAGATTTCCTGTGTATGCAAATACATACGGTCACGGACACTTGTGTACATCTTCATCAAACACTTCTTGTAACTTGCTGAGAAACGGTGACATTCCTTCTAACAAGCCCTGCTAATTTATTATTTCCTCCAAGCGCCGGACTCGGGCTTTCTGCCTGCCTTCCCCACCCCGCCACTATCGAAACAAAGATTATAGTTCAATAAAATGCTTTTTCCCTGATGTAGCCTCCAGGAAACAAACACCTCTGACAACTTGGAAATGGCAATTACTCTTGTTTGGTACTTGATTTACAGATTCATTTATTGTTCCTGAGTGGTAACTTCATTTTAGCTTAGAAGAAAACAAAATTCCAGCTATAATTGCAAGTGCCCAGTGTATATATCCTAAAAGTTACTTTTTCTGTTGATATATAAGCAATCAAATCCCTCTTTAAAATACTCTTTAGTGGCCATAAAGTTCTGATAAGAAAATAAGAAAAAATTGAATAGGCTGTCTAACAATGATAACCAGAACTGGACAAACAGTTTAGTTTATTTATTTTATT
Organism: Anser anser; assembly: GCF_964211835.1. Taxonomy (NCBI): domain Eukaryota; kingdom Metazoa; phylum Chordata; class Aves; order Anseriformes; family Anatidae; genus Anser; species Anser anser. The sequence goes on along the minus strand of NC_139731.1, from coordinate 15,716,625 downwards.
TTATTTTATTTTAAATATAAACACGCAGAGCTTCTTCCATGAAATGTTAACATTGTTTTAATTCCGTATTCTTTTAAAAGTGGTGTCTTATCACATGTTGTTAGATCCTGCTGGAAGCACTAATAACTCAAGGTTTGAAATAACTCATGAAAGTAACGAACATGTACAGAAATAATGAATAAAATATTGTTTCAGAACAGGCACTGGTCCACCTTTCAAAAAAAAAAGAACAACGTACAGGCCGACAAATTATTTAAATTATACAGTATTAAACTATTCGTAGATATCAGCTTTTTTCTTCTTTATTTTCTTGACGATCATCACTTTGCTCTTGTTTCATATTGGTATCTTCAAGAAGACTCTTAAGACGTGACACATGGTGTAAAGCCCTAAATTATGAATTATGAAGACTTTAATAACAGTGTATAAGTATTTACATTCAACACAAAATTATGTTTTACTAACAGTTTGCTTACTAACAGGTTGCTTACTAACAGTTTATCAGTTTGAATTGTTTAGAAACAGTTCACATCATCTTGTCTAACTGTCCATTCATTCTGTTTTAGAAATTATAAAACATATTAAGATTTTCTTTAAGAAAAAGATGAAATACTTTTTGGAACTGAAATTTTAAACACATCTTCTCAAATATGGCCACTCATGCACACCCAGTTTCTATTAAATTATTACGGAATAGGTATTTAACACGGTGATAAACGCTAACATCATGTTACCAAAGAGCATACCCGCACTAAAAGTTACTGTATTTTTACATAAACCTTTTAATTTCACATTACAGTAGAAAACTATACTGCAACACTGACTTTTGTTGAAACAAATGCTCTGCATAATCAAAACCTGTTTTCCATTCTGCCTTTTCCCAAAGTTATTTCTTTAGTTACTTACGACATCCCAGTAAGATTGTTGTTAATTATTCATAATTTGCTTATTCTTAACAGTTTTCAGATCACACAACAACTCTCAGCTAATTTATCATTCTTTTTCTCTACTTCCTGAAAACAGTGAAAAGTCAGAAAATCAGGTCACTTACTTCCGAATAGAATTAGTAAGAGGGATTATCTCGCTGTCACAGAGTTTTAATTCAGCGTCTGCTTTTTCAAAAAGCTTAAAACAAAAAAAAAAAGAAATTGTAAACTGAGGAACACACCCGAATGTGACAAAACATTTTTATAGCGCATTTCATCGGAAAGGATTACCAACAACTTTACAGAAACACGGAGTAATTCAGGAGGGGTTTAATCCAAGTTTCCTATGCAGCTATGATGTTACAGAAGGTTGCTCCCCCCGGCCCATTCCTTCAGCCTGCCTTAGCCATATGCACGGAGAATTCATTCACTACCGAGTACAGGACATAAACTTTAAGCACTGTATATAAGAAGCATTATGAAAACGTTACGAAGAAATAAATCTGTGAAATCATTTTGAAACAAAAGGGACACAGAATACTGAATCCCTGATGCCAAAGCAGGCGAGGATAACGCATTTGAGAATGACTTTTTTTAAAATGTGGCCCGTTCCACTGAAAGCCTGATATTAACTGGGACATAACCAGAAGACAGCGTGACCAGAGCACAGCAAGTGGCTGCTCTAGCTGTTGCTGGAGCAGCAGGTGAGCGGGATGTGCTCCCTTCGGGCAGGATGCTCTGGAATGTCGCCATCTTCTGGATAACCAGAGCTTTCTGCAGCACCGTTGAAGCCAACTTGCTCAGTCGAGTTGCTGATCAGCCACAGGTTGCCCCAGCGGAACAGGACGCAGAGACTCTGATTCACAACGGCAGCAGCAACAGCAAAAAAAAAAACAAACACGGGGCTTTAGGGCACAGCAGTTTGGATCTTGATGCAACCTGGATGGAATCTGCTGGCAGCGTTCTTTTGAAACTGACTGGAAACCTAGGCCATAAAAGAACGTAAACAGCACATCAATACCGGCAAGACAGTACAAGGAAACTGACTACTTACTTTTGCAAACTCTTCCTTCTGCCCAGCCGTTTCGTTCGGGTTTAAACTTCCCTGAGCTGCTTGAAGCTTAAACAACATTAGCTTCAAGGCTTCCAGCGGTCTGTGATTATGATCTCCAGAAAAGATGTTTTCCTAAACCAAAATCCAAAGAATTTGTTGATTGTACACTTAACAGTAACATTTGTTGATCAGTACGCATCAAAATTCAAAAAAGTTTTGAAGTTTCCCTCAAACAGCTTAAAGGCAAATTTGTGAGTGTTTCTCTCTGCTTGTTCTTTACAGATCTATTAATAAATTGCACATATGTGACACTGGATCATCTTAATTTATGCCACTGTAGAGTTAGTGAAGTCACTGTAAATACGTACATTGTTAGGAAGACCTGAAGCAACACAGAAAGGTCTCAGCCCTGGCTTGTGTAAAATCATCCAAGAATATGATGACTGTCAGTGTCAAGTCCTTTTAACGCTACGGCAGCAATGCTAAAACATCTTTTAACATAACTGACAGAGCAAGTAAGCATCATTAATGATAAGCATAGATTTATTCATATAATTAGCACCTACGTGATATCTGCTCATTCAATAATAAAAAAACAAAACAAGCAAGCAAAATAGTTCAAGGTGACAAACTTTGGGGGTAATCTAGAAGTACTCGTGCCCGGAAATGAAGCCAAATTCATTAGACAGAATCATTTGAATTACCCATGCGGATTGTTAGGTTCTTTGTCAAACAACCCCATAGGGAAACAGAAGTATGTGCCACTGTGGAATAAGTTAAAGGATGATGCTTTGTTTACTGCAGGATGGGAAAACAGAATATCAGAGCAGTTAAGATTCAAGGACAGAGAGCAGAAAGTAAAAGAAACATACCACGACATAAATTAACGTTATGCCTTTGAACTAGAACAGCGGGCTCGGGGCTCATCTCCCTAGCTGAGTAAAGGATAATAGAAATGGAGAGGGTTCATATAATTAAAATGAAAGACTGAACAATATTAAGACTGCCAAGAAGGTGATTAACATGTAAGAATGGGATTAAAATAATGAATAATCTAAAGAGAGTAAATTCAATCCGAAACCCAATTCCAGTGCAACAGCATGAATAATAATATATTAATTTACCCCTTGAACTTGACTCATACCCAGCACGACATCAGCAAGGTTCTTAAATTGGAAGCATTTAATAAATCAATAACAAAACCCTTTCTTCTTTTACTTGAGGCAGGAAAATTACTATTTAAACAAAATATGGAACGTAAAAGTAAAACCAAGTGTTAGATTATAGGACTTAATAACTTTAAGAATTCATCATGCCGAAATGTGACTAAATTACGTCAGTTTGACTTTCTACTTTGTACATTTTAGAAGAAGGAAACCAATTTATAGGTATCTCCCCTTCTAATATGTACCAGCCTTACACATTTTGGGCACTCTAAGCAGTAAACACTCAATTTTACTGACCTTGTTTTTGTCATCTAAACAGTCTTCCAAGAATTGATGAATGATGTCCGCCTTGGGGAACGGTAGAGGATTGTTTTTGTCCTCCCAGCGTGCAGGCGCTGGTGATTTGCTGCACCAACATGAAACATGCAATGGAGAATAACAACGGGTTTATAATCTGAGAGAATTATACAGTCCGTTTGATGAAAACAGACATACCGCATAAATGCAACACTGAAGGGCACTGAATAGTCCTGTCAGTGCTGTGGTGACCGTGAGAGAACCACTCTACTACTTTTTCCAGTTTTGCCAGTTTAATCGAATCCTGAGTAGCCATAAAAAGCGACTAACTAAATAATAATGATAATAAATTAAAAAAAAAACAACTAATTTTTAGCTATAATATAGTATACGGGGGTGTTTTTCTTACATCTGCAATTCCAGCATTAGTATTCAACACCTGACGAAAAATAGTTATTTTAATAATATTTTTAGTAATAGGGATGCTGCAGATTGAGACTGTTGCTCACCTGTTAAATATAGCTAAAATTATTTCATTTTTCATTTACTGTTAAATTTACCAATTTAAATTCCACTGAATAATTGTTCTCTTAAAGTAAATATCTTTGTGTATCAATGATATATAAAATATATTCTTAAAAGGCAACAATAAGTAATATTGACAGCACTCTTTGCAAGACAGCGCAAAAGGGAAAGAAGTGCACTAATCTCCTGACCTCAGAATATCAAATATTTAGCACTACAAAGGAAATCTAACAATAAAGCCTTTATGCACATACCGTATTACCATTATTTATAAACTATACACAAAAGCAATTAAATACATAACGCATTTTCCCGAACAAAGTATTTCGTAATCTGTATTTACTTACAAAGCACCCGGAACATTTTCCCATGATCTTTCTGCTCTGAGTATATCGGTTGTAGAAGGACTGCCATCATTTTCCAGAGCATTTGACGAGCCTTCATTTAAACTCTCCAGATCTCTGTCAGCCTTCCAGGTAAGCAGCTCAAGTTGGTCTTCTAAAAAGCAAGGACAGAAAGCCCTTGAAGAGGATTAGACACATTATTTCCACACTACTTTTAATTTTATGTAATACTCAAAATTACTATAGATAAATTATCACTGGAAAAATCTCACAGATTGTGTAGCCGCAGCACAACACCTTTGCTTATGTTGGTATGGCAATATAAAATATGCATCAGCAGTACCAAAAAATTGTTTCTAGGTGGGAGAATGTTTAAAGTAATCAAGTGTTTCTCTTCCTACATAAAACAAGTATCACATGCTGCATTCAAGATTATTTAATGTTTATATGCTTTCATGCTGTAGAAAATATAATTAAAATTCCTGTAGAAATATAATTAATTCACCAAACAAATATTATTTATTAATCCTGCGAAAACTTAAGTTACTTTTCTTATTTGTTTGTACAGGTTCTTCTAACAGCTGTTTTTACAGACACCTGGGAGAAGCAACACAAACATATACGTGCGTATCACATACACAATCACATACACAACTCACATTTTAAAGTAAGTTGAGACAAGCACTAATCACGACAGAGACATTCTCATATATTTTTATGCCCAACTTTTTCATGATTGGTAGAAAAATTCTGTGTGGGAAAAAAAAAGGATATATGCATGTATTCGAAGTCCATCATGCATATGTATTGGAAAGGTGTTTGCAGACATTTGCATTATCTGGCATTTTGTGACTTTGAATTCACAACATTAATAACATTTTAACTTAGCTTTTCCATCTCACCTCCTGGAAAAAGGAAGAGATCAATATTTGCGCTTTGCATAACGAATAAAAAGCATACACATATAATTTAATTTCATGCTAAAATTCTATTCAAATATTTATGGAATTACTGTTTTTATCTTGCAGTAAGGGACCAAATATTCCACTGTAATAAATATTCTTTGCTGTAAAAGGAATGCTTAAATACTCATTAATATATGAGAATTTACAGTATAAAAGCTGTTCGGCTTGGTCATCTACTAATAAATGCTTTGAATCACTTGTCAAAGATGGAAGTAAATAAATCTGCTGTACAGTTCAGACTAACATAACCAGAGCTTTTGTTTTAAAATGAACATGTCTTTATTAGCTCACCCTCAAAATTCAAAAACAATTGTGAACAATAGTTACCTCCGAATGACTGTTTCGTGTGCCTTAAAAAGGAGTTACCAGATTGGAAGAGTGCATCTGGGCTGTCATATTTGCAACTTTCTGCTACTTCGTTATCACCTGTCAGATCCAGGCAACCATTTTTTTTAAGAAAACCAGAACTGTCTTTATCTACGGAGCATTGTTCTTTCAGGATCTCAAAAACCTGTGAAGAGGAAGCTTTGCCTTGTATATTAGAATTGTGTCCATCACTTTCTTTAGTCGCAGCAGAGAAAAGGTTATGACTCTTAAGCCAGACTGGGTAGTGAAAACTGGGAATACTGCTTATCCCTGATACGCTTAAGTCAGACTTCTGACTGGTAAGCCACCTCGGATAGTTCTCAGCAGGAAGAGAGGCAGAGTTCTCAACAGATAAGGCTCTGGAACTTCCTTTAGAGGAGACAGAGTTGTACCTGTTACGTGTAAACGCATCGTATTTCCTTTTACTGAAGTGTTTGTGTACATTTTCATTAGCATCAGCCTTGCCGTTCTCCTGAAGACAGAAACCCCTTTCAGCACCAAGTGACACGGTGTGGTAAGGGCAGACAGGTTTTTTAAGTGACCATCTGTTCCACTCACTATTTTGATGTCTTGATTTAAAAGGACTACTCGGGACGCAGGGCAGCGATCCGTCTGCTGGAAACGCTAAGAGATCATCTGTCGCAAGACTAATCAAGTCTGGGTCACATTCCGTCTCCCTTCTACAGGGTGAAGCAAGAGAACTTAATCCTATGGGCTCATTACAGTCATCCAGCGCTGAAAAACAAAGACAGTTTACATGAATCGCAGAACTTCAAGCATACCAGAATGACACATTTGTAAGAGCTAATAAATTAAAACTGAATATATTATTAACCAAAGGGTACTGAATTCTAGTTCTTGCAAGAATGGTTCCATTTCTAATCAGAATATTGATAAAAAAAACTAGCAGTCAAAAGTTACCCCACCTTTCATACTACACATTTACAGTTTGGAATATTTTCTGAATTCAATTATTTGCACCACAGAGAACGACAAATATCACGAGCCATGAACAAGCATCATTTATTATACCACAAAGACTTGCAGGCAGTTGTACAGGGAATACTCCTTCACCAAAACATAGCTGGTATGAGACAAGGAGTTGCAAAACCACTGACAATGGAGGAAAAAAAAAACAAACAAAACAGCAAACTCCGAGACTTGTTAAAAGACGTACTTGCAGAAAACACACCGTATTTTTCTTTGACATGATGCTTCGAAAACTCAGCTTGTTTGGGAGTACTTTGGCACAGGCAGATTTTTCCAGTGGTTATTTCTGAAGACGTGAGACTTAGATCAAAATCTTCAATATAAGCTTCTAGAGCCTCAGATGCAGAGCTGTAAAGCTTGTCCTTGTATTGAATCAAACTGTTTGAGCACGAATTGCTGCTGCCAGTGCTTGTTAGAAGAAAAGATACTGTTGAATCAGGAGAGGAGACGCTGTGTTTTTTATTAAGCTGGTCATGGTTTTTATCCAGATTTCTATTAGAATCTTCACTCATTTTTTAATCAGTCTAAATGGAAAAAGAAAGCCCAAGTGACCATCTGCACTGAAACATGTTCTCAAACCGTAATGGATCTATGATTTTCTTTTTTTAGTTATGTAAAATGTCAGTAATTTTTAGGAAAATAATATTTAGCTATTCAACTTCCTGCTTTTCAAGTAAGTTAGTCGTACATATGTGTCACGCCTAGAAAAGCAAAAGGCAGAAAATAAAGCCTCGGGGGAAAAAAAAAAAAGATAATAGGGAAAACTTCTTGTACACTGAAGCTTTAGCGGAGCACAGAGCTAAGAGGATGGCAAGGAAATCCAGCTCCTCGCTAGTTCCCAAGGGCCCTCAGCATCCAGCTTTTGCAAGAACTGTGCTTCATGTTGCGGACTTTCAGCAAAGAAATGCAGGAATATCATAACCTTTTATTTCAGAACCAGCACAACGGTGGTACTCATGGAAAACAATAGAAGTAGCCTAGTATAAAGAAGAAAAAAAGCTGAATGTAACTGAAGTAGAAATGTATTGCTCCTATTGATTGTTTCACACAGCCAGATGTATACATATACTGATATAATTTTACAGGCCACAACAGGAACTGACAGAGCATCGGAGTGCTTAAGATTTCCCCAATCTACACCATTTAGTCACTGCTATCCAAGCTGACTTTGTAACCCCCCAAACCATGGACTGAAGTGCAGGCTGGTTCCAAACCCCGCAACCAAGACCGAGACTTCCTTGTAAGTATCATTCCTGCAAGCAAAAGCCCGTTTGAAAAGCACGTTAGCGTGTTAGAAGGAAACAGACGCTGCGACAAGGCACAGGAATTAGTAACTTTATTACGCAGAGCACCACAAGCACACGCCGATCACCGAGATTTACACGGAAAGGAGTAGCGGGGCCCTGCAGCAGGGCCTGTGGACGCCTCCCAGGGCTTCTTCCCCAAAAAATACCGCCGGTGCCCCTGCCAAGCCCGGGACAAACAGCCCAGCCGGCCGGAGCCGAGCCCCTCGCACACCGCGGGGCCGCGCAGCCCCCTCAGCGCCGAGCGCACCCGCACAAAATGGCGGCGGGCAGGCGCGGCCCCATGGGAGTTGTAGTCCGAGGCGGGCGGCGGCGCGGCGGGGCGGGGCGGGCTGGGACTACAGCTCCCGGCATGCCCCGGGGCGGGGCCGAGCGCGGCCGTGAGGCGGGTGAGGTGGGGCGTGAGGAGAGCCCGGGGGGGACGGGTGTGAGGAGGGACGGAGGCGAGGGAAGGAGGCGAGGCGGAGCGGGCTGCGAGGCGTCCTGGCAGCTCCGGATCCCCGTGTGGTGAGCTCCGTGAGGAGGGCGACACCCGACCTGTGGTGACAACGGGTTTGGTGGCAGCGAGGTGCGGGCTGGGCGCTGGAATTGATGCGAAAGTCCCACCCCGAGCCCCGGTCATCAGGAGTCCGGGCTGGGAAACGGTTGTATGATGTCGTTTTAATAAACGACTGGCTTCGTTTCTGAATTGGAATACGATGGCCAAAAAGTTCATATGATAGGAACGCTCAAGGTTTATTAAAGCCTTCGGAAAGAATAGACAAGCGAGCCCTTACTGCCCTTCAGGGAATGCTTTTATTGCATGCCAACAAGTTGCTTTTACGTTTTTGCAGATAAATGGACTATAAGAAAATCAGGGATGAAATTTCAGAAAAAATCTTATCGTACAGCCAGGATACTTCAGGATGGAGGGTGATAAAAGTTTCGGTAAGTGAATACTAGTTAATACTGTTTATGAAGTTATCCTTATTAAACACATTTTGTTGCAGAAAGTGTTTAAAACTTTGTTTTGCTTTAAAAAACTAGCAACTGATGGAAGGTAGTCTACTAACTTTTTATTTTCTTTTTCTCATTTTGAGAAAAATGTTACAGTTTCTTCAAAGCCTTCAAAAGAGTATGCGGGAAATATGTAAGTATTTGCATTTTGTTTGTCGTTGTAACGAACGCCAACATCTGTCTCGAACAGTGACGCCCAGATCTAAACAGTGACACCCAAGATCTAAATGGAAAAACTGATCGTGTTCTGTCCCTCAGGGATGTGTTTAGTCTTGTTAACTGCAGAGATTTTGCACTATAGGTGCCCTGAGTCAGCAGTAGTGCTGGAATAGAAGAGATGCATTTCCCAAACGATTTTAAATGTGCTATGGAAATTAAATATTCTATAGCAGTTATTAATATAGGATAAGTAGACACCTATTACTACCTTTTAGCCTGAAGTTGGAAGCTGTTCCTGGTGGAATATCCTGTTCATGCCATTATACCTATCAGCAGGAGTTCCCTTTTCTCATCTTCACACTCGTGAAATCACCGATACACATGTAAACTCACTAAAGCTCTCACGCTGCTTTACCTGTGCCTTTTTCTTTCTGGCACTTGAAAAGGAGTTTGCTGTACTGGGAAGAAGAGGGTCTTTTAGTCTCTGAAGCAGCAGCAGCATCTGTCCATCCTTCTTTTGAGCTATGACTTCAGTGCTGTTGTTGAGCTGGATTTGGCCCAGAGGGTGGAATTAGGGGAGGTGGAGTAACCTGATCATATAACTTGCTGATGCTGATGGAGTTGACTGTGCTTTTTTACATTCATCCTTTCTGCTTCCTTACCCCTCTTCAAGCTCTGCAGTCCTTCGCATTTATGCTGGCTGTGGCACTCAACTGATGGCTGAGACAGATCATTGAAACAGGGAGAAAAGAAATCTCACTGAAGAGAAGCATGCGAAAGGGGAGTAAAAGGACACTTATGGTGTGTCCTTAGCTTTTTTTTTAATGCCTAATGGGTATTAAATTATATTAAATGTCAGTTTAGACAAAGAAGCAGTAGGGACAATATGAATCCGATTATTTTTATTCAAATTTGTAAGTTCTCAGTATGATGAGATGTTTCTGATTAATGGCATTCTAAATCCAAAGATTGTGCTTGGCTTTTTAACTCCTTCTGAAGCATAGAAGGTATTCACTAGAGAATGCAATGCTGTATTAATAGTATTACAAAAGAATTACATTATAGTATTATAATGGAAAGTAATATGTCATTAGAGTATCTTAAGAGTACTATTATCTTAATAAGAAATTGAATAGTTTGGAAGTGGCATTATTCTTGTGTTTCAGATCTTATTCCAGTGCAGGTGGATGTGAAGGACTGAGAATATGGTAGCTTGGAACTCAGAAGGATGCGCCTGACTTGTATCTTTCGGATGAAAAAGGCATCCTGCAGTCCCAATCAGGCATGTAGGCAGGCAGGAGAAGCAGCGTGGTATGCTTTCTGCCACTCGGGCAGGGAGCCAGGATCTCTTCCGTTTATTTTCGTAAATATCTTTGTCACGTTAACAAGCTGTATTGATCTCTGGCATGTCCTTTTAGGAAGGAATACCAGCTGTTTCTAGAAGCAAAAATAGAGCTGTTCCCATTTCTAGTTTGACATTCAATATTTATTAACCACGTATCACAAATGCCAGTTTCTTTTCTAAGTGGCGGGAGTAGGAACAGTTTGCTTTACTTGCAAAGAGAAGGCAGCATGGAATCTGGTAGCGAAAATGCAGATTCTTGCTTTTCACATGGGTGAAATATTTTCAGCAGAGTTCAGGGTAGCATTAAGGCGACTGCGCAAGGGTGAATGGGGTCTCTCTTGATGTTTTGTCTCCTTTGTCTCCTAATCAAACTTTGTAGTTGTTTGATTAACGACTACAGAGCTTAGGAGAGAAGATATTACAGCATGCAGGCGAGAGTTGCTTAGGATACCGGTAAACATCAATTCCTGGCAGCTATGGAAATAAAGGGTGTATTCAAATACTAAATACGATTTCAACTGGCCCCGCCATGGTTTACATTCCCTGTTTTTGAGTAGACATTAAAATGTTTTCCATCCCCGTCAGACCTGTTGTAGTTAGCGGAGAGGCAAGTTTCCGCAGCAGTCCTTCACACCCACGCTGCGCACTCGCTTCACCGAGGCAGTAAGTGGTGCTGAAATGTCTGTTCGCTCTTTCTCGCTTCCAGTCGTGTGTTGTCAGGGGCCGCAAATCTGATAACCGCGTTTCTTAAACTCTTTGCCAGCAGTATCCTTTGAGCTCCTTTGTCTCTGTGCAGCATCCTTAACCTTTGCGCTCTATTGCTGTCTGTTAGTGATTATCAGAGTGATTCACCGTTTCCCAGAAACCAGGTGCGTGAACTGCCTGTGCTAGGGAGCGTTTCCCAGCATTAGAGGAGTTTCCTATTTCCTTGTAAGAGGCCGCTCTTCCCCGCTCCGAACTTTCCCTTGAACTTCCCAGAGTACTAGGAACAAAAGCTGGAGAAACACCAGTGTACTGGTTCATAAGCAGTAAGAAGATTTGCAGTATCTAAACGGTTTGAAAGTATTTATGTAGAAAAATATAAATTAATAGATAAATCACATTTAAATTAGCATGTTCTTACCTAATAGCTGACAATAAATGATGCATTTGAGATGTGTGATATTAATTTGAGATGTGTGGTATTAAGAATGTGATGGTCTCAAAAATCAGCTACAAATAATAATAATCTTTTTACTACTTGCATTTTAATCAAGCGCAATCACGTTTGTTGTCTTTACCCTCATTATAGGCTGGTGTTCCCACCTTCTAGACGTTTATTATTGTGTAACCTATTTTTCTAATAAATGTGAATTTAAAAACCTGTTTTTTTTGTTTTGGTTTGTTTTACGAAATGTAGATACCGTGGAGAAGGGATAATTGAGGAAGTCCCTAGTAAAATTATTCCTTTTATGTATCTTCCTGAATATCGAAACAAATGGGACAAAGCATTAAAATCTTACAGTCTGTTAGAAAGCGTTGACCAGGTAATGCAATTGTTTAAAATACACAGCTTTTATTTTAACTATTTTTGCCTGAATTGTGGTGACTAAAAAGATCTCTTTTGGGATGAAGAAAGCTCTTAATATGAAATCCGTTCTGAGTTGGTCAGAACTTTTTCTAAACCTGCTGCTTATGTGAAATGGATGTGTACATCGCTCCCCTTAAGATTTAAATATTTATTATGAAGTAAGAGGCCAAGAATTAAGCGGATGGAAAACATCAGAAGTCTCCACCAAGAGCAGGGTGAGACAGAATCATAACAAAATTTAGGGAACGCTTCTCTCTAAGCATAGTTTACACAGATTTAAAAGAAACAAAACAACAAAAAAACAACTAAAACTCAAAAACCTCTTCTGGCCACTGTACAAGCTAGTGTGCTTCTCAGGTAGCACACAAATTTGGGAAGGGGTGTAAAATAGGGGGGTTTAAAAGGTAGGTTACAGTTACTTACATGCTGCTGTAGGAAGTATGAATGAAATCACACCAGGGAATCTGCAAATCAAATCCTTAATTATGCTAGCGGTAACAGAAATTATCAGAAAGCATTTCTTGGATTTGACTGGGTGCTGTGCTTATTTGGGTACACGAGTCGAGGGCAGAACGTAATGATGCTGTACTAGTGCTGCGAACTCCTCTGTGTTCTGAATTCCAGTTGTCTGGGGCTTTGTCCCAAGCACTCTGGAAACCAGGAGCTTGAAATTTCTCTGGAAAATCTCAGTTCTGTACTAGGGGACCTCTGTAACAACTTGAGAGAGATGGCCCTGCGCATCACAGAGAGGTCTCGCGGCCGATGAATGAATGACTCGAGTACATGAAAGTACTCACTAAGCTGAACAAAAACATTTTAGCTTTTATCTAACCCCACTTCCCTCTGCCTGGATCTGCCGGAGCTGATCAGGATTGGGATGCAGCGATACAGCCATCCGTTCTCCTTCGCTTTTTTCTTTGGAACTGGATTACTGGCTTACCTTACCAAATAAATTACACCTTAAAACGCATTGTACCATCTAGCACATGTATTTTAATGCAAATAGGTATGCTAGCTCCACAGATACTAAACGTGCCTGTTTTGAGTTTTTCACGCAGTGATTTTCCTGCTCAGATCCAGGCCTCAAGGACGGGTAGTGAATCCCCCCACCTCTTCTTACTGGAAGATCCCTTTTGGGGCTGTGGTGTTAGTTCACCGTTAACTAGCTAGAACTGCCTGCTTACGCTAACAAGTAGAAATACATTTTTGCCATCCTCTCATTATTCGTGTAATGCTTGTCAATCGAATAAAGCTTAGCTTTTTACGTATTAACGCACACAAAAAATTACATGTACTTACTTTTAGGACACGGGTATATACCACAGCGTAACGCACAGTTACGGCATGGGCCTGATTTCATCGAGAGATTTTGTTGACCTGCTGCATGTCAAAGCCTACCCTGGCGGTATCCTTACAACTAACTGTGAGTTACGTGGGACTGCTGCGTGTTTACGGATTTTGGCTGCATTTTGGAAAACCTCCTGTGAATTGCTAAGTCTAATCACAGTATACATACTGCTCGCGTATGGTCTTACTGATGGTAACAGTTCCCTCTCGTTTGTTCCAAAACGGTGTTTCCTTAATACTGAAACTATTCACAGAATCTCCTGAGCTGGAATAGACCCAGGAGGATCATCAAGTCCAACTCCTGACTCTGCCCAGGGCAAGCTAGGAGTTAAACCATTTATTATATAGCTAAAGGCGTTGAGTACTTGACAGCCCTCTCAGTGAGGAACTGTTTCCTGATCTGGAAGTCCAACCTGGACTTTCCCCGATGCAGCTTTAAGCTGTTTTCTTGCGGTCACCAGAGAGCTCAGCACCGCCCTCTCTGCTCCCCGCTCACAAGGAAGCTGTGGCTGGTGAGGAGGTCACCTCTCCTCCAGGACGAACAAACCTGGTGGCCTCAGCTGCTCCTCGCAACTCCTCCTCACATGCCCTCTAGGCCTTTCACTGTCTCTGTTGCCCTCCTGCCCTAAAAAAAAATAGTAGCAGTAACGAGAAATTTAGAATTTATTTCGATATAGAAGTTCAGTCTTTGTTAAATAAACTCTTTTCTGTACTTGGGGGTCTTCCTGACCAAATACTACTTGCCTAATACGGAATTCTCAGACTGAACTTTGCTAATTCGTTCTGTAGTTGATCCTGAATTTAGCTTTGTATACATATACAAAATGTAAAACGATTGATATTACACGATAAACAAGGAAATTATCTCACTTATTTCTGTGCTGAGCTTTTCCTTTTGTGGGGGTTCTTAGAACATGGCAGAAAACGCCCTTATTCATCTTGGATCTTTACTGACCTACGACCATTTTTCAAGCCATGTCACAATACTTTATTACGCAAAACTAATGGAGAGTTAAACAAAACAACCCCTCCTAACTACTACTATGTAACTAAACAAAACAACCCCTCCCAACTACTACTGTGCATGTACGCAGCCAACAGTTTCCTCGTCTTCTTTGCAACTGCGTTAACTAATTAAAGACATCTGCTAACAAACTGACTACTTTGCCCTGAACTAAACCACAATTCAACACTTAAGTATGTATAATCGCGTCTCAAGGATAATCCTGCTGGTTACGCTTGCCCAAACATCCACGGAGATTTCGATGCATATTGAATTACTTGCACAAATATTTGATGTCCTTTAGGTATCGCGCTTACAGAATAAAACGATTAAACACATCAGTGAGCATATTGTGGGATCTTGCGCTATCCCATAGCGGTGGGAGTTGTTTGATGTTTCCAGAAGTTATTTTTGAGTCTTATGATTCACACGTATAAAAATAGGTTAATTTGCCTTTTTTTTTTTTTTTTTTGTGTGTGTGGCAACTTGTAGCTATCAGTGTGGAATATTCCAACTGCCCTCCAACTCCCTCTTGTGTCCGAGGCCGTAACAATCCCTGTGGGTACGTGTGTTCTCCCTTGCCTGAGTAAGTATTTAAGTGGCATCTTCAGTTACTCAGTTGTCCTCTAAATACAAAGCTTAAATCTACTGAACCCAAACAGCTTTATTTATTTATTTATTTATTATTATTATTATTTAGACGGTTTTATTTTGGGCAAACTTTTAGATTTTTGTGCAAATCAGTTTCGTGACTCACGCTACCTCCTGAAACAACTGAGGGAACCTCGTTAGACTCGATAGCTGAATTTAATCTTCTAGGACCATTCGTGTATCCTCCGTTTCTTATAGGAATAATTTCAACAGAAACTGCCTGTAACTTGTAAACATTCGCACAGCTCAGTAAGTTTCAGAGCAGCAGTAACAACTGTTAACTGAAGGATTTCGCTCCCTTCATCACAGGAATCCAGAGCACTCTAAGCTAGTCGTATTTATTCAGCCAGAACTAGGAGGAATGCTTCCTTGCTCTGTGGTGGAGACAGCGTTACCTACGACTCTCATAAACTTAATCACTGAAACAAGGGCTGGACTGAAAAGCTTTAAAGACCGTAATTAAACGGAAGTGGAAAATAATATGTGCTTAAGTCATGTGCATTTTTTACTTCGATTCATATTTAAAATGGAAGGTGAAGTTTATTTTAATGGTTTATGTGGAAACGTGTAAAGCTCAACTTCTCTGTTAAAATAGTGAATGCTAGTTTTCTCTGCTTTTGGGGAATGGTGCAAGAATCTACCCTGAAGTGCCATCGAAGTAGACGATGTAGCTTTCACTGTTATCAGGCGATGTCTTGTAATATTTTTGCACTTCTGTTTGCAGTCACATGAGAACTTGGTGATGTAAATTACAGCAATGTTAAAATGCCAAATGTCAAATATTTTGCTATAGCTTTGAACACTTTGATAAATTCTTACCTCAATTACGCACTCCTGACTGAAACAAGCGAAGATCTTGTGTACTAGAGACTTTAAACATGTTTATTAAGTGTGCAAGTGAAATTAACAACTATATCACTATTTTGGAATTAAATATTTGAAGGAAAGACTGATGAATATGATTATACAGCATCTCATTAAAAGCTGCTCTTTATACTCACTCAGAGTTGTCTGTCATCCTCTGAATCCCGAGCTCCAAAACCCACCGTGAGTTTTTGTATGCTGCCCGAAGTCCAGGAATGAGCTGGTTTATGTGGAAGTAGCATTTCCCGTTACTCCTGTAGATTTTCCAGTACTTCTACATAAGCTTAAATGGCAGGAAAGGGTGGCAGCTAGGACAAGAGCAATTTCTTTTACAAATCATCACAGAAGCAGCGGTGCAAATTAAAAGAAGAGTGTGAACATAGCTTTCATCTTCACTGCGTGGTCTCCTCCTGAGTTGTTAGAAAAAATTAATAGCGTGCATAATATAAATCACTGAAAAGTAACTTCAAAATTTCTCCCTCTGGTCAGCGTGTTAAGGTATTGATAGTGAATATTAAAATAAGTTAGCATAAAGTAATATCTTAGGACAATTTGAGATTCATCATGTAAATGAACAGAGAAGAAAAATAAGACTAATTACTAAAGCAGTCAGCAGCAGGTTTTATGTCAAAATACATTTTTAATACATCTTTACAGTAACTAAAGTGCCTTCCAGTGCTGAATCCTACAGCGTTACTATTATGAAAAATGTTTCACTGTGGCTTAAAATACCTTAGCAAACTGTTAGACTGTGAGGAACTCGACGCCGCATTCTTTCTTCCTCTATTTGTTTTAGGCCTTTCTGGAGGTTTCTCTATACAAGATTTGGACACAGGTTCCCGACTCTTCCATTCAGCTAGTAGTTCTTCTTGCACATCCGTAGGCAGTTCATAAAAAGTCTTTGGATCGACACTAGGAGGAAGTACAATTCCTACTTTCTTGCTCTCGTTTTTACCCTCGGAAGTTATTTCAAAGGCCTGCTCATCTTCATCCAAGGCAGGGACACGCGGAACAGTTTGGCTGGCAGCAGCTTCGACAACTGACAAGTCCCTGAAGCTGTGAGAGTCAGCAGGGTTTTCTTCCATACTGCTGCCTGTGAGCATGCTTCGAGGATACTCAACAGAGCACCTGGTGCTGGGGCTGTGTGTCCAAGCTGATTCTGATTCACGAGCTGATGAGAGGTGTGCACTGTACCCTGCAGAGTGCTCATCGCTGTTCAGCCCCTTAGAATTCGGGGAAGCGCTCTGTACCTCCTCTGTAAAACGTACTGGTGGCTGACCCAAGACATTCTCAGCAGAGATCACTTCTCCTGCTTTTTCAGACATAATTTCTTTTTTAATATCCTCTGGAAGTTCCCTGAAGACTTCCTGGTCAATACCACCAGGAGACAAATGACAGGGAAAGTCAGGAATTCTTGCTTTTTTTGTATTGCTTTTCTTTTCCTCTGAAAGTCTCTTCGTTTTTGTAGTGCCAGTTCTGTTCCAGGTCTGGTTCCAAGAAGCACTTCCTTCACCTTGTGAGCCATCTTCCATCTCCTGTGACATAAGACGTACATAAAACCACAAGCCTACTAACCACTGAGCGCTATGTTACTAACGGCAACTCCTTCAAATTATTCCTTAATAGACAATAATAATCAGTAATGCTTTTTTCTAATCTTATTTTCAAACACAGATCTAAACAGGTAGATTCAGGTAGGAATCCTTTTCTTAATTTAAAGGAGCAACCCTGAAGCTGTATTTTATTGCTTTATTCCTGAGCAGTCAAGAAACAGACGAGTATCAATATGCAAAATTGCTATGTCAGGACAGAAACAGTAAATTCAGGGCACAATGTCATTTTGAAGTCACTGTTTCTATTATGTATGGAAAACATCTTGTGGAATTACTTCGCAGTGTTTCCATAGTCTGCACAGTCCAGCATGTGTGACTGGGGGCTAGATGCGTTCGATTTCAAGTGGGCATTAAAAGCTCAGCAGAGCAGAAGCTGGTGCTAGAGGCCAACACAGAACCACATCTTTGTTTAATTTCTAGTCTGAACAGGGAGATTTAAGAATGCATAGTAAGTTAAATAATCACTGTGAAAGTATCTTAGTAAAAGCAACAAGGTAAATGATAAGCAACTTCAAGGAGATTTTAATCTAAGATAAAAGTTACAAGTTCTATCCCTGGCTTTATCTTAAATGAAGCTGAGGTTATTTCCACCAGAATCTGTCGTACAGGAGTATGAACTCTACAATTTTCAGATGTAAAACATGAAAACGTGCTTCGGTGTAACGATACCTAAGCGGCTTATTGTTTCACAAGTGCTAAATAAAGGTACATCTTACTGAAACTAAAAGCAAAAATCAGGAATTATTTTCAGAAGATGTACATCTGGATTTCTCCCTTAGCAAATTCTGTCCTCTTCAAGTCTAGAGGGCTGATAAGCTACCTGGCTGTTCCACTCAAAACAGATTGCTTAAAACAAATTTCGTGCTATCTAATGAAAGAAAGCAAACAAGTAGCACCTGCTCTGAAGATTCCAAATAAATCTTCATTTTTATTTGATGAATACAATTTATGATCCAAAAACTTCCAAGCAGTTGAAGTTTAAATTTATAACAATAAAGACTGAAATATCTCAGAACTTTCTTATCTGCAAAGATAATTTTTCAGCATCTTTCAGCTTACCTGGATGCTTTTACCAGAGCTTGATGTTGGTGGCATCTGCTTTAGATAAAAACCTATTGATCCTTTCTTGCTGCTAGGAACATCTTTGAGATTAGAGAAGCAAACGCTCAGAAGGGTAAGATGAAATGGTAGGTCTACATTTACCATCTTTCGAAAGAGTTTCATTAGTATAGCAATCAATGGAGATATAATGTTGCTGCTTTCTGAAACAAACAAATTGAAAAAAAAGCTATGTATATAATCAAAAGTAGGTGACTGAAGATTGATTTAAATAGCAAAGTACAAGGCAATGTACGAGGCACTTCCAACTTTATATTGTGAACTTTCACCATTTTGCATGTACAGGAACAGAGACATCAATGACAATCTAAAAAGCTTAATACACGCTGCTATTCGTAGTATATAACTCCATAAATCCACTAAGGAAACCTTTATTCATCTCAAAAGATGAATTCCTGAAGTGTCAGGCTCTAAACACTGCTATAGGCTTCCAAAATTATTCATCAATATAGTCATTAAGATGTTTGTTCTGCCCTGTCAGGTATGCTACGAACTGAATTAAAAAGTTCAGGGAAATAAATTATAAATAAATTCAGGGAATAGCAATTCTGCATGCTAACGCAGCAGCGATTCAGATTTATTTCCTCTTCCTCAATTCGGAATGAAGCGTCAAATGCATGTTATTAATTTTCTGAGATAGAGCAAAAAGACATTTTATTACAAAATTAAATAAATAAATAAATAAGCCATTCATCTAAGAACACAATTCAAATCCATAAACCAAGCAGATTATTAATCCAGGAGGCAGACCTCCCCCAGCCCAGGACGTTTACTGCCACGAATCCAGCCAGGCCGGGTTAGAACTTGGCAGTACCCTAGATATTATCCCTGAAGTGGAGTTCTACACGTCTTTAACATATCTCACCACGATACATCCACGACAAGTAATGGAAAAGCTTTTAAGTATTAAATGTAGGGAATATCATCATGAAATAAAGTAATTGAGTTTAGCAGAAAAAACAGACCAGGTATCTCAGTTTTTTCTTCTTAATCCAGTTAGCACAAGCCACTCTGACAGTCAAAAAGCACCAGACTAGCTCTTTTCAAAATATTTTTTAACTCCTGGGTTTGTTCTAATACGCACCTTCTGACTGTAGCATCGGTCAGCTAACATTTAATATCTTTTGACAACATACAGTGCTCAGAGAAGTTAAGGACCAATTTTGTGCTGCTACCATTTTCAAAAATTCTAAGCGTTGCCACTTTCAAAAATTCTAAGCGCACCTTTTCCGAATTTCTGAACGAGATGAGGTGGAATGGCACACTGACGGCTTTCCCGATTAAACCACCTATCGGTCGCAGAGAAGTGGCGGATAGTCAGTCGCACGGTGTGTGGCTGTCTTCCATCCTTGGATACCCTGCGGAACATGAATGTGTGCAAAGTGATAAGCTCTCCCAACTCCCTGTTTACCTCTGCTGATTACGTGGGGAACTTTAGGTCCTACCTGCTTCTCTTAATTACCCACAAGTTAGAATTCCAAAACCGTGTGAGTACTGTCTCTGCGAGTCTTAAAAAAAGACTCAAAAAAAAAAATGTGAAAATTAAGTGGGTTAGTCTGCAATACTGCCACATTTCAGCAGTTAATACATTTAAATACATTTAGCGTAGTCTTTGCAGTTCCACACTACGTAATCCTCAGCTTCTAGTTTTTAGCTTTTCAAGAAGACTTCCCCAATTCAGGGGCAAAAAAAAATAGCTAGCTTTTGGAAGAAAGGGAAGAAACGAAGTACGATGTACTCATTTCTCTTTCCCCCTCCAAAAGCCATGGAGGTATTTTCCCTACAAAATAAATAAATAAATAAATAAAAAGATAACAAGATAGGACACAGTAATTAAAAACTCTAAAGACAGAGACTGTTCTGAGAAACATCTAAGATGCAGAGAAAAGATTCCCTGTCCAGAATGCTAATGTAACTAAATTTGCTGTGTCTGTTGTGAGACTTGCATAGATGTAGGGGGAAAAAAAGCTTTCATGACTTACAGATTATTTTAAGGCTTAGAGAGGCATGCGGAGAATAGGAAAACTATTTCTCAAGAAAAAATATCAAGAACAAGTGCGGGACACAAGGGGTTTTAAAAGTCAGAA
Source organism: Anser anser (assembly GCF_964211835.1). Lineage (NCBI taxonomy): Eukaryota > Metazoa > Chordata > Aves > Anseriformes > Anatidae > Anser > Anser anser. The sequence goes on along the minus strand of NC_139731.1, from coordinate 15,695,934 downwards.
GAAATCGAAGCATAGCAGAAGAGAAACAATCCAGTGTTGTGAGGCTATTTATCCTTGTAATTAACTGGTTTTAAACAGTTACAGGATAAAAAGGGAGGATAGGAAAGTCATAGTAGTTAAGAAATGAGTAGTGGAATCCACCTGCTATGCTGTTTTGCCTTTTCAAATATTTTGGGTTTGGATAGTGCCTGGATTCTTGAGGCAAAGGAAGGGGAAGAAGTGAAACTATTCTTTCAGTCCAACAGAAGAGTAAGTTGTGGAGTAGGAGACAGATATAAATAGTGATAACCAAGGGTCTGAAAGTAGCGACAGACACTCACCGACAGAAAACGAAAGAAAAACCAGGGATCTTCACAGGAAATGAGAGACATTAGTGACGACGCAGTAAGAACTGCAGTGCCCGACCACAGCAACAGAGAACAATCAGCAAGCGGAACGATGCGGAGACCTTTGTCAGAAAAAGCTGGATGGCAACGGAAGGGCTGGCAGCCAGCTCAGGGGGAGGTAGGGGTGAGCCAAAAGACCAGGGGGAAAGAGGAAAATACAGAAAGACGATTCATGGATTAAGAAAAAAAAAAGAAAAAAGAGAAATTGGAAAGGCGGGTGCTGTTCCTAAAAATGCATTTTGCTCGGAGAAGAAATGTTGAGTATGAGACAAACCTAACACATGCTCCGAGTCCCTTCAGCTCACAAATTCAGTCATCAGAAAGAGCTATGGAGGGCAGTCACCTGTCTAAGAGGCTACGAAGCAGTTCTTCAATTTTCTCTTTAACTTCCACTTCTGAGGAACATTTTTTAAAGGAATCTTCATCACTAAAGGACTGAAAAAACACAATAATCCCTTCAATTTTATATTCATTTCAAAATTCTGAAGAGGAAAAAAAAAACAACACACCATAGTTCTGTAGAATTGACTCCAAGATAACTGTGACAGAGCTCAACTGAATTTCAGAACTATATTTTATTATGAGTTATGCTAGGGAACGCATATGAAAATGCAGGAATTGTTATATAAAGTTAGCAAAATAATTGGAGTAATTTCAGTTAGCTAGCCCAGCTAAGCCTTATAGAACTCAAAGCAATTTTTTTTGCTCTCTGCTAAGTATCTCAGAACAATACTTGTACCTGAGGAGGGCCTGAGGGAGTCACAGGGGAGTCATCTTCTCCGTAGCTGAGTTTTTGGATGCGCTGAGCAGCGGAAGCCCCTAGTTCCTTCTCTAACACAGCAGATGGAAACGCCTGGAGATCACACACACTTCTAACACCCAGCGTTTCGAGACGCTTGGCGGTTTTGTAGCCAATGCCTAAGTAAAATGTGTATTAAAAATACATAGAAAAAAATGAAGATCAAAAAATATACACACGTATCCACACGCTTTCACTTTTCTGTGAATGTTTGTATGTACGCAATAAAAATATTGCCCACCCACGTAGAAATCAGCGCTGACAGTTACTTTCGCTAATGCAGTGAAGGCTTCTCAGCAACATTTTTGGTGAGAAGCTCTGGACACCCATCCCTGGAAGTGTTCAAGGCCAGGCCGGATGGGGCTTGGAGCAACCTGGTCTAGCGGGAGGTGCCCCTGCCCATGGCGGGGGGCTGGAACTGGGGGATCTTTAAGGTCCCTTCCAAGCCCAACCATTCTATGATTCCATGAGTTTCCATTCCAGTTTTAGGATCTGTCATTAGAAAAGCCATACTGGGACAAAGCAAAGGTGCTGCTGTGCCTGTAGCCTGCAACAATGCTTGCTGGCCAACAACATAGCGGCAGCGTAGAATAATTAGGCAGAGGACTTCCCCAGAATATTCGACCAGGCTCCAAGAGACTGTTTAAATAACTCTCAATAGGTTCCCAGACAGAAAATTAAAGGCAAACAAACAAACAAAAAAACACAACCAAAAAAACTTTTGCATGTAAAACCTAGCGTCAGTCAACGTTCAAGCTTCGGTAAACTAGGATTTAAGTATTTTGAAGGTATCTTGTAAAGCACAGCAACACATTCATGTCACAATCAAAAACGAAGAAGACCAAAGTCGTTTTGTTCCTTCTGCTAAACAAAACAGCTTATAAAAAAAAAAAAAAAAAGCACCCTAAACATACACCTCTACATCCCCCTGCCCACTTAGAGGAACTAGATTTAAAATTATTCCATTTATCATCTTTGCAGTACTTTTTCTTATTATTTTAAGGGCTGTCAATATGCTCGCCACCTATGCCTATAGCACCACACTTACCAGGCACTTTTTGGATGTGATCAAGGTTGCGCATCAGATCTTGACAGCTTTCAGGCAGCAGAACTGTTTGCTGGTTTGGTTTGAAGGTCCCAGACACCAGCTTAGACAGTAACTTGTTACAGGCCACTCCTGCGCAGCCTGTGAGGCCGAGTCGAGCGTGCATGGCTTCCCTGAACTCTTCTGCGATCTGCGATCCAATAACCAGTCTTACGTGCGTTGTATCACGTAAATCGATAGCTGCAAAAGGCAAGCAAGCTGCGTTCAGTGTCTAAACGGTCCCTTAGTTGGTTCTCTAATAAGATTTGGGCATTTTTTACATTCTGTTACAGCTGTACAAGTGCTATCACTATGATTTCAGCATCCAAGTTTAACCACACTCCTCCCCAAAGTCCCGGTAAAAGACGCTGCCACTGTCTAAACCAAGAGCATGCGGTCAAGGATAAAGAATGTTAAGGGAGCATTTTAGACATTAAATACAATATATTAATAGGTGCAAAAGTATTTAACGTTGCAGATTCTTGTATCAATGTAATAAAATGAGAGATTTCAGAATCTTTGATTTAGAGGGCTGCCCTGACTTCGCTAAGAATATCTTCAAGAACAAGAAAAAAAAACAATATAAGGAAAATCAGTTCTCTATAATGATTGTACGTGCTTCTCTGCCGCAGAGATTTATTTTATGTACAGTCTAATTGGCAGACCGATTCACACTTGTGATATGTCAACTCTCAAATACAAAGCACAGAGCAAGACAATTTTCCAGCTGCTCAGCTTTGGACAATACTTAGAGGCAGAAAGATTCTTTTCCCGAATGTCACAAACGTTGTATTTTTCAGCATGCAGAACGTTATACTCACCTTGGTTGTTGTACACGTGGCCAGACACACACACTCTGGAACATCCACTTTGTTGTAGCTGGCCTAGCCTTTTCTCGACAATCTCTGTGATATCTACAAAATTTTCGTCAAACCCGAGCCTTTCCACTAGAGGACAAAATTCTTCCAACAATCCTAGGAGGAAGAGATACCCAAATTTAACATACAGAATGCTTGCAAGAAGAGAGACCCCATTCTCTTCTGGACGATACGGCCCTGAATATACATTTATTTATCTATGTATTTACTGAATAAATGAAGAGCAGGTGAAGAAGAAAAATATTTCTCCATCCCACAATTGTCTCCGTCAGCTGCTTTTCTTCTCCTCAAATTTCTTTCCTCATTTCTTTACAAAATGATAGCTCTTAACCTCTGCAGTACCTTCTTCAAAGAAAATCTGCTTCTCAGTCAGACTGGCTTTCACATTTATCACTATTTCAGCTGTTAAAGCTGCTAGTAATAAAAAGCAGTAATAAGTGACAACGCAGACATACCATATAATTAAGAGATTCTGAAGAAGTTTACCAACTTGAAGGTTTCAGGATTCCGTTCTCCATCATTTTACATTCGGAAATATGTTAATGAAATCAGTATTTAAGTAAGAAAAAATGTTCCGTAAGAACTACACGGCTATAAACCCAATGCAGCATACAGATCCCATAAAACATCAGTATGATATAATGCCTGACCCAGACTGCAACCAAGTTTAGCATCTTATTTTATGAAATATTGACATTGATGACCATAATTATCACCATAGTAGGAGGCTCAAGAACTTTTAGAGCAGCATATAGCGGTAATATTGCATACATGTGCATGTGCACACAGGATTTAACTGGATGTGTTTGTCCTGTACCGAAAAATTGTTAATTTTGTACCTGTAACCTTGTATGACATTTCCCTGTATGGAGTTAGATCTTCTCCGTTAACCAGTATCAGCTGAGGACACTTTTCTTTAGCATCTTTCACAGACATCAGTTTCTTAACTCCAAGTCTTCTGGCTTCATAGTTAGAGGTTACTACTAGGGATTTCTGCTGCACACCTGAAAATAAGGGTTAAATGTTTTTCAAAGTCTCGGTTTCTTGGTACTTCACAGAAGGCCGGAGTACTTTCATGCCACTGCAAAGACTACAAAGCATAGATTTTGATCAGAACATGACATTACAGAATAAGCAAACAATCCCAAAAGTCTTACTTCACAAGACTGCAAGGACAGATCTGCTGATTTAGATTAGCATCTGGTAAGAACATTTTAAAATCTCACGTTTTCCTCTTACCCTTGGCCCTTTTCAGGCAATTTTACCCATGAAAGTGACCTTTATGTATGAGTTAATTTAAGATGTGCACCCTCCACCGATTGTGGCCATTACTGACTGCCTTGCATTCAGGCTCAGCTTCTGGATGGAATAAAGCGTGCTTTGAGCATGACTGTGTCAAACGGCTCACCCGTGGAGCTCAGCCCTCTCCGTGCCTACATGCGTTATGAACCAGCCTCAATCCCCAGAACTGTTCGGACGTGTTGGCGAGTGCCCACGCTTGTGCTCCCGAGGATTTATTAGTCTCGTAGTCACCCGGCTGCACGGAGCCGAGCCTGCACCTTGCTCACTGCGGATGTGGTTACAGCTGCCGGGTGACTGCCTGCGTGTCACCGTGCAGCCCTACCTCCTCGGTTTCTCCTGCCTGAACGCAGACATTCCCCAGATTAATCAGCAGCAAAGTAACTCCTACCTAGAGGCTTGTCTCTTAGCTCAGGATTACGGACCATCTCTACTTGGGCATAGAAGCAGTCCAAGTCCACGTGCACAACTACTCTGCACGCCGCGTTTCTTGCTGATGCCGACTTGCCGTGGCCTGCTGCAAGGAGAGTAAACAAACAGATTAAATATTACTAGCCGCCTTCAACGCGATGAAAGGTTTTAGATCAGTTTATGCTACTAAACATATGACGAGAATGTAAAATCGATGAGCTTTATATTAATTCTAGCACCGTGTTAACTCTGGGGTCAGTTAGGAGGGTAAGTCATCCACAGCAGCTCAGCTTACTGCTGGGCGTCTTCCTGTTTTCAGGTGGCCACTTGGATTTCTTTTTTCACTGGACTACATTAGTACATAGTTTAAGCGATGCAGTAGCTGTTCCCAGTGGAATATTGAAGTTATTTTGGTATATTTCTGTCAAGTCATCTGCCTTTAGCTCAGTTCTAAGCACAGTAGCAGTGACTCCAAACCCTTGTGGAGAGTAACCCTTGTCAGTTCCACAAAATTTGGGGTTAAGGATGAGGCTAAGTGAGCTGTTCCGAGAAGCCTGGGGGACTCGGACGTTGAAGCCTTTCCAGGGGAAGGCAAAGAGGGAGGCAAATCTCCACCTGACAGGCAGCAAGCCCAAAGCCGCCGGGTTAATCAGTCCCTCAGGCGGTCCGTCAACCAATTAATCAATCGATCAGCCAACTAATCAATCGAACAGTCAATCAGCCAACCCATCAGTCAATTAATCAATCCATCGGTCAATCAGTCGAGCAATTAGTCAATCAGACCGCGCCAGCCCCTCACGCCACCTCACACCGTCCCCGCTCAGCCCCCGCCCCGGGCCCCCTCTCACTCGGGGCGGGCGGAGCGGCCTCGCGGCCCGGCTGCGGGCACCGCCACTCTTCCTCCTCCTCCTTCTCCTCCTCCTCGTCGTCGCCCTGCCCGGCCCCGCCGCCGCCCCGGGGCCGCGCCATGGCCCGGCGGCTCCGCGCAGGCCCTAGAAGCGGCCGGGCGGCGCTCAGCGGCGGCGGCCCCGTCCCGCGGAGCCGGAGCAGGCGGCGGTGCCCGCGCGGGGGCGGGGAGGGCGGCGGCGGCTCCCTGGGCTCGGCTCCCGGCCCGCTCCCGGCGCTGCCCGCGTGAGGGCGGCGCTGTCCGGCCCCCCCCCTTCACCCCGGGCCGGGCTCCGAGGCCGCGCCCCGCCCGCGGGGCCGCTCCCACCGCCCGCGGGGCCCGGCCGCGGAAGCGGGCGCCGGGCGAGCGCCCCGCCGGCTGCGCGCGCAGCCCGCGCTCCTGGCGCCCAGCAGCCGCCGCCGCCATCGCCAGGGGGTCCCGGCCCCGCTCCCGGCACCGGCCCCGGACCCGCTCCCGGTCCCGGTTCCGGTCCCGGCTCCGGCTCCGGCTCCAGCCGCTGGGCTCCGGGCGAGCCCCGTCCCCCCCGGCCGGGGCCGCGGCGCGGTGCATGGAGCGGCAGGGCAGGATGGACTGCCCCGCGCTGCCCCCCGGCTGGAAGAAGGAGGAGGTGATCCGCAAGTCGGGCCTCAGCGCCGGCAAGAGCGATGTCTACTACTTCAGGTAGGCGCCGGCACCGGGCACCCCCGCGGCTGCAGCACCCCCCCCTCCAAGCCACCCTCCCCCCCCCCCCGGCCCCGCCACCTGCCGGGGAACCGGGCTCGGGGGGGGCTCGGTCCCTGCCCGCAGCCCCTCAGGGGCCGCCGACCGGGGGGGGTCGGGCCCTGGCCGGGCCCGGAGCGGCGGCTGGAGGCCGGGTTCCCTTCAGAGCAGCCGGCCCCGGGGTTTGGGGCACCTCCCGGGGTTTGTGGGCACCCCCCCGGGCCCGGTGTCCCCTCAGGACCGGCACCGGCCCCTGCCCGAGCCCCTCAGGCTGTCAGCGTGCCAGGAGCCCCTCGCCTCACCCCGACCCGGAGCTGCTGTGGTGCCCAAACTGTGGGGCAGAAGCAGGGGGGAGCCTCCCTCAGCCGCCTGTGGGGAGCAGGAGCCGTAATTTTATTAAAGTTGAACGCGTGCGAGAGCTGCCAGCCTTCCCGCTGCAAGCGCGCCTCGTAGGGAAAGCAGGAGAAGCGCCAGCACCCTCGGTTCGTTCCCCCCTCCCGCCTGCTTTTAGAAATGTTATACGGATAGTTGTTTTCTCGAGGCGGCGATAAAAGAATCAGGTCTGAAAGCGTGCTCTTAGGCCGTGCTCGAGTAGGTCCAGCCCGCTGCAGAGCGGAGGAAACCGCCCTGTGCACAGGCTGGCCTGCTGGCCACAGCTCCTCTATTTATAGCTCGGTGAGCATCTGACGAACCGCACCTGAAACCTCTCGCTAACGCTGCTGCCTCTGAGCAGCCTCAGCAGTCTCCTTTTGTTGCAGTGAATGGACTCGAGGCTTCCTCCGGCCAGCTGGAGGAGGGAGAAGGCAGCCTTGCTCCCTCGCGCATCCCGGCTGATGGAGAAGTCGGCTCCTGCCAGTGCCGAGGGTGGCATCACTTGACCCATCACGTGTTGCTGCGAAACACCGTGAAATGTCCGACAGAGGCGTCCCCGCGTGCGGAGGAGGAGTAGTGCTTTTCCTCGAGCCCTTTGAACGAATCCAGCCGAGAACTTTTTAAAGCAAATTCTGCCGTCTCGCTGCCTTTGTCTTCCAGCCTCGCTGTCTGCCTCTCTGCGTCTGCTTGGCCTTCCTTCGGCGCTGCCTCGTGAAGCCTGGCTCAGAGGTTGAACCCGAGTCCTGCCGCGGGAATCCCGTTTTCTGGATGGCTCCTGGCTTCCTGCAGACCGTTAACCTGAACTCGCTGCGTAGGGCCGCTCTTTCCAGAGTTAAACGCCAGGCTTTTCTCGGGCTGGGCACTCGCTGCTGACTCTGCTAGAGTACATTTAATGTAGAAAGCCCAAATAACTTCAGTTATTTGCTCAAAGTGGGCTGTTGGAAAAACACTTGACTTCAGTCATGTGTCCGTCCCGCTACAACGCGGGGGTGTCAGTTTTATACGCCCCAGATTCTTGACCAAAATATACGGAAAACACATCCTGGCAGTTCCAGGTTTTAGTTCTTGCTTCGCAAAGAATGATAATGGAACCTCATTAAGTTCATTAAGGCACTAATGTTAGCTGCTTAGAACTAGTTAGCTGACTAAAAACCTGAGGTTTATGGTTTTATGACTTCTTAAGGCTAGAGGAAAAAAAAAAAGGCACAATAAAAAGGGATTGGACGAAGCTTCATTTACGGTGATGGTCTAAATAATGGCAGTAATTAAGAAGAGCTCTTGCGAGGCTAATACATGTTGCAATCTACCTGATTTGCATTTCGAAACTCGCTTGTTTCGGGACTGCTTTACGGTGCTTTAAGCTGACACGCGTTAGGAAGAGGTGAATCAGTCGCTCGGACAGACTGAAACGCTTTCAGTCGGTTCTGCTCGGATGGTTTTTGCCCCTCGTTCACGTACAGCCTTGAGTCGTACTGACCTTGCCGATTATCATAAAAAAGCTATTAAAGGAGGGGTGTGGTGGAAGTAGCTCACAAGTACTGTGCGAGATCAAACCGCGGCTTTTAGGGTTAGCGTTAGCCCCTTCTGTGACGATCTGGGCCTTCAGATTCTGCTGCTGCCGAAAATCCTGCTAAGGAGCTCTTTAACACTCTTCGGTTTAAGATGCAGGGCTGTAATCTGCTCATCACTGACTCCGGAATTCTGTCTTTTTAATGTGGGAAAGCGGGAGGAATAAATGCTTCGCATTTTAGGACGCCTTCCAGCATGGTTAGCAGTGATGCAGATCTGCCAAACAACCGCAAAATTGAAACTAAAAACTTACCAGGCAGCTCAGAGCTCAGAGCTTGTTGATTTCACTACAGATTACAGGTTTGGAAAAAGAAGTAGTCATTTATGTCTGGAGAAATAACTTCTGTTCAGCAACAGGCCTACTTCTGCACAACCAAAGCGAAACAAATAAAAAAAAAAAATGTTTTTATGGCTGCAGGCAGGACTGGCATAGGAAATTTATCTTTTTTTTTTTTTCCATTCTGTTATAGCTATGAGGCAGATTTCGGCATCGCTGTGTTTAAAACAAATGAAAACCTGTTTTGATCCAGTAAAAGCAGAGCAGGCCAAATACATTCGAAAGGGCTATGTCACTCCAGCGCCTTTAAAAAAAAAAAAATAAGAAGTGAATGTTAATAAACACTGTGATGCTGAAGTACGTAGGTGGGCATACAGCGGGCTTTGCCTGGCGTGCCTCAGAGAGAGTAATATTCCCTAAAAGCCTGCGCAGCCAGGATTTGGCACGGCCGCTCGAAGTTTAATATTACACTTTTTTGGCAGTCGCAGGAAGCGGTGAAAATACACGTTGCGTTCGGAGCGTGGCATCGCCAGGGTGATTTGATCGAGGGTCCAGTTGCTTAATTGTATGCGGGCAGTCCAGCCAGGTAGATTTCTGTGCGTGCTGGGCAAATTTCTGTGTGTGCCGGGTAAATTTCTGTGGGTTTCTTCCCAGGAGGCTTGCAGGGGTGACGCCGGAGGCCTAGGATGGCTTGGGGAATCCTCGCTAAGGGCGAGGCAGGAAAACCGAATTCTGCTGGAGCTGAGTGTAATGGGGAGCTTCTATATTTAGCGCTACAAACTTATTTGATCTAGGCGACGCCGCATGAAAAATCGCGGTGCTGAATGTAGGGCACATGCAAGCGGCGCGGTGTTCTCAGAATAAACGCTCCCGTTAGGCTTCCATCTAGCTGGAAGAAGGTAGGAGTTCCCTTACTGACCGTCTTTTTTTTGTGATAAAGTGACCCAGCAGCAGCAGAGGCGAGCTGGAAGGTAGCTTTTCTTCTTCATCCTCAGGAAGAGTGAGTCCCCTCTCCGAGCAGCTCGCCTCTCCGTGTCACTTATGACATCCTGCTCGTATCTGCGGCGCGATAATCTGCGTGTTCTTGCTTTGCCTGCAGACAGGATATTGCCTTGAAGGCTCCACATCAGATTTTTTTTTTTAAATCAAGCCTCCGTGCTTGTGCGAGCCGCGCTGCCAATTTGTCGTAACCGTCGTTATCTTCTTGCAATCAAAATTAGCCGAGAAACTCCATCCACAAATAACATTTTTGTACCTGCCTCTCCTTCGTTCTCCAGGTCCTAATGCTGAATTGAAATTGGCACCACGATTTTTTTTTTGAATTATTTATTCAGCGTACCGTGAGGTAGGGGGTGCTGCTGTCCTGTCAAATACCCAGAGCTGCTTCCCGAGTCCTGCCAAAGTGGGAATTTTGAACAGGGTGTCTCAGCTTCTGCTTTAACGACCCCTTCTTTCTGCCGACGAAGTCTCCTCCGTAGCGTGTGTAACCCCCTCGGGCATTTACCTGTCGAAAAAGGGTTCTTAAACTTGGCACGGAACGACTTCTTTCACAGCGCGTTAGTATTCTGGTTTGGTGCATTTGTTCTTCGTGGGAAAAAAGCAAGCAAGAGCTACCCTTTTTTTTTTTTTTCCCTAGTTGAGATTAAAAAAGCCGAGTAGTTTGACACGGCTTTCAGTGGGTTCTAACAGGCTCTTTCGCTTAACTACAAAAGCTTTTCCAGCCTAGGTGTACCCGTGGGGCAAACAGACATCCCTTTGAAGTTTGTCTTGTGGTTTGACAGGAAGATAAACGCCGGAGAGTTTCCAGTGACAGCGGGATTAGTTTAATTCGGTGCTGGTTTTTTGAGGGCAGACCTTTATCTTTAAAAGCGAGCAAGACGTAACTTCCTGAGTGATGCTCTTGGCTGCTGAATTACGCTTACGTTATGTGTAGGTTTACTGTTTATTTTGCTGCTTCCAGAGGTAGTTAGGACGTAGAACAAGTCCTAAGAGTGAGGTCTAAATCTTGAGACCGCGCTTTGCCTTCTGTGCAAGAAAAAAGTTGCTGGCGTTAGCAGTTTATTGATTTCTCAGTGCTTTTCCTGTGTCGTCTTCTCTCTGCAGAGCATCCCCTTCATGGGATGGGCTTCATCGAGGAGAGCTCTCAGTTGCCTTCTTGTTCTTCTGACCTCTTTGGAAACTCTGCATCTTTGCTCGTAATCAAAACGAAGCCAATGGTGGTAGCAAACACGTTAGCTCAGCCTTCGGTCTTCATGTTTTCTCTGATCATCTGCAGGTTTTAGCGTGAAATATTACGGTGACAATCTCCCCTACTTAAATTTGGCGTAGCTGTTCGAACCGCGCTGCCTAAGCGGGTCTTAGTATGTAAAACAAGTTTATTTTCTCAGTGGGGTGAATCCGTCCCCGGACGGAACAATACCGATGGTTATTACCAAGCCGTCGTGGTAACTGACTTCATTTTACGAGGGCACGATGAGTCAGGCCTCGGCAAAGCAGCCGGTCAAGTTGTTCAGGAAACGTAGGAAGGGAGTCTGAAAAACGAAGCCAAAATGTTTTCAGGAATAGAAAATTGAACAGCCATCTAGAAAATAATCTTTTAAAGCTCGTCACCATCGATTGCTGTTGGTGATTTCGTGTGGCAATGTAAACTGTAAGGACGAGTGTGTTTAAAAAAAAAATAAAGTGTTTTCTTGCAAGGAAGATTAGATCCCAAGTTCTGAACTCCCTGAAGGCATGAGAATGTGTTTTACTTCACCGTTCATATAGTGACTTCTTTACCCAATCTTTGAACGTCTAGGAGTGCGTGTTTGAGCATTTGCACTCAAATCCTCGAGGCGAGGTATCTTCCAAGGATCGCAGAGCAGTTTTTATAAGCTGGTGGGACAAATCTTTCACGTTCCCTTTAGAGGTCAGCTACCTAGGAGGCTCTAACGAGCAGCTGTCCAATATTAGGTTCCCTTGAACGTAAGATCAAATGACTGATTTTACTGAGGGATTTCTGTGGTCTTATTTACTATTACACCGTGAAACGCTCGGATATACTCCCAGTCTCCTTCCTTTCCTGGGCTTCATTCCCATCCCGCAAGGAGTGACTGGGAGAAATGCTGCGCTTTGCTTTACCTCTGTTAGGTAGCCAAATTAAAACATCATTAATCTGAATCTGAAAAGCGTTTTGGCGTTTTTGTTCTTCTTCTTTGGTGTCCGGCCGCTCCGTGCTCCTCCAGGTCGGACTGCAGGATGTCAGAGCGGATCCTGAAAAGCAGGAGCCCTTTAGTTTATGGCTACTTGGGGTAGCTCCAAAAAACCCGAGACTTTTATACCCCAAGAAGACGACGTGTTTTCCCCGTTACCATCTGCTGTTGGAGCATCGAGCTTGCTCCGGTTGAAATTTTCCTCTAAAATCTGTTGGATGGGGAGGGCTGGCGTGTAAAAGCTCAAAAAAATGAGGAAGTCTGCCAGCACTCTTTTTTTTTTTTGAAAGCGACTGAAAACAGAACTGTCTGCCAAGTTTAAGGTTATTGTTTTAATATGCAGCACTACTATCTTGCCTGTAAACTTGCTGTGCGTTTTGAACTGTGGGGGTGGCCGGGGAGAGTAGCATCAAGTAGGCTTTGCTGTACAATAAAATCCAAGGTAACTTCCTTGTATGCGAATTAACTTGTTCTGCTGCTTCACAGGAAACATCTGTAAAGTGCCTTTTTCTAATAAAGTTCCTTGCAAGCTCATTGTTGAAGTTAATCGCCGTCAGCCCGCTAAGAACTTCAATTTGTCTAGCATGTAAATTTGCACAAGCGCGTAGCTGTAGGTGAGGTGTAGCGTGCTTCATTTAATCTCAGAGAGAGCGATCTGAGTCCTGATAACGTCACCGAAGGAGTAGTTCGTAGATCTTCCACATCACCTCTTTAGAGATGTGCTTTTAGTCGTTAACCGATGATGCTGAAAAACATCCCAAAATGTTTACTTCGAAAGGATGAGGAGCAGATGCTGGTACGCTTTTCAGATATGATAGGCCCAAGTCTCTCAGGTACACTAAATATAATTTGGAATAACTTTTCTATTTGGAAGTAATATATAAAATAATTTTTCTATTTGGGAAAAAAAGCTGAGAAACTTCGAATTGAGGTTGACAAGTTATTAAAAAAGCTCTGGGAAGTTAATACATAAGGCTACGTATTTGTAACTTTTTTTGTTAATGCTTACAAGAATAACAGTCCTAAAACCATCCGTTGTTGAAGGTGTATTTGGAGATATGTGTAATTCCACATGTATCTTGCGACTCTAAACTGTCTGAGCGTTGGGTTATGCAGCAGTTTGGTCAGACCAGAGGCTCCCCTGTGCAACAGCACCCTGAAAGAGCTCTTTCGCTTCTTTCTCTTTGCATGAAAGAAGCGTACAATTAATGTTCAGGACACTTGGATGAGGGCAGACTGTACCGATTTCCTCCACATCTGGGTAATTTTTCATTAAAATAATGTAGTGATCCATTTTTTGACTCTTCTAGCGGTTTAAATTCCCGGCTATGTGAACTCAGACCAACGCGTTTTAAAAATCTTCTGAGCATGGGTGACTTTGAAGTCTGCACTTCCTTCAGCATCCCTTTCAGCCTGACTTCTGATGTGTCTCCAGAGCATCATCATCATCCAGAGGTCCCCTCTGGGAGAAGAAAGCTTAACGTCCATCCTTCCACCTTTCTTTTCTACTGAAAACGAAGTTAGAACTTTTATTTTCAAAAGAAAATACCGTTTCGTAGTTCCAACCGAGATGGCGTGAGTAGCAGGCTCGTATGCAGCTGTTTTAGCCCAAATAGATTCTGTAACCCCGCTCGTTATCGTTAGTGCATAGCAATTACTTAATAGATGTTCAGATAAAGCTGCTGCAAATAGGCCTTCTGTTTGACGTCTGCCTAACGGAGCTTTCTTCGCAGGTAAGAGAAGTGAGGCAACTTGGCAGCAGGAGCAGGGTAGAGGTAATCTGGGAGCGATTCGGGAATGAAGGCATTACTTCAGTGGTTTGACACTTTCAGTTTAAAAAATATATATATATTTTTTAATATTTCTCGCCATTTTGCAAGAAGACTTCTTCCGAAGTCTCTTTGTTTCGGCTTATTTTTTAATTTGGTTTTTTTTTTTACTTTTAGCTTTTAATCTCAGCCCAAGTGTGCGTTTCTTTCTTAACGCTTAATTAAAGGTGAAATGAGGTATTTTGTTAGCGTACTGCGGTTTCTCCCTGCTAATAGTTTCAGTGTAAAGTGGTGGAATTTGTCCTGTGGATCGAAATAGCTTTTAACAGCAGCCCTGCCAATGATCCATGCTGATGCTGATACAGAATATTGGAGCGTATGCTCTGGTTTGCTCTTGCATTACTGAACAAAACAAACAGAAAAGCCCCCCACAATGTTAAATGTCTAAAAAATAGAATTTAAGAATGTTGGATGCGTTTATAAATTCTACTGTCACTTGGGAAATCTGTTTTCAGAGTTCTCCGGGAAGAATTTGTAGTGGAGTTAGGCTGATGGCTGCCCGCTGCTGGAATTTTGGGTTCCTTCGAGGTGTACGTGAAGCTTTTCTCTCCAAGGAAACTGAAGAAGAAAGCTAGTAGAAACAGTGCTATCTTCGTGACAGTCTGTTAGCTTATCACCGAGCAAAAGAAGGTGGTGATGTGGGAATAACGAAAGATAAAACGATTCTTCCTTGGTACAAAAATTAGGATATAATGGAAGAAGGTGTTAGGATTTCCAGTTTCTCCATCTTTTCAGCAGTGACTTAGGTGTGGGTTAAAATGACAGTGTGTAAGGGTTTTAATTCAAAAAAAAAAAAACACGTTTTGGAACAGAGAACTTAATCATAAACTTCAGGATTTGCTTATAGTCGTTGTTTCCCCTTTTTCATTCAGGATTTCATGGAGGATGGGGCGGCAGCTCTTACCAGGAGGCTTTATTCAGTGAAGTCGGAGCAAGCAGGGACATTTGGCTAGGCAGCTGGCACTTCTAGACAAGGTTTTATCTTGGGCTTCTCTCGCAGGTTTCTGAAGAAGACTGAAAGGCAATAGATCAGATTATTTTAACAGGGAACTTAGTTGCCCCACGAGGGACTTGCTCCTTGTCTGACCTGCAGTGTAGGATTTCTCCTGCTCTCAGCAAGCTAGGGCGTTCATCTTCACCATCTAAAATACAACTCAAGCGCATTGGGTTTAGTTTGGCTCCTAGGACAGCTTCAGTTCTTGGCTTGCAAGAAGCAGAAAAGAGTTTTGTGGGGAGCGTGTGTGTGTGTGTGTTGGTTTTTTTCCCTCCCACACCCATCCTTGAGGAGGTTAGCTTTCAGATTGCGATCTGTTTCAAGTCTTTTTCTCCCACCCTTTACCTCTTGTTAATTATATCTTTCCATATTTCTGGATTCATTTAAATATATTTTTTTAAACGTTTGGCTTAATTAGCTGTTTTTCCCAGAATTCAGTACGTGTTCTTTTGTGTGGAAGTTCTTGCCTCGAGGGGTTTTTTGAGCTGGAAAAAAAACACAACGCTTCGGAGGAAAAGTGAAGACAAAAATCTTCAGTAGTTTTCTGCACAAAGTGTTGTGGAAAACGCTCTGAGCTCAGTTAACCTCTTGCATGTCACTGGTGTGGAAGCTTTTTGACACGTAGGTCATTTCTCTGCAGGGAGATTTGCATTAGACCATCAAATGGCTGTTGACTTTGTGCGATAGGTATGCGGCTGTTTTCACAACCGTGTACTAAGAAGCTACCTCCAACCAGGGGTGCGGTTTGAGTTTCACGCAGCAGTTCCTGCCAGCAGTTTTTCTGCCACCTTTTGAGTCTGGGGGCAGCGCCGTTGTCCCTTAAGTTGATGCAAACCCTGTGGCTTTTTGTCAAACTGTATCAGCGATGACCCGCTGATGAGTCCGTCCACGGGAAGCCTCACTGAGGTCGGTGAAAATCTGCAGAGATGAAACGTATCCAAGATGAAATGTGTAATTCAGTGCGTGTGCATCACCGTCCTGGGTGCTCGAGCTGCGGGGAGAGAAAATTCTGTAATGTAAAGAGGGGTAGAAATAGCACTTCGTAGGAACACTTGAGAACGTCTCACTTACTCAGAACTTTATCTGGGAATTTGGGGTAGTAGCAAGGCCGTGATTTCAAACGAGTACGATTTAAATAACTTCTGTACGAGCGGTTTAATTTATGATGATGGGATTTACCATACGTACAACTGCAACTTTGGACCTGCTTCATATTCCGCACCATCCTGCTTGCTGCTTGCTTGCTTGTTGCTCAGGTGCTTCGCTGGCTTTGCTCACCAGTGTAAGTGACTGAATAGCCAAGAGATGTCACCTCGAGTCTCAGTTCTGCCTGTGTCTTTAATCCCCTGCTGTTTAATAGCTCAGAAGGGTTGCTGTTCAGTCTAGGCTGACCTTAGCAATCAATTTAGACCTTGCACATGATCTTTACCTTTTGTGCAGAGAAGTTCCTGCCCTTGGACGCAGCCTGACATGCCGTTTCTACTGCTTACGCTGAGTCTGGTTTAGCCTGACATGTAAATTGAAACGTGTGCCAAGGATGGGATTGGATATGTCCAGGGATCGGGCAGGTGTGCCATCGCTAATCCACACATCAATGAACGTGCCACATGGAATAAAGATAATGGAAACGTTTTGGATCTTTAACAAGGCGTAAAACCTGTTGTAAGAAGTCAAGGTTGTATCCTCTTGTACAACAAAACATACTAAAGTGTTTTCTTCTTTTTAGTCCAAGTGGTAAGAAGTTCAGAAGCAAGCCTCAGTTGGCAAGATACCTGGGAAACACTGTTGATCTCAGCAGTTTTGACTTCAGAACGGGAAAGATGATGCCCAGTAAATTGCAGAAGAACAAACAGAGACTAAGGAATGATTCTCTCAATCAAAATAAGGTTTGTTAGCAAATACTGTGTTTAAGGATATCCTAAGAATTTCCTTTCCTGTAGTTCATTTAGCAATTTCTTTTCTGCTTAAAGCAGCCTGCTTCTAAGTTGTACGTGTATGTTTTAATTTTTAGTAGTGGTAGAGATGGAAAATTTTTAAATAGAAGGGAATGCTCTGCTACTACCAAGGAAATACCAAGGTGATGTTAAGTATGAAACAAAGGTCTGAGTAACTCAGAGGTTGGCTAAAGGCTATAAAGAGCTATAGTTCTAGTCATCTGCCTGAGTAATATTCTCAATGGTAAAAGTTAGGACTGTTGACGTCAGTTTCTTCTGTGGAAGACTTCAAAATTCCTAATTCCTATGTTCATCTTCCTGTTCTGAGATGAAATAGTTCACATTTTGAGTACGTGCCAGGAAGCTTGTTTTCTGAGGCAGCTTATTTGTCTGTACAAATCCGAATGTCCGTTTGGAGCCGAGCAAGGCCAGATATTTTTCTGCTTGATTGGGCCTTTGTCAATTGATCGGATTGTTCTCTGATTGTCTTAGTTCTCTTTGAACAAACATCCCCTTTTGAATGCCGAAGGGAATATGTAAGGTAGATTAAAAATGAAAGTCTGAAGCGTAGAGGATTAAAATAATGGATATAGCATATAAGGACAGGACAAGTAAATTTATCAGACTCTCAGATAGTATATTCCTAAAGAAAATATCGATACCTTGTACAACAGTTCTCAAAAGTTCAGAAGGATTTCTGTAACAACCTGCAACGTTTTTCTTTTGGAAGAGCTTTATTCTTTGAGATTTCGTAATTTACAGTAGTGTATGAAAATGCCTAACAAGTTATAGCTGTGTCTTGTGCACTGTTGTTTTTGGTCATCTGCCGCTTGTAATTTGTGAACCAAACATTTCATGCCGATTGCTTTTTATTTAAATCGTGCCTTCAGATTCTTTCATTTTCTTCCCACAGACGTGAGGCTTTCAAATAATACGACTATTGGGGCTACTCCAAAGGAACGTTTTGGGTGGGCAGTTTGCATGAGCAGAAATTACAAAATTTGGTATACAAAATCTAGACGAGACTGTGCTAATTTTGTATTGCTATGATTTAGATTGCTTGTATGCCGTTTGCAGTAACTCTTAACTATCAGATTAGAATCTATAATTAACGCTTTCTTTTTTTTAGGTAAATAAGACTTATTATTTGAAAGTGAATGAATGTGTGGCTCATGAGCTTTCAAGAATTTCTGCAGTCTCTGCGATAGTTAAAAATGGGACCTCAGCTTAATCCTGAAGTTTCTGCTTTCTTCCTTCCACCAGACATTGTGAAAAACATTGGTTGTGGTCGTCTTGTAGTCTGCCTTGCAGCTGTGCTGCTAGAGGGACCATAAACGAGAGCCTCGCGTAGGCATGTTTATGTATAAACTTGCTCATATTTTATGGGTTGTTTGTTTTTGTACAAACAACTCACCACGAACGTTTCTAAACTCTTTGGCTCCCCTTCTGTTACAAGACCGAATATCCAAAATATACTTTAGCCTTCCTTCTGCGACGTGTCTAGACGGTTAGATTTATGCATCTGGTGGATGGAAAGGCTGTCTTGCCATACCTCTAGCTTTGGAGATTCTCATCGTTAGCAGCCTAGAGCTCAATGTCAGAACTGACACGTGAACCTCTCCTGGTTCAAATTGGAACTGAGGGTAATACATGCTAATAAATGCTTTCCAGTTTTGACATTCATGTGCAACAGTGTAAATGACACACACACTCTGCTAGCAAAATTGTACTCTCTAATCTTAGTAGTATGCATTCTTATCGGCCTTTCTGTACTGAAAATAAAGGCATATATTTGATAGGTTGAGCTACTGTAGGACTACAGGAGTTTTGCTTCAGCCTAAAACAACCTTCCCGCTGTTTTCAGTGTAACCATTTTTTACCTTTCAGTTGCAGATTAAGTTATTTATTTGGAGTGCTTTTGAAGAGACAATGAAATAAGGAATACAATAGATACAGAATAGAATCATAGAATATCCCGAGCTGGAAGGGACCCATAAGGATCATCGAGTCCAACTCCTGCTGTGTTTATAAGAAAAAAATGTGCTTATTTTTTTATTTTGAAGGGGAACCATAATAGAGGCTACTATTTAACATGCTGTCTGATTATAGATGACTTCTTAGATTACAGGATATGAAAGGCTAGGAAGTACATTACTGAGGTTTTAAAATGTTTTCATGATGGGGGCATATTGATGCTTCTGGGAAATAGTCTGGTATCTTTTTGAAGACCTGAAATTCTTTTGGAAACTGTTACTGGAGAATAAATAAGGTGCTCCTAATGAATAAAAATGAGCAGGGGACACCGATATTTCTGCTGTTTGATATATTGCTATCGTTCCTAGGGCAGGAAAAGGTTTTTGTGCTAGTGATCAAGCGATGCAACTCCCACAGGTTTGTGTTTCTGGATGCTGAAGTTCTGTAGGTGTGCTCAAAGCTCAATGTGGTGAACTTCAGGTGGTGAACCTGTGCCTGACCACTTGAAAAGTGTAAATCAAGTCTTTTGGCCGGAAGGCTCAGAGTTCCCTGGGCTTCGGGACAGGTGCTGACTGTACATCAAGGGATGTTTGCTGCTGCTTCCTTCCTCAAGACGGATTGGAAGCTCTTTCCATGTCAGGGACGAATTTTGTGTATGGCGAGTTTATGGTTTGTTGTGAAAAAGAGTTTCTCTGAACATCCGTCGTTTCCTGTTAACTTAGGATGGCTTTTCCCTGTAACTCAGAGGATCTGCAGGTGCTGGAGATAGATGGGCTTAGCAAGTTTCTGTCCTAAGGAGTTTATTTGTTGTTCAGCACTCACAGTGACTGTTTTGCTAGGAGATCAGCGAGCCCAGATGTGACTGTGATGAGAAAGGAAACAAAGTGAGACAGTAACGAGTGTAATTACAGTGCTTGGGACTTGATCTGTTCTTAGTTTAAACAGTTTATCCTAACGACCATTTTCTAGTGTGTTGCTTCGATTAAAAAGTATATTGGACATCTAGTCCTTAAAATGGCATTTCCTGTGTACTTCATTACTCATCAGGGTTTTGCTTTAATTCTAAGGGTTAGATCATTAATGTAGCTGAGTTTTTTAAGTTCTCACACTGCCTGAAGGAATTTCCTTTTTTTTTTTTTCTTAAGCTTAGTTTAATGGGTATATTTTAAAATTTCTCTGTGAGTCATATTACAGGACAAAAGGAACCTGTATCTTTTTTTTTCAGGAGCTTGAAACTAAGGCCTTTGCTCCGGAAGCGTTAGCTAAACCAGATTTATCCCCCACGTTGTGGATGGCTCTGTCATATTATTGTTTCTGTAAATTTTCATAGCTGTTTTACCACTAATACTGAAGCTACTGCAGAGAACGTCCCGGAGGCACGGACTTCAGAGGTTCACGTACGGCTTTGAACTTGACGTCACAAGATCAGGGAAAGCGAAGCTGGTAGGATAAGTAAAGTCTGTCACGGTTCTGGTCTAGCTCTGGTTGGCGATTCTGTGCTCATCAGAGCTGCTTTAAATATTAAAAAAAAATACACGGGAAAAAGTCTAACGTTAGACTTCATTAGACATCAGTTAGAGATCCTGTCAGAGGGTTCACCGTAGGCCCCGTATTTGATAGGAGGGACGGATTATTACGGTTTTTAGCAGTAATATTACAAGACGTGGGGACTGGCTTCTGGCTGTGAGTTTATAAACAAGAAGTGATAGATTCCTGCATTTCTGAGGAAAACTTCCATGGGAATTCGCGATTTTAGCGTTGTTATATTTAAATGAGTTAACTGCGCTACCTGGAAATGAAGAAAGGGGACCTATAAAATCGCAAGGTGTTTCTAAAGGAGTGGTAGGAATAGAGACAGAAAGACTTCCACTGAAAATAATGTTTCTAGAACTCTTTCAGAATTCATTTCTGTGTTCTAGCATACTTTTGCTGCTCTGGAAAATTGTTTTGGCTTTCCTGAGAGGCTGAGTGAGTCGGTATTAAGCAAAGATTCCCCACATGCTACAGGGCGAACTTGTGAGTTCGAGAGAAATGAGTGTGTGAATTGAGTCATAATGTTGAATAGCTAGGAATGTACGTGGTACTCTTGATAAATCACCTTCTTTGCCATCTGGATAAAAAAATTCAGGCCTGAAGTACTGCAACCATCCCTTCGTTTAGGTAACACTGAGATGCCCAGATAAATATGAAGCATTACTCTGTTGCTTTTTCCTATCGATTACATTCCTTAAAATTATGTGGAGGAATTCCTTATTTTTCTATTCTTATTTTTCTACTGGAAAGATTTTTGTGAGGAAAAAGCAATTTCTTGGATTTAGAAATGGGAATTAAATCTCAATCTTCAAATCCTCAGTATTTAGATTATACAATTTGGACTAGACGACTTCATAAAAGACACTGTTAAACAAATGTGTGCTCTCTGGTTCTTAAAAAATCATTAGTTTCTGAGCTAAAGACACATCCAGATGATGAAAGCTAGCTACTCACTATGGGTATTCTGTAATGACCTGTATAAAAATGACTTTAAAATATGGCTAAATGCTCAGGTTTATTAACCAACAAGTCTTTTCACTACACCTGTCTCACATTAAATTCTTGTATTTTCAAAATATCCCTCTTATTTTTTACTTGTTATTTTAAAAGTGTCCCTCTTTTAGTGCTTTGCTAGGTCAGCCTGACGGGGTGGTTCTTCCATCATCAAAATGCCCAGTACTTTAGCACAATTCTGTCCTTGCAAGGTGGATGGCTGATGAGGGGGAGTGTGTGAAGTCATTCTTTCTGTATGTGTGCAGTGTAACACCTATAAACCAGCAATCAAACGAATATCTTTGCACAGAAAGTGTGCAGAAAGTAATTTTCAACATGAAAACCTTCCTATGGGCAAGGCACTTAATGCCTCTCCGGGATGACACGGAGCTATGAGATTCTTCTTGGTAGAAATCACTTTAAATCATTTTAACGTGATCCTTGGATGGAGTCCGCTATCAAAATGTTCGCTGTGCAATTTTTATCCAATGATCTCAAAGCCAATTATAAAACTTCCTTCTAAGATCTGAAATATCACACAATAACTTTTCTTCCTTTTGAGCAAATAGCAGTAATTTTTTAAAAAACATTTTTCTTTGTCAAAAATTAGATATGACTGAGATATTTTGAAGTGCTGAGGACAGTCACACAACATGAACATGCTTTTTGGTATATGTTAATTGGGAAAGTATGTTTTATAGGATATTTATTTTCAGCGTCTCTCTTATATGGATTTAAGCACGTGTCTTGCCAGTGACACCCCTGGAAAATGGGTATTATTTCAGGGAAAACAAGGCAAAATGCAGAAGCAGAGAAATGTGAGTGTCTTCAGGACTTTTGGGAAATGAGATTACAAAAAGCTTTAGGGTACTGTTTTGCTGGCACAGCACTTCAAATTTGCAGGCAGGTCTTGGATAGATTCAGAAAAGCTGAATGATGCGTAGGTTGATGTGCTGTTGTCTTCATCAGTCTTGGGGGTTCGGGGAGACTTCCATTCCCCACCCCAAATGATTCATCTGGTGTTCTTAGTACCAATGCCTGAATGCCTTTCTGTAGCATCTCCGAGGGTCTGAGGGTTCTGTATGTGCCAAGATGTTACTGGTGAAGTGTTCTGTCTGCCTGGGAACCACCAGTTAACAAACCTGATTAAAACTAGCTTGGCCAAAAGACTTTGCTACAGTTTATATAGTTTTAGTTTCTTTCCAGAATAAATTACTGCACTGGTTTAAAAATTGTATTATGGAGGAATTGCTTAGGAAATCTGTGATGAGTTAAGGAGGAAGTTGTTGTCCTTTAAGACTTAGGACTCTATAAACTATTCGCTACAAGCGTATTTTCATGAAGCTGTCTATTTTCAGAAAGTAAGTCACTTGCACAAATGACATTTATCATTTACTAAAAGGTGGACTTTGAAGCAGTATGCTTCTTCCAGAGAAGGTGAGAATGTGGGGAACTGGTCAAGTTGGTACATTTTTTTCTTTAAAGTTTGTGGCTGCAAAGGTTAGTTAAGTACAGCATTTAAGGGAAATCTTTACTCCAGAAAAAGCTTTCTTTTGCTCATCAGTAGAGGATGGTTTATCCAACGTTAATTTGTAGGAATTTTATGTATATCTTTTGTTAATTCACCTTTTTTTTTAAACAGGGAAAACCAGACTTGAATACAACTTTGCCCATCAGACAAACTGCATCAATTTTCAAACAACCCGTCACCAAAGTCACCAACCATCCAAGTAACAAAGTGAGATCCGATCCGCAGCGAGTGACGGAACAGCCACGGCAGGTAAGAATTAATCTATTTCCATTGTAACTGTGCAAAATTTGAAGCAAGCTGAAAATCAAAATATTTTCAGCTGTGCTTCAATTACAGATGAGCAATCTCGTATTGATGGTTACTTATGGAAATATGCTGTAAAAAATACAATTAAATTCCAGAAATAGGTCAGTTGATATGGAGATTTTTTTCTTAATCCAAAACTTCAGTCAGATTTGGCAACAGAATTCCTCTTGAATTTCAGGTACATGTTATATTGTCACAGTTAGACCTCAAATACAAAACTTTTTTCATGTGCAGCTTCTTAATAGAAGTTTCTGTAAAATATACAGTTGTCATCAAGAACTATTATCCCTTTTATGTAGAAGAGATTTGTGCAAAATCAATTCAAAATTATTTTAAATCCCTCTTTTTCAGTATAATACTACAACAAATGCAAAAAACAGTAACTTGAACTCATCTTACACAAGTTCTCCTTTAGCTGCTTGTCTTTATATCAGCGACAGATCACCTCTTCGCACAATGCTTTTTCAGTTTTTTATGGGGAGAAGAGCAGAGAAGAAAAGGAAATCTAGTTGAAGGAATAATCGACTACATAACATAGTGTATATTGGATTTAGGCATTATTTTTAAGTCTGATGTGTATTTTTGGAGTCATAGTGTTGCTACCATCAAATTGAAGCATCTTATTCTGGCTTAGTACAGGGATGAGAAGAAAATGCAGAGGCATGTTCGCATTTTTGTACATTGGTATATCACAAACTTTTAACAACATTTCCTTTGAAACTCAGGCTGTCTCTAATATTGAACTTTCAAACATCTTGAATGCTGTTCTCGTTAGAAATAACATAAGGAATTTAGACTCTGCATCCTCTAAATTCAGGTGAGAAAGAGAAGGAAGAAATATCGAGCCGTATGGGATCATCTTGTTGAGATGTCTTTTAGCAAGATTTGAAGGCCTCAGCTAACCTCACTGTTGGTCCCGTGAAGTTCAACAGGGGCCATGTAAGTGTATCACGTTCAGATCTTAAAGATGCATAATTGCATGTGTCTATTGATTCTCTTCACGTTCTTTGGGTTTTCCTTTTAAACTACTACACTTTGTGTGTTAGGAATTGCCTTTTAGTCATGTCTGCTGAACCGGTAATAATCACTAAAAGGTATGAAAGTTACGGCACCTTTGTGGCAAGAGAAGTGGATGTTTGGCGATTCATATCTTGATGGATTTCAAATCCTCTCGTGCTTGCCTATTTCCTCCCAGTTTTCTTTCTTCCAGAATCTTCGCTTCAAATACGTAGTGAACTGAAATCATCTGGAACGCATCCCTTGTCTTTTGAGAATGACTATCCAGTAAAGACTTGCAGGATAGTTGGTTTTCAAACCCACCCAAGTTAAATCTTTGCTTCTTTAAGTTCTAACAGATGAAACTATAGCAAGATCTTCAAGAAATCGCTGTCTGCTGATCACTGCGTCAGCATTTGGTTATGATCAACATCCTTTTGCTTTGCTTGCAACAATACATCTTCAGAAGAGGACACTTAAAATGCTATTCTTTTTCTGTATTGATATACTTCATTTGGAAGAAATGCTAACTCTACTTGCATTGAATGTAGAATAGTTTATCTTATACGTCTAATATTAAAGCAAGTCTTGAAATGTCTTACTCTTCTGCCTTTCCCCAAGCTAAAGTGCTGCCTTGAGCTATTTCGTTGTTTGTCATGGTGACTGGCGCAGGTGGGAAGCTTGGAGAAGGGAGAGAGTAGTTGGTCAGCGTTGCCTTTACGTAAAGCTTCAATGAGTTCTGAATAAAACTTCCACTAAAAAATCTGGAACAAAGCGATTTAGTGTAGATATTATGCTGTCAATTACTGGAGAATCTTAAGCAAATTGCCAGACTCCATAAGCAATTCCATAAGCAATTTCCAGTGATCTGGTTTCTTTACACACAGATTTGCATCGCACATTTATCAATATTTCTTTGGGTATTGGTAACTGGAGGTATGTAAATATACGGACACGCACATCTTGTTTGAAAGCATCAAGAAGTTCATTCAGAGGTTTTACTTACTAGCTGGATTGTAAATACTAGGAGATATGGTCTTTGCTTGGTTTTCAAAAAGCAAGGGTTCTTTTTTTTTGATGTGATCAGTTGAGATAAAATAGAAGAGCTGGGGTGAGGAGTGAAGTTGCTGGAAAACTTTATTCTTAGTAAAAAGAATAAAAAATAAAAGAAATAAAAAAGAAATAGAAAAGAATAAAACTGGCACCTTGGAGCACTTGAGATACAGTTGTCAGACAAATGCGTCCTTGAGTTCTCTTCCAGATAAAAACTATATTTTCCTGTTATAAATGATCCCTACGTGCATCACTGCCTCCTCCTTCTCTTATATTTTGGCGTGTAAACCTCCCTGTACATAGACATTAAATCAGTGGTGGATACTTGAATGCTGAAGCACTGACTATTGCCTACTTGTATGTAAAGCTTATTCAGTTCCCATTTCCAGTGTCATTCCTCCCTTGTTTCTTCAATTCTTGGCCCAAATCCCTTAAGGGGTTCTTGCTTCTGCATTTCTAGATACACATCTCTAAAAGCCTCACTTGGCTTGTATCTGTTGTATCTCCCTTTTGAAAAGACGGCCTAACCAGAGTTCCCTGAAGATTCTCTTTGGCCTTCCTCCTTATGTAGAGATGAAAATAAACGAGCATTGTAGTTCCTTTGGCAGTCAGGAGTCTTCTTGTGACCTGGGAGCGAAAAGACATGGTTATTAGTGTTGGCAGGGATGATGTTTGGCAGCGCCTCTTCTTTAAGCAGTAAACCCTGTGGTAGTTCCTGGAAAGATAAGTTTGCCTGGGATCTGGGTGTAGGTAAAGCTGTCAATTAGAGCAAAGGATCTGTGGCACTGCTGGTTCCATATATTCAGCGCGATGTTTAGTTGCACACAAATAACGTCACAGGGTTGTCTAAGACTTTTTCAAGCAACTGCTCTGCAAGACAGCGTCTTAAAGGCTTTCAAAGCCTTGAAGGTTCTATAGATTACTGATCATCAGAGTGGAGAACTTCATCCGAGGGGTGGCAATACTCTGGAGAATCCTGGAAGCACTCGAGTTGTGTGTGCATGCATTTTGTCAAGGGTCTTCTGATACGCACAAGACTTCTCCTCTTAAGTCTTCTTCCTCTAAGTGGTCTCTGTTCCAACACCAGTACCAGGCAATCCATGGAGATTTCTCGGATTTTTTTGCATCTAATCAAATGATCAGAAAATCTGTTAAGTTCATAAATAGCAAATCTAGGAGCCTTAATTGCAATTTCCTTCAAAGCGCTTTCACATCTCTTTTTGAAGCATCATCCTGCTCAAATATATTTTAGTTTCCCCTAAGCTTACTTAGGATACGTTTCCTTAGTATTTCTGTGGGTTTGTTTTCTTTTTCCTTTGCAGAGTCCACAAATAAGCCAGTATAAGAAAAAGAACCCTGTAAGATTTCTAGTGGGTCCTGCAAAAGAAAAAAAAATAGTTTTAGCCTCCTAAACGTTGTCAGTCTTGCTGCTTCAAAGTTTCAAAAAGATATGATATATTCTTGATAAATTTCAGAGTAATGGTTTGGATTTTAAAAAGTCAGATTGCCATTGCTGAAACTGAGCGTGGAGGTAATGATGAATCAAAAAATCATGCAGCTGTATCTGTCGTGTTCATCTTAGATGATGGTGAGCACTGTCTTAAAATCACATTTTCTTCCTCCCTCCTTTATGGCAAAAAGGACTCTAGGTGTAGCAATACTTCAGGACACATTAGTCATCCACTTTTGTATCTGGATTTGAGTATTCCTCAGTGGGGAGCGGAGCAAGTCCTGTGGCTATTTGAACCTATTATAGGTAGCAAATCTTTTATGTAATCACTTAAACTTGAGTTACTTGCCTGTCAAGTGTTCTGTACTTAATCGGATCAAATGGAGCGGTG
Source organism: Anser anser (assembly GCF_964211835.1). NCBI lineage: Eukaryota > Metazoa > Chordata > Aves > Anseriformes > Anatidae > Anser > Anser anser. The sequence goes on along the minus strand of NC_139731.1, from coordinate 15,669,078 downwards.
CTGCAAATCAGACTTCTTTTCACAGACACAGGTCTGTGTCCTGTGTAGAGCACTTAACATCATCTTTGTGTTTTAGAGCTCCTTGGTTCACGTTGTTCCACGCTTACTGGCCTTTTTCAGAGTAAACACCAAGCTCACTTATTTCACTCTCCAAACGTGTAACATACCTGAGGTATTGAGTTGAGTGAGCTCAGACTCCTGAGGACTTGATTAATCACTTGTTAATTCTGCTGTATACTGTTGACCGTGGTGATAGAGAGAACTTGAAACCACACTAGTAAAATAAACTAATTTAAGTGGTGATTACAAAACTGAATTTGCAAAAGGTTCAACTCTATCTTCCTGATACATTTGGCTAAAAAATAAATCCATGAACATGCATCAAATGTCTAAAACACATCCAGCCTCCTCTTTGAAGCTTGTTTCAAGAAGAGCAAGTAATCAGTTAATACTGTGTGATCTGATTCCTCTAGTTCTATGGCAGATAGCCACCTTTAAAAACCACCCGAGGATAAACCTGACAGTATTCACTTCCTAAAACCACCTGAGGACAAACCTGTTGTATTTGCTTATAAAATAATCTGTCTTCAGGCCAAAAGTTCTCTTCACAATTGATTTGAAAGTCTATTTTATACTTAGTATACTTTGTAGATACTTGCAGTGGATTGTATTGCAATGAATTATTGAATAAGATGATAGATCACAAGCTAAATCCGACCATAGTCATTTTTTTTTTGCAGAAGATATATGCAGCCTCAAAAGCCTAATTTACTAGAAAAATTGCAGGATGTCAAATAGATGTAATTTTATTTCCTGCGGCTGAACTTAAAAGATTAGAATCCAAAATTAGATTGGGTTGGAAAACTTAAGCTTGTTGGTTGATATCTATTAGAGTTATCAAAAAGAGGGATGGAAGGAACCTGATGAGATTAAGTTCCACCTCCCTCTCCCAAGCAAGTTGAGAAACACTGATATTTTGTTTGGCAGTTATGGGTGTAGGAGAGCCGAGCAACTCACAGGGTATAAAAAGATGAAAGAAGTTTTCTAGCTTTCTGGAGGAGTTCTCATTCATTTAAAAATCTTCCACAGACACTTTGAAAAGCCCTCTTTATAATCGTATTTCCTCATTTCATTGCTTGCAATATCATTGAGTTGAGCAGTTTCCCAAGTGATAACTTGGGGTGTTCTGGCCTCAATTAGCCATTAAAGTAGACGTTAAAACGTAACAAAATTGCATGCTTGGGTCCTCAGTGCAGCCCAAACGTGTTGACTGGATTTTGTAGACGTAGTTCTGTCAATGAAGTAAGGTTTTAATCAGCTTGCTCACCAGGTCATAACGCATCTGCAGGCGGCGTGGAAATGAATCTGGTTCCTGGGAGCTGGGGAGGTGCCAAGCCAGCTACCTGGAATTGGGACCATGCTGTTAAACTTGCTGTTCTTCACAGCTGTGAAGTAGATGTTAGCCTTTTCTGAGTACCGGTGCACGTTAGTAGATACTTGTAGCTGTCTAAATGGAAGAAACCAAGTCAATCAACTGAAACTATGGAATAAATACAAGCTCTGAACTCACCAGCGTCAGAATCAGTCTTGCCTTCTTTGTGTCCAGTCAGTACCTCCTCTGTTGACATCTATGGTATTTTTAATACCACAAATCGTCAGTTGCAGGTGATACTTGAGGTTCTTGGTTGACTTGTGTATAAATCAGCCACCCTCCAAGAATGTTTGAATGCTAAGAACGTACGTGCTTTTCTTTTAAAAACAGCAGAATTGGAGTGTGTCCTTTCCAGCAAGGTTTTCCTGCAGGCTTCCATTGTTTGAGCAACTGCAAAGTAGACTTTTACACATTTAACTAAAAGGAGCTGCTTGTATTTGGTGGCTCTTGTAACAGAGAGGCAAATCTATCATTTCTTTGTTTTCTGAATGAGAAATAATAGTTACTTAGGAGATGATGTTTTTACAAAGCTTACAGGTTAGCTGATGGCTAGCCATTAATCACAAATAGCTTTTCTTGGAAAAGAAACAATTGTGGAGGAAGCAATATTTTATAATTCTCCAAACAAAGGACTTCAGCGGCACATCTGCAGTGCGGGGCTACCATTGTCGGGTCTCAGAAAAAACAAGGAAGCGAAAATGCCGCTCCGCCCTGGGGACCTTGGCATGGCGTTCCCATGCTGCCTCTTCTATCAGAAGAAAACAGAGTTGCCCTCGAGATAGTAAGTTTGGGCGATAAGGGATACATTTCTCGCTCTGCAGGATGTTGTTGCGTAAGAGGTCACTTTTGGCATAAGGCGTACTGACTAATTTCCTGGGAAATGGGTCGCTTGGCTGCTGGCTCCGTCTGAACCCAGAACGCTCAAGCATCGGTAAATGAAGGGCCTGGGTTTTAGGCACTTTTCAGTGTGTGTTTCCTAACGGCCAGACTTCAGGCGAAACTGAAATGGGGCCATTTTTCATCCTCCAACAGGACGAATACCCCTAAGTGACTGATGGATGCTCGGAATGGTTATTCATTCTGCATTAGTAATGAAATATCGCGCCGTAAGAATGATGAATCTTTAAATCCGGTTCTTTTCTCATTCCTTCCTTATCCTGCTCCCATCAGGATTCTCATTACTGCCTAACAGGGTCATGTTTGCTAATGCCTCTCTCCTGGAGGCACGGATCTCGCTTTTCTGGCTGCGCTGGTGCAGCCTCAGCAGGCGGCCGAGGACTGGAGCGGATCAGCCTGCCCCGCTCAGCGGGGATCGCGGTGCTCCCCGGGGCGCTCGGGCTGAGAAAAGCCCCGAAGCCAGGCAGCACACTTGGTCCCGAAGGCTGCCTCTAACTGCGAGACGGCGGCAGGCTGTTACAAAGAAGGTGGCCTCTGCTTGGGGCGGGGCACAGCGTGTGTGAACTTGAGGCTTCTTTTCTCTTTGGGGGTTCCCCGTCTCCGTAACGCTGAGAGAGTCGCAGGTTAAATAATGTAAACTATTTTTGGGGCTGTAACTTAAGAGGCAGACACTTCGCGCATCGAGCCTCGCGGGATCTTTTTCAGTCACGTGAGCGTGCACTTCTGTAGCTGGAGAATATTGCGTCTTCGTCTTGTAAGTGAAGCAACCAAAGCTTTCTGAGTTCCTAGAGACTTCAAGATGCCAAGCTAATCCAGTGATGAAATACTGAATCGATCGGGTTTCACTGTGACTTCACTTTTATGAATGCTAACGCTCGTTTTAGAGTTTAGCTAGTTTTAGACAGTCTTAAGGCACTGCCACGCCATCCACAAAGCAGTAAGGACTGCTACGAGACCTCTAGAGTGCTTTCTTGGGGTGAGGACTTAGTGGTAAACAGTAGGAGTGAAGGACTGGAGGTACTAAATACTTAAAAATTTAAAAGGAAATCAAAGGGATGTCTTGATGTCGCTAAAAACTGGGTTGGAATGGTGAAAAACTAATACAAGTGAGGAGTCAGTTTACAGGAAGCGTTTTAAGCGCTTCTAGTAAAATGACATGAGTGGCAAATGGTATTTTCAAAAAGCTGTCGAGTCAGAGACGTCAAGAACGTGTGAAATATTGCAGTCGGAGTCTGCAAAACAGAATGTGACATCTGAGAGCCCTGTCTTAAACTGAGGCTCCTGGCTCTTGACTACAACAAGGAATTTCCTAGGAATTAGGATAACTACATGTCTGATTCTGTCTCAGGTGTTGAAGGCATGAAAAAAGTAGGTTCATAGCCTGCGGAAAAATCAAAACTATTTTGGAATGCCCTTTCCACGGGAACTTGCATAGCTACGTTCTGCGTGGTTGGACTTGATGATCTCGAAGGTGTCTTCCAGCCTTAATGATTCTCTGATTCTCCCTTTCCTTGTTAAGCCTAGCTTCCTGTGGAATGGAAATCAGCTTTTTAACTAGCTTCCTTCACTGTCTTGCTAGATAGAGAACTTTTCCTAAATAATAGGCATGGCCAGTCTGCAGCCCAGAGCTTCAGCATGTATCTTCAGACAGGTAAGGTAGGAGCGAAGAAGGAAATCCCTATCATTAAAAAAACCTCCCTTAGATCAAGAAATGAGAAATGGAAGCATGTTCCCAGCTAACAAACTAAACAATGGAAAGGAAAGAGAATGTGAATTTAGTTCGTGTACCTTCCTAAAAGTGAAAAGATTTGATCCTGTTTCTAGAAAAGTCAAGGGATACCTACACAGCAACGGAAAGGGCCAGGTCATCAAGCCAGCGTAGGTTTGAGCTACTGATCAGCTTTATTTGGTGATCTGCGCTGCTGTAATGTGCAGCATCGCACGGATCTCCGGCAGCAGATAGGATGTTAACCTCTCCATAGCTTTGTAAGCTGCGAGGTGGTGTCCGTCTTGTATGTTGTTCTGATGCTCCTTTGATTATGAGCACAGTTGATTTCCGTGAGCTGATTTATTTCGAATTCTAATGGGGATCTCGTTTTCTTTTTGCAGCTTTTCTGGGAGAAGAGGCTACAAGGCCTCAGCGCGTCGGATGTCAGTGAACAAATCATAAAATCCATGGAGCTCCCTAAGGGTCTTCAAGGTACTGTGCTCACTCAGCTGCTGTTGCTTCAGATTCACAAAGTAGTTTGTGCTTAAAAGGGACAGACTTTTTGATGCTCTTAACGAGCGTTTCAGTTTCCCGTCAGATTTAGTAACCTTCAAACTGTAAATGTGCTTCCTAACAAAATACCTCAATCTCCAAAACTCTCTTTATTTTTAGCAGTTCATGTAAACCACGCTGCAGAACTGTACTCTCACTGGTGAAAGTTGATCTAAAATATGATCAAATCACTGGTCAGAATTAATAACTTTGTTCCACTGCCTAGGAGACCTTCACGGGAATTTGAGGGCTGTAAAAATCTTTACTATGTATTTTTCAGAATTAATTTAACACCTTGCAGGATTAAAGCAGAGACTGTGCTGGTGTGGATTATCATCATGAAGTTGCGGATAAACTGTTTCAGTACGTGACTGATAAATTTATGATGTGATCAGCTTTATTAAAAAAATTCACGATGTCGTAATTGCTATTGCAGGGAAAAAATCCAGCCAATTTTAGCAGTGAGCTGCCTTGTGAAATGCTAACTTTTATTGAAACAACTGTGTTATTGCAAAGCTGTTTTTTAAGAACTTGTGTTTAACTTTTTAGATTATACGGCCGTGTATCCAGTGGAAATCATATCATTGGTGTACGTAACCCTACAAACTGAGAGGAGCTCTGCCTCTGAAAGTTGCACGTGAAATGTGAATGGTAACTCTTTGGTTATCCTTATTTTAGGAGTCGGCCCGGGTAACAACGACGATACCTTGTTGTCGGCTGTTGCCAGCGCTTTGCACACCAGTTCGGCACCTATCACGGGACAGCTCTCCGCAGCTGTGGAGAAGAACCCAGCCGTCTGGCTCAATACATCTCAACCCCTCTGCAAAGCTTTCATAGTCACAGATGATGACATTAGGTGAGTTTTATGAAGTCTTCAAGGAAATGAAAAAGCAAGCTTGATTAAACTAGATTCCTGGCCTGGGCATGAGGGAAGACAAGCACGAACATGTTTCTTGTACATACAGATTAGTTCATTAACTAGAAAAAAATGAAATCTTCGTTTTTTTCTTTTCGTGGTGAAAATATTAATATAAAATATTCAGTAAGGAATGAGTCACAAGCCACATTTTCTTTCCCAAGAGTATGCTCTAACCATTAAGCTATAGTTCAATAGATCAATATTGGCTTTCTCCCTTCCCATTTCTGGTTTGGTCAAGTTAATTTTTTGATCTCAGTTAAAAATAAGTGTTTCAAAAAGGGAAAAATAAAGAATATTATAACATATAACTTTGTGGCTAATGCACTCTCTTGAAATGGGAGATTCGGATATGATAGAAAGATCCATCTACTCGTACGGGCAATTTTCTTTTTGTTAGCTGCACTGTTAATTTTCAAAGATCTGCACCCAGAGGGTGGTCAGGCACTGGGACAGGCTCCCCAGGGACGTGGGCACAGCCCCGAGCCTGCCGGAGCTCAAGGAGCGTTTGGACATCGCCCTCAGACACAGGGTTTGGTTTTCGGGTGATCCTGCGCGGAGCCAGGAGGTGGACTCAATGCTCCTTGTGGGTCCCTTCCAACTTGGGACGTTCTGTGATTCTCTAAAAATAGCTGCCAGCTTGAATCGTGTTTAATTTGAAGTATTCCTGGTCATATAGTGATGATAAATCTCTTTCATAATCAGAGTAAAATGCAAAATTTCATCTTTCGGTCCAGCAAACATTTTATATATCCTCTTTGTAAATGCATGAATAAGAATCAGCCACACTTCCATATTAGTAGGGATAAGCACTTAACATTTCTCAGCTGCGGGATACAGCTTCTGAATGATTCCAGGCTTCTAAATGCTAGTCCTGTGCGAGGTAAGGGTGTAAAATGAGCATGGTGTGGTTCCCAGGGGTGTTTGCATCTCAGTCTTGGTCTCCTTAGGCAGGCTTTTGGAATTCCCTGTAAACTGTCTTCTCCCATACAGAGTCTGAGATCACTTATCTTGAGATTGCTGATTCACAGCTTGTTTGTAGCTTTTTTCCTGACCAGCACATCATTTTATTCTTCTTTGCAGCTGCGCTATTGAGTTATCTCCATTTCTGTAAAAGGCTCGGAGTGACATCCTTGCGTCTCTATTAGATAAAAGCTTTAACTAGTTCTCTTCTTTTGGGGTGGACTGGGGAATGGTATCTTCTGAAAGAAACAGAGGGATTGCTTTTCTAGTTTCTGAAAATCCTACCTTTTGGTTTTCAAGAGCCTTTTCTCTTGCTCAGTCTAGGTTCTCTGCTGAATGAGTGGTGTCACCCAGTAGCTTTCGTTCCTGAGATTTCTCAGACATCTTGACAAATGGCCTTTTGAAATTGCATGTTAATAGGACTTCTGCTTTTTCCTGTAAGCAGCCATAACCTGCTAAATTCACCAGAGCATAGCAATAAATGAAGTATGTCTGGCAGCGTCACGCTCTGCACAGTCGTGGGTAAGAAAAATTACCTGTTAATCTGTCCAAAAGCCAAGTGGCATTTAACATCAGACGGGAATGGAGAGCAATTCAAATTTAGGGCTCTCCAAGTTGGCTTAGCTTGGAGCTAAGTACGTCATCTTCTTCAGCTATGTGAACCTTGATCCAGGCTAGTCAGCTGGAGCTTGGTACCTCACAATATTCCTCGATGCCCTGCACAAATCTTACTTTGTGCGGCAGACCAAAGCCACGAGAACTATAAAGTGCCGAAGGGAGGAAATGGGAGGATGCTGTAACAGTCTGAACTCTCCCTCAGGAATAAGAAACTTGTAACGATCGCACCCTTCTGTGTTGCAGAGAGGTAAAAACCTAAATAACCCATTTAAGCAATGACGTAAACTTTCTGACCCCATTTCTAATGATGAGTTTAATACGGAGCACGTCAGGAAACTAGGCAGCCGAGAATTTCTGTCATTGCTGTTTAGACTTGCTGTGTCAGCAGTGGTTAATTTCTGCTGAGAGGGGAGGAGAAAAGATCTTTCTGAAGTGATGTATTGGAAAGTTGTGTGTGTGGGGAGGCAGCAGATGCCCCTAAACCTGAATTTAATATAATCTGGCAAATGCTGTCAACATTTGAGTGAGTAATTCTCCTTTCAGCGCTGCATCTCAGATCCTGGTTAGTGGAAGACTTCTGGAAACCTGCTGCTGAAAAGCTCCGGAGGATGTTTTACCCAAAAATAGGGTACATGTTACTGTAAGCACTTACATGGTGATGGTTCTTAATTAGACTCTTTCCAAAAAAAACACTGCACTTCAGTGTGCTGGAGGATCAGGGGAGAAGGTGAGTTCTTTCTCCTGATACGCAGGGAGGAGGAACTGGTGTTCGGTCAGGAACAGGTTGGTTCTGTGCATTTTGTCCCATCGAATCTGACCCCAATCCAAAATGTAAAGACAGGTTTGTGTTCCGCAGCTAAATGCTATTTACTAGAGCTATTACAATTTTTTTCTGTTTTGGTGACGGAGTACGTGTTTCAGTGCCAGCACGTAAGGAATTCAATCAGATGGAGCCTCGATAGGTTTAACGACATAGCAAAGCAGGAGGAGAAATCATCAGGGAGGCTGGCACAATACCACGGTTTGATTGCAGGCAGCGATGTCGAATCACGTGTGTCTTTAAAGCATGCATTCTTCTCAGCGCCCACCACGAAGTGATGTACGCAAGCAGTGCGGACAAAGAAAATCATTCTGAGCACTAAAGAAATCATCTGAATGCGACTTTATACGCTGTCCTGTTGCATAAAGCAGTTTTCCACTGAAAATACGGTCGGAATTTGAATGAGGGGCTTATGAATTTCGGTGTTAGGAGGAGCGTAGCTTTACCGCTCGCTTGCTTTTGAAGACAATAGCACGACTACTGTAGGATGAGGATTGTGTCTTGGCAGGAGGAAGGCTGAAAAGAGCATGTGGCCGGGGAGCTGCTTAGCGCAGATAGTCTGAGCCTTAGTGTTTTACTTAAAGATGAGCACTTCTTCTCAGTAGCACGTTTTTTTTTTGCTGTTGGTTCTTAAGTGTTTGCTCTTGGTGGCTCCTGCGCTTTAAAAGTAATACCGCTTGTGTAAACAGAGCTGGGTTTTTAATACTTAAACCTATTTGCCAGAAGAGCAGCCTACTCAGGACTGGAAGCGCTGCGAGCTGTTTTATGGTTCTTGCTGCCAGGGAGATCAAATAGCTGGCTGACAAGTTGGAAATGAGGTAACTTGGGAAAGCACTGTCTTCACCTGACTTTGGGAGGTGAGGAAGGCCTGCAAGGGGGAAGAAGAATCTCAGGAGGAGGCCACGTGCCCTGTTAATAGGGAACGTGGGCCCTTAATAACAGCAGCTGGTCCAGTATGCAGGAAATCGGCTGTCGCTTCTGTGTCTCGTGAGAGTTAAATACCACTGACATTAGGTTTGAGGTGGTAAGAAGGAAACTTTTTTTTTTGTTTTGATTATATTTCATCTTATTTTTGGTCTCGGGATCGCTTTCATTCAATTAACAAATACTAAAGTTGCTATTGTGTTTTATTTCTCCTTTGTCACACAGGTTATAAGGCATCTTTGGTTCGGTTCTTTGCCCAGGGGTTTGAAATATCACTGTCAAGGCACTGAAAGTTAACAGCTCTGGGAGACAGCGAGCTGTCTGTGGAGGATAGAAAACAAGGATAGGAAACAGCTGGAAGACAGAAAACAATTTCTGTACCGAGCTGCTAGTTTGTTCTTGACTTCCTTTTGCTATCTCTGAGCAGACAGCCTCCTCCGAAGTACTCAGGGAGTGCTGGCAGTAGCTGCAGCTGTAGGACTGAACAGCTTTAGAGGCTGGTGCTCCTGAGAGGCTTCTGGCTTGTGCAGCACGCTAGATATCACTCCTGCTCTTCTAAGATTTGATGTTCTTCCTATCTGTCCTGCCATCCTAAATAGCTGCAGGGTGTTTGCGGCACTCTGACAAATGTTTTCCTGTGCTGACTGTGCCTGTTTCTGATGAGTTCTGGTCATTTTTAAGCATATTTTTTATTTTTAGAAAACGTAGCTTGATAGAACAGGTGTATTTTCGAGTTTTAAAAAAATTGTTCTTTTGCAAAAGTTGTGTGCTCTTGGGAAAACTTCAGAAGAGGACTCCTTGTTTTCAGGTAACACAGGAAAGCTACATATTACCTTCCAAACTAACTATTGACTCAAAATGCCGTAAATTTTCATAGACATCTGAGGTAAGATGTTTGAAATAGCTCAACAGGGAAACAAACATTTGTTGCTGCTGCCCAAAATGCATCAGTGACTAGTAGATAATACTTGAACGTGAAGGTAATATATTAAAGAACTAGTCAATGTGGGTTAAAAAAACAGTCCTGAGTCATTGTTTATCCACGTAGCATGTTCCCAGGCTGATATTATACTTGAAGGATTGACATCTCTGCCCCTTCTTCCCTTCTCTCCTTTCAGAAAACAAGAAGAGCGGGTGCAACAAGTGCGTAAAAAACTGGAGGAAGCACTAATGGCAGACATTTTGTCACGGGCGGCTGATACGACAAAAGATATAGAGGTAGAAATGGATAATGGAGATGAAGCATAAAAAGAAATCAGGTGAGTCAGGCCTCCAGGAGGCACACTCAGATTTCCCTATCTCATCCGCCGGCGATCACTCGGCAGTCATGAGGTAGACGGCAGCGTATCACGCGGCCCGACGTTCTCCCAGCACATTTGTTGGCTGACGTGCACCACATCAGCAGGGGCAGTTTTGCATATTTAGAGATGAATATCCTCACGTTAATGCTACGCGGGTCACTGGGGGAGGAAGAAAGTGGCTTTCATCCTTTAGGGTAAAAGCCCAGTCTCTGGAAACCATTGCAGGTGAATCTTTTAGGGCTTAGTAGATGCTGAAGAACTGGGGTAAAGCGATCAAAGTAATTGGCCGCCTTCTGTTCTTCAGAATTTAATTTAGTTAAATTACATAACAAGTTCCCGAAACTTTATTTTTAAATGGATAATACTTACAAATACGAATTCACGTATTCATTAATTCATGTTTCTAATGCACATTTTTATTACTTATAGAATGAGTGCAACATAAAGAGAAATTTGCTCTTTACGTTGTGTACGAGAGGTATTTGCCAGCGTTGTTTAGTCCAGTTAACAGGCCAGTAACCTTCCAAGCTACTACAATCTTTTAATTAAGTTCTAGATATTTACTATCAAACTCTTAATCCCTGAATTTTTGTCCTGTAAAAGTCTAATTATGGATAACATTAAAGGAAGTCAGGCAAGAACACTGATTTAAGGTGTGAAATTTCGAACCTTTGCCATTTTAGGCTCAAATTGTCAATTTGAGCTTCTTAATTTAGCGTGAAATAATTACTCCGTAATGGAGTCATAGAAGTGGTTATTTTTGCACCGATGCTGCGGTTCTCTGTAGAAATCAGTTGGATCAGTAGACCTTGATTTTTCATCAGCTCCTTGCCTATTTGCATGTACTTAGCCAGTGTGTTGTCTGTATTCTATAAAATCCCTGCTTTCTGCCCTAATGACTTTCATTATAGATTTGAACAGGGTTTTTAAGTGGATTAGTTAATGTAAAGCAGCTTGAAAGAGGAGTGTCTTTTCCTTAATAATTTTTCCCTAATAATTCCCAGACTAATTTTCCAGTCTGATCTGTTGATACTAAGAAACTTTTAATGTACTAATTATTCCATCTTTAAAAATGAGAATCCAGAAGGTGGTTTAAGGCTGTTAACGAAACACTGCAGAGTCTGGGTAACGTGCAGGAGGGTGTGTGGTGAAAGAGGTTGAATGTTAAAAGCATGTCATGTTGTGGTTGTGCTTAATAAAAAAAAATAACTAGGCACTAGCAGGAGTCTTAACAACTGAGCAGCTACTTACGTGGTGGTAATTTTTTTTATTACTCACTAGGAACAATTTATAACGTGCTCTTAATACAGAACTAAAGCACAGCTGTAACTGTTCAAACAAAGTCACTCTAATTGATGCAACCGTCAGCCTTTACTTCTCCAAAAGGGATTATTTCTGTCTCTCTTGCAGGTACTTTTAACTGACTTGTCCCAGGAGGAAATTCCCAAAAGCCAGAGGCACTTTTTCCTTCGGTCTTTCGTTATAAGAAGAAACGGACCCATGCACATTTATATAGCTTTCTAATAGCATTAAAACCAATGCCTTTTTTAGACTCCTATTTTTGATGTATATATCTTATTTGAAAAGCAACTTTATTTTGTGTCCTATGACTTAAAGTCCTTTTTTAAGTATCAAACATTACCCTTAATCTAAAGCTGAGCTTTTGATGCCAGGTTGCAAACCTACTGGAATTATATTGCCTGTATTAAATATTTGTTTTTGTTTTTTTTTTTCCTGTGGTTTTTAGTAAGGATGGATCAGGAGAACAGAGTGATTTCCCAATTAAAGATTATTGTGACTCTGTATATAAACAGATTTTTATACCTATGGGTGAAAACACCTGTACATTCTTCCGTCATCACTGTAAAGATAAATAAAAGATTATATTCCAATCAGTTGAAAACTTGTTGTGTTGTGGATACGGTAAGCGAAGACAGTCCCTGCTCATATTTGGTTTGCTTGGCCAGGTGCTGGGTAGGCTGGGAAGGGCATGTGTCAAAAAGTTCTGTCTTTGCCCAGAGCACTGCCTCGGGAAAGCTGTCTGATCTTGGGGGCAGTTGTGGATTTTTCAGTTGAGCTGAAGAACAATTGCGTTTCCCCTGAGAAAGAGGACTGCTAAAAATAAGTAGCCGGCACGGCTTCACAGAGTTCTGCTCCGAGGTCGAAGTGAAACTGCAAAGAAAGTGCCTTCAGTGCAGAATGCAGCAGGTGCCGAAACTCGCTGTTGTTTCTGTCTGCTGAGACAAAGCAGTTAGGACACCGGGATGGCCCGCGGCACTGCGGAGACTTCTGTGAAGTGAGTTGGGTCTGCGCAGTTCCTGCAGACTCAGGAACAGAGTGGGTCTGCTTAACTTCCCTGGGGGTTTGATGACTGAATTGCCTGGCAGGTCACGGTAGCTCCAAGGTTAAAGGCTGCTTCTCCAGGGCTGGTAACACATCGTCCTGCTCCGCAGCCTGCAGTGGGTGAGGTTTTCCATCACCTCCAGCATCCCTCTTCTGTCTGCACAGCACGGTTTGCAGGAGGGAAAGCAGAGAGCCAGCCCATCTGCAGGTGCTCCTGTCCTGGGGGGCTGGGAATCAACACAAACCATCAGTTTTATGAAAAACCATCACTTTTACGAATGAGCTTCCTTCAGATTTATAATTGGGCAGAATAAAAGAAATTAATGGGTCTGGCTTTCTCCAGTCTGGCGGGAGACCAGGGAACAATCGAACTCTCTCCTCAAGAAAAAAAAGAATGGAGCCTGTTACTAGCAAGCTTCGGTGAAATTGGAAAGAAACCATATTCCCAGCAAATGGTTGTTATTTGGTGAATTTCACAAAGATTGCTTTTCTGGGGGAAAATCTGTCTGTGCTGCAGAGCCTAGTAACGTTTCAGAACACAAGGTAAGGGTTTGAGGGATACAGCTCAGAAGGCAGAACAGTGGTGAAGGCTAGTAAATACACGTTGCCACAGATAATTATTTGGACTTAAAAAATAGCTTGTACTCTGTTCTAGTTCCAGAGTTGTTTTTGTGTAATTACTGATCAAAAGCTCCTGGATGAGGATGTGAGTGGCTTCTCCCGTGTAGCTGTACAATGCAGTCTCATTTTAGGGATGAAAATACCAGGACATCACACTTAGGTGACTGCGTGCTGAAGTCCAGTAAAACCCACACAGAAGTGGCTTTAGAGGCTCTTCCAAGTTAAAATGTTTCATGTCAGAGTGGCATCAATATTTCATGTAAGGTGGCATTTCAGTACTAAGAAGGTGGATATAAATTCACTGAGGGATCCTTGAGGAATGACTTCCTGGTTTTAATGGTATCTTTCTGTCTGGAAATCGGTAAGAGCACTGAGAGGGAAGGGCAGCGCTGGCCTAGAGCTCGCACATGCTCATGAAGAGGACATGGTTCTGGCTCTGAAGCCTGGGGAGACCCACGCAAGGCTTCCCTGCTTCCACAGGCGGCCCTTCGAGCTGAAATGAGTCTGCCTCTTCCCTCCGGGCACCCGTCTGCTGCTCTCCCATCTCGTGCCTTGCCCTAGCTCAAGTGAGTTTGAGATTATCACTGACAGCCCTCGTCCTTCTCCTGTGCCCTTAAACAAGTGGATTATTAATCATTTTGGCTGACGGTTTAGTGCTCTTACTTTAGCTTTATCCTGTCACAGATAGATTTGACACGTGATATAAGCTGCTGGTATGTAAAACTGAGAGCACTTCATGTGAAAGCAGGTGTCAAAACAAGAAAGCAGGAATGATTCAGTTGCTGTTTAAAGGACTTATTCTTATTTGGAGAACTCGGAAAGTTCACAGCACTCAGGGCTCTGAAACGCAGTCCGTTGTGGACACCTGTGCACACGAACAGTTCTGGCAGCCTCTTTCAGAACCAGACAACAATTTCAAACCCCTCTTTTCCTCTACGTTCTCCTTGCAGCCACAGCTTCTTTAGAGCAAGAGCACCCCAAAAGAAGGCTTAAATGCCACGATTTGCTCTTCTAACCCATGCTGCGGGTGTCTGGGACAGGGGCTCAGCTTTGGGTTTATATGAGGTAGGGCAGCAAGAGACAACTTTTTGTCTCTCTTGACGAGCTGCTGCCATTAAATCAGTGCCACTAATGGTGGCATTTGATCACAATATTCCCCTCCTATTTTCTTTCCAGCAGGACGTGTTCCCCTGCTGATTTATACTGAACTTTTTGGTAATAAATATGATTTACAACACGTGCACGTTAGGTAGTTGCTACAGTTCCTTAAAGGATGCGTCAGTTCCCTTCATCCACCGCATGGATTCCTGCTCCTCCCCAGTCCCGATGGAGGATTGCTTTGTGAGGCAAATATTTGAAGGTGCCTTTATGAAAACCCCACTCCCAAGGTGACACCGGCAGCTTAGCTCGGGGTGCTTGAGTAAAGGGGAATCGAAACGCTTTGAACGTGTGTGCCGAGGCCCGAGGCCGCCCCCAGGGGCCGCTGCGGCTCCAGGCTCGGCGCCGCCTGCGGCCCTGTGAGGCCGCGGCCCGGCGGGAGCGGGCTCCCCTCAGGCGGGGCCGGCGCTGAGGTACCCGCTGCCCCCCCCCCCCCCCCCGGGATGTCACCGCTCCGAGGGGACATCGTTCACCACAAAAACCGATTTTTCTTGTTTGAAAAGGAAACACGCTAGCCCAAAGCGTCTCCCCCCCCGGGTGGGTTTGCTCTTTGCAAAGTTTAAGCACGCCAAATTAAAAGGTTAATCTCTCCCGAGCAAGGGCTTCGGTATTTTGGTAAAAATATCAAAGTGAATGATGCAGTGCTTCCAAATTTCTCCTCTACCCGGTGACATTTGTCCAGTTCTAACCAAATTCATGAAGTGATCACCCTAAACCTGCATGTGAAACACTCTGCCAGGTCTTTTTCGGTACCCGTGTGGCTTTCAGCTCCTCAGCTGGTGGCAGTTTGTCCTAAAATTTTGCTAAAGACTCCTGCCTGATAAACATCAGGGACTTTTTTTCTGTTTAAAAGCACCCCTTTCTGTCTGGGGCACAGACAGAAAGCCTGTCAGAGGTCTGCCTCCGGGGTCTGACCTTCGGCTGCAAACTGATGGCTTTCTTCTGAGGCACTAAGTGCTGGCCTATGAAGTGGGAACGCTGCCCCTAAAATATTTCTGATATTTTAAACTTGTTAATCTGAGCTCCTGCAGCTGAATTTGAACTCTGAAAGATGGAAAGTAACAAAAAGGGAAATTGCATTAGCATGAGGCTGAATGAGGAGTGATTCCCATTCTGTTTCCTCTGCCGCTTCCCTGATGAGGTAGCAAAATGCATTCAGGAAAGTTTCGTTCTGAGGACAGAGGGGAAAGATCAGTCCAGGTAAGAGCAAAGGGTGTGAGCACTCACCTGGGAAGCTACAGCCAGGACAGAGCCTCGGGAAGCCCTTACAGACGGTTTTAGCACGTACTCATTCCCTGTGACTGCAGCTTAAAACAGAAGTATCGATTCCTGTCCCAGGACAGATTTTAGTCTCTGAATAATTATATTTGTCTCTGGGGAAAATCTGTAGTAAAAAGTGAGCCCCTGTTTCTCCCCATCAACAATGACTTCTTCTCAAAGGTTTCCATCGAAGGGAAGGCCCTCAGGTTCGCATCCTCAAATCCAGAGATCAGCAGTTCAGCAGGCAATTTAGCATCGCTCTATTTTCACGAAGGATTCCAAATCTCTGGCAGTTTCATGGCCCTCAATCCTACTTATTTCAGTCCTGAAACTCTGTCAGCTTCTGTTAAAAGTCAAGAGTTGCCAGTTTAGCAAGAACTGGTTTTACGGTGCCTTCTTGCTTCCCAGCATCCCTTAATCCACCTCAAATTACTGCAGTGGCCCACATCTGTCATTCCTGGTAATTTAGCTGTTTTATAGAGAGAAGGCTTGCAACCTCGTTGGCCTCCAGCCAAAGCACCTTGTTGGAGGTTGTGCAAGGAGAGGTGGCAGGCTGGCTCAGCACCTGATGGGCCCGATGCCGAAATCGCCGCTGGGAGTGAGGAGGTGGAGTGCCGCGTCATATTCCCTCCCGTACTGTCACCTCTGAACGAGTAATACGAGGGTAGAGGTCTTTCATTCCTCAAAATGCCACCTTTCGGGTGAGATTGGGATCTCACACGAAATTGGGTGTGCTGTCTCTGCCCCCGGGCACTTTGCCACCACGCAGGGTCCCTCCACCTCCAGCAGCCTCCTTCCCGTCTGCGCTGCTGGCACGCGCTGCTTTCTGCTGAAGAGGAGAAATAAAAATAATCTATTAAGTATTTGATAGAGGCATTGGTGTGGTGGGGGTCCAGAAGGAGCAGCATTTGGCTGTTACAATTCAACTCACTACTGATAACTTTCATCCTTAACGCAGCTTACGTCTGCAGCTACTGGAGAACATGAAGCACTCCTGGGTGCCGAGCAAGGTCAGGAAGCAAAAAAAAAAGCCCTACAACTTGTCTTCTGACTTACCTAGGGCTTCCTAGGGCTGCAGGTGGGCACAGTGGAGCCCTGAAAGCAGGCTGTGCACCCACCTGCGAGCTCAGTTCCTGCTCCCGGCCCTGCCGCTGGGCTCCCCGTGGGCACCGCCATCCGCATTTGGTCCCGGCGCTGCGCGGCGCTTTGCGAACGAGTTCAGCAGCACCCTGCAACGGCTTCGCTACGCCGGGAAGTTTGCCAACAGACCGGCAATAGACTAATTATTTCCAAAAAAGTTATTCCAGTGTAGGCCCCCTGTGGAAATTTGTTCCAGATTGCAATGATTATTTTTTCAAATTTAGCTCAATCCGCCTCCAGATGGGGAAAAAATTAATGATTTCAGATTGAGAGAGTTCACGCAGGGGTAGATACCAAAATAACTCGTAGGGAACAATTACTCCAACACATCTATTTTGGGAAATTTCCCAGAGCAGCACGGCACTGGGAGCGTGAGTGGTGCCCGGGTGAGCGCAGAGCACACGGAGCCTCGCGGGGACAGCTGGACACCACAGAGCCGCATTTTGGAGGGACAAGACAAACACGACTCTATTTTTTCTTTTTTTTCCTTAATAGAAGAATGGTGTTACAATGAAAAGATTAAAATGAGAACGTGAAAAATATAAGGAAAAAAAATAGAAAAGGAAACAGGACAGGTTTCTGGGGAGAGGAGAATTTTTACCACCACATTTACAATTACTTAAGAGCGTCGGGGTTTTACATTTCCAAGAAAAAAAAACTATTTCTGATATCTCTCATTCTGTGAGTCTCAAGCAAGATGTAATGAATATAATAAAATGTTTTGCTCTGAACCTGATGTTTGTTCAGTACTCACAGTTATGCTCATGCCATTGGAAACTCTTTGTTCCCAGCACAGATTAATGTGAATCATTTATTTGCACGGAAAAATCCCGTAGAATTTTTATAATCTATAATTGGTTTTATAGTGGTTTAATCAATAAATGTGAGTGCAGTTTTTGTAATACCACAATATAAAATGTGATTTTTAAAATGACACTTCATGTATGTGCAAAAAATATTTTTTCAATTAAAACCCGGGAAGCCTTTCAGGGATGTCTTTAGTAGGCAGTTTTTTAAAACCAAAATTCAAAATTTAGTAGAGGACTTGAACCCTTCCATTTTCAGCTGTTGCAAGCTTATGGAACTTCAAAAATAAATCTCGAATGTCACAGATTTATTGTCACCCACTGCGGAGCCTCCGAAGAAGTGCTCTGGCAGTGCCCTGGCAGTGGGTCCCAGCCACCTCTGCAGCCGGACACCCCCTGTCCTGATGCAGGGGCTTCGCATCCCCCCGGGCCCAAAACAAGTCAGGCGCTGAAAAATCTGCAGGACTCTTGTCCCTGCGACTATTTTCACCGCGTGATTTGGTAAAGACTGTAATTCTGCGTGACAGTTTGAATTCCAGCACTGGATCATATAGACTCGTCTCTATTTAAAGCTACATAAAGTGTTACTTTTATTTATTTATTTATTTTTCTGACACTGTCTTATTCCTTCAGCATTCACAGCCTGATTTTATTCTTCAGTACATTTTCAAGAATGGACCTCTGTGTGTGCGTGATGCGTCTGCTGTCTTTTGTCCTATTAAAACTAACAGCAGAGAGCACGCTTTTCCACAATTACGTCTCACCTTGTGTTTTCTGAGGTTAAACTCAGCTGCCGTGTCCACGGAGCCACTCGCTGGCGGCATCTGTCCGCATACATCCGAGGGATGAATCCGTCCCCTAAATTAGTGACTGCAAAGAAATTGTGTGAGAGCGTTTTATTAATGAGCCCTCAGATTTCTTGCTTGATTTTATACCTGGAGTTCATGACCAGGAAAGTTATGGGGCAATAACTATAGAATTATTAAAAATGAAACGAGCTTGTGCAGTGGACTTATTTTACAGTGTAGCTTAGGGACAGGAGAACCTTACAACTTTATAAGGTTACAGACTTCAAAGTGCTTTAGAACTTTTCCCGAAGTTTTACTGTTTCATAAAAGGAAAAGAAGGATAACGAAAAAAAAGTTTCTCTTGCAGAAACACGTGATTGTCTAACTGAAGAGCTGGGCATGTCTCTGCTGTTTAAAAAGAAAAAAGAAAAGAGGGGAAAAAAAAAAAAAAAGAGGTGTCACCTGTAATGGGAACAAGATCAGTCCCTTTCTCTTCTGGTTTGACTATGGATATTCTGCTGCTCCTACAACAGTATCTTGCACGTTGTCCAGCTGAATATTCAACTCTTTTGTAATGAAAAGCCCTTTGAGTTGGCAGTCTGTCGGCTCATCTTTCTTATGTCATAGGATTGAGTCCTCTGTTACATTTTAGAGCTACCTCCAGCCTTGTTAAAGGACCCCAACCCTAACCCCTGTGACATCTACTACTCTTCCAGCAACTATTCAAAATCCCGTAGACCCACGGGAAACTTCACCCCTAAGCATAGCCCAGGTTTCTCTTTTCTTACCTCACTCCCCCTTGGAACATCTAAATACACTTTTCTATATCATTATCACTATCGTCACTCCCAATTTGTGTGTTCCCCTTCTTCCATATATCATCAGACCACGCTGCCTAATCCGTGGCGTTTAATTACTTTGTATTTACCAGCTTGCTTTCTTTTGCTTGCAGCCTTTACTTTTGATTTGTCTCTGAAACGAATCCCCCTTCACCATGGGGAACGGAGTCATTCGGTTTTTATCAGCATTAAAAGAGACTTTGGGAAACACTTTTTGCTGCCCAGTGCTGCTCGGATACCCTGCTGGTTTCAAAGGGAATTGTGCCAGTGTTGGTGGGGATGGAGTCTCCCTCTGCTCGCTGTAGCACTTAAATTCTCTCGAACCATAATGAAAATACAAAGGGCTGAACTACTGAGTTTCCTGAAGACACGCCAACGTTTTGTGTTTTTTTTTTTTTTTTTTTTTTTCCAATTTCTCTCTCTGGATTTGTGCTTTCGAAATCCACCGCTAGGAGGAAGATCAGGGCTATTCATCTCTCGGTGAAACAGGAACTGAGAGGCAGGGGTTCAACAACTACTTTTTTTCAAGCACAGGCTTTAACTTTTGCTCCGAACAGTCTGAAGCTATTTATTTATTTTTTTTTTTCTGAGAATCCGTGCAATTCGATTGGAGTGTGCTTGTCTGGGGCTCAGCAGGTCTGAAAATGAGGGCTGAAATACCGTTTGTTGGATGCGCAAAATGGTCAATTGTTCTTGAAAATTGTGACCCAGGGCAGTTGCCACAGCACATCCAGGAAGGCTGTATAACTACAAATTTTGACTTACACCACACCGGTGATTTCTTGCACATCGTTTCTTTATTTGCAATACCTGACAGGCACTCAGTGGCTAAAATATCCTCCTTTCTCTATCTGTTAACATTCACTACTACCAGCAATGGGATAAAATCTTGCTTTGAATGATTTATTTACATACATTTGTTCTCGTTATTTGTGTGGCTGGGTTTGAAATATTCCTCCTACCAGCGAGAACGGTTTATGCAGCAGCTTCCAGGCTCGGATGATATTTTGATGGACAACCAAGCTGCTCTTTTCAAAAGACGGTCTGAATCAGGATTTATAAAATGATGAGTGTCACAACTTGCAGTAAGAGGAAGAAAGAGGCAATTTTTTTCCCCTAGAAACCAGCCTTGGGAGAAGGGACTAAAGGAGTGTAAGGGAACTTTTTTCAAATGAGCAGCCTTACCAGAAAAAAAAAAATAATAAAAGACTCAGAAAAAAACAATGGAGTAAACAAAAGCAGAAGCTTGTATGTAAGGTTTAGAAGTACCTGGAAACACAAAGCAATTTTCATGTAGGCAGTGAAAGGCAGAGATTTGCAAAGGCCCCTGATGGTGACTGGCTGGCTTTTAAAGTTACAACGATCAGTTCAGGCAAAGGCTCCTGTCAGTCTCGAAGAGAGGCTGTAAATCTGAAAAAAAAAAAAGAAGAGAAGCTGACTCTTACTCGAATCAAGTCTCAGAGCTCCCAGTCTTCTGCAAATGTCTTCCCAGCAGTAGTAGTTCAGCAGGCACACGTTCTTATAAGTAGGTGGTATTGGCTGATAAGATAGCAGGCAAGAAGCTATTTTCTGATTTAAAGATTGTTTATCTCCCCTGACAGTTTTCATGGCAGTTTTGAAAGTTTTAACAAGGTGTTTGGCATAGCTGCTGGAATTTGGATTGTACGGGGGCAGATAAAGAATGTTGAACGCTACAAATCTGAAATAACTGCGTGCATTTTTGAGCTTTTGGCTAGCGCTCGTCGTCAAGTACCCGTTCTGAATAAATGAATTTATTCTGAGCCAGCTGTGAGAACGAGTGAGGAGGGAACGGTGGGGAGGGGAGGCGTACCGAACGACGTCGTGTCCTTCCTCTAGGTGTCTGTGTGCTTTCTGCTTCTTTTCCGTTGAAACTCCCAGAAGTAAGGCACTGGGTGATCTTGCAGGTTTCTTACCAAACCCCTGCCAACGTTGGCCAGTTAATTCAGGAGAAGGGGACGAGGCTGCTGAAGCGTCACGAAGGCAGAGGTGCATCAGCTGAAGACGAGGGCTGACCTCTCTCATTTCGTGTACGTCGAAACATCAATGAGAAAAAAATATCAATGAGAAAAAAATATCAATGAGAAAAAAATATCAATGAGAAAAAGCAACTACATGATTGCTGTTAGTCTGGATATGACAACAGGGATCTGACTCTTGTGGCCAAGTCTTGTTGTTGATATAAAAGTGTCAGTGGCCAAGGTATGCAGCAAAAAAGAAGCAAAAAAGTCAATAAACGTCAGCGGTGGAGCACTGGGGACCCAGCGGGTCCCACTGAGTTTAATACCTCGTGGAATTGAGCGTCTTATCTGTAAGACTGAGGTAACTCGGGAAATTAGCACCCATCACTTTTACAGCACCTAGAAGTGTTTGCAAACAGAACGGGGATAAATTCTGCAGGCAATAACAAAGGATCTCACTCTCCAGGGGAAGAGTCACTCTCCAATAGGTACGTGTGTGTTTAAAACAGCGTAATTTTGTCTCGCCTCTACTTGCTATTCCTTTCAGATCCCTTAAACAATAATGGCCCCTTACATTATTTTCCGGATTGGAAAGGACATTCATTATCTCCTTTGGCAGAATTCTATACCCCTTTCTCTGTTGCACACTTGATTATGCTGCAAGTTCAGCCTCCCACGGGGGCTGATTTTTATGCTGGTGGACAGTAGTTAGAGTAAATGTTGTGTATTGCGGGTCTCAGCTAGGAGCGCATAATGGGAAGCCTGCCTCGTCCCTTGTTTGCACAGCTTGGGGACCTAAGGCTGCTCCATTAACTTATTGTAACATTGAATGCTTTGTGCCAAAAGCTATTACTAGTACTTTCCTATTTATGTAATACGTTCACATTTTCATAATTAGGACGCTGTCTATCCAAACTCATCAGTCTATTCATGGTATTTATAGGACAACCAGTATCACAATGTGAAAACCATGTCTTGCATCTTGTACCTTCGCAATGCTATTAAATGGCACGCAGCTACATGATCGGTACACATTCATCTCTGCCAGAGCAGCTCCTCTTTACCTGAGGTTATTTCTCAGGGTTTTTCCGTCCTTCCCAATTGTTCGTTCTTCTTTATTGTGCTTCTGTCATCAAAGACACCTGCTGAATGAGTTCAGCCCTTGTCCATGAGGCGTTCATTTCATCCTCTGATGTCTCTGTTAGCGCCTCCGTTTTCTCCTAGCAGTCATGGAAGACAACACCAGACTTAAATGCCAAAGAAGAAAAACAGCAATTGACAAAAAAAATCTCCTGGGTTCCTTGCATCTCACTGAGTTGTCCTCCCAAACGACGTTTGGCAGGTTAAGTCTTATGAAGATGAGGGGGACTTCCTCAAAATCACGTTTTTACCATCTGTGCTTTCCTTCCAGGCTTTTCTGTCCAGCTGAATGATACATATATTTAAAATATCTCTAATTTACTTCCATTTCAGTAGGACCAGGACTCACCTGGACACAAATCATTTCTTGATATTGTTCCTAAACTTGTACTTTAAGTCAACAGTGATTATCTTGACTGAAAGTCGAAGACAGGCTGAAGACAGAAAAGAACAGAATGAGCACAGATTCTGTATCTGAAGGAAAAAAATAATTTGCTTTTATGTTATTGTTCAAAAGAATGACTTGGAAGCCATTTAACAGTAGCCTTGAACTGGCTTCATATATAGCACATCTGATTTTATCCTTTCTAAGTGAATGCAGTTGTTCTCAGAAGGATTATGTACTGAACTGGTGAAAGAATATTCAATAATGATCACAGGGGAGCATCTGAGGGGCTTGGGGGGAAGATACAGAATATTCAGTTTAATTACATTTGTTCAATCCCACAAAGACAGCGGGAGCTTAGCACATTGGTTAAATACTTCAGAAACTTTCCTTCATTAAGGTATGCGACTTTGTGAGGGATGCTCTGGGATTACAGAACTACAGGGCAAGTAAGAACCTGGGCTGGATCCTAAGTAGATGATATTTTCAATAAATTTTCTGTAAAGACAAGCCTAAACAATAAATGAAAGACATGAGACATAGTCACAGTAATTCACTTCATATCCCATGTGTTTTGTGGCTTCCTCAAGGCTTCTTAATTGTTCTGGTATTGAATAGCAAAGTCTCTTTAGCACGGAGGAGTAGAGTATTTCACAATGAGCAAGTTCTGCAAATTAGTGCTTTTAGCCCATGTCAGAAACCCAGCCGCCACGGGCTGGCTGCCTGAAAGAATGAGCAAAGAGCAGCAGAAAAAATGGCACAAGGAATTTTACTATAATCAACTTGATGTGAATTATTGATGGGGAATAATAATGTCAGCATTAGCTATATTAAGGCAAGAGATTTTGCTGTGGAGACGAATGAAGATGTGAATTTTTTTTTTTAATGCACCAGCAAGTATACATTATTAACAAATGTATAAATGTCTGAAAATCTGTTATTAACAACCGTATCACCATTCTGGAGTGATCCAATCCTCAGCCCCCTGACTGGGGACACCACAGTGATCTTACAGCGTGACTGCTGGGAATTTTACCTGAGTTTCTTTCAAGTAGACATTTAAATAGTCTTTTGGTTAAGAGTTGGTCTTCTAAAATCCTACTCTATCAAAAAATAGATTGGGATAAATGAGTAATGAAGTCATTCCGTTTAGAAGAATGGATCCGAAATGCGTTTTCCAGAGGAAGCCATCTGAGGTAAGAAGGCCCTGAGCTCATCTTCACCTCAGCTCCAACCGCATCTCGGGGCACCTCTGGGGGGGTTTGCTCCACGTTTACTGCTGACTGGACTTAAACTACTCCGGATTTAATCACCCACTTGCTCCATTTGTGTTACCGCAATGCATTTTAAATGCTTGCTTGTCCCAGCATGAGTTATTTGTGAGCCTCTCCTCAAGGACTTCCCCGCAAACTGCCATTGTCTTTGATGCTTTCGGTACAGGAATAGTAAACCTTGGGATGCTTAAAATCCTGTTTCTGAAAAATAGCATTAATCTAGTCTTACTTAACCCTTGCAACATGCTTTCCGTAATGGGAAACTCTGAGGTAACGCTGTTTAAAATCGCACGCCCGTGCTGCCTGGCAAGGTCTGCAAATGGCAGGGTCGGAAGGGACCCCTGGGTCCATCGGGCCCGACCCCCTCGCTCCGATCCCCCGACCCACAGCTGTGACTCGGCTGCTGACTGCCCCATCCCCACACCCTCTTCCCACACCGGCACGAGACCCCACTGGCCCCACAGCTCCATGGGGCGCCCCAGGCACAGCTGGGGGCTGCTGCGGACCCCCCAGGGGCACAGGCTGTGCCCAGGGCCCTGCCCTGCTCTGGTGGTTTTACTCAGGTGGGCAGCCGAGCTCCACCACAACCCCTATTTTTTATAGAAAGCAAACTAAAAATGCCTTCCCCCATCCACCCTCTTCCCGCCCCGAGCAGCACAGGGGAACGGGGCCTGCGGTCAGTCCCTGATATTTTGTGTGTATTTTAATGTCAAGAGCTACAGACATCACTTCTCAAGAACCCAGACATGAAAGCTCTTCTAAATCTTGTACAGTTCCTTTAGAGCAAACACCTTAATATGTCCTTTTTCACCACACATTTTGATCTGAATTATTTGGAAGAATCCAATATAAAGCGAAGATTAAAAAAAAAAAAAGGGAGGGGGGACGGACTCACTAATCCTTCAGCCTGCAAAATAAAAATGTCAGCTCCCTTCACAGAGAATGAAAACACCCTCAAAGATCAGAATCTGGAACAAAATTAGATGCCAATAGCCTTGAAGTAGATAAACATATTAATTATGAGTTCATATATGCCAAATACACCACACAGAAGTTGGGGAGCCAAATTATTCACCGAATCAGCTGAAACCCACACAGGAATTTTCCAGAACTTCAGTCAGACCTGTTCTTCGTTAATCTATTTTGAGCTACATAATAGTCACGGGGAATCCTGCCTCCTCAGCACGTGCCCTGTTGACTTCCAGCAGGCACGTCACCTAGCCCAAAGTTATCTATGTCGCATTTAGGTTATAGATTAAGGCACTTTGTGCCTTTTCAGCCGTTCTGCGGAATCTTGTCTTCTAGTTGTTACCGCCGACAGCTACGGCGATCCCTTAGGCCTTGTGTCAGGCCTACCTCCATTTTGGGTGTCTCCAACACACCAGAGCATGCCAAACAGCAAGAACTACCAACAGAAGAGCAGCTGAATTGAGCCAACACAATCGGCTCTTCTGCTGCCAGGAATTGACATTAAACTGAGCAGAAATAGCTCCCCGGGCTCCAGTGAATTCAGTCCCCACTGAGGACTGTGAAAGTTTGGATACCTAATTTCCACATGCGTAGGCATAAACATTTAGGCGCCTTCATCTGTAAACTGAAACCAGCTCTGAATTATTATTCACTTCGATTGTTGGAAATTTACCCATAATAATGCTAGCAAGAAATAGTGATGAAATGTAACCATTACAGTGCATTACGCCGAGCGAATGAATACAAACAAGGGCTTCTATGAGCTTCGTGCTCACAATTTCAGTTTTCAGAGGCATTCCTCCACACCTGGCGCACTCACGTAGCTGTGCAAATGGGTGAGACAACTTGCAGGGGACGCTCAGTTTTGCACATGGGGTACACCCAGGAGCAGTGGTGCCGTCCCAGGCTGCTGCAGCCCATCTGTAGGTGGAGCAGGGGATGAGACCTGTCCACCCACTGGGAAGCTGGGAGAAGGAACCCCCAGTTTCCAGGGAAAGGCACAGCAGCCTGGACAATAGGCTATCGGCAGGATTGCTGATGGGATTAGGGAACAATCCCAGCAACTCCCTGCATTATACCTTGGCAGTGCCAGAGTATTATCAGGTTTTCTATAACACCTTTACCCATCCAAGGTGGAAAAAAACCACAGTAAATCGTAGCATTGCCAACAGTAAGATAACTGGGTGACTTATGCCTACAATTAAGCAAAATCTCCATCCACACAAGAAATGTTTCCTCTTCTAGCTGCGATGAACTGTTAATGTTGGAAAGAGTCTCAGTGCACCCTCCAGGAAGCTCTGCTATTCCTTGTACCGACAACTTCAGCGCTGCTGACTCCACCTGCATTTCCCTATACTAGCACAGGGAGGCTGCACGAAATGTATGTGCATGAAGGAAGGGCCCACGGAGCCAGATGGACGTCAGTTCTGGGGACATTCAAGACAGGATGGATGCCAAGAGACACTGCAATGCTGCCGATGAAGACCGTGTTGTCTACCCCACTGGCATGCTCATGCTGCAGTGTGACCTGACAGCACCATATCTGGGCAGAGGTTGCAGTCACTTTGTACTTTTGCTTGCCTTTATTTGCCAGTGCAAGTGATTCGTACTAACTGAAGACCTAAATTAAATCAAAGACAATATGAGTTTTCAAAGCAAAGAAGCATGATGAATTAAGCCATTGTACCTCTCTTAGTCATTCATTTTAATAATCAATGCACTTATCTTTAACACACAGAAACCATTAACAGCTTTGTTCGTTTGTTGTCATCATGCACTGGAACCAGAATTCATTGCTTGCCAAAACCAAAAAAGATGTTACTGATTTTAATGGGTGCCAAATCATGAGTCACTTACAAAGACAAATGATTATGGAGAAGAAAACACTTCTACAGCCGCCTCTCTGGCATCATAATGCATTTGAGATTAGTATAAAACATATCAGGACGTTCCCTACCCTCTGCCTTTGGCCCATGATGTTGAGAAATGGAAAACTTTGACTCTTTTTGAAAAAAATCACTTGTAGCAGTTGCAGGGTATGATAACCTCACAGCTCAAAAGCCTCTCTCTCAATGCTCAGGTACGTCCGATTTTGGTTTATGCAAATGATTATTCCTGTCAAACTCTAATTCACCAGGTGAAGTAACTGGTCATCGATCTGTTTTAGCAATAATACGTTTCTTTCATGTATAACGCTGTAGATCATATATATATCACCCTGTCCACTTGAGTAAACACATTGACTTTTTGGCACTTAAATTCTTGAGCACAGCCTTGCAGTAAAGTTGTGCTGGGCTGCTGGTTTTCCTTGTTGTTGTTTTTTTAAAACAGAACAATATTTTAGAGTGATTTGCTTCTTAGTTACAGGACGCCGGCAATGATAATGCTGTAAATATCATAACGGGTAGAGGCCGCTAACTCAGGAAGATGCAGGCAGCTATATAAACAAGGCATGCTTTATTACTGTCTTCGCTGAGAACGTTGTGCCCGGCTTCGGAGGCGTATTTCCAGGTTTGCTGTACGTGAGTTAACGCATGCAGTCAGATTCCCCCAGGGAGATTTAGTTGGGAAGGCATCTAATATCTGACCCGCGTTTGGGCAATTCTAAAGAAGCACCAGGTACGCATTCACAGCTGGCAACATATTAATATTTTACGTACAGTGATGGTCCAAGCAGAGCATCGTGGTTCGCATCTTTCCCTGGCAGGAACTAGTTTCTTGTCCTGCTGACAGTCTGGCTTCAGCACCGCGCAGCTGAGTACATCATTTGTGTCCCAGAAGTTGTTTAAGGAGAACAGCCTTTTTTTTCTGTTTGCAAACCGTATGCAAAGATGCGGCAATTTTCTCCAAAATAACTGCTATGGAGGATTATCCCTCCCCACAATTTGATGGAAAATTAAGTGTCATTCATGTTGGAAATAAGTTGCCTTTCTGCAAACAGTGTCTGCAGGGTTGATCCCCCTCCTTTGCACTAATAATTCTCCAGGTCAAGGCTCCAGAAATCAGTTTGCATGTGGTCTGCTAAGAAAATGATTAAAAGCTGCTCTGCTCGGACACTCCAGGTCACAGAGCATTGTTCTGTTATCTCGCTTCAGGAGGATAAGCCTGGCTCCCAAAATGGAGCTGAAAGAACAGCAAGAAGAAGAGATGGAGTTTTAAACTTGATCAAAGTGGAAAGTTGAATTTGGGTTATAAAGGAGAGAAAGATGGGCTTGGGGAAAATGCAGAGTAAGGCAGAAAAAAAAAATTAGGTGGAAAATATATTGCTAGCTATTTGTCTAGTTTATTTTATGAGCTTGGACAGTAATTCTCTTTAACTATGCTTACGAGAGCAGCTTGCCAGGAAACTAATAGACCCCAACATTTTCAACGTATTTACTCACCACAATATTTTAAATATTCACTCCATTAAAATTCTTTGTTTAAAGGGCTTCTTCCCAGGCAACTTTATTAGTAATTAAAAGACAGAATATTTTGTGAGGTTTTAGGTTCGATTTCTAAATGTCCTTCTAAACAAGAAAAAGAAATAGTTAATTATAAAAATTGGATCTCCTGCTGTCCTTTCACTTAGAACAAAGGTTGCAGGAACAAGGGCTGTTGTGTAGGAAAAAGTCTGAAACAAGTTCATTCCATTTTCACTTTTCCTTATTAATTGTATTCATTCACATATCTGGAAGTAATTACAGACAAAGAAGAGGAATCAATGAATTTAAATAATAACTATTAACTTTCTCGCTAGGTACATTAATTTTATGACAAGTCATTTGCCTATGATAATTAGCTTGGTGATACTGATGTACTTTCTTAATAAATCATAGAAAATAAATGGACTCGAAAGTAACATTATTTCAAATCAGAAATAAGGTTTTATATGCAAATGGTGAAAAATGGTGATTCTGCCAGAGCCGTGGGAATGAGGACAGGATAAAACATTAAGAGGGAGAATTTTACACTGGTCTTCGAGGGTCTCGGTGTGACATTAATGTCTGGGAGGAAACGGGAACGTGTTCGCATGGCCTCGTTCAATGGCAGCCGTCTTCTTCGAGCTTCCTTCCTGGGGTTTTCAGAGCCAGAGGCGGTTTTAAAAGCTGTGAGCAGCGCAGCCTGGCTGGCCCCTGGTGCACAGGGAGCGGGATGGAGCTGCCTGTGTGGGTACCACTGCCAGCACCCCAATTCCCCGGTCCCAGCGGGATGGCTCCGCCAGCAGCCTCCGATTTCTCTTATGAAGATCCTGCTTCGCCGGGACAGAGGCTGCAAGCACCTGCTGCATCTTCCCAAGGATCCACGCAGCGGGTAAGAGCTCTGGGGTAACCCGCTGACATGTGGGGTGCCCTCCCGGCATCCCAGCACCGCGCAGCCTCCTCTCCCAGCCTTTTCATTAGGATTAATTAAACCCTGCTCCAAGCCCACGGCAGTCAGCGCCGGTATTTGTAGCCGCTGCGATAAATATTGAATCAGCTCTGGTGCTCTGAGCCCCATGGCACGGTTTCTTTTTCCCCAGGAGGGGTAAATACCGACACATACAGGGTGAAGAGAGGAGCCTGCAGGAGGAAAACCCGCTTCCCCTTCCTCGCTCGCATCGAGCATCCCACAAAGCACCGCCAGGTACTGCAGGAGGGGCGTCAGCTGGAGATGAAAGCAGCCAGGAAATAAAAATAACGCAGGTAGGAGAAAGCTGGGAGAAGCAGAAAGTTATTTCAGGAAAAGGAAAGTTCGAAAACAGTTTTTGAGGTAACAGCCGACGTTTGGGGTCGATATAATGTGCCTGAATCGGAACTTCCTCACCTAACAAGAGGTTGGCAGGTGGTTTTTTTTTCTGTTTTACTTTTCCCTAGGTTATTTTTTGGCTTGTCTCTACAAGAGCTATTTATAAATTATACAGTTCACATGCCCTAAGGAAAGCTTATGGGCTAGAAGTGTCTGTGCTGAATTTTGCATGGCTTTTGCATTTCATTTTTTGCCTCCGTGAGATCCATGAATAAAAATAAGAAAAATGGAAACAGACATCTAGGGACTGTGAATAATCCAATCTACCCAGCTTAATTTGCTCGAGTCCAGTTACCAGCACATCGTATAAATAGTTAAAGACACTGCATCAGGCCCCTCAATGGCTTACAAGCAAATTTGAGGGTTGGTTGCTACTTCTGGCTCAGGTTTTCTTTGATATACTCACAGTTCAGCTGTGCTGGTACAGCGTGTAGCCCACGACGCACGTACAATTGATGTTAACTCTCATAAATGCCCCCAAAAAAGAACTTTAATTTCACGTGCTCGCAGATGTGGAGCTGCCTGTGACTATGACAAAGTTGTGGGTTTGGGGCAACAAAATGATCTTGCTGAGCACGAGGTTTGACTAAAGGGGAAAAGCTAGTTCTGTTTGGTATTTTTCCCTTTTATTGTGTAAGAATTAGCTAGAACGTGACTGACGCAGTGAATCTTAACGCTGAAGAGTTGGTGTGGCCTGTTTGCAATCAAGCCTTGAGAAAGGGAGGGAAAAGGAATATTAAAAATGTCCAAGGAAAAAAAAAAAAAAAAGGATTTAAAAAATAAAAAGCAGGAAATTCTCCATTTGGTGAATTCTTCATACATAGCAAAGGAAGCTGTGTTTACAAACTGCGTGCTCATATAAAGTTATTCACTCTGTCCTACTTATAACAGATCGTTATTACGTTTAAGATGTCTCCAGTTCTATAGAAATCGAATTATATAGATATCAAAGCTCATGAATTAATGTCCCAGTCAGCTGACAAAGACCTACACGCTGAATTCCAGTGTCAAAATCCCACCTTAAGTGAAACAAAAGGGAAAAATTCCCCACTTAGTTCAGTGGGTGAGGAGTTTATCCTGTACTTTGGTAGGTGTCAGAAGAGAAATGCAGCAAGTGCACTTCAACGCACCTCCTTCCCTTGGTTCACCCTTTTCTGCTTGAATATGAGCACTGGTATCTTCACTTAAAATTAGGAAGACGCTTTTTGCATCCACAGATGGAAATAAATTTTCTTCATAAATGGAGGAGCGAATACATCGAACGCTTTCTGCAAAGGAAAGAAAAGCTGCCTAGATGAACAAGCCCGGGCTGGTTCACTGACGAAAATGCCGGAGAAGCAATAACACAAGGGCAGCGTTGTTCACGCTCTTCCATTTCCCTAGCAAAACATCATCCCTAGAAAGCAAGCTGCACGGCCTTAGTTTCAGGGGGCGAAATAGGATTACAAGAATGTAATTTTCACCTCTAATGGGATATCTGGCTCTTGGTAGAGATAACCCAAGCACCCCTTGGCTGACTGTGCTGGTACACCCACAGGTCACAGCTCGGTGCCGTACGAAGCCGCTTGCTCGGAACAAAGAACAAGATTGTCCCATTAGCGCAGCGCTGAAGCCCGCCTAATAAACCAAGGCGCAAATCCTTACTGCAGCTTTGCTGGTGCTGGAGAAATCAAACAGAGACGGTTCGGGTATCTGCGAACGGCTGCTCTGCTCCGTTTAGATGTCCCCCAGCTGTCCCCAAGCCCAAACTAGCAGCAGGTAATGATAAATACACACGATACAAACCCAAACTGTACCGCACCAGCAGCCACCTTCACTTGAGCTATTTTTTTCAGAACTTCTCCTTGACCGACAAACAAAATTAGTGCAGCAAAACATTGTCCGTACGACAAAGAGTAGTGGCCACTGCTCCCGTTTAGTTCCTGCCATGGAGGAGAAACGGAAGGGGAAACACTTCTTTTTACCACCCCTTATTAAAATGGAAGTTAAACTCGACGGAGAAGGTCAAAGCCAGCCATGGGAGGCAATGCGTTAGGGAAAGGGAGCATTAGGCATGGCAGGTGGTTTTCATAGCTTCATGAGCTAAGCTTTTTTTTTATTTTTTTATTTTTTTTTTCTGCGACAGAAAGTGGTATGGAGAATTGAACTGTGCTTGTTTAGCAAAAAAAAAAGAGTATCAGAGGACACTCTAAAAAACTAAACGAGAGAAAAAGCTTTGGAATTTCTATTCTAACCACGGCAGCCAAGTCCTTTGCAACGCCTTCCTTGCCTGTTGTCTTACATGCGGCAGAAAAAAGGAACCGAAAATTGCTTCAACGCTAGCGTACGTCACGAGGACAGGTGTCAGTCAGGGAGAAAATACCAGGCATCCAAGTGAAAGGCTGCGGAGAGATCTAATTTGCAGAAGACGCTGCTGAGGGTGTACAAGGAAACATGAAAATCAACATATCGATTTGTTGGCCGGGGCGCCAGTTTTTACAGGTCAGAGCACAGCGTCCGGTGTAGCACGAAGAAGGATAAAACACAGAGGGCAAGTGAAAAACATGATGTACTGGGAAGCTCGCAAGTAATGGCTGCGTTGCATTTTGGTTGAGTCTGAACATGATTTGTAAAGCCACGTCTGGCTTAGGGAACTCAAATTGAAATGGGCAATTGCTTTTTTTTTTTTTTTTTTAATTTTTAATGCTAGTGCTGAATTCAGACTAGACAATTATGAGCTTTTCTGCTGTGAGGAAGCTTGGAACTATCATTTTTTTAGAAAACAACAGATACCAGGTTGTGAATCTAAAGCAAATACCGGATTCAAAACACAAATAATCAGAACAATGTATTGTATAATAAACTTCGCAAACTGGATGTGGAGTAGGCGATGTATTTTGGTTCAGCGCTAGAATTAAACATCAGCAGGATGTTTGCAGTGCTGCCTACGCCAGGGCACACGTGAACCATCCCTCACGTCCCCGAAGAAGCCTCCTGTCGGGGAAGGCTGGAGGTTATTCTGTCTGTGGAAGTGTGCTCCCAAAGCCCACCTAGAGCTACGTGCTCTGGGAATGAGAATTCAGTGTTTAGTGCGTGGAAGAGTCAGTGGGATCCGAATGAAAGTCAAACTCCGCCTCTGGCCTGATCCAACATAAAGCTGGACTGCAAACTTCAGCGGTGTCCATCTCTCCAAGGCCCTTAATGCTGCAGTCAAGACAATTTGAGATGTTTTGAACAGTTGCCCTGTACCTAGCTGTTCTGTTTCTAGGTTGGTTTAAATTTCAAGTGTTCTGAGCACATTGCTCGCACCTAACCCCAAAACACGACAAAGACAAAGCAGAAAACAGATATTCAGACAACCAGACTGACTTGACTGAGCCAAAAAATATCAGAGCTGGGAAAAAGAAGTCTCTCGATGCTTAGATGTAAGGTCCAGTAGGCTGTATTTTCTGCTGCTCAGAAGCTGTTGCTTTTGTTTTAAGGAATCTGAATTAATGTCTTCTGTCAGCCCGAAAGAAATGAGTCTGGGAGCACCTCCAGTTGGTACATAAATAACGGCAATTGTGCTCAAATGCAGCTTACTGCAGGCTAATTCACTATTCTGCTAGCACTTCTGTGTTTAGTTTATCATTGCTGCTAGTTTTTACTGCAGACAATATACTACCGCCTGGATGCTGGATGTTATTTAATTGACACTGAAAAGGTGGCGTGTCAGGGGAATAAAATTAAAAAAAGAAAAAAAAAAGGAAAAGAAAAAGAAGAACTTTCCCTTTGGAGAGCTGAGCAATAAAGACTTTATGGAAGAAAAGTGAAAAGTGAATTATTTTTTAGTGCTGGTGAAAGATGCCAGCAGGCCTCCCAACTGAACTTCTCAATTATCTATGGTCAAGACAGGCTGCGGTCTGGAAAACAAGAGCTGAGACAGCTTGTTTATTCAGCCTTACAGAGAAGCTGGTGGGGAGACCTCGTGGTCTCTAGTTCCTCAGTGGGAGCTGTTAGAGTAGACACAGCCACGTTCATCTCAGGTGAGGCAACGGGCCCAATTACAGCGCAAGAAATTCCAGCTGAACGTAATGAAAACAAATTTCACCATGAAAATGGTCAAATATTGAAATGTATTAGAGTGGTTGTGGGCTCTCCTTCTTTGGAGATATTGAAAAACCAGCTGCCCAAGGCTCAGGCACAACAGAATAGAATAGAATAGTTGATTTGGAAGAGATCTTCAACGATCTTCGAGGCCTGAACACTTCAGGGCCAGCCAACAGTGACGGCGCATTGATGAGGGCATCGTCCAAATGCCTCCTGAACACGACGGGTTTGGGGCATCCGGCACCTCTCCAGGAAGCCTGTGCCAGTGTCTGACCCCTCGCGGTGAGGAAATGTTTCTTCCTGCCCCATCTGAGCCCCCCCCCGGTGCAGTACTAGGACGTAGGCGTGGTAGACCTTCTGTCCCTTCGGCCCCATCACTACGAGCACCACTTGCCCAACTCGCCAAGCTCCTCACAGCCGGTACACAACCTCATCAGGCCCGGAGCTGCTGCTCCTGAACAACCTAAAAGGCAGCTTACAAGGAAACGCCCTGCTAAAAAAATGATCGGGGGAGCTAATTAGTTATGCAGTGCCATGGTAACATGTCTACAGCGCTTCTTCTCGTGACTGACCTTGTGCCTACATCCACGTAAAGCTCTACTCTTAGCCACTTTAAAACAAAACAACAAAAAAGTATTTGCCACCTGAGGAAAAGGGCTAAAATTAGCTAAAACAGAAACGTTTTTCCCCTTCAGATTTGACTTGTGAGGTATTAATATGCTTTTATTCGTGCCCAAATACAAAGCAAAATTAAGCATAATTTTAACCTTGCAGCTAGCACAATTCCTGGCTGAAGTACTCACACTATATCCGTTCTTTAAATCTAATGCAGACCACCTGAGTTTGCACAGATCCCAAGCAGTTTAAAATGGGGTTATAGGCTGTCATTACGGCTCCTGATTACAGCCTCTTCAGTCGCACAATGCAGCTGTGGCTCTGTTCCTTCGTTCTTACAGCACGGAAAGGTCTCGGTGAGTGAAATTGCAAATAAATGACTTTCATTAACAGCACTCTCTCATTGTAACCTGTTTAGAATAACCCTGACAGGGCATGTTTTTTGCAGAAAGCATAGCCCGGATCCCAAACCAGCTCTGGATGTGACACGGGCAGCCTCAGCCTCGCTGTTTATTTAAACAAACTCTTTATGCGACAGCCTCTTACAACTGACATTTTTGGTGCCTGTGCGCGTTCGGATGGCGAGGTGAGAGCTGTCAAAATGCATCAGTTGAAAGAGAAATCAAACTTTCCCTATTCGTGAAACTCTCGTTTTTCTTTCCTCTCTCCTCTTCTGACAAAAGCAGCCAATTTTATTCCCTGCTACTACCAAACAGGCTCATGATCTCTCCTTTCTACATCGGTGTAAGAATGCAGAGGGACAGGACACATCTTTTTGCTCTCTGGGTCCTGTTCTGACAGTCAATCTTCAAAGCCTTCCCTTTTGCTTCTGTCTTTTACAGAGGAATCAGGCTGACCCTGTTTTATGGGAAGGAGATTGCATGACACACATCTGTTTTGAGAAGTTTACATTCAGACATAAAAATTCCAGGCAGGATTTTCTTTCCTATCTCTTTTTTATTAAATTTTATTAAACTGCCTCAATAGTTCCAATGCCAAGAGAAAAGAAACATAAGCAAAGACGTCACCAACTACGGGCTTTAAAAAAAACAGTTGTGTATCAGGCACCGTAAAATTTTCAGGCACCATAAAATTTCCTGTAGATCGCTGCTTATTATTGCTAGAAGCCTCTCTTCTTCCATTTAGTTGCAATGATCCTTGAGGGTCTCTTCCAACTCTGGATAGTCCATGATTCTATGATTCGATACTGAAATACTTTACACCCTTCACATAGGACACATATGAATATATCAGTAATTTTAAACCGTCCTTTAAGAATGGTTAGCAGATATCCTAGAGCACAAAGATGTAACCAAATAACTAGCTACGTTGCTGCTCTCACCCCAGTTAGACTGCAAAAACATGAATTTTTAGTGGAATTACACCACGATCACATTGATACCACTGTGATAGCACAGGCAATCAGAATTATCATCTTGGTTGATGTCTATACTATGAATCCTTTTCTCTGGATCTAGATTCAAGACCTTAGCTTGCTTTAATCTGCATTATTGTTTTGGTGTATTGTTAATCCAGAAGGATTTGGCTTCACGAGCAGCCCACAGCACGCGATCGAATGGTACACCACTAACCCCCCTTCCTCCTACAGAAAAACTTTCTGCACCACTCTCAGATTGTTTTCTCAGTCACGTGGATCTACACTTTGCTTCTCTCTTTCCAAGGGAAAACGTGCCAGTTGGGCCTGGAGGTTCTGTGGTTTTGGGGTTCCCCAAAAACAGTAAAAGCCCCGGTATGCTTACACGGTTCCACATCTCGTGCTAATGAATAGAGCTTTCCTTTGTATAACCCACAGCAATGTGGGTTGCACCAAGAACAAAGCAATAGGCTCTGAGCAATCCTTCCATCAAAAATCTCCAGGATCCACATATTTTAGGTCTTGCTTTTATCTTGACAGCCTTTTTTTTTTTTTTTTTAATCTATTCAAAATCATGTAGTTTCCTCATACCGCAAAAGACTGGAGGATCTACTTTTGATCTGTGGATGGTTATTTCTTGGGTACTGCTCCAGCCCCAATTACTCCAATTGCCTGCCTCAGCCATGAAGAATGTGGAGTTTTCTTCCTCCCTGCCTCGTCTTTGTTCAAAAATTCAACCCATCGACTCCCTTTGCATTTTGGCTTTGCTGTAATTTTGCTACCACCAAAGTAACCCTGTACATCAGGAAGCCTCTGGTATCCTCATTATCCCTTTCAACAATACTACATCACTCGCTCCTGCCCTAGGATAACAGAGGACACCTGTCCCCTGGTTTCCCTTGTCCGTGTAGTGAGTTGCTCAGAAGTCAGTTATGTCTTGAAGCTTTACAAGCATTAATTCATGTGTGCCATCTTCATTTAAAAAAAAAAAAGTTAATTTTTAAAAAACTCCACATCTGGACATAAAGATGTGCTAATCGTAACTAAAAATGCCTTGACTGTCATAACTGAGACATTGATGACTGCTGTATAGTCTGTGCTTATTTCTGCACCTCTTACCTTGTTTCCTGAGGTTCAATGGGGCATGAATCTGAAAATAAAAGCCCTTTGAAGCACGCACCTTGCTATGTTTATATTGCATATCTGGCTGTTTCAGAAAAATCCAATTAATAATAATAGGCTATGTATGAGTTTACTAATAAACTGATGTGAAAAATGTGTGTAATGAGTCATTTAGGTCCATGGCACTTTCCTGGATTAATAATCCAAATGGCTGAATTAAGATTTATGTAATGAAACCTTAAGGGACCTCTTACTGTCATTTTTGTTAAATAATTTTCTTTAAAGCCGTACAAATAAACATGTTTTTTTTGCATACTAAAACCTAATAGGTCCTAAGAAACCATTACACTCATCTGTGAAATAATATGCATGTTTAAATGCATCTAAATACATTTTTAATGTATTCTTGCTATTCCAAGAGAGACCATTATGTCCCTTGTGCGGCAATAACGGTTTATTATGTCGATTTTCATACAAGCCTTTTTTTTTTTTTTTTTTTTACCTAGTACAAAAGCAATAAGAAATTAACCCATAAAATTTACACTCGAACAAAATTACAGATTTCACCTAATCCTACAAAATAGAGGAAATTAAGACTATAAAATTACTGGTTTTTATCCCAGGCTCAGCTCATTTTGGTTGTAATTAAAGTAAGCCTAGCTCCATGAGCCGGGATCACTCGCAGAGGTTACGGATTAGAAAACCCGTTATTAGCTCTGATGAGGACTATTAGGATCTAAGCTTCCACGTTGACACCAGTGCTAGGCCATGATGTTGTGGTACTACTGGGAGGTCCCGGTCTCAGGCAGAGCCCAACGGAAGGTCCTGGTCTTCCTTCAGAAGGTTCTGGAGCTGGGCTGAGCCCACCAGAAGGATCTGATCTCCTTACAGGATGGAGACCAACCCACCACCCCTCAGAGGTCTGTCTTGTCACCGTGTGGGTGACTGAGAACTGGAACAGGTTGCCTGGAGAGGTTTGGGTTTCCCCTCCATGGATGATCTCCAAAAGTCACCTGGTCACGGTCCTGAGCAACCTGCTGTAGGTGGCCTTGCTTGAGGAGATGACCCAGATGACCTGCAGAGATCCCTTCGAACCTCAACCATTCAGCGACTCTGCAATTTTCTGGGGTCAGTGGCAACATTCAAGGCCAATGTTCTGTGTTCAATTTTACAATCTCCTGTCACTCATTACTTGCTAAGCAGTGTCTTAATTGCAACATGGAAGAGGGGAGGCAACGAGACTTGATGGAGATTCCTCACTCTCCCAGCTCTTCCATCACCCCAGTAACTGTCTTCTGCTGGAGCTCCTGCCAGGCCCTGCCCTGACCAGGCCATGGGGTGGCCTCGGGCTCCGTGTGGCTCCTGGGGACCCCATAACTGGCCGGTCTCCGTGTGAGGCCTGGGGTCCCACACTTGACGGAACATGATTCTACGAATCCATGAAATAGCAATTCTTCTGGTCAACCACCCAACCACCTTCCCCAGATTTGCCACAGCTCTCCTGCCATGGTTGGGCATAACAACGTGAGAAAAGGCAACAGTACATTTACATTGCGCCCAACAGTGTGAGAAAAAGGCAATAGTACATTTATCCAGGAAAGTACCAAGGATTACAGGCGTTATGGTGGATGGCATGAAAGCTCTACAACGGGCCCCAGGCCACATGTCAGATGGCCGTGTAACACCAAATGGCATTACACTACATGTGTGTGGCAAAGGAGGCGGCGGTGATTTCATGACCATCGGTGGTTGTTTTTATACAGACTGAGGGAAACGAGGCAAACGTAATGAAAACCCAACGGACCCCTCGTGCTTTTTGTGAACTGGAAACACATTCAGAAGGCGGGGTGCGACCCAGCCAACACACCTACGGAGATCCACCGGCCGTAAGGCGGCTCTACGCGTGCATGCCTGTGAGCTGACACAGCCGGGGGGCGGCCCGGCCACAAGGCCGCGCGGCCGCCACCCCCCCCCCCCCCCAGGGGCACCATTGCGGCGCGGGCGGCGGTCACGTCGCGCACGTCGCCTGCCCCATAGCAACAGCGCGCGGTTGGCCGCTGGCGGAGGCGGGAAGCCCGAGCCCTCTGATTGGCTGCGGGTCGGCGCGAGACCGGCCGTACCCCGCCCCTCCCGCCCAGCAGCGCTTCAGTCGGCGCCGGACGGCGGCGCGGCCGGACGTGGTTCTCTGCGCTCCGTGTGACTGCGGGGCCCAGTCGCCGCGGGCCCCGCGCTGATCTGAAAATCTAAACTCCGAAAGGGAAAGGGAAAAACGTGTGTCTTTGCTGTTTAATGTGCCTGTGAGCAGCAATGAGAAGTCAGGAGACGGGATGGGAAAGGCGTGCTAGAGAGGGAGAGGAGCAGCTACAGGCGGCAATAAGAGCTCTGAAATGCAGCTCAAAAACGAGGACAGTTCCTTAGCATAGGGACTGCTGCCCCACGTCTCAGATGCTGCTCGTATATACACAGAGATGCCATGCTGTGCTCTGGTCAGGCAGCCCCTGCTGAAGGAAGAAGGGCTGCTATGTGCAAATGGTCAGGAGAGCAAAGGGTGGATCTGCAGCCTGCTGAGCCCCGTTGTGATCATAACTGAGATGATCTGGG
Source organism: Anser anser (assembly GCF_964211835.1). Lineage (NCBI taxonomy): Eukaryota > Metazoa > Chordata > Aves > Anseriformes > Anatidae > Anser > Anser anser. The sequence goes on along the minus strand of NC_139731.1, from coordinate 15,629,697 downwards.
AGAAGGGGATGATCTGGAAGTGGCTGCTGTCATCCTAATAATTGAGCAAACACCAGATGCTCCATCTGATGAGCTGGCTTTACCTCTTTGGCACTGACAGATTACTCCCTGTGACAGAAGAAAGCTGGGACATCCCAGCCTGAAGGCGCAAGGGAGCCACATTAGTGGCCATAAATGCCTGTGGGGAGGACAGAGCCGGGCTCTTGTTGGTGCCCATGCAGGGCACAGAGGCAGGGTCCGTAGCACAGCCCTGGGGGCTCCTTGGGGAGTTCTCCAGCAGCTACATGGACGTGAAGCTGGGCACCCTGCTGGGGCAGGGCATGGACCCAGTGGACCCAGAGTTCCTCCCAGCGCCAAGCAGCCTGTGATTTTGTCACCTGCAAATGAAGTTTTTGGGTAGAGCCAGCAGAAGCAGAGCCTAAGAACGGATGGCCCAAATTCCCCATAAAGGGAAGAAGGATCAAAGCAAGTTACTCATCCCCAGGGATGAGGGTCAAGGTTAAGAATTAGGACTGAGGGCTCTCCTACAAGCCTTAGACCCCAGCCCGCAGATGGGCAGTAGGGTGATAGCGGGCAGCTGCCCACCACCAGTGCTAGGGGTGGGTAAAGAAAATGGGGTGGGTAAAGACAATGGTGGTGGGAGAGAAGCCAAGAGTTGCAAGCAGCTATGCTAAAATCGCTGTCACACGCGTGTTGGAGAGAGCAAAGCCTGTGGGGCACAGAGGGCAGCCCCCAAGGATTAGCCCGTGGCAATCCGGTGCTGCTCAGCGGGGTTTGCTGTGTAGTTACAGGAACAAGGGCACCTCTAAAGCCGCTTCTTCCCCAGCGATGGGAATAAATGCTGGTGCAAACCCCGTTCTGCAGCAGTTGCTGCGGCCGTGTCCTTAGAGGCAGGCTCCAAGTCGCTCGGGGTTTTGTAGGAGAGCGTCTGCTCCTGTTGCTCAAGGGCCTTTTCAGTGCCACAGGAACGGGGGGGAGGAATGGGAACCCGGTCCGCGCAGTCCCAGTAACTTACTGGAGCATACAGGAACGCAGGAACATTTGTTGCTGCGGGGCTGGGACTGGGGCTCTGCTGCTGCTTGAGGGGTCTGGGCACAGGGTGGGAGGGCAGGGGGTCTGAGCTGCTGCTTGAGGGGTCCGTGGGGGGTACTGGGTGGGCAGAGGGTCCGTGCCGCTGCCTGAGGGGTCTGGGTGGGGGTCCTGGGGGGGGGAGAGAGCGTCTGTGCCCCTAATTAAGGGACCCCAGCAGGGGCACTAGGGGAAAAGAGGGGTCTGCAGCTAATGAGGGGATCCCAGCGGGGGTGCTGGGCGGAAAGAAGGCCTGAACCCTACTTGAGGGGTCGGGGCAGGGAGGTGAGAGGGCAGAGGGTCCGTGCTGGTAATTTAAGGGGTCCCGGCGGGGGTGCTGGGTGGGGAGAGGTTTTCTGTGATTTCTATGGGATCTGGTAAGGGGCGCTGGGAGGGCGGGGGGGCTCTGCCACTGCTTGAGGGGTCGGGGCCGGGGGAGGTGGGAGGGCAGAGGGTCCGTGCTGTTATTGAAGGGGTCCCGGCAGGGTGGGCTCTGCCACCGCTTGGGTCTCAAAAACGACGTGGGTGGAGGTGGGTGGGCTCTGCTTGAGGGAGATTGGGAGGGGGTTGGGGGGAAGGGAAGGGAATGGAGAGGAAGAAAAAGCAAGGAAGGGAGGGAAGGAAAGAGAAAAAAGAGCAGGAAGGAAAGAGAAAAAAGAGCAGGAAAAGCAAGGGAGGGAAGGGAGGAGGAAAGGGAATGTAAAGGAGGGAGGGGAAGGGAAGGTGAGGGAAGGGAAGGAAGTTTGAAAGCGTCCATAAATGAGGCTACCTCTGCAAGGAGCTCGCGACCAACCAAGCAGAAAGACGAGGTAAAATTGTTTACCCGTCACCAGCCCGCTTCTGCTTCCCCTCGAAGTCGAAGGCGATACCGAGTGGGGCTGGCCTCATCGATTAACAGCGTGCCATCGAAACTCTACCTAGGTTTCTCTTTGCCTTCCCTTTCTTTCTTTCTTTTACACGATAATGCCGTGCATGAATTCAAGGACGTGGAGAAACAAATCGATTTTTCAGCTCCGTAATTGCTGAAAGTATCAGTACAGTGATTATGGACAAGGTGCGGTGGGTGACATTGGTTGTAGGGTGATGGTCGTCCGGGATGGTCTTTAGGCCTTTTCCAACCCTAATGAGACTATGAATCCATGAAATAGCAATTCTTGTGGTCAACCACCCAACCACCTTCCCCAGATTCGCCACAGCTCTCCTGCCACGCTTGGGCATAACAACGTGAGAAAAAGCGGTGAGGAGGCGGCGGTGATTTCACGAACACCGGTGGTTGTTTCCATGTAGACTGAGGGAAACGAGGCAAACATAACGAAAACCCAACGGACCCCTCGTGCTTTTTGTGAACTGGAAACACATTCAGCAGGCGGGGTGCGACCCAGCCAACACACCTACGGAGATCCACCGGCCGCAGGGCGGCTCTACGCGTGCACGCCTGTGAGCTGACACAGCCGGGGGGCGGCCCGGCCACAAGGCCGCGCGGACACCCCCCCCCCCCCGGGGGCGCCATTGCGGCGCGGGCGGCGGTCACGTCGCGCACGTCGCCTGCCCCATAGCAACAGCGCGCGGTTGGCCTCTGGCGGAGGCGGGAAGCCCGAGCCCTCTGATTGGCTGCGGGTCGGCGCGAGACCGGCCGTACCCCGCCCCTCCCGCCCAGCAGCGCTTCAGTCGGCGCCGGACGGCGGCGCGGCCGGACGTGGTTCTCTGCGCTCCGTGTGACTGCGGGGCCCAGTCGCCGCGGGCCCCGCGCTGATGTGAAAATCTAAACTCTGAAAGGGAAAAGGAAAACGTGTGCCTTTGCTGTTTAACGTGCCTGTGAGCAGCAATGAGAAGTCAGGAGAGGGAACAGGACAGGAAAGGCGTGCTAGACAGGGAGAGGAGCAGCTACAGGCGGCAATAGGAGCTCTGTAACGCAGCTCAAAAACGAGAACAGTTCGTTAGCACAGGGACTGCTGCCCCACGTCTCAGATGCTGCCCGTATATGCGCAGAGATGCCATGCTGTGCTCTGGTCAGGCAGCCCCTGCTGAAGGAAGAAGGGCTGCTATGTGCAAATGGTCAGGAGAGCAAAGGGTGGATCTGCAGCCTGCTGAGCCCCGTCACGATGATAATTGAGATGATCTGGGAGAAGGGGATGATCGGGAAGTGGCTGCTGTCATCCTAATAATTGAGCAAACACCAGATGCTCCATCTGATGAGCTGGCTTTACCTCTTTGGCACTGACAGGTTACTCCCTGTGACAGAAGAGAGCTGGGACATCCCAGCCTGAAGGCACAAGGGAGCCACATCAGTGGCCATAAATGCCTGTGGGGAGGACAGAGCCGGGCTCTTGTTGGTGCCCATGCAGGGCACAGAGGCAGGGTCCGTAGCACAGCCCTGGGGGCTCCTTGGGGAGTTCTCCAGCAGCTACATGGACGTGAAGCTGGGCACCCTGCTGGGGCAGGGCATGGACCCAGTGGACCCAGAGTTCCTCCCAGCGCCAAGCAGCCTGTGATTTTGTCACCTGCAAATGAAGTTTTTGGGTAGAGCCAGCAGAAGCAGAGCCTAAGAACGGATGGCCCAAATTCCCCATAAAGGGAAGAAGGATCAAAGCAAGTTACTCATCCCCAGGGATGAGGGTCAAGGTTAAGAATTAGGACTGAGGGCTCTCCTACAAGCCTTAGACCCCAGCCCGCAGATGGGCAGTAGGGTGATAGCGGGCAGCTGCCCACCACCAGTGCTAGGGGTGGGTAAAGAAAATGGGGTGGGTAAAGACAACGGTGGTGGGAGAGCACCCAAGAGTTGCAAGCAGCTATGCTAAAATTGCTGTCACACGCGTGTTGGAGAGAGCAAAGCCTGTGGGGCACAGAGGGCAGCCCCCAAGGATTAGCCCGTGGCAATCCGGTGCTGCTCAGCGGGGTTTGCCGTGTAGTTACAGGAACAAGGGCAGCTCTAAAACCGCTTCTTCCCCAGCGATGGGAATAAATGCTGGTGCAAACCCCGTTCTGCAGCAGTTGCTGCGGCCGTGCCCTTAGAGGCAGGCTCCAAGTCGCTCGGGGTTTTGTAGGAGAGCGTCTGCTCCTGTTGCTCAAGGGCCTTTTCAGTGCCACAGGAACTGGGGGGAGGGATGGGAGCGCGGTCTGCCCAGTCCTAGTAACTTACTGGAGCATACAGGAACGCAGGAACATTTATTGCTGCGGGGCTGTTGGAGGGACAGCTGCTGGACTGGGACTGGGGCTCTGCTGCTGCTTGAGGGGTCTGGGCACGGGGTGGGAGGGCAGGGGGTCCGGGCTGCTGCTTGAGGGGTCCGTGGGGGGTACTGGGTGGGCAGAGGGTCCGTGCCACTGCCTGAGGGGTCTGGGTGGGGGTCCTGGGGGGGGGAGAGAGCGTCTGTGCCCCTAATTAAGGGACCTCAGCAGGGGCACTAGGGGAACAGAGGGGTCTGCAGCTAATGAGGGGATCCCAGCGGGGGTGCTGGGCGGAAAGAAGGCCTGAACCCTACTTGAGGGGTTGGGGCAGGGAGGTGGGAGGGCAGAGGGTCCGTGCTGGTAATTTAAGGGGTCCCGGCAGGGTGGGCTCTGCCACTGCTTGGGTCTCAAAAACGACGTGGGTGGAGGTGGGTGGGCTCTGCTTGAGGGAGATTGGAAGGGGGTTGGGGGGGAAGGGAAGGGAATGGAGAGGAAGAAAAAGCAAGGAAGGGAGGGAAGGAAAGAGAAAAAAGAGCAGGAAGGAAAGAGAAAAAAGAGCAGGAAAAGCAAGGGAGGGAAGGGAGGAGGAAAGGGAATGTAAAGGAGGGAGGGGAAGGGAAGGTGAGGGAAGGGAAGGAAGTTTGAAAACGTCCATAAATGAGGCTACCTCTACAAGGAGCTCGCGACCAACCAAGCAGAAAGACGAGGTAAAATTGTTTACCCGTCACCAGCCCGCTTCTGCTTAACCTCGAAGTCGAAGGCGATACCGAGTGGGGCTGGCCTCATCGATTAACAGCATGCCATCGAAACTCTACCTAGGTTTCTCTTTGCCTTCCCTTTCTTTCTTTCTTTTACACGATAATGCCGTGCATGAATTCAAGGACGTGGAGAAACAAATCGATTTTTCAGCTCGGTAATTGCTGAAAGTATCAGTACAGTGATTATGGACAAGGTGCGGTGGGTGACATTGGTTGTAGGGTGATGGTCGTCCCGGATGGTCTTTAGGCCTTTTCCAACCCTAATGAGACTATGAATCCATGAAATAGCAATTCTCGTGGTCAACCACCCAACCACCTTCCCCAGATTCGCCACAGCTCTCCTGCCACGCTTGGGCATAACAACGTGAGAAAAAGCGGTGAGGAGGCGGCGGTGATTTCACGAACACCGGTGGTTGTTTTTACGTAGACTGAGGGAAACGAGGCAAACGTAACGAAAACCCAAAGGACCCCTCGTGCTTTTTGTGAACTGGAAACACATTCAGCAGGCGGGGTGCGACCCAGCCAACACACCTACGGAGATCCACCGGCCGCAGGGCGGCTCTACGCGTGCACGCCTGTGAGCTGACACAGCCGGGGGGCGGCCCGGCCACAAGGCCGCGCGGCCACCCCCCCCCCCAGGGGCACCATTGCGGCGCGGGCGGCGGTCACGTCGCGCACGTCGCCTGCCCCATAGCAACAGCGCGCGGTTGGCCGCTGGCGGAGGCGGGAAGCCCGAGCCCTCTGATTGGCTGCGGGTCGGCGCGAGACCGGCCGTACCCCGCCCCTCCCGCCCAGCAGCGCTTCAGTCGGCGCCGGACGGCGGCGCGTCCGGACGTGGTTCTCTGCGCTCCGTGTGACTGCGGGGCCCAGTCGCCGCGGGCCCCGCGCTGATCTGAAAATCTAAACTCCGAAAGGGAAAGGGAAAAACGTGGGCCTGTGGTGTTCAATGTGGCTGTGAGCAGCAATGAGAAGTCAGGAGACGGGACGGGAAAGGCGTGAGGGAGAGGAGCAGCTACAGGCGGCAATAAGAGCTCTGAAACGCAGCTCGAAAACGAGGACAGTTCCTTAGCACAGGGACTGCTGCCTCACGTCTCAGATGCTGCCCGTATGTGCGCAGAGATGCCATGCTGTGCTCTGCTCAGGCAGCCCCTGCTGAAGGAAGAAGGGCTGCTATGTGCAAATGGTCAGGAGAGCACAGGGTGGATCTGCAGCCTGCTGAGCCCCGTCACGATGATAATTGAGATGATCTGGGAGAAGGGGATGATCGGGAAGTGGCTGCTGTCATCCTAATAATTGAGCAAACACCAGATGCTCCATCTGATGAGCTGGCTTTACCTCTTTGGCATTGACAGAATACTCCCTGTGACAGAAGAGAGCTGGGACATCCCAGCCTGAAGGCACAAGGGAGCCACATCGGTGGCCATAAATGCCTGTGGGGAGGACAGAGCCGGGCTCTTGTTGGTGCCCATGCAGGGCACAGAGGCAGGGTCCGTAGCACAGCCTTGGGGGCTCCTTGGGGAGTTCTCCAGCAGCCACGTGGACGTGAAGCTGGGCACCCTGCTGGGGCAGGGCATGGACCCAGTGGACCCAGAGTTCCTCCCAGCGCCAAGCAGCCTGTGATTTTGTCACCTGCAAATGAAGTCTTTGGGTCGAGCCAGCAGAAACAGAGCCTAAGAACGGATGGCTCAAATTCCCCATAAAGGGAAGAAGGATCAAAGCAAGTTACTCATCCCCATGGATGAGGGTCAAGGTTAAGAATTAGGACTGAGGGCTCTCCTACAAGCCTTAGACCCCAGCCCGCAGATGGGCAGTAGGGTGATAGCGGGCAGCTCCCCACCACCAGTGCTAGGGGTGGGTAAAGAAAATGGGGTGGGTAAACACAATGGTGGTGGGAGAGCACCCAAGAGTTGCAAGCAGCTGTGCTAAAATTGCTGTCACACGCGTGTTGGAGAGAGCAAAGCCTGTGGGGCACAGAGGGCAGCCCCCAAGGATTAGCCCGTGGCAATCCGGTGCTGCTCAGCGGGGTTTGCCGTGTAGTTACAGGAACAACGGCACCTCTAAAGCCGCTTCTTCCCCAGCGATGGGAATAAATGCTGGTGCAAACCCCGTTCTGCAGCAGTTGCTGCGGCCGTGTCCTTAGAGGCAGGCTCCAAGTCACTCGGGGTTTTGTAGGAGAGCGTCTGTCTGCTCCTGTTGCTCAAGGGCCTTTTCAGTGCCACAGGAACTGGGGGGAGGGATGGGAGCGTGGTCTGCCCAGTCCCAGTAACTTACTGGAGCATACAGGAACGCAGGAACATTTGTTGCTGCGGGGCTGTTGGAGGGACAGCTTCTGGGCTGGGACTGGGGCTCTGCTGCTGCTTGAGGGGTCTGGGCACGGGGTGGGAGGGCAGGGGGTCCGGGCTGCTGCTTGAGGGGTCCGTGGGGGGTACTGGGTGGGCAGAGGGTCCGTGCCACTGCCTGAGGGGTCTGGGGGGGGGTCCTGGGGGGGGGAGAGAGCGTCTGTGCCCCTAATTAAGGGACCCCAGCAGGGGCACTAGGGGAAAAGAGGGGACTGCAGCTAATGAAGGGATCCCAGCGGGGGTGCTGGGCGGAAAGAAGGCCTGAACCCTACTTGAGGGGTCGGGGCAGGGAGGTGGGAGGGCAGAGGGTCCGTGCTGGTAATTTAAGGGGTCCCGGCGGGGGTGCTGGGTGGGGAGAGGTTTTCTGTGATTTCTATGGGATCTGGTAAGGGGCGCTGGGAGGGCGGGGGGGCTCTGCTGCTGCTTGAGGCATCGGGGCCGGGGAAGGTGGGAGGGCAGAGGGTCCGTGCTGTTATTGAAGGGGTCCCGGCGGGGTGGGCTCTGCCACTGCTTGGGTCTCAAAAACGACGTGGGTGGAGGTGGGTGGGCTCTGCTTGAGGGAGATTGGAAGGGGGTTGGGGGGGAAGGGAAGGGAATGGAGAGGAAGAAAAAGCAAGGAAGGGAGGGAAGGAAAGAGAAAAAAGAGCAGGAAGGAAAGAGAAAAAAGAGCAGGAAAAGCAAGGGAGGGAAGGGAGGAGGAAAGGGAATGTAAAGGAGGGAGGGGAAGGGAAGGTGAGGGAAGGGAAGGAAGCTTTGAAAGCGTCCATAAATGAGGCTACCTCTGCAAGGAGCTCGCGACCAACCAAGCAGAAAGACGAGGTAAAATTGTTTACCCGTCACCAGCCCGCTTCTGCTTCCCCTCGAAGTCGAAGGCGATACCGAGTGGGGCTGGCCTCATCGATTAACAGCATGCCATCGAAACTCTACCTAGGTTTCTCTTTGCCTTCCCTTTCTTTCTTTCTTTCTTTTACACGATAATGCCGTGCATGAATTCAAGGACGTGGAGAAACAAATCGATTTTTCAGCTCGGTAATTGCTGAAAGTATCAGTACAGTGATTATGGACAAGGTGCGGTGGGTGACATTGGTTGTAGGGTGATGGTCGTCCCGGATGGTCTTTAGGCCTTTTCCAACCCTAATGAGACTATGAATCCATGAAATAGCAATTCTCGTGGTCAACCACCCAACCACCTTCCCCAGATTCGCCACAGCTCTCCTGCCACGCTTGGGCATAACAACGTGAGAAAAAGCGGTGAGGAGGCGGCGGTGATTTCACGAACACCGGTGGTTGTTTTTACGTAGACTGAGGGAAACGAGGCAAACGTAACGAAAACCCAAAGGACCCCTCGTGCTTTTTGTGAACTGGAAACACATTCAGCAGGCGGGGTGCGACCCAGCCAACACACCTACGGAGATCCACCGGCCGCAGGGCGGCTCTACGCGTGCACGCCTGTGAGCTGACACAGCCGGGGGGCGGCCCGGCCACAAGGCCGCGCGGCCACCCCCCCCCCCAGGGGCACCATTGCGGCGCGGGCGGCGGTCACGTCGCGCACGTCGCCTGCCCCATAGCAACAGCGCGCGGTTGGCCGCTGGCGGAGGCGGGAAGCCCGAGCCCTCTGATTGGCTGCGGGTCGGCGCGAGACCGGCCGTACCCCGCCCCTCCCGCCCAGCAGCTCTTCAGTCGGCGCCGGACGGCGGCGCGTCCGGACGTGGTTCTCTGCGCTCCGTGTGACTGCGGGGCCCAGTCGCCGCGGGCCCCGCGCTGATCTGAAAATCTAAACTCTGAAAGGGAAAGGGAAAAACGTGGGCATGTGGTGTTCAATGTGGCTGTGAGCAGCAATGAGAAGTCAGGAGACGGGACGGGAAAGGCGTGAGGGAGAGGAGCAGCTACAGGCGGCAATAAGAGCTCTGAAACGCAGCTCAAAAACGAGGACAGTTCCTTAGCACAGGGACTGCTGCCTCACGTCTCAGATGCTGCCCGTATATGCGCAGAGATGCCATGCTGTGCTCTGGTCAGGCAGCCCCTGCTGAAGGAAGAAGGGCTGCTATGTGCAAATGGTCAGGAGAGCAAAGGGTGGATCTGCAGCCTGCTGAGCCCCGTCACGATGATAATTGAGATGATCTGGGAGAAGGGGATGATCTGGAAGTGGCTGCTGTCATCCTAATAATTGAGCAAACACCAGATGCTCCATCTGATGAGCTGGCTTTACCTCTTTGGCACTGACAGGTTACTCCCTGTGACAGAAGAGAGCTGGGACATCCCAGCCTGAAGGCACAAGGGAGCCACATCAGTGGCCATAAATGCCTGTGGGGAGGACAGAGCCGGGCTCTTGTTGGTGCCCATGCAGGGCACAGAGGCAGGGTCCGTAGCACAGCCCTGGGGGCTCCTTGGGGAGTTCTCCAGCAGCTACATGGACGTGAAGCTGGGCACCCTGCTGGGGCAGGGCATGGACCCAGTGGACCCAGAGTTCCTCCCAGCGCCAAGCAGCCTGTGATTTTGTCACCTGCAAATGAAGTTTTTGGGTAGAGCCAGCAGAAGCAGAGCCTAAGAACGGATGGCCCAAATTCCCCATAAAGGGAAGAAGGATCAAAGCAAGTTACTCATCCCCATGGATGAGGGTCAAGGTTAAGAATTAGGACTGAGGGCTCTCCTACAAGCCTTAGACCCCAGCCCGCAGATGGGCAGTAGGGTGATAGCGGGCAGCTGCCCACCACCAGTGCTAGGGGTGGGTAAAGAAAATGGGGTGGGTAAAGACAACGGTGGTGGGAGAGCACCCAAGAGTTGCAAGCAGCTATGCTAAAATTGCTGTCACACGCGTGTTGGAGAGAGCAAAGCCTGTGGGGCACAGAGGGCAGCCCCCAAGGATTAGCCCGTGGCAATCCGGTGCTGCTCAGCGGGGTTTGCCGTGTAGTTACAGGAACAAGGGCAGCTCTAAAACCGCTTCTTCCCCAGCGATGGGAATAAATGCTGGTGCAAACCCCGTTCTGCAGCAGTTGCTGCGGCCGTGCCCTTAGAGGCAGGCTCCAAGTCGCTCGGGGTTTTGTAGGAGAGCGTCTGCTCCTGTTGCTCAAGGGCCTTTTCAGTGCCACAGGAACTGGGGGGAGGGATGGGAGCGCGGTCTGCCCAGTCCCAGTAACTTACTGGAGCATACAGGAACGCAGGAACATTTATTGCTGCGGGGCTGTTGGAGGGACAGCTGCTGGACTGGGACTGGGGCTCTGCTGCTGCTTGAGGGGTCTGGGCATGGGGTGGGAGGGCAGGGGGTCTGAGCTGCTGCTTGAGGGGTCCGTGGGGGGTACTGGGTGGGCAGAGGGTCCGTGCCGCTGCCTGAGGGGTCTGGGTGGGGGGAGAGCGTCTGTGCCCCTAATTAAGGGACCCCAGCAGGGGCACTAGGGGAAAAGAAGGGTCTGCAGCTAATGAGGGGATCCCAGCGGGGGTGCTGGGCGGAAAGAAGGCCTGAACCCTACTTGAGGGGTCGGGGCAGGGAGGTGGGAGGGCAGAGGGTCCGTGCTGGTGATTTAAGGGGTCCCGGCGGGGGTGCTGTGTGGGGAGAGGTTTTCTGTGATTTCTATGGGATCTGGTAAGGGGCGCTGGGAGGGCGGGGGGGCTCTGCTGCTGCTTGAGGCATCGGGGCCGGGGAAGGTGGGAGGGCAGAGGGTCCGTGCTGTTATTGAAGGGGTCCCGGCAGGGTGGGCTCTGCCACCGCTTGGGTCTCAAAAACGACGTGGGTGGAGGTGGGTGGGCTCTGCTTGAGGGAGATTGGGAGGGGGTTGGGGGGAAGGGAAGGGAAGGGAGAGGAAGAAAAAGCAAGGAAGGGAGGGAAGGAAAGAAGGAAAGGCAAGGGAGGGAAGGGAAGAGGACAGGGAATGTGAGGGAGGGAGGGAGGGGAGGTGAAGGGAAGAGAAGGAAAGGTGAGGGAATGGAAGAAAGCTTTGAAAGCGTCCATAAATGAGGCTACCTCTGCAAGGAGCTCGCGACCAACCAAGCAGAAAGACGAGGTAAAATTGTTTACCCGTCACCAGCCCGCTTCTGCTTCCCCTCGAAGTCGAAGGCGATACCGAGTGGGGCTGGCCTCATCAATTAACAGCGTGCCATCGAAACTTTACCTAGGTTTCTCTTTGCCTTCCCTTTTTTTCTTTCTTTTACACGATAATGCCGTGCATGGATTCAAGGACGTGGAGAAATAAATCGATTTTTCAGCTCCTTAATTGCTGAAAGTATCAGTACACCAGTTAGAAGAACAGCCCGCTAGCAAGCCAAGTTCTCTGTATTTCTCCCTTTCGAAGTCCTTGCACAGCAAGCGTTCTCCATGGCCACATTGTAGACATTCAGTCATTTACTATAATTGCTGCTAATTAATTACTTAGCCACAGGTATTAGTGTGTGCGAAGTAGCTGTGAACACTTTGTATTTCCTCTTTTCTGGGATGCTCTGCGGGGCTGCGGAAGGACGTAACGATTATGCACGCTAAACACTGAGCAACGTATGCCATCTGCTAGTTTTTAGCTTCTGGAATAAATCTTAATTAGTTAAATATAACCAAACTAACTATTATTTTACTCCAAAATTGGCGGCAAATTGAATGTGACTGTTGGACGGTCCCACACGCTAACAAGAATAAAGAGCTCCTTAGCAAGACTGCGAGAGCAACACACTTGTAATTGCTTCTATTATTAGCAAGGCGCTTTAATCCGCTGATAATGAAGGTAATGATTTTCTTGGCCACGCCGTCGTTCTTCTCAGCATCTCTTCCCGTGTCTCGCAGCGGGGCATGGACTTGGAGGGAGTTCAGTGCCGTGGTTTCTGCAGAGAGAAATCCCGTCTGTCCTCCACGGGCAGAAGCAGGGGCTGCCGAGTCTCCGGCGTGGTTCGAGGGCTGCTTCCAGCTTCTCAGCATCCATCTGTTTCGGCCTACGTCTGGAGCCGTTCCCGTTATTCTGCAGAAACGATATTAATAACCCAAAAAGCATCGACAATAAATACAGAAACACGGCTGGGAGAACAGTTATGGAAACAGTTGAAGGCTGCATCGCTGTAGGCAGCAACGTATTTAATAACTCCTCAATAAGCCAATCCAATGGCATTTTACAAGTAGCTGAGGTTTTCTGATCAGATTTGCTACGTTTTAATCCTGGTCAAAAATGGCTTACAGGAGCTAATAATTTGGGTAATAACAGCCATAACAGTTTTGATGACCTTTATGGCAAATATTCCTTGCTTGTTGTTGTAAATACAGTTATGGCAGAGTGGACTTGGATAACCCGCTTGTTAAAACACAGAAAATATTTAAAACTTATTTTTTTTTCTGGTGAAAAAGATTCCATTTTCAGTTTCAAAGTCAAACGCAACGAAAGGAAACGCTTCACTTCCAAAGAGGACGCAGCAGCCTAAGAATAATTTGCACCATGTGTTTTGTATTTGAGTTAGGAGTTTGACTTACTTACTTGTTTTTAATTCATTTACATATATTTAACACAGGTTTAGTCACCCATATATATATGTACATATATATGGGTATACAACCCATACACGTTGTATCCAGAACTGAGCCTGTTTCCAAAAACCCTAGCTTCTGCTAGCTCTTGACACATACCCTTGAAGCATCTGCTGTGTCAGAAAGTGCCGTGAAGATGAGAGAGGTAGGAAGAAAGGCTTTTATTGGAAGCAGTGCGGCTATTCATCTGTGAAAAGTCTCTAGCAACAAAACAATAAAATTCAAAGCCTGAATCTGAGGGAGGCAATGGCATGGAACCAAGGGTGTTTTTGCTAAAGCTTCCCAGTGTTTTCCTAGGTGACATGTCAGACTCATTATATTTGATTCATTGGTTTCAGCGGCTAGAGCTCAGCACCAGCGTTTGCAACCGATTGGAAAAGAAAAATAGCGCAGGAGCTGGGCTAAGCTTTAGTGATGCTCGCTGTTTTGCATTCAGTCCTACGATGAGCCTTGTTACTGGAAACGTGCAGAACGCCTTGACACCTGAGGACACCTGTTAAGGATTTGGACTGCGTTAGGTGCACTTTTTAAGAGCACATGAGTTTGATCTCACGTGCCAGGCACAGGTCTGCTCTTACTTGGGATAAGGACTGGGCGTACCCAGCTGGATCCCCTACCCCTATGGGAAAACCATATGGCTCGTCATGTGTCTCTTCCCAAAAGGGGCAATGATGGTGACGACTCCCCAGGGAGATAAGAAAATGGATTCTTCGTTGATCACCCGTGCTAAATATCGAGAAACTCTGGTGGTGGACCTTGGGTCATTTGCTGTTACCTTGCACCTTCCTTCCCGTGCCACCAGTAGGGCCTATGCCTTGCTACTACTTCTGCTGGTGGTCGCAAATATTTGACTGATTCCCTTCCCTCAGAGACCTAAAACACGTATTTAAATGAAGAGGGGTGAACGTCCAATGTACTTTTCCATCGGGTTGCCAGCAATCAGGTACAAGCTGCTCACAAAAAGTAGTCCCCCTTCTGCAGGTTTTTGGCCAGCTTTTTTCAAAACCCCATTCCTTTTCGTATTTAAGCGAGGACCTGCTTCATTTGAGGAGAAGCCACAAGAGTTTGTCTCAGAATTAGATTTCAGGCTTGCTTTTCTTACTTCCCCTTCCTAACTGAGGTGTTTGGGGCCTGTTTGAAGCCAGGCAGTGCTGCTCGTGCCGCGGAGCTCTTCGATGAATTCTCTCAGGAAGGGAAGGCGCTGTCGTCTGTGCTTTCTAGGAAGATCAGAGCATGATCAATGGAAGATTTCCTATAAAATAGGGAGTTTGAAAGGCTAGACTGTTGTGTACAAGCTTTATGCTCCACTGTCTAGCAGCCATTTCAGAAGAAAGCTCTTTCTTACGCAATATAAATGATAAGTTCCTGAGCCCACCGCTCCCCTCGTCTTGGCAGCCATGCTCCGTTCCTACGGAAGAAATAAATCCAGAACATCTCATCTACAGCATGTTTAGATACAGTTTTTTTAAGATTACTCCGAGCCATTTTCTTTATCCTGAACTGGGGTTGGTCAAAATGCCGTTACTCCTGTCATACCCCTAACAAAGGCTTTTGTGTTGCGCTGACAACAATATTGCTCTGAGGTGGTTGCTTGTGATTTCTCACTATTTAATCACCTGCGTCTGGTCAGACTGAAGATACAATTGAGTCTGTTTGGCGATGCTCATGTGCATTTGGAAGAGTTCAGCAGTAAATAATTGTTCGGGATGTTGCTAAGCTGGCTGCTTGAGCACCTCAGAAAAACGGGCCTCAAGGCCCTGGGGTCGGTGTGACGGGCACCTCATGGGCACGGGTCCACGAGCCGCCTTCCTAGGTGGCTTCTCAGTCACCCCAAATGCAGGTCTGCCAGTGTGTGAGACTTCAGAGGGGTTAATTAGTGCTCTAACGAAGCCGAGTTGGTCAGATTCGGCATCCCTTTTTACGGGACATTCTCCTTTCTGTGGGCAGGCCGACTAGGCCTCGGCACGACGTCGAGCGTTTTATTTCTACCTTACGTCAGTGAGTAATTTTGGATTTGGAATTTCGTTCTAAAAAAGAACTCAAGAGGCCATAATTAAATTATTAGGATTAATTTTCGAGTGCCCCGTGAATTCTCTTCTCCTGATTAAAACTGGGAAAAAAAAAAAAAAAACACCTAAAAACCCAAACCCTCATCTCCCCTCTCAGTCACACCGAAGCAAAAGGGCTGGAAGAGGTCGAAAGGAGAGATGGGCAGATGGTATATTCAGATGGAAGAAAGGAGATTTCTCATTCCAGACAGGTAGCGGGTTATTAATTCCCTCAAGTGGTTCTGCACATGTCATAAACCATGAGAGGAGCCGAGCTCAAGAGGTTCACAAATGTCAGCCGAACCCCGAGAATTACTGCTTTCCCTTGGTCTCCTGCATATTGGTTGTTAAATCTTGGGTATTATCCCTCCCCCGGAAGGAAAGTCAGCAATGCAATGCTAAAAATACGTGAATGCATTCTGCAACATTAAGCATAAAATATGTTGAGATATCTCTGAAACACGTACCATATATCTTCGTGTAGCAAACGCATAGATTTGCTCCTCAGGTCCTGCATACTTTTGTAATGGCAGGCAACACGCATGCTCTCGGTGGCCAGAAGTTTGGATTTTTATTAAATCGAGCTCAGAATTAGTAGATATTGTCTTTGCAGCACATGAAATCTTGGCAAAAATTAAATAAATTTGCAGAGGCTACTGATAAATTTTCAGTAAGTGCTACCGATTCACTTGTGTATATGGTAAAGAGTTCAAATTTGAGCCTTAAATTCCTTAAAACTAAAATATCCGATTACATTCATATTATTACTGTTTATGGCTAAATGGCATCTGATACTAAGACCACTGATAGCAGCCCCATGTTATTTTTCTTAGCATCTTGTGGTTCGCTTTGCATTTCCTGAATTTTGTTTTCATGTGTCCTAGGGACTGGAGTTGGGGGATGATAAAACTTCTCCTGATAAGCTTTACGGGATTCCTGACTTCATTGCCTTCCTCGGTATACGCATGTCATTGCAATAAGATAATTTGCCCTTAATTTTGTCTATTATTAATCATTCAGCAGCTGAAAACTAGCAGAAGGCATTTAGCTGCCGCTCTGCAGGCTCCTGCAACAGGGACTGGAGTTATATGAGAAAAGGATCGTACCGTCATTAATTACAATTTGTAACGGCAAACCAAAGCAGCACTCAGGAAATCGCATACAGGGAAGAAAACTGAAGCAGAAAGACATTTGGGGGCGTTGGTACAGCAAAAATACCAAAGGAATGACCAAAGGAAAAGTACTACCCACGGCAGTGTAGGATAACGGGCGCACTTGGATCTTTTGGGCTGCACAAATTAAGGTCACGGTCGCACTTCATGGTGTGAAGTGCCAAATTTCTTCCATCTCGAGAGCCTTTGCCTGGAGTTTTTGCTAGCTGGCAGCATTCAGCTGACAAACATCGCTTTTTTCATTTCTTTTCTTCATTTTTTTTTTTCCTGTAGAAGGATATTCTCTTATTTTCACATGCCTCTAACAAGACTGCATGAAGTTTTCTGTGTAAGTGGTTTTGAGTGAAAAAAAAATGGGTTTCAGTAAAGGTACATCAGGGACTTGCATTCTCATTGCTTAATATTTTAGTCCAGAAAAAAAATCCTCATTTTTTTTATGCCTCAGTGTTGTTTATTACATAATACTTAATGATTTAAATTTCCAGGTCTTTTTATCACTAGAAAATAAGTGCCATGCCTGGCAACTGAAATTTCTTTAAAAGGTACCAGCTTGAACTTCTGCTTGAGATCTAGAAAAGAGTAATTTACCTTGCGGGAGTGTTCTTTGTAGGCAATACCTCTGCAGTCACAATGGTTTACTGCTGTCCTAGAAGTCTTAAAAAACAAACGCCTTAAAAAAAGCCTTTACTGATGGAAAAGGAGCACAGAATTTATTTATGATGTTAAATAATAATTAAACAGCGTGTGCGTGACTGTTGGGGGGTGGATTTTTTGGGCATCTTTTGCAGATTATTTAAAAATAAGACCGATTGGGTCCCTCTAGGGTGTTCAACCAGTTGCCTCGAGGCTCGTCTTCCATTTTCCATTCCTGAGTAAGAACAAGGTTTCTCTGTTTGGGTACGGATCTGTCCAGTGCTTGCTGTGGATGGAAGAGCCAAGAATTCACCAGACGCTGAATCTTCTCCTCCTTGGGGAGAGGTCTCGGTGCCTACCAAGCTTGCCCAAAGTCACCTTGGCTGCCACCGCTGGAGTGCCTCTCCCTGGACAGCAGGACTTCCTTCTGGCTTCCTACCCCGACCCTGCACATTAAGGTGCCTTCACTCAGGTTTTCACCTTTATAAGATAGGGTTAAAGGCAGCGTTCGATACTAAAATGCCATTATAATTCTTAACAAGCTCCCCTGGCTGCTGCATCCCAGTTGTCTGGACAAATCCTGCTCCTTCCGTGCTGTTCACGACCCCCCCCGAGATGCTGCAGGTGGATTTCCCAGTGGCAGAGCTGCAGCCCTTGGGCTCCTCGTCGGAGTCGTCCTGCTTCAGTTCCTGCCCGTGGCCCTGCAGGTGTCCGCAGCGAGCTTTGTCCTCGCCGGGGATTCTGATTACAGTGCTGACAAAGGAAAAAAAAAAAAAAAAAAAAGCAAAATCTACCCCTGGGTGGAAAAATCTCTTGGTTTCCATTTTGTGGCAGTGACTGTGCATTTGTGAAGTGCTTCGCTATAGAGTACTTCCCTGCAGCACACTGAGAGCATTCTTTCCTTTTGGCTGCAAACGCACGCTCCTCTACAGAAATTCTTCTGTGCCAGTTATAATTCCACAGCTTCAGCCCGCTGTTATGTATTCTGCAGCAAGTAAACACGGCTATTTTGATAAAGAAAATAATGAGTTACCATTGCTAATTACGCTAATCCTCTTCTAGTGTTGTCACATTAAAATAAAGGCTTTTGACAGTTTTGTACTTCACGTATGGTTTTGTGCAAAGCCGTGATATTTCCCTTTCTTTTCGATTCTGAAGATAAGGTTCTTAAAAATATAAAAATATATTTAAAAAATTATTAAAAATATATTCTTAATTAGAGATAGATAATCGAGACCAATCTTCAGTGTGATGAAAACTTTGGGCTGGATGTGTTTCAGCCTGGGAACACAGGCGTGTAGGCACGAAGAGGTGTGTTGCCTATATGATGAGCGTCCTTTGGTTCATGTCAATGTTTGAATGGGAATTAGTGTTCACCGGGGAGCAATCCTTCAGCTGAGCCTAATGGCACTCGTTAGGTAAATAGCACTGGGGGGTGCAGGAACGCTGGTTTGTTATTCCCAAACCAGTGATGTTGATATGTCAGCGTATTTAAGTTAGAGGTCCCTCCAGGGAGCTCTGCTTGTACCACGACCTCAGTGCAGTGCTTCCAGCTCAGAGCTTTTCGTGTCAATTTGCCTCTTCTTTCTTCCACCTCTTCCTCGCCATGGTTGCCATTAGAAGTTCTTGCTGCAGTGCATGCACGGGAGCCAGGCACACATCTGAAATGCCAACATGTCAGTGGTTTCATTGAAATAACCCAGGGGGATAAAAAATACTCAAATGTGAGTTAGAACCAAATCAGCACCTCAGAGAATCCAAAACTCCAGGATGTCCTTTCCTCCTCTGTCCTGGCTCTGGAAGGAAGAATTGGTCTGGCACTCCTGAAACGGTGGAAGGACTAACTGGTACTACATCATCTCACACGACAGACCCAAAGGAGCATTTTCCAAAGGAATCTGCTGGTGACCAGTCAGGTAAATCAGAAAAGATTGCTGTTACTGATCTGTGTGTAACACAGCAAAATGTTGCCATGCTCTGCCCTGGTACTGGAGTTTCCTTAAAACAGCAGGTTCTCAAAGAGCATGAGCACGTAAAGGTGCTAGCTTAATGAGTTAAATGAAAGCAGAACCAACTGAATTTTGCAGGCTGCTTATGCTCCACAGCACAAAATGCTCCTGTTTTCCTCACTTACTTTGACACTAGAATTATTAGTATTGATCACGACTTTTATGTAGGTTTCAAGCAGCGAGGGCGTTTTTGTATTCGCTTGCCTTCTAACTGACCATACAGAGAGCCTTGCTCTTTGCCTCAGTTATTCTCAGATGAAAATCTATATTAGAGCTGGAGTTATTACCTGCATTGGCTTTTATAAGTGGGAAATGCAATCTGGGAAATGAGATGTGCGGTGTTCTAACGGATGCTTTGTTTTGGGGCAGATGGAAATGAACAGTAAAGCATCACGATCAATTATAGCCACAGAGCTGGAGAGTTTTTAGACATCTCTCCCTAATTTATAAGAGCAAGCTTGCTACTGAATTTCTTTTTCTCCTTATGTGGGTTGATTTGTGTAGGTAGACAGCTCCATTTGCTGGCATAATGGACATGGGCTCTGCTGGAGCTATAACGCAGGATTTGAGATTATATTTACATTTAGTTGAAGGTAATAAGCTTTAGCAGGTTTCCTCTAAGCATCCGTGAATGGGGCAATATTCATGCAGAGGAGACAGTCTGTTATTTGCTCATGCGAACTCTGCATTGAGTCTTTATTTATTTATTTTTTAATTTGTACATTACACTTGCCCTATGGCATGTCTTGCTCCCACTGAGTCTTTGTGATGCACATGCGGGATATTCATGGCCCAAAGACTGTCACCATACAAAAATACCAGTCTTAAAAAGACAGTCGTGGTTTATAGGGTGCTGGCAGTAACATCACCAAAGTATGAATATGTCCGATATATAATCATTTAGCTCTAGCGCTGTTCATCCATAGAGCTCGACGGACTTTCCAGCAGAGAGTAATTGGTTTTGGTCCTATTACACAGACAGGGAAAGCTCTGAAATAAGGCCTGGATGAAGAGGAAAAACACCGTGAGTGGAATGAAGTACTGTAGCACTGCTGCCAGCAACACTGCAGTCAAGCAGTAGAGTTGATGGGAGTAGGGTGCTGGGGGCTTTATTTTCAAGAGGTGAACTAAGATGACGTAAAACCGAGCTTTTGTTCTGGCCCCAAACACATCAGTCTCTCATCCTCGCAGAGCCACTGTTGGGACTTCTCTGCTCGGCCTGACCTGCTACATCGGAGGTCTTTGCAGAACAAAACCTGCTGAATTTGAAAACAAACACTCATACACTGTCAGGAGTTTACTTTAAATCCCGGTCTCCTCACTGCTGGGAGAAAAGAAACAACTGGAAGGCCTTTCTGCAAATATCAGGCTCTTCCACATTTGTTTTGCAGACGTGTAATCCCTGCTAACTTTAGGGTTGGGTGGAACAAAGACATAAGGGTTTGATTATCTGGGAATAATAACAAGGGGAATTGCAAGACAGTAATTAACAGCATATCCAAAGTAACTAAGAATGACAAACACACTTGGTAAAACGTTTCCAGTTTATTTAATACAATCCACAGATGTAGAGGAGGTGCACTGAAACCTAATTGCTTAAGTCCAGACACAAATTTTGAGATTATTTAGATGTGGAAACAAAAGCTGCACAGTTTTCCATTTCTTAGAAGGGATAAAGTGCTTCTAGATAATTACTTAGTTCTACAATTTCTATTTTGCATCAGCTATTTAAAAGGCTGGTATTTTTTGAAGATACCTCGCCTGAGCTGATGCTCAAGTTACCCATCTCCCAGTTTAATCTTCTTTTAGGACCCAAACTGAATTTCAATCTTTGAAGAATATCAAAAAAAGAACCAGGATCCTTTCCTCTGACAGTGTCTCCCAACAGGGAGTATTTGGAAGAAGGCTTACGGATGGAAATCCATCTTTCCCCCTTGTTGATCTCTGTGCTAACCAGCTGTGGAAGCAGAACATGATTTATTGTGATCTGAATCCTACCTGGGTGCCAAGGAATGTTCCGAATTTTGTTCCAAGTCCCACGAGTACGTTAGCAGATCTGTGCTAACGTCATGCTTTATTTTCTGTTTTACTTACCTTTCGTGACAGGCAGAGGATGTAAAGAACAAATGTGTGTTATTTAAATGCTCTGATCCTTTGAATTATATTGTCTAAAGATGAGAGAGGAACATTATTCTGCCTCTCCTGATTGCATTTTGCTTTCTCAAATGTACTGCATAATCCCTAAGCAGTATTTATTATTTGGAAAGAATTCGATTTTGAGTGGTAATGATTCAGCTGCTTTCTTGCACTTCTAACGTTTTAACTAGATTCAGAGAGAGAAAGGAGGTGACCAAAATAAACATCAGATGACCAAGGCTGTGATCCAGCAGTTTGACTGACTTCAAAGCACAAGGCGACTCAGAATCTAAACTTAAAACCGGTGTAGACATACCCTAGATTAAAAGCCCAGATCAACAAACACATGAGCTGGTAAGTTCAAGCTTGAATCCCTCAGGCTATATCTACACTGTATAGAATCAAGACATGAGACAGCAGGGCATAAATCCTCTCTGAATGGAGGCCCTTCCATTAACATGCCTTCCTTTTTTACTTTGAGAGCTATTTGCTGATTAAACTTCTTTTTCGCCTTTGAAAAATAAACCAATTTCATACTTCAGGCATTTTTTGTATGGACAAATGCAATCAACCTCACATGGATGATTTCTCAAAATTTTCACAAATCCCTACTAAGGAGCGGTTTAGCTTTGACTACCTCCCTAAGTATGTTTGGCAGTTTCAGTTGAAGATGGTTTCCTTTCCTGCCTCTTCCAAAATGTGAAATAGAATTTCTCTCTCCTGTTTGGGGGTTTCCACAGTAAACAAAGAAAAATAGAGGAGCTTCTTATTATGTGTCATTTTTGAAAATTTAGGTACTGACTTGTATTCACATCAGCTTCTCTATCTGTAGTAGAGGAGTACAGTCAATAGCTTTTTCACCATGTTTTGAAAAGATAATTTCAAGTGATTTAAAGAGCCTTGAGGTTTTATCTGAGAATAAACGCAAATTTATTGTTGGAGATATTGAAGGGAATAATCTAAAACTGGAGATTTTAGGTATATCTTCTTACGAGGACAGAATGACAATACAAGTCCCAGTAGAGCATATTTGCAATCATAACTTTTTCAAAGTGTCTGTTCCAAAACATTACCCGTGTTATTTTCAGAGGGATTCCTCCTTCCCATTAGCTGAGGAACATTATCATTATAATCCAGATAGCCATTTCGTTCGAGGAACATAGTTTAAATTAATAACGCGTATTTGAGCTCACTTTTTGAAGAGAGATCAAAGACTTGTAAAAGTTTTTGTGGAAAAATAGGCAAGGGGTTGTTCTAGGCAGGTAAATCATCAGTTAGCCTATGTGTTATGCTAGTGATGACTATACATTTGTGACATAATTATGAATTTCAGACCACATTGACTCTACTGACGGTCTCAGTACTTTTTTTATGCAGTCCTGAGTTAGATTTGGCTGTGTCCACTGTTTACTTAGTTTGCTGCTTCTCCAGGGGTCTACTTCCTTCCTTGCAGGCCAAGGAGATATTTATAGAATTATAGAATATCCCTGCGTTGGAAGGGATCCACAAGGATCATCGAATCCAGCTCCTGGCTCTACAGAGGATCACCCAAAAACCAAACCCTGTGTCTAAGAGCGGTGTCTAAATGCTCCTTGAGCTCCAGCAGTCTCAGGGCCGTGCCCATGTCCCTGGGGAGCCTGTCCCTGTGTCTGACCAACTCTGGGTGTAGAACCTT
The DNA here is from genome assembly GCF_964211835.1 of Anser anser. Taxonomy (NCBI): domain Eukaryota; kingdom Metazoa; phylum Chordata; class Aves; order Anseriformes; family Anatidae; genus Anser; species Anser anser. The sequence continues at coordinate 15,607,200 of NC_139731.1, read as the reverse complement.
TTCCTCACACCCAGCCTGACCCTCCCCTGTCCCAGCTCCATGCCGTTCCCTCGGGTCCTGTCGCTGTCCCCAGAGAGCAGAGCTCAGCGCCTGCCCCTCTGTGAGGGAGCTGCAGGCCGCCATGAGGCCTCCCCTCATGAGGGAGCTGCAGGCCGCCATGAGGCCTCCCCTCAGCCTGCTCTGCTCTGGGCTGAACAAACCAAGGGACCTCAGCCGCTCCTCATCCATCTCGCCCGCTAGGCCCTTTGCTATCTTTATAGAACTCCTTCAGAGGCTCTCTAACATTTTCATGTCCTTATTGAACCGTGGCACCCCAAACTGCACAGAGCGGTTGAGGTGAGGCCGCATCTAAATTGCCTCAGACAACTAAGAAAGCCTGGAGGAGTCCACATCTCGCCCCAATCTACAGAACTCAATTATAAAGCTAAATTGCCCGAATTCCCCATTACATATGCACCAGGAAGCTAAGAGTGCTTGAAAACACTCTGGTCTTTGGCAAGTGGTGTGGAACAGCGTACTTCTATGCTCTGAAACCTTGGCCTACAAAACAGGACGACTTCATGCAAGCTGGATGTTGGGAAGCGTCCTTGGCTGGTGCTAACTGCCTGACTCTGCCTGGAAATTTTGGGGGAAAAATGCTAGTCGGCTAGTTGGCAGAGCTGAGCCAGGGACCGTGCCAAGAGTTAACCATACGGGCAATTAAATCCCTGTGCCTGGAGACATTTAATTTCCTGGAATAGACACAGGCACAGTGAGTTCAGTAGTTCCAGATCCCAGTAACCCTCTGTCAGCATGCACTGCAGTAAAAAGGTCTGGGGAGTGTTGCTAATTATCCAGAAGTACAGATGCTTGTTTACACATTTTGCAGAGACACTGCTGATAATAGAGATAAAATTTTATTTTCTGCTTTTATGGGTCAATGCTCCAAATACATATACGCTTATGTGTATGAAATTTATATAGTTATATAAAATATGTACAAATAAAGGCCTACTAAGAAAGATGAAATTAGTTGTGCTTAGAAGACACACATTTCCTTCTAAGAGAGAGAACTAAGTAGTTCTCTTTTCAGTACAATTCCAGTCTTTTCTTTTCCTTCCTGGACAGATTATGAGATGAGCTACACCTACGGTGTTTAAATCTAGCTAAAAGAGAAGCAAGCTGACCAAATCATTTGTAAAGGTGGTGATGGTGGTGCAGCATGTCCATGATTTTTGTCTGCTGAAATGGAAGCAATGTTCTTTCTAGGGAAGGGCTGTATTTTATTATTTTTTATTTTTATTAACACCTGTAGTATTTAATCTTGCATCTTCGTACGGAAGGCTCAGACACAGCGTGAAAAGTTTGCTTGGGCAGCTACGTGAGGTAATAGATGTTTAGGCAAAAATGTAGCAAGATTAGGATGGTTCTGGTTTTTCCTTTGACGGGAATTGAAAGGTATTTTAAAGCGGGGACTGTGTTCATTGCTTGTCACTGCTGAGTCTCCCACGGGGGAAGGAAGCAAAGAAAAATGTCTATGTGCAGATGGAAACTTAATAAAGCTACTGAATTTGGTATGTATCTACCTACCTTACGCAGGAAAATAATATCCTTATTGTAAGTAACCAGAAGGCACTACACTTTAGTTTTGTGCACATATTGCCTTGGACTAGACATAACTGTCTCTTGCAAGAGAATTGTATACATTTAGACATGGAGTGCTTGGAAAATATTGTTAAAACTTTTTTTTTTCAGCAGGAATTTATACATGGTAGTGAGCCTCTGTAATTGCTATGTCCATCTGCTGTTCTCTATACTGAATTGCAGGGGAATGCCCACAGAATTACAAGCAGCCCATGGCTCTCTTTATCTTCACTCTTTTTTTTTTTTTTTAACACCACATTGAGTCCCAGGTAACTGGGGGGAAGGTGTAAGCAGTGAAGGAATAGAGCTTTGGATTTATGATCCTGATTTACCAGTCCTAAGCTTTTTTTTTCTTGCTCTCTAGAATGTATTGCAAGCATAACCTACCAAAATGTACATTGCCTGCTATTAACAAGTCAGTTTTGCTGGAGAGACAGAACCAGAAATGGGCTTTTCTGTGCAGTCTTGGCACACTGGCTGTTAAGAAATTGTAGTATTGTCAAGTGGCAAGTGGCAAGAACAGCACTGTAAAAGCGAGAAAATCCTGTGTACTGCAGAAAAATGAAACAAAAAAGCAAGAGACTCCTGTGAACTGCAAAATACTGAAGTATTTTGCTGGATAACAGGCTGGATAACTTTTTAAAATTTAAGATGGATCTCTTTTAATCTGACTTTGGGCATATTGGGTGTTTAAATTTTGTCTCATCACATTCATTGTTTTGCAGTCAGTCTGAAGAAACAGGCACATAAAGAGGATGAAGCAGCTAGAGATGTCCACTCGGTTTGCCCTCTGGCAGTACACATTTCTTTCCATTGATTTTAATATGAGCAGAACTCACACTTTATTCTGACTTTTAACCTGATGTTCAATTACTCTTTCTCCAGAGACATAAGAACAATATTCAAATCTGTAAGGAGGAAGAAAAATATATTTTCAGCATGAATTAAATATTTGCTTTTTGCTTTTATGCTTTCAATGAGTTTTCAAATTCCTTCTGGATTTTTAAGCTACTTTTCTATTAATGAATTGGACAGTGATTATTTAAATTCCTAAAGATGGCTCGACGATGTTGCCAGTACCTAAGAACTAATAGTTTATGGGTAGGGATATTTCCTGCCAGATGTAAATAAAAATCCAATGCTTCTTTAATACAATTGCAATTGGTCTGCAGAAAATTTGCATGCAATTTTCTTTGTAAATAATGGCAATCCACTCAATTTGCCTGCAAAGATGACTCATAGGTTCTTAGCTGAGAGTAAACATGTTCTGAAGATTTCTCCTCAGGTACCAAGGAGGCATTTTCCTCCATCAGGTGGCAGCAGTCCAGGCTCTGCCCGTAACCCAGGATCTCAGGATCACATTCCCCAGCACAGGAGGCTTCTTTTTAGGATTTTCCTTTTCCTTCAGGGTTTTCCTGCTGATTTTTTTTTCAGCATGATTTTTCTGTATCAGGATATTTCAGAATATCCCATAACATGTTTTGTATGCCAGCATCACAGCGAGAACTCGTGTGCGCCTTGCCTCCCTGCATCGTCACGCTAACGGGATTCCCTTCTCCTTTCCTCCGTGGCACCGCTGTCATGTTTGATATCCAGGACGGACAGATGTGTGGCTTTACAAGCGATAAATGAAGGCATAAATGAGGATTATTAGACTTGTCATCACACGGGAAGTCAGTCTTCAGCTTCTGCATTGGCACGAGACTGAGTGAAAATTGCTTATGGCAAGATGAGTCTGGGAAACAGGCATAAAGTAAATGGTCAAAATCCTAATATAAAGGATTAAAAAAATCCTAGGAAAGGTATAGAGGACGAAATATCAGCAACTCCTCCTCAAGAAAGTGATTTCATTTTAGGTGGGAGATTAGGCGACCTGGCATCCTTTTAAGATTTTACCTTCTCTGGTTGTGCGATTCCTCCTGCAGATGAAACCTCTATGGGTGAGAAGCACTCCCTGGGTACAAGCTGTGCTGAGCTATGAAAGTAAACATTTTCCTCACCCCACTGCTATTTTACAGTGACTCTTAGGGAATATCTGGCTTTGTTCTGGGATTTTGTTACTCGTAGAGCTTTAACGTCATGTTGCACTACAAACTTCTACCAACTCAATCTTATAATGAGAATTAAAAAGGAAAAGATTTCAGAAATGTTTGTAGTTCCACTTTTTTTTTACCAGGTTCCTGATTCTTGACATGGTACTGGGCTGCAATTTCAGATTAGATGGAAAAAAATAATAATAAATTAAAAAAAAAACAAAGCCAAACAAACCCCACAACAACAGTAAACCCTCATAGTGAAAAGCCCAGCTAGCATCTTCTTTATCAGCAGTGTTTTTTACTGAATTTCATCATATTTCCCGTGCTGAATTTCTTTCAGTGATGCTTGGAACCTGGTTTCTTGCTCGTTGATTCTTAGAAACAGCACTGACAGTATGTTTCAGTATTTTTAAGGGAAAGCTGTGAATACTAGGGAAGCCTTCCTTTTGTGATGCCCAGGTTTAATGGGGGACTGGAAAATTTGTTTTCTGTAAAACCTGCTCCTGGATTTGCCCTCTGCAAAGCGTTTAAGAACAAACCGTACCAATCTTCAGCTGCGTGTGTATGCCTTGCGGATCTACAAAAGCTCCATTTTCTGCCTGAGGTGGTTTGTAGATCCGTTCTTTGTTTCTGTTTTACGAGGCGTCGCCTTTCGCGTTATTTTATTTTTTCCTCCGCTCTGAACAAGGTAAACATTTTCAAACAAGAAGGTAGATGCTGAACGGTGATTGACGAATAATAACAAATTCTTTGAACGCCTCGGTTTGCGTGGGAATTAGTGCTCCCATGTTCCACTCAGCAGCAGCAGCCTCGAAGATCTGTGCAAAGTTTCATTAATATGCAGGCTCACAAAGGGCAAATGAACAAGCAGAGCAGCGTTTAAAAGAATAACCAAGAGAAATATGAACCCTTGTGTCTGAATAACATGTTTACCGTGTCCATTTCAGTCGGCTCTAATGTTTAAGCATCTTAAAGACATGTCCACAGTTGTGCAAGAGCATCCTGCCTCCAAAACCTTTCGAGACCTGTAGCAGCATGGTTCCTGCTGCCTCTCGTAAGAAGCTCGGGAAATGCCAGAGGAAACATCAATTTCTTTCAGCGTCAGACAATGCCTTAACAGACCCTCCTGCCTGGAGCTGCTAGAAAGAAGCCCTTGGCGGTACATGATAGCTCTATTGATCCAGTAAAATTCAGCAGCAGCGCCACGTGTATGTATTTACACCCTCCCCTCAACTATTTGCATATAAATGGCAACCTTTCTGATTTATATACCATTCTTCTACAATTTTTGAAAGCCTACAACAGACCAAGTCAATGAGCAAGTTATGTAAGAAAGGAAAATGTACTTGTATGACTCAAGCCAGTAAGTCAGAAATGTTGTTCTTAGATTCATACGTCTTTAAAGTCAGAAGTTTTGGAGTAGTTACTTTGAAACAGAACTTGAATGGTTTGTTAATAGTAAAATACTTCACATTTAGATTTTTTAAAAGGAGTTTATTATGATATGCCTGAACACATTTAGTGGAAACAATTGAGAAAACGTAAATTTCCCATATAAGAAAAAATTTCCTGCACTTCTCTAAGATAATTTAAGGAACCACCAGTGTTGCTTATTATAAGTAAAACTGCTTTACAAAAAGACCAAGCGGACTCTCATCAGGGGGGATCCCTCTTTTCTTGTAGCTTGCCCTGGCTGGCTTTTGGGTGAGCTCTAACTCTGGGCAGCTCCCCTGCTTGTTGCAAGTTAAAGAATGAAACCTTTTCCAGGTTCTGAAAGAGAAAATATTTCTTCCTAGATCCTCAGGAGTTCAAGAAGTAGCGGTGCTGATAGCCCACCGTGCAGCGCAGTGAAGATTCCTGTCCCCAGATAACTTACATTCTCGGTAGGCAAAACAGACAAAGCCCAGGAGAAGTGGGGAACTTCTGCCTCATTTCACAGGTTGGTCTGCCAAGGGTTTTGTGGGAACAAGCCACAACCCTGCCAAAAGGCTGAGTTGGGATTTTACCCTTGGTCTTACTGAGACTCAGCTGAAACACCAGCCCTGCAGAGCTAGTGGCAGCATAACATCAACATCCGTACGGGCTGGGAGCTGTGCCTTCGGAAGTTGCAGCAGACAAAATACTAAAAATGCTGGGGGCTTACCAAGAAGAAACAAATAATTAGCGTGGCTTGTGCGCCGATGTAAATTTACGTGAGGGAGACAGAGATAAGACTGCAAGCTACTCTGCCGTTGCTCAGAAGTAGCCCAACGCTGATATATTTTAAAAGGTTTGGCTGAATTCCTGCGTCCTCGTGCCAGCGCAGCTTCTTCCAATAAAAACAGAAATCCAATATTTTTTGAAAAGGTCAGCGAGGCTTCCTAACGCCTTTCTCTCTCGTAGGCATGTCTAAGTCCATGTGGTGTTTCTAAATAACCTCTGATTTTTTTTTAATTACGATTTAGTTATGGTTTTCCTTGGCACAGACGAATGTGGAGCGCGTGTAAGGCACCGCGTTTGGCACGAAGTATCAGAGAAAAGAAACGCTCCAGCGATGTGCATTTCCAAGTACCATCACTCCGGCGATGTATTTCAGCGTGAGGGTGTAAGAATGTGGTTGGAAAATGGAGGGTATATATTATGTGAAGTGTCCTGACGAAATCCTAGGTGGAAGCATTAGTTACAACTCAGCATCTGTCACATCCACAGTAGGCATGCGACGCTCCTGGGGGATGCTCGTGCAGCCATTTTGGTATGTCAAGGAGCTGGCAAAGCACCTTGTTTTTAATGGGCGTGCTCATCTCTCAGTGTCACGAGGCCAGACATTTCCAGGTAATGCATTTCCAGATCATTTCCAATTGTATTTTTGGTAACAGTCCTAGGTATAACCTGTAGAACACATCAATTGGCACTATGTCAAATGATAAGTCTGTATAACCATTAAATTATGTAAGCGTGCCACGCTAAATACTTACACTGAAAAGTGGCTTTCCAAAATCCTCTTGAAAATTGACATAAAACAATCTAATGAGTATTTCACAGGAGCACATGGAAGTTATCTGAGAGCATCAGATCGTCAGAAACAAGGCGTCTCTGTGAATCTGCTGTACTGAAGCTGGAAACCAAAGATGCACTGCAAACATCCCACATTTTTCACTTGTACCCGATATTATATATACACAAAAAATTTTGGGGAGTCTTTCTGAGGCCTTACCTGCCAGTATTTAAAAGCTAAAAGAGGCAAATCACAACAGGAGTGCATTGTGTAGGAAAACCAGCTAGATAATGAGAAGAGCTTAGAACTAATGACCTGACAGACAGAAAGAGAAGGGCTCCTCTTCCTTCAGCAATCTGATTTTGGAAAATTCCTGCAGTGAGTGATGCCTCCTACATCCAAGCGAGGCTTCTCAGCCTGAGCCACCCCTGTCCTGCTCCACAGCAGAGCTGTAAGCCCTGAACCGCAGAGCCCAGCAGGTGGAAAGGACCTCAGGGGGTCTCCATCCAACCTCCTCCTCCAAGCAGGGCCAACGCTGGACTCAGCCCAGGATGCTCAGGGCTTTCTGACCCCAGCCCGGTCTTGTTTATGAACCGTTTTATACAGATAACACGCAGGGAGCTGCCTCGTGAGCTGGTAAAGGGATGGCAAATGGGATAAAAGCACGGGCTGGCAAATGGAGTAGTGCCTGTTTCAGGAGTGTACGTACCGATTCTCCTTCCCCCTATATCTCTTATAGGGTTTGGTGTTAGCCTCCCGCTGTTATTATTATTTAAATGCTTTCTGGAGGTGAGATAATAACTTTTCTTTTATGCATGCCTGAAGAATCCGAAGCGCCGAGGTAGTGATAGCCAGTATAACTTAATTTCAAAAGTAATTAACGAGGCTGCATTTTAATGAGCCTTTTTATACAGTGTTGTGAACTGGGCTGTTTCATGATGCCATTGTTCTCAGGTTGCTGGAGGGGAAAAAAAAAAAAAAAAGGGAAGCAAAATCTGGAAAAATTAATTTAAGGACAGCGGCAGCCCAAATAAGAACCAATCTGTACATCAGTTTGCATTTATTTTACCCTTGCAGGGATGTTGGAAGCAAAAAGGCCAATTCTTCCAAAGTTCTGGTACAGAGCGGATTCACGAGGTTGTAAATTCCTGCCGTAGTCTTATAACTCATCAGCCTCCTTTCTTTCTGGAGTGGTTTAGCATTCCGTTTCTCACTGTCCTTTCAGGAATGCAAAAGAGGGTCTAAGCAGAAAGAATGGTGTCTATAATAAGTAAGCAAGGCTTTATTATTATTTTTTTTTTGTGGCGTGATTTGGTTTCTACATCGAATCATTTCAGAATATTAACGGCCTGTTGTAACTCACAGATAACATCAGGACAGGGAAGAAGGTGTGGGCGACTAGGTTATGCATACTAAGGTGGAGATTTAATGAATACCATTAGGAGCTTCGTCTGTTTAACGACTTACGTGTGAGCGGGAAAGCAACATAAATATACGTGCAATGTCCTCGTCATTGCAAACGTCCAGGTGTTTTATTCCTGGCAGGGATTGCTAGGGGTAAATACATGCTCCAGCTTATGGAAGAAATCAGAACTCACAGCTTTGCTAGGTATGAACGTGTTCGATGAGTTTATGGGATGAACAGCGACACAGCAGTGCTATGGCACCTCCGAAAATACAGAGCCTGGAGAACCTCGCTGAGCTGTAGGGTCTGAGGAGCCACCCCACCAGCCTGGATCCCTGTTTGTTATCTGTTGGTCTAAACAGCGTCCAAACAGAGTCCCGAATGGAAACAGTAGCTTTGCAAGGGAGATATTTCGAGGGAATGCCATTGAAAGGCAGCTTTTTGCAGAACAACACGGAGAATTTGAACTCTTAAAGTAAAACTGGCGTGGGGTTCACTTGGTGGGTGAGCACGCTGTCATCTGCAGGATTTGGGCACACATCTCCCTCTAGGTGACAGAGGAAGGTGTCAGAAATTATTTGGTATCAATTGCTATCTGCTGAAAAGCTGGCACAGTCGAAGGAGTATATTCTAGCCCCGTAGCTCCCACATATCCATCTGGTATTTCTGAGAGCTGGACGCTTTTCCTTCCTGGAAAATCAGGCTGCATGCATGGTTAGGAACTTCTCCTCCTGACTGTATTTCCTCCAGCTCTCAGAGACTGCGGACAATTAGCTCAAAAAGAGCCTTCAGACGAAATGATTTTTGAAGGAAATTGCTCTACGCACCAGCCTCCAGCAGCCCGTGGAAAAGGAACAAACAACCACCAGCACAGCAAATTGTGTTGATTTAGCACCCGGCACAACAAAGCTATCCCTGGGCACTCGACAAAACTTTCTTGTTTATGGTAGAGGAAAGCCGAGGAATCTGAATATGAATTTATGTAAATCACCGTCTGCATTTCAAAACATCTGTTTGTAACAACTGTTCTGTTAAATTGGTCCCTCTTTTATTTTATTTTTTTTTTTTTTGAGTTGAAAAGAGGAAGCAGATCAGAGTTTTCTTCACCAGATTTCCAGCGCGCTTGGAGCTCGGCGACATGAAGGGAATTCATTTGGAAGATCTAGCCTTGGGAAAGCGTAAGACAAGTTATTCTTCCTACCCTGCTTTTCGCTGTAATTTTCGAAAACACGACCGTCGTATTGCTCGCAGATTTGTCCATCTGTTGGAGCAGCCAGACGAAAGCTGTCAGCACGGCGTTTGGAAACTCCCTGCGAAGCAACGGGGACGTTACAGTCGCGGAGTAAGGGGGAGAGTGTAATAAAACGTGTCCCATACGTGGCCCAGCCCTCGTTCAGTGTTTGAACTGAGCGGATGGGCTGCAGGCAGTCAGGAACAAGCTCCTTCTGCTCGGAGGAACCGAACGGCCTCTGCTCCTCCTGTGCATGGAGGCTTCGGTTATACGATGAACCCAGGCTGCCTGGGCTGCTGCTTCCACTCTGGGCCTCTCCCGCTCCTCCTCCAGCACATTTTCCTGCAGGAGGAGAGAGCCTCGCTGGTGCTAATTCATTTATTTATTTATTTAGGATCATTTTAGGAGACGTGGAAGCAGGAGACATCAAAGGATCCTCCCTTCGGACTGCGCGCCCATAGCCACGCTCTGCACAGGGTGTTCCTGCTCCATTTGGGGTCTGTCTCAGGCACACGAGGGAGGCAGATTTTACACCGACACGTTCTGAGACGTCTCCGGTCTCAGCACGCTGCATCCAACGCACCACGTAAAGGAAAGAATGGAGTAAGTGCCTTCTACACTGGAAAAACAAGACCAAAAAAAATTAAAAATCGCGGGGTTAAAAACAATAACCAGAACGCAATTATTTCTTTCGTTCACATAAACGCCAGGGAACTCCGTTCTGCACACGGGGAACAAATTACGAGGTTACTGAATCAGTGAAGTCTAACATTATTTGTAAGCAGTGCCATTCTGAGCTTGGGAGGGTCACAGCGGTAATTTTGGGGGCAACATTTAGTGACTCGCAGAAGTATTTGGTCGTTAGCTCAGGCTACCGGGCAGGATAAATAAGGGAATAGCCTTTCTGCTAAATAGCAGGGATGTTGTGATGTTGTGTGCTCAGCACTGATTAGCTTCTAATATTAGCAGCAGTTAAAATACGGGTGAAATGCAAGTACAATGACATTTTTTTCTGTTTTGGAAAGACTTTAGCTTTGTGCTGTTACAGCAGATGGCTATTTTAATTCTCCAGCGATAGCTCAGCTCTGTTAAGTTTGTTTATGCTGCGATATTCTGTAACATACCCACAATTAACGTGGCAGCAGCATCTCAGAGCGTTGGTCGTGGATCAGGACCAAAAGGCCCAAGCCCTCTGAACACCCAAACAAATGTTTGCAGCCTAAATATAGGAGCCAGCAGATGGAGAGGCGCAGCCAGGAAATCACAAGGAAAGCACGAGACAACACAAACACTGCTGATCTCAACACACCAGTAGCCTAAGCAGCATTATTTTACTTTAGCGGTTTGAAAAAAAAACACACACGTGCCACACGTTCTCTCTTTCTCTCACGTCTTCTCATGTCCTTGGTGGGAACGGGAGAACCAGGAGACCTCTGCCTAAATAACTTCTCCCATTTCTAACTCATCTTACCTTCGGGTCCAATTCCTGGCTCCATGCAGGGCCCGCCAAAAATCAAAGTCTATCTCCGAGAGCATTGTCCAAACGCCTCTTGAACTCCAAGCACCTCAATTTTGGGTTTACAACCTGAATGTAAGTGGCTACAAAGGGCTGTTTCATTCCTTTCATATTTAAATAAGTTGTTAGTATTTCTCTTGCTGTCTTGTTTTCCAGTATTAAATGGATTTATATGTCCCCCTCTGACTTTCTGAGAAATCTGTATATCACTGTATCTTCATGTTGGACATTAAATCCCATAAGTTTCCCATGGTGCCAAATGCCATAATTTACTTACCCAAACCACTGTCTCTAGTGTTTTATGGTGCTGAACTCTCTCCACCTTCATCTCTCTCTCCTTATGCACAGAAATAAACACGAACCTCTTTTTGCAATAGTAGTTTGTGCTATACAATATTTTTTTGGGAAAAAAAGGAAAAAAAAACCAGGAAGAAATGAATAATGTTCACATTTTGTTTTCCTTTTGGAAAGGAAAAAAGTATATATATTTTTGTGCTATATAACATTTTTTGTGCTTTGTTCTTTCCCTTGTAGAAAGGACCTGGGTCAGAATGAAAAATGATCATTTTCACCCTCAAACTCATCCAAACATTTTCTGTAGGATTTCTGTGCCACCAAGTAGTGTAACACAAACTAAATCCCCTGCAGTGAGATTTTATAAGTCTGCTCAGCATAACGGGTCCTTAGCATGTTGGTTAAACGTGCTTAATGTTGGTTAAACATTACGGGCTGGATTCTTCATGGCCATACACTGAGGGAGTCACCCCGACGTCGATGGAAATGATTTGGGACAGCAGGTGGGGATTTTCTTCTGTAGACCTGAAGGATTTACGAAGCATTCCGTCCTATTACCTCCTACTATTTTGTCTATTTTTCAGTTCTGAAAAATGTTTACGGCCCCAAATGGAAGCATTTCACATTTTCTCTGCCCTAAAGCTTTTTCTGTAACTGCTGCCACGTAACGCCAAGGCAGAAGAAAGGCTGGAGCCCATGAGCTGCGGCTGAGGACTTCTCCAAAGAGATTGAACCCGACTTTCTGGCAAGCTGCCCTACCTTTTTGTATGAGAAGTAGAGTATTTCAGGGCACAAAAGGATATAGAGAGAGTGTTTAAGGTAAAAATCAAACCACTGGGCTAACACCACAATTTTCTGTTCTTTTAAGAAAAAGCCTAAAAAATATTGTGTTTCCTCTCACATTGTCTCCTTTTTAGACCTCTAGATTTAGCCATGTTTTGCTTTCAATTTCAATTTTATTTCATTTTTAAAAAGATGTGTGTACTCTTCATTGCGTCTTAGTTATTTTTCCCAGCTGATTCTTCCTTTCTTCCTCCCAGCTGACATTCAGACTCACACAGATTGTAATAACGCTTTGTTATCACTCGTTAATCAGTAGTTCAGAGTCAACAGCCTGTTTTTCTTGGGTTTAGTCCTCCTGTAAGCAGCAATAACAGGGATGCAGATCTTCAGTCACACTATTACCATAGGAATAAACAAGAATAAATACACGTGGGATGTCAGAGATGGTCTTTCGGTGTCTAAACTGGATGCATTTATTTAAATATCATGAATGATTTAGCTTTCTCTAAAGAAGAAATTAATTGAAAAGTCTATTTCTTATAACAGAAAATGACTACTTACTTTTTCCTCTCTTACTGTAAGCTGTTATCATGCACATTGCCATCCCTTTCTTGGTTCTTCTTTTGCTTTTATGGAACATTTCTTAAGGAATTTTGTTCCAATAAAAAACCTTTTCACCTTTTTTTTTTTTTTAATTAAAAAAAATATTATTTAAATTTGTCTTACAGTGAGCTGTTTGATGCAGAGATCAATGGAGTAGATGTTAAGAGCTGTCATGGAATTTTTATTCAATATAATAAATCCATCATACACAAAGAATTGCCATGTAAGTGCAGCAGAATGGGGTTGATCTGGTCAGATGTGTGTCGCAGGCTTTCAGACTTTGTTAAAGTCACTAGCCCTTGTTTTATATCCACAAAACTTGTCCTCGTTCAAAAATCTCTTGTAATTTAAACTCCCAGAGCTGTTCCCTCGACTTAATTCAGCAAAGTTCTACTGAAGGACCTTTTATTTATTTATTTATTTATTTATGCATTTATTTATGCATTTATTTATGCATTTATTTATTTTCCTTTTTCCCTAGCAAAGGAGCACAGTCTGTAAGTTTGCTTTTACATTTCTATGATATCTTTGGTGTACACAGGATCCTTAACAGGTTTCAAACTAACAGGTTTCAAACTAAGACCCTACGACCACAGCAGGAGATCACCAAGCCATCAGGGAATTTTCCTCATGGATTTCGTGGCGAGTTCAGGTACTAAACTGAGATCATAACACAAGGGGAACCAGGAGATACGAAAGGACTGTAAAAGCAGGAGGCAGCTCAAGGGATCCATCGAGATGAAATGGAAATGGGGCATGGAAGAACATTTTCCACCCACAGATGCACTTTTTGGGCTAGCAAAGGAGCTCTTTACAAAAGCGCCTGGTAATTCTGGGCTGCAATCTGGTTTTCTGAGCGTCTCTGAAGGTCAAGGGATTCCCTCCAGTCTCTGAAAAACAGGTCCCAGGTGAGCTATCTCAAGGTCACTAACCAAAATCACCGATATCTCCTGGCTGATCCATGTTTCCTGCTTCGCTTTGCATTACCCTTCACCCTTTTTTCATCCGTTCTCTTTTTTTACTTTCTTTCTATTCATCATTTTCTACTCCAACATCTTTTACTCAGTCTTTAGCCTTTCCCTAGGACAGGAACCCAGCTGATTGTAATGGGAAATCAGCTCTTCAAACTTCTTTGTGCTTGTCAGGATGTGAAATAACACTTTTTTTCCTACCCTTGCCCGCGTTATGTCACTGCTGGTAGATATTTGACGTTACCCTGGTGCACAATATCACTATAAAAAATCCTATACACAGGTGTCGAAACCATCTCGACACTTCTCTGATGAAGAGAAGGAAATAACTGCAGCATCTTGCATTCTTTGGTGGTGTAACTCGTGATGGATTTTGGTATTTTAACAGCAGTCATCCCAATTCCAGAACAGAACAGAAATGGAAATGGCAAAGGGCCGTGGCTCCTCTTTAATGAGGTCGTGAATTTTCTTTCTCCAAAACGTTTGCTTAGTAATTGCATTCAAGGAAAATAAAGGAACTTTTAGACTTTGACTAACATCTGGCGACGAGAGAGAGAAAAAAAAAGCAGAATTCATTAGTGGCTAGCACTGATTAGTACTTATATATAATTTGTGCCTCCCCAAACAAATCCAGCGTTTCCTGCCTGAAGATCTTAGGCACTCGAAGACGGATTTAATTTACACGTTCATTTAAAGCTAGCCACAGTGAAGGAACCTGGTGACGAGATGCAGAAATAAGTTACGCAGCCTCACCTAGGTATTGCCACAGCCAATTTGTATACAATCTTTGGGCCCTAATATAAACAAACAAAACACTCCTTTAAAAAATAAATAAAATTCATCTCACTTTAGTCAATTCAAGCTTTCTTTATTTTTTTCTTTAATTTTTAAGTTTTTTTTAGGAATCTGAAATAGGAAAGCTGTCATTTTTTTTCCTTTTTTTTCTTTTTTTTCCCTTTTTTGAACCTTAGAACCACTCAGATTTTACGTTTCTGTACCATAGACAGAAATAATGTCTATTATTTCTATTTCTCTACTATTTCTCTATTATTCCTCACTATTGCCCAGACAATCAGTCATCACGAGCTATTCTTTGTTTCGTTCAAAGGCTCCTATGAAATACCGCACCCTCTTGCAGCGAGCATTACATAAGTCCCCTTATTATTTGCCAAGAAATTGCAACAAGCAAGGTACTCAGCTAATTAGACGTTTCTCCCTTTTGCTTTTGACATTTCCATCAACTTGAAAATTTGCAGACTAGATTACTGAGAGAATTTTAAATGAATACTGGAGTGATTAAGCAGGGAAGATGAATGCTAATGCATCTCAAACTGGGTTAGCGCCGTAATGAATTTAACATATCTGGTTTTAAAGTGGACTAATTAACAATTAAGTCTCAAGCGAAACTTATTTATATCTGTGTTAAAAAAAAAATAAATAATAAAAATACCCCAGCCCCCCACCTGCCTAGTTTGGGAGAGGGAAACTTCTCAGCCTGCTGCTTGGCAGGATGCAGCTGCCGCAGACTTTCACCTTCTCTACAGGCAGATATTTCTCCTCCCAGGGTATCCACAGGGACGTGCAAAGCCTTCCACAGCCCTTTTTCTCCCAAAATGTGTTTAGGAAAACAAGGGATAGTAAGAACATAATGACTTACAGCCTGTTACATGTGGCTTCTTTATTTTTGTTTCTTTTTTCTTCTTTTTATTTTTTTTTCATTTTTTCTTCCTTTTTTTCCTTTTTCTTTTTTTTTTTATTCCTTTTTTCCTTTTTTCTTTTCTTTCTTTTTCTTTCTTTCTTCTCCAGCTCAAGTAGAACAGAAAGGGATGGGACTGCTACTCCCTTTGGGCTAAAACATCTCTGACAGGTGAAAATTGCGGCGTCCCGAAGGGGATTAGCGCAGCATTAACTTACTTGTCAAATACAAATGTCAGGTTAATTTTGTTCCTAGCTCGATATTCAAGAAATACACGCTTTTTTTCCGAGATCACTAGAAAGGTTCCTCTGTGCATATTTTAATTACAGTGGCAATGGATCTATCTGTATCCTGGAGTGCATGTGTGTCTATGAGATTCTCTTAAATAAATATCTCGTATTCAACACCTTATTTACAGAATTTAAGGCTTGCAAGAACCACGTCAGTTCCGAGACTACCTGTATAGAAAACGCAGGCCAGAAAACGTCACCAACGAATTTTTCTCTAAGTAGATCGAGTGCTGAAAACTTCGCAGACACACTGCCGCTGCCTGGAAGCTAATGATAAGGGAAGAGGTAACCATATCTCCCTTGTCCAAGCCCAGGAAAACCCTGAAATCAGTATAAATGATGGGTTAGAAAGTAAACAGAGTAAATATGTTGTAAATTTTATTTTTTTTTCAATGCTACGATTGTGGTTTGGAGACGGGTAAAGAAATTTAGTTCAAATAAAGTGCGCCCAAGCCACCGCGTCTGGAATTTTGCTGGGATTTGTATATAGATATAGATATACTTGTATATAGATATATTCTTTTACAAATCACAGCTATTTTCATTATTTATCTGTGCATATAACCCCCTACAAATACTGTATCTGTGTAATACACATCATATGTACAATAACCTAAACATTAAGGGCGCTAGCCACATTTAATTTACTATCCGAGCAGGCGAATATTTGGGGAGTAAAAAGGAAGCTTTCAAAATGTCAGGAGAAAAGAAATTAAGGTAAAAGAGGAGAAAATGGGATCTTAGACAAATGCTGGATATCTTCTCATGTTGCAAGTAAAGCAAAGGGCTTTGGAGCTACCTAGTGTTCAGCTGATCTGAAAGGTATTTCCTACCTTATAAATGGAGGTGTTCTGATTTGGGTCAGATTTATGTAATTTACCCTTTTCAGTCCTTCGTGGGACTGTTTTAATTATAAAAGCACGTGGTGCACTTCTATAATAACCAGGCTTTCTTCCCTCAGCTAGCAACGTATTTCCTTTTTGTGTACGTTCAAGAGTTTTGTCGTTTCATTTTAAATTTCTTTTAATTAAACTAGCTCTATATGTCAGTTTGCATATGTTCTTATATCTAAGAACAGGAATTATATCAAGTTAGAAAGTAAATAAAGCAGAGAGTGCTTCCTCTGGCACTGTACATACCCCACATTACGTGTCAAAAATAAATATATCCAGGATATTCGAAATGGATTAATTGTGTCTTAGGAGGCTGCCATTTTATTTTTTCCCCTTACATGGGCTCACATACTAATAAAAATCATTTGCCATCTTTAGTCATATATTATAAATCATTTAAAACCAACTGAAAACCGCTCGACTTGTCAGATACCTACAAATGAAGATAAATGATGCAGAGAAAAGCCCCACAAGTGCTCTATTATCTGAAACTTTATGGAAATATTATTTGCAGAATTAACTAATGAAGATATGACAACTGCTGAAACCATGCTGGGTTGTTCAACTGCTCCAAAATAACAAGAAACCGCCTATTTGGAGCTTCAGCTGACCGGTATGCACATGCAAAGACAAAGGGGAAGGAAAGGTGATAAATAAAAGGCTAGAGAAGGTTGGAAGCATCCCAGCAAAGTGCCACCTGAACCAAATCCCAAAGCTGGGGCCATTACTATTCGCGTTATTAATACCATTATCCTTTCTCAGTCTTGTTTGCAGCCCAGCATTGCTCGTCAGGCCAGGAACCTGGCATCTTCTTTGTGACCTACAGCTCCTCACATCCATGACGTGTCCAGATCCTGCCAGTTATTTCTGCAGAACACCTCCCGGATCCTCGTTCGAGCCATCCTCGTCGCGTATCTCGATTACTGAAGCACCCTGCCTTTATTCGGGCCCCTTACGAAGACCATTTTTCCCTCTCCATCACCTGAACCGTCTCAAAGCTCTTGGTATTTTTCCTTCCTTGACCTGTGAAATGGGGAAAATGAGGAGGGAGGAGGAGGGAAGGGAGTTTTCCTGGGATGTAGTGGAGAGCAGCCATGCCCAGAGCCAGCAGGCAAGTCAGGATGCACCGCAGCTCCCCAGGGATCAGCATCTCTGGTAGGACTGGGCTGATTTACCTCCTTGCTGCGGGTGCAACCAATTCCTTGGTCTGGGGGCAGGAAGGAGCAGTCTGGAAATCACAGCGCACGTTTTTCTGCCATCTGCTGAAGCACTGGACGTGGCCCATGCCTGAGACTCATTCTGAGTGTTTTATTTAATAATTTTCCTACTATGTGAGGATTTACCAATTATTTCCATTGTCCTTGCATCCTTTATTCCTGTGGAAAGTTGCAACCATGTCTGGTTTTATAAATAAAAATTTATTTTCTTTCCTTTTTTTTTTTTTTTTTGTCCATCCTTGGACATGCTCAAAACAGTTTTCCCTAAGCAACTCCATTTAACTTTAAAGTTGCCCCTGCTTGGAGTGTGTGATCCGACGCTAGGTGATCTCCAGACGTCCTTCCAACATAAAATATTATATAAAATATTATATATTATATATTATAATATTATATAATTTAACTTTAGATTCTCAACAAGAAGAAAAATTTTCATGAATAGCATATCAGGTTATACTATGCATCAAAGGGATGGAGTGCCACACTTCTGTTTGATAAAATATTTGGGCATCAGATTTAAACCGTAATGCTCCAGGGCACGTTTTTGGAAAATTCTGATCAATTTTAGTTCTTAACTGATAATACTTGATAGGTCTTGACCAGGCACTGGAGCTTGTCAGTGGATTTCTGCACAATGAGAAGTGGTATATGTGCTCAAAGCCATATATATATGTATATATGTAATTATTATTAATTTTATTTTTTTGCAGGGGTGAAAGGGTGTTACTCAAATCCAGATTTTCCCCAAGGCTCCTGGATTCATTCCTTGGTTGCTATGACTGAAGTGTGGGAATTAAGGTACATCCTTATAGCCGAACAAGACTGACACCATTAGGATTTCAGACTTTTCTGCTACTGGCAAAACAATGTACGTTTGATTTTAACTTCATTCCAGCTATAACATTTGTAGAGAAAGATTTTCAAAGAAACCTAAAAATTAGGCTCTGAAAATACGCAGAATTCCATCAGAATTTATATCTGGATTATTTTGAAAATCTCAACTTAAAACATTTTTTTTTTTAAACTGCCCTACACGCTTCCTTTAATAAATAATTAAAACGTAAAACTTCATTCTTTCAGAACCACGGTTTCAAATTTGGATTTATAAAAGGGAGAACTTGGTGAAATGGCTCGTTCAACTTTCTGGCTCTGATTGTCTTTAGCACATGTCATTTCTGGGAATATTGTGCTTCTTAATGACGCATGCTATCTGCTTTACCGTCCCAGACTTTAATTCTGGGGCAGCGCTCACATTTTCAACCGATTCAGCAGAAAAAGAATCTTCTTACTGTGGAATTTTCTCAGCCAAGTTGCCTGAAGGTCACCTTGGATATCAATTAAAGAGCTCTCTCCTCTTCCTGTCTTAGGTATTCACTGGAATAATCGTGGCCCCTTGAAAAAATAACCGTAAGGAAGATTCACGGAAAGAAAAAATTGCTGTGAGCTTCTCCTCATCATTCCCTAAAGGCAGATACCAACAAGAACCTGGAATCTCTAGAGGGTGGCTCCAGAAGTTTTGGTGGAAAAAAATGACATTTCTCTGTTCCTTTGCTCACCAAAGCTAGAGATTGGTCCGTGTTTAGTGAGTGTGATGAATAAATACCTATTAAATTGGAAAGGTTTCCTCCAGCCAGCTTGGAAATCCTGAACTGTTCACTCACAGCTATTTGTATGAAAATTATTTCCTTGCTGTCCACAGCCATAAATATGGATAAGGTCAGCAATCCAAGGACATCGTAAATAATACTGAGATGTCTTATTGGTGACACCTGATTCTTGCTGATTCATTGATTTTTTTTTTTTTGTGGTTCTTTGCTTCGGTTGTCCTATTTGTGCCAAATTAGAGAAGTTCGGGGGCACTTGAGGACACTAAGTGAAAATATGTTCTTGCAGGAGGTATGGATATCGTGTCCATGCCATTTTGTCACATGGCAGTCGAATACTAAATCCATCAATCCATTGATGGTTGCACTCGATGATCTTATGGGTCTTTTCCAACGTAAATGATTTTATGACCTCTGATCGTATGACACAGCAACACGGACCAGCCTCAAACATCAGTCTGTAAGGTGACAAACTCCTGTATGCAATGACGTTTTTTTCTTAGCGTACATCAAGAACTGTATGGGAACGTTGTTGAAACATTTTCAACATCCTCATTTAACAAATAGCTAGAGGCAGATGAACCAGCTATTATCTGCCACTGAATGAAGGCTGCAAGATGAAACAAAAATAGCCTGTCGGGGTTCCAGGCGTACATTTCCTATTGTGTTTGTTCTCAGCAACAGCAGAGAAAAAACCACGGATGGCACGCTAGCCTTTTGTAATCAGCTAATGGACATCAGTAATGTATAGCCATCAGAAACCTGTCTTGAATATGCCTGGGATATGCTTGGGGAGGCAGAGCATCTTGTGTCTCAGGTCAGCAAGCATTCCTAGCCAAATCACCATTTCTGGAAACCCTGTAGGGATGGAATTTGTTGTGGATCTGAATTGCTTGATTTACGATTTATCTATCATTATTTATCAATCATTATTTTATCATTTACATTTTATCATTTTTTTTGTATCTTAGGAAAAAAAAGGCACTTGTGGATGCAAACTGAAAGGCAGGGATTTTGTTTAAATGAGAAGGCAGCTTCAAGCTCAACAGATTCTTTTTTCTTTTTTTTTTTTTTTCATACACAGCTAATTGCACGTAAACCGTCGACATTTAAGAACTGCGTTTGCAGGGCTGCTGGACCACGGGAAGATTTTTGCGCTATAAGCTGAAGCAAATCAGCTCAACTTGAGGAATCTCTGCACATAAATTATGGGTAGGTAGGGAATGGGTATGTTCATTAAACCATGTATGGGTATGTTCATTAAACCAGCTAGTGTACTATTGGAATACACACAAACCATACACACATACACACTGTGCACAGATGCTATACAATGTGATATGTCTAAATATTACACATGTTTAAGCCTCAGGCTTTATTGGCAAGTTCTGCCCTCAGGCCTCAGCTCCCTTAGGCAGAGAGAGTGTAGGAAAGGAGAGGAAGACGGAGTGAGGGGCCACTTAAATTGCATACACAGGAGTCCCTAGGTAGGTGGGAATTCACTGGAGGGTGGGCTCCAGGGGTGCTGAGCGCCGGCACAGCATTCAGCTGGGGGCTGGTTACTCGTTGCACTGCACAACCACAGAATATCCCGAGCTGGAAGGGATCCACAAGAATCCTCAAGCCCAACTCCACACAGGACCACCCAAAAACCTCTTCTTGGAGGCACACAGGGATAAAGTGACAGGGCCTGGACCACGTGTGAACAAGGGAAATGCTGACGGCGGTCTGAGCATGCTTTTTAGTCTAACAAATTACGTTTAGGAGCCTATGCTTCTGAAAGATCAGATCCCATTAATTCTATGACATAATTTAAAGCAGGTTAAAGGAAAATTAAATTTCACTGAATAATGACGTTCGGTTCTTGCATAAAAGCATCTTCATTTATGGACGGTGGATTAAGTGCATTAAGTAATCAATCCCTAGTTGATTTGCCTTAGCTTTACCTTGTGTCCCTGCGTACCTTCATTTATATTAGCAAATAGTAGCTGTCATCAGACCGGGCCAAGATGCAAATTCTGGGCGCTAAGAGGAAGCTTGGATTTTCAACTCAACCAAGCACAAACTCTTCTGCTTCTGTCTCAGCCCTGCTTTTGCATCAGCAGGTGAGCAGAGATCCATATTTCATTCTTACCTTGTCCAAGCCAATTCAGTGTCTCCGGACCTGACTGGCATGCCAAGCAACTTCTGCTTCCCATCCCCAATTGTGCCTGGTAAAAGAATTCCCCAATGCAAGGCTACGGCCGCTTTCTTGACCTAAATTCATTCAATCCGCCCCAGAAGGTCACAGATTGTATTGGCAGAGGACGTATTGTATATATTCAAAAGGAGGCTGGGATCACAGAAAAACACCGGAGATTACAGAGGTTTTTCTACGTCCTGAATAAAGATTAAGCAGCAGGTTGGTACCTCGGCGGTCGGGGACTGTAACGAAATGCAGAACAAGTTTTTTTTAAATATCACTACTGGAAGGGAACCAAATCAGACATCTGACTTTCAACGAGAAAAAAAAAACGGCCTTGTTTAAAGTCTTTTCAATATTTAATTTATCTTTTTTTTTTCCCCTTTTCTTGTACCGGCTTCAGTTCTTCAGTTGGTATTAACGTGAAAATCCTTCATTCACTTCTATTTTCTTGTGAGTTTGTTTTCTTGTTTTTTTTTTTTTTTTAATTATTTATTTTTATTTTTATTTTTACCTGGGCCAGATTCTCCCTGTGTTATGTCATTGTGATTTCAGAGTAATCAGGAGGACTCCTTCTAGATTTACACTAATTTAAATGTTATCCTAGGGAGATGCTTTTGGGTTTGCTCTCGTTTTTTTCGCCTGTAAAAGACCCTGTAAGTCTTCATGTTTTTTCTTTCATTTTGGTCTGCATCTTACTGGGCAGATCTTGAAATCCCTTTCTCCTGTGCCTAAGTGATATAATAAAAACTAATAAGCATCCACAAGGATATTTGAGGTTTTCCCTGGTGAGCCATGACAGAGAAGTTTTATTTAGAAGAGAAAGAAACTAACTAAAACAGGCTGCAGCTCTTTGAATACCTAGAATTAGTCACCTGTTTTGTTTTTTACCTGGGTAAATGACCTGATTTTCAGTCATTTGGTAGCACATAAAGCTGTCGGCACCTAAGTACATAAAGTACTAATTACCAATAATTGTATTTATAAGTACATAAAGCACCAGTTACCAATGGGCAGGTGTCTTTTTTACGTAGGCATTTGGAAATAAAAAATTAGGCTGAAATAATCCTCCTCATCATTTCATTTACAGGTGAACACCAAAAGCACCGGATGAAGGTGGTTATTTGAGCCAAAAGGGGTGATTCAGCTTGTTAACGGATTAATCCAGCTCCTTTTTAATTAGAAAGTCTTTCACCATTTCCCCCTCCGAAGCAGCTTTCCAACGGCAGGTTTATTGCAGGAGGAACCCGTCAGTGGCAGGAAGGAACTGACCATGGCACCGAACAGAATTTATCAGAGATTTCACGAGGAAAAAGTCTGCCCGTGCAATTCTAATGGGATGTACATGCAGCGGTGGGTGGACGTAAAAAATTTCAATTGATTTACATCAAATTGAATTTTGTACACACCCAGATCTAAACGCTTATCCGCTCTATCTTGGAATTTGGTACAAACAAATGTCCTCTGAAACTTGTGGTTCGTGAAGAGGTTCAGAGATGATTGACTTTTATGGGTATTGTTTTATCCTAACCAACCCTTCCGTCCCTAAATATTAATCTCAAACTTTTTTGTGTGGTTGCTGCTCAAGCGAATATTTCATTTGAAAGTCCCTTTAGCAACACGGAGAGGAATTGAGAGCTGAGCTCCCTCTTTGTGCCTAACCAACTCCTTCTGCCACAGAATCTTATTAGCAACCCCCTCGAGGAGCAGCTCTCGTTTGTCTTGGGGAGAAAAACAAAGTTCTTGTACACTCAGCGATAATGGTTTAGTTACATGCCTCATTTTATGAAGGGCATTATCTCTAATACGTGTCATTTCAGGACGACTGGAATATTCATTTGTTTTGATGGTGATAAATGAGTTGTAGAAAGTGACAAAGGTTTGCGATCGCTTTGTTGATCTAACCACGTTCCAAATCCGCTGAACTAAGAAAAAAAAAATCCGTCCAGTTTGATGAGGAAATAAAAAGAGCATAACTTGATGAGTATCTAAATGAATTTACCGAACTAAACCAGCTCAAGTGTGCAGCTTAGACAGGAGGCCACGTAAAATGTGCGATGCTTTCATTTTGCTTTCTGCTCGAATATAAGATTTGGAAGCTAAATGGCACCAAAAAAAAATAAATAAATGTCACAAATGCATGATGACCAGTGGAAAAGAGAGGGGCTTTTTGAGGGCAAACATGCCCGAACCCCTGGAGATGATTCGTTAGAAATGTGCCACGGGAGGATAACTGTAGCAGATTTTGTTCTACCTAATATTTGGCGGTCCTTAATGTATGATGAGAAGGTGGGAGATGGCATCTGATATGGCCAGGATTTTATTAGTCACTGCCTAGAACGTTTTCTTATTGTTCTTATGTTTTCTTATGAAATATTCTTATTTTTAAGAATTTTCTTATGATCAGCCTTGTCAAGTGGGGCTGGTGCCTCCATACTTGCATTTCTAAATGCCCATAGATGTGAGAAACGAGGGAAAACGGAGGCATTAACTCCAAGAACTTCTCCCTGGACATCGAGTGCAAAATTATAATTGGAAGAAGGAGAGAATTCCCCCTAGAAAGTGAACTGAGAAGCTGGGGAGAAGGAAGGCTGAATGTATTTAATCAAAGCAAGAGGAGGACTGTGTGAGCTAGGGGTATCAAACAGGATGTCTACATTGAGGAAAAGGACAAAAAAATGATGTGGTCCATTATTATGGGGACAGGTCCATTAAGCCTTAACAGTACGCGATGCTGCTGAGCAAATATTGGAGGAGAGAATAAATGAACATAGGAAGACAAATGGAAAAGAGGGCTTTGAAAAATGCAGTGTAGCTTTTCCGGGACAGAGAATCTGGAAAAGAAGCAGCAGATTTGCTATCAGTAAAACCTGAGTTATTTTTTATTAATTTATTAATAATTTTTATTAATCTATTATTATTTTATATTTAATTTATTAAAGCGTTTGGCACAGTGCCACATAAAGACAGCTTTAGGAAAGCAGGAGAAGAGGGGAAGCAGAATAAGAAATTTTGTGCTTTTCTTTAAACAACAGCACTGAAATAGGAGGGAAACTTGGCAAAAGATTCAGTGATTCGTAATTTTTGGTTTCGGTGGGCGTCTGTGTTAAATTTAAATGTGAAGAACGAGGAAGAGTAGGAAAACCGGGCTGCTGGATCTGAATTCCCCGAGCAAGGGCAGGTCTCAGTGCCACGTGCGCACCGTAATGCTTTGTGACAGCAACAGAAATGACGGTCGAACACTGATTTTCCACATTCAGCCAGCGAACTGATCACATCACAGTTATTATAGCTAACGCGCGTTACTGTATTCTCCTCGTTTGTCACCGTCAGTTGTTGTCCCCCATCTAACACGCGGTGGTTTAGTTCTGTTCCTAACGCTTCTAACGCTGGATAATCTGCCATTTTCCTAAGCAATCTCTCGAAGTGCTTTACAGTTGCTCGCACATCATCTCACGCTCTATCTGTTTTGCAGACCTCTAAAAAATTTGGAGGAAAGGGAGCTCTCTCAACCATAAAGCAACCAGATCGCTTCCTCAGCAGCCCGGCACCCAGCCGGGACCGGCAGGACACAATCTGCTCACCCTGGGGGAAGAGGAAATCCACGGAATTTGTGTTTCACCTCAAAGTAAAGGGAAAAAATCTAACACACAAACTCCTCCATCCCAACCCCCGGAGAGCTATGAAGTGCCCATTCTGCTCTGGACTTTTTATTATGCAACGCAATTACTTTTGTCAGGAAATTTAGCACTTCACCCGATTCGAAGAAAAAATGGGTGAGTATTCTTAATAATTAAAAAAAATGACATCCCTTTAAAAAATGTCACCAACTTTATTACACTGAATTGGCATTCACAGTCAATTAGCTACCTACAGAAAGAAAATATCTTTAGCTTTAACTGGAATCTGCTTGCTTTGAGAAGGAGAGAGGCAGGACACGAGCTCGTTGAATAACTAATGCTGAAGGTTTGCCGAAAGGTCTTGTGGAAAGCTTTTATCCATCCGATTAGAGTCTAAGTCCACCCGATAAAAGCCACAGCTTCAGATTCTTCTGTATTTAGGAACTTGGCTGCTGGCGACATGCTAAATTCAGGAGCCTAAGCCCCACTATGCTTCTGACCAGCATGCGTGGCTAGGCAAGGTTTGTATTCCTTGCACACCCTTGGGTAAAATCCTTGTTGGTATTGACCAAGTTTTTGCAGATGAATTTAACATTTGATGGGCATATAGCAGGTAAGCATTAGGTACAGGAGCTGCCACAGTACATCATATTGCAGGGATGTTTTTTTTCCATCTGATCTCTTCAAGCAACCCATCCGTGAACTGAGATTCAAGAGCTAAAAGAGGTGCTCAGCTGTCAGCTTTTAGCTTGGCTCCGTGCACATGTTGGTCCAACTCTCAATTATTCGCTAATCTAGAAGACCTATGAAGGAGGTGGATCTGACCTTTGAAAATAATCCTCTTAAAGAGGATTGTGAAGACGGAATATGAACCCGACTTCCTTGACCCGGTTTCATCAGCAAACGCTGATTCATTGAAATTGAAACATTTTGCAGAAAATAGAGCAGTTTCGATGGAAATTTCCCTGATTCCCAGGCAGGAGCCTGGGGGAACTGGCTGCTTTTAGAGCAGCTCTGCTCTCCCTCACTCCAGGACATCCCCACCCACACCTTGCAGGTAGATCCTTCCTGATCAAACGAACTTCAGTGGGAACTGCCCCTTGAGATAACCTTTTAATTTTGCTAACAGCTTTCTCCGTATGGCTACTGCATGATTATTTTAACACTTTCTCTGTAGAGTCTCATCCCGAATTCCTGTAACAAACGACTTGTAACTCGTGTGACCTTTCATAGCAATATATCACCGGTGACTGTATTAATGATATTTTATAGGCAAGGAGAGATTTAGCGTATCAGGCTGTCTGCAGAATTTAGTGCAGAGTGCTTTCAGTCCAAGTAAATGGCAAGACTGGACCCAAATTATGCCCACGTACACATATAATATACGAGAAATCTTAAAGGCGTTTGGATACATTCAAGGAAGATGAACCCTGCACTGATTAAACTGCAATAAACCAGCAATTACTGGGCATGGCACTCCTTGGAGAGGGGAAAAAGTCTTGGCTGTAAGAGCGGGTTTAGAGCAAAATAGACCAGTTGTGAGCTAGTTGCCAAGAGCTGAGTCTGAAATCAACCCCGTTTAAATGATGACTGTGAGAATTTAAGCCTTATGGTTATTTGCACGACACTTCTTGTCTTGGGCTTGCTCCTGATGCTTTGCTACTGAAAACGGGGAGGAAATGATAGATCTGTGTCCGGCCTGGATGCAATCCTTGCAGAATGGACTAGGGACTGCTGCCACCACGTCCCCGCCAGCTGCACCGTGCTCTCGAGGGGGGGCACAGGGTGCACAGAGCCCGTCGTGCGTGTATCTCGCAGGCTGCCATCCCAAATCCGGGGAGGTGGCTTTTCCTGTGTGCGTTTAATGAGCTGCCGCTGATGCTGCGCCTTCCTGCCTCTCCCCTTTTCTCTCTCGAAGAGGCCATCAAGGCCGACGAAGAGCAGGACTTGACGAGTCACCTAATCAGAGCGCCGAAAAGGTCAGAGCCGTGGCGGGAGAGCGTTGGCTTTCACAGGCTGTCACCGAAGGAGCCGCGGCGTTGGAACGTTACGGAGGGAATTCAGCCCAAATCGGAAAGGGAAATCCGAATCGCCTCCTCACTCTAGGTGCTGGCAGGCGGTGTTTTGTCCTTCCTGACTGTGTTTCAGCTTTTCCAAAAACCTCTGTTGAAATAAACGCCCTCTGTTTTTTTTTTCCGCAAGCTGCCGGGATCACAAAATGTCCGTCCCGGGCTCCCCCGTCTTCCACCTTCTTGGGGTGGAAGCTTTTATCAGACGGTGTGTGAGTAACATTGAGGGCTGGAGTGGCTCCTCGTAGCCTGTTAGCCCTCACTAACATTCTTCTCCATCAACAGCTTCTTGACGAGGCTGTGACTTGAATTTCAAAGAGCCCGGTGACTGTGCTGTTTGCTTTGCCGAGATGGTTTTATTAGCGCTGCAGGATGAGGGGTAGGATCTTCAGAGGATTTTTTTTTGCCATCCAGGCCGGATGAGTGGAGCGGATTGAGGAACGAGCACTTCTGGAGTCCCTCGTTTGCTGTTCGGAGTCCTGAGGTTCAGTACATCACTCACCAGGTTCGAATTACCGAAGATGTAGTCTCTGTCATTTAGAGAATTTAATGTCTATCAAGATGGACAGTGTTTCACTCTGGTGATGTATGCCTGCACCTCCGTTTTGCCATCACTTATTTAAGAACAAACAAAAACCCCAAACAGACAAAAAACCCTGATATCCTCCTGACTCAAAATAAATAAATAAATAAATAAATAAATAAATAAATCCACTGCTATGGTTTTGAAATGGCATTTCTTAAAAATAAATAACCCTACTGGTTTGGCTGATTGGCAAAAATGTCTTGTCTACCCATTTTGCTATGCCAGGCAGCTCCATCTCTCCCTGCTTTTTCCTTTCGCCTGCAAGTAGCCCCGGGAGGACAAGTGCCAGCCCCTTGCTTGGGTTTCTTCTGCAGGACCAAGAGATGAGATCCGTGGAGAAAGCTCGCCATGTGATATGGCATGGCTCTGCTGCACCACGTTTCGCTGAGCCTGGATCCATCCCTTCCTTTCTCAAACAAGGAGATTTTAAGTTCCTCTTCCCCCAGTACCTCCTGCAGAGAACCCCAGTGGCAGTATTCCTTCAAATCCTTTTTTCGCGCAAAGATTTATTTCACAAATTTATGAAAGGAAGAAAGGAATGAGATCCTTACTGCAGCCTGGGGCTGCTCCAGGCCACGGCAATGCAAGGACCAGCTGGGCTCTGCTTTGGGCAGGGTGTGCGCAGGCTCTCTGCATCGCCCCGAAGTCATCTGTCGAGGCTCAGCACCCCTGTGCAGCCCTGTCACAGCACCAGCGGGGGTGGGAATTGAGGGAGCTGTGGGATTTGGGAACTCTGATGCTGGGTGACCCTTCCTCTGGCATCCCCATCCCCATCCGGGGGATGAGTGGTGTCTTTGATCTGTTACGTCTGGGCAGGAGAAAGGGGGTGAAAAAGCAATTTGCTACACATGCCCAGGCTTTGAAAAAAAACAAACCAACAACATCGCATTTGGGATTTATTCAAATAAACCAAAACATCAGAAAGAAATGTAAGGCTCCAGAGTTCACTTTGCATGATTAATACTTCTGAATATTTGCGTTTAACTTCCCAAGAAATGAGAACCTTTAGTTTCCCGTTAGATAGCCGCTGCGCGATGAAAGATGCTGAAATTGGATGTTACAGGTCATGGAATTGTATTTATGTACCCATTTCATGCTTCAGAAAGCCGGCCGCTTAAAATGTAAGCCTTGATTACGGGAGAATGCTGCCTATCAAAATAAATAAATAAAGGGGCTGCTCTTCCTCTCCCTGGCAGGGGGAGGACGTGGACGTGGAGGCAAACGAGGAGAAGTAGCATCCAAATGTCAGCTGGGGTCTTTAGTTTGTTCCCATTGCCACTGCTGCTACAAATTTTTACAGAGACCAAGCCTTTTGGGATGGTGTTACGGCTCCGCGAGAGTGTGTGGTGCTCATGAAATGGGATGGAGAAATACCTGACTTATTGTCGAACCTCTGTGAATTACTTCCTAGGGTCTGGGTTGGCAGTACTTCGCCGTAATATTGGCCACGTCTTCATTTGATCACACTTGCTGTGCTTTCTTTCCCAATTTTGTGCGATTTCAGGTTCCTGAAAATTTCTTCGAAGCAAGGATATCAAACCAGGTGGTTATC
The DNA here is from genome assembly GCF_964211835.1 of Anser anser. NCBI lineage: Eukaryota > Metazoa > Chordata > Aves > Anseriformes > Anatidae > Anser > Anser anser. The sequence continues at coordinate 15,578,055 of NC_139731.1, read as the reverse complement.
TCGACATTGAAATGTATCGGGCAAAAGCACGCCACTTTTAAAGTAGGATAATCTTTAGCTTGAAACTTATTTTTGTCTTAGGAAAGGCATCTTTGGAAACGATCGCATACAAAGGCCTTAAAGGGAGGTTAAAAAATGCTAAAATACAAAATCAGCTGAAAACTTAACAGCTTGCTCGTCGGCATATGGATGAGGAGGAACAATGAGTGAAGAGCCTGGCTCATTCTTTTAAGAGGTTTACCCAGAGAGACCCGCCGGCACCGTCTGGAATCCCTAATGCAATCAGCATCCTCAGCCCTGCCTTTCAGCCTGCTTCTGGAAGTGGGATAAACTCAGAAAGCAAAATGTCTTTTATTTTCCCCTCTGACAGCAGTCCGAAACTCTCCTTCAGAAGGATCCCAGCTCCATTTAGCGACTGTGGATTGAGTTTTCCTGGCTGGTGTCCCCCGTGTCCTGTGATGCTCAAGGTCTTGCTTTGCTGGGAGGCGCTGGTGTCAGGTTTGCTTTTTGCCAAAGAACGTGCCTGGGGGTTGGATTTTAATGTGAGAGGTTTCTTTTAATGTTCCTTTCTCTTCTGAAAACGGTAAAGGCTCTGAAGAAAAACGATGCCACACAGTGTCGAAACGGGAAAAAAAATGACTTCTGTATCTACTTGGGTTATGCGTCTGATATTATTCACCACGTAACTTCATCACCATCTCATCTTTCCCCAAAAAGTGGTCTACCACTGCTGTGATTTATTTCTGAATCAAAAATCATTAAAAAAAAATAAAGGAAGGGATATAACAAGGACATTCAGAATACGAAACAAAGTGCTGCAATATCTGACGCCTACCAAGAACATCCCCTTGAAATTATGAGAATTCCTCTCCTTTTAGGTAACAGAAACGGTCCCATTGGTGTCCCAAGGCTGGAAACCTTGAGAAAATGTCAAATCCCAAATCTCCAGGCAGGGATGAGCAAGAAATCTTTATTTTTTTTTGCAATAATTTGGAGTTCTGTTTAATAAGCATCTTGCCAAAGACGTATATTTGAGGGGTGATCATGCTGTGATGAAAAGGGGAAAAGTGATTTCTTGCTTCTTGTTGCTCTGCTCCTTGTGGCTCACTTTTGTCCTTGCTTTTTCCTTTGGCCTGCTCAAGTTGTGTTTCAGAAGTCCACGAGCATTTCCATCCCAAACTATTGGAAGAAGCTGATGCAGGAGATGGGGTTTCTTGTTATTTTTGAGACACGGATAGCAACCCTGAGGCTACTGCTGGGAATTGCTTGAGTCGACGTTTTTTGCTGACCAAGGTTTGCCTTGCTTTCTCTGAATTCCCCTCCAGGGCTGAAATAAACCAAAAGAAAACTGGTAAAAAGAAAATAAAGAATATGTGATGAGGAATTTTGGTGGGGGGGAGAAGAAAGGAGAAGGAAAGAATGAAAGGAACAAAACCCTCCAAAACCAAAATCAAAAAGGTATTTATTTCCAAACTGAAAACATTATTTGTTTATTTATTTATTTCTGAAAAGGCTTCCTTTGGAGAATGACAACGGACAGCACGAATGGCCAAAGGATGGATTCATTTCCGAGTTACTTCTCTGTGAGCAATTGAGAAAGCATGGACAGCACGGTACAGAAACAAAAATGTTTGACGTTGGAAGAAGCGCAAGAAGGTTACAAGAAAAAGGACGGCTTCTCCCGAGAGTAGGACGCTGGTAGGATTTAGAAAGCACCAGAATAAACTACAATTTCTGCCTGAGTTGAGCGACGACTGATTTGCTTGTTGTGCAGGAGTGCTTATCATCCAGAGGCAGAAGACGTGCATGATTTTCCTGCTTTTGTGTGCTGTGTGCACTACGGAAACACCATTATTTTTCAGGACCGGGGCGCTGCACAGGTGCTGATCCCGTTGATGAACCACAGAGCCCTAGGTGCCCACGTGTGGATTGTCATGGTGATGGTTATTCGAAAAAGGTCTGACCTCCTGCATCACCAAAAATGCTTTGCCTTGCCCATGACCTTCACCTATTAATATTTCCAGTGCCTACCAAAAAGTTAGAGTAAATCTACCATCACTTAGGGAATTAATTAATTGCTTATTGTTATTAACAATTTATATGTTGGTAGAGTCTCCAAGCTTGCCTGAATCATGGATTAGTTCTCCATCATGTTGAGCACACGAGACAAAGATGGTGCTGTCACGAGGGATTTATAGTTTGGATAATCTAAGTATGCATTGTCCTACAAAGCAATTTTTCATTCGTGCCCTTCGTTACTGCTCAATAAGAGGCATTTAAGAGCAATAACACCCCGTCACCAGGAGCGAAGTTAATAGGGGCGATGAATGATCTTATGATCGCATCTTCTGACTTCTGAATTTATGATGTAGAAGAAATTCTTCACCGAAGCATGTCGATAGAGGTGACATGTTTCCCTTCCAAATCCGACCCGCAGTAGCTCCTTACCTTCCAGAGCTGTGGACACCTAAAAATGCAGCGGGGCGCTTGACTGATGTGTGCAATTGTGAGGCTGCGCGTCTTGGGCAAATGCATTATAGCAAATCCATAGGACGGCAACAAAAATGATGAATGGATGAGATGGTTATTTATGAGCCAAGTGCACCAGAAGATAAATATCCGCGTGGTAGCTTGATTAAATGGTCTCTAAACAGTGTAAGTGGAGGATGATGTATTTCGGGAAGGAGGGGCTGCACGAAAATGAAGAGGTGATATTGTCTTCGGTGTAGCGTTTACGGGGACAATAAATGGGTATGGTGCTGGGCTCTGTATGACGAGGAAGTGAAAATGAAGCAGTGTGGAGTGGTTGCTTTGCGAGTGGCGCTATGGCCTTTATGACCCAGGAAGGGATGGACTAGCACGAAACGGTTATGTCCCCTTCCCTCCCCCATGGTAGAGCAAATGGGAGATGTTTGGGGCTCTGTCACTTCACAGGGATTACGGCAGCTGATGTGAAGACAATTAATTTAAAAGGCTAAGTCATGGACAGTCAAGTCATGGATAACTTGTCTTTCAAAATACTGAAACACGGATTAACCAAAGAACTGTGGTTTGCACTACATAAAGTATATGCTTTGAATAATAAGTCAGGGTGTCATTTTCCTAGACTATAAAACCTCAAAATGTCAATACCTTATGACCTAGTAGAGTTAAAGAAGTTAAGATGTCATTGGTATGATGAAGAGGATGAAGGATGGCCATTACAAGGAGGGGAGAAAAGAAAAAGGACGCAGTTCAGAGAGGAGTGACATTAATGTATGGGCAGATTAAAACAAAAATAAAAAGAAAAAAAAATCGCTGTACACAGTTAACTCCAGGAGGTCTCTGAAGGTCCCCAAATGTCTCTAAATGCCCTGTCTGCATGGGGTGACAAGACAATTCCTTCTGCTTTATATTTGTTGTCTGCCCTTGCCTCCTAACTAAATGTTTATTTTCTCCTTTCCCCCTTCCTAGTTCTCCTCTCTAGAAACTTCTCTTCCCATGCAATGTCCGTGATGGTGATGGACCTGATCCTGGTAGAGGATATCTGGGTATATTAGAAGGCAATTAACAAACTGTGAGTAAGCAACAGCTCTAAATTTGCATCGAGTTATAAAATGTGTCCTTTTCATGTCTGTTTTATTTGCTGGACCATCTTTAGTTAAATGATTTAGGATCAGAGCTGGGTCTCTTAATTTTAGTCCAGCTTTTACAGGACATCAGCTTCTGCTACGACATACCTAAAAATGTTCTTTTTATTTATTCCTCATTTCTATCTGCTAAAAAAAATAAAATAAAAAACAACTTGGAACAAAATGAGAGGAACGTGTTTATCGTCACGAGGAATCTAATTCAGCAGCGGCTTTGGAAAATGATGCTGGCACAAACTCTGGCAGTGAGTAGGATGGTCTTGATCACGAGACTGCTGATAAAAAACCTGTGGCAGTTTGAAGGCATGAACAATGCACTCTTAGATGGCCCAGGAATTTAAAAGGAGAACAAAAGCTTGGAAAAAAAAAAAATACTGAACTCTTCTGCCTTTGTGGCTTTGTTGGAGTTGGTACAGAATATGTCCTGCACGAGAGCCAAGTGGCCTGCTTACGCCATCCGACGAGGTGCTGGGAGGTGGAGCAGGAAACTGAGGCTTTGGTTTCCTTTCTGTCTTCCTAACCAAAATTTGGGATTGCTTCTCCTCTACCCTGCGTTACCCCCGAGGCGGCGGGGGACATGGCAGCCCTGTAAGGCTTCCCGTGGTTGGCAATGCAGTGAATTTCTGTAACTGCTGTCCCGCTCAAGTATTCTAAATTACTGCACGAATTTTGAGGAATTTTGGCCTAAAGGATGATTTTTGGAAAGTTACAACTGCCGAATGAGAGTGCTTAGAAGGGAATTGTCGCCTCGGTTTGTGCTTGGTGGCAACGACTTGGTTACCTGTGAGGTTCCTGCAAGGAACGGCACCTAATTTTTGCAGGAGAACAGCAGAATGTGTCCTTTTAAATCTCAGCTTGGTAGAACCGACCTCTTTTTAGGCTCAAATTAGAGACGATTTATCTGGGAAAAAGTTATTGCAAGAGGTGAACTGGGAAGGAAGTAATAAAAAATGGTGTGGTAAAAATCACATTTCTTACAACCGACACAAACTTAGCAAACAGACAGATTATTGACACAGTATGGAGGTTTAGTGATGGATTTTCTATTTCCATCCCGGATGCATTTTCTGTTTAAAATTAAATTTCGATTTGCCTGCGATTGATTTGATTTGAAACCAGCTTCGGAAAAACGAACTTTGACTTTGTAAATAGAAATCCAGCCGGCTGAGGCTTACCTGCTGCTGCCTTAGTAGCAATATAACCAGCAAACACCAGCATAGTTTTAGGTACTCCTTAGTGTTTGTTCCTAAACTTTTATGATCAGCAGCAGTGGACGATCAGTCTGCCGATGGGTGATGGGTGACATTCAGGTGCTAACCACAGCCGTGAATGGAAAGGGTCTTTTCTTTTGGAAATACCTTGTTTTTTTTACACTTCCTGACGCTTCCTACCTCTGCTAACTTCATTGGAGCTAAATATAAGGAGACAGACTGGCGTATAATTCATCACTGCCGTGCCCAGCGTGCACCTAAATTTGCTTCTTTGACTGATTTTCGGGCTTCCACCTGCGAGGAAGCCCCTAGCAGTACATCCTTCATTGCAGACAAGTCGCTGAGCGACCAAACCCGGCTTTAAATAACATCGTTATATTTAAAATCAGCGTCTGGAGATCGGTGCAGAGCGAAACTTCCACGTTGTGGTGGGCTCCGGCAGCACCTCCGATGAAAGGATGGCCTAATGGTGAATCTCTCTGCGCAAAATGAAAAATGGGCTGAATCTGATGAACTGAAAACTAAATGGGCTTCATCCTGAGTGCCCAGAGGCCTGCAGCACGTTAGGCTCCTCGCAATAGGCACGGTCGTAACCCCCATGTAAAAGGACTTCATAGAGGCTTCGAAAACCATCACGGGAGATGGGGAAGAAAGACGTTCAGATCCCAATTCACCTTTTTGTTTTATAGATAGCTGCATAGATAGGAAGAATTCAGAGCATCAGGCTATAGGAACATACCCGTTCCTGAGGGGGTGGGAGTAGGCCCCGAGGCCCTGCTCCTGCGCTGCAGCGAGGCACCACAGAGCAGGAGCCCACTCCAGCATGAGGTAACGAAGGGGTTATAACTCGTTGCCTCGTGGTTAAAACACCACAAAAGAGCATCCCTGGCTTCTGGCCTCTTCCTTCAGGCTCATATTTGCTGGAGGGCAGTCCCTGGAGAACGTTGTGGACCCACCTCAACCAAATCGGGGCTGCAAACCAGGCGTATTTTACCTCGTGCTTTCTGGCAGGCTCAGGAGTTTAATTTTTTCCCCATCTAAGGGGCTGGCTTTAGAGATGAGATCCAGGGGATGCCCCTCCGGAGCAGGCTAGAGCTGCTTTACATCTGTGCTCGGGGGCTCCCAGCTTTCCCTGCACGTTGTGCGGGAGCTCGGCTGCCTGCCGCAGGATTTGGTTTCCACTCAGGGGGCCGAAGCCTTTCCAAGTTATTAAAAAGATTTTTGATCGTTCCTGGCCCTGACGGTTTTGCAGCTGAAAATCCGGGGAGATGATAGGTGAACAAACTGTTCTCTGCAGTAAAGCTCCTGCTTCCTTTCGTGTCCCACTGCACACACGCTCAGTAAACAACCAGGACAGCGAGGAGGGTTACCAGGGGATGCTGTTCTTGCAGGGCGTTTAATATTGTATGAAAACCCTCGGTTCTCCATCGTATTTTGCAGCAGAAGATATTAAGGACTTTTATCCATTCCCTTATATTCCTCCTATTATTATTCTTGACTGTTATGCCTAGTTTAAGTTTAAAAGATTTAGCAGAGAGGCTTTAATATTATTTAAACAGATTACTTGATTTTAATCTTAAAAAAAAATAAAATTAAATTAAAAAATCAATGCAAGGGATAAATCCTAGAACTGAGACTAAATTCGTACATAATTCCAGGTACTCCTGGGACGGCGGTAGAAGTAGGATCTGCCTTAAGGCAGGAGGAAATGCAAGGATGCAAGGTCTTTACGGGAGCAATTTTGCATCAGAAACACTTGATCCAAAGCCAGATAAACGCGAAGGCAAGTCATTAAACTTTGAATTACAGCCCAGTGTATGCGGTTCTTATGCAGAGGTATCTTTTTCTACTAAAAATTTACTAATTTACTAAACTAACTAGGACTTATCCTGTATAATTACCAGATTATTGTTATAATTGTGTCAATAATTTAAGGCATTTACACTGAATTGCCAATTAATCAGGTAACCGCACTGCTAAAGACGTGAAATGATGAGTTTAGCACACGAAATTCATGGTTAACTCCTGCAAACGCTGACTGGGAAAGTGCAGAAGAGATGACTTTTCCTTAGTGACCTTGTAATCGAAATATAGACTCTTCCGGGCTCCTGTACTAGTGGGTATGGGGTTGGCTCCCTTCCCAGATGAAGCACTGCTCTCGGGAGATCTGGGTTTGATTTCTGCTCCCATCCCAGGTTTGCCAAGTGCTATTGGCTAAGTAATTTCACCTCTCTGACCCTCGTTTTTTTTTTTTCCTGTGAAAACTGGAGTAACAATAGTACCGATACTGATTGCTGTTATTAATCATCTAGGTTCTTGGGATGAAAAACATTGTAAGAAGGGGATCCAGTGAGATTTATGGTAAAATTCACTTAGAGCTTGAATTAGGAAATTATTAAGTGCGGCTTCAATGGAATGTTCTCATTCATTTGAACATAAAGCAATACCTGAATGTCATTTTTTTTTCTCTTTAATAGAAAACCCACAAACAAAAGAGGAAGGAAGAAGTAGAGCCAGCTTGCTCCCAGCCAGCCTAGGGAACATGTTGTGAAAAAGTTGTGTCTGCTGGCACTCAAATGCAAGCAGGTTTTCTTGATAGCCAGCTGGCTTTGTTGGAACGGGTGTTATGGTTAAGGATCGTAGTCTCCTAAAGCCTTGAAAGGTGGAAAATTTAGCCTTTCTTCTGCATTTCTCTGTATTTCAGACTGCAGTTTAGCTGGCATCACCTGTACCTGTACTAACACGTTTCACTGAAGGATGCTCCTTTTCAGCAGGCTGTGTGCTGGAAGTTCTGGGTTATGAGCTTCACAGATGAAATGAGCAGGTAAGAATGTAGCAAATGTCAAAAGGAAAGCCTCAAAAAATGCGTTTCGACACATACTGTGTGATTTTGAAGTGGTTATCGCTGTCTTACCATTATACTTGGTGTTCGGTCCTTGGCAAATTTTCCAGCACTTGCTGGAAGCTCAGTTTCTTTCGGAAACTTGTCTGCCTCCGTTTGATTTAAATAGAGCTGCACCTCACTGTTCATCACTGTTGCAAACTCACTTTTTAAAGTTCGCAAGAGAGCTGCCATTCGCCAGGAGCTCTGCTCTTCATCATGATCCCGAATGCGCCCATTAGGCTTAGGATAGGAAAAAAAAAACAACTTAAATGACCTAAATTTCAGGACCGAGAGCCAGGAAATTATTAAACAAGCTGTTCTGTTGATTAATGGAAAAAAAAAAAAAAAGAATACTTGTCACAATCAGGTAGGTCAGCTGATGGGCAGAAAAGATATGGGGATGGCTTAGCAAGTTATTTCTCTCTCCAAAACTAATGTCAAACAATATGGCATTATTATATTCACCTTTCTAAAAGCTTCACGCATTTTACCAGCCATGCATATTTTCTTCTCCATTTAATGCACCATCTGGTTTTGAAAACATCATCAGTGTTTGTTGCAGAGAATTACGTTTATATTTTTCATCCTAAGTGTGGGTTTTCCACATCTGCAGAGAAGTAGTGGAAAAGAGGCGAAGGCAGGAGGAGAGAAGAAAAGTTAGCACTTCATCTTCCCTGACTGAGCTCCGGCTCTCCCACTTTCTATTTATTTTTCCCCCCAAGTGCACAAATTGGTGGGGGAATTTTCAACTGCGTTAGCGGGAGCGCTTCTTCCAGTGAAATGAAATACTTTCAGAGCAGGAAAACTGCAACTTCCAAACGTAGCCAGCTACAAGACGAATTAAATTGTTCATTAAGGCTTTAATCTGGGGTTTTTACAACGGCGTACAGTTTCAGTAGCACAACACGGGCTGCATCCGTGGTCGGAAGAAAAGCTGTCAGAGAATACTGCTGAGCAACGCACTCTCTGCATCGCCACCTCCCGAAGGAGAAGGAAATGAGAACCTTTGCAAATTTTGCCAAGCTGGTAGGGGAAAGTGATGCAAAAGTTCACGGTTTTGGCAGCAAAATCTAATTAGCTGCAAACCTCATCTCTCAAGCACTCAGGCAGCTTCGAGATGATTCAAGGGCACTACTGCTGCTGAGTGTCAGGAGGAGCACTTCTGGCTAAAAAAATAGCTCCGTGCCAAGTGTCTCTCCTCAGGAAGAGGACTTTGGCTGGTGTTTTGCTCAGGAAATGCATAGGGTTAAAAGGATGAGCTTGCAGAAAGGCTCCAAAGAGGAAGTTTCCAATTCTGGAGAAGAGTGTGTAATTATCATGACTTTGATCGAAGCAATCAAGGCAGAGTTTTGCTTCCTGAATGCTCTTGAATGAAAAAGTTGGCTTGGCCCTTCATATTTTTTGATTTTTTTTATTTTTTAGATTTTATTTTCAGTGGGAAACGATAAACATTCAGAGAGCGAACATCTCCTGGCAGTACCTGAGGTGGATATTCCAGCACTGCGTGGCCGTGGTGGGATTCATTAAGTACTTTCCTGTAAAACAACCTGCAAATCCTTTGACCCAAAGCTGCTACTGTGCATCAAAGCTGAGTTGTTAAGATATCTTCTGGAATGGGGATGGTTTGCCGCGACTGCCATCAGAAATGTGAGCAAATCTTCTGGGAGGCATTCTGAAATGGTCCATTTAATTCTCAAATATCCCGTACCATCTAGAGCAGTGCTTGAGAGTGTCTGGGGAATTGCTGGCTCCGCTTTTCAGAAACTAGGTCTGCTTGTGTGTTCAGCTCCTCAGAAACAAGCGACAGGCATCTTGTGGCGTTGGGGCTAAAGAGTAAATTTGTGCAGCAGCACAAAAGTTGTTAAACAGAGTGATTTCTTTAAAGGCTGTGGTGGTGGTACTCAATATCCTGAACTACAGTAAAACTGTAGCCTGAAAATGTGACTTATTGCAGACGGAGTATCATGAGATAGCCTGAAAAAGAAAAAGAAGGAAAAGGAAAAGGAAAAGGAAAAGGAAAAGGAAAAGGAAAAGGAAAAGGAAAAGGAAAAGAGAAAAGGAAAAGGAGGAAAAGGAAAAGGAAAAGGAAAAGGAAAAGGAAAAGGAAAAGGAAAAGGAAAAGGAAAAGGAAAAGGAAAAGGAAAAGGAAAAGGAAAAGGAAAAGGAAAAGGAAAAAGAAAAAAAAGAAAAGAAAGAAAAAAGAAAAAGAAAAAGAAAAAGAAAAAGAAAAAGAAAAAGAAAAAGAAAAAAGAAAAAAAGAAAAAGAAAAAGAAAAAGAAAAAGAAAAAGAAAAAGAAAAAGAAAAAGAAAAAGAAAAAGAGAAAAAGAAAAAGAAAAAGAAAAAGAAAAAGAAAAAGAAAAAGAAAAAGAAAAAGAAAAAGAAAAAGAAAAAGAAAAAGAAAAAGAAAAAGAAAAAGAAAAAAAAAGAAAAGAAAAAGAAAAAGAAAAAGAAAAAGAAAAAGAAAAAGAAAAAGAAAAAGAAAAAGAAAAAGAAAAAGAAAAAGAAAAAGAAAAAGAAGAAAAAGAAAAAGAAAAAAAAAGAAAAAGAAAAAGAAAAAGAAAAAGAAAAAGAAAAAGAAAAAGAAAAAGAAAAAGAAAAAGAAAAAGAAAAAGAAAAAGAAAAAAAAAAGAAAAAAAAACAGCAGACTTGGTCCTCTAAGTAAATCAAGTTCACTTCTGCAGTTACAAAAAGAGAAGAGTAGTCTAAGTGCATCAGTGAGAAATGCCCCCCCAAAATGTGTAAAAAGGTGATAAAAAGATCTGGATGGAATAAACAAGTAAGTGGCACCAGTAAGAAGACATCTTAGCACCAGCTTTTCAGCCTTTCAGGTGTCACAAAGAGGTGTTTGAAGCATTACAATGCACTGAACTAAATTCTGGTCTTTGTTAGGAGGGTGGTCCAGCAGCAAAACAGCACAAATTTTTACATAAAATTAAAATTCAATGTCTTTACCTTTATTTGTTTGTTTGTTTGAAGGGCTGCAACCATTACTGAATGTGCTTACGTGCTTGCTTATGGGGTGACATCAATTCCTTGCTGCTCTGGAGTTAAATAGGTGCCAGCTAATGAGTTATTGATCATTTGATTGAAAGTGAGGGGTTGAAGAGACCGACATCGTGGAAGGATAACCCTCTGCCTGCCGAATTCACGTAGCCATCACTCAGGGCTTATCAAAGTCAGATATCAAAAAAAAAAAACCCTTCCGAGGTCATCTAATCTGCCTGCCAATATCCCTTGTAAATATGGCTGGTCCAGAAAAAGGATAAAAAATGGTATTTGTAAAGTTGCAATGTTCCATGTGAATACATATATTTGGAAGAAATAAATGAATAAATAGGCAAAACTGAAATGAAATGGTTATATTTGACTTTCTCATTCTGTTTTCCATTCTGACTTCTGTTTTGTTACTACGCTGACCTTGTAAAAACGAGTATGTTGATTTCACAGAAAAATCTAATTTTCATTCTGTCGTTGCAGTACTCTGAATTCGGGTGGTTTGCAGTTTGCATTATGACAATCTTATTTCACCTTTGGAAAAAAAAATAATAAAGTGTAGAAATACAGCACATTTCTGTGAAAACGGAATTACTATTTTCTAGTCAGGTCCACTTAAAACCACTTCGTCTAATCTCTTTTCAAAGCCCTTTTCCAACGTGAAAGACTACGTTTTTAACCATAAGAACATTTTGAACAAGAAGCTCGTGTGTGTAAGAAGCTACAGACATTTCCTACTGAATAAGTTATGTGATTTCCTAGTTGTTTTGCCGGTTAGTACGTAGCTCCTGTGCTGACATGTAATTCATAGAGTAAGCCTGGGTACCTTTTATTTCAAGAAAAACAGGCATTTCTAGCACAGGGTGTTTCGGGCCCTTGCAGAACACCCAGAACCAATGCAGATACAGACGCTGTAGCTGATAAAAAGTCAAGAGGGCTAAATATGAACAACAAAACTCATTAGGCCTCCTGCACTTTGGTTGGAAAGCACAGGGGAAAAAATGCACAAATATATCCTCAATATTGTATTAGCATTGGATAAATAGTAAATAGGGATAGTAAAGGAAGGCAAATAAATCCAAATAGTGTCAGCTTGCTGTAGGATATGTTGCGTTTCACTCTGTGGAGTGAATGAAGAGCATGGTTAGGGCAGCAGCAGTGGGGGGATGCTCCTTGCAGGCTGGATTGCCTTGTCCAATTAGTCTCTTGTCCAAAACCGAGTGTCATCCCCCAACACGGTTCACGGTCCTTGTCCCAGCCCTGAGGGAACCCACGCTTCACTTGCTTTTCTTGTGCTTTCTTGTTTTCCCTGACAGGGAACAACCCGACTTCTGATTTACGGTGCTGTTCCAGAGGGATCTTTCTGCCCGCTCACCCTTTTAGACACGGCCCCTTCCGTCTGCTGCTTTTCTGACAGCAAGCCAGGCACCATCCCTTTTTAAAAAAATCCCCCAGGGTTTTCAACTAGCAGTTTTAAAAAAAAAAAAAAAGATCTGGAGGGAAAGGCCTTCTGCTCAATGCCTGGAGAAGCACATGAGTGCGGGGAGGCTGAAGAGAGGTTCGGGAGCAGCAGCAGACACCCCAACCCATCCCTCTCAGGAGAGGGACATCAATAAATTTATAAATTTAGGATGCTTTAGTTGTCTAGGACAACTGGATCTGTCCAAAATGGTTCAGAAAGTTGTCTTTTTTTAATATCACGGGGCTCCAACAACAGAAAAGGGACTGATATTTATTTATTTTTTTGTGTCGAGGTGTAGAGGAAGGTTCAAAAAAGCTCTGAGGAAGAAGAAACCCGACGCGTTTGTTCAGCTCCTTGGAACAAAGTATCAGCTGCTCCAGGCTGCTGAAAAACGTCGTTTTTCAGCTTTTTAAAAGGATTTATCTGCGATGTCCAATTAAAGTATACGGTCATAAAATGGCAGTTTGAGGGAGCTGATGCCTAATTCTCATGCACATTTAGTTTTCGTTTTGTTTGAACGGGTGACTGATAGAAAACAGTTCCATGAGCTTGTTTCTAACTCAGATCACCTCTAGGTATTTTTTTTTTTGATCAAGCATTGAAATATAAGCCCCTTGCATAATGCCGATGTGCCCAGGTTTTTAAGAGGAGTGGAGAGTTTGGGAAAGGAGGAGAATGGGCTCAAATTAGCCTACTGAATGATTAAATGGAAAAATAAATTAAAATTTAAAAAAAAAAAAAAAGTTAAAAATCAGGAGTTCATTTAAGCTTGCCTGCAGGCAGTTTTCTCTTGGGGGGTGTGTTATTCCGAAAGCCAATCTAGAAAGAAACACAAGCTGCTCTTGAACATCGTCTCTAGTGCGGGATGTGAGATAAACATGTGTTTGCCCGAGACTATCAGCTTGAATTTTCTCTTTTCTCTCTTAAAATGATCCTTTACTCTAGCAAGCCTACAAAAAATAAATAAAATATAAAATAAAATAAAATAAAATAAAATAAAATAAAATAAAATAAAATAAAATAAAATAAAATAAAATAAAATAAAATAAAATATTGTTTTCAGTCACTGCTAGCTCTAACTCATGGCCAGGAAGAAAAATCTCTCTTTATCTCTTTTAACTAAACAGGTAATATGAAGCTAATAAGCTTCTAACTCCATTAAATGCCTATTTACCTACCTAGAGGAAATAAATTCAGATCTAGGGTCAACTGTGATAGGTAGTTGAAGAATTATTTTTGCTCACGCTTGGTTATCTCACCTATGGGTTTAGCATAAACCCGTATCTCTCCTTGTTATTCAGAATAAGATGATTTTGCCAGGGCCAAGAGCATAAATAAAACAATTTGTGTACTGCGCTCGGGATGTCCTGGTTAAACACAGGAAAGTGTTTTTTTTTCTATTAAAATCACATTTGGTAACATCAAAAAGCTTTTTTCTAGCTTGTTTATTGAGCCAAGTGGGAAATAATCATCTCTGAGCACTTTCTGAGAGTTTCTGAGTCAGAGTCCCTTGGAAGTGCACTCAGGGTTATTTGCATTGTTTTCATCAGGGTAACGAGCTGATTGTGTTTGCCTAGCTGGAGCTTTGAACGTTATCAGTATTGAAACCTAGGAAGGCTCACTGTTCTAAGGGTGTGTGAGGATAGCTGACAACAGTTTCATCAGGAAACATCTCTGTATGCCGGATGCGCTTCATTTTCAAGCAGGGTAATTGTTTATGTCCATTAAAGATGCGATAATTTGTGTGTCTGAGGAAAGGACACCTTGCTGAAGGCCTTGGGTTGGTTAGCAAGCATTTCTGTGAATTATTTGCAATTTTGGTAGCAAAAGTCGTCATTATACGGGAAGATCATCCTAAGGTGAATCTTTCCAAACTGTTAACTTTTCCCGTCCTTTTTCCCTAAAAGGGGGACAAAAAAAATGAACGTATTAGCTGGTTCAGAGCACAAAACACTTTATAGATGGATACATCAAACCCTATGAACTGTGCGTGCCACTATCCCGAGAAATAAAACAGACTTTATAGCCCCAGAAAAAATAAGGTCATTTCCAGGCAGGTAAGGGGTATTTTACCGAAGCGTTAGCTACACAGGACTGAGGACAGGAGTGCTCTGCCCGCTATTACACTGCCTCAAGAGCACATTAGAAGAGGATGCAACTCTGCTCTCATGACATGGGAGAGCCTGCACCACTTCTGGAGCAGAGAAGCTGCAGAGCCCAGGCGAGGCTCTCCTGCTTTCTTTTTTCCTAAGAACAGCAGGTGAGACGGTGCTAAAAGCCTTTCTAAGTGCTTTTGTAGGCATCTTCTGCTTCTTCCTTACCTCCAGGGCCACGACCCTGTCAGGGAAGGAAATGAGATTTGTTTGACATGATTTGTTCCTAAGAAAAACACGATAGCTGTCTCCTTGTTTTAATCCTAAGTGTTTGGCAAAATGCTGTAACCCCGACCGTGCCCACAGCACCCTACGAAACAGCCAGGTTTTGAGGTCGGAAAGCATCAGAAAGCCCAGTTTGTCCCAGAGGATTCCTGACCCAACACATGTGATTAATACCCTCCTTTTCCCAGCCGATGCAGAGAGTCACGAGCAGCTGCTGTTGTTCTTGACCAAAGAAATGCAGTGGCTCATTTAGGAAAACAACCTTTTATTTCTCTTTCATTCAAACGGCTGCACGGCCACTGCTGAAGGAATTAACCTTGGTCCATCAGCTCTTTGCTAGGGTTTCTGCAGAGTCACACCTGCCATTTCTGTGCAAGGTCCATGCAGAATCTGTCCAAAGACTAAACACAAATTCATCTCCCCGAACCTAATATCCAGCACTTGGCACGCTCCGGGTTCCAGCTGGAATTAAGACTTGAACAGCTCTAGTGGCGATGATGGATGGTTTCCTCTTGTTAGTAAACATTTTCATTATTTTAGACCTCCCTGCAGCCCTTCACGTTGTCAGCCATGAGATATTGCCTCCCACTTGAAAGAGTGCCAGCGAAGCTTTAGGAATAGCCATTCTTCCTCCACGAGGGACACCCACAAAGGACAGGGCTAGAAAAATATATCTCCAGCGTTATGTCTCTCATCCCTGCAGCCCACGAAGGTCACTTTCTCCCCAGTCCTGTTCAACATCAGTCTGCAAAAATTGATCAGAAAGGCTGATTAAAAGTGAACCTCATTAAAGAAGCAAATACTCGGTAAATATGAGGCCATGACATTGCGTAGCTTGAGTGAGGGTACAAGCTGGCGCTTGGTCAGTTCGGTCCAAGAATCGTCCTTTGTTTTCTGTCTGATTACAAGGTGTCAGCTAAAAAATTTCCGTCCTCTCCACTTACCAAGAAATGCCACCTCACCTTGTACATACCTCTCTCACCTCTTTTCTGAACTTCAGCCATGTATTATTCAGCTATCAGTCATTCACAAACTGATTAATAAGGGCGTGCTTCGATGCAAGACATCGATAAACAAAATACATCAGCCCGCCCTCCCCTGGGTACTTCAATACTTCTCTGAAGCAATAAATCAAGGGCAAAACCTCAGTCTTTCTCTTCAGCTTCCATAATGGTCTGGGTCCAAGATGCTGAACATCCCTGGGTGAGGACTGAGAATGATCAGCTAACTTCTCAGATCAGCATGACTTTCTTTTCAAGCATAAAGCCTACTCCTTTGACCTGCCTGCCATAATGCCAACACCAGCTGGTGTCTGCGGTTCAAAACCAAGTCTCACCGACACTCCATGTTCCGTTAAATAAAGTTTCTTACCCTTTATTCCCTCTTGAGGAGAAGGTGAGGGAGGCAATGACATAGGCAGTGTCATCAGCAGGACATACTCAGGTACTCCCATGAGGAGGACGGTGTGTAATTACTACTACTTGAAAGAAAATTCATCTAAAATACATCAACATTTACCTCAGCTTTTGACTGCAAGAGGCTGCTACATCACTGCACGGCCTCTTTGTGAAAGACCAGCTCGTCTCCCAGAGGTCGGGCCCTGCAGCAGCTGGTGAGACCTAACGTTAGGTCAAGGAATTGCTCGTGAAACTTTTTACTGCTTATTTCCACAAATGGGCTTCGATGAAGCCCAGAGGAGACAAGGAGATTGCCGTGTCACTAGACTCTAAGGGCTTCTTACTCAACAACCCTCCCTTAAAAAGTGCACGTCAAGGGTGATCTACAAAGAAAGGGCAGTATGTTGTAAAACAGGCCTTCCACAACTTTGAAGAAAAATAAAATATTTGTCAATATAAAAAATTGCTGCAGTTTACTCACTATGATATACTGGATTTTTTTAAATTAAAAATAAAATGTTTTGCCTTATTAAAATCAGGTGCTCTGGCTGCTTCTGATATGGGATAAGAGCTCTGGCACGTTGATCAATCCATCAACATTTCCATCTTGCCAAAGGGATAAATATTTAAATCTGTCATATAGAAAACAACACAAAACACAGCATCTCAAAGGCTTAAGCCTTTATATAAATATATGTAAAAATATGATATATTTACTTCACAGGGGACATGGAGCGAGCAGTGTGAGGAAGGAGGAAACGGGGGATGGCTGTGGGTGGTAGATTCCTAGATGTAGGGGTCTCGGAGCCCTTTATGATCCATCTCGCAGCTTCCCTGCCAACTTTTTGTAAGTGCCATTGCCACCTTCCAGGTAGGTGAGACGAGGCCTAGACAGGGAGAGTCAGCACAAGTGGCTTGCCCAAGGTCACAGGCGGAGTGACTGACAGAGCTGAAAATAGGCCCCAGGAGCCCTAATTACCAGCTCTCCGTTCCAACCACTAAATAGCAATCAGGAATGATTATGCAGCAAAGGCTCCCGCGCAGGGGAGCTGTCTTACCAGAGGGTTAATTCCGCCCGAGCACCTTGCTGTGAGCCGATGTGTGGTGGCGCAGGGAGAACATTAGCCTTTCACCCGTCGGGATGCTGTTCGGGGAGGCTCTGGCCCGACAAACCACAGCAAGGGGCAGAGGAGAAGGAGCCAGGGGCTCTCACTGGCACCTCGGGAGGAAGGAGGTTTAGGTGAGCACAGCAGCCTGGGAGGGCTGCGGGGACGGCCCTGCGCGGGGTCTTTCCTAGCTTCATCCTTCAGTACAGTCCTAGTTCTGGAAGCCCCTCGTTCGAGCACGTTTTTGGCAGAAGGCCTCAAGGGTTGGTCCTTCCACCTCAGTGAGACCCCCCTCTGAAATAAATCTCACCGTGAAGTTGCAGCATCACCTTCAGCTCTCCCCTGGTTCTGTACGACTGCTCCTTTCCTCTCATTTTCCTAAATACACTCGAGTGATTTCCTCTGCACACATTGCTCTGCATTTAAGCGTCAGGTCCGTGGGCTAGCCTGCCAGCACCGCCCCCCTTCCTTTGCACAGAAAGCTTGCAAAAACCACTATAAAAATTATATCAGCCGATTCCCACTTCTCATTTTTTGGACAGGATTTTCAGAGTCAGAAGCTGTTCCTTATGCCGTAATTCCAGCTCTCAATTTAACTGATAGTATTAGTGAATTTATGGCTTTGGAGCCGTCCGAGTAATACAATCAATACTCGTGAAGAAATGGGTTGGGTAACCATGCCAACACAACTTTCATGCAAGACTGGAGGGCAGGTTGGTTTTTAAAACATTGAAAGGGAAGGTAATTAAGGCTGATAGTGACAAGACATACCGACAAATGAGAAATCACCGCAAGTCATGTGGAAGTCTTGTCAGTGAAGAAATAAGGCTAATGCTGCAAATAAAATTAATTCCGTGGATAACGCTGTGAAAAACATCGCCTTTCTCAAGCGGCCGTCAGGAAAGTTTTCTTCCTCACTTGTGCGTATTTGGGTAAACAGTGATCTTCCTTTTGTTACGCAGACATCTGGATTTTCTAAGGGTTGTTCCCTACCCAACTGATCTTACGTGTGGATCAAAAGTACTCAGCGTACGAAACCTCCACTCAAAAACCAGGTGCGTCATGCTGTAGTGTCATAAAGACGAAATTAATTCTGGGCTTAAGCAAAATCGATGCAATTCCAGCCTTAAAAACTGTTCCTCTGCTGGACCAGGTTATTTCCTCATGTGGCACAAAATCTCTCCGTGCTGGTTTGAAAAGGTTTAGGGGTTGCATACGTGGCGGCAGCAATGCACTGAAACTTTTATTATGGTTATTTATATCCCATAGTTTAGACAGAGCCCATAGCACTTAACATACAGAGACCAAAGCCAACCTCAGTGAGTGACTCCGTGATCTTTTCTTAAATTCTGATTCACATTTAGGTAAACTTTCTGTCTGGTGTAACTTAGAAATGAACGTATATTAAGCATTTGAAATATCAAACGCTTCATTTTCTGTTACGTTTATAAAAAATGTTGTACAACACTTTTGGCTCCATATTCACACTATAAACACGACGACAACAGCTGACAAATGTGTTGTGCCTCTTTTCCAGATTGATCTGCAGCTGTTCGTTTTGTTTAAGAATAGCATCAGCTGGAAGCTGGCAGAGGGGAATCAGAGTTATCCCGCGATGTCTGGGAGGCCCGTAAAGTCGTAACCTGGATCTGATAGCTGGGAGCAGTGGCGAATGAACTCGTGTCCCTTACAGTGGCCATCTGGGGATAGTTAGAGAATGCAGTCCCGTGTTAGGGAGGCAGAGAAGTTAAATATTAATGCCTTGTATTTTTTCAGGCTTTAAATAGAGCACAGACCCAAGAAGGGGCTCTACTAGTAACAGCAATCAAATAAATTGCTATCAATATCCGTGATTTTTTTTTTCCCAAATAAAGACATCATAGTCAAGCCCAAGGATGTCAAACTTGGATGTCCAGCATCTTGCCTACGAAACCTGGTCAGTCATTGACCTGAGATGGACCCTGGGCCACTTGTGCCATGTTAGAGGAGGGCTTTCTGTGTAACAGCAGGGCCCTGATCCTGCCTTTTTTTATATTTTTTTTCCTTTATTGTAATCACCTTGAGGATCCCATGGGGCAGAACAATTCAGCTGCACGCACCAAACCCCAGGACTGGCACCAGGCACCCCTGTGTTCAATTTCTTTCTTGTACCCTTCTCTGTGGCTTTCTTTGTCAATTATGATTAATTCGCTGAGCTCATTTTCCTGGGATTTATTTTCTTCCCTCTGGGTTTCGGGAGCCCGTTGTACTCTGAGCCCTTTGTTCTAGGCACCTCACATGTCTTTTTCTAATTTATATAATTTCTCATGCTCAGCGTTGTAATTGCCTGATCATGTACACTATCTTCCCCGAGCAAGCTCAGAGGAAAATTTAAATAGGTATTTTTTAAATTTAAATTTAATGTATTAAACGAACACAGCTATAACGAATACCATTCTTCTAATTCTGGGTCGTTCCAAGCACAGTTTTGATTCTACCCTTCTAAACCCAGGTTGTGGATGGCAAAGGCGCATCCATCCCGCCTCTTATTCACTCTTATTGACTCAGATTAGGAGTCAGACAGCTTGGTCTTTGCTTTCCTCTGAGATCAATGCAAGAGGAACAAGAGGAAAGTGGGAGGCTGGAGGATAACCCACGCAACAGGGGTATCTGTCCTACCCAGAGGTTTGTCCTGAAACGGGAGTTCACGTCCCCTCTAAAAAGCCAATTGGCCTTGAATGACTATAGGCTGAAATTAAACCTTTCTTTCTTTCTTTTTGCAAGCTATGAAAAAAAGCAAACAGCCTTCCCATAAAATTAATGGCAGGGAAAATGCTCAGCTACTTTTAAAACGAAGCTCGAATAACATGGCAGAGACAACCTTGTTCAGCTGCCTAAAATAGGAGGTAGCTGGGCGATGAGATTACTTTTATAATTTCATACTTCTCTGTTCTCAGCTAATTGCCTGACTTGATAGTTTAACAGTTTAGCTGGATTAGTGTATAAAGAGAGAGCGGATTTATTAATTTTCGTACAGCAGTTGCACTTGTTGTTTGCACTTGTTAAAAAAAGCACAGTAAAGACCTCGTTGTTAATAATGTGTGTTACTAATATCACCACTAAAACATCCGATACCGGGGTGGGAGTTACAAGACAGTTTTTGCTACCTGTATGTATTTATGTATTGATTTAAAAGGGAAGGCAAGAGCCCAGCAGAGCAAGCTGCTATGAATTTGGGTGCTTGAATTTCACCCCTGGCAGAGCTGAGCTCTTGGAGGGCGAGCAGAAGGGGCTGGAAGGTGCAGGCCCGTGCTGGGGCCTCTCCCTTTTCTCCTAGTTCGGGTGACTCCTGGGCTGATGCTTTATCGTGCCCCTCGCTGACTTCCAAAGCTCTGCAGGATCCTGCTAAGATACTTCGGGGATGCTTTAAATGCCTCCCTGATGTGGGAACCTTTGCTTTCCGTCCCTTTGCCTGGCTCCCCAGGCCAAACGCTGCCCGCCAGACGTACAGCTATCAAAATGCAAAACGCACAAAGGACACCGAAGGATAAATCTCCAGCTAAATTTGGCAGGAGGCAGGCCAGCCTGTGCACTGGGGACTGCTGCTGTTCTGAGGCAGTGAAAGCTAATGGTTCTGGGCTGTTAATATTAATGGTTACGTCTTTATCTGCTTCCCCGATTGACTTTCCCTAGGTGTTTCAGCCCTGGAAATCGGGCTGTGTTAAAGTTACTTTCATGAGCGATGGAAAATGGAAGACGCTAAAAGAAATCATAGCTTCCATGGATTTTATCCTGTTTTATAGTCTCTTATTTATTACTCCCCATATATAACCAAAACCTCTATTTCTTCGCAGACCGGTTTGTATTAGCAACATTGGCTGCAGGCTGCCTTGGTTTCCTACGTATGAATTGGATTTCAAGATGAAAGAAAGAGAGGAAAGAAAAAGGGGAAGAAGATGAAAAGAAGAAGATCTGCAGCAACAGAAAGAGTCTGTCTGGGAATGGGAAGGACTGGGATGGGGAGGAGAGGATTGACGTCTTCATTTGCTGCAGCCAGGGTTTCGGGAGGGGTTTGAGCCCTCCCAGCCCTCCAAAAAAGATCTCCAATAGATCAAAAAATAAAATAAATAAATAAATAAATAAATAAATAAATAAGTATTACTTGTCTTCCACATGTTTTGGTGACAAAATGAACTTAGCTTTTCAACACTGTATATAAATTTGGAGTAGGTGCAAAGGTACCAGCAGTGCTGCATTAACAGCATCTGGATTTGGTGTAACCAGCATTATTTGTATACTTTTGTATACAATTTCTTTTTTGGATTCATGATTTCACTATGAAAACATAAAGTTTATTCAGAAAATGGGCATTATTGTAATAACAACCTTGATTAAATTAAAATAAAATTCATTCCTGGGTTGGGGAGGGTGGAAAAAATAACTTGCTTCACATTTTCTCTTTTGTTTTGTTTCATTTTCCTGGACTTGTTTTATTTTCCTGGGCTTGTTTCTCAAAGAAGCAAGTTCCTATATCTTAAGGCAAAATATTCTATCGCTTTCCACTGAGCCATTACCCGCTGCTTTCTCGCATCAAGATGTGGTCCTGTGGTTCTGCTCCTCCGGGCCCTGTTTCCCTCCCTTCCCACGGTCTCTCACTCGCTGCTCGCTCCCAGTTCGGTCCTTTATAAACCTGCCAGGCCGATTCCTCCGCACGGAGCTCGGTAGCTCAGCGGGAGTGAGAAAAGGCTGGGATTTGGCTTCCATCTGCTGTAATGCAGCCCTGCCTCCCTGCTGAAAGCGGGACCAGCAGTACCTTACAGTTTAAAAACTCCGCTTTCAAGTTGATCTTGCGGTGGAAGAAAAGCTTTATTTTTACAGCCGGGCACTGGTAAGGATGAGCACATCCGCTCTGGGCTTGTGTAGGGAAAGTCAGGATTGCCACGCAGGCATGCTCAGCTTCACGAGACACGTTCGGCTGTGCCTGGCTTATTAAACTCTTGGTCAAGACAGAGACCAAGTCCTAAAACTGTTGGCGTGGCCCTAAGTCAGATGGAGCACCTCAAGGGCTCCTTGGGCTCCCTTAGGGCTGTTGATGAGGGGTTGTGCCCGGGGAACTTGCTTTGTTTTACCCTCCTCGTTTGCGAGGTGAGAGCAGTCGGCGGTGCAGTTGCAGGAGGATTTGGCTGCCCGGGCCAGAGAACCGTCCATTCCCTGCCTGATTTACTTCCATCTGCCCCAGGATTAGCACGATCTGCAGGCCAAACAGAGGCCTGACGTGACAACGGGCCGATGCTCGTGGAGCAATCTGCCGTGCCAAGGGTCTAAACCTATTTTCTGGGTTAACGTGGTCAGGTTGTGCGGCCGTGGTAAGAGCGTTGTACAGTGGGGGCCTGCCAGGGCAGCTCTCTGCTGACTCAGGCGAATCTGCACGCGTTTGCAAGGTGTGTTTGGATACCGCAGAGGCAGAATACGGTCCTGCAGGGATGGTAGGTCCTCCTACCAGTTAATCGACTGACTCGTTTCTACAAAGTGACGACAAATAGCTACCTTTTTTTTCATGAAAACGAAATAACGAAGTACTAATGTCGTCGGAAATGAATATTGTAACTGGTAATGATCTCCTGCTGCAAGTGTCAAATCATTTATGGAAAATAAACAGAGAAAAGAGGCAGGGAAACAGGTTGTTACACTTCATAAGTGACCTTCATCTGGTTCCAAACCCCAGCCCCGGAACATTGCTACCAATCTACCAATGAACGAATAAAGAGAATACAGAAAATCAAATGTAAATGGGAGAAAAAGAAAAATGAAGCAATTGCAGGCATGATGGTAGAGATTTGGCAACGTGGCCTGAAAGCTCTCAAGTCATTCAAGAGACATGGTGACTTCAGTGGCTGTGACATCAAGACTTGCAAGATAATTTTACTCCAATAGGCTTAGGAGAATGTACACTGGGACAAATATACAGTAATACCTGAGCTTATTTTTCTTTCAGGAAAACTAATGCACAGACCATGTCATCAGTATGCTAAAGGAACTTTTCCTCCGGTGTTTGATGAACAGGGCCAGGAACAAAATGTCTGATTTATTATTATTATTATTATTATTATTATTATTATTATTATTATTATTATTATTTTTCCCCTTCATTTCTTCCTTCTGCAACTTATGGTAACTTCAGGAAAGAAGGATGCAAAACTGCTGTGAGTTACTGATTTAATTGATATTTTCAGTTTCAAGGTATTATCTCTTCCATGTTAATGTCTACTAAAGACCATGCCAGAGATTAATCATGATGGATGATTCTTGCAATGTTTTCAAAATCGGTTTATTTATGTTTATAAAATTGTCCAGAAGACTTGCCAACAACTTGTCTTAATCATTTATTTGGGCTTGAAGCAAATTTAAGTCTAAGTTCCTTCAGAGGCCTGCAGTCCCACCCTGTCTTCACATCCAAGCGAACAAGCAAAAAATATATTCCACAGGGAACAAATACACAATTAATTTATATAGCAAGAAGCATTTTGTATGAGTGGAAACACAACTCCTTTTTTTTCCTGATGATTGTTTCTTTCTTTCTTTTCTTTTCCTGTTTTTTTTTTCTTTTTTTTTTTTCCCTTTTGCAACATCAACAAAAAAAGGCGTGAAGATTACAAACTGCTCCACTGGCTTTCATGGTTCCTTAGACTAATTTTTACACATTACTGAAAAAACATTTGGTAGCAATGATTTTTGAATCCTTACCAACGGGAGTTACCTTGCCTGTGGTAGGAATAGCCAATTTTAGTGGCTGTTAGGCACCTACATATTTTGCCACGAGGTTTAAATCTTCATGTTTTATCCCAAAACTCATGTGAGTTTAATTCACTTGAACTTCATACCTGTCAGAGTGCTGAATTCAGGTTAGGTGTGCGTGTACCCTGGCGACTGTTTGTTTCAAAAGTATAATTGCATTTTTGTCCTTGGTAAAACAGGCTTTGTGAAACTATTAATATTATTTATGAATAGTGTTATATATTAATAAATTTGCAAAAAGCTTTGCAGTCTTCAGGAGCTGCCCTCAGCTTTGGAGTAAGCACAGCACTTATTTTCAAAAGACACCCCAAAAAAAAACAGGGGATCCTGCCTCATGTCAGGATCTGAAGTTCTCTAGGAGCATTTAAGAGCTTTCAATAACTGACCCAAGAATCAGTTTCTACTCACTGATCAGTCTTGAGTTTAACTCTTGGAAGTGTTTTATGCAAATCTGGGTAAAGACAGAACGAAAGAAAAGCTTAAAAACTGTGTAACGTTAGCTGTAGTGTTATCACCCAATTTAGGTGCATTTGCATTTAGAGTAGAAGTACATTAATTTGCAAAATGCTCAAATACTAGTGACAAGTACCGTGCAGTTGCATAAATCGCATTATAAATGGTAAATAATAATGTATACAATACAGATTACTATGGTAATACCGTGGTATCTAACAACTCTTGCTTTTCCTTCCCAAAGACTTGCTGAAAGTCACGTCTGCCTCTTGCCGTAGCCATTTTGTCACTCTGTAGAGTTTTGTGGTTTTCCTCCCTTCCTTCCTTCCGTCGATCCATCTTTCCTTCTTTCAGTATTAACTGGTAGGGAGTTAAGGTCCTCATCCATCACCACCAAATGGGAGATTTGATTGAGTTCTGGGGGCCCAGAGTTTCGTGCTGCTTTGTGTATTTCAGTGGAATAGATGCAAGACATTAACACAAATGTTTAAATAAATGCTGAACTGGGATAATACTCCACTCTACTTTTCTCTTCAATGCAAACATTAAATTAAATGAATCATCAAATATGGAGGTAGATCTGTTTCTCCTAAGCAGTCTCTGTAGGGAAACCACTTAAAGTCCTATCACGGTAAAAAATAAATGATAGTCTAAGTAAAACAAACAATCTCTTCTTAAGATGAGGTAAGGGGGAAAAAAAGCTTTAAATGAATAAAACAAGGGTTCTTAGATCACTTCAATTATCCAATAAGAAATGTAGTGTCTTTGCAATATAATTTACTTCAACTTGAAATGCCCTTTACATTTCCAGGATGTGTGCAGCATCGCTCATAAGAGGAGGGAAGGTGAATCCCTGGCTGTTGTTTATCTGTCAGTAACGGGTGCTGACATTTACATCGATGGCAAAGGCCTGAAAGGTGAATCCTGGAAATGCACCCGAAGTATTTACTGAAGTGACTTACACCAAACTACCATTTACGTGCTTCCTGGAAATACAGATTAGCATATATTATCTTTACCTGGACGTCCTCTGTCACCTGAGCACCGCAAAGCTGAGCTCCAGTTCCAGGCACAGCGGGGCCTGCAGGGCCCCATGAAGCCGCCCAGCAGGCGTCAGGGGCACAGCAGAAGCAGGCAAGACTTCCTCTTTTCCTACAGCCATGACAAGGCTGTTTGTTTTTATACATTTCAGAGGGGTTATTTTTAACTGTTTGTGGTGACTTGTGAGAAACGGAGCACTGTGTGCCCCCAGTACTTTCTCTGTTAGTGTTAGCGTAAGTCTACTTTTAAAAGGCCAAGGGAATCCTGGATGTCAGTTCTTCATCTGTCATACGAGCGGTGTTTCGTATGGAGCAGCCAAACACACTTAAGTGAGGCAGGTCAGGGGTTTGGGGCTTGGGAAAGCTTTTTTGCAACTTATAGAGGCCCTTCTGGCCCTTCCCTTCTGTCAGGTGTTCATGTGGCTGGACCTTCGTTCCCACATCAAACTAGCTTCATCTTTCATCCTCATGATACTTTCGGGCTTTTTTTTCCCTCTCTAAATCAGAGCACGAGCAACTTTTACTTGACCTTCAGAAAAGCTGAACTTTCCATGGACGCTGTGTATCTTTGAGCTCCAACAGAGCCAAGGAAGCATTGACGATGTCGGTCACGCTCCTCCCCTGGCTGTCTCAGCCTCTTTCTCTTGGCTCATTTTAAAAATTCCTTTTCTGCTGCTTGAGGGCCGGGTTGTCTCTCACCTCAGCTTTCATCCTAGGATGTGACTTCTACATATATTTAATTTTGCATGCTGGAGAAACCCGTTCACTTCAAAGTTAAACACATCAACAGGCTGTTTGCTGGATCAAGGCCTACATTTACCTTGTCTTACCCTGTTTGTCCATTTCCACAATTACTGCCGCGCCTCATTTACCTTTGGAAAGTATTCACAAAAGAACTTTGAACCACAGTCTTTCCTAATCAAAGTTAATGGGAAAGCCAACCCTAACGTCAGTAGAAGAAGGATCGAGACTTTTGGTCCAAGACTTGAAACAGGAATGTCTGGTTTTGATCCACTTGATTTCCTCCCTGAAGTGTGTACTTCAGCCATCAGCTGCCTGGAGTGGGAATTGAGCAGATTTCAGACTCGGGCAAGACGCTTAGCTCACGTAAAAGTTAAAAATTGCTGTCTGATTGTGGAGTTCTCACACGGCCCTTTTAGCCTGAAGTTTCTTCTTTCTTTGCTTCTACAAAACACCTGCACCCAGGTCATAATTTTTGGTGTGTCAGGCTATGAGTGTGGTTTTTTTTTTTTTCACCATGCACTTTTCATCTGCAGTGCAATCAAGCACGCGGTTCCTCATTTTAAGGACCATTTCAAAGTGATAATTTGTTGTTAGGAGCACAGCACTGGTCATTAAAATTTAACGCACATTTATGAGAGTTATTTCAGTTGTGGACCTCGTGGAAGACCTTGGCAAGAAGCTGCAGCCGGCTCCTGCCCAGATCTCACTCAGCTTTCTGCCATGTTCAGCCCCTTCACTTCCAAAGAGCAATCAGGTGCCCAGGGGCAATTCCAAAGTCTTTCGCTGCCAGCAAACGTATTTTGCTGCTTTTTCTATTGAAAGGGCTTCAGAAGCTGCAGTCAAATCACCTCTGTGCTGCATGCCCTTGGAGAAGACGGGCAATGTACAGGGAGGCTCTGCCGGAGCAGGGGTGTCCTTGTGGGATGTGGGATGGAAGAATGAGGGGGGAGACACCTCTCAGATGGACAAAAGAGCATGCAAACCTGCTTTTACACGGACCACAGGGAATAACTACAGGCTAGGCACCTCAAATCTGGAACATGTGCAATGAATGTAGCCTCAGATGTCAAGCTGCTCAGGAGGAAAAAAAAAAAAAATAAAGCACATCTGCTATTTCTCTATTTACATGCAGAAGAAGATCCTCCTCCAAACCCCTTTTCTTTTTTTTTTTTGACACTTCACTGCTCCAAAATGCAATACTTTCGCAAATTCCTTAGAGGTTTCGTTTGAAGGTACGTGTGCTCTCAGTGGAGGATCACAGACGGCTGCGGTGATGCTCCTCGTGCAGCGCCAGGCAGTTTGCTTCATTCTCATTCCTCAGCAAGCCTGCCTGCCTCGGCAGCTCTCGGCAGCACAAGGACACACCTGTGGCTGGGCACAGTGTGTTTGGCACACCAGCATCTCTGGGGAAAGCCCTGGCAAGGAAAGGGGTGGAAAAGTGGGTTGTTGTGCTCTCAGTAACCCGAACCACGTGCCTGCCCCGTGCCTGCGAATATACGAAGCCAGAAGAATGAATTATGTTTGAAAAAGTTGGTACAGGATAAGAGAGGCGATGGGAGCAACTGTAAGAGCTGCTGCCAGAGCCACAGATGAGAGAAGGGAGTCTGTCAGTGAAATAAAAGAAAGAAGACCACCAAGGACTCATTTACAGCTTTGCAGCTTGGGCTGAGAGACAACTCTACGATCCCCGAAGCAGAGCCGACAGCTGATCGCTGGGTTTGTTTCGTTTTGCTTTGTTTCTTTTGGTTTTCAGTTCAGGCACCGAATGTGTGGAAAAAATATTTTGGGTTTGGATCAAAATGAATACAGTTCTCACCAGGCTAATATAAAAAAAAAAAAAAAGAGGAAATAAATGCTTTCGTCTCAATAAAATGTTAATACGGTCTGGGAAGCCATCTGTTTCGTATCTGAGGCACTCCTGAAATACCGAAAGAAATGAGGGACTCAATTCACACACCTGCAGGTTTTGGAGTCTTTGGAATAACGTCAGTCTTTGTTTTCCTTCGCGTGGCAAAGCCAGGCTCAAAACTATTGCTGGGACCCTACAGCATCGGGCAGGGAGCATGGTTTGGGGTTGGAAGACAAGTTTAGGTCTGCCTTGGCCTCCGGCAAATAGTTGCTACTGTACATCTTTCAAGGCTGTTATGAAAGAGCCAGAAAAGGAAGAAAAACTGTTACAGCATTTGAAAACAAAGAGCGAACAAAGGGCATCCACATTAACAATATCCTTTATTACTTTTGGCTTTAAGCAGTGAGTTTTTTTACTAAGGAAAAAAAAAATGAAAAAGATCTTGTTTGATAGTCTCTTTTGGATGGCACTACAGATGGGAAATAAAAAAGTTTCCTGAAAGAAGCTGGAGCGCTTGTTACGGTTCTTGCTGAAGTCCTGCGCTGCTTCCCTGCATACCAACCAAGGCTAATGAATGCATAAAAGGGGAAGAGAAATACCAGCAAAAATAGGAAACGTTTGTGTCTGTTTCTGGAGCGGATTCTTCTGGCACCCTCACCTCTAAACGGAGCCCATCGGCCACCCCAAGCCCTGCGAATTTGCAGCAGCTTTGGGGTCTCTTGTGCCTTGTTTCGTGGCCTTGGCTGGCCAGATCAAACTCTCATTGCACAGAAAGACAGAACAGAGAGGTGGTAAGCAAAGAAATAAATCCAGAAAGAAAAGCTTGAAGCAGCTATGACGTGTTTCGCATTACAGAGGGATTTAGGCAGAACCGGAGAATGAAGAGAGAGCGTGAGTTGTCCCCAGCCCCTGGTTTGGTGGCACCAATAAATAAATATATTAAATAGCCAAATGCAGGTGACAAAGGCCCGGTGAGGCTGCCATCTCAGGCTGTGCTTTGGTAGGTATGACTTTTTACTTGGACGTGCCATCATGCACAGCGGCGGGCTCATTCTGCATTTCAGTCATTATTTCTGTCGTGCCTGACCGCAGCTCTCCTGGTCAGGGAACAAACGCTCCGTGCTGTGCTGGGAGGCTGCTGGCGTTATCACCAAAACAGAGGCTTTTTATTAACAGGGAAGTTTCTGAGCGTACCTACGGCATTATTTTCCACTCAGCTTCTCAGAAAAGAATGAGTTTGCTCAAATCCTCTAAGATTTAGTTACTACACTCAGGTGCCTTTGCAAATCCCAGTTTTATTTAACAGTATTGTGAGTTTTCTAATTTTCTCGGCCTGCTCTGACTCACGCATTAGCACCCTGGCGCAGAGAGGGGCTGTCTGCTTGTTTAGCGGGGGAAACCGTCAGGTTTCGCCTGAAGACAAGGCATTGTTTCACAGGGCTTATGAAAGCGTTACACGTTTCGTCGCACCTGAGCCCTGCCGTGAGTTATGAAATGGAAACCCAAAAGACCATGAACAGCCTCATCCTACTCTTGTAACTAAAACCGAGTAGATTAGTCCAAAACACGTTCCTGGAAAATCTGGGCTGTCTGCGGATGCCTGCGTTTGATGCAAAGGCATAACCGTGTCTTCGATTTGCACCGAAGCGCTGAGGCTGTACCCGAACCAGCCCCTGGCCAAGGGCTGTGCTGAAATCCAGACCTGGCTGCTCTCCCAGAGGGAGGCAACAAGCACACATCCATCCCTTTGCAGGCGTTTAGTCTCGCTACTCCAAAACGCATCAGCAGCCCCATCCAGGTAATAAAAGTGATGCATGAACCACCGCGTAAGTCACTGATCAGTGCAATATAGAAAGTCAAAGTACATGTATAAAATAATCCCTTCAGCCCTCAAATCTGCGTCAAATCCCTCCTTGGCTGGAGAGCCCTTTCTAGAACTGTGAAAGATTTTCTGGCTACTTTACTTTAAATGAAGATGCCTTTGGAAAAGATTCCCTGAGGTTGGAGGAAAAATTAAAAAAAAAAAAGAAAAAAGAAAAAAAGTTAAAGACAGGGAGTCAAAGACCCAGCAGATAATACTGCAAAGACCTGTTATCCATATGGCTCTGAGTTGCAGTCAATTTTCTTCTTTAATAGGATTATTTCTTTGGCAGATATTTATATTCTTCAGCATGGAAAGTTTATAGAACACGCAGCATTGATATATTAATGCCAAGCAGATTTATTCATTTAGCTGTTCAAATACTCGTTGTAGCCCTGCTGGGAAGGGAAGGTTTTTCTCAACTTAATAGTCTTTTTCCTTATCAGATATTCATTTAAATGGTTTGCCTATAAATACAGGACATGTTGAGACATGCATGCTATAAATATTTTACAAGATTTATGCTTGCATTACGCATTCCTTTAGCTGGACATTAATGTACTGCAGCTACTACAGCCAATTTTGAACAGAAAACCAATAACTCTAGTTATTGATAATAAAAAGTTCACTGTGGTTTCAGAGAAGCCCCTCTCCCTCCCATGCACACACAGCCTCTGTGACCTATGAGGTGTGATAACTTGCACTCTCAGATACCGGAATTAATAAAAAATAAAAAAAATAAATGCAATAGGAGAGAAGAGTATAGCTAGAGCAAAGCCCCAAAACAATACGGTAGAACAAGATCCTAAAATATTCTTGTTCTCTACACAGTATTTAAGAGCTCTGGAATAAAAGCAGATGTTACTCAGCTCTTTCTTATCTCCTCGTTCTTTCAGATTGGCTGTGAAACGTACGGCTCCCTTCTAACCCTGCCGAAATTCAAGAGGTATAGCAGGAAGAAACACGAGGAAACTAGAGGAAACAATTCCAAGAGGAGCCCAAGGTTAAATCTTTACTGGAGAAGGCTGACGGAGAGGAAACTGAAAATACCAGGTGACGAGTGGCGTGCTTTCATGTATATCAGACCTATTGCTAACTCATTAGTTTAATTTTAAAGCAGCGTCGTGTCTGATCTTTTGGGTGTCTGATCATTCCCAGCATGCGCTGGAAAGCAGTGTTTGACCCCATATTGTCAGACGAGGAGCACGAGGGCTGTTTGAGCGCAGTGGCACCCCCAACCTCCTCTCTTCTGGAGCCATTTAGTGCCCAGCAGACCCTGACCGGTCACTACTCACCCTCAGCATTGCCCCCGTGGCTGCAGGAGCGCACAAAGTTGGGCCCAGCGGTGCCCCAGTGCCCCTGACCGCACAACTCGGCGCCCGAGCAGGCCCCAGGCCGAGTTTCCAGCCCCACAGCTGGTCTCACTGGACTGAAAGGAGCCAGTCCGTCTTCAGGGAGTCATTCTGTTCATGAACGAAAACATACATTTACCTCCCCTTAAGCTCTTCCCCATGACAACGGGCATAAGAGTTTAAAATCGAACCCAACTTCCACCTGGTCCCGGCCTGCAGAAGGGGTTTAGTCAGGCAGCCTTAGCCTGGCTGTCCGGCATGGACGGACACAAACCCCACCACTCCGGGGCCTACAGCCAAGGCTGGGAGACGAAACGGGATCGTTTCCAGCCCCTGGTCACCGTTTTGGCTGGTGTTTTTCAGCCTCTTCCACCGTTATGTGGAAGAGAGAGCAGTTTTGGTGGCTGAGCTCCGGGCACCGAGCGCAGAGACAAGCACCACCACCTCCTCTTGGCGAGGGCTGCCCTGCCAAATCCACGTTCATACTATATTCATTAATACAAATATAATAGATATAAAAGATATCGCTGCCTTCTCAATCCTCAGTTTGCTAAAATTTCAAGGCTCTAGCCTCCAAGTCACGCTTCTGCCGCCTCCCAGCATATCCCGGTTGTACACCTCCATTTGGGCAGCCTTTGTCGTGCTTATGCTGAATATTAACTGACGTTTTTTTTTTCCCCCACTTTCAGAAAGTTTTCAATAGTTGCAGTTAATTGAATTAAACTTTTAAAAGATTTTTTTTTTAACTTTTAAATTTAATTAAATTGAATGAAACGTCTTAAATTGGAAGAAGGGAATTTAATCAAAACTATATTAATATTTGTCTGATTGAAAAACTGTTTAATATCTGAGGAAATGGGGACAGCTGACAGGAAAGGGGACAACGGCCCGAGGAGTAGTGTTTAAATCCTTTATTTTCTTGCACGTAAATTAAATAAATTAGGCCATCAACCTTTCGGTGGAATACACAGAAATACCTTTTTAATTAGTGTTTCTGGATCTGTAGCAGACTGTCGGCATTGCCAGGTGGCTGTTTTGGGCAGTCTCACATCACCGTGGGTTTCACTGCTGCTTTGGATGGTGAGAGATAAAACAGAGTTGTTTCCAGCCCCAGTAAATCCATTTTTCCAACTGTAGCTCAAGACTCCCAAGAACAAAGAAAAACAGTTCTTACAATGCAAAAATAACTCACTCCATGACAAGCTTTATCTTTTTTTTTTTTTTTTTCTCTTCAGTGCTAAGGTTTTGTCTCTTGCCCTCTTTTTTAATGAATACGACAAGTATGCAGAGTTTTGAATAATGAAATTGTGGGAAAACAAATTACAGAGGAAAAGTGTAATGATTCAGACAAGACCCTATTATCTTCATCCAATTTCATTAGTGGCTATAGAAAGCTGTTTCCACTTACTCAGGCTTTCTTTTTTAATGAAACTTGGTGAGCTGGAAAGTTAAATGCGTGTGTTTACAAACACTGATCAAAGGCACCTAATTTTGGAGATGGTCTCGTGCCCCGACCCTGCAAGCTGTTGGCTTCCTGGGCTCCAGCGCCTCGTGTGAGTGCCCTGGGTGCCCACTTCGGTCCCATCCCTTGCACCCTCTCCCCATCCCTGGCCCCATTTTTGTCCCTATGGGCCGGCCAAGCGGCACTGGGAGGCTCCAGCCTCTGGGAACAGACACGGTTAGGCTGTCCCCAAAAGAGCTCCCGGCCCTCCCTGCTCCTCCTCGCCTACCAGAATATTCACGCCTGGCACAGGGTGCGGGAAGGCTGGGCAGTGCTTTGTCATAACAATTCAGCGATACTGAATTTTACCTGCCTACCTCTTCTTTATTTTGATTTTTTTTTTCGCGATCCAAGCACTATAAATTAAATTTGGTAGTTCCCAAATACAGAACCAACATTTCCTTACGGGTTTGAGAGAGGGTGTAATTCTTCAATCCGATAAACCACCCCCTTTTTTTTTTTAAATTATGCCCAGACACTTAAAATTAACATTACAAGTTAATCCACAGCCATTACATTGGCTTTTCCTTGCATTTTTTTCACCATTTTATAGCCTTTCCCCATTCCGCCTCAGAAGGTTTTCATGGAAAAGATGACGGTGGGCAGGGAAGGGCTCCCGTGGGATTTGGGGGAATGCGCAGAGGGGGCCCGTGGAGAGGCACAGAGCTGCTGACAGCCACAGCCCGAAACAGGGCACGGGGTCCAGCTCTGGCGGCAGCGGTAAGCACAGAGCTGTCGTCTTCCTCTTATTTCCCTGTCTCCTTTTGGTTGCGGAGCCCTGCAGAGCAGCCTGCTGTTCAGCCGGGACTTGCCCACGAGCCCGTATTTCTCAGCAAGAAGCGGTCCTGTCGCGAAGGTCTTCCTGGTCAAGAGCAGAGAGCGACACAAACCAAGTATTGAACACGATGCTGAGAACGGGGGCTTGCTTGGCTGAGCTGGTGTTTGGGGTAAGGACAAAACGTAGCGGGATTCGCCACAGCAGCAGCCACAAAAATCACTCTGCAAAAGGAGGACGTGGTTAACGGGCATTGCCAAGGGTAGGGAAATTTTAATGCAGCTGGTTCGGGAGCTCAGACACGTTATTTGTTGAAGCTGGGAAACAATTCCAGCTCTTCCAAGCCCTTTCCTGAGGGCAGCCTTTCTCTGAAAAACAGAGCGGGGCTCGCTCTTTATTTTTCAGACGCCACAAACAAACTCGGGGGGTGAAATCACTCACTCAGGATGTCAAAGAGCAGGATTCAAAGCCGGCGGGCACAAAGTCTGCTTGCCAGTCTGAGAACCGTTTATGCATTTTGCATGAAACCCGGTGGATAAAACAAGTTTTTTTAACTGGAATCGCAGTCTGTGGGGCTCATTGCTCTTTGGGACGGGGGTTCGAGCCATCTCCACGCAAAAAGCTCCTCTGACAGTCAAAAAGGACAAAGCCTCTGCTGCTGCTCTGATTATTTTAATCCATTAAATTAGTCTTTTTGTCATGTTTTTCTCAGCTCTTCACATCCCTCCCTCATGAGGAGCCCCCTGCCAAGTCTGAGTGGTGCTGCTTGCAGTCGGAGTGTGGATGACACCTCTTTTAAGGCCATTTCGCAAATTACTTGATTTCAGCATTTGAATATTTATTTCCTGATTTTTCAAACATAAAAATGTCCTCTACTGCGGCATTAAGCTAAGTGCAATGACATTACCTGCCTTAACTCCGCAGGGGCGATAAATAACAGCCCGGCTCTTTCAAATTGCTTATTATTTTTCTTTAATTTCGACCTAATATCACTCTGAAGCAGTTCTGCAGCTAGCTTGCATTCCTTTTATTACCCCCTCACCTCCACAAATATATCTGCTAATAGGATTTCGGTCATTACCATAACACAAAGCCCTACTCGAGGCCTTGCCTCTGCCGAGGGATGTCTGATGGGGCGAACCTCAGCCCCCTGTCCTTGACCAGCGATCACCCCCTGCACCATCTATCTTACGAAGCAGCAATCGCTTTCGGCACCCCGGTGCCGCACAGATCAGCGGCAGGTTCATTCCCAGGCTCAGCAGCGAGGCTTCAAAAGGAGAAGGGGGGGGAAAAAAAAAAAAAGCCTCCCTCCAGCGCCCGTCAGGGGAAGGGCTCTCCATAAAGCCCGCGTCATCCCGGGGACGAAGATGGAGCACCTGGAGCATCCCTCGGTGGTGCTGCAGGGCACGAGGGTGATCGATCCCCGCTGCGCTGCTGCTTGCCGATGTGGCTGGCGTTGGAAAGTTTTAAACTATTCAGGAGCGGGGCACTGGGAGAAGCAGATGACGGCTTCACCGGTCCCTAGGCCTCTCGCTTGAAAAATGACCTGCAAGGGAAACAAATGAAGGTGTAGGGCCTCTTTTGTTTTGTTGTGCTGCACCAAGACTTGGTTTGAATTAAAGGGCATGGAAATGTAGTCCTTTCGGGTACGCTTTCCTCCCCCTAGACATCTTGTAAGACTAGCGAGTGCCTCTGTGAAGAAGAACACCTTGTGTTTTAGGGAGATAAAAGCCTCCTGCAGCTGCTCTGCGGATGCGTTGGGCCATCGCTTAGCCAGCATGAACAACACGGGGGCCGCAAGCGAGATTTGGGTTCACTGGGGGAAAATTCTCCACCGTGAGGGTGGTCGGTGGCTGGAAGGAGCTGGGGTGAGCTGCTCAGCCCCACCAGGTGAAGCCTGAGCCCTCCACGCTGCCTCTGAGCCGCTGTGTCGTGGGGGGGTTGGCCCGGGGGGGGGTCCCTCAGCTCCTCCCCATGGTGCCGCGATTTTTGAAGTCAGGCTGCGGTTTCTTCCTGCAGCGCTTAATGACGTCTCCGTTGCCTCGTTCCCAGGTTTTTCAGCGCTAACGAAGTCCTGTAAGGCGGGAAAGCAGTGGGGCAGCATCCTTCTGCACGCAGGCAAACGCACGGGGCCTGGCTTTGGCACACAGGTCGAGGAGCCGGGCTTCGCTCGTGCGCTCCGCGTTTATAGAAAAGGGGGAGAAAAAGAAAAATATAGAAAAAGAAATGGGAGACCTGAGAGAAAAAGCAAGGTAAAATCGTAATAAGACATTTTTTCACAGTAAAACCCAACAAAACGGGGGGAGGGGTAACGCGACACACCAAGCAGGCTGTTTGTTTTTTTTTTTTTTCAGCTCGGTTGCTAAATAGGGAGCGTCTGCCTGGGGCAGCGGCGCGGGCAGGCGTAGCGGAGCTTATTGATTTAAGGCTGCTGGCAGGCTGCGTTGCAATTCCACAATGGAGCCAAAAAACCCTGGTTGCTTCCCAAGCTGGGGTGAAAAATGCAAAATTCATAGCTTTCTCTAAAAGGAAATATCGCGAAGGTATTTGATTTACTCGCATTATGTTTCAGCAAAGTCAGAACATTTTCTTCTGAGTTTTATGCCTGGGCTTTTGCATTATAATATCAGCTGGAACATATGTAGCTTTAAAGCAGGATACACAAAAAAAAGTCAAAATATTTATAGCCCAGGCAAGTACTTCACCGCATTGAAGCAAGACTGAAATAAAACATTGTGATAATTTCCCGACCATATTCCATAAAATGCATTATGTTTCAGTGAAATACCGGGATGTCCTCAAATCAACAGTCTCTGGTGTTTGAAAGGAAAATAAAGGACTGCTTTTATGATGGGCTTTGTAAACGGAGCTGTGGCTCAGGGCTTCAGTAGAAAGGAGCCTGGCATGGCCAAGAGGCTCTGCCTGCCCCAGGTAAGACCACACGGCCCCGGAGCACACACCGCATGTGGAAATTACTCCTGATAACCACTAAAGAGAACGGTTTTCAGGCCAAAACCACCACTGATACGGCAGTCAGTTTGACTTAAAGTGAAACATTTAACAACACTTTCTTCTAAACCTGCCGCTGATTTATATTCCCCCTGCTAACATTATTTTCTTAAATGAAAAGCTCAAACAGATGTAATTTATTGGCCCCCAAGAGAGGTTGACATCTTTTTGTGCACGAAGCAAAATATTCCCACCTGACCAATAAAATACTGAACCATGATAAATTTATTAGAATGCCACCATTTTAAATTCAAACTTAAGCCTCAATGCACGCAATTCATCACGTGTTGGTTTACCCTACAGCCGTATTTCTCTGTGCTTAAACGTGGTATACTATAAAGGCCTCCCATTAATCCCCACTGACAACCCCAAATAGAGTTTTTCAAGGACTCCAGCACAAAAATAATCCCCCAGATTTTCCTCCTGGATCCTCACATGGGTCAAGGACCCACCTTGCTCAAATCGGGGTGCAGCAAGTGGGAGCCCCAGGAGCCGGGCTCGTGCTCGCCTGGGAGGAGGAGGCAAGGCCCACTGAGGGGTCAACTTCGGCTCTTCAGTCAGGTGTTTGAGGGGCATTTTCCCTTCCTACAGAGCAGAACTGAACATTTAAGAAGTGCCTTAAGGAGAAAAGTCCCCAAAGTTTACATCTGGGGCCCTTCGACTGTTTTCTTAGCTTTCAATTTGGCTGACCAGCCTGGATCAGATCCCACCCGCCTCTGTCGCTCTCTCCTTTGCAGTCATACCAGACTGTCAGGTTTCGACCCGCTTCAAAAGCAGGAGTAATACTGCTAGCTAACTCCAGGGATAACTTCTTATTTCTCTTTTAGGCACAAAAATCTCTCCACTCACTGATGTGATGATTTGTTACCTGCCACTGCTTGTAGTTTAGGAAAAAAAAAAAAAGTCATTTCATATTAAAAACGCTTGTGCCAAGAGCATAAAAAGGGCTTCAGTGTTCATAAAGTAGTATTAAATTTTAGAAATAAACATGAAATCTGTCCCCCCATAAAACGTGCTCTTTTCTTTGGAAAAGACCTTGAAACTGCAAACTGCAGCAGCAGAACAGAAATTTCTTTCCCAGAGTCACATTTAGTTATGCAGCCCTGAAGGTTGAGACTGATGACACTCACACACAAAACATCACTTTACCGTTAATTCTGCAAATTAGACAGGAAAGAGCAGCTTTGTGTGAAGGAAGAAATACGGGTGCGCCAGGGAGTCTGCCATGATACTGAACGCGAGCCGTGCTCCTGACACGTGTGGGGGCTGAAGCGAGTGGTGGACATCGGGTGCAGGGCAAAGCAAAAAGTTTCCTCAGAACGGGGACTTGTCCCTGCTTCCCCTGATCAAGGGAGAAGCCCCCTGTTAGTGCCCGGGTGAGGGCTGTTGGCACAAGGCACAGAAAAGTGTCCTTCCCAGCCAGGCCTCCCCGAGGCCTGCTCGCAGCACGGCCTCAGGAAAGCGTTTTGGGTCAGCGCCTCTTCGGGCCGGGGCCGTTCCCATTTGCCTTGCAAAAGCCCGATTTCCCATTTCCAGTTTCCATTTTTTTGGATTTGTGGTGCTGGCAGCAGCAGGTGTAGCAGACCGACGTCCCTGCCACACAAAAGCCTGTTGACTGTGGTGGGTTTCCTCCTAGGCTTAACTTCTTAACTCAGGAAGTGAATTAAATTGCAGCTGTAGGTTCCTTTTCTCTGACAGCAAACCTTACGTAATAAAACTCTAACTTGTCTGTAGGGACCCCTCTGATGACACATCAGTAAAACCCAGACCAAAGAGCTTGCAAGAAGCTCTCCCTGCCTCTTGCTGCCCAGGCTGGGAGGTTTCTAAATGCCATCGAACGACCAGATGCTGCCTGAAATCTTTTTCAGGCCCGAGAGGGATTTGAAGCAGAGCGGGGATAGCTGTGAAAATCCACTTGCTGAGCACTTAGGGCTCAGCACTGACGTGCTTTGAGGTTGCTCACGTCCCTTTTGGAGTCACCTAGCAGCATTTTGGGTAGCTTTAAAGGCTGGTTGTGGCCTGCAATTACTTTAATACTGAGCCGCGGTGCCTGTGAGGGGCAGGGCACGCAGGCTCAGCAATCGCTGGGCTCTGAGCTGGGGGAAAGCTGGTGCTGGCACTTCTGGTGTGGAGCAACCAGCTGAGAAACAGCAGCAGGAACCGGGGGCGATGGGAGGTGGGGCGGGGGTGCAGAAACAAATCCGAATCCCAGCTGCTCATTACGGATGGAAAATAGCTTGTGAAATGAAATAGCTGGAAGGGCGTCTTG
Source organism: Anser anser (assembly GCF_964211835.1). Lineage (NCBI taxonomy): Eukaryota > Metazoa > Chordata > Aves > Anseriformes > Anatidae > Anser > Anser anser. The sequence continues at coordinate 15,539,366 of NC_139731.1, read as the reverse complement.
GAAGCCCATCACAGGCAGCTCAGGGACACGGAAAGCGCTGGGCAGCCCACCCGGCCCTGGGGAGCAGCCGCTGCAGCTGCTTTAGCACTCTGCACGCTGGCGACAGTAAAAAGCCAAGGCCAGAAGGCTTTTTCTCTAGCCAGTATGGGGCCAGTTCCTAAGAGTTTGAAGGTACCTACCCGCACAACTGTTTGCATGGTGGCGCCGCGTCTTTCCATGCAAGAAGACTTCCTCTCTTGGTGGTGCCTCCCCCACACTGACACAACCCCTGCGGCATCCAGAACGTCCCCAAATATTCACTTTAATTTGCCCCCAAGTTGCAAACTGCATTTGCACGTGGCTCGGGAGGGAGCAATGAGGGGGGGGGGGATGGAGCCAGCAGAGGCAGGGGGCTGTGGCATTGCCCTGCGGTGTGGGCACCGATGCCCGGTGCTTGCTATGCAGTGTACCAGACCACGAGAGGGAAATTGTATCAAAACTTTATTTATTAAACAAAAAAATGCACCATTGGAATAACATTTCTATAAAAAATGAATTATGAGACTGTTCTACAGTGCATTACAAAACCCCCTTTTTCTTCATGTAGTAGTATACAAGATTGTGTGTAGAAACAGTCTTTTTTTTTTAAACTGTAAGCAAGTTCCCTTTCTCATAGAACAAGATTTACACTTAAATATTGCAGTCACTATTCTAATTTGGTTAACAATGCTAGAGTCTGACAATTTAAAGAAACTGTTTATAGGCTCAAAATGCCATCTTTAGGCCTTTTGTAACGACAAGTTTTTTTTTCTTTTTTTTTTTTTCTTTTTTAAACTAAGGCTAGTTAAAGCTGTAGTATTACCCATTTCTATCAGAGAAACAAATCACTAGTTTGCTAAGAATTTTTGAATTACCTTGCGAAGCCCTTTAAACGGCGAGTCGGCACTGCTTTCACCAGTGTCAGAGCATTTAATTAGCAGGCTGGGGCCGGTGCTTCCCAGCTAATTAACTTCGGAGTTCGCGTGTGCACGACAGCCACGGTCACGATGCCCGACCCTCCCGATGGCTCCCGCTCGGGGTGAGCGACGCGGTGCCAGAGCCCGGCGCGCGGGGCCGTGGGCACACTGCAGCTTTAACAGCCTGCTTTAGGTTTTCCAGCCAGGTATATCCCTCGTCCCATAAATTATCCCAAAGAAAACACTCGAAATAATAAATTAAATATTACTTATAAAAAGGTCCACCCTCCCCACCCCCCCCCCCCCACCCCCAACCGCCCCGTCCCGAACGTGGTGGCAACTCGCAAATGTAGGAATTGCCAGGTCTATTTTACAATAATAAAAACAGCATTGTTCCTTCCACCGGCGTTGCTTCCTCGCACTTCCAACTACGTGCACAGCATACGGTGAAGCCCGCGGGCTTGTGCCACCTCGTGACGTGTGGGCCGCGTTGTGTTCTCCAGCCCACAAAGGTCAGGGTGCGGATGCGTTCGATGCTTTTTGCTGAGAAGTTGAAAAAAAGAAAAAGGTCGTGGAACCTCCGGGAATCCAGTTCGACACCAGGACACTCAGTAGCTAATGGGGAAACGAAGCTGACGGGAAAAGCGATCGCTGATCACCAATGAAGTGGCTTTAATTGATTTTAAAAAAAGAAAAAATAAATAAAAAAGCTCGGTTCCTCCAGTTTCCAAGGTACCCATTTCAGGAATGAGAGCGAGGGGTTGCAGCTCAGCCACCTTCTGCTTGCCATTCGCTTTGCTTGCACTTTTCCTTCCCTACACCTCTTTCTGGATTTAATGCACGACTGGGTGACGCTGCTGGCTTTCACCCTGCCAACATCTGCACTTTTTGTACCAAGGGCGCTGCTGCCTGCTCACGGCAGCTTTCACAAGCAGCCGCACACGATCTGATGCGTCTGCAGGACTCCGAGTTGGGTGCAAGGACGGTGGTCCTGGGGACGGGTTCTTGGAGAGCGACAGCAGGAGTTAAACTTTCAGCTTTGGCTGTAGATTAAAATTCCCAACACTTCCCCTGGGCTGGAAGGATTCTGCGAGGGCACTGCTGTACGCACACCCCCTTCCTTCCCCACGGGAACAAGTCCCTAACAACTCCAACATCACTGCCATCATTTTGCCCGGTGTTTCCTGGCTTGCGTCGTGTGTTTTGGCAGAAATTGTCAGAGCTTGTGAACGTGCACTGCAAACATGCCCGGCAGCTCCAGAGAAATGTTTTAAAGAATCGTTTAGTCCTTAAAAATGCTGAGGAGGGAATCGGGCCGGAGATGCAGCAGTCCTACCTAAGCCGTTTTTAAAAAGCTGGCTCTGGGAAGGGGTTAGTGAAAAGACGCTCCTGTGAAAATTGCAAGGATACGATGGTCCTCGTCAAAAACATTTGCCCAAATGCTCTTCTAAATGCCCCTGGGGTAAAGCCCAAGCCGTGTGCGTGGTCCCTGAGAAGGGACACCCGATGGCCAGCCCCAGATCGTGATGTAACCAAGGTGACGCGCAAGAACATCAGCCTTCCCCTTCCAAAAAATAAACAGCTTCACAAAGGGACTGGAACTTCTCAACCAGAAGTGAACATCGAAGCAGCTGGCAGACAAATACACTGAGCTGGGGAGCCCTGAGCCCTTTGAGCCGTTGATACGGCTCCAAGTTTTAGGTCTAGGAGGACAAAAAAAAAAAATACCTTTTTTGCCTGCTAACTCGTTTGTTTTTCACCTGTTCACGGCAGCCCCATCGCACTGCTTAGCTAATGATCTCCCCTGCTCCCGCTGAGCTTCACGAGCCTGCCCTGCCTTGCCAGGTTTCTCATTGCATTGCTCCGGGAGTGGCCACGGCTGAGGCAGTCACGGGCTGTAAAGATTCTGTCCGCTGAGGAACGTGTCGGAATCCAAAGCCGAGCTCACTGCAAATAAATAGAGCATCAGCAAAATATACTGTAAGAGTTTTGTGCTAAAACACTCATCTGGGGCTTGCAAGTAACGCAGTTCATGTATAGGATGAGCTGTTTGCTAATTAGCTTTCCAGCCCTTAGGAATCTTATTAAAACCATCCTAAAAATCATCTTCAAAAGACGGTTGGCACCATCTCCGAGGCGCCTTGGGATAACTACGCCCAACTTTAGGGTCACGTAGCTCAGGGGAGGTCAAGGGCTCCGCTACAACAGGCAAAAAGGAACAGAAGGAAGGCAGCCAGCTGTGCCCAGCCTTCTGGGATCTGGGAAAAGGAAAACACACGATTTCAGAAAGTTGATGTTCTTATATGGGATAACTTAGTTTTACTGAGATATGCTCAACTTAAATTGAAATTTCTCGCTCATTTATTAAAAAAGCGGGGAGGGGAGTTGCTGGGCCTTGCTCGGGCTGAGCTGGTCGGGTTGTCCCTTCCCAGGGACGGCGCACACGAAGACCCCTTTCGGCGCGGAGCTTATTGATTTAAACGGGCCAAGTCCTGGAGCAGTTTTCGTTCCCAGATAGCCCGCTGCAAACCCAGGGTGACAGGTATTTTCTAAAGGATTGGGGAGAGTCAGATCCGACCTTACGTTCCCACTCCAAACAACGTCACTCTCGGCAAATATCAGAGGGGAGCTACTCAAAAGCTGCATTAAGCCCTCTTTCTCTGAGTAAAAACGGAGGTAGTGATTTCATAGGCCCTCACAGCTGAGCGGGGTTTTCAGCACGGAAGATTTGTGCAGTTTATTTTCACTAGAGTCTTTTGGCAACGAATCTCGGAGCTGGAAAGCTCAGCTGCCCGTACACACAGGATTTCCTTACTCTCCAGAAATATTTCATTAAAATCTTAGCAAATTGAATAACAAGGCATTTTTAAGGAGCGTTTTCACAAACACACTGGAGTTCCTAACGAAGCATTCGAATTCCTCCTTGACATCTGATTTTCCTTTACAGCACGGGGCCGAAGAAAATAATCTGAATTATTACTTCTGTTGCAGTGCCATTTTACTCAAAATATTTTATTCGGAGATTCACATTTAATTACCCACCTAATAAAAGGAGCTATTAGGTTGTAAAGATCCTATCCTTTCCATGCTCTTTTAAAATTATGACCCACTCAAGCTTGAAATCAAAGGCAGAGCTGAATGGAATAATTCATCTGAAACTCTCTTATTGGGTTTTGCAGCCTCCTAACTGATAAATATGCAAATCAGTTCCCTTTTGGTGATTCAGCTGCATAAACAGGGATTAGCTCTGAATGCAGCTGAAAATATAGCAATAAAATGTGTGCACACAGAATTTACTCAATTCAGCCAGTTGTCAATAAACAGCCAAAGCACCGGGACCAGAGGGAGAGGGGATCACCGAAGACTTCCCCGTGTCCTGCTGCTCACCGCTCCTCGCTTGCTTTTCTCCCGGAGCCCATCTCAACCAGGAAAGGTGGTTTTGGAGAAACCTTCCTGATTCCTCGGTCAGTTTCCAAAGGCTTGCTAAAACTGGCTGCATTTTTACAGCAACTCGCTAATGCCCGGCACTCGTGCGAGACGAGGGGCCGCAGCGACAAAATAAGTGAGTATTTTGTCTTCTCGTTTGTGCTGTTGGGAAAAGCTCCAACGTTTTGGCGTGGTGGCGTGGTTATTTGCTACGGGTGTTTCTGTAGTCAGTAATTACGTAGAAAAACAAACGACTGACCTACAACGCTGTCCGCTTAACGGCACGGCCTATGCTTAAAACCAGACTTGCGTGAGGTAAGACTAGAGCTATACGAAAAGCTACAGACCTCTACGGAGTAAAACATGAGTTAGTCAGGACAACTTGAGCTCTACGAAGACTAGGAGATCAAAACGAGCGATCCAGCGGCATCAGCTGCGACTCTGCGGTGATGGCGTCGTTCGTCTTGCCACGCTTTCATCACTTCACGATGCCAGATCTACAGTTCCGTAACGTTTCCGTTACTATCCTTTTTTTTCCTTTTTTTTTTTTTTTCTTTTTCTTCTTCTTTTTATTATTCCTCCAAGGACTTTGCAGGAACCTTCCTTGCGCTGAAGGAGTGGTACCGGGAACGAGACGACGTTATGGGGTCATGTAGGCGGGTGGTGTGCGTGAAATCCTGGTATGCTGCAGTGCTCCTGGATCGTTACCTATCCGTCACCAGCTCCTAGAAGGCTGAGCCTGTGATAGCGTTGAGCTGCTTCATTAGCCCCTCCAAACTGGCCATCTGTTCGCTCAGATCGTCCTGTTCATAAACCTGCAGGTGAACAAACACACGCAAATAAGCGGGAAGGGGCAGAAAACGAAGCGCCCCCACCCAAAGCCTGGGATGTGGCAGGGACAGGGATGTCCCCAGGGACCCGGAGTGGCCCAGGGCAGGCTGTAGCTTGCAGCAAAGCCTCTCTGGGGTTACGAGGTGAGCCTCTCACCAAGGAGGGCCCCGTCCTTCTCATTCCCCTCCAGCAGGAGACTAAGGTTATATTTTTATGTTGTTGATAACGACGAACGGGAACCAAACGCTGGTGTCCCATATTCAGCAGGCCAAACCCCTCCACACGCCCGCCCGATGCAAATCCTGCCTCTTCCTTTAGCCAGGTTGAAAACGTAAAACCGAGACGTGGCACAGATCACTGCTGTAGTGCCTAGCAAGAAATTCTCCGGCGTGAGTAGATGAAAAGAGGTGATATACAACGTGTATTTAGAATATTGCCTTTTTTTTTTTTTTCCCTTATTCCTTTTCTTTTGCACTGTTTCGTCTCCTGGATCATGCGAGACATTTCTCTCAGAGAGCCCTAATAGGAGTGAAAAGATTATTCTAATTTCCCCACCTTTTCAGTTTCACTTATCTGCTTCTTCGGGGTTATTTTTCCCACCATTATCGGGTATTACTATATACTCATTTTTCCTGCCAAAATTATTTCCTCCCCTTATCGCGGTTCTCACCCCCCTCCCTCTCCTCTCCCGCTATCTCCAGCAGCTCAGGAGAAGCCGTGTGAGTCGTCCCGTGGCTGCTATTAGCAGGGAATTTAAGCGCTCGCTTCTCCCCTTTATCACACGCTCCGAAGTCCATTAAAGTCCCCGGAAAAGTTTTACTGGCTTGCCAGAACTTTTTACGGCCTTCCTAATAGCTCTCAGCTGCAGCCTGCTGCCCGAGGTGAGGAGGCACAGGCCATTACCGAAAAATTAACGTGCGGGTAGGGGATTAGAGAATATGGCTTGACGACGATGAGCTTTGCGATGAGGCTGCCCGTTAAAGGCGGTTCTTACGTTAGAGGAGTCTTCCGTCTGCTTGTGGCCCTCCTCCGAGACCTCCGGGGCCGTGGGCACCGAGACGGGCAGCAGGGGTGACCTTGCTTTTCCTGCCAAGCCGAGGGATGCTGTTTTAACCTGAGCCTTGGGAAGGTTAGGTCCTGAAGAGAGAGAAAAAAAAAAAAGGCACGTTAAGAAGACATCGCTATGAAAAAGGGGACAATTTTCGCGTCGAACTCCCTCAGGGCAAGCGCCGGCCTCCAGGCGGGTCACGGAGCAAGCTTGAAAAAAAAAAAACATAGTTCACCTCTCTCTGCAAAAAAAAGATTTTTACTGACTTTTCATTCCAGCTCGGAAGGAGAAAAAGAAAAATCAAAAGAGGTTTCTTTACTGACAGCAAGGGACTTCCCAAGTCACCTCGCAAAACCCAAGTGAGATGGTGTACTGAAACAACGCATCGTGGATTTGAGGCTGAATGTGGGGACGGCCATTTCGAGCGTGCCTGCTCCCCCTAAAGCGACGGCTTAAAAGAAGGAACGACAAAAAAATCACAAATAACAAACCCTAGCCCGATGGCTTTTTTTCTAAATATCTCCTCCGCTGTGATCTTCAGCCAGTTCCCTGTCCTTTTTCTATTGTACCCTATTGTATTCTATTTGTTTGCCCTTTTTTTATTGTACTCTATTGTATTCTATTCATAATAGAATATTTTCTTATTTTATTTATTAAATATTGCCATTTTTCTCTTGCTGTTGCCAGTCCAGCTGTCTCTGGATGTACCCAGCTGCCATACAACACCAAACCACCTTCCCGTCGACCCTAAATTTAAACACCCATTTGTTTTCCCTTCCTCCTGCCTGACGGTCTCTGTTTTCTTATAGATCATTAACAGGTCATTAAAGCAAAGCTTCTGAGCCAGGACTGGAGCTACCTGGAGAATTTCCCCAGCAGGCAGCATCTGCAGATGGAGCAGCGCTGGGCTCCCCGAATCCCAACAAATCACCGCGGCCGTGACAGCCTTCTGCTCCTTCCAGCCCAAGCGAGTAGCCAGGAGACAGGAACTGCAGATTAATCTTCCTCTATTTCAAAGAACTGTGCTTTTTTTTTAATTAGTTTAGGGCAGGGAAAGCACCGTGGAGCAGAAGAGAGGACAAAATGCCTCCCTAAATCGAGTTGCCGGCAGCATGCTCGTGAAGAGAGAGCTCCAGCAAATACTGGCAAGACAAGGGCAGGAACACGGAGAGACTCACAAACAATTTCTTTGAGGCTGAGAATCTCAGATAATTTCATAGCCGGAGCTAGGAAAGTGTGAAAGCTTAATGTGAGCTAAAAGAGATCACCACCGAGATACACTCCCCCTTCCAGCTCCAGTTTAATCGCTAAAAAAAAAACCACGTAATAACTGGCCCTTCAAACTTCTCTGTATCTCAGAGTAAGCTGAGAAGAAGCAGCTATCCCCAGAGATTCAATCTCCTAAGTGATGCACATTCAAATCAGTTTTTTAAGAAGGGAATGTTTCTCCCTTCCATTTCTTCATAAAAAGGCTTATTTCCAAAGAAGGGCACCCCTCTCCCTCCCTTTTTGTCCTCTTGATGCTCTGTTACCTCCAATATACATACCTTTATATATATATGTATAAATATAAATATATAAATATATAAGTATATAAATATATAAATATAAATATATATATATATACATATATAGGCTTTTCTGATGCTTCGCATCGCAGCCTGCTTGGTTTTCATGGGCTCGTGGAGAAGGAAATATTTGTTGTGATGGCGAGGAGCTCAAGTGAAATGCAGACTACGTTTCGATTGTACTCCTGTAAATCCTGCGGTAAAAGCCATGTTTCTCATATGTGACTCATTATTTGTAGTAATTGGACTTAAAGACCCCCCTTTTCTGCGCAAAGACAGATGTTCCCTCCTGGATATTGCTAATGAGAAGCCGTAATAATGATTAATGAGTTCAGCCTGGGCCTTTTTTTTGCCCTTTAGCTCTCGAAAGCAACAGGTGAATTGTGATGTTTGTCACTAAAATGAAGCAGAGACCATTTGCCTTGTGCAGAGCCGCGTGTTTCAAGTTCTCCAGCAAATGTTTTACAGCAGTCTTCAAAAGCAATGCCTCTAATTCATAACTAGAAGAGTCAGCCCAAAAGAGGCAGTTTGCTAAACCTATTTATTTCTGCGTATCAGGCCAAGAGATACGACGATGGACGCGAAATAAACCCAAGACAGCGTCCATCCTCTTGATAGCAGTACCTTGGGAGAGCTACTTGGCATTCATTCAATGAGAGTTTAAGAAAATGAAGACGAATGCAAAAATTGAAAGGAGCTACTTTAGGGAGAGGTGGCAAGAAATCGTGCTTAACGGAAAAGGATTGGAGTTAAAGACGACTACGGGTGGAGTTCCTCGAGATCTGGATTTAGGACCAAAACTTAACATTTTGGTACATCAAACGGGTGTGTGATTATGGCATCTGTTACTATAAAAGGTCAGAAGTACAGCTAGAGCTGTAACAACACAAGGAGAACTGCACAGACCTTTCTGCCTAGCTGCTGCTCTGGTGACCTTCCCCAGCAAGGGGACTGGGATGTGCACAGCAGCACTTCAAGCTGCTAAAAGTGAGGGATGGGTCCTCCCCGCTCCTTCCATCTCTCTTGACAATCTGTGGAAGGAAACACCTTGCAAAGTCCACGGAGAGGCCGGATGAGTTGTCTTTCAGAAGATCCTCTCGCCCTTTTTTTGGCTGCACAGTGAGCGTACAAGGCTGGCACGGAGCAGACACCCGCTCATTAGGAGTCTAAAATTATCTGAGAATGAGTCAGCTCTCCGAAAGAGACGAACTGGAGGTTTCGCTGCAAATTCTGCCGGCTCTGATAGCAGGAAATGAGGGAAGAGAAGAGCCTGCACACCTCTCAACACAAGCTTGCAAGTGGAAATGTGCCTCGGAGAAACCAACTACGACCTTCAGATGCATGAGGGAAGAAAATTTTGGCAGAAACAAGGTAAACAGCAATGCCATCCTACAAAGTCTTGTGAAGATCCTACCTGGGATGCTCTGTAGAAGCCCGAGGACACGAATGCAGGAAAAAATGAACCGGACAAAGTGTTGGGAGGGCTTTGCTAACTGCCAGTGACCAAGAGGAAGAGTCTGTGTGATCATCTATACAGGGAATACTTCTCTTTTCAGAGTCCAAATTTGGATCAAGCTCCCCATGCTGATGTGTTCATCACGGAGATCACTAACGGGCTTAGGAAGGACGTACCTACCGTAAAACACCACACAGTGACCGACCACGGTTATAGAAAGGACATTTGGCTTTTTAAAAATGTTTTTACCTTCCCGTCTAACATTCATCTCTTTGTAAATATCTACAGCCGTCATCGAACGCAATGTGACAGCAGACAGGACGCCGGAGGAGCTCCGAGAAGAGGACTTTGCAGTACGATGCAGTGCTGTGTATGTGCTACTGGTTCCAGTTTTTAACCTGAAGCCGTTTTAGTCCGTTGATTCCAGAGGGGAACACAATGCTGCGTTCCACACTTAATTAATTTAAAGCCGATCGTTGTTTTTATTGCTTTAGGTTTTTCAGCAAAGCGAACAGTATTTTGGGTTAGGAAAGGTATTTGCAGGCAAGTCTCCTAAAATCGATTTGGGAACTGCAATAAAAGATATCCAAACGGGGGATGAAGCTTATATAATATATCATATTATGATATAATGCTTATATACAATAGCCCAACAGACAGGGCATATATCAAAGACGTGAAGGAGATCTGCAGCTGAAGATCACTTGGTCTGCAGAGGCAGCTGAGAATGGAGCGTAGCAGAGATTTCTTTGGTATCTCATGGCAATTATTCTCTCCGAACTGTCCCCTTTTGTGTGGCTCTGCACTCCTGTCAATCTTTAATGCCCTTTGTCCTCGTGTGTCTCCCATCCCAAATGCCAGAACTCTTATCTGCCACCAGCACAACAGGGATTTAATACCGGCCAAAAGGGAAGCAGAGACAAAAATCTCTTTTTCAGCTCTCGATCACAAAGAGCCTTTGTTTCTCTCTTGGCCCACACAGCGATTTTACCATCTGACCGAACACCTGAACTTCATCTTCCAGAAGAGGAGCCCCACGAAGCTGAGCATCCTGGAGGCATCCGTCCGAGGTTTCTGAGTCTTGCTGCAAATCCCCGTGTGTGGATTTTGCGTGTGTGTGCGCAAAGTCATCTGACTCCTAAACGTAGCTACGAGCTCTTTGGGTTTTATTTCAGAGTGACAACCTTATACCCTAGGGGACTCACGGTTTGGGGAGCTCTTGCTAAAAGATATTACTATACAGAGTAATTTTAACTATGTATAACTGATAAATAACACAGAGGCTGCCATACTATACCCTCTCCAGACAGGGTATATATATATATATCATATATATATATATATATACATATATATATATGTGATATATTGCAGCTGATGCATCAAACATCCCCAGCCATCACCCGAAATGAATGCAGCCCTGTTGGGAAAGCAGGGTTTCGTCTGTCTTTTACGCCTGATTCCATCTGCCAAGCGCCCAAAGCCATTTTTTTTTTTTAACCTCCCCCTGGAAAATCGCAGCTGGCAATCCTCCTGTCCTCACCGGAGCTCTTCCGCGGGTAGGTGGTTTCAAGCTGACCAAAATTTGTTCAGGCCTTCCTATTTTGCGGAAAGCTCTCTGAGCTTTGTGAATGAGATTTGCAGTTTATCAGTTTGCCTCATCGGCCTCACCTGGATGTTTCGCTGGCAGTTTCTAGACTGCCTCAACACTCCGCTCCTGCTCATGTTTTTATTCATAAGGAGGAGCCACTTTTCAGGCATTTCTGGGGCTACCCAACAAACTGCTTAAATACCTTTTGCAAAGTCTCCAAATCCTGTTAAGGTCTTTTTTCTATCCTGCTGTTGTCCATCCTGGTTTCCTTGCGAGCTTTGCCTGCATTTGGGTAGTGTTAATTGAACAGAAATACTCGCTCTCCATCTCTCCATCTTTTGGCAGCCCGACGCAGGGTTACCCACATCATGTCCGGGTGATCCTACCGAAAGATTTAGCCAAAGGCTGCTGTGAGTTGCTTCCGTAAGGAGCTATGAATCTTAGATTCAGGAATGTCTCTGGTGAAAGGGAACACAGCCAGTTTGGGCTATTATCTGCCCCAAAACCTTCTCTCGTGTTGCTTATCTTGCAGGCTGCACTTATTCATCCATCCCTTTTTGATTGCGGAGCGATGTATTGGGGTGCAGATACACTTTGCTGTCATAAGAACTGAGGATTTTTGGAGAATCAAAGTGCCAAGATGTGTCCTGTACAACGGGACCATAAAAGTCAAAATACGCTACAGAAATCAGAAGGTAAAGTCAGACATGTAATTAAATAAGGATAATCTTTTCTTGCTCCCACATCTCATACCTTTACCGCATCTTTTTCTAACCAGCACCTTTCCACCTATAAAATAGTGTCAGTTTGAATGACTTAGAAGTTGAAACATAAAGATGAGACCAACGTGTATAAGGGAGCTTGCTTGTTTCTCCATGACAGAACGCTCCCATTTTAAGTAACACGGCACCTCTCAGGAGAGCAGAAGACGTAACCGTATGAAAAACATGAAGCCTTTGCTGTTTTACATTATAGCTGGGGAAAAAAAATATTTTTCATCGTGAAATCGAGTTTCTGCAAATGACTTTTGAGGTGATAATCAATAGAGGCTTGGCTCATTCCGCAAGGGAAATTGTTCTAAAAAGAGACAAAGTTTAATTTAGGAATCTTTGAGAGTAGGAGAAATAAAGCGAAAGGAGAAATAAAACACAGGAAGAGAAAGGAGTCATTTAATCACCCGCAAGAATACAGTACCGAGCAAGTACTGGGACTGCCTACTGGGGAGGTTTTTGAAGTAGCACTGATGAATTTCACACCTTTTTACGTGCCATGGCTTCAAAACAGGTATATAAACAGTGCTTGTGGAAAGGGCATTTCAAGACAAAACCAACACAGGCTGCTCGGATACGTGGAAACGTGGCAGAGATTTGATATAACGCTCCTCTGTCGTCTCAGCTGCTCTTCGTGGCTTTTAACCTATTTGCTAGAAATAATACATGGGATAAATAACTTATGGCAAAACAGACTCATTGGCCGGAAGAAGTTTTCTTTATGAATTTACATTATTTTTTTAATTTTTAATTTTTATTTTTATGGAATTCAGTGCTATGTTCTATTGAAATGGGTCACTTCTACCGAAGGGGAATGAGTTCGCTTATCCAGACCAGCACCTCAATCCTGACTTCACTTTACGCCTTCCAGTCGCCCTGTCAATTTTAATGAGACAACGCAGGTGTCTCAAGTTATCCGCGTGCTAATTAAACTTCACTGCACCAGGGCCAGGTTCCTCTAATAGACAGGACTGACCCTTTTATGACACTTCTTTGTCAATATATCTCCCACTTGAACGGAGAAAGCTTGTTTTCATAGAAAGCAACGTGGAAGACAAAGCATTTGAGAACTGAAGGGGTGGTAGGTAAAGGCTGGAGGAATAAAAGAATAATTTGCTTTTTAACCTGGAAGCTAACGGTACAAAAAAGCTCTAAGATTTCAGAATAAAATGTGCAAGAATTAATCATTCCCGTATTTTCCATGAATCTATAGACCGTGCTTACTGTACAGTATGATAGAGAGTGCATAATCTCACATATTTACACTCACCTTTAAAATAAGAAAAAAAATCTCTAGACCAGAAGGATTTTCATACCCTACTAACAAAAGAGTTCAGATTTGCCTTTAAATGCAACCAAATTCAAATTAGAAGCAGTAGTTTTTAACTCGTGTTTTATATTGGCACTAGGGTTTTTTTTTTATTTTGAATGGTAAATTAAAAAAAAAAAGACCCTGACTTTGGTTGTATAGCTAATTAGTTACAGCAAACTGATTGTTCAGAATAAGTTATACACGATAATGAAATACATCAATCTAGCACCAGACGGTTCTAAATTTATGCCTCCAAAATTTGACTAATTCACTCCAAAATTTTGCCTAATTTCCACTTTGCTTTTTATTGCAATTCTTAGAGGGTTTTCCATCCCATCCTAAGAAGAAGGGTCTGTTCATGCGAGAGCAAGCCCATGAAATGTAACAGCATTATTCCCATATTCACCTTTCTAAGGATAAATGTAACTTCGGTATCTACCGAGGCCCCAAACGCTTGCTTTGTGAGATTATCACGGCCCAGGATTCACTGCTCGTATACCAATATATCCTTTTTTCCTCTTGATTTCACCCCTTATTTGATTGTTGCCTAATATTATTAAAACTGGCTTTGCAAATCTTCACTTTTATCTTGTTTGCTCACCTGCACGTGGAAAGGATTTGTAGGACCGTCCAGGCAATATTTAGTTTCTGCTTTTTGTACAGGCATGTTTCCTGCCACGTCTTTCCCTCACTCTTCACTTTTACTCCCCAAACACCTGACATTGAGAACGCAGTATTTTTTTATTATTTATTTTTTTTCCCAAAGAAGCGAAGAAATAGCAGTTTCCCTGCGGTGCAGACCTTCCCCTGAACCCCAGACTCCAGACTGTTTGGAGCATACCTTACAGCTTCGCAGGAGGAAATGAAATCAAGCTCAATTCTGCTGCACAACCAAGTGGTTTTTAGCTCTGGGGCATCCACTGACAGCGACTCCAGGAAGACTGATAAGATGAGAATTTGGATTTCCAGCTACATTTTTTTTGTGTGTGTGTGAAGTAGCAATAGAAAAAAAAATGCAGCACTTATAGTCTCACAAAAGGCAAAGGAGCTTGAAAAGGTTGAAGTTACAGCATGGTGACACAGTATCAAAACCACCACTTCAGAGGCAGCGTTTTCCATCCCTTGCTTCTGCGGAAGAAAAATGGCATCCTAATTCAGGCGCATTTAAAGTGCAGCTGATCATAAAGACCTAAAAGGAATTTTCATTTGTGAGTGGGGAAAAAAAAAAATTCTTTCCTGTCCATCTGTGGGATTTATGTCGTATCTATAATGCAATGAGCTCAACACTCCATCAAACATTTTCTATTTAACCTGAAAGGGGACCGAGTCAAATCACTTCTATGGCTGTGCACATGATTAGCAAAGAGGAGTGAGAGCAGCCTCAGTGGGGATTGGAAAGATCACGGACTTATTCTCACGCCTTCTGAATAAGTGTTAGGAACCTCAAGTGCCTGCTCACAAAGCCGTGACGAAAAGGTGAGATCTCCTATAAAATATCAATAGGAAGGGCTTAATGCAAAGAGTTCAGATTTATTGGGATCAAGTAAAAAATTAGGGGGAAAACAAGGAAGAAAAACGGCAAATTTTAGCTTCAGATTAGGCTGAAGCCATGACCCAACACCAGGAGCACAGCCTTTTTAATATTTATTCCTACCCTCATGGCCAAATCCCCCAGAACTGAATAATGATGCCTTTATGTCTTTTTTATGAACCAGATGATATAGTTTAACAGCTAATTATAATGCCGCTACAGAGATATACTGAATAGATAAAATATTAGAGGCGATACCCCCTTTTAGCATCAGGTCAATCAAAGCCAAGAAGGAGCTCATCTATTCTCTGGGCAAGATCCAAAACCTAATTTCAACGCTAATATTGCCTGAGAACCGGGGTTAGACACCAGCTCTAGGGCTATCATCTGAATATTCCTCCCTCAACCTTGTCGGTCAACAACTGCCAAAAATTCATGCCTTATGCTTCCAAAATCCGAAAATGCAGCTGGGACTCCAGCAGGTGGATGGCTGATGGCGAAAGGTCCGCTTAACTTCAGGGTCCTGCTTTTTGAAGTCTTTGCTGGAAATCTCTGCATCACTCCCTACAGTCCTCTCTTGCTTTTTCCCCTTCTGAATTCCGCAGGCTTGTTCCATTAGCTACGTATTGTCTGAAGGGCTACGGCACCTGATTGACATGCGTTTGAAAAATTGGACAGCAAAGCAAAGAGTAGTTTAATAGATGTAAGTGATGATGAATCCATTCCTTATGGCCCTACTACTTCATTACGCAGGACGTGTAAAAAACGTCTCGAGTCGAAGAAAAACGTAGTGAGAAAGTAATTAATTCTATCTATCAGATTGAGAAAGTAAGAGTTATTCCAACGTGGAAATTGCTAAGAACCTTTAACCACGAGCTTTGTAAAGTCACAAAACATCTTCAGAATTTCCCTTTCATGGTATCTATGGCCGAGCTATCAGGCTAATGGTGGTATCAAATACACAGAATGTGAAATGAAATGATGTTTTTTGACATCTCTTTTTTTAATGCTTTCTCTCTTCACTTCCTTTCAGCCGTCCAGCTGAATTAAAAGGGTGGCTGACCTCCCATTTTAAGTGAAAAGAAGCAAGAGTTTGAGAGCAGTGGGATTCAGGAGTGAGGGAGAAATCCAGTTGTGAGTGAGGACCAGAATCAGTTCTGCACACCCCACTGCCCAGGGGCACAAGTAGAAGTTAACATTCACCAAGCAAACTTTTCTAAAAAGAATTGGTAAAGGAGACAACATCAGTCTGGCTAACGATTATGAGGACAAGTACATTGGGAAAAACAAGAGAAGCCATACAGAGAGAAAAATACATAGCCCCCGACACCACAAAATAGCCGGGGGGAGATCAGAAATGAAGTTATACACAAATCTAAATGCTAGAAATTGTGATTTTAATATAACAGTGAATACAGGAGTCTGAATGCCATATATAACCCAGCAACTTGTTTTCGTCTGCGTGACAGAGGCCAGCACAACAGAATATTTCACTGCTTTAGCATTTGCTCTATTTATTTTTCCTGGCTTTATGGCAAAGCATCGCCACGTTCAGTGCTTAATTTTGCCTAGTAACAAAGTCCTGTGCATTGCTTATAGGAAACACTGCATCTGCTTACATGTGATTACTGACCTAAACCAAGGCAATTTTCTTTTTCAGGATGACAGGGCTCTGTGAAAATTAGTATCAAGCCCCATATTTGTCTTTTTATTTTTCTACCTCCCCCATGATTCAAAGGTGAACTCCAATTGACTCCCAGTCCAAAACAGCCCTTTGGAGGTAACTACGCTTCCTCGCTGGGGTAAGACAAGTAGTGAAATGCAGTGCTACATAAAGATGAATGGACTCTATTATATATAAAAAATAATTCAGCGGCACTATTTGGCAAAAGCAGTTCTCCAACACGTAAGGATTTATCTGCTTCTGCCTGCTGTCAGAAACTGGATTACTCGCTGACGGGTAGCAGGTGCTTCCAGTAAAAATGTAGGGAATTTGGGGGGTAACTTGCTTGTTGCAAACGCTGAACTGCCATATGCTGTGCGGCAAGAAAGCCACGCTCAGAAAGCACTATCAGAATGGAAAAAAGAAAAGCTGAAATCTCAAAGGTTGTCTGAGCCAAACTGGAGATCATCCAAGGTAAAGGAGTAGGGTAAACAGTTAAAATGAGATGCCAGTTTGCAAATCCTTTATTTTCTTTTTTTTTTTCCTGGTAGCTGTAGCAGTTAGCGTGGCTAGCGCAAATTATGGCACTCGAACAGTCCCAGTTCACACAAAGAGCAAAATAAAGAGCACCTCTGGCTACATTATGAAGGAAGCAGATCCCACTCACACCATACAACCGCTCTCGTTTGGTTCAATGGTGAAGTTTCAGTCCAGCTCTCTGGAGCTGGAGCTGCTCGGGCACCCAGCGTGGCCCATTGCCCCCCTCTGCTGGAGCCCAGCGGCTCAGGGGGACAACGAATGAATGTTGCACTACGGCGCTATGCAACCACTTCATCTAACCCCAAAACTTCACTCAGAAGTGGCAATATTGTATAAGCTTTTTTTTTTTTTAATTATTATTTTTTAATTATAATTTCCTTTCTCTTCCTTCCACGCTTGTTTTTTTTTTTTTTTTTTTTTTAATTTTTGAGTGGTTTGCACACTGGAGTGGATTGCAGTCAGTCCTCTCCCAGCATACATAAATAGTCCTTTCATTATCAAAAAGGCGAGCCTCGGAACGAGTCAAGCAGTTGGCACTGGTTCAAGTTACTGTAGCACAACAGGAGACTGGAAACAAGACCAAATGATTAATCTGGCATCTCATTTAATTCATTTTTATCACTGGCTTGTTAGCTCTGATTTTGAGCTATCGCCTCGTCCTGAATTTTTATTCCAGATCATCAGAATGAGTTATTGGATTATTATAATAAAAAACGTGTATATATTCACTTTCCATCCTGTAAGCACTTACGGATATTTCTTCAAGGTATGGGACAGCTTTGTGCTCCTTTTTTTTTTATCTCCTGAATTGAAAGCAAGTGGTTCGGAGTGGTACCAGAGACCAGACTCTTACCTGTTTGAGACAGAAGTGGCGTGTAAGGGACTTTCGGTTCTATTGCACTCATGGGCGGAGGTAGCAAGGGGTTGGCGAAGCTGCGGAGCGGGTGCGTGGGGCGGACGCAGGCGGTGGGGATGGTCCTGCTCGGGGCGTCCTCGTTGCTGGAGTGCTCAGGCTGCGTCGGTGGTAGCAAGGAGGGTTGCTGCGGGGCTGGTCCTTCGTTTACAGCTGCATCAGTAAAAAAAAAAAAAACACATGGTAAAACAACTATTACTGAAGTATTTTTGATGGTCCATTTCCTACTTTTACGGTCATTTTCAGCAGAAGGTACAGCATTACCCTCCAACAAGCTGCAAGAAACGTGTAAACATTTTCATCACAAGTTATTGGCAGCTGAATTAAAAAACCAGATGTTCCTCAGAGCAGCCAGGTGCCATTTAAAGCAAAATATATCTTCCTTTAAAGAAAAAAACAAAACCACAAGCGTGATATTTTCATCTCCTTCTCTCTTTCCTCTCTATGCGCTTTTAAATATTAAAAATCAATAAAAGCATAAATATATCATGTGGAGACTGAAACAAGCTACGACTGTGGAGACTCATTATGTTCAGCATGACAGTACAGCTCCAGTCATAGAGGAGAGAAGATAAGACTCAAAGAAAGGACTTAATTAATTTCCACATAACCAATCACCAAAGTTGTTTTTCCTTGAGACAGCTGTAACGTTTAGTGTGCCAAAGCCCTAGGTTGCTGTTTTATTAGCCTATATTCAAAATCAATTCTTCAGAGGTTTCCATGTGCCATGTCACCTCTCTAATATAAAGCCCAGCTTCCTGATGTTCTGCGGAGTGTCTTAAAGGAAGCTTTCAGCCTCAACTTTTGTCATCAGCTTTCCATGCCAGAAGACAGAAGCAAACGTAGCTAAGATATAAAGGGTCAAACGGAAAAGTCCTTTGTTTCTACAGCCCTCTAGAAAGCAGTGTTGGCTCTGCTCTACTAATTGGCAATGTGATCATGACTGTAGGGAAGTTTTCAGGACTGGGATGGCCCCCAGTGCTAGCATCACCAGTAATGGTACTGTGAGTGAAGAGAAAGCTGATTTGGCAATCTGGAGTTGAAATGCAACCTATCAGAAGTAAAATCTTCCGATTCTTTCATCAAACGTTACAGCACGGAGCGTGTGAAGTGAAAGGGACGTTGCACAGGGCAGAAGAAGGCAGCGAGAGGCGGGACGCACGCTCACATGCCAAGCATGAGCTGCGATTTTAGCTTCGCTGGAAACGATTTCCTTGACGAGATGTTCAGGAGCAGAAAGCTTTTTGTGTTACTAACTCCGTTACGGAGCTCCAGTGTTACCCACCCAGCTGACAGCACGGCAGGAGCACCAACAAAGACGCAGGAAGAGAAATCACGCCTGCTGTTTACGCCGGGAAACAACTCGGTGCCACGATGCTCACGTTTCAAGAGGTGCAAGAAAACAAAGGGAGAAAAATGAATTCCGAAGAAAACGGATTTTGCTCTTGTAATAAAACTGTAATTGGAATAAGCAGCAATCATTCAAGTTAATTTTTCTTCTGATCTTTACAATTTCTTGCTGCCCACCACATCAAACCTGACTAATTAAGAGTTAATTACAAGAGGACCGGTGAGTGGAATTCCTTGGTGGTGCTTGACGGATGGCAGCAAGTTCATTTTGCCATGACCCAAGAAAGACACTGCCATTTCTCCTTCTATCTTGCTTTTGCTGTCGGATGGGAATAAGAGGAATGGATGGAAACCACCATCTCATGTCTTCTCTTCCAAATCCCAAGGCTACAAGCTCGGGCTTGTAGCCTTCCTCGGCCCCTTCCCCAGCTCCTACCCCGCTCTCCTTCTCCTGCCCCATGGAGAAGCACTGAAAAAATGTTTCTTCTCAGCAAGAGCATCTGCAAGCCCTGACATTATTTACAAGCAGAACAGGAAGGAAGCAAAGTGGTTAGTGAAGAGCACGATCACAGCAGGAACGTGTTTAATTTGAACGCGTTGGCTTTGTCCAACGTCTCCACAGCACCTACGCCAGCCAGGATAGCTCACAGCACACCAGTTAATCATGCAGCTTGTGTCAGGAAACAGGAATCTAAGAAAAGCTCAACCTTTTCTCGAAGAAAACAACCTTCTTGACTCACTGATATCGGAATTAGTTATTATACTGGGACCCAAAATACTCCAGAGGATCTGGTTTCTTTCAGAGACTGCTGCAACAACCAGAACTCATTGTGTAAATAACATGCAATTACACAGCCAAGTCAAATCTCAAGGCATTTTATAATAATTAATGTCAAAGTATATAAGTAATTACTACCTACTAAGTGGCAAAACAGTTTTGAAAAATGAAAATGAGGATTTTTCCTCTTTTCCACGGCCCTACTGCTTGTTCCTATGGCAATAGTGCAGACGGCCCCGGCAATATCGAACCCCACAGAAAGCAAACCAATTGCAGGATCAGACCAAGGTCAAAATCATCTACAGTTTGTGAAAGTTTGGTCGACAGCGGTTCATTTTCCTTGTTTCCACCTTCGAGGCTTTTTGCATAATGAAGCCATTACCTAGCTCTGCTTCTTTTGCCTTCCTTCCCCAGCAGACCTCCCTCTGTTTTCTTCTCTGAGGGCAAATATTCCGCATAAAGCAGCCAGAGATTTAAAGATAACTTGCAACAGGGTAGGGCAGGAATGTCGGTTTAACCCATTCCACCCTTGCTCACTGCCCACACATTCAAGAAGACGTCGCGACGTCTCGGTGCTGTAGGCTACCGTGGGCATTACGCCCTTCTCTCCCTCCTCCCAGTCAAGGAAGATGCAAAACAGCAAGTGAGACTCACAGAGGTATCCATCTCGGCTCACAACACTTTCTGGAGCAAATCCTTTGCCTAAAGTGAAAACAAAGCCTTTTGTCATTGTTCGTAGCCTCAAAATGTCTTTCCAGATGTTTGTCAAAGTCTGAGCTACCCCGCGGAGCCCAGCACTTTTCACTGCATCCTTTAAGAACAGATCTTTTGGGAGGCTCTTGACCTGCTTGAAGAGACGAGGGAAAAATAGATGCTTACTGCTACTCACCACCAAACACCCTCCCTGGTGTTTGCTGCGGCGGTGCCCTCAGATAACAAAGCCTTATCAGCTGGCATCAGCATAATGATCTCTGTATTACAAGACTTTATATTAAATTGCTGGCTCATTGTATGGGTATGTTTTATCTTACAGATTTAGCCGTAAAATCTGGAGACCTACATGACTTGCTACACAAAAGATTTCATGCTATTCTCTAGCTATTACTGAAGACAAAGGTGAGATGACCCTATTAAAATAAGAGGCTAGAGCTGTTTTTTTTTTTTTTTTGAAGGTAAGTGGTCTAATGAAAACAACTTTCTCTCAACAACTGGTTTCATGATCGAGAAGACCTTTTTTTATTTATTTAAATTGCAAGCAGGGAATCCTGGAGGAGTCCGGAGGAGAAGGCAAGCCACGGGAAGGACTGCTGAACAGTCAACAGTCACTTTATTATGGCTCAGCCATTTTTTATGTCTGGTAACACTTACATTTAGCAATTGCATGTTATGGCTGGCAGTGTCATCAGCTGTCATCAAGCAGGCAAGCCAGCTATTACTCAAGGCTGGCTCTGGCTGGGGCCTGACTCTCCTTTTCATTTTATTTACTTTCCTCTTCAGCAGAAAATTTACCCTAAAGATAAGTTGCAGCACTTGGATCTTCAGGTCAGCAAGAAAAAGCCTTCGAAACCAGAAAAAGCCTTCCAATAAGGGTGTTCAAGCATGGTCAGCACGGCAGGATGCAAAGCAACACCCTTGCTAATGGCCTTGCACATGATTTATTCAGAAAGTGCTACGTCTTGATCAATAGGGTGCTCAGCCATGGAGTACCACCTGTAGGGAATTATTGCAGAGGGTTTTGTGTTTTTTTTTTCTGACCCATATGCAATTGGTCAACCATCAAGTGAGTTTTTCACCGAGGGGTGAAATATAAGAAAAAGCTCTCTGTGTTGTCTCTTTAACTGCTAGTTGCTCCCCAAAAAACCCGCTTGATCATCTTAAAACAACCAAAATATAGTGTCACTGGAAAGCAAACATGATTTCCACGTACTCGTCTGTGCCTCTGCTTCATTGCTGTGCCGCTGTGTAAGGCATAGCGAGGGAAGAGAATATTTCATTTGGGGGCACTCACTGTGATCGGAGAGCTTTGGAAGTCAATAGCCTTTGCTAGCAGGGCGACCGCAAAAGCTATAACAGATTGTCATTTTACATTGTAATGGGCTTCGATAATGTTCAAAATACCATGCAGGCCTGATTACCCAGACCTCAATCACCTGAAACTAGCCATTATCCAAACAAGACGATGTGCGTCCCCCATTTTTGAATTATTTAATGGCAAATCGCCTGAACTTTTGTGCATTAGCAACCTTTTGTTCAACTCTCAGGCGTGCTGCACCTCAAAGACCTGGGCAAACCCATACCCGTCCACACAGAACAGCCAGGATTTTGGCCATTTCTGGTTTGAAAAATCCTCATTTACACGTGTGAATCTCCTGGCTGGTTCAGGCAGAAGCTGAATGCACCAGACACATGTGGCTTTGGGGCTGTGCAAAAATAGTAGGTGCTCAACTGATTCCCAGGCAGCCACATCCCAGGCAGCACTTTCTTACCCAGTGACATGTAAGATTTCCCTAGCTCTATTTCTGGCTGTGTATCACACTTCAAGTATTTCTCTCCAACTAATTTCAGACACTGACCCAAAAAATCAGTCTTTTTCTTTGCTTCTTCTATCTCCATGATTAGGCAAGCAACACATAGCAATTTTTTTTTTTTTTTCCCTGCATCTGATGTATATCATGCAAGAAGCAGAATCTGCTTTGCTTCTGTGCAGTGTGTGTGTGGAGGATTTGGTACTGATTTAAGCAGCAAATCAAGACCTGATTATAGCAGTGAGGCCCTCCAGAGGAAATTGCCAACCGGCTTTGAAGGCACCTCAACAACCACATTGAAGAGAGGGGGAGTGATGGTGGGGTGACGAGCAGGACACCTGAACCCACCTTTTACCTACAAGCCCGCCGCTGGATTTCAGTCATCGGTCCCCGAGGACCTGTCTGCACTGACTGAAAGCAACAGGCAAATAGAAAGGAAAATCAGTCCTTCCAAAATTAATTCCCTGCGGACCGGCAGCGCAGACTCTCTGTGATGCGAAAGAAGACGCGTAACAGATTGACATCAATCTGTCAATAATTCAGGCTTGGTATGCAGTCGAGGTGAGGGAGAATTAGAAGGAAACAGGAGCCCTCCAGCTGTAATTAGTATGCCAGAGCACGCTCGCTAGGTTGGAACAAAGACCAGCTGGCTGCCGGTGCGGGAGAGGCTTGCGAGGAGCTCGTGGAGGTGAGGCTGGGTCCCGGCGGCGTGCGTGCACCTCCCCAGACCACGATAAGGTGACGTGGGAACACCCAACCCCCAAATCTATTACTGCACGGGGGCAGGATATGAATGAACGGGAGCAAATCTGAATACAGAGCTCACTCTAGGGAAGAGGCGAGTGATGTCAGACTAGATAACGGCATTCAGATGCATAAAAGGTAGCTGAAAAAGGAGGAAAATAATTTTTTCCCTGTGCCAGCTATGATCCAAACAAGAACCAGTTGCCTTACATTTTAGGAAGTTAGATGATATGAAAACGTTTCCAGCAGTGAGGGCAGCTAAGCCTGGGAAGACACTGTGTGGAGAGGTCGTGTAAGTGCTGCTGTGGATGATTTTACTGCACGGTGATACTGGATGTGCCCTGGGATGGAGAAGAGCTCTTGAAGCCTCAGTTTGCCTGGGAATATCGTTATGAATAAAGCGAAGGCAATTAAAGTACAGTGAAACAGGCTTGCAGAGAGGACAGGGTCGGATCAGAGCTGCAATGACTTTTAATTTTAAGGCGAGCTGGTGTTCAGCACAGATTTTAAGTCATAACAGGAGCTGATGCTGGAGAAGAAGCAACCCGCAGCCAGCTGCTGCCACCAGACCGGGCTTATCCCGGCTCCCACGATGAACCCAAAAAGTGAAGCAGTGGGATTTGCATTGGCTAGACCTTACCCATCCTACCCAGAGAGAAACCTGTGTCCGAGCACAGTAATAACAAAGCAAAATGAACTAACTTCTTCCTGCTCCAAAGGTCCTGTCCACAGCGAGGGTGGGGAACGGCACCGGCCGCAGGGTGAACTGGGGGTGCGGGTATCCGCAGGTGGGGGACGGCAGGATCCCGGGGTACTGGGCGCTTTCCAGGGTGGGCACCGGGATGGCACTGACCACAGCTGAAAGGAAAGAAGAGAAAGATTAAATGAGCACTTTCAGAAAAAGCAAAAACCTCTGGAGGGGGTCAGCGGGGAACTGGGAACAACCAGGTTTCCAAAGCCAAGTACCCACAGGCTCGGTGTAAAACTCTTCAGCAGCCACCTCTGTACAGAGAAATAAACCCCTGCTGTAAAATTAAAAAGCTTTTTGTCTTTGTTCCAATGAGGCAGACCGATTATGGGGGGCTCTTTATCTCCCTTGACGAATATGGGAGAAGGAATGGGTTAGGCAAGACCTTAAAGGCTTGATTCAGTTGTGTAAGCACGGGTTCCTTAAAACATTTTTCCAATGTTTTAAAGGACACCACTGTCCTCAGCCACTGCTCTGGAAGAGGATGGCTCTTCCAGTGTCACTCAGTGACACACCAGTGTCCCTAATACCCTAAGGTGTCCCCAGACCCCAGGTTTATCCATCTAATGAGGCTGGCTTTCCGTTGTTCCTCGCTTGGGATGCACGTCCAGGCCTGCAAGGAACAGGGGAGAGAAGAGCCAACAAACCAGGAGCTGAAAGCTTGCGGATGGAGCTGAGCTCTTCAATTTGTGCGAAACACTTCGATTTGAAAACTGGGGATCGCGGTGTGCTGAATCCAGCCTTTCGGGTGAGTTATTGCCTTTATTTTCAATAATCAGGGCTTGAAGAACAAGGGATAATAATGCCACGCGAGTAATAAATTTCTTTGCAGCTTTTTAGAAAAATTTGGAAACTCTCATTAAAGTTTTGCCTAGCTAAACAATACGTAGAGGTTTTTGGCTCGCCGATGATGAGGTTTGGCTTACCTAGCACCTTTCACACATGAATTACAAACAACGCTGTAAACTTTAAGGTAGTCGTTCCAATTCCTTCTAGCTCTCACTTCATTCATTACACGGAGTGGCAAACCGGGCTGTCTGCCCAAGGTCACGCAAGAAGGGACGGTGGTGCCAAGGCTTTATGAGGGTTTTTTTTAAGAACACAGCTTTTGGCAAGACAACGCCGCACTTCCAGAGGTAACGGGCAAGCGGGGAGACGAAGAAAGCTCCTGAAGAAATGCTAAGCAGAGTGATCTTAACTTTAGAGCTGTCTGGCTGAATTCACCCATCCTTAGAGGAGAACATCTACTATATAGACATTACATGTTGTCTGCATTAGACATTTTTATTTAAAGCATTGCTACTGCAGTGAAAAATATGACTTTATTGAATCCTATTAAAAGAACAACTTGTTTTTCAAAGTTCATTCTTTTTATTGGTTTTCGGTGTGTAGACACCCAGGACTTTCAGTTTTAAGACACCACAGGATTACTATTCAGTGCTGCACTCCATTGCAAAGAACCTGGGGAAAAGGTAACAGCAAATATTTTCAATAAGTCTTTGCCATTTTGAGCTGATACGACAACAAATCTGTCCCGCCTGTCAGTAATTGAAGTTACACTTAATATTGATGCACTAAGGCACAGAAAACTGAATTTCCCTGACCAAATCAAGGAGCTCCCTCAACACCATTTACATTTACCATGTACTGTGTCATGTAAAGACACAGCACCCAAGAAGAGCTTGCAGAAATGACAAAGAAGGAAATTCTGAATTGTACTCAAGCTCTCCAGAAGCTGCCAAAGCAACAGAGTCGTCATTTTCATGTTTCCCTGGAAAAAAAAAGGAATTGCTGTGGTTTTTTTTCAGATTTAGGGAGGGAGGGAAACAGAATCCTCTCCCCAAAACACGGCAGAGCGATGCGGTGCTGGCCAGGGCTTAATTAAACATCAGGGGAGGGCAGGACTGGTGGTGAGAAGCCTGGAGAGCTCCTCACCCCTGGTGTTCTTCCTCTCCACACGTCAGCCTTGGTGTTTGTGTCTGCATTTCAGCAGCTTTACAACCATCAAAGATATCACCAAAGCCTTATCAACTTTATCTGCTTTAGGCTCCTTCCACCTCGGTAAGCAAAGGCCCATTATGGAGGATATTTGTTTTCAAAGACTGTAAATAGCGATTATTAAGACGAGCGTGAATATCTTCAGATTTGGTATTTAACATCTTACAGGATCCATTTTTTTACTACAAAATTATACCGCTGCTTCCTCAATCTTTTTAATCGCTCGCTACTGACAATTTCTTTCAGTATCAGGCCAACGGAGAGAAATTAATTAAAGCATCTAATCTGACAAAGCCTCGGTTTCATTTTCTGGGGAAGGAGACACATTCAGCACAACTCAGCCTGCACAAATGCACAAATAAGGCTTTCATAAACCGGAGTTTAATTATTTGCAAACAATCATAATATTTTGTCGCTGCAGATTAGACTGACGTTGTTGAAACTATCAATAAATAGAAAAGGGGACATCGTTCCTCAGAACACATCATTTGAGTGAAAAAAAATAAGGGAATGTATTTCAGAGGACTTTCATCTGAATGCTGTAGAACGGTGTTGACCTGACTTTTGGTTAACCGTGACCCAATATAATTACAATTGATGTGGTTCTGATTTTGTTTGCACTGCTCTAAGTCTACCCATCTTCCTGGATTGCTGCCCTCCTTCACAGCAGGCCAAGGTAGGAGGAATCCCACTGATGAAAAAAAAAAAGGGCAAATTGCCTAATTGTGGAATTAGCCTGGTTACAAGATGGGAACGTGGCGTGCCAGGAGGGTCCGAGCTCTCTCCCCCAGCCCAGCGGTCCTTCTTCCAGCCCACAAAGAGGCTGCCATTTGGCAATACGTCATGTCCGAGGTGTGAAGAAGTGAATTCAACCTCCCCCAGACTCCTATGATTTATCCCTGAAAGGCTCAGGTTTAGCAGCATGACCCGAATCACACCCGTAAGGAACACAAATTAAAGGAACTGTTACCAGTTCCCCCTGAATAATTTACCGAACAAAGCCATTGTAAGTTATTCCCTCTCCTCTCCTTCAATGTGTTCCTTTTTTTTTTTTTTAAACATATAATTTGTGATGTGCTCTTCCTGAGCACCTGCAGCTAGGCATTTACATTTAACCATCGGAGCTAGAAAGAAATTTTGTGATTAAATGGATTTCTGGCAACGCGTGCTCGTTTTTCCCAGCTCGTTATTAACACAGATACGCCAATTTCCAGATATTTTTAATTAGATGTATTTTCTGAGGTCAAAGGTGGGACTTCTAGCTAAAACCTGGGAGATAACTCCCAGAGCTGCCAGGAGCTGGACCACAGGGCTGCTCAGAGGAAAGGTGGAGGCCAGAGGCTTGTCCTCTCTGGTGCCTGGGGGTCTCACTTACCCCTCTCCTTTGCTCAGAAGTGAGGCAAGGTCACTTCGGAAATTTTAATAAGCTCTGCAGGATGGGACAAGCTTTCTAGTGCTCTCCAGCCTTCCTGCCTTTCTCGTGTATTTTGCTGCTTTGAAAAAAAAACCATTTTATCTATGACGTTCGTTCAGTGATATACTGTGGTCACCAAAATGTAATGCCTGTTAAAAATTCTGCTTTTTAAGAGAGTCACTCCAAGCGAGAATAGCATATGGTGTTGTGGCCAGCTACTACAGACAAAAGGAATTATCAGAGCAACCGTGCTAATGTCCAGCTGCTTCTAAGTACGGATAATAATATCACACTTTGCATCAATGCATTGCAAAGCCTCCTGCTCTGCCAGCTTGAACTCTTGCTCCTATTTCTTTTCAAGGGAGACAGAGGGATTTATCCACCACTGGCCACCTGGTAAAAATAGAAACGAGGATTCTTCAGGCTTAGCCAGCACCGAGGCGAGCAGATGCCTGATTTCTGAATTTCCTCCAGAGTTTTGCCACTGATGTATTGTGAAGCACTTGCAGGATTTTTATTTTCGCTGATGGAGAAAATGTGGCTATTTTACTTGTGAGGTGTAGCTAGATCAGATTCAGCAGCTCAGAGGAGATGTTCAGGTGGGTGAGCAGGGCCTGAGCACGCACAAGGGGGGCCAGGGGAAGGCCCTGGTACTCACGAGGGTTGGTGGGTTGGGAATCCATCGGGATCATGAGCTTGGCACGGGTGGCTCTGCGGGCAGCGAGCGAGCGCTCTAAGGTGGACATGCTGCTGCCCACATCTTCTGTCTCAGCAGCTGGGAAAAAAAACAAGAGCTTAGTTGAAAATCTGACAAACGAATGTCTTCACCTCGTTCCCAGCAATGAGATCACTGGATTTTTTTTTAGAATTCTGTTATTTCAGCCAACCGTTAAATATCACCACCTGCAAAGAGCCACGCGGACTATTTGGGCTGCCTTTTTTGAATAAAATTATTGTTTGCATTTTGCTGTCAAAGAATTAAGATACCATTTCTCCTTTTCCAGCCCCTCCATGATTTAATTTCCCTTCGTCTTGGAAATTAACCACATCCACTTCATAAAAAAAAAAAAAAAAACACAACATTTTTCTTGCGACTTCCCTGTTATAAACTTATCTTAAAATTCAAGTATCAAGATCTGAAATAGAGAAGTAGGATACAATAAATCAGGGATGTACAAATCCCGGCAGCCAAGAATTGGTCCTTGAAACACATCGAAAGGATGAAAATGACGTCTGCTGTGACATGCCACCAAGTCCCACGTCCTGACTGCCCGTACTCCAGACCCTGGGACGCGTGGTGGCTCTTCCAGCCTCTGCATCTCGATTTCTCCTATCACAGCAAGATCCAGGCAGAGCTTTTCCTTGCCACGCTTGCTGGAGTCCAGGCAATGATGACACGGAGCAGTGACAGTGCTGTCAGGGCAAACGAGGTGAATATTGTGTCCGTGATCCAGGAGCAGCTAGCACATCTATCTAGATCAGCGAGCTGAGACACGCTGCCTCGTGGGGCATCTCTGCCTACGTCTCATCTAAATCAAAAGCGGCTCAGCGTGCCCCTGTCATTTAGACACTCTGTTTACGTGTTGAAATATGGATGCTCTAATTTAGTCACATTAATACAGGCCACTCGAAGCGTCCAAAGATGCTGGAGAATATACTTGTCAGGAAGAAAATGTGCCGGGAACTGGATGTTCAGAGGAGTAATTTGCGACAAAATAAAAGCTGTATTTCTCACTTCATACCTTGTCTCACATGAGCCTTATATTAATGTTACTTAATGTTCTGTGATTCTCTGATTCCACTTTTGCAATTTTAATAAACCATGGATGAAATCCATTTATTACTGTCATACTGGGAAGCTTAATACCCGCTCCAGCTACTCGTTGCTGATGCTCCCAAGTAAAAACATATTCCATCTAAAAAGAAACAAACACAACAGATCTGCACAAAAAGATTTTTTTTTTTTTTCCCCAAATGACTCTTCTCTAAATTTCAGGACTGAAATGCTGAGTCTGCTCTCGATGGCCGTTTGGGGACCTAATTGCTAGTGAAAAGCCAGGGACTGCATCGCTGAGCTGTGCATTGCACTTTGGGAAGCGACATAAAAGCGTTTATTTACGGTCCAAAGGTGTTTACACGTAAAATATCTCACCCTGCCTTTGTCATTAACGTGCTCGTACACTGTGATGACTTCCTAGCACGCACTCGATTTTAAGCCTATTGCGATCAATGGCGCTCTCAAATTGATCTTTCTGGGCCCTGGGTCAGGTCTCCCGATCAACAGCAGTGCCTGGCCAGGCAGAGAGAAACTTCTGGGTATGGTTTTCCAGCGTCTGACATAACAAGGCCCTTTACATTAAAAACAATACAAATCATCGTCACTATTGTCTTGATAAACAGAAAGCTATCAGCCCCGAGCAGAATGTCAAAAAAAAAAGATAATTAGATCCATTAAGCAACCTGAAAACTCTTCTTTTTTTTTTTAAATTTTCCTTCCTTTCAAGAATGGGAGCTACGGAAAAGAGAGAGAAACATCAGAAGCATCTGAAAAAGTCACCTTCGTTATTTACAGCCCCAACAGATATTGCGGAATTATTTCGCTCCGTCGCCTATCTACTAAAGCGATATTGACTATTTGACACTGGTGGGTTTAAAACCTCAGATACCATTTAAAATACGAGATTCTGGGGATGTTTTCCCACCTATCAATGGGTTTTAATGCTACGAAATGCTCTGCTTAAAGCAGAGCTGTCGGTCCTGGCAGTCTCCTGAATCTCGCCAAGTTTAGCCCTCTGCTAGAGGCTCCTCATGCAGCACCATAAAATGACTTATAGTACCAGAAAGGGAGAAAAAAAATGGGAATACGTGGAATGTAAATGCCCCAAATCTAGAAAGCAAGCGAAAATCAATATATTCCTTGTGGGTGCTCCTCACCAGGCTGTGGGGTGCTTTTGCTGCCCAGCTGCGTTTCGGACTGGCTGTGGCTGACGGGGGTGATGTCCTGGCAGCTCTGCATGGGCGAGTCCCTGCCTGCGGGGTCGGAGCCCGTCGGCTTCTCCATGTTCTTCATTTCCATCTCCTCGTGGTGGATCCACAGATCCGGGGGCCTCAGGTCCTTCTGGCTGCCCTTCCTTTTGCTGGCGCTGTGGGTCGCACGTTTCCTGCAGCGAAGAAAAATGAAAACAGGCACGTAAGAACATGCTTCCTCTTTGTAAGACCACAAGGATGGACACTGAGCGATCGGCATCTCCTGGAGAAGCCCTCTAGATGTGTCCTTCAAAGGTGTAGGCGACGTCGAAGTCCCCACGTGGCCACTTGCCAAGTCCCGTGCACGAGGCACCAAGTGCTCACGGACAGCACGTGTCCAGCAGAGGGGTGAAAGAGGGTGAAAAAGAAGGAAAAGCTGGAATTTTCTCCATGGGAAGGGCCTGGGCCTCGGCAGCTAGGCTCCTCAAACATGGAGCACAACGTCTTCTTCACAGCTGTAGAGAAAACCTTATCGTGCTCAGATAACCGCTTCTCCTGCACCAAGCTCCAGGCACTACTGCGAAAGGTGGCGCGGGGGTTATCCCGCCAGAAAAAAAAGCTCGAGGAGCTTTTCGGCTTTATGAAGCTCCGGTTGTTTGAATCAATTTCTATTCTTTGCTCAATTGTCTCAGCCTGATCTGGAAAGCCAAAGGTAGGCGGAACAACTACCTGCATTAAAAAAAATAAATAAAAGGGTTTTGCCTTCAAGACGAGGGCCGAACACGTCCTGCAATGTAAATGAGGCCAAGGACAGTCCTGCCCCATCACCAGGAGCCCCTGGCAATGATATTTTGGCTTCAGCAGGAATATCTCGGTCCTCAACAGCCACCCTGAGGAGCAGACCTTGCTCAGGTCCTTGGGAGCAAGGAGATTTTTGTTTACAGCCCTACGAAATCAGACTCTTGGTCTCTGGCCGTAATTACCTTTCGCGCTCAGCCTGTTATTTTCTAATTGCCAAAAGGTAATTATTTAAAATGACAGCGTTGGGCAGAACAAGGAGGGAACGTTGCACTTTGCCCCCACGGGGGAAGGACAGCTCGTTAATACCCGCTTGGACAGGTCCTAGTGGCATCCTGATTAACACCTGCAAGAATAATTACGAGCGCCTTTGTTCGAACCTTAATACACGTCCGTGCTTGAAATTAAAAAGTAAAGTTGTTCTTTCAATGTCACTCAAAAAAAAAAAAAAGCCCTTAATTTTGGTTCTATATAGAGAAGTGCTTTCTTCACTTCAGGATACAGCCATTTCTTTGTCACTTTCAATTGAACATAATTCATTTCTCCAGGCTGGAGCTAGACAAGGGAAAATTCAGCCCCAAACTAATTTTGTGCACAAGAGTAAATAGGGGGTTGTAATGAATGTGTCATTCCAACCATAACTACAAAACTGCTACGGCAATGATATCATTTAAAAATATATGCAATGATCTAGCTCGGCTTGCATTGTTTTTTGTTTTTTTTTTTTCCTCGCAAATTATTGATGCTCTGACAGCCCACGAGCAGCAAATTGAATCGGAGCCAGGAACGCAGACGAAAAGGTCATCAATAACAAATGAAAATTAATCATCCCCGGGAAGGTTTTGTTTGTGCAATGCAAAAGTTGAGGTTCATCTGAAAATGCATCTACCCCCCCATTCCAGGGGGAGGCAGAAACCTTGCAGTGATGGAAACACCCACATCGGATCCAAACCTCAGCTGCAAACCATCAGAAACCGATGCTTTGGAAGTTTAAGGTTTACAGTGGGATTCACGTTTAGTCCATTACCCATTTCCAAGGAGCCTGGAAGTGGAAACGTGATCTCAGGTGGCAGCGTTCCTGTTGTGTTCAGTTATTTTACAGCGTGAAATGCGCCCAGCTCGCATAGCATAACGATACACGTTTCTTTCCTAAGGATAAATGTAAAAATAGAGATCGGTTCTGCCCCTAGAATATATACTGGGCTCATGCAATTTTGAATGACGGTAGCAGAACTTAAGCTCTGCTTTCAAAATAAATAAACGCGCTGCAGGGAAAACTCTTTCTAGTTGTCTGTTTCCATAGGCTCCAGCACAACAATGCCTGGGCAGGGGCTTCAGTCGCTGTACAGCTCACTCACACAGCTAACAGTGAAAATATATACATTAAAAAGGACAATTTTTCCAATAATACAGAGTGAGATTGCTCTTCATTTTGTAATTAATGTCAGAGAAAAAAGTTAGGTTTATAACAACTCCGCCTAGCTTAATTTTTAACAGTTTAGGACCTTCCCTATCTGGATATCTCAGAAATAAACTGTTATTTAGAAATAAACTGAGAAATGGATTTAGAAATAAGCTGAAATGAACCGTTCTCGAATCAAAACCAACCTTAACTGTTCTGAACTGTTCCTAAAACAAGCAGCGGGCACGGAGCAGCCCCGAGCAGCCCGAGCTGGCGGCTCGGCAGGGCTCAGGACCGCACCGGGAGCGGTGCGGATGGGGCCAGCCATCAGCAGCAGCAGGGCTGATAACTCCTTAGCATCAGCCCTTTGGATGGGATGTTTGGACCCCTGCAGGCGAACAGCTTTTAGTGTCTGATTCGGGCCAATTACAGGACCGGGTGCTGGGTCGTGCGGTAGGCAGGGTTTCCATCCCCCCGCAGCTACAGACAAATGCATCCAAAGGAAGCCCAGCGAGGCCTTTTCCAATTCACCTCGTTTGCCCTGATATAGCGCTGTAACTGCTCTAAGTCGGCTGTCTTTTGCCTTTCGGGCTGTATTAAAGGGAAGTCAAGTGGTGTAAAAATCCTATTAAAAAAAAAAAAGAAAAAGAAAAACAACGCATCAACAGATCGGGAGTACAAACCAGTTCTTTCTCCCCTAAATCTCTCCCACCGTTTTCAAGCGAAACATCATTTCGTTCTGGCCTCTTTATTTCCTGCCAGGCAGCCTGAAAACCTCAGACCGGTCCCTGTCTCTCCCATCACCTGGCTCCATCATCTGTCCCCATTAAGATCCCACCCCGTGCCACTGCTGCGAGCAGGACCCGCGTCCCAGGGGAACAAACCGAGGCTCTTCAGGGGCTGCCAGCTCAATCCCGTTTAACTTCAGGGTGATGACATTTTGTTTAATGTCTTCCCAAGCACGTACTGGCACATCCACGTTAGTTCTATGGGATTCAAATCAGTCTTAGTTTATTTTTTGTCATCTCTTTTTAAGTTGATCCCTGCCCACTATACTAATTGGTTGGGCACTTGTTCAAGACCGCATTTCATGTTTAATTGTTTAAATACGCACTACCTACAGTCCAGGCTCAGAAGAGACGTCCACCCTCATCTTTTCTCTTGGGCCATAACCTAATGGTACCGGTCCGTGGGCTAATTGTTGTGACGTGTTAGACAAGTTTCCCATCTCAGAAAGCCTTAAAAAATTTCCCGGGAGAAGCAGGTACTGCGGTTTGAGAGCACGTTGCATAAGGCGATATCGTCCTTTAAGATTCAGCCAGGATTCATGAGCTACGACCTGCCCTGCCCAGACCAGGAAGGTATTTGGGGACAGGGTGATGGGCGGCCCCGTTGCCCACCCTCCAAAGAACCCCATCAGCAGACACACGAGCTGGCGAGGATGTAATTATGGTGAAGGGATGGATCTCAGTCCCTGCAGGAGCCCTTATGCACACCTAAATTATTGCACCTGGATCTTCACCCGGCTTTTCCTCCCCTGTTTTTTCCCCGTGTCAAACTGCCGCAGGGTTTCTTTATATTTCATTCTCCCCTTGGTGGCAGAGACAGAAAACACATCCTAAGCCACCTAGGGCAGTTAGCAAGTTGTTCTGTGTAATATGTTTCACTGTGCTTTGTTCAGCCAAGTTTTAATTAACTGCAGAAACACGACTTTCTTCCACCGAAGGCTTACGGGAGATTATTCCATCACCTGCAAGTTTCTGCTCTGGGGAAGCACTGCATTATCCAGCAGGACTTGGCCTTTCCCCTTACGGCAGTCCTTTTGTTCAGCAGCTCGCTGGTGATTTTATAATAAGAACCAGCTGCCAAAAAAAGCTGCTATCTAAACTCTGGGTGTCACAGGATGCAGCTCTCCAGGCAGGTCAGAAACAAATTCACACCAACAAAATCTGTTCTGAAGAAGCTCAGTTTTTTTTTTTTTTCCCTGCTGCTCGACATTTAAGATCCATCGTTTCACATTTATCGCACTATTTTGTCCTCATTTTCCGTTCAGGAATGGCTGGCGTAGGGTCACTTGGGTCAGACCCACCTGCCCGTTCACACCTGGAGATGCTCAGAAGTTACACAGCAAATAAAAATCTACCGGCTTCGTAGTTTTTTTAATTAATGGAGAGGAATAAATGCCTTCAGATGGAAAGCCTTCCGATATCTTCGGATAAGATAAACACTTCTCTGAACACGCCCATTCCTCCCAGGGGGCTACAAAGGAGGTCCAGGCTGATTAATTCAGACCTGGGCATGTAAGTTTTGACGCTGGACAGATGAACCTCTCTATTTGTTTGTCTCTCTTGCAATTCCCTTCTCCTTTCAAGAAACTCAGGAGAGCTTTAGCCTGGATTCAGCGAACACCACTCAACGGACGCATTTCCGTTGCCTTCCAATGATGGCCTGATTTTCAGGTGTTAAAATTCACAGCAGAAGCCAATTGTAAAATCAGCTCAGCATTCAGCTACCCGAGCCCTCCTAGAAGCAAGGGCCCTTATTTTTCTGCCTCGACGAGAGCTTTCTCAGTTAAAAAGCCGACGCTCAAGGATCCACCTTTACAGAAAGCGCTTCCCCTGGTGACTGTCAACCACCACCAGCTGCCGTCTGCCTGTGCTCAACCAGCTCGAGGCTCATTTTGGCAAATGTGGGAGCCCTCCTGTCCCCCCCCCTTCTCTCACAGTGTCACCCTTCTCTAAGCATCCACGCAAATCAAGGTAATAAATTCGGTCTTGCCCTTCACGCAAAAAAATATATCATTCTTGTGGCTGAACTATGCTTACACTTCACTTTCTCATGGCCAATATTTCACAAGAGTAGAATAACGAACCTTTCTGCTGAATATTTTTCAATAAATTCAATGTGTCAAACCCAGCTCTGTTTCAAATACACTTACTCCTCCTCCAAATTCTCATTAAAAAAAAAACAAACAGCATTGTGCTCTACGCTGCTGCCCTTTTATAGCATTTTAGAAGAATCCTAGATTTTCCCCTTTAATCTTCCATGTTTTTTTTTTATTTTTTTTCCCCAAGTATTTAAGAATTATCTCAAGAAACAGTTGTTGTTGCCTTTTCCTGGAAGACTTCTGGCGACAGCCTGTCTGGGGAGGAGAGCATCCTCCCAAAGGTTACCGGGCGAGCAGGACTGTCTGTGGTCCTCAGCCGTGCAGGTGCAGAGCTGCGGAGCCAGAAAGTCTGATAGCATCACCAGGCACAGACACTTTTTTTTTTTTTTTCCTTTAAATCAATGGGATTGATTCTTCCCTGTGTCTGAATTATACTTGGCAATGTAAACAACAGAGAGATGTGCCTGACAGGCTGATTTCTCCAGGCTCACCGCAGCGGGGGTGCTTATTCTTTTACCACGCAACCTGGGGGCAGGGAACGTTCTCCACTCGTGAGTGATCTCCAGCTTTCCCAAGCCCACACCTCCAAAAACTACAAAAGATCCATCCCAAAAACGCACTTTGATCCCCAGCTCCCTCCCTCCTCTGTACGAATGTCATCGCCTGCATCTACTTTGAAGCGTAACGGGCGTCATCGCCCTCTCCTTCTGCCCTGAGATTTGCGAACGTACTTTCTCTGCTGTGCCGAGGAGCGCCTGGTGCAGATGACGGCCACCACCACCACCACCACCACGGTGATGACGCCGACGGTGACGACGATGATGACGAGGAGGTTGCTGTTCTTCTGGGGCGTGACGCTGCCGTGGGGAGGGTGCATCTGCC
The DNA here is from genome assembly GCF_964211835.1 of Anser anser. NCBI lineage: Eukaryota > Metazoa > Chordata > Aves > Anseriformes > Anatidae > Anser > Anser anser. The sequence continues at coordinate 15,503,289 of NC_139731.1, read as the reverse complement.
CGATGGGGGGCTCTGAAAGGACACGGACAACGACGGGCGGTTAGCGGTGGATTCATTCCTCTCCCTCTTTCGGAGTCCCCCGTAAAGCACAACAAGACGCAAAGCCTTTCGGGCGGCACCAATTCATCTCAAAAAGCAGACGGAGGGCGCAGAAGGGTGCCACGAAGAGATGAGATTTACATCTCACTGCATTTCAGTGGTACAGCAAAAAGGAAAATATTTAAAGAGTAATGACTTTGCGCTTCCTGGGTATTAATAACGTGGTGTCGGGAGTCAATAACTTGCAGCTCTTTTTTGCTATTACCAGCTCGTTTTTGCTATTATCAGCTATTATTATTATTATATCTCCTTTGGTTTCAGTGTAGCTGCAAGACTGGGACTGAAGATGCCCCCATTTCTGGCATCGAGCCCCGGTCAAACTGACTTCAAGCACAGCTCCCTTGCTTCTGACAATTTTTCCCCGTTACGTAGGGAATAGGACATTTTATTCTTTTATAATAATTTCAGATTTTTGTGTCTCTACTGATAGGGTCATCTGTTACGGACACCCCCACAGAACAGCGAGGGATGCTTTTGCTCTGCCTGCTAAGGGGGTATTATAGGCACTCTGTAAGACTACAAACTCACAAATCCCCCAAACCCTTTCCACTTAAGCTAAAAGAACCTAAATCTTGACCAGGATCGGTGCAACGGGATGCAAAGAGAAGAGCTGTGCCCCTGCACGTCAAGGATTTCACAAGAAAAGGAACTCGGGAGTTGTCTGATGGCGTCATCCCCACAGCCTCCCACGTACAAACTAAACAATGTGTGTGGGGGGGTTCATTTTGCCTTTAGTACAGCTGAATGAGACAGGCAAAAAAGGCAAATCTTTCCAAATAACAGCTTTAGATAGTGATAGATGTAATTTAATTGTAATATTCTGCCTTCGTTTTCTGCCCTAATGTCCTTTCTTTACTTAACTAATTAAGTTATTGAAATAATTTGCCTTTTCTCATGGCTTTTTTTCAGGCAATTGAATATGACAAGCAGCTGCAAGTGCCATCTTTTTGGCATTACAGTGGCCTAGTACAGAAATCCCAAAGATTTTGCTTTCTTTTTCATTTCCATGCTGAGTAAAAGGCACTGAAAGAATACATCACATAAAATAATACAGAGAATACCAAGAAAAACAACGTTTTCTTTCCCTACCCTTTACTGCAGGTCCTGAAAGTTCTCTTTACGTCTCTAAAGTCACTTTTCCTATAATCATGATGAAGTATTTTATATTTTATATATATTAGGAAGAGCAGGAGCTAAGCCCCAACACCTAACGGTGGTATACTGGCTGCAGCAAACTAGGACAGGAGAAGGTAAGGAAACTTAGCATTCCTTCCTTGTCTTGGCTGAGGAAAATAATCAGTCTGAGTTAATCAGCTATGTGCCTTGTAATTATTTTGTATCTGGAACCTCACTCGGTACCGCATTTCAGGGAATCGTGCCTGTTGTTTCATTCAATAACGGGAGGTGACAAGGCTTTGTTAGGTACTGCAGGTGGGCTCAGGAATATAAAGTCATTCATTTTGCATCTACACCCCAGCTGGCAATGATTAGGTCCAGTTAATTTGCGTTAATCTACAGGGTTGAGCCTTGTTTCTTCCTATTTTAGGGCAGAACTAATTAATAAAGAAATGCTATTTTCCAGAAAGACGAAATGGAAATGCAAGAAAATAAAATACACTTCACAATTTTTTTGGGAGCTGTTAAATTTTAGAGGCATGAATCTAAAACACCTCTTGTGACAGGACTGGGGTATCTGGGGACAGGCCTTTGGGAACACTGCTTCAGCCAGAAAGCTGACAGGTAGTGTGGGGATCTATTTTAAGACAGCCAAGAGAGAATATATGGTGTCCCGACCTTATTTTTTGTTAACATTTCTGATTAAAACTACATCTGGGGCCCATCCTGGCAGGTGGTGGGCGCACTGGGGAGCCTCCAAAGCAGGAGAGAGGGGAGCAAGAGGGAAATAACAAAAAGAAAACCAGAAGGTTATCACCGAAACCCCACTTAATTGTGGGGTGTCATCGGAGGGAGCCTGCATTTACCGTTCAGGCTGCTTCTGTCAATCAGGTTGGTGTCCACCGACCAGTAGGAGCCATCGCCGTGACGACCTGTTGATGGAAAAAACGATGGAAATGTAACTCCACAACTGTTTCACTGTTTCTGTTTCTCAAAATTGCCTATTTTCTACCTCCTAAGATTAAAAAAAAAAAAAAAGGAATATTATTATTATTCTAAAAATGTTTTGGCTGCTGAGGGAATAGTTGCACTCCAAATTAATGCAGTAAAATTTGAGGTGTTCGTCTTTTCACCTGCTTAGCTTTGTCCCATTTATCAGCTTTGGGTGAAATAGCCATGATGGTTCTGCCAAGAGCAGCATCTCTGCTTCCTTGCATCTGAGAGAAGAATCGCAGAGGGTGGTAAAGTCCTACCAAGCTCCTCTTTGGCCCTACCAGTATGGGAGCGAGGAGACAAAGCCCATGGCAGAAGGTAAAGAGCTCTGGCTTGGGGTAAAAAATGCTCTTTTGGTGGAGACCAAGCTTATGATTATGCAACATGCTCTTGGGACGGGCAAGCTGCACTACAGCAAAGCACAAACGTGGCCATTTCATCTCCCCAAAGCTTTTTTGTTTGTTTGTTTCTTTTAAATTAAAATAGCCTGAGCACTCCCAGGTGGCGTGGTGTGATGCGAGCAATGCTCTGCTGGGCCAGTGGCTCAGGGAGAAGAGATCTTCTGGGATGGGCAGAGTCTGCTGGATCCGATGCCATAACACCCCTGGGCATTGCCATGCCCCAGGGCAGCCAAACAGCGCCTGCGGTGGGCTTTGGGTGGAGAAGGGACAACGGAAACATCTGGAAAACTCAATGCAGAGCAGGGGATTACTCCCGGTAACTTCTCCTTCCAACGACCACCGTCTCCATCCGATGCCTTGGCAGATTCGGCCAAAAAAAAACCCCCATTTTCTCCCTTTCCTGCAGTTGTTTGTTGCTGCTGCGCACCGTTAAACAACTGTCATATTCCTCTCCAGAGGTACTCGTGTTTCTGTGGGCTGTGAAGGAATTGATGTGCATAACTTTGTCTACCAATTTGGCAAGTATTTTGTGATGAATGGCCCTAAATAAATGTAAGATGATTATCATCAGAAGAGACTTCAGTGTAATCATCTTTTCAATCAGCGTAATTGCACAGCTACAACAACTTGATCCCGAGAAAACAAGGTTGCAAAATGTTTAGCTGTAAAAGCAGGCAAAATAGAGATAAATGTAAGATATATAGTAATTCTGTTTACCACAATGACACTCTACAGCAGTCATATTCACGGTACTACACTGCTACCGGTGAACACGTTGTGACACCGGGGTTATATTGTGCTTAGGAGCCTGGGTATCTCAATGGGAGACTGTTACACATTGCTATTTTTGATATTTAGCCCACACTGACAGATCTTAGAGGGAGCTTAACACATTCAAAAATTCAGTCTGGTTATTGGGAACTTAAAAAAACTAACCTGCATGCCTGACTCCAAGTTCAGTACTTTTTGAATTAGCAGAAGAGCACTTTTCAAGGCATTATATGTGACATTTTTATTGTATAAATATTTGCGTAAACAGCTGCCCATTTCAGTTTTCCTGGTTCTTCTGAAATGAAGGACTACGTTCCTGAGGAAAAGCAGCACTCGGTGTGATGGGTGTCCTGGGCAGCTCAGATGGATGCACCCTGGCCCGAAGACCCTGCCTTGGGAAGTGACCAGCAATGGAAATCCAACAACGTAGCAACTAGGCTACATTGAGCATATCCAGGGGGTTTTGGGGCTAGAAACGTTTCCAAAACTATTTAAAGATTGAATTTAGGTTCATTCAGCTTTGTTCTGCTATTAAGACATTATTTGGAATAACGTGCTTTGGAATAATGTGCCCTGTGCTTAGCGTTGCCGTCGCTCTCCACCTCCTTCCTATGGCACCAATGGGCTTCCCATCTTATGGAAGACAATTACAAAACTCCCGTTCCACTGAATTCAGATGTAAACCCTCCATGCCAACCAGAAAGACACTTACAAGGTGGGCATAACTCAACAGGTATGTCTAGATCTCTCTTTTTATTTTTTCGGTCAGACCATGGACTACCTCTTTGACTTCCACCAGTTTCCAGCGGAGCTTTTTTCCTTCGTGTTATTCCAGCTTTTGGAACAAACCATTGTAACACCTTGACTAATGAGCTTCTTTTTCCAGAACTGCCTTTTTCCTGGAGGTTAAACAATCTTCAAACTTGCTTTTCCTACTTTTTTAAAATGAGTTTTAGCATGCTTTCTGAGGTACCAAAACCTAAATCCGTACGATCCTACATATTCTTCCTCATCTCTCACTCCTCCATTTCACTTCTGTCTTTCACGTTTCAATGACCCGTTTTTTTTCTTTTCTTTTTTTTTTTTTTCTGAAAAAGCAAGTCCCTTTTCCATGACCATTATATTCAATAACCATTTCAACTTGATCTTGTCAAGGCAAAAAAAAAAAATCAAGATGTCTGTGACCACAACAGATCTTCATCCTCTCAGGTCTCCAGCACCTGGAAATGGGCCAGAAATCCTTTTGGGATAATAGTGTAAATCTCTTGCCTTTTTTTTCATGCTTTACTTCAGCAACTTCTTTACTTGTTTATTTACATATTCAGGTACACCCAGGTAGCATAGACAGCTTGGTAGACATTGAGAGAATGGGGCAGTGCTGCTCTTTTCTCGAAAAATGCTTGCTGCAAGCCAACTACTTGGGCTGGAGAGCTGGATGGGGAACGATGCACTATCACTGCTCTTGCATTTTGCCTTAAACAGTCCAAAACTACTGAGAAAATAAGCCGAGCAATGTTCTCCTATGAGAAAGCAGAGACTAACTGATGTTTCCTGCCTCCCCAGGTATCCCTCCCTTTTATCCTTGAAGAGTTTATTCCTGAAGAGGGACATCAGGCCAGCCTGGGACGTGCAATGCTGCGTGGGCATTGGAAAAAACTGTTTCTGAAGGCACCTGTCTCCCCCTGTTGACCACGCTATGTGGCAGACCTCGAGACATTCAGCTTTGACCACTGAAGTTCTGCATCCATCATCATTTAAACAAGTCAGAGCACGAGAATTTGTGTCTTCTTGTCTTCCCATCCACAGCCAGCACCAGGTAATGAAGGAGACAACACACTGTGCTAGTGAGAGCTGAAGAGCTCAGAGAAGGCAGAAATATTCTTAAGTTTGCTTTTCAGTATGTATGTGTAAGCTGGCAGACTTCTGGGAAGGACCCTGGGGTTTGGGCAGAAACGCACGATTAGATGAACAGATACCACATTTCCTCTTGACTTTCTAGTTCTGCTTTTTCAAGGTGCCTCCTGAGGTAGCTGTCTCAGCGACGTCTCAGCATAGCAGGAAACGCAACCATTATGCAGGAATAACCCTTCTTATAATTTCAAGCGTGTCTTCTGAGATCCCTCCTTGCAGATGCTTTCCATGTTTTTGACCTTAAGAAAGTTTTTGAGTTTTTTTTTTCTTTCCTCAGAAGAGGTTCTTCTGATAAATGGGATACTTTTTATTGCTTCTCCTACTAGCAAAGAGCATTACAGACTACTGCATTATTTGTTTAGAAAGCAGCTCTTTGAAAAAAATCTGAATAGCTCATCCTTTCACTGATGCTACTCCTAGAGTTTGCAAAATAGCTTCAGAACCGAAAGCCCGAGGCCGTCAAAGGAAATAAAGAGGCAAACCGAACACCTTCTGCTGTCACTGCATGAGACAACGCGGCTTTTTTGGGGCTGATAGCAGGCTATAGATGTACTGGCAGCTGTTTTCACACAGGAAGACACATGAAAAATGCACGTTACAGCTTCCAGCCCACCACCACCGAGCACAGGAAGGTTTTGAGCAGGTGAAGAGCAACACGCCTGCCCAAGTCCAGCACAGTGAAGACTGAACTGCAGACAGCCAAAATCCACACTTGACGGGACTGCGCTTCAAACTGCCTTGCTCTGAGAGCTGAAACCATTAGTGTGCTGTTTATTCATGAGATGAAGAGCACCGAGGTGTAAAACTGCAGGTGTGCCACCACACAGATGGCCTTCGGTCCCTCTTCGGGAGAGGCAAAATCCCCTGAAGACCCAGCACCACCTGGGAACCCTGCAATGGGCCTCCAGGCCTGGTGCAGGACAATGCAGGCCACCATTTTCCTTGGGATTCGGAAGCACAGATGTAGGTTTGTAGATTTCCTTGGGATTTGGAAACACAACTGCCTTGCATGATCTTCTCCGTGGACTTTTTGTGGAGCCTGGTATGGCCACGGGCCCTGCTCCGGGCATGGGGAGCAGGAGACCTCCCGCAGGCCTCACCATGGCAGTAAATGCTGAAGTTCAATCTTAAATCTCCAGTTTATGGTCTATAAAGAGGAATGTCACATATAAAAAAACTTATTCTATACATACCTTCCATTCCATACAAAATTTATCTGTATAGTTTATAATGGTCCATTTCACGGAAAATAGTTTTTTGGAAACCAATAGAACTATCAAAATGTACTGAAATTTCCTAAGATAATGAAAAATATTTGTTCAAAATTGGGTATGTTTCCTTTTATCAAAATTTCCAGGGGATGCTCTAAAATGGCTGTAATCCAAAGGCAGAGATCAGCTTTTTCTTCTTTCACAGATCTAATTCCGATGGCCACACATTACTGTTTACAAGTCCTATACTGACAAACTGTGGACTAAATTTAATATTGGTTTATCAAATGAAAACTGGGGCAAGATAAAACAGAGTGAATTAATCTCTTCTTCATCCAGTTTGCCTCTAAATTCCAGATCAAAATCATAAACAGAGTTTTTTAGACTTCAGGAAGCCTCAACAAGAGCTCCTAAGAAAGCAGCTGGCCTTCTCCTACATACATAAAATTTGTGACAAAAAAATCTCTCTTGAGCATCTGAAACTGTAATTTCATGCTTATTTTCATATTACGACTTCTGCTGCCTTTACGATGGCCAAAAACTGTTGAAGTTCTCCTCAGATTGTGCTCTCCGCCCCATCTCTTTTACCTCACGCAGGCCCCTCGAGGCTGCACTGCCTCGTGCCCCAAAACCCCGGGGTCTTTGCCCAAAGCTCCCTCACGTGCCCCACAGCCTCCAACTCTGCTTTGCTTCCTCAGAAGTGCCTTTTGCTTCCTGAACTTCACAGCCACGTGCCGGCGTCGGAGATGGATGACCTACCAGAGTTAATTCGTGTCACTCAATAAGAATTGCATTTGTGGCAGAGACAGCCCCCAAGGGCCTTGTCCAAAGCACGGAGCAATTTAAAAGGCTATCACTGACTTCAGTGAGCGTCGCTTCAGACCCTGGATGATTAAAGAATTAGCTTTGATTATTTCTGAGGCAAACGAGCTTTTAGGAAATTTGACTTTATCTCGCTGCTCGCAGTACGGTTACAGTGAGACCTGGCCCCGGTGACTTGTCTTTAATAGAGTTGCCTGCAGATCGAGTGAGGACCTCAGACCTTCCCTTATTAGAATTCACCACGGACGTCACGTAAAAGTGGAAACTGAATTTAGATATCAACGAGCCTAGGAAACAAACCACAAAAGGCCGAGAATTTCTTCTTATATACTACAGCCTTAAAGAACTAAAATGCGGTGTATTTCCCCTACCCAGACAAAAGGCAGTATTTATGTACAGGTAGTACCAAGAGGGACCGACCATGTTTACCTCACGTTGTGCATGCTTGCTGTCAGCTGAAGACCCAGCAAGAAGGTTTCATTTTGGTAACTTACGTGGCCAGGAGGCGGCTTTGCTGCAGGGAGAGGGCAGGGTGACGGGAGGTGGATGGGGTCGAGCACCCAAGGCGCAGTTTCTATCCTCTGAATTTCGCTCCCTGCTAATCCTACTGCTTTCCCAATTATTGAAAGCCATTGTAGCTTTCATACTTACAGGTATCTATATGAGCAATATCTATAAGCAGCACAATAACAGCTATTTTGCTATTGTCATCGACCACGAGCTATCCAGCATGCATTTAGTAACCACCCTACACGCTGAACGCTGTGTATAATTTTGTATCTCCAAATGATTTTTAAAAAATGCAGAAATAGGTCTTAACATTACTTCATCTAGCCACCGTGACACCATGTAATTTATTATTTTCAAGTGAATAACAAATCATAGTTATATTTTAAGCATGATACATGCTGAGACTGTGAGCAGCTGGCTGGGAGAGGAAGAGCTCCCCCCAAATGTTTAAAGCAATGAACTGGAGCTTCTGCAGGCTGCACCCTTCTGCAGGCTGCGAAACCCTCGCAAGGGTCACAGCTTCCCCAGAGGAGCAGGATGCACAAAAGGAAAATGGCCCAGAACTCTTTCTCTGCAGTCATTCAAAGGAATATGTGCTCACTTGCCATATGCAGAGTTAACCTGTCATGCTTATTCACTTCTCCCCATTAATTACACCACAGCACAAGAAGGGAGAGGCAGGTGTCTCTGCAGAGGATCTGATTTTGTTAATCCCCGTGGTGGAGGTAAGATCACACTCCTACGGAACAGAGAAATGCTTTGCCACATTTTCTGTATTTTTTCTACCCACAAGTAGAACGCTGAGCATCCGAAAACCTCCGACTTCTCCGCAGCATTACAGGGAATGAAGCGAGCAGAAAGCCAGGAGCAAGGCACTGCTTTTACCGACACCGGTTTCCCGGGCACAAGATTTGGGGCAAGTTTAGAGAAATAATGGAAGATGTATATAAGAGTGGTTGTGCTACGATAGCTACAAAAAGCTACGGTGCTGTGACAGCGAGGGCAGAGCCAGGAGCTCAGAGGCTGCCTGCCAGAGGCTCTTTTTTGAGGCTTTGCCTCTCGAAATCGCAACCAGCTGTGATTGGAGATGCTCCATGTGTTGTGCCACAAGGTCATTAAATAGCACTCATGCAGCAGTACAGATATGATAAAAGAGGGAAGAACTAAAACAAACACAACAAACTCTATTTTCCACCTAGCCTTCCTTTTTTCCCCCATTTTTTTAAAAAAATGAACTTGACGCTCTTTCAATCCTGCTTTACCAGGTGATACTTTGTGCTGAAGCCTCTCCTACATTTTCTGAACCTGCCTGAATACATTTTAAATGCAAATTCGAGAAAAATATATTGATAATTTACTTTCAGGCTTCTTTGCAACCTAACACATTTACCTTTTAAAAGCAGTTTTTATCTATTCAAACCTGACATTTTCAATTTGTGTGTGCTGTGGTGCAGTAAATCATACCGAGCAAAACCAGCTTTTAATTTTGTAATTTAGATACTTCTTTCTGCCTTTATGGAGAAGATTATGTGCTGAAATTAGACATTGAATTTCCCAAACTGGCTGAGAGTGGGTCTCACCTACGGGGATGTGCTGCCTTGGTGTACTGCAGGTGGTACCTGGTACACGGTGAAACCCTCGTGAAGAAACAGGGTAACTCCCATGGGTGTTCCAGGTTGAAGCCCTAAACAATGCTCTCGTTTCCAGCAGGAATTTCCATGTTGCAAGTTAACTCAGTTCACTAAATCAGGGTATGATGGCAGCTGGTAAGTAAAGCCAGGGATTTGAGGCTGACCTCTCACTTTGACACGAGCGTGAAGTGAGAGTCCAAACCACACATACCTCCCAGCACCACCTCTGAGCTCTCCCAAAGTCTCCGTGACCGTTTCCTTGGGCAGATGTCACAGAAATGTATGATGTTCCGGGTATAATTGAAATAAATACTTGAGAATAAATAGGTCCAGAGTAAAAAAAAAAGGAAAATATCCTAGCAACACACTTTCCAAGTACTGAAAAGGAGATAAGAGCAGAGGAGCTGTGACTAATCAGACATATTCATATTTGGAAAACATAATGATAATGCCTTGAAAAGTTGACTAAACTTTGCTATTATTAAACGAGAGCTGCTGTTTTGAGGGAAAAGATGATTTATGATTTCTCACCATGAGGCTTCTGAACTTTAATCTATAACCCACGAAAGGGTGCAAGATGAGCCGGGGAATTACGCTGAGCTTAATTATATTTAACGTGAATTATTCAGAAGTGCAGCAGAGAGACTAAAAATTTATTTTATACAAAGCAGCTTGACATTTTAATTGGTCCTTCAGAAAAGAGACAAAACAATTTCCTCTCCCGAAAATTTACATCTTCCCCATCAAAGCAGCAGCCTCAGCCGAGCAGAACTTCATTAACAAGATTAATTAGCGCGCCGGCGCCTGCCTCATCAGGTGTGCAGCCCAGGTGAAAGGCGGCGGCGCGGCGGGGATGCCGGGAATGAAGGCGACAGATTGAGGGCACCGTACCTTGGTCATTGGCCATTTTGTCGGGGTGCTCAACTGCAAGAAAGAGACAACGTCGTTAGAGCCGGGCCGCGGGCGAAGGGAAGCCCCAGAGCAAAGCATCCCCAGGCAGGCAGCGCAGGGGGGAAGGAGGTTTTTTAGCCTTCCCTTTTCTCAAAGAGCCCCTGAAGAACTAAAGAGGACAAACACAGGTCGCACCGTGCTTTCCGTCAAATATTTGCACAAAGTTTTTCCAAAGGTGAAAAGTTGCCCACGGTATTTTTTCGTTCTCTCGTTCTTTGATATGCCACTATGATCTGGGAAGTTTAATTAAGCAAGAAGGGAAAGAGAGAGAGAGGCAGAGAAGAGAAACTCCGGTTCTTTGAATAATTACGGTCAAATCACCTGCAAGCTGAACGCTCAGCTTGACGCATATTATCATTGTTTCAGCTTTTTACAAAAGACTTTAGAAGTATTTACATGTTTTTGCATAATAACCATAAAAGATAGCGTGATCTGAAGTGTACTCGACAAGACTTCAAATTTCAATAGATACATTAAAAGCCTTCCTTTTTCAACTTCTCTTGGATACATAAAGAGCCACCGTCATAGAGCATTAACCGGTCCTCTGCTTAATGAATATGCAAGAATATCAAATGCAGGAAATTGGGGGAAAAAAATGTGATTTGGCGCATGAATCTGGAAGTTTGATCACGACCACCTGCAGGTGGAGGGCATGCTGAACCCCTCACTGCTAAAAATCTCTACGAAACCTCTGCTAGATCGTGGCGTTGTGCTAGGGAACAGTGAGGGTGCTGAGCTAGCAGCAGCTTACATCCAACCTGTCCTCCAGACGGCCACATCTATATTCTCCATGCCTGTGGAAGGGGGAAGAGCTCCTTCAATGACCCCCAAACCCGTTAGAGGGCACTGCAGGGCTGGGAATGCTGCCCCACAGGCCCACGGGCAGCCCCTGAGGTTCTGGGGCTCCGGCACAAATGGTACAGCGGCAGGGCTTAACCTGGTGCCTTGCAGAAGGCCCATGAATCAAATTTTCCTTCCTGATCATAGCACGAAGGGAACATTTGAGAGTGTGAAGCTCAGGCTGTGACCTCCTTCTCCCTCTCTCCCCCTTTCCATTTGTCCCTTTACATCCGACCGAGGTTTTTATTTAGCCTTGAAGCCACCGGTGCATTAACGGGCAACTTGGCCAGTGTACATGGACCGGAGGAACGCTGCGTGTGATTCCGATAAGCAGAATGCTGTTTCATTCTCTTTAATTAAAGGAGCTCAGCCTGTTTGTAAATGCTGGCCGAAATCCAGAAGAGGTGCAGCTCAGCAGAAGAAAGCACACGTACATTCAGCAAGTGCGGCTCTAAGATTTCCTGGTTTCTGCAACAGATGAGAACCATCACTGACAAATTATTTGAAAGACTAAAGAAATCCTCCCTCCGCTGCCTGTCACGGGTTCATTCATTCACCCTGCAGCTATCACATTTCATCGGGCAGTTGCAAAGAAATTTCGGGTTGTATTTACTTATTTCTACTTAGTGAATTTCTGAAAATGATTCATTTATACACCACCAAATAATGTAACATTGAGACAGTCTCTGTTCCCTGCCACAGACACATACATGTGTGTATGTGTGTATAATATTTAGTGAAATTATCCAGGTATTTTCTCGGTAAGGGGTAAGAAAAATCCTAGTAATGACTTCAAGTTTTGGGCCAAGTCATCTAGTGAGAAAGATGTGGGATGTTTAATCACATTTTATCCATCTTGCAGGCTCCTTATAATGTTTGCATCAGACTCTTCATGCATGCAGTGATAAATTCAGCCAGCCAGAGCATAAAAAAGCAGATCCTCGAGTGGTGTAAACTGTCACGGATTGATTGAAGCTCACGGTGTAACGGCAATTTACATAAGCTAAGGATTTGCCATTTGCCTGTATATTATCATCAGTGGAGCTGAGGTGGAAGAACATAAACTCACTGCTCCATGGGAGCGTTATTTACTACTAAACATACCTATTTCTCACAGACCACTACATTTTCATTAGTAAAGGAAAGTCACCACAAATACTTACATGGCAATTATAACACAAGTAATGGCTTGGTTCCCTTGGAGGAACTTTATGGGTTATAATATACGAAATCAGACAGTAGGTGACTTAGTGGATCTTTGATGCTTTTTTTCCTTCTTCATGGCTTGAAACTTTCCCTGATCAGGACATATATTTGTCATCAGAGCATACATTACCGTATGTTGCCTACATCTCTTCTGTTAATAATCATTAAGGGCAGGAAACCAACATTTTTGCATAATTCAGAACGCACTCAAGACTTCAGAAAGTCTTTTCACCTCAAGTGCAGAGATATATTTGTCAAAAAAACAGTTGAATATTATTGAACATGACATTTTTAGGGTGGTTACCATTAAATATTCATGGCAGGGCATTAGACATAGTCCTTGTAGGCAATTACAAGATGTAACAAATGTATAAATTCATCTTTTTGGTATCTGTTGATGCTGTCTGATCCAGAATTCATTTCCCAAATGAGTTTTATGGTACTTTGTGTAAACATTACAAAGTAGGGGGTATCTAGTACATTAATCTTTCAGTTTACTTAGATATCCGAGTCTCTATATCTTTTGATATCTCATTAGTCTGTGGTTATTATATTTTGATGCCTCGACTCAGTCCAACAGCCTTCTGCTTGGCACAAACTGTGAGCATGAAATTAAGTTGGCACCATCCGCTTGATGGAGATGAAGCACCCACAAAGTGCTATCTCTTCCCATTTCATGGTAGTGGGGAATGAATAATCACGATCTTACCCGTAATTCATTCAAAAGGAAACACGACTTGGACAAGCAAGTCCTGCAAACCTGGGCTGGCTGCGATAAGCTCCGAACAAATTGGCACAATTTTTCTTTTTTTTTTTTTCTGACTTGCGCTAATTCATGAAAACTGTTGTATGAGCCTTTTCACTCCCAGCCTGAATGGTCGGTAACACGCTTCTTAGACACTGATAGCAGCAAAGCAGAAAGGGCAAGCTCTCTGCCAGGGCTGCCGAGGACACTGCCTCATTCATCGAAATCCCTCCTTAATGGGAAGTGCCAGGCACTCGCTGGACATGGAGGTTCCCCTCCTTCCGTCAGAGGCGGCAGGAAAAGGCACTTTGCTATTCACATAAAGGGTTTGCTGAAAGATGAACTCGAATATGAGCTCTTGCCCAACAAAAAAATAAAAATAAAAGGAGCGATGGAGGGATTGCACGTCACCCCTTTTGTTCGGTCATTTCACTTAGCTTTTATACAGCCCACGTTAAATTAAGTCAATTAAAACCGATTAAAAAGAGGCTTGAATGTGAATGCTAATTCCCAGGCTTTTGTACACAGCTTTCATTCCGAATTTCCCTCCGACCCTGACTTTGCAGGTCCAGCCTAAATCCACTTTCTATTCCTGTCTGCCAAGATGTCATTTTTATGTACAAACCCCTGGATTTCCTCCAGCAGATAGAGCACTGAAGTGCTCTCTCATATGCCACGCTGCTTTCCTGGAACAGGTTTGCTGTTTATGTCATCCGACTTTTTCATTAATTATACCTCTTTTCAGAAGTAATTTCATACCTTTGTGCAAATCAGTGAGTGACAGTTAAAATAGAAGGAGCAGAGCTGCTGCAAACATCCTGCTTCCCCCTCACAGCAATATTGCTTACACCTTCATATCGAGTCATTTCTGGGTAGATGATGTCAGGCCTTCACAGCTAGGCAGCAGGGAGGACAGAAGAGGAATATCTCACTGTGCTAATTGGAAGTTGAGCTGGGTACGAGTCCTTTGCTCTCATAAACCAGCGGCCTGGTTAAAACATGCACCAGCCAAAAAACAGGTGCCCCTGGTTTGCCTGCTTTACCTTGCCGGTCACTAATGGGGAGAGATCCGGCTGTAATTTGTCTGTCGTTAATAGCAGGTGCTGAAAAATATCTGGAACAATTTTCCCCACGCAAAGTCAGATTGCATCTCAGTTTGCCGAGATTTTTTAATTATAATTGTGTGTGCCTGCTCTGTTGTTATGAGTGAGTCACTGCCAGCTCCTACAGTCACCTGAGGATCCCAAAAGAAAAGGTACGTCCCTGGAGAAATCCAGGCACATCCAATTAGCTTTACCATTGATGGCAGGAAGTTAGGTGGTGTCAGAGTGCTCTCCCCAAGTTGATTGAATTTAAAACTACAGTTACTGACTCATTATGTGGTTTACTCTTGTCAACTACCATACGTAGCATTTTGCTTTCATCTCTCAATAACAGTTTCAAGGAGTAGGATTTCTTCTGGCTGCCATGGAACTAATTGCAAAGCTCCCACGGAGCCATAAGAAAACTGGAGCCATCATTAATATCAGGATGACATAGATTCAAACCTTTCAGCGTCCGGAAGAAAACAGGATCAGAGAGAGGCCCCACTCCCTTGGCGTTGCGGGCTTGGATTCGGAAGTAGTAGACGGTGTCCAGGCTGAGATCCATGATCTGGTGGGTGAGCCGGTCACCGCTGATGGACTCCATAACCCAGTCGTCAATGGGAGCGTTCTTGTCCAGGGTATAGAAGAGGATGTACGCTGAAAAAACACGGTCTCATGGTTAGTGCTTCAAGCAACGTGCTCCCTATGCAACATACGTATAAAATTTAGATTGATTAAAAACTATTATTTTCTTTTTAAAAGCAGCAACGGTAGGTGTCTGATCAAAATAGCTTCAAAGAAGGCTATGACAATTAATTCGTATTTGTCTATTTTTATGCCAAAACAACAATTACAATACTCGCTGCAAGAGATACAGGTTTAACAAATATAAAAGTAGGTAGCACACACTAAACGGTTCTGTTATGAGTACATTTCTCAAATTCAGGTGCACCATTCAGTCTGATAAATGCCATAAACCATACAATGTAAGTCTTCAGGGTTTCAGTGCTGAAATAAAATAAAATGGCTTTAATGATGCACATCAAACACTGGGTGCTCATGGGAAGCCATGTAATATTTCTTGGCAAATCTATGGGAAGTATTTTTGGGAAAAGAATGAAGAACTCAAACTCAGAATTCGGGTAACCGGGGCATTGCAATTACTACTTACAATTGAATAAAACTTAAAAGTTTTAGGATTTAGGGAGTAGAAACAGCAGTGTTAGGAAACAATGAAAGTTTGTAGGAAGAACCTTCTTGGCAGATGAAATTCTGGAGAGAAAAAAGAGCCTGTAAATAAGGCTGAGAGGTAAAGCATGTCCTATGTGATAACCCAGCCTCAGCCGGGTGACCCGCAACACCAGGCTCTGCCTATCCTTGAAAATATCTTTGTTTTCTTTCTTTTTTCCTTTTTTCCCCCCTCCTTTGTCTGTGGCACTCTAGTAGCATGCAAAGAGGTACGATCTGAGTTTGGTCTTATGTGCCAGCACCACAGGAGCGAGCTTCTGGAGTGCAGAGAGCCCAGGTGAATCTTCTGGACTTCATTTTGGTGCTTGGATCCAAAGTTACTAAAAAATCGGTGTAAAGTTTATCATCGCTACTCCTCTATTTTATTTATTTATTTTTTTCTGAAACAAAGATGCTTTTCAAAGCTCTCATTCCACAGGAGTGGTTATGCTGGTCAGGGACAAATGGTACTAGGATGGAAATGATAATATTTTGTGTATTTTTTTTTTCTTTTTTTCTTTGCTTGTTTACATCGTGGGATATTATTTACAGACTTGTAGTTTGTTACAAAGCAGCTTCACTGATCATGGCATTTGGTTTAATACATACCAAGATATAATAGCCAAGTTTCTCAAATTAACACAATAATACTGCTCAAACATTTCTAGGGATGAAGGTATGGTTGTTAGACATTTCTACTCTCTGCAAGGAGTTGTTTCCTCTGCTTGGCAGGTCTAAGAAACATTTGGCCACATATGCTGTAAAAAATCTTTATGAGAGTCGTTCTTCAACCAAACACTACAAGAAAGAAGCTTGTGCTTGGATGTCAAGGGACCCCATCTACTCTCAGGTTCGAATGCTCCTTTTGATGGAAAAACTCCATTAAAGTTGCTACCACCAAGTCATTTCACAATTTAAAAGTCAGGAAAGCTTTTTATTTATTTATTTATTTATTTTGTCTTTTAGCCAGCGGGGATTCAGGACCGTTAGCACTCATTTTCGTGTGTTGTCCAGCAGAACCATCAGTTGTTCTCTCTAAGGACTAAACTGGGTTAATGTAAACAGAGCCATTTCCTCAAAACATCCTCCTTTCAGACACGGTCGCAGCCAATAAAGTTCTGATACTGGAGGCTGTGAAATTATAAGATCATAATAATATGGAGGCTGAAGTTATACACAGCTATGCAAGTCTAACCTGAGAATCCTTATTGCTTGGCAACGTCCAAAGAGAAATCTATCCTTATTTTATTGGTAATATAAATTGGGATACTTCCCTGGCGTGACTCACTCTCCTCTGATGCCAGGGAAGCCCTGCTGAGTTACAACTGTTGAAAATCTGACCCAGTGCTCCTCACATCTAATTGCTCACACAGGGCATCACGCTGAAGCCTTCTTGCTCTTACATTTATATTTCTCAATGCCTCAGTAGTGTGTAGCTGGGATCACTGGTAGTAACGCACGCTTTCTTCCACGTGAAAATACGTTCTAGAACCGGTCTAAGCCGATTGTTTGTGGTAATGAGACCATAATGTGCACATTTTTGTAGTTGAACAATATTTCTCCTAATAATTATATGCCTCTGAGATGTCTGTTAACAGCCTAAAGTGATCATTTAAATGCAAAATCTCAGATAGAACTCTACTGTATTTTTCACCCTAAATTAACGTTAAAGGCTCCTAATGGATGTCTTAATTAGGCACTAAGGTTATATGCAACATTTTGGAAAATAAAATCTGTCATTGTGAAGCATCCATTAAGTTCAGTTCTTGTCAGTCAATATTAAGTATTTTTTTTCCTGATCATCATTGCCTTAAATTGTTATTGTAAAGTTAAATAGCTACCAATAAATTCTCCCATTGTGTGCGGCAACAAGCAACCTATCATTAGGTATATTATGTATTGCATTATTGCCAAACAAAGTACTTATTATTAGTCATTTCTAATTATCATTGAGCAGCATGCACCACAAAACCTTTGCTGAGAGTGCTGCATTTTTAACTTAAATCACTGTTCTTAGCATTCAAATGAATATTTATGTCCTGCAAGTGAGCTTGCAGTGTCTCTAACATTGCCTTGACTCCTAGACCAAGTTTGCTGATAAAAGTAAGAGAAAATAACATCAGATCGCATAGCGTTCTGGGAAAAAACACGTTTCCACTAAAAACAATTCTGTGATACAACCGGAACAGTAAAATAAAAAGGAGAGTAGAGAATAATGCAAATGTTACCAGTAATTTTCCCATTGGCTTCTAATGGTGGCTGCCAGCTGACAATGACGGCTCGGGGCTTCCCTTCCCGTGTAATGACTGTCAAGTCCTTGGGTGCAGAGGTTGGAGCTGAAAAGAATGAAAATAATTGAAATCAATGAAATGAAGACAATTGAAAACAATGAAATGAAAATAATTGAAAACTCTGTTCTCTTTACCTCTTTTTAGACTACGGAGGAGAAATGAAAGACAATTATTGAAAAATAGTTGAGAGAGAGGAGCATCATGTTGGCACGGAGCTCGTTGTTCATTTACTTGGATTTGATGCAGGCTGCTGATGACTTTGGGTGTATAGGTAAGGGAAGAGCATGGAGAGCACAGTGTGAGCATCACACTGCCTGTGTCCTAATCGTATGGCCACTTAGCAACTTTTTTGAATGAACACTGAGCGGATGGTCTCACAACATCTGCATCGGTTGAATTTTTCAAAAACGGGATCCAAAAGAAACCAAGGAATACATACATTGGGAAAAAGTTTTTGTTGTCATCGATAAATTATTAAGCAGGTGACCAATCACCTGTTGTTTGCTGGAAGAGTCTTTCTCACCCTGAAGTAGGCAAGCCACACATCTAGATCACAGATCTTAAAGAAGTCTCTTAAACTGATGCAATGCCCAGCACGACACAAGCTCCCTCATCACTAAAGAAGACTGCATTGTTATTTTAACCATTATTATTATTACTAATATTATTTATTGTTAATATTACGAGTACTATTGTTAATACTATTATGTTCTAAGAGGGTTCAGTTGCATTTAAATGGTATTTGGCTCGCAGACAGGGACACAGGGTCTGCAATTTAAAAACAGCGGTCTAGAAGAAACATCCTGGACCGCCTTACTATGCCAGGGTACTGCAAGAGACAACCTTTTCTGTAAATTTACTTGATTTTCGAAGTAAAATTTTCCTTCTCTTTACTTTTGCTATGTCTGTTCTGCAATATTCTCCAACTTCATATAAATGATTCTATTTCTCCCTAAATGCATCCATCAAGTTGTGTGGAAACAACATCTTTCTCTACAATATTGTTTTCCTTTCTCTGATATTAACCTCCTTGACATGTTTTCATAAACTAATTCTTTCCCTTTTTAGGCTTTTTGTCATTTAGGAGGTTAAACTAGTAAAGCTTGTTCTTAAAGCTTCCTCCTGTAACACAGGTTTTCCATTCTGGTTATCGCCACATGAGTCCCTTTGAGTGGCTGAAGCTGAGCTCTGCTTTCAGCAGATTGTGAACATAAGATATCATGAGAAAAATCAAAGCTTTAGATGTTTCCCTTAGCACTCATTAACACCCCTCGCATCAGCAAGACTTGTGTAGGCAGATCTGGGGATGGAACTTGGCTCTGAGAGTTGCTTTTGAATTATGGGCATAACAATTCTCTATAGCCCGTGGTAGTAATCTCTAGTGAATTCTGTATCGATGCTGATATGCACATTCTTTAATATCATTACGGGAAATTCAACATGCGGAATGGGTAAAAAATAGGCAATAAAGATCAGCAGTGCAGGATGCCCTTAATTAACAGAGCTGCTCCATCAAGCTCAGATAATTGCGTTGCAATCACATGGGAAAATCTAAGGACACACATATTCCCTCTTATTTTCCCTTTGTTAATTAACTGGCGTGTACTGTGGTTTTCATTAAAAAAAAAAGAAAACACAAAAAACCAACAACAAAAACCAAAAGCCAGATCAATATTTACCAGCAGACTTCATTTGGTGTCTGCTGGTAGAAGCTGATTTATATCGGTACCTAGAGTGTGTTCAAGACCACTACTCAACCTAAGGAAAAAATTGCATTCTGAACAGACCTGTGGCTGCTTAGTTATAACACAGCCATTTAGATCTTGAATCAAGAAGGTCCTGTGTTAGACAGAAGCAGTCTTTGAGCCCTTTTTACTAAAAGGACAAGGTGGGAACTCATAAGCTTGAGACAAAGACACAAAGAACTTCCTAAATTAAAATGTTAAAGTGGCAAAATTATTATCTAATAATAACAGAGTACTTAACTTGTTCTCACTTGATCTTAGGATTCTTTGAAAAGCGGAAACTATTTTATATCATAAAAGTCATAGATAATCATTATATTGTGGGGCAAAATATTAGACACACATACTATCATCTGAACATCTTGCAATGACACCGAGTCACCCAGAGCTCAGTGGAACGACCGCTCTGCCTTGCTACCCAGGCAAAAAAGTGAACAAATGCAGTGAATTTTGTTCATACGCTGAACCTGAACAGGGCTTTTGAGGGCATGTGAATGAAAGGAAAAAACTGAAACCCCTTTCAGCAGCTCCTGCCATACCTGCTTCATAGGTGGTGGCGTGGGCAGTCATGCTCCAGGTGCTGGACCGCCGCCCTTTGGTGACCATGACAGAGAACTCGTACATGGTGTTAGGCTTCAGGCCGATGACAGTGTGGCTCAGGGCTGTCGTATCTGCTGACTGCAAAGAGACGGAGCAAAGGACATCTTTTGCTTAGCTACCAGCAACGAGAGTTGCTTTAAAGACAATTACAATGGATTCTTTTCTCCAAGCAAGATAGCTCTGTTGCTACTTCATACCCTAATGGGAGTATTTTTAGGACCGTAAATATGATACTAAACTTTCTGCCTATAATTTAAGCAGTTAAATAAATTATTGTGATGCTTTCTCTTTTTCTTTTCCCAGACAAAGCAATTTGCAATGCATTTTTTTTTTTCAAATGCAAATTGAAAGCTAACACTGTGTCCTTCATCTGTGCCCATATGAGGAAAAAAGAGGAACATTTCCACGACTTAAACATTCATTTCCAGCCTCTTTGATGTGTTCCTTCCAAAGAAAAGAAAGAAGAAAAAAAGTTTTTAATATCTACTGATTTGTAGTGGAGGCTCAGAAAGCATTTTTACCACTAGAATGGACCTGACTAAGCTTCCCGGGTACTGTGGGGAACACGTATTTATAATATCAAGAGGACCCTTGCATAAAGATTTATTTTTATATTCATAAAACACACTTTTGTTTGGTTAAATATAGTATTTTTATGCATTAGGTTACGTTTGAGAGACATTACTGATCTGCCTCACTGTGATATGTTCTGAACAACTCAACATTGATGTCGATGCGAATATTAAATTGTTCATTTATATTTAGCCGATTTAGCTTTTTCCCTCAGCATGTAGTAAGGACCAATTTGAGCCAAACCGCACTGGTATCAAAGGAGACAAGTGAGGAGAATATTACAGGACATACGGTGGCAACTGAAGAAAATCAATTCCCGCGTTTTTCAAGCTCCAGAGCCTGGTGTGCGGTCCTCGAGCGTCAACAATTTACAGTACAGTGAGTTACAGGTGCGTGCTTTTACATGTTTATACACCTATGGACCTCAAGTTTACTGATTAAGACAACCTAGGAACGCCTTTGCATCAGAAAACCACCTTGCTGTTCACATCTGAGTAGCAGGTACCTTGCTGGCAGACATCAGCAATGGCATTCTGCTGCTAATCACCAAATCGGACGTTTCACAAAGAAATCGACCTTCACTAAAAATGGTACATCGAGTTTCCAGCACGCTGCAGAATAAAGCAGTAATATTTAAGGGGAAAGTGGGAAAAAATGTACTTTGCAGAGACATTAAGGAACGCGCTATGTATGCCTGCATGGCACGCTGTTTTAGCACGTGCTCTGACAGATGTTTTGCATGCTACTTAATACGAAGACTAATTGCAATACCAGATTTTATCATCCTCATACTCAATTAAAATCCCCAGTCCTTGGAAATCAGCAGTTTTGCAACTTCTTCGTAGTAAGGACTTAATCCAGCAGAGAATCACCTTCTATAAGACCTGCTGAAGCGAAGACTGTACTAATAAAATCAAAAACTACTTAGTTATACTCAGCTACTTGTCAAAGATGGCAAAATCTAGCTGCTAGGGTTTACAAAAATTATCCCTCAACTAAAAGCTGGATTTCAATAAAGGGAAGAATAACTTCCTTCCCCAGAGAAGATTTTGGAAGAAGCGATTTATGACATAAAATGCTGTTCAGCATCACTGAGGGTAACTAATTCTGATAACTATCACTATGGAAGGGCCCTGGCAGCAAACACGACCAGGAAAAAATCACACAGAAAAAAAACTGTAGGAGTTGAACCCATTGCTGGACAAAACAGTCTTTAGTGGAACACAGATATGTTGGGTTCTTTTTTTGGAAAAGAAAGTTATTTGTCTCCAGCTGAGTGTTTTTCTTTGAATGTTTCACTCGGTACTAACTATTAGCATTTTGGTACTCCTCTGAACTTAATATCATATTGAGATGAAGGCAGTATAACTGGAACAAGTACCTTAGTAATTCCATGCTATGCC
The DNA here is from genome assembly GCF_964211835.1 of Anser anser. Classification (NCBI taxonomy): domain Eukaryota; kingdom Metazoa; phylum Chordata; class Aves; order Anseriformes; family Anatidae; genus Anser; species Anser anser. The sequence goes on along the minus strand of NC_139731.1, from coordinate 15,481,158 downwards.
TTTTTGGGATGGTTTGTACAAAGTAAAGTTGGCAGGGCAAAGTTTAATTTATAAACCTCAATGGAAAAGGCTAAAACTTTCTTTACATTAGATTTGATACACAGTTTTGAAGCTATGGAAGTTTTTAATGGGCAAATTTGAAAAGAATTGCATATTCAATACCGACACATAGGCAAATGGGATCTTTTTGTGAGCCTGATCTAAAGCCCTTTGAAAAAAATGGAAGGTTTCCCCACTGTTTTCAAAGAAGAACATAATAAGCTTTATCTCGTTTCCTTGAAAAATGGGGCTATTTCAAGAAAGAAGACCTTCTGCAAGGTTTTTTTATTGTTTATGCTTGGGGGTGATTGAACTGGAATAAGGGAGTCAGCCTGGCCCTGAATGTGTCGTGTTCAGACTGGCCAAACGACAGAGGAAGGCAGAAGAAGGGGACTTCGCTTTTGCTCCTCTCCTCTTCAGCCACCCCCGTGGTTTAGCAGAAGACTTGGACGACTCCGGGCCGGAGGTTTGTTTGGCACCCATCATTTCCCACAGCTGAGTACATGCGGTGTGAAACGAGAGAAATGTTATGAGTGACTGTGAAGAGCAAAACATAATGCTGTTTTTTTGGGGAGGGAGCTTTGATTTCCCCCCAAGAGCTGGTTTCCCACTTGCTGTGCTTCCCTGCGCTCTATTCCTCACATTTCTGGGTACAGGAATCTGTCCTTAAATAGGAGCCGGATCGAGGCATGGTATTGAAATCACTACAATGCATCGTTTTGGCATCCCTAATTATAAAAGAGCTTGTTGCAACCGCAGGAGCATACAAAATGATGGTTATAAATGGGTCTCATCATTATGCCAGCATCTGGGGTTGTCAGAAGTATGGCAGTAGATGTAACACTACGGCATGAACAGATCCTTGCAAAGATGTGCAAAGCTTTACAAAGATTTGCCTTGCAAAGATTTAAAAGCCTTGCAAAGACTTAAAAGCTTTACGTTGGCCAGTACCTGCAGTAAAAAAACGGCTGCCCTGAGTTTTCCCTCTGCCAACAGGAGCGCAAATCGGGAGCAGCACAACTGAAATCAAGGGCTCACGGTGGCACGCGGACCCAGCTGATACCAACAAGCCAAATTCTTATGGGAGATGTGTAAGGGGGAATGTGAAAAGCCACGCTCAGAAAAGGGGCTGAAGGTAAGATCTTCTCCATCACCATTCCCATTTTTCCCAAAAATGATCTGAGAAAGATCTCAAGATTAGAGTCCATAAGATGCGTAACATGAACCTGAAAGATGCAGAGAGCCATCCTTGGGATTTTGGAAAGGCCAGCCTGTATTTAGACAAATAATTCAGGCTCTAATCGGAGGAGCCTCAAAAATGTATAGAGTATCGCCTGTTCTAGAGTCCTAATAAAAACAACTGACGTGAGGTTGCTTTTGTTAGGACATGGAACTGTAAAAAATGGGGTATCCACTTGCAGTATAAAAATATATTCCTAGCAAACAACTTGCTATGGATCAATATGATCCTCTAGGCAAGAGAGGACAACCGTTATGGTAGGGCATGGGAGGAAGGACACACTTATTATGGGGAAGGTGGATGTTATACGAGGTGCAATACATAAGCTGACAATAGCGTGTGGAAAGGAAAACCAAGCAAACAGAACAACCTAAAGTCTGTGCTTATTGCTTTCCATTCCCTGTGTCTCCGTATCTCTTTGCTAAACTGCACCTGTTTTGGTAGTGTTTTCATTAGGACTGGAAAATAAATTCTCATACAGAAAGTAGCATACCTCTGCTGCTGCCGTATCCGTTCAAACTGAGAAGTTTTCCTGCAAAGTAACCTCCAGTTTTGATGTTTGGGAATGTGGTGTATGGGTGGAACTGCCGTACAGGGTGGGAGGTATTGCAATTGGTATTTCTTCCCATTCCCACTACTGTATTGTGGTATCACACCTATGACTAATTTATACCTGGTTGGTAAAGATTAAAGATCATAACTTTCCTCAATTAGCATATAGAATTAATATATGCTATTTTCATCCAACTAAATACGCAGGTTTTTAGCAAGCAGTAGTTACTCATGCAAATCTCCTTTTTATTGAAAGGGGAATCTTGGCTGAGGAAAGCTCATAAAAGCCAACTCAAAGTCTCTGCAAATAAACTACGAACGGATGAAACAGTTCGTAAATTCATAACGTGCTAAAACTTCACCTTGTATTTAGCATTTGTAGAATAGCTGGTTCTCCATCGGACCGTGTAGAAGCGAACCTCCGTCGTCTTTTGGTTCTTCGGGACAGAGTTGTCTGCCCAGATGACCCTCACCGCGTCATGGGTCAGTGCAACAGCCTGCACACCTACTGGTGGGAGCATGGGGGTGGAGATATCTGGGACTGACGTAGGGAAATCATCAAGCAAAGGATAAAAATCAACTTCTAATGGATCGATGGGGTCTGGGTCCATACATCACCAAATGAGCATTCCAAAATAAATGGATACGTAAGTTAAACGGAAAAAAAATGAAACGAAACACGAACAAGCCACCAAGGGGCACACAGCACGATGGGTTAAATGCATGGCATTAATGAGGAGGAGGAACATGAGAAGAACAGAAAGAGAAGCATTAAAGCAAAATGAAAACGCAGCAGCAACATTTCAGTTACATTACTATAACAAAACCAGCGGTAACAGCAATTTTTCACCATTTGTTTAAGTACTTCCACGCACGCTGTGCTTCCTTCACATGAGATTAAGACAATGAGCAGCCTCTTTTCCCAATGATTTACATTTTCTTAAAAAATTGAATCATGTGTACGATACATTATTGGAAACACCTCCGAAGTGGAGTGTCGTCTACAAACCTGATTTATAGACACGACTTAATCTCATGTGCGTAGGAGTTACCTATGCTTTTCTTTCTTGGCTGCCTCTTTCGGGCTCTTTTGTTGTGTTAGGCTCTTGAAGGGAACGTAGTCTGCATTGGCTCGTTTGTTAGGCAAAACGGAACATCATAAATTCACTGCCGAAGCGAAGATCTTGGAGTTGTTGGTTTAATACTGCCAGCATAAAAATGTGTGCTTCCAGGTACGGACATGTGGATTATCTTCAAGTAGACTTCTTCTTCCCTGTATCTGCAATTGGCTGGCCTTTGAGGAGCAAGACTGGGATCATCCTGGGCATAACCTGACAGTAAGGTATGGAGTATCAGAGGCAAATTCTGGTTGACTAAATTATAGAGACTGTTGCACATTTCGTTTCATTTCCAAAAGTTCAGACCTCGGTTTGGCTCTGATGATGCTCCTGCTCTTGGCTTCACCTGGCTCTCTTTCAGGAGGAAGGAAGAATTCCCCTCTTGCCTTACCCCACGGACCGATGCGTAAGGCGTTCATCTCAAAAACGAGACGTGAGTATAAGTCTTCTTCCAAAGAGGTGCATTTATCCACCCCAGCTGCTGCGTGCCACTGAGGACAGGCAGCAGCAGCTCAGCACCCTCATTCCTTGCGCTTATGGCATCGCTCTTCGATGCAAACAATAGTCACCACTGCAAAAATGGCAACAGCCCTTCCTTTTGGGGCTCCCAGGGGAGCTACAGACCATTGCTCCTCAGCCTAGACACGTCCGTCCTTGTCCAAGTGCCAGGTTTAAGCATCTGTGGACAACTTCAGGTCTATCTTTTTCAACTGTATGATTCATTATTTAACAGCCGTGATTTTTCTAACTATCATTTCAAACTGCAGTGGGTAAAATACAGCACACAAAAAAAGGCTGTATTTTTTTTTTTCCCCCTAAAATAATGTGCTAATTAATTAATCAAAGTATAAATGACTCTTAGTATTTCCTCCCTGACAATTGCTACAGTTTGTCTGCTCCGTGTGCATTTCCAGCTCCTGACACGCTTTGATCACTTGTGTTTTATGATTTTGTAATTTATTATTCACAACTTCGGGATGCCACAGCCTTTGGAAGGAAAAACAGAGGAGACAAGGATGTTTAAAATGTATGATAAGCCATTAGTTCAACCTGCTTCTTTTGTAGCTTCTTTCATCAAAAGCTTCTTCATAAGAAGCAGGCACTGAAGGAAATGAAACAATCTGGTGTTGTGTAGTGATCCAAACCCCAAGCCCACGTTCCACGAGGGCAGGAATGGGCAGCTGAACCTTTTTTTTAATTATTTTTTTGCCCAGTCTCAGTGAATTGAGCTTCTCTAAGGTTGAAAGTGAACAGTTTCTTTTTCTGAAATGAAGTTTTCCAAAGGAAGTGCCTGTAAACTTTGTAAGGTGAGCAGTTTTTGTTCCTGCGTTGTGTTTTTTTCATACTAATGATGGAATTTAGTGTGACTGGCGCCAAGTTCCTATTTTAGCAAATACCGCACTTCCTTTCTCCACTCCTTCCAATACTGAAAACTTAAGGGCTGTTGTAGAGGAGATTATGAAAAGAGGCTGCCTTTAGCAAAATAAATGGTCACTCACTCAATCAAAATAATTTGTTTTTTGAAACATGTCATCACTGACCTGAGGAGGAGGGAAATGTCTGTAATCCACGGGTGGCTGAAAATAGGTCCCTAAATACTTCCCTCGGTTTCCACCGAAGTTTCATTCGCTAGTATTTACGCACGGACATCTGTCATTTGGAAATTGCAATCTCTTGACAGAAAATAGTTTCTCGCTCTCTTCGGAGATTTGATTTGTGAATATTACACGTTACGTAACTCGGGCAGACCCCGAGGTATGTGCACGCATGCTAAGTGGACACGCAAACGCACGGGTCTCGGTTCTTGCTTGCACCCAGCTCCCGTGCTTTCCTGCTTTGCTGGAAGCGAAACTTTTTGAGATGCTCTTCCACAAGTCGCCCAGGCTCCCAGGGGTTGTTATCTGCCCAGCAGGAGGCTCAGGTATGAGATGTGCTCAGTGATGAGAGAAGCACCGAGGTGCTCAAAGCTGATCATCGCATCAGATAACCCAAGCCTGCATTACCTTTTTTTCACCTGGATACCGTTGAATTTACAAGAGGTTATACACACGCATGGAATCAAACCCCACAGGCCAGATGGGTCATTTGTAAATGGAGTCAGACAAGGAACAAGCAAACTTAAAGTCTCTGTGGACCCCGAGGCAAACTCACTGGAAAGAAGATTTTACAAGACACATGTTGTTGGCATGCTCAGCAAGAATGACCTCTGTAGATTCCAGACAAGAAGTGAAATTAATAATTTTGAACCAGAAGTTCCCTGACACTTATTACATCAAATATCATTTTTTACGGTTACCCTTGATTGTATAATGAATCTCTCTTTTTTTTTTCCTCCTGACTTTCCAAGATTTCTTATGGGAATACTTCACAAAACTGCATGCTGGAAGCCGTTTTTCCTTGCAGAGCCACCGAGCAGCCATTTGGTTTCTTTCTTCCTCGCGGCACACCCACGCCAGCGTCAGTGACCGGGTTGCTCTCAGTGACACAGCTCCCCTTCCAGGCAGCTCTGAACACCGTGGGTGGGCCACGAGAAAAAAAAGGTCACCAAATGACGGTGTCAATCCAGAGGAAAAACACATTTTTTTTTTCTCGCTTCTGTTCTTTTAACCCCCTTTTTTTTTTTTCCTGTGCATAAAACCGACGAGGCAGTCCAGAAGTTGTACAAAACAGTTGTGCTCCTGTAACTTCGCTGTTGTCCCGACATCATAATTGTGAAAAGAGCTGCCTAAAAGCACTCTGCTCAGCTACTGCTGGGAAATTCCTTCTGTGAGCTTTGTCCTGTCCTGTAAATCAGCATCTTCATCTTTTCTAACTCCTTTACCTGCTTCTGCAAATGTGCATGACATGAATGTGTTTTTTTTTTTTGTTTTCTAACTAATTCATTTTCACTTAAACTACTTTAGGAAGGAAGGAAACGAAAATAATTCCTTCTGGGCTTAACTCAGCACAGCAACGCCTATCTCTACATTTCCAAAAGCTTTGGGAGTCATGCTTCTCCCAAGCCAAACCGTACCAAAGAGCAAGCACTTGTGAGCATCCCATTAAACATATAGGGCCAATTTCTGGGAAGGGTGAATAATTCATTCTGTCCGTGTCATTACAATAAAGAAGAAAACAACGCTGATTTATTTTAGCAGGGATTTGGAGGTCACAGAGCTCTTTTTCCATTGCCTTGCCCCAAATCGTTTTGCCTATTGCGCCCGTTTGTGAGGCTGCTGTTTGGTGCTGCGGAGCAGATCGAGAGCCAGCGTTTCCCGACTCACCTGTCATCGACCTGGTGGTGGCACTTTCGTACAGAGGCACTCCTTCGCCGGCGTTGTTAAAGGCCTTCAAGGAAATCACGTAGTGGGAGCTCGGCTCTGCAGGAGAAAACAGATAAGGCAAAAGAAAACACACGCTGTTAAAGTCAGGGCTGGCAGGAAGAACGGACGAGCGCTTTCCTGAAAAAGAAGAAAAAAGACAACAAAGTTAAGCCAACATCTGTGCAAGAGAAAGACGGGACCCGCAGTGAGCATGACGGTCAGAAACAGCTCAGAAATTGCCATTTTACCACTTCTTTATCTTACCGGGAACCCCCCACGCTATGCTGTGGACGGGAGGGATTTAACGCACGGATCAACTTTGGGGCGCGCTGTGAAATGAGCAGGTCAGGTCCACGTTGCTTCTTGCTACGATTTCCTAAGGAAAACAAGGCTATCCATTTTCCTGACTTTTTCCATGCAAATTGCTTCATCCCTCTTTTTATTTTTTTTTTTCCTAGAGAAATTAATTCTAGCTGTGCAAAAGACAATTACGGAAGATAGCGGCCTGAATATATCGGGCTTTCCAACACCTGTCAAACACGGCACCTGCCTTCACGAAGTCCTTTGCTGGAAAATAAGAAATGTTTGTTATGTGAGGAGGCATTTATTAATGTGACACTGCAAAAGCCCTGCTGCAGAATTACATATTTCATCTGCATTAACACCAAATGAGCTCAGCGTGATTAATATTATTACAGCGCACCTGAAATGAGTAAATAATCTTTAAGTGCTTATTGCATATTGTTACTAATGTCTTTCCCACCCACGTATTTTGTACTTAATTTAATGGCCAGCAGAAACAGTGACATACTTACTTAATATTCAGACGGCTTCTTTGCTTCTATCGCAAAAGAACTAAACTTTAAAAATTGCCAAACAAATGACGGGTGCATTAATAAATCCTTGCGCTAAGTATTGTATGGTTATTAATTCAGTTCGTATTCCCTGCAATGTCATTAGTCACGAGGAAATTATGTTGCATTCACGGAGATGGAGTATATATTTTCATGCGATTTCCACTACATATTAGCATACAACTTTTAATTTCTAAATTAAGTGGTGCAACTCTCTAGGTTCCACACGAAGATTTATTTATTGAGACATGCAGTGATTATTCAGCTGAGCGTTTAATAACGTCACATTCGGTTGTTTCTGCGTAAGAAAAAGCATTTCATATGCTCAGTCTAGACAGATACGGTCACTACCAGTCTTCCTTCTGTCCCTGACCCAACTGCTGTGCCTATGCAGGAGTTTTGAAAGCCGTCGGGCAGGGTTACGCAAGTGGTTAGTACGGACCATTCCCTGTTGTGTACTTTGGTAAATGTAGGGATGGATGCCAAAAGATGAAGCTTCAGGACTTGGAGATGTACCAAGTATTTGCTGACGGTTACTATAGCAAGACAAATTTTGCACCATAGTTTTTTTTTCTAACTACTTGGTTACCTTTGAAAATAAACGTGCCTCACCACGGTCCTATCCATTTTCTATTTTCATACCAATGGAAGGAAGCTATGAGCTCTCTGAACGTATAGAAGAGCACATATGACAACAGACAATGGAATTAATCATATTTTTTTTGCAGCTTTCTCCAAGTTAGGCACGTTAGGGCTGTCCCTATAGGGATGGAAGAGGCAGGCACCTCTGAAGGGCACCGCTAAGACAGGAATTTAAGTAAGATCAGATGAATCAGCCTCTACGGGTTGGTATACATCTCCACTGATTACGCTGAGAGCACAGACATCTGGACTTCATTTGGCTTAAATTTTAAATAATGAGACATTAGTCAGAAAAGCGTGTCACCTTGAACATCGATAGCTTAAATGTGAAAAATTACTCGTGAAACCTGATTCTAGAAATTACTGTCAAAACCCCCAAAACATGTAACTGTCACATTTAATCAAAATACGTTGTGAATTCCCGATAATGAAGAAGCAAAAGGAGTGACTAATAGCTAATTTGATGATGAAAAATGTACTCACGCAAATTGACAAACTGGGTGGAAAAATGTGATAAATTCGTGGAAAATTTTAAAACAAAGACCATATAGCACATCCTTCATTACAATTGCCTGTACAGCACAATATATAGTCCATCAAATGTTATCAGTTGAACAGACTGACATTTGATATATGTTTATAACTAGGTTGGCTAAGGTTACATCTGCAAAAACGAGCTCAGATTGGGATGAGGATGCAATCTGCAGCTTTCTGTTAAAAACATGAAAAATTCAGGTGGCTAATTTGAGCTGCTGCTAACTGGAGCAATAAATAATTGCATGAGTCTCTTCTTAGATAAGAGGAAAAAAAGGCAATTTGCTGTGGCACAGGGTTTGAACACAGTATCAGAGTTTGTTGTTTAATCCGATACAACAAAAAAAAGTGAAAAAGCATTAGTATTATCACACAGAAAGTTGCTTTTTGAACGGCATTATATATTTGTAATACTTAAGGGGTCATTCTGATGCTCTCCGGAAAAGTGCCCCTGACTGGAATGGGAGTTCAAACGAGGAAAGGTTTTTAGTATAAACCTACTAATAAGAGCAGCAGCTAATGGAACAGAAAGGCTGCTGGCACTCCTGGCAGCTACAGAGCTGAAGAAACGATGACAGAGAAGGGCTCTAGAGATGATAATTGCAAGAATCCCAGAGTAAATTCTGATTTTTTTTTTTCCAGCTGATTCCTATTCATTGCAGTGAGGAATGCAACCAAGTAACAATGCTGCTACCATTTGTATTAGCTATTCTGGAGCAGGAGAAGGAGAGAATTATATGCTTTTTTTTTTTTCTAGCACATGAAATCTCTTCTTGCCTTTGAAGGAACAGAGCGAAGAATTCAGCTTTAATCAGAGCACCAGGAAAGAATCCATCATGTCAATGTTGGTGCGGAACATGCTCTGGAAATAAAGCTGTGTTGTGCAGTTCAACTTTAAAAAAAAGGTAAAAGAAGTCCAAACTAAGCATGAACAAAATCAATTTCTTCTGACGGATGTTGCTACTGAAAAGAAAATAATCAACGAATAGCAACTTGCTGAAGATACCACAGTTATTTTTTTCTTAAAGAACAGAAAATTGCGACATCTCTACATCCATTACACGGGGTCTTTTGACAAATGTTTTCACGTGGAATTTAATTTTCTCTTTAAACTATGAAGTAAACGTTTGATAACCAGACGTGAACTCTTCGCCAAGAAAACCCCTAGCCTTGAACTACGGTGTTGCGAAGAGGGCAGTGCACTTGGCTGCTTTTCCAGATCGGCTCCTTTATCTCTCAGATAGAAATTCATTCTCGGTTCTGCTCTTTCCCCATTATAACAATTACCTGACACAAGGGACCGGCAGAGTGCTCTGCAGATTAGTATCCTGGGAGAGCTGAAGCTCAGGCAGAGTCTCCTGATCGTTGTGGAAACGTTGCTCATCCCATCACACCACCTAGAACTGCTGTCTTGCGCTTAACAACAGCTGAAGTTCTTCTAATTTAATGGAGCCAATAAAAGAACAATAAAGGTTAGTTAGATGCTCAATAATCTTCTCCCAACACCTTTGTCAGCGCCTTTCCTGATCCTTACAGAAAGGGAGGCACAAAGGGAAGTAGCAGTTCATTTAGATCTGGTCCCTTTTACTCCACTTGAGCATCAGGATGAGCTCATGAATACAGTGGAATAACGCGCTTATGGTGCCAGAGCTTGCTTAGGAAGAAAACTGCCACCTTCTGCTTTTTAATTTTATTTTTTCATTTCCATTACTAAGCTGGTTTTAACTGTAGGCTACGGGAAGCTACCCTTGGGATGGCTGAGACAGTAGGAAGGGATCCGTCACGAGAAACAGCTGTAGTCTCCCCATAGACAAAGTGGAAACAAAGATATCTTGTCAAAACAGATGGGGTCTGACAATACCCTGCAGTAAAGGGACAAGGCGGGAGTTGTACCAAGAGGAATTCCTATAAGTTATTGGGAAAAAAAAAAAAATATATATATATATAAGGGTTGTCGAAAAGTGAGGCAGCGGTCCAAAGAGGTGGTCTAGACGAGGTTGAAAGCAGAGTAACTCCTGCAGGAATTGCTCTTCTGAAAGAGAAAAGGTCTTCAAGAGAATTATGCCTATGCCCTGCATGTCATGTCATTGCCACCCGTGCTGAGCAACCCTCTAAGGGGCAGTCATTCCAAATTATCTCAAGAAGCAACCGAAGATCAGCCTCATTTACTCCTGTCTGGGTTTGCAAAAACATTGCACTTGGTAATCAATAGTACCAGCATCAGTTCCAAGACCTGGTAACACTAGCTTATTGCCAGGAAAAGGTAATCTGTCGATAGGACAAATGTCAAATTGAAGTATAAACTCTGCACACCGGGGCTATTGGATTCCAAGAAACCAAGAGGGAAAAGTGCTGCCAACATCACCATCAAAGATAATGCTGTTTTTCTCTAACCTCAACCCAAAGGATATTTGGCCTCCTCTGTGCAGAAATTACCCTCAAGCAATGCACTGTACACCATCTCCCAAAAAAAGAGAGGTGCCTTGACTCTCATTTTACAAATATCCATGGGTTTCTAACATTAGATTAAATCCCATTAAAAGAAACAGTCAGGAAGATGTATTCCACTTCTTGGACAACATACAATTCCCCTTGAGAGCAACGCTTGGAATCCGATTTTAGCACAAGCTAGGGAAATTACGTCCATCTTTTAAAAAAATAAATCTTTAAATCATATTAGCAGTCTTTAATGGTATTAGTAAATTTAAATATTCCGCTAGAATAGACTCTCATGGTGACTTTCTCCAAATGACTTTCTTCTATGTTGTCATCTAGAGCAAAACGCTTTTGTTTTATTCCTTCTAGGCACTCTGTACGACATCAACAGCCACACTTCAGTGGTGGATGAGGAGACACCTCTCCGATAGTACTTCGTGGACTGTGTCAGGTCATTTGGAAAGGAGTTACTATCAGAAAGGCTAAAACGGATAATAAAGAGCTCGTGTATCGCTTCCGATAAAACAAGAGCCCTACCAGTGAATTATCCCTTTTACAGCACAGCAGAATTGGCCTGGATTTTCGTCTTCTGGTAAACTGAGCAATCCACAAAAAATAGCGAAGAACTTCGTTCATTTAAGGCAAACTTACCAAATTCACTGTTAAATTCAAGTATGCATTTTCCATGGTGATACAGAATGGGCCTTATAACTTCTTTGTGAACAGAAAGCACGAACTATAAGTTTTTTAATTTGGCACTTTTTTTTTTTTTTTTCCATGCAGAAAGGTTTCATCCAATGCTAAAATAATGTCAGCTAAATAACATGGGTTTTAAGCATCAGGAGTGCTGATGTCTCCTGAAAATCAATCGCTTCTGTTTAGGATCTGAGTAGCAACACAGACTGCTGGTTGAGGCATCAAAATCGGAAACATCTGCGCTAGCAAAATAACTGCCTGAGAGTTAAAGGCCTCCTTAGGAAATAAAAAAATAATGTCAAAACCAAAACAAAAGACCCATTTGTTCTGAAAATGAATGTAGAGTATATAATATAGAATAATATATATATAGTATATAATATAGACTATGGAGAACAGTGGAAACTTGGATTTGTACTTGCAGTATGTCACCAACTTCTTGAGAGAACTATGGACCACTCACCATTTTTTGTACCTTCAGTCCCCACGGTATTAACTTTTATTTTCCATTTCCTTTAGTCTTTTGCCTATGAGCTATATGAAGCAGAGGCTCGCAATATGTTTCTACATTAACTAGACAATTAAACCCTGATCTCATCTTGAACTTGTGGGCACTTCCGTAGCACAAATAATAAAGACCTGTTCATACTTAGACGTGGTTAAAATATCAATTCAAGTCAAGCTGGAATTGTCCCCGAAGAGCACAGCTCTGCCCATCTGCTTCACAGAGATGAGGGATGAGGGACAGAGGGGGTCCTACACATCTCCATTTCAAACAATTCTCAGCAAATCAGTCCTCACAGCCAACATACACCTACCCCCAAGGCCAGGTACGGCTGTGGGAGCTCACCACACCACCGTGCCACGAGGACCTGGGGAGCACCGACCTCCAGAGCATCACAGCAGGCTGCTGCAGCGCAGGGCGCCCCGCTATTTTGGGGGAGTGTGGGCATTTACAGATGCTCGGGCTCATTCGGGAAACATTTAACTTTGAAAACACTAGGGACAGTGTTTAACGGAGCAAAGAGAATTTATAATGAGAATCTGTGAAGTGCTTTTATTTGAATGCAGTTCAGGAGACGCGCCACAAATCCATGTTTACAGTTGTTTTTAAGAAGTCACCTAGTCATACATTATGCCCGCTTCCTGATTTCGCTTGCGAGCTCTGTCCTGTGTGCATTATAACGAAGTGCGCAGGGCTTTTTCAAAGCAAAGGCTGTAATTTGAGCATGCTTAGAAATAGGTCTTGTCTCCTGTGGAGATGTGAACCTTTACAACCCCCACGGTGCGTTGCAAGCTCAGTGCATTCAGTGTCGGTGCTGATGCTAAACAACAAAAAAATCCCTATGCGTATCCCAGACATTTGTTATTGACGTTACAAATGCAGTCAAACTCGGGGAAAGTGAAGTAGTGTAGCAGAAAATGAAGTGTAAGACATATGGAGAAATGAATAAAAAATGAATGGCCGTGACTCCAGATGCCTTCTGACACCAGAGGAAATGCCACTAATGCACCAGTCGGGTTAACCAGAGGGTGGGCAAGATTTCTTCAGGCACCCATAAACAAAAAAATAACAATGAAAGTTGCACTGGGAGGAGAGGTTTGTTTCCCTTGCAAAAAATAACTCTTTAGTCCAAGCAAATGTGGATCTACGAATCTGGGTCACTTGGCAGTTTTCTTCTCCTTGGCATCCCCTGATGATACCAGTAACGCTCGAGAAGACGAGGTGCAATGTCGTATCTGTCCTTGTGCATGAAAACTGAGATTGTAATGAAGATTTTGGCTTTTTATTTTCTTTTCTATTGATAAATGAATATAAACAAGAAATATTCTTGGCTATTTGTATCATTTCTATCCCAATTTGTTGGGATGAGTTGTTCTTAGGCGTTGCGTTCTTTACCAACCATAAGTAGAAATATACAGCTTACACCAGCATTATTATATATAGAATATTCCGTTCCATCTTACTGTTAATGGATCCTAAACATTTTGTGAGGAAAGCCAGTTTAGCTATTTATTACAACTGGAGAATGATGGCATAAATAAACCAAAATACCTTGAGGAAAGTCACCAAGAGCGAAGCAGAGGAGCGGATTCCTACACGGAGTTATATGGCTGCAATCCTCTTGTGCCCAGAGGATTAACTTGAGGATGCTCTTAAAATCTATACAATTTCTGATTTGGGGGAGTTATGCCAGATCTGCGTGTAATGTAAATAGAGCACGGATCTCAAAGCGACCCTTTTGCTTGCCAGTAATTTCTCCGTACTCCGCAAGCAAAACAAAGTCAGGGAGGAACGAGAGAAAATTGATGCATGAAGTATTTGGGTAGATGGCAGGATTCCTTAAACGACAGTCAGTTTTGAAAGGCAAGAAAGAAAATGAACAGTCCCCGGAGTCTCAAAGTGCCTTTCCTTGTTAGCGTTGTGTTTTAATGCGAGCTATGAGAGAAACAGTGAGATGCACAAAATTTAACAGATTTTTGTTTGATTTTCGCCACTCCATTTTGTATTAAAAAATGCGAAGGGAAGAAAACAACCCCAAACTACATTAAAAAGCTTTTTTGTTCCCTTTCATGTCTTTGTTATAATCCGCAACTGTCATCTGCAAAGATTAAAGAAAATGAAGAACCTTCTTTCGTTCCCTTTCCAATAAACCCAAATGCTTTTTTGTTGTCTTGTCTATGCATGAGGGTCAAATTTAATCTGATCTGCGCTTAAAATGAAGGTGGATTTGATGGAATCCTCAGTATCCCTACCGATACGTTTGTTAAAATAGAAATTTAGATCTAAGAGCTTTATTTTCATTTCTTGTAATTTGTAATTGTTGGGTTGCGGGGTTTGTTTTTTTGTAGTTTAGATGAATGTGGCAGACTGAAGGGATTGTGACAGTTTTACTCTCGGCACCCGATGTGACCTAGGCAGGGGCAGCTTGGAGGACAGGGGCACATCAGCGTGTCCCACCCTTGTCCATTCGTGCTGCCACCACCACGGGACGTGGGGTGACGGGGACATCCCATCATCGCAGAGCTGCTGAGAGCCAGTGTGCCGGCACAGGCTGGGAAACGACGCCTATGAGAGATAGGAAAGCGCACTATAAAACGACTTCTCTGCGTGAGTTTTTAATAAGTTCGTATTATTTATACCGTAGCTCCAATTCTCCAAACTACTAATTAAGCAGAAATTGCTCCCATCCATTAAATTTGCTCTTCGGAGCTTAAAAATTTCCGATGTGCGTAGCTCCGGGCTTTATGGGAGGAGAGGGAGGAACTTTTAAAAGTCTTTGCTAGACGTGCTGTACATTCTGCACTTTGCTTTCATTGCTGGGCCGGGAGGATCAAAGGTTCAAGTTAAAAAGAGCCCTGAAAATAATACTTCAAGACGTGCGCGCTCCAGCTTCCCAATCAAACTCTTTCAAGAGGGTGCATATGAATTCCTGCATGCTCGGGGAGATCAATGGAGCTTTTTCTTAGGTCACAGAAAGGCAGCTGTGCTTAAAAACTCTTCATAAAATGATTCTCACGTACAGAAAGGGGGAGGACGGGATGTGCTCTAAGGTAGAAAGTCCACGTTTCTGGAAAACTTGTGAATTTGGTACTCCTTTCTCGTCATATTTAAAGTTATTGGAATAGCTGTAAAACAGTCATTTTATACACTTGTTCTTGGAAAGGCTTAGGGCATTTTACATATGGACTAATGTTATGGATGCCATATGGATACCCTACTGTTAGTAGTAGGATGCTACTACCTAGAGGATAACTCTACTGTTTCCATCCAAAGGTTTTTCAAAGCATTTTTGCTCTTGGGACATCACGACGATGGCAGCACCAGTGCAAGGATGCCAAGGAGAGCCTACTTGTATTCATTATCGCTGTCATTTATTAAAATATTCCACAGTGAGTTATCAAAATATCCTAGGATGATATAATAATGTTGTTAGCCTGTTGCAATACGCTATTCTAAAGTTACTGTGCTTTATTTTTTCAATATATTAATTAAAAACACAGCTTTACGACCTACTAAAAGGTTTATGTAAATTATTACAGCTGGTGTTTTGTTTCAGATACTCTGGGTTTTATGTTTGCAGAATCGGTAAATGGAAATCTCCTTGGCATGCTTCTTCCCTTTTCATTTAAGCATTTATTTCATGAGCAAGCTTTAATACAAAGCTCCATGGAGATGAGCCCTGCCAGTTCATTGCTACGTGTACCGTCTTCTGAGTTGGATCAGCACAGAAATCGTTACTTCTTACGTGTCAAAGATCAGAATTGGCACCCGTGAATTCTCCAATATTGTTAAAGCAACCATTAATCAGCCTTTCCATTTATAATCACAAGCAACAAATAATAAGAAAAAGCAATAAATAAATGAATGAAGTGGTTCTCTAGAAATGCATCTCCTCGTTAGAATTATTCATTTGAAAGTCAGTCGGGCACTGTTTTTTCTGTCACAGAAAAGGTTGAACGAGAGCAGGGGACGCTTGCTCCTGAAATTTATGAGACCGACATCAAGTATCTTTCATATGCTGCAGAAAGAAAACACAACAGATCCTTCACCGACAAAGCTGAAATCTCTGTATATTCTTGGATTCTTCTGTGCCCGCAGCGAGTGTGTCTCCCAGGCAATATGACCACTCAGTCATGAGAAAATCACCCTATTTAATTCATTCCAGAGAGAAAGTGTAACCTCTATATACTTGTATTCAAGATGATCATCAGACAGAATAAAGTTCTCAATCACTATTATGAAAGGCTGAGTACTTTTCTTCATGTTTTTCAAGTGATTTATTCAGCAGCTCGAGTGCGCTACTCAGACAACTGCTCTAACAGCCCGGGTACAGGCTGAGCCGGTTCTTAGAAAAGTTTTGCCTGGTGGAAGTAATCAATTAAGTACCCCAAATATGATGCAAAGCAGCCACATGAAGTGTTCGTATCAGTGTGATTATCGAGAGGGAAGGAATTAAGAAGCAGGCCACTCCGTAAGCGAGTACGTCTCCACCCTTCCCTAACGAGGGATCTACTTAAGAAGGTCTCCCGTTGCATCCAAGCCCTGTGCTTTCAAGCAGAGTTTTCAAATTAATATTAAAATTTAGGATTATGGAGGTGCAGTGAAGTATCTAATAGGATTTCTAAAGAAACTGCTATCTGTCTTCCATCCAAAAGCTGTAAGTACTAGGTGTAACTAGTACGAGGCGTTCCTAGTCAATCATTAGCAGCAGATTGAAGGTGCAAATATATTCGGCATTTCCTAATTAGCTCTAGGATGACGTATTCTGACGCATAACCACGCACACCATGGCCAAGTTACGGGCGTCTGCAGCTGTCAACAGGGAGAAGAAAGAATGAGAAGATGGAGCTCTTGGATGGACTGAACTATCCCTGGTGTCGTCTTTTCGTGCTTGATGGACTAGAGAAGCAATGTGGGCTGACGTAGCTCACCTGAAGCGGAATAAAATAAATACTCAGCTTGGAGTGCAGGCCAGAGAGTTTGCCATTAGTCCTCTTTGATCACAAAGGTTTCAGGAGTGAACGTGGACATCCCGTGGCCACAAGGAAAGCTACCAGCTGACCGCAGAGAAGATGATCGGTCCTTGGCTTAAAGCACGGGCTACGTTTTGTTTCTGATTCTGCCCCAACCTCGCTGTATCATACTAGGAAGTAATTTTGGATTGGAACTAACCATAGAATTTAGCGTAACAATACAAACTATAACAGATTACTGTATTTCCAGAACTTTCTAACAATTGTACTAATAAAAGCAGGTGGCCAACAATGGCCCGCGGCTGCACAAACAAGTTAGGGAAGGGGGAACAAAACCCGTACAAATATCAGCATTATATATTGAACACGCAGGGATTGCTACAGCAACCGTATCGCAAATCTAGGGCAGGAAGAGCCAGACAAAGAGGGATCACTAAGGCAGGAATTTCCAGGGCAACCACACTGCAAATGCTGGAAGGGGAATAGGGCCAGCGAGCCAGTGCCACGGGGGCTGTCAACTTCAGCTTTCAACACCCGTGTACATCCCACTTGTCTATCTCTCAACTGTAAGATCTTTGGGAAGATACCCAGGTGGTGCTTTTGTGCAGTGCTGAACACTGAGAAAACCAAACAAAACCACACACAAAGATTGTTGCCAGGAAAAAGAGCGGGGATACATGTACGAGCCCATATCGTGGCGCGAGGTATTTTGCATCCCTGTTCAAGACAGCACTGAACGAGTTTTAACCAGGGAGTTCTTCAGCATCATTTCTCTCAGGTCTACGGGAGAAGCTTGTGGAAGAAAATTAATGCCTGACACAGACCTGGAGAATTTGGTTTATGCATGGGTGTGTGAAAACGGTGACTGCAAATGAGAGTCGGCCAGGCTTTCTGAAAGGGAGCTGATGGCAGACAAATCTGATTGCTCCTTAATGCGAGTACCTGCCAGCCTAACATATGAATGATACATAGGTCTGCAGAGTGTTTCAAAATTGCATACAGAAGAAAAATACAAAGGACTGCAGTGAACTTTGGGAAGATGAAAAAGCCCAAATTTTCATCTATGTACATCATTTGGCTGAAGTGGAGCATCCTCTCCCCCATCTCTGTCTAACAAGACCAAGGAGAGCCAAGAAGAAGCAAACACTAAAAGCCACGAGGATCAAAAGGGACAAAGTCTTCAGTGGGGAGAGAAAAACACAATGAAGTTCATCATTTATTTAGGTATCTAACTTTGTTGTCGCTTTTGCATATCACTTTTAAGATAATGCCTACCTCTCCTGCATAGGTGTCACAGTCGCAACTGGTGAGAGGAGCCAACAAAACCTCTAGGGAGTATTTTTCCTCCCCACCTGCCAGCAGAACAACTTAATTCATAACCTTATTGAAAACAGTGTTTTTATTAGGAAAATAATTCCGTCTCATCATTTCATGTAATTTTTTTGTAATGGTTTCTAATAAAGCCGGTGAATAATGCAGGAAGTGTTGGCAACTGTTCTGATTTTTTAAAAGCTTTCTCTGGGCCCTTGGTCACATCCCTCTGGGGTTCATTTTCTGTGGATATTTAAATGATGGAATTTAATTACTGCCATTATTCATGGAAATTGATTTTCAAAGTTGTACATATGAATGCTCAGAGAAGTTGAATTTAAAAATTTGCACGTCGGGATTTGTGACCAAAGTGCTTGCGTCTGTAGCCAGTTAGGGACCAGATGCCTGTGACTTGTCTGGACAATGGCAATCAAGTTCCGCTGCTCACATGCTGAGTATTTAAATCAAACCAAAAAAATGTACAGTGAAAAGATACTTGCCACTTGAAAAACTTTTGTAAAACTTCAGACTGCTGAAGGATTTTTGGCAAAAACGAAACAAAACAAAGCAAAACCAACAGCAACAACAAAAAACCCACCTTGATTTCAGTAACCAAATTATTTATAACTAAATGTTTGTTACACTCAACACAGCTCCTTGACACTTGCTAGATCTTTGAGGGCTACTTCTCTAAGTGTATTACTGAGATATCCTCCTTGATATGCTGGGCTTTCTATGTACTTCTGCCTGCCAGAACAGCCAAGAATATTGGAAAACTTTTAATCCACAGAAACAGTTCTAATAGGTGAAATATACCACCAGCTTTCCACAAGGCCAAGTATTGTTAGCCTAGTAGAAGGCTTTTGCATCTGCAAGTGCTTCTTAGCATACCTTCCACTTGATGGCAGCGGCTATCAGAGGTCTAAGAAGCAAACAAATGCACAAATATATTTATATAAAGAACACCAAACACCGAAGCTTCATAAAACCCACGGCATTTCTCCAGCTGTTAATCAAGATACTTTCAGGGAGAGCTGACCGTCAGGAGCTCCAGACTGTAGGCATCTCCTCAGCCTTTGCCAAAGCACATTGGTCTGGGTAGTTCTCTCCATATCATTTTCTTTTCTGTAGATGAGTATTTGGGACAGTTTATGGCTCTTTGCAAATACGTTAACCATAAAACACACCACTGAACATAGAGGAAGTGGTTGGTGGGGTAACAATTAAACATTTTATTCCAGTGTATTTCCCAAGTTTCCCCAAGGAAACAGCAAAGGCATTGGATGATGCAGCTTCATGATGCTATAAAGTACAAATAGCAAAGAGAAGTGACCCCAGGTATCAACGAGTTTTGTCCTTATAGAATTAAGATAAAAAGTATAGCTGTGCCCCCCTAGTTCACCGAGTTAATTAATCTTCCAGTAATACCTGATCATCCCCAGATTACGGAGCAGAAAACTTACACCACTTCTACCTGAAATAAAAATGCTAAAGAAGTAATGACAAGAGAACGATTAAACTTTCAGCCTTCCTTTAGACTTCGAACTGTTTTCCCAGCGCTAGGAGAATGGTCCATCACCACTGGAAGGATCCAGGTCCCTGTGCATCACGCTCAGAATTCAGATGAACTGTCACAGAGGCTGTGCCATGAATAATGAACAAGCACCTCTCCTGACACCGTTTTGACAGACACAAAATCGGAGTTTTCTGATTGCCATTCAATTCAAACATGGGGGACCAGCCTGGGGAAAACCATCTTTAGATCCAGCTCTCTGCACGAGTGGGAGTCAGTATTAGGAGCACAAGACACGACCTACTGAATAAAGTCAGCATTTGATCAAAGAAATTTGATATGTTTGAGAGTGTCCAGCGTTTTAAAGGTGAAACCAATTCTGAACTGCAAAGCATGAGCAGCTTAAGAAAACAACATACGGAGGAAGCGCCAGTGGCAGCCTGAAAATAAACTTACCAACTAGCATAATCTCAGAGGGAGCTCTTTTTCTGCTACTACGAACAAAAACGACTACTTACCCAAATTTTCAATGGAATAGTAACGCTGTTTATTGTCCACCCGCACGGTCTCCGCGTATGGGCTGCCCACGCCGTAGCCGATGATGTACCCGCGGACGACAATGTTCGGGTTGAGCGGCGGAGTCCAGCTCATGACGATGCTCGTGGTCAAGGGTCTGACATGGAGAGAGCTTGGCTGGTCAGGAACCTGAGATTCTGGGATTCAAACAAAAAGAAACGAATTAATATTCTAATTAAATTTTACTATCCATGAGGTTCGAGTTTAAAATGTTAAAATATTAATTAAAAAATGTTAAAATATTAATTAAAAATTTAATTTAAATTAAAATAACACACACACACACACACGAAACGACCAGATGCCCCGGTTACATGCAGAGCTTACATGCAATTTCATTTCTGAGCTACATCCCTCCCTTCCAAGAGCCCATTTTTAAGAGTATCTCCTAACGCTTTCCACCTTTAGGATAAATGTACAAGAGAGATTTGAAACTACGCAGGATAACGAAAGATGACCTGCGCAAGAATTTCCTATAGGATAACTTTTATCTTCCCTGGTCTATTTGCAGGAGCCTGACAGCTCATTGCACGAGTTCTCCTGCGCTCACTCGTCAGCTATAATATTGAACAAAAAGGTTGACTTTGTTAGGGACGTGCTAGTACATTCTGGCAATAATCTGTCTCTTTGCCATGAAAACAAGCAGTGAATTTGAACTCTTGGACTTGCCTCTCTTACTTTGAAGCCGCTTTAAACAACACATCGACATTTCCGACATGAAGTAATAGACTGAGATGTTTTATTTGCAGGTATTCTCGGGTAAAATTCATTACTTTAAGCAGCAATTAATCACTTGGAGCCTATTTGGCAGCCTTTGCCTTCTCTGAGCCTAACTTTACTTTAAAGGTTAGGTAAATGCCTTTTGTTTGAGTTTACTCACAGCTACCACATCACAAGTCTCCTCAGAGGAGCTGCACAGTAGCTTGTCTTTTTGAGAGCAGAAAGAGACAAGTTACTATTTTTTCCCCAATAAAAAGGCTTGCAATATAATAGCTAAAAGCTCGTAGGCAACAAGGCCGGGGTGAGGCAACAGCAGTAAGGCAAAACGATGTAAACTCCAACAAAAGACACTCCCCGGTTGTGAAGCATTCCCACTGTAAACCTTGGAAAAGGCAATAAAAAGGAAGAATTAACACTTTTCAATAACCAGCGCCATATACGCGTCCTTGGTGCTTTATGTGCCTTCAGATGAATGCTGATGAAGGCATTAGAGGAGTCTGAAAACCTGTTGCACCCTCAGGAAGTCTGCTTAGTACGTTACCGGTCTGAAACACCCAGCCACTTTAGAAGGCCTTTGCATTCAACTTCGTAAAATTGCAAAGCATGGATCTCGGTTAAACGTTGACGAAAGGGTCACTGCAACGTAGCTACTCACAAGAAGAAGAAACAGACTGTGCCCAGAGTGTCACTGTGAGTCGGGTAGAGATGCCATTTACCCCCCAGTCCGTTCTCAAACTTTGTTTCAGTGCAGAACCAAAAGTTACTGAACAGAGCAGGTTGCAAAGCAAGCGACGGAAGCGAGCCCCAAGGATAAAAATAATAATTTAAGGCCTTGAAACGGAAAATTAAGATAAAGTAGCAATACTGCAATTCCTTGAGCATCCTAAAAGCGGCAATTCCCAGGCAACAAAGGACAACAAATTATTCAAAGGACCAAATGATATTTTTTGCATCTGACACATTGCAGAGATTTTAACCGCGGTACAGACACCACCACCTAACCATTGGGTTAAAACTACATCGTTCATACATTCCATGTCACTTGTTTCAAGCAATTCAAATGCGCGATTCGTGCATTTCAGAGCAAAATCACGACTTCTGGTTTCAAAGAGCAAAAGACAACGTAACTTCTCATACCCTTCTTGGGAAGTAAGTCTCTGAAATGAAGCTGGAGTGAACATTTTGGAACTATTTTTCAAATACTAAAGCGTCATAAACACAGAGCTACTTTTGGAAAATGCATTCTTTTGCTTAATTTCTCTGCATAAATCAGTTTTAATTACACCCTAATTAAATTTATTTTAAACTTTTTCTGGAAAAGAGGCTTTTTTCTTATTCTGAACCAGTTCCAAATTTTAGAACATCCCTGAGTTGATTCAGAATTAACTTTTTTTCCCCCTCAAACTATATATTTTTTGCTTTTCTTTACAGAGAAACGTATTTGCCATAGTCAGGCTTCACGCTGGACATGACATGCAGGAAGCACCTTAATCCATCAATTTGTCAGGAACTGGACCACCCAGCCTTTGCTGATTCAGTGTACCAGCACTCGGATACCCAGGACTAAAACTCCTGGAGAAACACACATTTCATATTCCTGCTTTCTTTTTCAGGACATTTCCTTGCGGTTCTAGGTCAACACATTTCCTTCTGGTTCTTCTGGGCTTCAAGAAATACTTCTGAGAAGCGTCCTTGTGGTCCCGTTCTCCTCCTTGAAGTGCCGAATCAGCTCTTCACCCTAAATCCCAAATGAGCTAAATTTCCCAAAAGAAATTTATCGACGGCACCAGGAATTTACCATCTCTCACGTGAGGAAACCTCTGGGCTCGTGGAAGCAAGCGCTGCGCTCAGACGTCAGCCAGCCCACAACCCAGCATCCGACGGGAGGATTCCTCGTCAGCTCTGCCTACGAAATCAGATTTTCTTTTTTTTTTTTTCCTTCAGTCTCTTCCCTTACACGCAATTAGGTTCTCGGGAAACGGGAGCCGAAGTGCCGTGTCGCTGCCTGATGTGACATCTCCTCCTGGGACGTCGCGTCTTCTCACGCGTGCCTCCGAATCCTTCGCTGCGTTTCTACGCGATGGCTCGAGCACCCACGCCTGGCATCCAGGGAATTCTTAATGTACTTAAAGGTCCCTAATTTCGCTGTCAAGTTTGAAAAATGCTTTACTTCTGGGTCACTTTAGCAATTTTCTCAGACTCTCATGGATGTATATTTTACCAAGTCAGGGTAGTTTTCACTCGTCCCATTTCGTTCGGATATTTCCCCAATCGCTTTTCAGTATAAATTGCAGCGTGATAGCAGTCTGGCTTGTCATGCTCTTAAAGCACTAATTTAGAGCTGAAGCTAAACTATATCGCTATCTAATATGTGTAACAGCTTCCATCTGTTCGGTGCAGTAATCAGAAACCAAGCATCATAAACCCATTTTCCTGGAGGATACCTTCACAAAGTTGATCAGAGATTCTCTTGCATCCTTGCTCCAGCTATTTAAACCAGACCCTTTGGGGAAAGCATTGCTTTCAGTTTCTATTTTTTTTTCCTTTTCTGTTTAAAGCACGAAATGTGAGGCTGAAAATAAATATTTAAGACCTTCCCAGCTGTCAGTAAAGGCACGCGAGCTTTCTAGGGAACCTTGAAGAAGCAGCTATGTTTGGATTTCTAATCACTTGAACAAAACACACTAATTAAAACGAATATCCATCGGGAGCTGGCGCCGTTCTCTGGGATACTGCTCGTCTTCGTGCTGCTGACGCCAAGCAGGCTTCCAGTGAAAGCAGGAGAAGCTGCAGGAGCCATAGCAGCTGGGAGGGACTTGCAGATAGCAAGCTGGGCTCCAACACTCCCCCTCTTAGCTGCCACTTGCAGGACTCTGTGTAACTACTGCAAAAAGCAGGTTTATCCCCAGGGTTTAGCAGGCTGCATTCCCAGCATCAGGCTGCTGCAGCTTCCTGACAGTAATTCATCGCTGCTGCGAATGCAAATGCATGTAAATACAACACACAAACAGAATGGCTCTGCTTTAATTTATTCACGTGTGCCTGCATGCTTCCGCATATTTGGGCACAAAACCATCACAGGAACGTGATCTATACAAAACCCGAATTGAAAGGAACGCGCTCAAACGTGTTACTTCCTTTTTTTGCATCCTGCGGTGTGCTCAGAATTTATCTGTCGCTCGGTCCAGCGCCGAGTCAGCTGTTTGCACTTTAACAACATCATTTCTCCAGCCGAATCATGGTTAGAAAGATATCATCACGCACCACGGCAGGTTGCGATCCGCTGGCACAGTTACAACCCGCCTAGAGGTATCCTTCAAAACGCTGACGAGAAACCACCTGTACGGGCACTCCTGTTTTGCGCTGCAGCCGCTCCTGGTCTGCTGTCAAATTGCATTTGGACACGGGGAAAGGCCACGAAGCAGAAATCCTGCAAGTTGGTTTTGAGATCGTAAGGAAATCCATCCAGTCAAAAGAAAGCCAATATCAAGCGCAACGGTGCATTTAAACTAATTATTTATTTATTCTTTCATCCCGTTTGCCTTTGATCCTTTTTAGGCGATTCATTTTGTTTTAAAAATCATAGCAATTTTCACCAGTTTCATTTTCTATTCATCTCCGCTCTGCTGCATCTCTGCTTCTTACGGATTGTAGTTTTGCCATGATTTCCATCTGTCAGCTTCTTTGTTCCATTTTATTTTGCACTTTGCTTAATTTTTCAGGTAAGACTTTTTCATTACTCTCCTTTTATTCCTCCACTTCTTCAAATATCCCAGCCATTTTTATCTACCCCTTTCATTTCTGTGTTTTCCTTCCCTTTTGTGTCAGCATCTGCGCTGATTTACAAAGCCCGCGGTTTTCAGGTATCTGCATCTCATCATCTTTCACTAATTATTCAGCTTCACTGCCAACCTGCGTTTCTAAAATCTGCAGATAAAGGCTAAGAAAGAGTATTTGACATATCTCAATATTTGCTTGGAGAATTATTAGGATTGCTGGCATCATTTTCGTTGTTCCTTTGGTTGATTACGTTTATCGTTTATGAAGTTCCAGATCCATTTCACAGCGTTACTGCAAACGGCCACGATGCTCGGGAGCTACATTCTGGCACAGAATCACGATCCCGAAGGCTGCTGACTCCCTGGTCGTGGCGGTAACAGGGAAACACAGCACAAGACATGAGCGATCCAAGAGCAGAAGAAAACATTTATCTGTGGATGTTGCCAGGTGAGACCCTGGAATGTCACCCCAACCTTGTGCTAGAAGACAAGGGCAGTGAAAGCCCTCAGCTGGAAAGCTTTTGGAGACAACAGCTTTTAAGAGAGATGCATTTACCATCGAGATCATTCTCGGGCGTTTCTGCCGTGTACCAGTCCGAGGGCGGCCCGGTCCCGTTCACTGTCATGGCAGCCACCTGGAAACTGTACTGGCTTCCTTTCTCCAGTCCTGGCAAACAAACAAACAAAACAAGTGAAATCGTACAGAAAGAAGAGGAAAACCAAACAATTTGCGACTTTACCCAACGCAGCCCCCGGCGACCGCCCTTGTGTCTCCCAGCCCGGTTGGGGATGGTGCTGCAAGGCACTGGGGGGGAACAAGGGATTTTGACCAAAAGGAGAGGTTTCAGAAAATGAATGAGAGCCGCACTGGCCCGTGACTAGGCTGGGCTCTAATTCCCATCCATTGAGCTCATGGATATAAAATGAACGAAGTCCAACTAGTGGGAAACTGAAGAATTGTTTCACATAGCTTAGCCACTAATTGCACATTGCACAAAAACAGCTCTCCCTGCTTTTTAAATGCAGGAAGCTCCAGGTAACTCTCTCCTTACGCATAAAATATGCAGGCTCGGAACTAGGTTAGCAACTGAACAGCGTTTTGCTTGCCGGTGCTCCCGATTAACTTCAGAGCATGCAGTCCGGGAAATAATCACATGAAATCTTTCCAATGTTATGAAATAAGCAGGAATTCCCAAACAGATGTTTTCCTTTGTGGCTAAAGCCATCAGAAGACAATCACTGCAGCACGGCTCGATGTGCCACAGGACCTCCAAGGCCCTACGGCGGGGATATACGTTTACCTTTTTGCCTCGCCTATACTGACCACAAAAAAGCACAGGAAAAAAAACCACGTTCCATTTAATTGCGGACGTTCTCCAGAGAAGAACGCTCGTGATTAAAAAGAGCGGTTTAACGTTCAGCTGACGTGACTCTCAAATTGCTAGCAGCTATTCGAGAGCCTGCATTGTGACTCTAAACTCCTGTGCTACTGCAGGTGTTCTTATTATCCCGCAAAGCACCTGCCTACCAAGCAGGATGGCAGCGAAGATCTAAAGCGTCGCCGTGTTAATATTTAAAAGGTCCATTTAGAAGAGGCACGCGGCTCTAGCAATCGCAATATACGCATGCAGAAGGTAATAACGAGGCCGGGATGTATTTCTTAACTGCCTTCCCAAGCCCGAATTGCCAAGTTTTGGGAAACAAAGCACTTTGCTTTCCACTGCATAGAGGTGAGCGGTGGACGGGGTCGGTGGGAGGGTTGAGGGCTGCGGTCCCATTGGGACTCTGCTGCTCTCCAGACCCAAAATAATTCATGTGAAAGAGCTCGAGGCGTGGGGATCTACCACAACGGAGATTAATCTGCTGTGCTGCCAGCCCAGCAGACGACGGCCGTAACCTGCCGCTGCCTTTCCACCTTGCCAGCCCTGGGGATGGGGAACGTCAGAGGTCTGTGCCTTTGCTCTGGGACTTGGACTTTATTTCTACTTTATTAGCCAGGAAACAGATCCTTTCCAGCTTGGCTAAAGGCCTCAGTATACAATCTCTCCCCAGAAACTACGAGTCTCTCGTTCAGCTGTTAGACACCATCCTCCACAAATCACCCCACAGGAACCGGGGCCAGCAGCCGAGGTAAGACAACCAAGTTGAGGGTTCAATATTTAATGCCTTCCTCGTTGAAAATAAATAAATAAATAAGAAGTTCTACTCGTGCTTTTATTTAATTTTGAAACGAAATTCTGCTTTTCCTGTCCAAACTGGTAAATGAACATTTTTATTCTTAAGTATGCAATTCAGAAATAATTCCGATTCTCACCGATTGCACTTTATATGGGAAAGCAAACATAAAGCAGGCCATCTGAGGTGAAGGCGCGGTCATAAAGATGCCATGGACTTTGACAAAGTTTAATTTTCTCCCTTGCTGCTTTGCTGCTTTCTCAGTTACGGCTGGGCATAATGCAAGAATACGAGCAAAATTCATTTTCAGCTCCTACAATTCACTGTTACCCCTACAATACTCACCTGGCTACTTTCATTCATTGCAATTACAGTTTTGTTATGATCCACTGTTGCCCTTTTTATTCTGTGAGGAGGTATTTGCCATCTAAAGTCTTCAAATAGAAACCGAGGAAATCGATATTTTTGCACCCGTACAAAAATAGATGTTTACTGAGTGGTCTAAAAAGCTATCTGAGGCTGAAGCTATCGGACACGAGGAATTTGGCCTCAAATTCACTAATGATAATGAAAAAATCCAGGAGACAAATATATGAAAAAAAAAACAATAAGGAAAAAATTGGGTAAAAAAAAATAATATAAAGACTGTCTTTGTACAACACAATAAATGCTACCTGCCAGCAAAGAAATCAATGTTCCCTTGAAGTGAAAGTATATTTTATTCCCAAAGCATTTAATTCATCAAAAACCTTGCAAGGTTGTACCATGTGAACACTGACCTGTGAACAAGTACCAGAGGTTGTTTGGCTCCAGTGTTTCAATCTCACCCCTGCGGGTAGTCTTTCTGTGTCGGATTTTATAGCCCGTAATAAATCCATTTTGAGTGCCTGGTGGTGGAGGCAACCAGCTAACTTTGATACTCTGTAAAAGAAGAGATATTACTGCTGATTTTATTATTATTTTTTTT
The DNA here is from genome assembly GCF_964211835.1 of Anser anser. Lineage (NCBI taxonomy): Eukaryota > Metazoa > Chordata > Aves > Anseriformes > Anatidae > Anser > Anser anser. The sequence goes on along the minus strand of NC_139731.1, from coordinate 15,453,226 downwards.
TGAGGAAATGACAAAAGTAAAGCGGATAAAATGAATGAAGTAAGGAAAAAGAAAATGGCTATTTTTTTTTTTTAAAACCAACTTTCATTCAACTTTTTATATCGAGAAGACAAAAATCTGAAAAGATTCAAGTGAGGGCATGAAGAAAACTACGCACTCGCTGGCAGTGGACGGTTATACAGACAATGGATTTATATGCTAAATTTTCTCCTTTTTCGGGAATTTTTCATTTCAACAGGCCACTAGAATACCCGTGGTACTATAAAGGTTGAGCAGACACTGTGACTCGTTTCACTTTCCAGCCCAAAGTGCCCAAGTCTCACCTTTTTGCCCATTGCACGCATCTATCACCCCGAGCATTTCTAAGAGTTTTGTGCCATTTCAGTTCCACCGACGGTCACAGAGATGTCACCGCCCCCTCGTCACATCCATGTAAAGCCAGTCAAACCTCCTGGGCAGAAACTTATTGCCGATCCCAACTTGTAAGAGAATTTTAGCTGGACCAGAGCTTGCAGCAAGGCAATTAATCACTAATTTTGTTCTAACTTTGCTTGTCTAGATTGTATGGGGCTCATTCCTCACCACGCCGTGCACCAGACCCTGGCATGCATCACTCCCCAGCTCAGGAATGTCAACGTCTCTCTTTCCTTCGCCCTCTACCACATCAGTTGCTTATCGCAAAGGGGTCTTTCTCCTTCTACTGTAACGACTTCATTTCTTCAGGAGCCTTTTCTGAGGGACCTTATCGAAAGCCTTTCGGAAATCTGAGAGAATGGTATCAACCGGATCTCCCTGCCCACGCACTCTGTGATTCCTTCAAGGACTTTAATAGGGAAGCGAAGCAGGACTTCCCTCGACAAAAGCCGTATTGATTCCCCTCCGTCATATCACGTCCATCCGTGTGTCTATTCATTCTCTTCTTTATTAGCGCTTCTATCAGTTTGCCCAGGAAAAGCACTCGATTCACTGGGCTGAACTGATAAGAGAGCTGATACTGTACATCAACCTTTTTTCTCCTAAAACAATCCAGGCACCAGCAGCTCCTTGCAAGTCTCCGGTCCTTTGAAGGTTTTACCCACCAGGATATAAGGTCTTCACGGTGTGAAGGGTTTCTCATGGAGCAAGGCCACAGAATTATCTCTGCACTGGCTCTTACAGCACTGCACTACGGGTTTTTAGACAAAGAGAAAAGCTGACCACATCACAGTGGATAGTTTTTGACCAAATACAATTTATTACCATTATTGAGTTGCTTAGGCCCTGCATAAATATGTTATAGCGCATATCAAATTAATTATTGCAATAGAGAAAAATCAATGTTGCACATATATTGCCCCGTGATTTATGGTTACAATCAATTATACATTTCAAAATCAATACCTTGGGTTTTCAGCGCGGAGTGAATTAATGCTGGGGTTCTTACATTAGGGCAGAACAAACGCCATTTTTCAATTGTGAGAGTGATTGTTTTAAAAACAGATTTGGTCGCTTTGCATATTGAAATTGCCCACATATAACACATTTATGGGGGAACGCAAACACCCCGAGAGCGTCTTTAAAACATTTCTGCTGACAGCTCCGAGGACGTCTTTGGGTAACTCGTTGTGTGCTACCGGCGCGCTCCCAGGTCTTCCCGTTTCTGCACGACACTGAGCCACCGTCTCATCGTGCCCATCGGGACCTCAGCATCTGTGTACAGCCCCAAGGAGAAGACATTTTGCCCCGTTTCCCAGCAAGCAGAGCACCTGGGTATTTTCTCAGGGGAGGAGGAGAAATTCCATACAGCTGACCCTTCTAAGAGCAACACGAAAAGCTCTTCTCAGTCCCCATCCTACGGCAACAACCTAAAACCAGGATGAACAATCAGAAAGGAGGGCAACGCACCGCCTCACGGAAGAGTGAAAGCAGAACCCCCGTAGAGTTATTTACCCTCGGACCTGGAGTATGCTGAACAGCACTTGAGCACTGAATCTAAAGCCCCAGAAGAATGAACCAAGAGGAGAAGGGAGGTTTAAGCAAGCGGTGTGTCCTGGGAAGGGCCAGACCTGGTGGGACACCGGGCTCTGGATGCTGAGACGTCATTTTCCAGAAGGGGAGCAGAGCAAGAAGCGTGCACAAAGCTGGGTAGCTTTCAAAAACGCCCCCTGCTTTGATTTTCAAGCTGCAGTGACAGATAACTCGGAGCAATTTTTTGTCAGGTTGCCTCCACAAATAATTAATTTCATTATCTAAATATTGAGTCTTAGTGCTAGCCTGAACTTGGCACCGCGATTTGGTTAAAAATAGGAAAAACAAGAGTTTCGGCCCAAGCATGCAAGCACTTGGAGCCACAATACCTGCGAGTGCTGAGCAGTTTTTTGAGCCCCCAAATATCCTTCTTTCTGCCCCAAAGTCAGCAGCGATTGCCTCCTCTCCCTCCATGGCAGCCCTCGCAGAAGCAATGGGTTTGACCGTGCGCCCAAGGCAGAATAAATAAGATCTTCCTTCTGATCAGAGGAAAAAAGCGAGTTCTTTACGGATCCACCCAAAGCTGTCACTGCAACGGCAACCGTTCACTTCACCTCAACCTGGTCTCCATGGACACGACGGCGATGGTTTTTATCAATAGTGCTTAACATGTGCCCCTTTGATCCGGGGAAATCGATGACTAACATGCTGCCGGGCTCCTTGTTCTTTCTCCTGCTTAGGAAAGAGCGGGAATGGCTAGTGCTCTAATCCTTCCCACTTTAGCCAAGAGGCGACTCGCAGAAAGGAAATATTTCCTTCCTATTCCATCGGGATCCCTTTGCAGATGGTCCTTTGGAGGCTGCAGACCACACAGCTTTCAGTTGAGCCCTCCCCGATCAACTGTACCTGATAAACCTTTTCAGAGCGAATAGATAGCGGCGCAACGGATCTAGCCAAACCTGAGCTGAACCTTTAAAATCTTTCCTGCAGTTCCCGAAAACCCAGGGTATTTTCATTTCCACGTTTTCACGATTATCTACTTAGACACCAAGCCAGAATAAGAAAAAGCTGAAGTATTATCTCTACGTTGCTCAGAAATGCGGAGCATCAGGAATCCCATTAATCTTACCAAATCAACGTTTCTGGACGTGCAAAGGCCATTTGTCTGTTTTAGTCAATGAACCTCTGGACGTAAATGCTCGTTTAGAGTAAGAGGGACTGTTGTGAATGTACGCAGATTAAGCATCCCGAACACACCTCATCGTAAAAAGCTGGAAAAAAATCGAAAAGGAATAACTCGATGATTTCATGCAACAACAGAATGGGTTATTAGTCTCCACGTACGGCCAGCAGCAACGAATAGCCCATTTTTCAGTCTAACTATGACCCGTGCACGAGCTGGGATTTGAAATGAATTTCCTGAGCAAGGCGGCAGAGTTGGGAGCCAGTTGTGTCCTCTTCTTGGAGAACTGCCTTCGCGTTGCTTCTACATGGAAACTAGGAATTACCTCCGGTTACCTCCGTAACGTGTCCGGAGATTTTGCAGAGCTCTCTGGAATCAAAACTAACCTGAACAACTCACGGAAACCAAGTATTATCTTCCAAATCGGGTATGTTTTGAAAGACAGACAGGACTCATGAAGGGACTTAAAGAAGACCGGATTTAAAAAAAAAAACACATCAAATCCTCAGGTGCGCTTTAGAGCAAGGCTAGCGCTTCGGGCTTTGCACAAACATGGAAATCGATGTCTCATTTGTGCAATAAGACGGGCTAAGCCTGGCATAACTGCAAAATAACAGATTTCAGCAAGAAATGAAGCATCCTGAGGTGAAGTAAAGGGTGCTTAACGTACCGCCACTTTGCTAGGCGCGAGCTCTCTCTTGAAAGAGAAGACGAATTCCCGGGAAACATTTATCATATACCATGCACGTGGCACGGGAGCTGATTATCTTTATCTGGACTGTCAAAACCATTTACAAGTCAGACCTATGGAGCCTACGGAGATCCCGTATGATGTCTTTAATGAAATGAGGGTATCTTAATTTGAAAGGCATTATTGTTATTGCTACAGGAGAACAAACTAAGATCTGTTTTTTTGCTGCCGGCATTTTGATCCCCGTCATTTAATGCAATGAAATGTGTGCATACAGTGCGATTCAGGCACAGAGCATCGAGTTTGCTCCCAGCTGGGGAGACGTTAGCTTAGACCTGTGTGGGACCCAGAAGTGCTGTCCAAAAACCACGGGAGGTTGCGGGCAAGGAAAGAAGGAGAGCCCTTCACAGCGTGCACCGTGAACTCCCAAAGTCCTGCTAGAAACATCTGAAGGCACCGGTGGGCAAAGACAACGGGGTTTTTCACGTGATGGTTTGCAAGCTGAGGAGCAGAAAGGATGAGGTTTGGATACTTTTTTTTTTTTTTTTCCAACCAGTTCAGCTCTTTTAAGTCCTTTGCTGCACCACTTCCCAGCAGCGTGAATCCTCGCCTTTGATCCCACACCTTCGGGAGCAGCCCTGGACTTGGCCAGGCTCAGAAACAGCTGCTGGGAGTAGGTAGGAGATTGGAAATGACCCCCTCTTCGGCACATCCCCTTCCCCTGCCACATGCACGAGGAAGAGGAGAAGGGGCTGAAGGTGGGAACTGTGTTTCTCCCATCCCACCGCATCCATCCTGGCGCCCTGGGCATCCTCGCTCCTCCACCTCTCACAGGTGAGGGCTCTCACCTTTCAACCAAGCCAGGAGCCGCAAATTAATTTACAAATACACACTGAAGCTGTTGGTGGTTGCCTTGGCTACGAGCAGTTGTAAAGTTCCCAACCATGGTGTTTCATAAAACCACTCTCGCTCCCAAGAGAAGATAATGAGAAAAAAAGCTGGGAGGACTGCTAAGGTATGAAGACCTTTCCAGCCAGTATCGTCTTCTCCGGGTATTTCTCTTCTGAGCTACGTCTCCAAAGAGGTATTTTATTAAAACTGCATGATCAAATACTTAAAACCACTTGATTGCCACAGTCTTTAAAAAAAGATAAAAATTAAAAAAAAAAAAGGAAAGAAAAAAGGTGATAGCAAAGAAGATATACTGGTGAAAGAAAATTAAGGATAAAAAATGCCTCTGGGTGTCTTTGCTAACTTGAAAAGAAAGAGAGGATGAAACATAACCAAATACAATGCTTAGAAAAATCAGACACCTTGGGCAGAGGCTTATGATGGCAAAGGAACAAAACAAACAGAAAATGGTGAGCTTTGACAACAAATAATGAAAAAAAAAGAAAAAGAATTTTCTCTCTCTCTTCAAGTGTAGAAACTTCTAAGGCAAAACAGCTTCCAAGATTTTGTTCTAGATATTTAAAAATAATCATGTACAGTGCAACCATGCACTTTTTACGCGAGTGACATGTGGAATGCCAAATCGGGTTTGGGTTCCAAATGGGGTGTTCAGCCTGGAGAAGAGAAGGCTCCGGGAAGACCCTACAGCAGCCTGCCAGTACCTAAAGGGGGCTGCAGGAAAGCTGGGAGGGACTTTTTGTTAGGGGATGCAGTGATAAGGCAAGGGGGAACGGGTTTAAACTAAAAGAGGGGAGGTTTAGATTAGATATAAGGAAGAAATTCTTTCCTCAGAGGGTGGTGAGGCACTGGAGCTGACTGCCCAGAGAAGTTGTGGGTGCCCCATCCCTGGAGGTGTTCAAGGCCAGGCTGGATGGGGCTTGGAGCAACCCGATTTAGTGGGAGGTGTCCCTGCCCATGGCAGGGGCTGGAATTAGATGATCTTGAAGGTCCCTTCCAACCCAACCCATTCCATGACTCTAAACACTAAACAGGGCAGCATTTTTCTTTTCATTAACAGGGATTGCTCAGACCAATAATTTTCCCATTTAAAATAATTTCAGTATTTAAAAATTGGTGAGATTCCTCCCAGGTAGCGGAATTAATTGACTTAACCCACCGGCTGATGGTGAGAAAAAGGAACACCCAAAGCAGACAACCCCGGTGCCCGGCCAGGGGATTGCTCGTTTTCTCCCCATGGCACAGGAGAGCTGGCCTAACCGTGGGCATCTCACTTCTAGAAGCCAAAATTAGGACAGGGGAATCTGGCTTTCAGTTTCTCCTTGTATTAACTAAGCAGAAAAGGGCGATGACTTTTTCTATTTAAGGCATTGTAGGCCCGTTTTGACATTTCATTTGAGAATTCAAACCAGCTCGTAAGAACTTTGTACGTATGTTTGAAAACAAAACCCTCTGAAGAAACTAAGAGATGCCACTTACTTGAAATGCTCTTTATTTGTAAAGAACATTATACTCGTGAAGATTTTCAAAGCTTTGGCTTCTCATTCAGAGTCAGACTACTAGGCTTTCATTAAGGCAGAAAAAAAAAAAAAAGAAAAACCTGCAATAGGAAAATCCATCTAGTATGTTTTCAGAGCTGTAGCAATACATTTCTTTCAACTCATTCTTGTGCCGATGACACGGTTATTTACAAGAACCTGTCATACATTTGCTCAGCTGATAAAACCACTTTGGAGCCGTTGCACTGTTTGCAGCTAGGCATGGGGAATGTTGAGTATCGCAGTAAAATTCATCTTCCTCCTTCCCAACACCTGCTAAACACTGGAAACTTGCAAAGGGTTGCAGTCGGCTGCAAGAAGACCAACTGGAACTTTACAGGTCCAGGGATCAAAGCAACTATCAATACTTCAATCAGGTTTTCAATTACAAATGCATTTAATTGATTAGCACTTAGCAGCACCTGTAGTTGGCTATCACTTTAATTACTGATTATACTGATGCTGATTACTTAGACGATATCTGCCTGAGAGCCTCATGATTAAGAGTTTATAAAGCAAAGGGCACAATAATTTCAAATTAATTAGGCTATTAAGATTCAGATTAAAATCAAAATCTCCAGAATATTTTAAAAAATTCCATTTTAAATAATGTTAATGCAAGCTCCCTTACCGCCTTGTGCTGATAGATCGGTGCCTGCAAATCACTCAAATGCAGCCAGCTCCCTCTTATTCCGGGGGAATACCTTCCTGGAGGTGATCTCAGGGCTGAAAAGGCACCAAAAGCGCAGCTGGCTTCAGGCGTGCACAACTGGGAGTTAAAATGCCCAGCAGAGGTCCTGTGCCCACGACTGGAGCACCGGATTCTCTCTAAGCTGTAACTCTGATTTTCTGTAGTTTTTTTTTTATCAAGCCTCTTATAATCACCTTTTTGCAGTTCCAACATTTTCGTAATAATAATACCAAAATTGTAACTGCAGTAGAGGTGCACGAGTCTTAATGTATATGCAGGTTACTGCAGTAAGGCGGCATGGGAGTGCACACTATACCTGCTCCTCGTGATGTACTATTAACCTGGAGGGTGTCTCCTGGGCCCCTTACGTAAAAACCATACAGGTAATTCCCCAGCAGAAATGCTCAGATTTAAAGGGCTAAGTGGGTCAGATAAAATACACTCTTTTGGGTATATAGCAGAGGTGAGCTTCTAAAAAGACCCACCTGGTGCTACTCAGCGTGCCTGGTGCATTGGAACAGCTCCCCAGGCCCAAGTAAGAGCACCGAGAGAGGGCTGGAAAGGGATTTGGACAGCACTGTGAGCAAACAGCTACAAAGAGGTAAACGCTACAAATGGGCACAAAGCTCCCGTTGAACTGCTCGAAGACGGAAGATGATGACAAATAATCCCATTTAAAAGGCCGGGGAAACTATAAGATATGGAAATACCCGCAAAAGGAAAGAAGAAATGCCAAATATTTCTGGGGTTGGCAGTTGTTGTGTCTGAAGAGTAATAGTGTGGATTGCATATTTCATAACCGGTGCTGAAACGGATCGATTCCTAACTAAAGTTACAGTGAGACGTCCCAAGAGGCCTGACCACGGCGTGCACACAGACATTTGGTGCTAACGTCCCTGCAGACACCTGTCCACCATCACTGCCAGGACCACAACTCCCTTCCCCAGGACCACGTAGCTTTTTGGATGTTACATCTGCACACCAGCACTCTCCTTGAAGAACATTGCTACTTCCAGTTGGTTTTCATGGGAATTATAGATGTACTAAAGGGTGACAGAGGTCAGAGAAAGCAGGACTTGAGTAATGGGCTATAACAAAACCTCGTCTTCACTTCTGCATTATTTCCTCTCTCTCATGTGTGACTTGGACAGAGGATGGTGGGGAAGATCCTCACTGCTTTGCAAGAAGTTATTTTTCTTCATGTTGGTTCTGACGGACCGTTTTTTCCTTAAATTTATACACAGCTGAATTTCAGAGCTTAGTAATAGTTATCTACAAACGTGACTTAATAGACGAGATGTTCCACCTCCTTACGTTTGTGAGCAGTAGCGTTCTTATCTTAGAGGTGGAAACTAAAGCAAGGATGTGAGGTAACCTCAGAAATAGTGCAAGATACCACAGGAGGTATCAAAGATACCTCTGGAGGGATGGCTTTGTGATACAAATATTCCTCGTCCCTACTCCTCACCTCTAGGAAGCCGGCTGTTTCAGCCGCCCCTGTCACCTCCCCGGCTGCGGCCTGCTCCGCACGGGAGCACCTTAAACACCAGCAATGCCCTCCAGGATCCAGAGCACGCCTCACTCACTCATTTAAAAACAGGCTACAGATAAGCTGTGGCATAAATAGGAGCTCCAGGGAAAGAAGTTCAGCTTCATCCCCTCAACACACGGCGCTGTTCTGCTCCCCGTGCCCGCCAGGCCGCACTCCTGTGTGGGGTTGGCCCAGGCTGCCCAGAGAGGGGCCGGGGGCTCCTTGGGGACGTCTCCAGCCTGGGCCTGGGGCTGAGCACCCTGCTTGGGGGGGTCCTGATGGGGCCAGGGGGGGACCAGGGGCACCCCGAGTGGTCTATGAGTCTGTATCCAGCAGAAGAGAAGCCCCTTCTGAAGAGGTGCAGAAAACCAGTACAGGAACGGACATTGCTACATGTCCGTGTGGCGCTTAGTTGCTTTCTTTTAAGCGACAAAAAGCACACCTCGAGAATCTCCTTCTTAAGTTTTGCTGACAAAACTCTCTTTCTTAAATTTCTTTGACAACATCCCCGAGCTGCGTGCATTTTTTTGTGCGCGCTCTATTGAAAAATGGCGCTTTGAAGTATCTCAAAGCTTTGTTACATCCACTTATTCACAGAGAAGTGTTACTTTTCCTTTTGATTATACAAACATATCTCCTGTCACTAAGGTTTGGCCCTGAATGCTAATCAAATGGGTTTTCGTGAAACCGTGTTTTAATGATCACGCAGCCGTGAATTTTACCACTGCCTTTTCATCAGAAGACCCGAAATACGAATATGTTCTGACCTTGGATCCGCTTAAGTCACTGGAAGAAGTTCAAATGTAATGGTAAGGGACGGTTCTGTCCCTATTCGCAAGTTAGTTATCAAAGAACTGGCCGAGGAGTGCTGGTGACAGCAAGACGTAATCGAAAACCAAAATGGAGTGCCACGACCCTCAGGTACGCTTTCAAATTCCATCAAATACTTGTCAAAACAAATCGTCAGCTCACAAGTCTCTACTCTCACCTCCCGCACGCCGCTCTTACGTGCTGCGACATCTGCAAGAGAATATTTACTTCTTCATTCAGTATCTTGAGGCCAGGAGGCGTCCCACGGGACTCAATCCCATGTCCCGGGTAGGGTGGCGGCGAGGCCCCTCGCGCTGCGGTCCCGTACCGAGCGCGGCCCGGGAGCAAGGGGGCTTCTCCCATGTACAGCAAAGTTATCTGAACAGAGGGGCAATTCTCATGGTTCACGTCTCCGGCAGCTTCAAAACGAGAATGTAAAATCTGGCATTTCACGAGAAACGAAGGCGCTCTGACATTTTCCCTCGGGTAAATCAGAACCCTTCATCTGTCCCCGCCGCCCAGGGCGATCCCGCTCCAGGGTCCCATTCCTCAGCCTACGTTTATTATCTTAGCATTTTTAAGCCTGCCCACTGCTTAATTCCTCCACGTTTCATAGCCCAGGGCTTCTCATATTCATGGACTCTGATTGTGCTCTCGGCTTTCCAATTCTCTAAAACGCTGGCTGAAATACAAAGGTTGTCCAGGTAGCACATCTTGCCTTAAACACCTCCACCTCCAGCCAGCTGTGAAAATACATAATCTCCAGTAATTATTTCTGTTTTCGCTTCTACATTTTTAGCTTAATTATGTTTTCTTTTAGAATCTGAAGCACTGGAGGTCCCCGTAATTATCACGGGACACAGACACACCAAATTTATCTGGGAAAGGTAAATGACTAGAAGTCACTAGACAACCTAACACACTACATTGATTTTTAGGATTAATAGGAGCATAAGCCTTTAAATTTTGCACCCATTGGCATCTGTTTAATTAAAGACTCTGCTTTCCCTGTGGACATTCAATAACGCTGAGATGGGCTCCAGAAAACATTGACTCAGATGTAAAAACGTGTTTTCTATTTTCTAGCTCTAGAAAAGGAGTTAACATCTCTCTTCCTCAATGTGGGGTATTTTTTTGAACTTAGGAGAAACAACCCCTAAAATAAAGCAATTATAGCTATAGGTACATGTATTTATATGTATGGAATCCATGCTCTGATGCTTGAAAGTACAATATGTCAATGGCAAAAAGCCATACATGCCACCGGAAAGCAACGTTTCAATAAACCGGACCAGAATTTGCACAGAATCATGCCAGTGACCAGCTGGGTTTCCCCGGGTTCGCTGCAGGCACTCTGAACTTTCTGGTGCGTACACGTCACGCTCCTTCAGCTGGTTTCTGTCTGCACTGTGCAAGCCCAGCCTCTTCTGCTGATACGAGCACAGACTGGCACGTCACCGTCCACCGAACACACAACTCTTCATGTCACGCTTTCCCTGCAAAGACGTAGGTCTTCTAACGAGCACTTGGCTTAAGTGACCTGCCACGGGCCATTTTCAACCACCATCACAGCTGCTGGTGGGTTACTTCTAGCACAATTTTTCTCCCTCCAAAAATCAGACCGAATTTGCAGAATTCAGTGAGATTTGCCGAGCTCTCTGCACACCCAGAAAAGATACGGGGCAGCTACGAGCTTAAGGCAAATCTGTTCGGCTTGAAGAGCTTGTTTGGAAGACCTCCTGTTCGATGATATAAAGGACCGCAGAAGGATATTCCTCTACAGTGAAGGACACTGGATCGAGTCCAGCCCCAACTGTTGTTTACTACTAGAGCAAAGAAGTTTAACTTTGCTATAAATCTGCTGCTGGACGCTCAGAGCTGGGTTCATCCCGGTTAATGTATGTATAAAACTGAAGCATCCCAGTACGCGGTCAGAGAAGGACATCTCATCTCTCTGAAGCACCCTTCAGGAGGTGCCTGCCCCTCGTCGCTAGCACGAGCAGGGCGATACATTTCCATGAGCAAATCAAGTGCCTAAATTAAGGCGGTACGGATCCGGATCAGCGCCAGGCGCTCCATTAATCTGGATTGAATCCGAGCCATGTTGGAAGAGACGTAAATATACCAAAATACTTTCCAATAGAGTGGAAAGCAACCGAAATGTCGATGAATCGTAGAACGGTTTTGGTTGGAAGGGACCTCTGGAGGTCAGCCGGTCCCACCCCCATGCAGTTATTTAACATTTATTCAGCGTATATATATATATATATATGTATATATATATGTATATATATATATATATATGCTTATATGCCCTCTGGCCGCTTTTCTTATTATCTCCCTGCAGACCACAGCAGGCAGCCCCTCTGCCCCCACCCTGCGTATTATGGGCTGTACGACCCCTCAAAGTTAATTCGTGTCTGAATGGGATACAGGGGAAATCTGAGTCTGCCTGACCTTGAGAGATGGGACGGTTCTGTTCAGTTTAACACACAAAAAATGGTTTATTGAGGCACATTTTGGAGGCTTTATCGGATTTCCAAGGAAGAGGGAGACGTGCACAACACAGCCAGAATGAGCAAGCAGCCGAACTTCGATTACAGCCCTGCCACCCAGTGCCACTACATTAAAAAAGTTATTTTGCTTTCAGGAGATTTAATATCATAGCGTTACCAATAAAGGAAGGTACAATAGAGTTGTCGAGAAAAATGAGAAATAATCCCAGCTACGGGCCTGGCCAGAGCCAGGTCAGGCTGTGCTGAAGCACAGCAAAGAGACGCATCCAGTGACCCAGCAGCCTTGCACCCCATCGCTACTCTGTGAATAGCTAATAAATACAGCACGTTGTAAACAGAAATTTCAGAAAATAACCTGTCCCACTAACAATGGGGTGGATTCCCACCTGACGATCAAAATTAGCTATCCCAGCTGGGCAGATCGCTAAAGAAATAGCTCAGAATAGCAGAGGTAGCACTTCTGGCAGTTTGGACCCTTACGGGCATGTACTTTCAAAGAAAAAGCTGCAGTGTAAGAATTATGCAGACAGTGACGTATTTGAGTCCTGTCTGCTCTCATTATCACGGGCACACTATTTATGCCCTGGAGGGAGAACAAAATTGAACAAAAATTCAAAGTTTCCAAAATTTCCCAAGTAACGTTATGGTGCCGTGCACAACGCGCTTGCTCCCTAAGTAAATTAAGCGACTGGTTTCAAAGCCAGTGCGTTTTATTACAGCAGACTGCCGTAACATTCGCCCTTCAGGGAGGAAATCCTGCAGGATGCCTCCCCATACCTTTACGGATGCCATTTAGGATCTGGAAGGTGGAAAGCCCTGGCAGCAGCCCCGTAAACATTACCACCGCATCTCATCCTACGCGGTTTTCCTCAGCGCTTGCTAAGATGGAGGACCAGCGTGTGTATATTTTGACCCCTAGTAGTTTTACTAAAAGACGGAGCAAAGCAGCAGGTATTGCAGTCACGATTAATAAAGATCACGTTTGATGCTAGTGTGCTCTGGTGAGCAAACATGCTGGTTTCTTTTTTTTTTTTCTTTTCTTTACCGTATCATTTTATTTGCAAGTGGTACATGACTGCTTGGGTACCATCCAGTAGATAAGAGGAAAAATTCGCTTCATAATATCACATTACATCGCTCATTTGCTTCAATTTTCTTTGTCACAAGCTTATAGGATGACGAAAGCAACCATTAAAAAAATTAGAAACCTTTACTCATGGAAAAACAGGCTCGGAGGTTTTCCAGCCTGAGTAAATTACACCAGATGTCAACTCTTAGAAATTCCAGGCTGTCATTATTATGACATAAATAAGTATTTCGGTCAGCTGTTTTTATCGGCTGGGAAAACAAGCTACAAAGCAAGATAAACAGCCAACATAAAATGTTGTCCAAAAATCCTGCCAACATCACCGAATCGCATAGCTCAGTCTTGCCATGCAGGTGAAGTCATTCGTACCCCCCAGATGAACCCACAGAGACACAACGAGAGCAGTTGGGGCTTAATAGAGGACTTTACAAGCGCGTATTTCAACAGATTTAACGGCCTCATCAACTGGCAAACCTGTCTCAAGTGCAGAGATGTCCAAATGGCAGAACCTGGAGCTGTATTTCACCTCCTTGTTGTTCCTCACCTGCGTAAGGAAGGCGCAGTGGCGTGCAAAGTATGTACCAGAAGGGTTGAGCCCTCTCATGCAGTATATGCCCCACGCCAAAAAATGCTTCTTCTCCTGGTGAATGCTCTGTGAACTCTATTTCAACACCTTATTTGGATGAAAGAAGCAAGTTCTGGGTATTGTTACATGTAAATTAAATATTACCGAGGGATGCAATGAAGAAGGAACGTGGGCGACTAAACATTCACAGCAAAGATCAGAAGTAAGTATATTAGAGTGTACACAAAAATATAGGAAAGAGTTTAATCAATCAATACAAAGCATGCGAACTGATTTGGAGATATTTAGTTGCCCAAACAGCGTTTACTACGCAGTTCAGATTTAGTGAATCCAAGCGCTTCAGCTGTTGCTGCAGATGATGACAGAGCCTCCTCTTCCTCCAGCTGATGTGGGAGATACCCAGCATCATTTGGATTCATTATTCAAATGATAACATACTAAATAAATACTGAGCTGTGTATTTTTCCATTTTAGGATTTCTGCAGACTACTGCTGCTTCGTAAAAGTGGTTTTATATAGGTATCGAATTTTACATACCGCATTTTTCTTCAGCATCTGAAGAAACACCACGGTTAATAAACACTAGACAGCATTCTGCTCTGCATCTCCTGATCCAAAGCTCCCTAAAGTCAAGAAGATATTTTCTTTTTTGGTTTCAGCGGATGCCGGATTAGGCCCATAAATTGTATAAGTAGTCCTAAAACCACCCGCATTTACTCTTCCGTGCTGAACTCTTCAACGCTAAACTTGTATATTGATGCAGTGGTGTACATCAACATCTCAAAAGATTACTCAGAGGGCAGGGGACAAATCAATTCCTGACAAGCCTCAGATAATGTCACGACAACCTCAGTGAATGGAAAAAAAAAACATATATATAAATTAATTCTCTCCCAGTGCCACCTAGTTTAAAAAAAAAAAAAAAGAGATCCACCAAAATAATCTGAAGAATATCATTTGAAGAATATTACTTGAGCATAAATACAGATTTTCGTCAGACTCTTTCTGAATTTGCTGTGAAAGATAACATTAAGCTTGTGAAAAGAGTTAATTATGCATTAAAAGGGCACGCCGGGAGTTAAGGCTACCTTCAAAACTCTGAAGCAAAGCTAATTCTGGCATGAATGATTCCATAAATATCACGCAGTTTAAGCCCAGGAATAGGCTGTTTTATAATTGGTTTATTCTCTAGAGACTGTCCTGGGGATTTTTAAGATGGGAGCACATATTCTTTTGGCTTCGGGAGAGCTATGGGATCCAAATGTGGGGTTTAGGGAGCCAATTTTGGTTTTACGTTTTTGTTTCCAAACACCACCCCCTTAGACACCAATCCCATTAGGCAAGGCTATGCTTATAACATTTTATAAAAAAGCTTTTATGGCTTCCCGTTGTGTTGATTCTGCAACACAAATTAGCAAGAAACATTGTTCTCACTGCTTTATACGTGTTTTCAACAAGGAATAAGGAAAAAAAAAAAGCACACAGAAAAGCAAGGAAACCCTTAGGTTGTACATAATTAAGACAAAAAGTCATAAAAAATCGCTAAATGAAAAAAGAAATAAACCTCAGGTCCTGATTCTCATTTAGACTGAGAAATCTTCCAACCGTTCTGGCTGCGCAGAAAGACCTCGAGGAAGGAAGAGCAAATTTACGGCTGTCTTCAGGTACCTTCGTGCTGCCAGCACGCCAAAAGCAGCTGCTGCAGGAGTAGGAACCTGATAAGAAAACTCCTGGAAACGGCTCTGTTTTATTTTCCAATTCTTTAGCGGTTGTACAGGGCCCCGCGGCACGTCAGGCTGCCACGGGAGGGCTCCGTGACGGAGAAGGGGCTGGGAGGGTGCCGGGGGCAGGACCCCCACCACGGGCTCCCAAAACGCGGCACCACCAGCAAGGGGTTTCCAGCTCGGCACCTTTATTAGCACTTTAGAAATGTTTAAACCTTCATGAGACACCCACGGTGGCTTTGGGGGATGCAAGAAGTCTGCGCCCTGGCTGCCTTCAACACCCAGGCCAAATTTTCTAGGCCTTCAGGCCTGACTCTTTACGGCCCTCCACAGTTTTCAAAGTGCCTCTCCTAACAGATTTTGTGGAACCACAGCATCATTCAGGTTGTAAAGACCTCTACGATCATCTAACCTAGTCCCTTTCGTCCCTTTGCATCCCATTTTCCTCTCTATTTTGCTCCTTTTAATGAAGGGCCACGGTTCTGCTCTGCCGACTGTTTTCGTCCCGCCTGGGGCTAGCTCTGCAGTCAAACCAAAGTCACTGCCTCTGACTGGATCTGGCCCCAAAGCATCAATAAGAGAAGCAGTAATATCTTTTCCTTCCAACTTCCCATCCCAGCTGAAGCCTGTCCTGAGAATGACATTTCTGCTGAGACCGACTGTTCGCTAATGGACTCTATCCTTTTATATTTTGTCTCCAAAAAAAAACGCATTTCTAGTGGAAATTACTCAAAGAACAGTCCATAAAGGGTAATTGCCTTTTTTTTTTTTCCAAAGGTGATCCACACAGCCTGCCCATTCATTGCCGTTTCACAGGGATCCTAAGACCAGAGAAATGTTCGCCTTTATTTTTGAAGGAAAGGGAAAAACAACAAACAGCTGATCCTTATAACTAGGGTCATACAGGGTCTTATTCCACTAACAATTACATTTCTTTCTGTTTATGGACAAAAGATGTAAGCAGATTTTATTTAATTTAAAAAAAAATCAAATGAATGCTGCTACTGAACCATTCTTTCTGCACAGATCCCGTGATGGGGAGGAAGGAAAGACTTCAGCATTTACAACTCCAGAGCGACCACAGCCATATATGCCATATTCCTGAATACGGCTCATTCTCACTTAAAATCACCCCTGAACGCAAGGATGAAACTAAAGGAAATCCCCATCCACCCCGTGGAGCACAGGGACTTGATAAAAACACCCAGACATCCAAATTGCTTCGGTTTTGCTCTAATGAACTCTAACCGCAGGCTGTGATGAAGACGTACGATCGCTTGGGCTGCATGCAAGCATAAACTACTCCGGGTTCCAAAACCTTCCTCCTGCTGCTCTTTCTCAGCTACCAATACAACATTCAAAGCAATACGGTGCTCAAAATACTTGAAATCTTTTACAGGACAGTGAAAATGCAGTCACTAACTTCACGGGATAACTGGTTTTTTTTTCCCTATCTGCAAATTCCCTCCCATTCCTGACACTCTGGGACTTATTCAGAAGACACTGGGGCCACTTGAATTGACCCATAAAAAAATGTTTCCACTAGTTAACTCTTTCAATAAATGCCATTAGTTATGCCACCTTTTGACAGACGAACTGTCTCCATCCCTTAGGAGCTTTCCTACCCAGCACTTAGCCTCTTAAATAGTAGGCCGAACGAAATGTGAATCCCAGTTTGACACCACACCACAAGGTATTTCCTTAGAATAAAAGGATAAATTCAGATGTCAGTAAGTTCATAAAATCTAGATGGTGGTGTTGTGACCGGTCTTTGTACTCTCTCACATCGTCTCTCAGGGAAATTAAGGCCTGACAGTTTGGGTTGCAGACACCTATCCACCCATCCATTCACCCACCAAACTCTCATTTTTAGCAGAAAGCTGATTTTCTTCTTCAAAATGAACGCCGTAAATCCTGCCTATATGTTCCAGAACTTCAAGAGTAGGAAATAAAGCTTCATTTCTCACTTTCCCCCTATAATCTTCTGGAAGAAAGCTGCAGGAAGTTCTTAATATGAACCTTGTTTCTGGATAAATTTACCTGAGAGGCCTTTCAGGTCTTTATTCTAGTGGCATTCAAGCAGAAATCAGCTTTTACAGAGGCAGTGGAAGCTCTCAGCCAGGCCAAAATGTGTCTGGAGGAGCAGGCCTCATGGAGACCCAAGCACGAAGTGCTGGCTTTTCCTGACTTCAGAACAATTATTTCGGTGACTGGAACACAAAGGAGCCTTCTCCAGAAGAAACAGACCCCCTCGAGGTTCAAGCACCTGTAATTAAGGTGCATCCTCTCTTGCAACACTGCCAAGGAAGAATGGAAATGCCTTCATTTTCATGGCACTGGATCTGCCAGGCCAATACAGATGTGGCAACGCTGCTTTCATCGCCAGCGTGCAGGATGGTTTCGGTAAGAAATAGGTGTTTTCAGGGATTCTCTGGCATCGAAGCAGCCATTTCTTTTACCAGGATGTCGGACGTGCCCCGTCACGTTTCCTTCTCCCTGCTCACATCTGCCACAGGCCCCGAGCCGTGCGGTGCTGACCGTGCAGCAGCGGCAGGCGACGTGCTGTGCAAGACAATCAGCAAAACCACCGCCGTGACCAACCTGCTCGCTCACCGGAGACACTAAGTAAAGTTCAAGCACTGGCAACACTATTTACTGAGCTGCAGAGCAGAAGACAGTGTATAATATTGTCTATTATTCAAGATAAGGAAAGGATGAGGAGTACTAAATCAGGCGGGATACAGGGAACAGCTACTGCAGTAATTATCAGTGAGGTAAAATATGTTTGTTTGTAAATATCTTAACACAAAATCACACAGAAAGGTAGTAAGAAGTGCCAGAAATCCTTGTGATCGCTGTTATATTGGTGTTTTGTCGCGGTGTGTAGCACGGTAAGGTCTTGGGCCTGTGTTTGTACACGTCTGGAGTTCACATTAATGCAGGTAATAACAACAGCAGGTGCAGCGATGTAACTTTTATTTTGCACGCCCAGTCTAACGAAAATCTGTCCCTCAGGGAGCTCAGCACACGAGTACTGGGAGGAAGAGAAGAGCATAAAGTGTACACAACTGTAAATGTCAACGGCAAGGCAGCGCTCGCGATGGCACCCAGGGGCATAACGAGAAGCAACGGAATAACATTAAGAAAGGGAAAATTTAGGGTGTTTCGGGAAAGACGGATAGCGATACCAGTGAGTTGTGTGGCAGGGACACTCGCACAATCCCCCGGCTGATGCGGTGGGAAAACACCACCACTTAAACACTTTACAAGTACCCAGGGGCAGCGGGGGGAGCGTTAGGGGAGAAGCAAAAACCAACCCAAACCCATAAAACTGGCTGCTGGGAACAGCGGTACATTAGCCGAGTGGCACCAGAGGACACAACAACTCCTTCCAGCTCTAATTTCAGTCATCTCGTAGGGCAAACCTTGACCCAGAAATTATTTGCTGATTCACCATGACCGCCGAAACAACCCTCTTACGTTCAAGCAGTTAACCTCAGCTACAAGTCCCTCGTACTCTGGCACAGCTGAGTGTGTAACTTCATCACCGACAGAGCAAATAAAGATCCCCCTTCCACGTTTATTCCTAGTTTTTTTTCTGATGATTTTCTTCTTCAAAAGGTCAATATGAAAAAAAAATATCTTGAATTCTACCAATTAAAATGCTACAGTGAAAATACCTAAGGACAATAAACCGACGGGGTACTATTTTTATTGATGCTACCTAATTCTTTGCAATTATTTGAGTACGAGAAACGTTATTTCATTAACTGTCCTGAGTAGGTGTTCTGCAAGACGCTGCTGTTTTGTTTCTGGCCTTCTGGTCTATGCTGAAAAATCAACAGAATTATTGAGCTTACGGGGAGAGAGACATTATTTTAAGGGATGGAGGGGCAACGTGCCTCCTTCACCCCGGTCCAAGGCAGTGGCTATCATCATCGCTCTTAAATTAATCGCAGCAGCTGAGCCAGGTCAGCACTGACCCCAGCTAGGAGCCCGGCAACGCACACCATTCATTACAGACACGCTTGCAACCAAGGGTGAATAAGGGAATATTTTCTCCCGGTGTTTTCTCCTGTACCAGCAGAACAAAGCCGTAACTTGTAATCACGGGAGCAGAATCTGGGAGAGTAAATGGGCTGGAATAGAGACATAAACCATGCGGAATGTGCGGGGACAGAGGACCTGCACCTCTGCATCGAAAATCGCCATAATTACAGCTCTCCTGCTCCTGGAAGGCAAAATCAATACGGAGTTAATGGGGCTGCGATCCTGCCCGTGCAGCAGAAGGGGAGCAGAGCCATGGCCGTGCCGATACGCACCCTACAGCCCAGCAGAGAGATGCTGGGGTGACTTCCCCAGGCCACAAGAGTCCCAAGGAATGGGAAATCCTAGGGAAAACCATGGGAGGTGTGACACAAAGCAGGCTGCTGCATGCTGTCCCTGCTTTGGAACAGCTTTTTTCCAGATACGAGGGCTGCCCTGCATCAATCTCCAATCTTTCCATCTTTGCATCGGCTTTTGACTCGCTTCTTGTGTTTGTTTTCGACTGCCTTTTTGCTTTTCTACTCTAAATTGTTACAGAACAGGACGCGTTTGTGTATTTCTTTTACGCAACGCACTCAGATGTTGCTGAATATCAAACACTCCTTAACTTGCTTGGCTCATAAACGAAAAATCAAGGTATAAAGCAGAGAGGGACAACTCTCTGTGAAGGCAGAAGACCCGTTTTTCACAACCTGCCCACTGCTGGCGGACACAGCCACCAGGCAAAGGGCTGTGTAACCCCGTGCAGTGAAACTACAGTTTTCACACCGATGAAAACGTACCTTTTTGTACCTTCTGTGACCCCGAGCACTGAGAAATGGAAACCCCGATCCATGGATATGTGTCCACATCCCTGGAGGAACACTCCTGCTTTTTTTTCTTTTTTTTTTTTTTTTTTCATTTGCATGCATTCTTCTTAACAGCGATAAAAAAAAAATCAAAAAAAAAAATCACGGAAAATGTCAAAAATCGCGTAAATCTGTACACCCCGCTGCCAAGCTGCAGAAGGGAAATTTTCGTTCACAAATGGCACCGGGCCAGTATAGCTGCAGATGGTAAAAGAACATATTGCCAACGTATCCCTCTGCATAAAAAGCAATTAAAATATGATGGTAAGAAATGCTAAAGAAAATGAGGGAAGCACAAGCATTTGCCGTCTTATTCTTTTGTATACTAAATAATGCAATAAAAATAAAACCCAATTAAAAAAACTCTGCCGATGCTGCAAAAATCTCGTGGCTCGTTACAAGCCGTCGGAAATCGAAGGCAGACAGACACCCAAATTATCTCCCATTTTGAACCAAGTGTGTCCCGGAATGAATGACTTCTGGGTTTATGGCAGGCTACAGCTGGATCCCGACTCGGTAAACTTTTACAAGCCCTTCCAAAATTTCTCATGGCTCATTTTGTCATGTATCGGCGGAGGAAAAGATCCTTGCCCTAATGAAATAAGTGTTTGCAACAAATGCTCGGCAGCTGGTTATGCGACTGGACACATCGCCTAGGCTGAACTCCTTCCATATGCTCTTATTTCCCTATGTGAGTGGCTAAAAGACCTTCAGAGGTCTGGGGAGCAGGGGAATGTGCAAAATTATATTTGGCATGGAACCTCCCTAAAATTAAATACGATTTTCCGCCTCTATTTCCGTACCAGTTTTTTCTTATCTCAAGCATTTTTGAACTGCCAGTCACTCAAACCATCCCGACTTCCAGAGTTTAGATGCGAAACCACAAAATATCGAGCTCAGGCAAAAGAAATTAATGAGTGTTTTCTTTTTCAAGGGTATTCTCTAGCGAATAATACCAGCTAACCGACTGCGCGCCGGGCAAATTGCTGGCTGGGGTGATTAAATCAGGGCTTCTCAGAAGCAACATGCCTGTCAGACTTCATCGAATTTGGTTACGTTAACACAGTTTTACTTTCTCAAAATGTAATTAGCAATAAATTCAATGAGAGCCTTAGATAACATCTTTCAAAATAAATAGGAAATGAGAAAACGCCGGGAGGGACAAGAAGGTGCTGTGGGAAAAGGGCACCAGGGGGAGGAAAGCACACCAACCCATCAGGTTTTTGGTGTTTTTTAAACAATTTATAATTAAATATATATATATAAATCATGTATAAATAGGTATATATATATATAAATATGTCTCTGTAATTCTGAGGAAGAGCCACGTAAGGTTTTTTCCAAAAAGACCCTGTGAAATGCTGCAAAGAGCACCAGCGGTTGCATTGCTCCGCGGGGGCAAGCGGTGCTCGGTGCAGCCAAAGAAAGTCTCTCCTTGTCCTAAAGGACTTCCAGGACTTTAGGAACACGACTTACTCATAAGCTTCTAACTGGTCTTAGGATTAGAGGCCCCTGCATTTGACCGAGCCAACTTAATTCTCTTCTGTCTGTAAGCAAATGCTCTCGGGGTGTCCACGGGATCGGCTTCCCGCAATTAATCCCGATTCGCAGCTAATTCTAAAATCTTATTAAGCTCAGAAGAGGGCTGGCGGGACAGCCGCTTGGCAGCATCCGTCACAGCAAGGGTCTGAGGGATATCCCCAACCCGGGCTGCAACCCACAGCTTCCCCCTGCTGCCTCCAGCCTGCCTTCACTGCAGCAAACCCACCCTTAAAAATAAATCGGAACAGAAGACGTGAAACCCACCCCAAAAATAAACAGGAACAGAAGGCGTGGCATGCCTATCCATTTTCAGGCAGCGTTAATCTTTACCTGGCACGTCCAGAGAGATAGCCCAGGCCAATAACGTAGAAAATAACATTTTTTTCTGCATAGAGCACAGCAGCTGCTCTGGCAAGCTCCCTTTTTCGCTATGCTTTCCCTCTGGTTTCGTTTCCATTCCTTTTTATGGCAAATAACAAACGGGAAATGGGATGTTGGTGCCCCAGCACAATGATGTTTGGACTCTCTATTTTTTTTTACAAGCATATTTAGGCTCTGCACTCGACTGTGGCACGCAGCAGCTCCGACGAGGTTTTTAAACAGCTGGAAACTTCTGAAAACCTCAATAGGGATGCTGGATATAATGAACACTTAAGCGGAGCTGCAGAACATCCGTGCTGCAAATAAACTTATGAATATGCAGGAGATGGTGTGAAGTTTGTTGCGGGATATTGGGGGGAGCAGTTACGTTTAAATAGCAGGTAACGAAAGAGAGAGCAAGCAAAACGCGCGAGGTTTTCGGTTAAAAGAAACCTGTTTGATGCTGGAGTCATTGGAGGAGCAACAGAGGATGCTGAAGCAGTGAAACTTGGGGGACTGAATTACCGGTGGGACTGGGGAAGACGACCGCCTCGGGCTAAAAGGCTCCAAAAACGTCAATGAGAAATTTCGACCGCTTCTTTTCGGCCCCGATCAGGAGACAGAGCTCCCGAGCTTTCCTCCTGGGCTTTCCATAGCATAAGCAACTTGCAAACGCTGATGAAATGAATTCATACATTCATTTACCGGTTTATTTTCACAGTGCTCCCGTGGAAGGGATGACGTTATCCCCTTCTTCCACTCGAGTGGGGAAGATTAAGCTCCGCTGCTTTGGGGCACCACCTTCCAGAGGGGAAACCTGGCCTTTTTATGGGAGTTCATCAGAGGTCGGCTGCTAGATGGCACGATCAAACCGAAACAACTCACGAGTCCTTAGATGCGTCCTGTGAATAATGATTTAAAAGATTATAGTTATTTCTCGCACAAACCTGCCTCGCTACGTTTATTTGCTCCCAAAACCTGATTGTTGAAGAGGCGTGTGGCTGAGCAGGGAATAACGTCGGTGCCGTGGGACGGGACCAGGCTGTGCTAAAGAGCTGCGCGGCTCCTGGCAGCTGGGAGGGGGCTGGTGGCTGCAGGATGAGATGCTGAGGACAGGCAGCAGCGCTCGGGGACCGTCCGACATGCAAATAATACTAAAACACCAGCGTACTGACATCGCTACGGACTGTTATGGCCTGGCAGCTGGTAGGGGATGAGAGGAGGCACGGAGCTGAGGAGCGAGCTTGGTCCTCCTTCGTGGTCTGAACAGCGTCATAAAAAATGTCATTCCCCCATTCCAGCTCCTCGAGGATGAAGATTTATGAAAAGGGAGACCACTTCAGCAACCCCAGGCTGCTTATCGATGGGTTGAGGACAGAGGAAAGTAAAAGGAATTATTTCGAAAGTGGGAAGTTACCATCCGGAAATGAAGGACCGCTGAGCTCTCACATGGATGCCCTCCTTCGGCGATGAACTGGCCCTCAGTTGCTGGAGTTTCAAGGAGGCTCACGCTTCACCGAAACCACAGCTTTACATCTGAGAGCATCTGCATGGAGGTTGAATGCCCTTTCATTTATGTACATTAACCTTACAGCTTTCCTTAACCTGTCTTTGCTCTCAAAACAGGTCACACCCCCGCTCCCGATGCTGCTCCTCGTCCTGCTCCCCCAGGATCTGGGATGCTCTGGGATCACGCTGACCATCTCCCGACGCTGTAGCACAAATCCTGCAGCACAGACCTTCACACCCCATACCCAAGGCATCCTTACTTTGCTGTCAGCGAGTTCGCAGAGCACTGGATGCTGCTCCTCACCTGCTCCGGTGTGTTTCTCCCACTCGGACTTGCCCGTGTTCGTCTTCTCGGCATTATTTGTGTCTTTAGCAGTGCTACTCCCTCTTACAACCCTGCTGTTCTTTTTTTTTTTCTGTCCTTTTTTTTTTTTTTTTTAATTGCAAGATGTTCCCCAGTCACAACAATTCCAGAAGAGGCATTAGAGCGCAGAGGACTAAATAACAAAGAAAACCACGGAAAGCCATGTGCAATGAAATCTGGCAGCACTGCAAAATTAAAACAGAGCGAGGCAGAATTGGAGATGAGTGAATTATTTACAGGGAGTAATTTGTCTTCCTGTCTGCTCGCAGACAAGGAACTTGGTTGTTTCCTCCGGCTCATTCAAGAAATGTGAACAAAACGTTACTCCGGGATTCCCTGATACGCGCTAAAAAGGCTGATAGAAATTCAACCTACAGGTCACCTAGGATTACGTCTGCTTCTTACTGAACAAGAGTGGAAGCTTTTGGACGGTGACAATTTGGATAATCTGGTTTCTGCCCAGCAATGCCCATGGTCTGGGGCTTCGGCACCGCGTACCCTGTGCAGTTGGCTCCCATCAGGGCACAGTAAATAATAGAAATAACATAAACAACATAAATATCATTGTGCTCCTGGACAGAACGAGCACTTCAAACCATCTCATTCTCCGTGAACAGGAGGAATGTAGAAGAAACTTGGAAATAATTGCACTTGCTGGCTCCAACGTGCAATTCTGGAAGGCACTTAAATCCCGAATTCGAGGCCGAATCGTAACGGCGATCAGAAAAGTGACAAACATATTTTGAAGACGCTTATGTAACTTCGAAATGAAACAGGACTTCAGCAAGCTACGAATTTTGGGAACAGAAAGTAGGGCACTGCCACAGACAGCTGGAGCAAACCCACAGAATTAAAACCTTCGCTCCTAAACCGGTGGGGATTAAAACGCAGACCTGCCAGTTCTCAACCCAAAGCATCCCCTCTTTCTGTTAGTTTTCAATTTTTTGCTGGGAAGGCAAGGAGCTCTGCCACGTTGAAATGTCTCCTCTGAAATTAAAAAACAATGCTGTGCTTATCAGGACTAACGCGACGCCAGCAATTTTCAAGGAACGTGTTTACAAATGAATCGACTGTTTACCCCAACACATCAAATTAAGGGGAAATATATTTAGGAACAGATTTGTGCTGCTTTGGTTGGTATGATTATAAATTATTTTGTCAGCCTCGCTGCCTAATTGCTAAAGGATAAGGATCTCTTAAGGGAAAAAGCAAATATTAGAACAAGCGAAGAGCAGGCTTTTTTTTTTAGTGCCTGGGAAAGCACGTGAGTGTGAACCAGCCCCTCGATCTCTGGCTCACCCTCGTCATCATCACAGTGTTTTTTGGAGCAACCTTCTTTTTCTGTTTCTTCTTTCCAGCCCAATGAGTTAACGTGGGGCTTTGCACGAAGAGAAATGGGAGGGATTTGGAAGAAAACCATCGTTCATTCACTCACCCAAAGGAAGGCTCATAATCAAAAAATACTGCTGTATACATCTCAAGAAAAAAAAAAAAATCTACTTTGACTGAATCCATCGCTCTGTGCACGTCATATGCCAAGGACAGATTTTTCAACCTGCATTAACATTAGGCACAACTGCATGGAGCACTGAGAGTCCTTTACCTCTCCAGTCCTTTACCAGACTGTGCAAAAGAAAAAAATAAAAAAAATAAATCAAATGAAACGTTCATGATTCAGCAAAATCACTGAATTTTAATTTTTTTAATATCCTGCAACTTATTTTTTGCTCATAGTTTAGAAGTGAAGACTGTTCTTTTCTTTTTTTTTAATATTTAGTGGCTTCTTCATGCCATGATTCTTAAGTACATCTAACCCATAGATGGATCCATATTATTAAACATAAAAAGATAAAATGCGGTATCAAGTTATCATGCTCTTTAGGTGGACTGTACGAAATACACCTCATCCCGGAGCAGAGCTAAAAGGTTCAAAAGTTGCACGTGCAGAAGTGCAAAGCATTGCCACGATAATGGTGCAAATGTTGCTCACATTAGAAAGGAGATTGGTACTTTAACCTGGGATCTTTCTTTCCAAAGCCAGGCAGAGTTGATGTTCTCTTGCACGGGGACAGGAGCTTACAAAGATTTCGGCTCCTTCCCCTTAGGTCCCATCGCACCGGGGCACGGCAGCAGCTGGTATCGGCTCCCTGCGGCCGCCCGCAACCTTGCCTTTCTCCTTCCCCGGCTCTTTATGGCTTCTCTCTGAGATAACCGGGAACATAGAGCTCTACTAATCAGTGTCATAGCTCGTTAATTTGGTTTATTGGTCTCTGGGTAAGCCTCGCATGCTGCACCGTTCGGCAGGCGCCGAGTCTTTATCATTAAGAGAGAACTGCCCAGAGCTCCCGCTCGGCGTGTCGCCTGCTGCATTAAGTGGCTTAATAGTATCGCTAAATTTATCCTAAATGAAAAGGTGGCCGGAACATTCATCACCTCGAACAAGGTTTAATCAAATCCCATAACATAATGAACCTGCCCAGGTTTGCCACCGTAACCTCTGAGGGCTTCTATGCGCTCAGCAGCGAGGGATCGGACGCGGACGATGCTCTCAAGTTCTCACGGTACTCAAGATAAATAGCTGGAAAAAGCTCTTGGAACTTGTGCCACGCAAGTATCTTGACATGCACAATTACAGTGTTTCCCTGATAATGACACGTCTTCCAGCTTCATTAGTTCAAGGGATATTTACGGAGAGAATGACCCACAAACAGTTTTGGTCTCAGAAATGCGGATAATTAATGTTGAGAAAGAGAAGGTATCGATCTACGAGCCATCAGAAACTTTTCTCCTCTTAAAGGTTAAGCTCAACGCTTGTTTCTATCCTTCCCTAATAAGTAATACATTTAAAGGTTAAAGATCTCTTTCTCTGTGGTCTTCTCCTTAAGTAATATCTTTAAAGGTTACTAGCATTGTTTCTAGAGGACACTTCACTAAACAGTGGCGACAGTCATTTTGATTTTACCTTTGGTTCTTTTAAACCACTCAATATCGATTCCGACATGAGATGCTCCTAGACATCGTTCATATTTACTTTCTCAACTTGGATAAATACTCTGAACGTTCATCGTATTTTCAAAAACAATGCTACTTCACCCTGCGTTGCTTCATCTTGCAAGAAAAAACAATTTTATCTTGCCTCCAATCTCACTTTCCAGTATACGCAGCTCATCTTTCCCTCCTGCCATAACATTTACATATATCTGAAGAGTTTCAGCCTCCATGGTGCTTTATAAACATTAGCTAATTACATAAATTACCACGTTTTTCACACTTGGCAAATATCGTGTTAAAACCCAGCTTAACCACCCTGCTGGTTCTTCATCCTTGCTGTACAGAAACGTCACCAGGCAGCGCGCTGGAGTAGCAGAGGAAAGCTTCTCCTGATTTTTTTTATGCTCATCGATTCAGCCATCATCCCTGCTGCTGGAAGGAGAGGTTTGGTGGATGGCAACGAAGATGTAGTTTGTTTGACGGTCTATCTTAGCTCTATCACCTTGATTTTCCCCCAAAACCACCACCAGAAGGACAGTTTCGGCACACAGAAGTGCCTCAATTAGCAATTTTGTTCGTATTTTGGTAGCAGTGCTCTCAGCGAGTCGATACCCGGGAAGGATGCTCAGCATCGCAGGGGGATGGCAGACAGCAACATCCCCTTGCCAGCACCCCGCACACCCTGCTGCTTTCTTAGGTAGATTTAAGCTTCGTTGGCGAGAAAATGGATAATTATACACAACGCTCATTTGGGAGAAAAACGCCTCCCGTGCCAGCTAAATGTCTGACATATGATGATGAAAGGCTCTAACCAGGATATATGGCACCTACTTGAAACAGTCTGTCCAGCCTTAAAAGAAACATCCTTTCCTGATATTGCTTCGTCATAAAGGGCCCAATCCGTCCTCATCCTTCAGGGAGCCCGCGGCGCTGCACCGGGATGATGTACAGCTCAGCAACAATTCCTGCGAAGCTTTGGATGCATTTATAGCACATTTTAATGTACGTTTGGCAGCAGAGCAATTTTAAGCAGCTGAGCTAAATGCAGCCTGACAGAATGGTTGATCTCCGTGGCTGTGCGCCGCTTGTCTGCAGCGCAAAGCAGCCTTCAGACCCAGATGCTAAGGAATGAAAAAAAAATATATATTTTTCCAGTGGCAGCATCTGGCTCCGGCGTGTCACGGAGCATCCCAAGGCAAGTGTCTTCCAGTCTGCATCCTCCGCAGCAGCAGCAGAAAGCAATTTGGGGATCAAAATTGGAGCGAGGAGGAGAGGAACTTGTAACATCCTACCGTAAAAATGATGAAAGCGTTTCACAGATTGCTAAAGAGCTGACAGTTTGGTGATGACGTTAATTTGGAGACCCTTAAACATCATTTAAGATTCCAGCTGAGCGGCAGACCTCTGTGTAGGCGATGGAAAACTTCCGATGTGAGTTTTTTTTTCCTTAGGTCCCAGGTTAACGTAAAGCATCCCATACGCGAGCACCTATAGAGCAGGCAGATGCCCGACTTCAATTGCTTAAGTCCTTTGCATAAAATAACTTAGAAAAAGGATGGAAAAACAGCATAAAAAAAATCAACGTGATAGAAAAAGTACAGCTAGCTCAGAAGGACCCATCTATTAGGACATTTAGTGGCACTCAGCACCTTAGGCGCTGTTCTCCATTGCAAAACGTTAACGTGTTTGAACACAATTAAAAATGGGGCTAGCTGATGGGATGCTGACCGCATCGTGCCCTTGTCTGGGCTCATTACAACATCAGGCTCAGCCACGAAGCCAGCCCAGCCATCGGGCTCAAGCGCCACAGCCCCTGGAGCAGCCCTCCACAAACCCACAGCTAACCTTACTCTAAAATCAGGCAACGTTCCCCATTTTTGTCCAACTTCGATAACACCCCGAAGCCCTGAGCGGGTCCAAGTTGCCATGAATATGCAGCACCTCCGGAAGCCACACTTGCGCGGTGCTTAGGCAGTGTGAAATTAAATGATTTGTTCAGGGTAGAGGTCCTGCTACCCGCCAGCCTACCCCTTTTGACAGCAAGATATGCTTGGCATAGCTGCAGAGAGTTCAAGATGTTGCGTATTACAAAGATTTTGCTAGGAATAATTGACCACATGAGGCAAAAAGAAAGGAAGAGTTTTGCTCGGTGAATGTTAAACAATACAATTATTCACTGTAACGAGCTAAGGATAATAGGAAAGAGCTGCAAATGTGGTATTCAAGGGTACAACCCATGGTTATCACTCACTTAAGCCAAGTTCTCCTTTGTTAAATTTGAAACAAAAGCCTCTATTTTCCTACCGTGAGCCGGTGATGAAGACAATGAAGAATCTTCTTCCCGCAGTTTATTTACAGCACTTCCAAAAATCTCATAAATGCTATAGATGGTGGTTAGCAAACATTACAGGGCATAATGACAATGAACTTTTTATTTATAGAGACAAAGACGCACAGCCATGAAATGATAGAAAAAAGAGATTTGTTAGCGTCCTCCTAATCTTCAGTCCGGATTTCCATACAGAGCCTCTTCTACGGGATAACTGACAGAAGTTTTATATAAAATAGTGTTTTAAAGGTGACTTTCTGGGCACCTTTTGTGTGCGTAAGCAGGTGATGTCCTCACCTGCACTCCTCCTCCACCAGTGCTCCACGGGTCCGCTTTGTCAACGAAATGAAACACGGCGCAAAATACCGACTTCAAGCAGTGCTTTGGGATCACACTTGTTCTCTTTTAACAAGTTTTTTACAGAAAGGTTTTCTTTTAGAAGACAGAAAGTTTGGCAATTAGCTTAGCTTGGAACTGCAAGTCTTGTACTTTTTTGTTTTCCAGACGCCTGCTGTGAAAACGGTCCCCTTTCCGACCTCTGCTGACGAAGGTTTGGTAATTGTCCCATTGTTTTTGAACAATGTGCTCAACGTTTCTTCTAGAAGGAGAAGCTGTAGGTGCAGGTATTTCTTTGACAAAACTCTAGTAAGCATTGGACGCATCCTTTTCCTTAGCAAAGAAGGCCGTTCTCAAATGAAATAAACTAGAAATGAGTCTCTTGTTAGAAACAAGACACATGTTAGTAAAAAGAGAGGGCAAAAAAGGGCATTTTCAGCTTTCATGTTGAATTAGGTTCACGCACAGAATTTAATGGCAACAGACGTATATGCACACCTATGTGCATATCCCTCCCATCGCTGCTCTCTCTTTTGCTAAACTGGACACTGCACATAATTAATTCATAGGAAAAGAAAATCCAGAATTATGTAGAAAGCTTTGAAAGACAAATTCTTCCTGAAATAACCCTTGGTCGCTTACTACCAAGAGGCCGGCAGTGGTTATTTCTAATAACCAGCCAGCGGCGATTATGAGCCCCCATGCCTTTTGCCAGTTTCTCAGATCAAACTGTCCTCTTAATTGTCTCAGCCACGTCTGCGTTGCGATTTACAGTGAAATCTCTTTTAGGCAGAGAACTGTATTTCTGTCCCGGTCCTCACCGTTATCAGTTCTGATCTGACTGAGGTCTCCAGTCCCAGGGCACCATCAATATTAAGCAATAATCACGATACTAGTAATTCACATCAAGCATCTTCCATTTGCCTGGCCGTCTCCGTTACGTTATTAAATTAATAGATCTGCCAGCACCAAAGAAAAATAGCAGCAAGACAGAAATCTTATTAAACCGGAGATAAAAATTTAAACAATTCTGCAAACTGCCAAAGCAAGTCTTGGGTCTCTTCTGTGCGCGGCTCAAACCCAGTTAGCAAACCATGACGGCTGGTTATTTGTTTTGATTCCATCAGCCCGTGCTTTTTAAGCGTTTAATTGAATTAATTCTCAGCAAGTGCTGCCAAGAGAAGAAAAACAAGAACACGGGCAAGACAAAGACTGCAGAAGTGCAATAGTCTGGGTTACTACAACCTTTTACAAAGGTGAGAAACTGCGTACAGTTCTTTGCCTCGTTAGGAGTCACATAAAAAAAAAAAAGGCAATAACATTTCGGGGCACGGTCTTTGAAGATGGTTCTGCTTGAAAAAAACCTTCTTATTCCTTGAGATTTAGTGAGTTTAGCTCATTTCTGCTATGTTTGCTGTTCCTAGTTGCCTAAATGTTGATATTTAAACTCTAGTCCCATCTTACCGAGATTTGCTGCCGTACGTGGGTGTTGGCACTTCCCTACATCTTCACTACCTGCAGGACGTGGTCTGGGAGAGCGCAGAACAATTCAACATCGCTTTTTCTTTCCAGTAAAGATCCACAATACACCCCTAAAACACCTTTTTACGCAGGTGCCAGCCTGCGAGCTTTTGAAAACGATACTCCCCATTAATAAGGGGTGCTTTGGAAAGCCACAGATGTCCTCCTGGGCAGAGGACGAATTTTGGAGCAGAGGCTCACGGCAGACTCTTTTACCCCACCTGTACAAAATAACGCAACTTATAAATGCAAATAACCCATTAATACATCCTAGGGTAAGAGCATCCATGCCCCATCCCATGCAGCGTCGTAACGCGTGCCTTATTTTCTATTTTTGTTCTAAGTGCTTTAAATGGAAGCGATCATCCCAAAAGGTCACTATCCACGACCAACTGCTCGGTGACATTTTAACTTGAGAGTAAGGAAGGAAAAAGTAAACACAAAGGTTTGGAACAAGATGCGCCAAGACGACAACGCCCTTTGGGCACTGCACGTAAGACGAATTTAAAAGTAACCGCAGCAGAGGGAACTTTAAAATAAATAAATAAAGATCCAGAATATAGGTTTGATGTTATGAAAACAAGCAGGGAAGAGAAAGATCAGCCGGACAGGTACTCAGTAGTCCCGACAGATCGGAGATCCTATAAATGTTCCTTAAATTGCAGTTTATCCTATTTAGTGAGCTTTGGGCTCCTGCTTCTGGGCAGCTGTGCAAATGGAAGTGGTGAGGATCACGTCCGAGGGGACATCGTGATAAGACACGACGGGTGGGAATTTGCACTTTTCTTTCACGTTCTGATGTTTGAGCTTTCCAACGTCCTAATGAGCCAGCGAAAACCATTGAGATGAGCTCCAAAACAAGAGCTTATGCAGTGCCGGTGAATGTGAGGAGTAAATAAAAAGGAGCAATCTCACCCATCTCTCCGAACGCATTCAGAAGTAGCACTCATCAAGCAGGAAGCGCAATTAACACCTATTATGTACAATATTATATTACGAAAGAATATTAGCCCACTCCATCAGCGACATGGAAACGGTACGGATTTTTCTACGAAGGGAATTACGGCGTTGAAATGAAACAAATGAACGCTTCAGAAGAAAATTGAGATGTGCTCGTTGGAATAAGCAAGACGACAACAGACCCACCTGCACGTGGTACGTATAACCCTATCAGTAAGATATTTCTTCCCCTATCAGTAAGATATTTCTTCCCCACCCCTCCTTTCCCTCAGGACCAGCTCCGCTTCTCGTTATTCCCAGAGATTTTTCTATTTAATCATGCCACTGTTATGTTTATTACAGACGTTAATCTGCAATCAGGGAACAGCTTCTGCTGTTCTCACCTAAGTTTAAGTGGCACTCCTGTTGCTGAAGCCTCTCTGAAAAATCACTGCTTCTCTTTAAAACATTTTTGGGGTGCTTCAGGGCTTATTTTAATGAGAACTTGAAAGGAAATGAGGCTTTCCATTTCCCATGTGCATGGGAATATGTGGTCTGTCCACCTGAGTAGCCCATAAATACATTTTTGATGCTTCTCCCCACTTCCCTTAAATGCCATAAAGTCTCACAGGGTTGAATTCGGACGTGGAGAAGGAAGGAGCTGGGCTGAGAATGAGCCCGTTGGTGTCCCCAAATAGGGGAAACCTACAGCATTGGTAAACTTGTTACAGGACAGGAGAATTCATGTTGGACCTGCACGGCAGGGATGCTCGGAGGTGTCGTGGCTTTGCAGCAGGGTCAAAATTCACTTTTTGAATTCTATTTATACGTCAGACAAAACTCTTTTTATAAAATTATTCACATTATTATTCACACACAGTTCCATTTTGCATAGGAA
This sequence comes from Anser anser, assembly GCF_964211835.1. NCBI lineage: Eukaryota > Metazoa > Chordata > Aves > Anseriformes > Anatidae > Anser > Anser anser. The sequence goes on along the minus strand of NC_139731.1, from coordinate 15,420,329 downwards.
AATACCACAGCACCTCATCGCCTTTTATCTTTTTCTCATATGAACCTCCAAGAAATCAGAATACATGGTTTTGTTCACGGTTTTGCTGCGATTCACTGATTTTCAGTTAGTAATACACAAGTTTTTTCTTGCCTTTGTTTCTGTCTCCCCATGCCAATGCTGAAATATGGTACAGAAATGTCTTTTAAAAAAAAAAAGCACTGAGTTTTTCTTCTAATGAGATTTCACCCGAGACACTTTTGTGTGAGTCAATGCAAAGGGGTAAACATGCAAGAAAACAAAAATAAATTGCAGAAATATACTGCAAAATAAACTGCAAAAATAATCGCAGAACTCCTTAAGATCTCAAAAACATTATTTTGATCCTTTCAGGTATGGCCACCATCACTTTTTTGCATTTTACAGTGACACAGGAAAAGTTGCAACGGCAATCCCAAGGAGGGATTCCCCAAGGGGAACAGAAAACCTTTCGGTAGACACACTTACACCCGGAGAACCACATTCTGTAATGGCACTCGGTAACATAGCCGCAATAGAGACGCACCAGAATAAGACCCGAAAAGCCACGGAGGAGTAAATCCCTCCTTGATTCTTGGCATCGACAGCACACCAGGCTGATCTCATTCATCAATTCCCACCCACCTCTGCTGGACTGATGCTGTCGGAGGGATTTTTTTCCTAATTAAGACGTTTCTGGGCATTGGTGGCGTTTGGGCCTGTGGAAAGGAAAAGTGTAACGCCTCCCAAAATCAAATTCAGCTGCAGAGGAGGGATGAGGGGCAGATGGTGGAGATGCAGAGGCTACCGAAAGCAGGGATACCTGCACACAGGATCCCCGGCCACGAGATGCTGAGCACGGGCAGACTTACCCTGGAGTTGACCACTTCCAAGGAGACGTTCTGGGGCATCGCGCTGGGCACTGCAAGGGAAGAGAAACAGAGAGAAGTGGGACACGGTGCCATTAAGGTCCGAGTCCCAACAAGCTACACCCAATATTTCTCCCGTCGGGCAGAAAGGAGTGAGGTTTTTACATGTGGTTTATAATCTGCTCACAAGTGTGCAGACAATCCAGGTGGCACTTCAGAGGTCCCCTAGGGAGAGAAAAAACCAACTGCATCTGCTCATTCCTTCTCGTTTGTGATAGACCTATTAGCAAACCCTTTAAACAGCCAGTCAGCGGGTTCCCTGCAGTGACACCGACTACTTGAATTCATTTCTTTGTTACCATCTCGGTCCAAAATGGATAGGGACAGGGCACAATTTTTTCTGGTATTTATCCATCAAGGTAAGTGCATTTTGAGGACGTATCACACGCACGCAGACCGGGCGCTCCTCTCACCGCTACCTTGCTTTCACAAGGATGCTAGGAGGGGAAAAAGGGCATTTTGCCTCCAGATATTACTTAAAAAGCAGTGTTTTACATTAAGGCTCAAATGTGACAAAACAGCCATTCGGGTCACCCGTAACCAAGTATTTCCTGACGAATTTCTTCCTGTTTTCCACTCTGTATATATCTCCTTCCAATCTGCTTGTACTAAACCGGTTCAAACGTATATTCGTTCCTCCAGCAGATGGCCAATATTAATTCAACTGCTGAGGAGCCAACAGCTTTACAAATATGTTCTTAGTTGTGATGCATCAGCTCCCTGACACGCACCTAAAGCTTTATTTTCCTTCTAGAGAAATAATGCCTGCCTAAGTTGGCCCTGAATTTGGAAAAAGGAACTGAAAGAGGATCATGGTAAATACCCAATTTAAGAAGAGCTGGCAGCCTGATGCATTAGGGGAAATGAGAGAAAATGATTTTTCAGTGTACAGTTATGAATACATCACGCCAAAGCTGTGCTGTAAGCTGTGCTGTTTAAACCATTTTTATGTGACGTTAACAAGAGCACTCGGGCAAAATTATTGTTTCAGCTGCCCACGTTTAAATTGGTTCGGCAAAGATCTACACCAATGATGTCGGACCTGAAGCATCTTCGAGATCGAGCGAATTAATTTTGTTTATTTAAACGGAGTTAAGAAGTGTTTGGTTTATTGTCTATAGCTACCTGAATGGGAGAAAGACTTCTGGTTGTAGGGAATAATTAAATAGGTAAAGACCCGTGAACTGGAATTCACGTAGAAATGGGACATACTTTTCACCTTCTTCAGAGTTGAGTGAAAAAAGGAGGAGAGTGGCACCTTTATCACCAAGCAAAATGTAGACGTGACTGTTTTTGTAACGCAATCTGGCCAAAACGTATGGGACTGAGGAGAGAATGAATGGGTGAAAGCCAATGTATTATACAGAGGAGGACACAACAGGGACCATCGTCTACACTTTCTCTGTGCACCTATACGGACCAGCTCCAGCCCAGCCCTTTACACCCATGGTGTAAAATCCCCTCTGACCTTGCCAGCTATGATCCTCTAGGTAACGTAACAGGCGCTAGAATAAGAACCACCCCCTGTACAGGGAGGATGGCAGCCGGCCCTATAAAAGATCCTTTCCCAGATGGTTCAAACCAGCGCCGGCAGCCAGCCCTGGTGCTGTTTCTGTCTGGTCACGGCTACTTTCGATAACCAAATCCCCAAAGCGCAGCACCTCAAAGCATCCTCAGTGCACGGGATTAATCCTGCAGCAAGGATTTGAGACAGCCAGTGCTAAGTCATTTGCCGAGGCTAATAAAATAATATCTTCAATACAGAAGAGGAGAAGCTAACCAGGAAGGTCCTGCTGCCAACAAAGTCCCACTCTGGTACCATTGTATTTATGAAGGCTCCGTGGAGCATAAAAAATAAAAAAAAAATGATGCGTTTGAATTACAATAGCCTGAAAACTCATTGTCTGGGGGCAATGGTACAGCAAAGTGAGCAGCTGCGATGGCAGCAGCAAAGGGCGTCCGAGCCGCCTTTCCTCTTCGTTACTGACTTTTGTGTTTTATGGCTGCTACGCGTTATTCTCCTACCAGACAAACTTATCTTCATTTTTCCTTTCTTGTTATTTGTTTGTCTTCATTTTTCTGATTATTTCTCTTTGGCAAACACTTGTCATATTTCCCAATTCTGTTGCACGCGTACATAATTGACGCGCGCTTTATCTTTCCTGCCAGATCTTCGATCAATAAGAGAAATAAATCCAGACCTGACCCAGAATCGAACTCAAGCCCTTCCACAGCAATGCTGGGCGTCTTCATTCCTTGTTCTCCGCTCAGTCGAGGAGTTTTCTGCATTACCAAATCGGAGACCCCGATTTAATGTCTGGGCTTGCACAACAATCAGCCAATTCCCCTGGCAAACCACGCGCCTGAGAGATTACAATTATTTCCTCCGCTTTCCCATCTTGATCAAATAAAGCAATCGGATGCACCTGGTAAAAGTTTTGTTTATTATTCCCAGCTTAATGATGCCGTTAGAAATTAGAGCAGAACTCATTTCATCTCGTGTTCGCTGTGCGATACGCGACGAGCAGAGATGGAGGCATCCGGGGATAAATTCAGCCCCTTCGCCTTGGCACGGGGCGACTCGGGGGTGGAAGGAGCCTCAAATACACCGACGGAGCCTTGCTGCTTGCTTGGTGTCTAAAGCTGGGTGAGACGAGCCTCACTGCTGATGACTTACAGATGGGACGAACGTTCATACGGCAAGGCAATGAGTTTTGGTACTTCTAACTGGTGAAATAATAATAATAATAAAAATGGTTCAGTTGGAAGAGACCATGAAAGATCATCGAGTCCCTGAGCTGACCACTTTAGGGCCAGCCAAAAGCATCGAGGAAGGCATTGTCCAAAAGCCTCCTGAACACGATGGGCTTGGGGCATCCATCCAGAACCTCTCCAGGAAGCCTGGGCTATAAATTATGTTTAAACCAAGTAGTCGGGAAGCATGAAATAAGACCGGCTGCCAATTGCCGGGATTAAATGCGTTTTGATAAATTCATGAGCACGATAGCTCAGAGCGTTTCTGAGATGGCACGCGGCTCGGCCAAACATTACCGGAGCTGTATTTTAAACAGAAAACTCAGCACTGAAGATCCAGTCTGCTCCTTGATCTGGCAAATCCTGTCCGGGGTCCGTAGCTCCTGCAGCGGGGTTGCCACGCTCAGTTCCTTTGATCGGGGTTTTTTTCTCAGATTATAGATTACATCCCAGAGCTTCAGAGTAAATGTCTACGTACAGACCTGCAGGATCTAACAGTACAGCCTTCTTTTTTTTTTTTTTTGGGTGAAGCTACAGACCGTATCATACACTGTACAGCAAAGGACTGGGATCGAAAAAATAACCTGTGCAAGCACACTCGCATTCCCAAGAGGAAGGCAGGCTTAAAAACGGTTCTGTTCCTTTTCCAAGATGAAAGGAAGCAGACCAACCCCAAAGACTTCTCTGCCAGGGACTGGGGAGCAGAACCGAATCCTGTCCAAGAAACTGATGTGGATAGGGGGAACTGCAGGCTTTCTCCTCCCTTTATCGCTCACCAATAAACCACGATGGATTAATGGCTTTGCCTCTCCTCTCTGTAGGTTGACAGCTGTGCACGACTTTTTTCTTGCTGTTTTATTGGTCTTCCTCTGGCAGAAGGGGCCTTAACCCTGGGAAAGGTCTTTTTTTTTTTTTTTGAACCATAAAAGAAGGGATTGCAGGAAGGTTTGGACTTGTGCTCTCCATTCCCTCCTCTCCTTCCGTACAATGAGATGCTGAGACTGCCACAATAAGAAGGATGAAAAGAAATCCTGGAGGCATTTTCTCTTCTTTTATACCTGCTCCAAACACTTCATTTCCCCGTTCTGCAGATTTACTCCTTGGAGGGGGGTTTGGTTTGTGGGAAAGGCTTTAAAACAAAACTAGAATTAACAGATTCTTGTTTAATTGCAATTACCCTGGGATACTCCAGGTTTCAAATGTCATCTAGATATCGAGGATGAGTTATTGGTAGAGAAAGAGCCCAGGAAGAGCCTCCTCTTTAGCAGTGATTTTTGTTCGCAGACAGGTGAAGCGTTTGAAACACTTGCGGAGGATAATTTCCAGACTCATGAATAACAATCTTTTCCCTTTCTCACTTATGATGACATTTAAAACCAAAGTGGAGTACAGGGCCGCACTTCTACACTTCACGGCGTGAATTAAATCTGCATACATTATGCAAAATATTCATTTTTCACTTGTTTTCCTTTTGTTTTTATAATTATAAGTGTGAAGTAATTTATTCTGCCAAGATCCAGCCCGTATTAGCAGGGGAAACTGAATTAACCGGGTAGACAGAAGCAGCACTTGAAAAAAATAGTGCAGAGGTGTCTTATATATAAAATAACGGGGCCAAACGAGCTGGGGGCTCGTGGATGGATCCCTCTGAAGACAGAGCCTGGAGTAAGGCAGGTTAAAACAGCACCTGCTCGGGGTTTCCCCTACACCTCGTCCCCTCCACACTGGTCCTCGAGGGGGGCTCCCAGGGGATGTCACCAACCCACGCATGGCCTGGGGACCGTGTTGCAGCCACGTCAAACAGATGCAAGATGCGGATGCTTCTCCAGAGCACGATATCCCCCTCATCTGCTGTTTTTCTCCAGGGTTTATACAGCTTCTGCTCCTGCTGCCCAGAAACTCGCATCGATTTTTTCAGCTGCTCAGCTGCAGAGAAGCGTTCAGAAGCAACCGAGTTCACCAGGCAGACAGAAAACCGCCATTCCTAACCTCAGACAAAATTTTTCAGCTGGTTTGGGTAGGATAACCAGGGAGAGATACCGCATTCATAATAAAATTAGATAAAAAGTGGTAGATATAAAGGGACAAAACTCAGACACTCTCTTTTCTTCATTCATTTTTTTTTATCCTAGCATCAATCTCCAGTGCAGAAAGGAACCGCAGTGAATGTGTGGTGGGACTGACGGGCCTCTGCCTGGGGCACCCCAGCAACCTACTCTTCACCTCCTACCGGATTTTAAAAATCACGCTGAAAACTAACCATTTTTCCATAAAGATGACCTTGAGTTAGTGATCCAACCCTAGGACAAGCCAACTGGAACTCCCCTACCTTCCTTTAGCAGCACGGGTGAAAAATAAGTTGTCAGAATTGTTATCGGAACAAAAACAGTTTATAAATTTCACTACAAAAGCTCAGTTGACACCTCTTGGATCATCTTTAAATGAAATGTTGGCATGGAGAAAAATCCCTCCGGCTGTGGGGCTCAGTCGGGAACTGTTCCTGCAGCACTGGCACCCTCCCGCCTCTGCTCTCCCTTCTGCTTTACTGGCTCTCTTCTCCCCTTCATTTAATCCTCCTTCCCCAAGCAAGTATCAACTATTCTCTTTTAACCGTAAGGGCTGTGTTTCCTCCTAAAACCAGTGAGAACTGCCTGGCACCAAAAAATCTATTTGGAAAAGTCAGCCTGATGGAGACCCTGCCTGGGCTTTGCACGCACCCACCCCACTGAAAATTTTTTTTGGTCCTTTTTAGGTTTTTACACCTTCGTGGCCGAAGTAACTCCGATATATTAATTCCTGCTCTGGCCAGGTAGAGGAATCAGACTCAGTGTCTTCAACAGGAGTCAGGCAGGTGTAAATTCTGTGTTGGCCAACACAACTAAGTGCTTCCAAAAAAACCCAACTCGGTGTACGTCCCCAAGTCTGTGTGTCCCAGGAGCCTGGGGAGGATGATGGGGCAGTCGCTGTGACCGAGCAGAGGGTGAAACACGGCCACATCTGCTGCCCCACCAGATAACGTGCAAGGAAAAGGCAGGCAGTTGCGTCCTCCAATGCCATTGTAATGAAATAGCTACAGGGTATCCACACCCGTGCTCGAGTTAGAGAGAAAATAGAGCTGTGCAGCATCCTCCTTATTAGATATAGGTATAATGAAGTGAACCAATTATCCCTGGAGATGAGCATTAGCTCAGAGCACTGCAGGCGGGTTATGAATCTCTGGTTTCTGTCCTGCACGCTGAATAACCAAATCGCTTCTTTACCGTTTCTTCCGCAATGTGGTGGGTAGAGAAAAAGCATCACGACCCCAACCCAGCCACCCTTTGGGTCTTTCCGTCCCCACTTACCATCCGAAAGCGTGGTGACGGTGACGTCTTCGGTGGAGACGCCGGGGCCGTAGCGGTTGTAGGCCAGGAAGCGCAGGGTGTACTCGGTGAACTTCTTCAGCCCCTCGAGCCGGTAGGAGAGCCCCTCCACCTCCACGTTCTGAGCACACACAGACAGCAAGCGGTCACCAGGAGTAACGCGAACAGGGGTGAGCAGTTTGGGGACCAATATGCTGCTCTTTGAGCAGCTAAATCCTTATTTAAGATGGAATAAAGGGCAAATTCTAGCAGAATAGGTTGTTACAGACATGCATCCGCAACGGGAACATTTACTACAAGCTGTCAGTCTGGTGAGAGGATGTGCCATTTCTAGTCTGGATTTGCATTATTTTACCCTCCTACAATAAACCTGGAAGAAGTTACAAGAAGCAACTAAACCCATGTATTCTACAACGATCACACGTGCAACCTGCTACCAACATCTTGATGGCTTAGCACAATGTGAAGGGGGAATTCTAACGGGTCTTTAAACGGCATTTGGCATTATGCTGAAATTTCAGAGTAAATAGAAGAGGGCTTTCACCAGCACGAAACAGCTTCTGCAGCCCAGGCTGGATTCCCCCCTTCCCACTCACCTGCTCCCTTCCCGTCGCCGTCTCCGTACAGAAGAGCCTGTAGCCTTGCACGGGACCGTTGGCGTAGGCAGGGGGGTCCCAGGACACAAGGATGGAGGTAGGTGAAGTGGACACAGCCCGCAGGTTTTCCACCGGCCCTGGCACTTGCACTGCACGGGAAGGAAAGGACCGAGTGAGATCTCCGCTCCCGGGCAGCTCTCAGCCCCTACACGCGACATGACCCTCAAAACTTACACAGTAAGAGATGAAAGGGAGGCTAAACCCACAAAAAGTAACACCAGAACAAGGTGACAACGTTCACGCAGGTGAGGGAAGACACCCAGAGCAGCCCCATGGACAGGAGCCCATGGGTCTGGCCTGGCTGGACACGAACACATCGGTACCCCCCGATCAGCAGTGGCATGAGGTTAATCCTGCCGAGTCGCAAAAACCTGGAAGCACGGAGTGATGTGATGGATTTGAGCAGAAGAAACCATATAGCTTGTCCTATATAACCCCAGAAAACTGCTTGGAGCAGGGCCCGGACCAGAGACCTCCCCCAGCCAGCATTACTCCATCATCTGCAAACCCTAATTAGCCCAAAAGAAGCATAACCTCCAGTATTAATGTGTAGTCCCAGCTCTGCCCTTAAATAATATCCATGTTTGCACAGTGCCCGACGCTTACAGAAATTATGGGACCGTAACGAACTCAACTTATGAACCAAATAACGACAATAAAAGAACTAAAATACCTGGTCCTTGAAACTGTTATTTAATTTATTTAATCCGGTTTGATTAGTTCTGAAACTATAGAAGTTTGCAATAGTTTTAGCTCTAAATAGAGATCACTTGAAATGCAAAACGGAGGTTGCTTTAAAACCAGACTGTGGTGGGTGAACGAACGCAGAAGTCCTCAAACGCCAACCCCAAACAATCCCTTGCCATTGTTAAAGGAACAATAGCAGGTCACCTTTTGTTATGCAGACTGTCTCTTAAAGCGCTCCAATTTCACTCTGCATGCAAATTATCGCACATTAACTACATCACACTCAGCTTGAATTAGTTCTTAAAACAAAAGAGCTGAAAATCTTAATAAACTCCTACAAGCACCGGCAGTCGTCCTCCTGAACATCAGTCACGGCGTGTCTCCGTTGGACCAAATCCCAGCGGCGAGCAACGTTTTGAGGAGAGAATACCTCGAGTTTATCCGCGCCTTCATCTTGAACTCCAGCAAAATTGCAAGAAAAACGAGCAATAATCGCGGCCAAAACGCAAAGGTCGAGCAGGAGGTTACTGCTGAAAACCTTCAGCACCAAATAGCATCTTTTTACTTTCAACAGAGCGCGTGCCGCAGCGCAAAACAAACTCACCGGCTATTGTGTGCCCGGCACGGCACCTGCACGCCTTCGATCACACGCAATTTCAGCTTTAAATGTTTACATTTGAAGTATTTTTTATTGTCTTCCCCCGGCTTTCCCTTTTTATTCTATCTCACGTTTCCGACAGGCGTTGTAACGTGCTTACGGTCTCGATATTTGCAGCGCACGCAAAGCGTTTTGTAATCTTTCCTGATCCCTTCTGACAAATAGTAATCTGGAGAAAATTGGCATTAGGTTTTCAATCTTTTCCTAAATTCTGATTTTTCTAAGTAGCAGAGAGGCTCTAGAACTGCTTTACTTTCCATTAAAATGAGACATTAAATCGTATTTCTTCTGAAGTTGGTCTTTTACAACTAACAGCGCCCTTTCTCTGAGAAAAAAGAAGCAAGCAAGCAGGACTGGCAGAAGAACAGCACATTTTCTGTTACCATGAGCTCCACGTAACACTCCAATATATTCCAAAACCCACTGTTTCTCTGAGAATGCCCTCCTGCTCCCACAAAAGATGAGTTCAGTAGCTCGGACTTTTTCATAAACACAAGCTACAACAACTGCTTGCAAAGATTTTGCTGCTGCTCTCTCGACAGTCAATTTTGGGGTTATTTGGGGGAATTTCTCCTATTCAGGAGTCCGTATAAAAGCAAAGAGTTCACGTGCACTTGGCAATACCTCGAGTGCCTCCAGAGAAGGTCCATAACTCCGTCCCTCCTCCCATCCTACAGAGCACAAGTGCTGCACATCCGCGTCCCATCCCGGCTGCTGAAACCCCGCTCATGTGGGGCGAGCTGGAATCCTCTGGCAGAAGAAATGAGACTCAGAGGCGTACCTACAATGGCAAAGCTCAGTCAACGTGGCTCACTTTTGGGGTCAGCAGAGCTGGGGGAGCTGAGCAGGAGAGCTTTGGAGCTCGAGGGGGGCACTGGAAGTCTTGGCTACTTGTAGGCTTTAAGACCTCTTGTAACCCCGCAAGCTTGATTTGTTGTAGGATCAGAAGGAGCTGGTATCCCTTTTACAGTCAACTGCTCCTTGAAACAAATTTCTGCTCTCATGAGCCTTCGCTTCTCTTGCACAGTTTTCCTCTTTGCTGTCGTTCACTTAAAATTTTGATGATAATAGTTATTAAGAACCAAGAAAGATACCGGTGCCTAAAATAGGAATGTGGGCAGCTACGTCAAAAATTGCTTGGCAACTGCCTAAAGATGCTTAATATCCCTCTTAGACCTGAATTTTTGGGTGCATACCCAAGCCCCACTGGAGACCAGGGAGAAGAGCAGCTGAACCCCTCGAGGAGCCCTCTGGCAGGTACAGGATCAAGTGGTAACCCCCAAGACCATTGGCTTCAAGTCTAGAAGACGATGTTGAACTTCTTTCGGAGTTACTGGAGGGCTCCAGCCTTGAGCTCTTAAGAATTGCTGCAGAGTTACGCATGGCAGCCTTGGGATGAGAAAGCAGAGCCCTAAACACCGCCTTCAAGTTGAATGCCCAAATACGAGCTGAAGGGATCACAGTCCTACCTGTTTTATTTATTTATTTTTCTCTCTCTGGTCCCGGAGATCTTGACCTTTTCTGCCATAGCCCGAACCAACCTTTATTCTCTTCATTGGGATTTCACAAGTATCATTCCTTACCGGAGTAAAACTCACGTTGCAACGAAGGATCCTTCTGTAAAAATGTGTTGGCTTGCTTTCCCTTACTGCAGTTCAGCAATTTGCTTTTTATTTTTACGGCTCACACAGTAGCTTTGTTGGATTCTCGCAGATGACAACATGTTAGAGGAAAAGCAGGACGACATTCACAGCATATTTGCTCTTTAGGACATGTTCAGTGAGAAGGGCTAGGTGACAGACCTAGGAACTCATCATTATTGCCACTCTTCCCCATATAACCTCTCAGATTTCAGTGCTTCATGACCATTACAATCACCCTCAGATCAGTTGTAAGGGAGGAATCACCAATGTTTTCTTTCTAAACAATGTGCACGGGATGTCCGAGTGCCACTGGATGCTCTGTCATTCATTAAAACTGTGAGAGAAGAGAGAATTAAACCAGAGGGAAGCTAGAAGATGTTTTTCCTTACTTAGTCCCATGGAAATAAATAAGAGAAGACCTTGTTTTAAGAGGCTGGATGCTTCTGCAGGAAAGCCACGAGCCCGTGTACAGAGGAAGAAGCTGGTCTACTGCCACAGCTTCTACTGGGGAGAAAATCTCTCCGTGAGTTAAAACTTATCAAGAGATCACTACTGGAAATAAGAAACCCAAAAGCAAATACGGGATGCAAACACACAGGCTAAAATAACGCCATCAACCAAGTAACAGCCTGCAGTCAGCGAGATAAATTCGTTTAGAAAACAAGCTTTTCTTACAAAATCCATGTGTTCCTGGGTGTCCAAACATGCCTCGCGTTTGGTTTGAGGTCTGAAAACTGGAAGGAAAACCCTTCTGAACGGAGGAGCATTCAGCTGGAGGCCCTGCTATGCACTTACGGGAAATGACAGCATCCGCAGGAATAAAAAGCAACTCCTAGTGACTTCAACAGGGCCCGAAATTCAACCTTTTATTTTGAGAAACTGCCCAGAAAGACAGGTTACGGCAATCCTGGCTCTGGCTCAGGCTTCCAGAGGGAGCTTGGATAAATAATTTAATGCTTTTATGCTTCATTTTCCTGCCCATAAAGTGGCATAATAATATATCTCCTACCCATTCTTTATCTTACCTATTTAGACTGCAAGATTTCTGAGGCAGGAAGAAAAGTCCGGATGAAATAAAGATAAAAACTTTCTGCTGCTTCTCCGCAAGTCAGTCAAAGAGAAGTACGTCACTCGGCATAGCCGTGCCTTTGTGTCTCAGCAGATCTGGAGCAGAATTACGACACTCTTCTAGGCAGCGAAGCTTCTTACATATAAAAAGAAATGATTAGATGACAACTGGTGGGTTCTTCATACCACCAACTTCCACGAACCACAAAAGGCAGGGAGCGTGCCAGGTAGAGAGACCTCGGCCATGGAGAATCCTTCTTCTCGTTTAGAGCCTTTGGAGTATTTTCACTGAGACGGATTATTTTTGGTAAACACGGTTTTCAGAGAAATCAAAACATGGGGAAAAGGCGGCGACAGTTTTCGCTTCGCAAGAAAAACGAAACAAAATATTTCCATGGTGCTGAAACACCCAGTAATATTTCCAAAACAGAAAAATGTCTTTCTGAAATATTTCTCAACGGCTTTCACATGACTTTAGTGTAAGCTTTTCATGAGTTTTACATACAGGATGACAGAATGAAATATATCGTTTCATTAGGGCAATGAAAAAGGAAAACAATCAAAAAAATACTTCAAAATGCAGCAAGTATTTTGTTGGCTATTTCTATGAAGATGACAGCTTCATGATTTCCTGTGAACCATGAACCTCCAGTCTTTTTCCTACTCTTCCTCTACTCATCCTATATTTAAATTGACATTTTAATCCCATTGTAAAACCTCCTCCCAAGAGGAGCACCTGAAGCTTTGGGTTTCACCCAACAGAGACCCGTTATTGCCTCTGCCTTAAAACTTCTTCACTCCTACAGTTTTAGAGCAACCGGGAGATTGGAAGAAAAGGCAAAACCGCTGCAGCTTCCTTTGGGAAACAAATTTCAACTTGTGGATTTGGTCGGATGGGAGGAGACGGGCAGGAGGAGAGCACAGGCGGCACGGCATACGCTTCTCCATGAGGACATAACCGCAGAGAAAGAGAAAAGGTTTAACAGTAGATACTACCTGCCACTATTCTTTCACAAGTAATTTCTAAGTAGACACCAAGACTTAAAGAAAAGTCTCAGAAAGAGGATGCAATGCCATTTAAATTCGGTTTTAATTACGATATTTCATATAGCAATACAACTTTCTAATGAGACCGACGCTTTTCAAAGGAGGCAGCAGAGGTGGTCAGAAAAAAAGCAACCAAAACCCACCCCCCAAAAGAAAAAAAAAATTGACTGCATTATTTCAGGGAGGTGAGAATCGATCTGAGCTTCACGAAAGAAACGGTCAGAATATTTCTTTGATGCTTTTTCCCAAAGTCTTTAGGAAGCAGTACAATCCCAATTTTCACTTTTCTCTCATTTCATCCCTCCTTATATCCCCCTCTTGTTAAAAAACCACTCTTAATCAGCCTCCCCATGATGCACAGGACCCACATGCTCAGCAGGTAGGTGTGGACGGAGTCACAGAGTCTGCCTTAAGGTACCGCATTTTGTTCCCCAAGGGAAATGAGAAATTCAAGGGAAAACAGAAAAGATACAAAACAAAAGTCATGACGTTAAAGCTAAGCAGATTCTGAAGAATAAAATACCGTGAGATGGTCTTCAATCTCAATTATCAGGGCTAAGAGCCCCTAATAAGCAGCCCTGCTTCAAGTTTATGCATACCCCGAGAGCCAAACCTATCCCCGAAGCACAGACACGGCCCCGAAGGGGGCAGGGGACGGAAAAGGAGTACAAGAGCTGTGGCAGGAGCGATGCTTGCCGTGGGAGAAGGCTTCAGCTTTCCCGCTAAATAAATATTTATAATTTCCACCTTAGTTGAAATGATAGCCGGGTTAAAACAAACAAAAACAAGGCGGGGAGCAGAGGACAAAATTCATCCCGCAGCCGCGTCCGTGGGATTCGAGTGCGTATTTTCAGGAAGAAATGAGGCCAGCAGGAGGGTCAGAGGCGTTACCTGGACCAGCGCTGGGGACAAGCCAAGTGTCCTAAGGGCCAGGCTAGAGTGAGACCAGAGCTGCTCCTGCTGCAAAGCAAAGCACGTACCTAGAGCAAAGACCTGGAGCTGTCTGACCCCCTGTGAGTAAAAAGAAACCTATTTCAGATACGCTCCCCGTCTCTGATGCTTACTAGGGGGAAAAACGAGCACCAAATAAAAACAACAACAAAAATGAGCTCTAATTGCAAAGCGGTTTCAAATTCAGCAGTTGCAGCCAGAAGCCAGGCTTCACTCCCAGGGGAAAAAAAAACAACAAAGATTTAAAAGTCTTGGGAGAACAAAGTGGATGGGAAGCTAGACACATGAGTCAAAGAGACAGAAAAACAGACACCACCATCTTTCCCTTCATGCCTGCCCAACATTCAGCAAGGGAGACACGTTCCATTAAAATTTCAAGCAATCGAAAACCTCTCCCCCCCTCCCCAACCCTCCCCGTAAATTACTCATAAAATTAAAGAACCATGTAAGAGCGGCGTAAAGTTACCCCAGGGTGCATTTTACGGAGCCATTACGGAAGGATACACACAAATGAGGGGGATATTAATGACTCCGCACAACACATTTTTCAGCGCTGCTTCCCCCTTTCATCCAACGACGAGAAAAATTCCCTGCCGAAGCAATCCACCGGAGGTGCTCCCTATTTTTTTTTTTATTTTTTTTTTGCCTGCCCTGACCCTTTCACATGCTAATAAACATCTCCCGCGTCTCGCGGCGGTGATGCTGTCCAAAACTCAAGCGGCCATTCATTACCGGCCATTCGTTATTCGGGGCTCTGTTGTGTACACACGAAATTTGGCAGGGTGAGGACGCCGCCTCGGACAGAGACGAATTTTTCGTTTACGATAACAAATGTAGTGTCGTTGGGAGCTGATGGATGGGGAGCAGCAGCCTCTTGTCCTCCGTTCATCACCGTGACAGCCAGCGTGGGCTGGAGCAGAGGAGGCTCCCAATGGAGCCCAAGGGCTCCCTCATTAAATGGGACTAGCTGCAGGTCTTACAAAAATTATTCATTTTTAGTGCGTCAGCACACAAAGGTCTGAACAAACCAACTGCTCTTGACTACCACAAAACGACTGAGCGTCATTTACAGCGACAATATTATCAGCACCGTGACAAATCGATACCCAAAACCAGCTGACATGGCGCTAGCACCCTCTGAAACACTCAGCACCCAACAGCAGCAGGGTCCGGCCCTATCTGGGGACCCCGAGAGGTGACAACGTGTCACCACCTCTGCATCGGCGTCGAAAACGGATGGGTCTGATGCAAGACTTCAGAAAAATTCAATTACTCCAGCACATGCAAACTTAATTTGTGCAGGTCAACATACATGGAACCGATTACTGCCTGATAAAATTGTCATCTGCGTGCACTTTAAAGACAACGCTGCCTTCCCTCGCTTTTCACGTCAAATTTCATTGCATTCATGTTAATGATCTTTTAATTTGCTATGCAGTTTTGACATTTCGATGACAAACGTACGCTACAAGAGACTGCAATTGGAATTTTGTTCATGTCCTTTCAACGTCTCCTGTGCAACTAATACCTTCAAGGGATATTGTCTCCGCTGCAAAACTTGGAGGGAGAAGAAGAAAAACAACTTGAGTAGCTTCTGGTGCAATTGCTTTAATGCAGTATCGATGGCAGGTCTTGCTGCTATTTGTCTTCGCGACAAAAAACTTAGGTGCAGCCAGTCAGGGATAAAAAAAAAAAAAAAATCATCTTCCCCACCATAATCACAAAAAAAAAATGACAATCTCTCCTGACAAAGGGACTGATTTCTGAGGTTGGATGCACCAGCCTCCGATGGGAATTAAAAGTAATTAGTGTCAGCTTCTCTGGAAATCTAGATGCCGAGTGAAATAACTAGGAAAGACATTTATGAACTCTAAGAGCTTACGAACTCTAACCTAAGTGTTCGTCTCCCCTTAGTAATATTCATGTGTGCTGTATAATAACCTTACGCTGATCAGGTCGGCTCTGTAGCTACTCAAGCCTGTCCACGCATCTGTCTGAGCCCAACACGTGGATGTCCACCTGCTCTGAGTCAGCTACGAGTTTAAATATCAGTTTAAACAAAGTACTGGTTGTCCATGTAAAAACAGGGCTATCCAGTCTAAACGCTGATTTGGGTACCGATGGTCTCTCAGTGATGAAAATGCCCCGAAATGCCCCGCCTTTTTGCTGCTTTTTGCTCCTTCTCTTGGACCACACAGAAAATGATGAAGTCCCTGAAACTCGCCCTAGCCCATGTTGAGAGACACCCGAGCACCCTGAGGATTTCATGCGCTCACATCCACCTTCCCCTCATTTATCATCACTGAAATACTGGTTTCCAACCCAGCTGCCAGGCAATTTCTTTCCTGTAACTGTGCTTACCTCTTTCTAATGAAAACAGGAACCTGCTGAGATACCATCTCCCATTGTGAACCTAAAACCTAGCATTCCCCAGAGCCTGCAGTTATCACTCCCAAATAACCCTAGGACAACTGATGATTTTAGTCCCTCTTACCTTTGGCTTCAAGATGGGCGGGAGGATCTCAAGAGGACTACAAATGCATCGAGCCCAGTTTCTGGCCACAAAACCAGGCTGGTTTGGGACCAGACACCTTCCCCCAGATGGAGGGGGAGAGACGAGGAGCACTCAATGCTGCTCCGCTCAGATAAATGGCCTCCTGACTGAGGGTTTCCGTGAAAGAAGAAGGGGAGGAAAAGGTTGAATCTTTGGCCAAGCGGCCGCTCTATGCAGAGGACAGGGAGCTGGGGGCTCACCTCCAGGGGCAACCATGGGGATCAGAGATCTGCTCCCACAGGAGGTTGCGGACACACAGGTGGGCCTCTGCAAGTAGGTGTAAGAAAACCTCCCCACCTCACAAAGATGCAGTATAAGAAAACCTCCCTACCTCGGAAAGATGCAGTTATTAATTGCCCTTCATAAAGCTGCCTGGGTAGAAGTTGAGATGTCAGCGCACGCTAAATTGATTTCCCTGGAACCGAGATGATAAGGCTGCAGCGATGCCTCCGCGTTTCTTTGGGGCACTCCAACATGCCTCCCTATTCATCTTCTCTTCCAGCAGCTAACACACACATCACGGAGATGCAGATTTATTAGGAAGCGGGTTTTAATTCCTAAGGGATGTGAAAAGCCGTGAGCTAGTCCCGCAGCGGGGAACCCCTTTCAAACCTCCAATGGACAATTTCAATCCCCAGTGCAAGAATAGATGCCTTTCTTTATTCTCTACTTCCAAGCTGCTTTAACAGCATCTTGAGGAGGCAAAATAATAACTCACAAAGTCTCCACATGTGGTAAGAAAAGATTAGACATGGCTTAAGCAGGCAGGGATTTAAATCCGGACTGATAATACTGTAGTGAAATTATATACCATAAAGGCAAGGAAAAAGGGGTTGCAGTTTACAACAAAAAAAAAAAAAAAGGAAAAAGGAAAAAAAAAGGTTTAATCTGGGGACAAAAACCTTCATATAAATCCAGCACATATATTGTGGATGATTATTTCAAAAAGCTGGGACTTGTTCTGTTGATCTTTTAAACTGATTACCGAGCAAATGTATGCACTTTTAGAAACAGGCACTGACAGACATGAATTTCAGATGTCCTTTTTCATCAGCTTTTTTCTTCTTTAACAATGCCAGATTGCATAATACTTCGGATATTTTCAAATAATGTGGAAATTCAATTTCGGGGCAGCCATGTAATTTATTGTACAATAGTTACAGCGTGTTCTAAAAGACAGCCACACCGAGGCTGACTGCCTCCCAGGACCAGAGAGAGTTGTTTCAAAAATGATAAGATAATTTGGTCACCGGTAAAAAGCGAACAGAAAAATGGAAAGCAATATTTCCTCCACGCTCTAACTTGACACTTTAGAGGAATCTTGAAGTTATTAAATAGGAAGGATATTCCAAACGTCTATGCTCGGCATTAAACGGAGCAGGTAACTCCAGGCTGTGGCAGCATCAGTCAGTAACAGCAGGGGGAAGCGGTGCCTGCTTTTCACCTGGGCTTTGCAAAGAGCAAGTTTTCCCCACTGAAATCTTATTTTCCTTCTGTAAATATACGTATGCGTAACACAAACATTTACAGGAACGTGGGTACGTGCATTTGTACGTGTTTTAACGGAGACAAATTGCTAATAGCTAAATGATACCGACGGTTAGTTGCTTAAAATTTGCTTATTACTTTCTAAAGACTCAGGTTCCTAAGCTGACTTTCAAGCATTATTGACCCAAAAAGGGCTGAAATACAACTCTGGTTATGTTTGCACACAGCAGCTGCATAATTGGAAAGAAATGCAAGAAACAGCAGAGCAATCTCAGAGCAGGAATTGAAGTGGTATCAAAAACGCAAGGGAATTGAGAAAAAAACAAGTCCAAGAATCTCAGGTGGTATTTCACCACCATCACTAGTCTTGGGGTTTGGGGAAATGATGCCAGGGAGCACTTGGCTAGAACTTCCATCTCGTGATAAACAAACCTGTAGACACAAAGCCACCGAATAACACAAGCTGAAAGTTCCCTCTGCCAGCCTGTTCGCGGCTGTTTTTCAAACAAACATTGCCTTTCAGTTAAATTTTGGTACACGGCAATACGTGGTGATACAAAAGAGTTTCCAGGCTTCTGCCAAGCGTTTGCTTTTCCACCACGTCCCAGAAGGAGAAGGTGTTGTGGCAGGGGCTGAGCCTCCCACCTTCGCCCCTTTGGTTCACCAAAGCAGACCAGTGCCTGCCCTTAGGAGTCCAGCACCCGCCTCTGTTGGAATGGGAGCTGCTCTGGTCCCCAGATGCTAAGAACTGGCTACCAACGCCACTTTTACGAACAACTCCTCTGATCAATGAATTTTGCTGTGGGAGGGTTAAAGTCATGTTGTTTTCTCTGCAGTAGCCCTTCTTGGACCTTCCAGGAGGGAAAAACTATAGTAGGATAAACTGAATAAATTCATCTTCTTTCTGGAGACCAGAGTCCAGGAAATATTTACAGATGAGACATACAGAAAGAGAATGTGAAAAGGCTGTACTGAAAGCTTCCAAGTATTCCAAAAGTTAATAAAACATACTTACAGGTGAACGTTAACTAATGGAAAATACTTGGTTTTAAATTCAAAGCCTACGTTTCAGCATCATTTATGCTGTGACACGATAGAAGATGGGACGTGAGCATCAGAGCTGTGACTCAGAAGTGTGACGGAAGATGGGACGTGTGACATCGAGGCAGAATTGTGGCCCCGACCCCGACCCAACTCACACTCGGGCTGCGTGGCCACCTTGACGGGCTGCGAGCTCTCGCCGGGTCCCCACTCGTTGAAGGCCACCACGCGGAAGGTGTAGGTCTCCTCCGGTCGCAGGTTGCCCACGGTGAGCTGGAGAGTCCCGGACTGCGACGTGTTGACCGCCCGTTCCCTGCAACGACAACAAAAACAACTTTAAAATGCATTTCGGATACTTCTTTCTGCAGCCGGTAGCGTGCAAGGTGTGATTACTTATCAAATTTCGGTTCAGAGCTCGTTTGTCTGTAAGGTTTCTTTTGATTTCTGCTTTCAAAAACCTAATTCAAGTAATGGTGCCTACTGGGAATGTGGCAAGCGCTACAAAAGACTTGTATTTTAGCACTTCAGAAGTAATATAACGCTGGTTCTTTGCCTTTTTTAATAAAACATAAAAATAATATTGATGGAAAAACAATCTGCAAAGAGAAGCGGGTAAAAATGCTTCTGTGGCTCATTTCCTACAGACGCTGTGCCTCGCTCTTCTCCTTTACCAGAAGCCCTGTGAAAAGCTAACAACAAAATTTGGAGCTTTCATGCTACAAAAAAAAATTATTTAAGAGTGAATCAACTAATTGTCCAACTTTTTGTAGCACTGCCGGGGCTCTGTGTGCTCTGGTAGGGATGGCGAGCTCTTTATTCTTTGGCGAACATCTCCTAAACCGAAATCTCTCACCCAAGCAAAGCTCGTCAAATTGCATTCCCTTGCCTCTCCTCTCCTATTTCTGTTTTCAAGCTGTAGAAGTAGGAAGCCAGTTGCACGGAAAATGCCTCCAACGAATTCAAGACGAAGAGACCAACTCTGAAAGCAGGGGTGCTGTGTTGGGGTCGGACACCTGGTACAAAATCCTCCTAAATCCCCTGAGATGCATGAAGCCACGGCACTAAGAGAGAAACCAAGATATGCAGTGACTTCCCACCTGCACGGTGATGGGGCTGTCATCAGATGTATCTCACCGTACACATCTTTTCTTTGTTAACAGCAAAAAAAGCAACAAGACCGGAGTAGAGTAGCGAGAGAAGGAAAAGGAGATGAAGTGATAAATAAACCTGCAGTCGGGTGGCTGTTTGAATACTCCTCTGTGACAGTGGCACCCGTGGTGATACGTATATGAAATTCTGGAGAAGTGTATGGTTTGTAGCATTGTTTTGGTAAGTCTTTTGCATTACCTTAGTAAGAAATTAAAAACAGGGGCACCTATACAGTGCAATCGGCACTCACACTTCTAAGACCTCCGTAGGGACTGAAAAAATAATCAAGCAAACACCCCAGGGCTGAGACCAAGATGTTAGGGCAGTGCAGGAATTCCCTAAAAAGCACCAAACATCCTCGAGCCAGGCACCTTTACACTTGGGGTTCTCTTTTTCAAGCCCGTCTCAGCCATAAATTACGGGCTAAAAATAAAAGCCCTTGACTAAAGTCATTCGCTTACTTGTAAAACGGAGGCTTCGACACGTAATTTCCAGTGACTGAGGATCATGTTACATTACAGTATCAGCATGTAAAAAAAGATAATTACAGTCCCCATATATCTCCTAGGTGTGTAACAAATGCTTTTATAATGTTTCAAACACCTAATTAGTTACTCCGAGTAAGACAAGTCATGTTAATGCTCCTTGCTGTGAAATGAATACTATTAATTTTAAAACGGGTGGACTTCCACTACCTTGAGCTCTTTTTTCAACCCCTACTATCGTTTTCCCATGAAATAACACGAAAGTCCTTGATTACAACAAGCAAACCTCCAAACTAATGTAAACAGTTCATCTGGGAATGATATTTTAGAACTTAAGCTGAATTCTAAAGATAGGCTCTAATCAAATAGAAGTTTTTGCATTCAATTAAGCGGTCCCTCGACTCATTTCTTCGCTCTGCACCGTGCAGGCAGCTAGTTGGGGAGCTCTGTTGGCTGCTCGTGACCATCCGTGCATTCATTAATGTGGTGTTGAAAACAAATTGTAGTGAACGTTCAACTGAAAACAAAGCAGCTCCCAATCTTGCAAGAGCCCTTCATCGAAGGAGTTTGTGTTAGGGTGGAATACCGCTGATTTCCAGGAGCATTCTCCTCCTTGTTTTCTTTTAAGACCAGGGCATCCCGTTTCATTTATTTTATTTATTCACTGATGTTTGCAAACATTCAGTTAAAGAAGGATGGCTACAAATCAGGGCCCATTATTTAAACCAATTCGCCATTTCCAAGGTTGCAAGAAAAAACTGAACACTATTTTGGGGCTTTGTGTCTCCTCTAAAATGTCAAACAGGAATATATTATTGTAAAAATATTTCTCATTGCTTATAAATAAATTTTTAATTTAAAACTTTAATTTTTAATTTCAAATATAGCACGTAAATTCTCACTGAGGAGGCAGAATTCATTCAATACTCCGGACAGGTAATTAAATATGGTTTGAGATTACACGTAAGGGGTTATTTTATGTTCTATAGCTACAAGATCAAAAATAAACAATGCCTCTTTCTTCATGATGACTAACACACACAAATATCAAATGCCCGTGTGAATCAATGCTCACTTGGTACAAAAGCATAGCGACAAAGACGGATGAGAAGAGCAAACAAACAAACAACCAGGCTGAGAGTGAATCCGAACAACAAAAAGAGACCAAAATTCAAAATGAAATATTGGATCTGGCCCATTTTGCAGATGTTCTCAACAAAAAAGTTGCAACTCCAAATTCGTTTGCAATTAACCGGCGGCCACATCCAGATGCAAACGCTGTTGGTTTTGAGGACGTTTATAGACGAATATATTTAATATATAATTATATCTATAAATCCAGTGCTTCCCACCTGAAGACCACCTCTAGCAACAAAAAAGTAATTTAAAGTTCAGTGTGGATGGACGAGATGCCGGCAATGTGGGCACCACCACTCCCAAGAGCTCACCATCTGGGCAGCGAAATGGGAAACACGGCAAGAAGGCAAAGATTTACCTCTTCCATTGCAGAACTTGACAAGCATTTTTAATCTTTCAATTGACCTTATTACTTGGGTATGAAAGAGTTTGTTTTCGGGGAGCTTATAATGTCAAGGGAAAGGTAAAAGAGCTCTTTTCTCTCCTGAAACTGCTCTCCATCAAGGCAGGATGGATTTTTATATTACATCTATGTGTGTACCCTGCAGAGCGGTATCCATTGAAATTCATGCATTATATTCTAATGCCATATTTAAACAGAAAAGACGAACAATAAAATGTGTGCTTCAGTTATGTATCTGCTAACAGATCCTATACATGCCAAAACTATTTGTTCATTTTTTGTCAGTAGCCTGCTATTATCAGCAAGCGGTACGGAGTATATCACTTTTTAATCTGAACTTTTTCTCAACCCAGCAACTTTCCTGAGAGCAGAGGTATTGGTTGGCTGTTTATTTCCTAATAGATTTCAGGTTTGTTTTATCCTTTCCTGAGAACCCTGCCTTTTACCTTTAAGTGCTCTTTCCAGTCATCCTTATCTGCAAGAAAAAACATTTGATCCCCCGCCGGATGCCTAGCAGAGCACGAAGATTAAAGAGCATCCCGTCAGAAGGACCCTGGTGATTACAGCACGGCAGTAAGCACAATCGCTTCCAAAAGTGGCTTCTTTCAAAGGGCTGAGCCAAAGAGCCCTTACGGTGGAGTTCAAAACACGGGGGACAACTTCTCTGGATTGTCCCCAAAGCCGCCGTGTGTGCTGGTGCTGCCTCCTGCCACGCAAATCGTCCCCCTCTCGAGCACGGGGTGAGCTCCTTACTCCAGACTTACAGTAATTTCTCTGACAATTCCTCTGCATCCTTGAGGTTAATGTCAAATCCATTTTTATTTGATTTTTTTTTAAAAAAAAGAATAATAGCTCTTTTGTAAAAATAACTTGTAAACAATGAAGCCAAACAGCTCAAAAATTCCATGGAAGCTTTAAAACAAAAACATTAATTTCATCCTGCTATTAGCCTAAAAATTTGCAAGACCACACATGCTGCTCGCTACATGGAACTGGAGATGTGCACTTGAGCTGCAGGTGCCATTTTAAGTCCCTTGCTAGGGGAGCATAAGGGAATTTTATTTTCCCCTCGTTTGCTTCTTTATTTTAACACAGGGCCTGCAGTCTTCTGCAGGAGACTCTTTAACAAGGTGTGTATCTTGTTGGGAATGGGCCTAACGCCTCTCGCTGGTATTCAGTGCTTCGAGCAGCACCACAAATTCTGGAAGAAAATTACTTTTAATGCAAGGGAAACCAGGGGTGAGCTCCTTTTACATCTTTGGGAATTCCAAACACACCAACAAATCCCAAAAGGTTTTTAAAAAAGTAAAGAAATGGGAATCCCCTTGTACAGCACACGTCCTATCCCACTGCGACCAGCGCTGATGGGTACAGACAAATATTAGGACCCAATTGTACAAAATATTTGATTCTGCCACGTGAATCCTTGTTTGGTACCCAAACTGGGAGGGACACGGGAGCAGCTGAGCATCCTCAGCTTTACACACACAAGCACCACTTGCCAGCCAGCAGTGAAATAAAGGACGGGATACTTGAAGCGAGTTCTTCGTAACGATTGCACGGGAAGGGAAAAGCACGAGGTTCTTCCCAGGCATCAAATAATTTTTGTATGGAAAATAAAACCAAGGTAACTACACAGTACCTGTTCGAGTGTGAAATGAGCATATATCGTGAGGAATCAGGAAAAGACCAAATAACCTACAGTGCTGTTATAACAAAATAATCTACAGTGCCGTTATAGCAAAATAACCTAGTGCTGTTATAACAAAGGAGCTATCTGCTGGGCAGCAATCAGCCGTGTGGCCGGAACAGCCCAGGCTGGCCCGCTGCATTCGCAATCACGTTAAAATCTTCTTCGCCCTCTCCCCGACTGTTTTCAAGACCTCGCACCGTTTGCAGCGCTCTAAAAGCATCCTCCTCTCGAGTTGATTAGGGCTCAACAAATTCGCCTAAGCTGGGGATGCAAACAACACTTGAGCCCGTGGCTTCGGGGGAAGATGAAAGGCAAAACATGGAGCTAACAATACTTTTCGTTAGATGGCCGAGTAATAGCTGGAGGGGTAGGATCCACGGACATCACTGTCATCCAAAGCCAGTCCCTCGTACCAAGACGACAAGTCTTGTTATATAAACGTTGATGTGTCGTCTACAAAAATAGACCGCAACAAAAGGCATTGCTGGCCTCAAAACATCGGGTTCCTTTTGTTTTGTTTCCGCACACAGACAGAGGGAAGAACACAAGGTGAAGAATCTTTTGCAAGAGGATGGTAAAGAGCTCAGGGGCTGTCCCCAGCGAGGGACAGTTCCCTGGGATGCAAGAGGACACCTACCTGTTGATGCCTTCCCTGGAGAAGAAGACCGTGTACGCCTGGATGCTGCCTCGGGCTTCTGCGGGCGGGCGCCAGCTGAGACGGACAAATCGGCTGGAGACCAAGACAGGGACCACATCTCGGGGGGCAGAGGGGAGGACACTGGAGCTTGGGACAGCTGGAGGGGAAGGAGAGGACACAGTCAGAGAGGCCGGTGGCACAGAGGTGGCGGGGCCGGCGGGAGGTGCCGTGCTGGGCACGGCTGAGGTGTCACGAAACAAAGGGCCAAGGTGGCACGGAATAAGAGTGAATAAATGAGAGGGGATGAAAGAAAGAGAAAAAAAAAAGAAACTAACAGTAAAATCACGCCTTAACACACCATCCTCAACCAAACAGCAACATGGAAAACTCAAGCAAGCTACTCCCTCGGGACACTTGAAAATTATTTCTTGTACGTGTGATCACAGAGTCTGATATATTCATTGGTTCGCTCCTATTTCAGTGCTCTTGTCTTGTACGCCCCAAGCAGCATAAGTATTTAACCTCATAAACAAGCAATAACTGACCACTCAAAGCCTCAAGCCTACAAACCTTTGGTCTGGGAAAAGCAGAAACTAAAGTAGGGTGTTTTAGCACAGGATTTGTTGGATAATCGCATCAAAGTGGGATAAAACAAGAAAGAAAGGCACAGTGAAACTTACTAATAACACCATTTTACATAGAAAAGTGTTCTGTCTATAAGCAAAATCCAGAAATGAATAAACTGCAGGTTCAAGCAGGAGAATTCATTTTAGCAAAATACCTCTTAATAGTATTTAAGGGTTTGGTTGTTGCCCACCAAGCAAACTCATATGAAAGCCGGCCAGCCAAGTTTTCATCATCGGTATCAAACCAAAAGCATTTTTTTTTTCCATTATTACAAGCCTATTTTGGACCAACACCCATGCACATACTGTAAACTGTATTAGTAGCATTAATCTACTGTGAGATCATTAACGGTGGTTTATTACCTAAACAGCTTATGAAGAATAGCTTTCTGTGAAAAGCACGATGCTCACTAAATACTGGCACAGCGTTTCCTTATATTGTCCCTAAATTGTTTTTTTTAAAGCAATTAATACCGTTATTATTAATAACAAATATTATTACCCCTTACTTATTGAGATCAATCCAAAACTGGAGGGAATTAAGAAATTTCCCAGTGGCATTTCCAGAGTAATGATGTGTTGAAAGGAAGTATTAAGCCCTAGCCTCAGCTCTTTTGGCTGCGAAGTTGCGATCCATTATTTGCACTGAGATTGTGTTTAGTTGTCCTTAGTCATGGGCCACTGCTCTAAATAATGTGCAAACACAGGACTAAAGTATAATCTGTGTACATTTATAGGAGAAAGACACAACTACTTCGCTGCACGGTCAGAGCGAGGAGATTTGGGCTTCTGGTCTGTTCTGTATGTTGACTCGTGTATTGTAAGCGCATTGTCTTCTAATGAGCTGTGTTGGGTAAACATCTCTAGAGAAGTATCAAGGGCAAGATCTGGGGAAAAAAAGGACACAGAGAAACCTGCAAGGCTTTTTCAGTGGAGTTCTTGTACTTAAATTCAGAAAACTGCCCTGTTATTAACAATGTTGGCATCTGAGAACCTGTAGAAACCCTCAAGTTCCCCGACAAAACACCCCAGTATGCAACTCCTCCATCGAGGAACCATCCTCTTGGCAAAGCACAGCAGTCCTTCATCAAAGTCTCTTCCATCAAAGGTGGTTTAGCGTTCAGAAACTTGAGCTACAATCGGCCCCAAGTCTCGACGTTTAGGTGACTCTACACATGATGGGTGTCTAGGTTCCCCCAAAGAAAATGGGGAGAGCTAACGGAGACGATGGAGCCTAAAAAGCTACTAAAACCATGAAAAGACATCTACCTTTAAGCCTGCTGAATAAATATCTTAAATCTGGAGGTGAATCCATACCCACCACGACCTCATGCGCATGGATGCTGTGGTGGCTGACCTGCTAGGTGCCCGTTTGTTTAAATAACGGGAAGAAATGAAGGGAAAAGCAGCAAGATTGGGACTGTAGTTTAGCCCACCAAGCACTTATTTTACTTTGGCTTTCAGTAAACTCTGTAGAGCTATCACTGACAAAAGCAATTTCCCTTTTATCGTTGCTAGCAGTGAATAGTAAACATATATTGTACAATATAGAAAGACATATAACCTGAAATTATCTCAGCAAGTAATATCTGAAGTCCTTCGCTCTTTCATGTGACTACACAAGATCAATCCACCACTGCTTAAACCATCTACATCCGAGTTTGACAGGGGCTGATTTTAGCCCGATGTGGTTTGAATTAACTCCTTACGAGGTACATCTCTCCCTGCTCTCATGGCGGCGTGAATAATCACCTACCTCTGTACAAAGCAGGCATAAAATCACACTGCTCCCATTCATTTTCCACAGGTGCAAATGACTAAAGAACCTACAGAGAAGGCCTGAATGTATCCCAATAGGGTCCGATTTCCGTGTTTCCTTCAGGAAGCCACATGAAACATCTCAAATTATGAGCCAAATCTCCCACTATTTTTAATCCAGAATCAGCTGAGAGTTCTGTGACCTTATTACTTTGCCAGTAGGACGCACGCTTGCACTGGGTCCTACTGGTAGCGTTTTGAAAAAGCAAACATTTTTAGAGAACGTAGAAATATGCCTGATGGAGGCTCTTGCTTACAGCCTTTAGTGTTGGAATACAGATCAGTTATAAAACACGTTTTCACAGTTGCTGGTTTTAAATAGACACGGGCACGTCTGCATACAGGTAGGGAGAAGTCCTGGCAGCAGCATCTTTCTCCCCTTAAAACTGAGTCTTTAGAGACCAGCAAAAGCTTTTGGGGGATACACAAAAAGAGATGATGAACAAATGACAAAAAGCTTTGAAATTATATCCCACAATGGATTTGGAATCAAAAAAAAATACAACATCATTATTGCTAAGCAAAGGTGGGAATAGGTGATATGAGTTTATTCACGGGCTTCTCCTGGTAAGAGACATAGGTGCAAATCCTCTAAATCCAAGGAAAAAAAAAAAAGTAATTAATGATTTCACTGAAGTGCTCCTGGGACCTTTATATAGTGCTACATCCCAGACCTCAATCTAGTTTTTATACCTCTGTACCAAAAAGACTTGTTTGCTTCTCCTTCACAAAACTACCAAATTGACAGAAAAAGAGAAAAAAATTGTACGTTTAAGAAGAAAAATAAGTTGAAAAGTGGCTGTGTGTTCAGAAACTGTTGCTCTTGTTTTTCGATTAGGGATTTTAACTTTGATCTAAAAGTTATCCTGGTAATCTGCACCGAGGACCAAGTCCTGAACCAATTCAGATGAGTTTGACTTTTCTGCTCTTAAAGCAATTAAAATTTGCGTGTTTTTAATTACTCATGTCGAATTCACATACAAAACTGGAGCCTGTTATACATATACCATAATGCCACACCCTTGCATTAACAAATATAATCATTTTTCAGGTCATAAATTAATACAGAGAGAGATTAGTAACCTGAGCTATATATAGGATCTGCCTATACCTCACAGCAAGTGGTTAATTTTCATGACGTTATCCATTTAGCAATTTTTTTTTAATTGCAATCTTAGCTAAGCCAAGACTATTCAAGCAGTCATTTGCCACTGTTTCAACGCTTGCGGTATGCTAAAATAAGACCGCGTACTATAGGCTATCTATACTTTCAAAATGCTGTCAATTAGAGCTTGTTGGTAAGATTTGAAACTCGGTATTTTTCGGGAAAAGTGAGAAACCTACCGCGCTTATAACCTTCAACTTCCTGCTGCAAAGCACACTTTCCTTAAATAGGCCACATACCCTGGTGCCAAAATATGACATTTCAAGACATCAAATGTAAGTTTTCAGCCAAAGACACTACATCAAAGTATCTGTCATGCTTTCTAGCAGCTATTTCGATTCATTGATTTGGTGTTTTCAATACAGATATGAAGGGTTTACATATATATATATTTCCTTTTAAAAGACAACATTTTGCTGAATGTATTTAAGCGTATACAGAACATTCAGGTTTTACATTAAGCACTCCATTTCAAGACAACAAGATGTTTTATTCATGCGAAAATATAAACTTCTGGACTATTTCAAGTCTCCTCCCCACATCCCCAGTAACTTCCTTGCGTTTAGCACTTTGAATCGGTTATTCACACAGCATGAATTGCAAGTGTAAGATCAGAAAACTCTTGTCATCCTCAGCATTAAACGGAAAAGTTATTTACGGGGAATTTTAATGCCACAAATAACACCAAACCTGTCCTTATGGTCTGGTGTTGCTCAGTACAGCCTGGTCAATCTAATCTTTTGTGACATTCCTGCATTGAGGGAATTCACTTTTTTTTTTATATTTTATTTTTTCAGAACCTCTCTGACCCATCTTTCACGGTTTGCTCTACGGAAGGTGTAAGATATAACTGAGAAAAACCTCCCTGCAGGAATATCTGTAACCAGAGAGATGCTGCGGATGTAACAGCTAGGAACAGAAAAAGTGAGGCGTTCTTCCACCGAAATTGGCTTACATAAGAAGATCTGTAATAGATATCAATTTGGGGAGATTCATCATTTTTTAGAACACAGACACTTTGGAAAGAATTGTTCCCATTTCGTTTTACAGAATATGTCCGTTTATTTTAATGGGGCCGTGCCATTGTATCGCGTCACTGCAGGCAGCTGGGGAAGTTTAGGGGCTGACAACAATTTCTGGACCAAGCCTCTGAGGCGGCTCCTGACCCACGGCTGGGATTAAAACCCATTCTTAATTTCTCTTCTTCTTCTTCAAAAAAATCAATATTCATTTACACCAAGGAAAAATAGAACAACTCCAAACAAAATCAGCAATCGCGGCTGCAGAGCAAGAGTTGCCTAATTTTTCTTTGCACCAGCTATCAGACAAATAAGGATTTGTATTAAATTGGTAACACATCACTAAGTGTTTTTAATTAAACAGGCTACACCAAGATCTGAAGATGAGAGGAGATGGAGTTTTGCACAGCGCCATTTTATCCCAGGAAGATTTATCTGGATGAACTCAACGTCAACGCAACCTACGGTGGGTTAGGACAGCAACCAGGATCTGAGAGGGGAAGGCAAGGAAAAAATTCCGCATTTCACGTGGACGGTGCTCTCATCTTCCACGTCACATCTAAAGCCCAGTGCTAACCTGCATCGGGCAGATGTTCCCTGGGACCCGGATCCAGGAGCTCTCATCGGCCCAGATTAAGCAACTAAATCACGGACCGGCGAAGCAGAGAAACATGAACTGCGATGAGTCCCCGTGTTTTGGTCTGACCATCAAGTAATTAAATTTTGATCTTGCTTCTAACAGCCGTGAGAAAAGCAGGCGTTGAATCGGATGACCTTTAGGGAGATATGGAATAGGTATAATTTGCTGTCTCAAATATCTATCATATCGGACAAGTTACTGGTAGCTCATTACTTACGGCCAAACAAAATGCTCTTTTCCGCACAAGCAACTCCTATTACCTTTCTTGGGGATCATTTACAAAATTTGGCCTTTCCAGTTTTCATTCAGCCGATTAACCATGCAAACACGGTTTCAAAGCATCGCATTCAGAAGCATTTCTTCAGGCTCCGTGCATAAATCTATCCTCCAAACGCAGGCAGAGCTCGCATTTGCCCAGCTCGTATGTGACCGCGCGCATCTCCGATGGATTTGTTCACACGCCTTGGGTTTCACCCATGACACCGAGCACATGCCGGAGCGTCAGGGTACATCAGCATATGCTTAAAAATTTTCAGCCCATCTGCAGTGATACTAATTCCCCAACTAAAAGATCTGTCCTCGCTGCCATACGTACTTCCTCCCTTCTGGCTTCTCGCGCAGCTATTCATTATCGCTCGGTGCCATAACGATGTTCTTCGAAACGAGTCATGCGGTGCTAATTTTTATTATGCCTCTTTTATGACATTACGAACCTCGCTATAAATCACCGAGGTTCATGTGTGTCAACAGTGCCGGGTGTTGCTGTAAGGGGAGCTCTCTCCTGACTCAGCACCTCCCGGGATCAGCCCAACGGCGCTTTCAGAGCAGCGTGTTGAAAATGGGAAATAGGCTTGGGAGATGTCAAGAGTTGCACCCTATGCGATAATAATCTTGTTGGAAGCCTCTCTGTGCCCCTGACACTCCGTGAGGGCAAGGGGATGGCTGGGGAAGTTAGAGGTGGATGCTACCAACTCCTCTTTGACATACAACCCCCATCATTTAACTGCTCTTTACAAAACTTTGGGGTAAATTCAGCCAACAACAGCACACAGTGCAAGACCGTTGCTCATACATCCTAGACCTACCGTAATTTCATTCACATCAGGTTTGTCAATGCTACAGAAAGGAGCTTTTAACAAGATGAGGTTGAGTAGGAATGTGCTGAAGATCCTCAGGAGACGGGCACTGCCAGTCCCAAAGCGAGCAGCTCCTGAGCAGGAGGCCCGCCACAAGGAAACGGACCCCCACTGCGATTCTGTTACCGCAGTGCCTGACCACCCTTCGGTAGCACATGCACACCCAGGAGGCACATCCATCAAATATTTACTCCTTCAATTCCGCATTAACGAGCACTAGGGGAAGGTGGGAGGACAGCAAGGCAGCGTTGCCCTTTCACTTCTCCCAGGTAAGAGTCAGCAGACTTCAACTTTTCCTCTTCTTCCCTGGGAGAGAGACCCCTTTCCTTTTACAGACTATAAAATTGCCGTTCACGTGCACAAGAAAAAAAAAAATCAATGGCAAACACGGTCTTAATGGCTGCTTACGTAGTCAACAGATCTTATTAACTAACTGACACCGAGCACGAATATAATAAATATTTTAAAAATCCAGGGGCGGGATCAGCTCTCCCGTTCTATTGCTCTCCCCCTCGGTGCCGCGAGGGCATCACGGCGCGGGTGACATCTGTCATCACCAATTAGTCACTGGGAAAAACGGGGGGGGGGGGGGGCGCTGTTGATTGCAAGCAATTCAATCACCCGCGAACGCTCCCCCAGGAGCCGCTGGTCAGTTCATCTAGGAACGATAGCTGCGGCCCACAGAAAAAGCAGAAATAAAGCAAAGGGTTTTAAGGCAGCCGAGGGACTCGGAAGGCATTTCGTGGTCAAATACCAACGGTGCTAAACAGCAAACATAAACGGAGCCATCATCTACGGTACTCAAAATGCAGCAAGGGACCGGGAGCGTGTTCATTATTTTTGCAAGTGAACTCAGCGCTGCAATAGCTATTTCTAGTAAGGACTGGGCCAGCAGCTCGAAGGTTGGCTATTTTATTTATTTGGGCAAAAGTTTAACTGCCTTTAAAACCGAGCGCTGAAGGGTTTCGAACGATTCACGAATTTAACAGAAAGTTGAATAATACTTTTTGCTGAAGACAAAAAAATGATAAGGGGAAAACTTGGAAAGTCATTTTGAGAAAGAAGCATTTCTTTTAGGAAATGTTCTGGTATAGCTTTCTGATCTTTAATTTTGAAATACCTTGCCATTTTCAAAGGAAGACGGCATAACTTTAATTATAGTTGAGCCAAAATTGCACCCCCTGGTCTTTGTTCCTTAGCGTACCCCAAAACTGTGCGAGCATGGAGCACCTCCTGCTGGACCGTGATGTGCCGCTACATTTGAGGTTCGTGTACTCTGATTTTGGAGACCTTCTAGGGAGGCAGACTACGTACTCACACTTTGAGCTGTCGATCTTCAAGCCCCATCTCTAAATCCCTCCTTTAGCTCAAGTTTCATTCACAGAGACACGTGGCCATCCGAGTCCAACATTATGACCAACGAGACCTTCAAGGTCTTCAGTCAAATTCCATCTAAGTGTGTAAGAAAGAAAAATCTCTGCATTATATTGACCTACCCCACTCCATAAAGCTTTGCTGATGGATGGGCACAAGCCTCCAAGTTTTGATGTCAAATTGCTTGAAGCTTCAGCACACGCCTGGCTGCTCTTCCAGGGATGGAGACTCCTCCCCAAACCTGGCCCAAGCTGACGGCAGGATTTAAACATCTGTTGATGCCTTCAATATTTGGGCCAAACCCTTTGTTTTCAGAGAAAATGGGACCAAACAGGTCCCTCTTCCCGCGGCAAGGAGGTATTTAATAACTGATTTAATAATAATAATTACGAGGAAAGACGAATCCAACATAAGCTAAGAATCCAACATAAAGTAAAGCAACAAACTGCTTCGGCATCGCTTTTTCTCTGTAGCATTTCCCTTAGTTTGGCTAAACGAGGTACTTGCTCCGTATTTTAGTTCTTATGTTTTGGATTCCTAGGAACCTAATTTTTCTCAAATACTACGCAATAAATTAGTCATTTTCTGTAGCTAGGCTTCCACCAGGCACATTAGCCTTTTATAATTTCTAATTTTTATTATCGTTATTCAGCTCTCAATGTTACTCAAAGGTTTAGCAGAAGGCGGCATATGTTTCCTTATTTGCTCGGTGGATTAATTTAACAAAACTAATGACACTAGCATGAATTTGGGGGGCAGCCATGCATAGCTAATGGGGATGCTTTTGAGGCGAGACTTTCTGCACCTTTCCTCCTCGTCTGAGAAGCGAAGAATTATAAGCTAAGTGCATACACGGTCGTGCAGCCGTTCGTATTTTCTGGTAATGAGCACAGGAGGAAAGAGCTTCTTCTCTAAAGGACTTCTCTAAAATTCCTGCAGGTAGTCTGTCCAACTGACCCACCTCCACCAGCAGCAAAACCATGCCATCACGTGGTGGTTGCTGGCAGCTCACAAGCTCCAAAAAATCCAAGTGAGCATCCTGGCTGGTATATGGTGGGAATAGTTTCAAGGCAACAAGCCCATTCCCAGAGCAATTAGCAAACCTGAGGTCATCGGGACCAGCCTGGGATTCCGTGAGCTGCAAAAATTGGCCAACGGTTCTTGCTTTACTGAGCCTCTGCCACCTCTTGGCTAGGCGAAAACTAAGATAACTCACTCATCAGTTCATCTTTGGTCTTCACTGAGACAATATTTGTCTGAAAGGGAGCCAGCTTTGACCTGCACCAAAACCATTTGAATTTCAATCAGATAGCCCAAGGCAGAGATGGAAAAAGATGGAAAAAGAGGAAAAACGGCTGTGTAACAAACCCTTTTTGCCTGGTTTATAGGTATTTCCGTTGCTATCTCTGCAAGATTTTCAGCATAACATGGGGCATCTCTCGTGCACTGCTCTTGCCTTTTCCCATCTGCACGACGAAATAATAATGCCTATTTTTGATTGCTTTTTTATGATGCGGATTATAATGCAGGCAATAAAAAAAAGAAGCTCCCAAATCACTTAGCTCGAGACAGGAGGCGACGAGTAAGTAAATTTGGTAATGTGAAAAGCTCAGATCTCACAGAGATAAAAGTATCAAAAGAGACTGAAGAGGATCTAAGAGATCTTTCTCCATCTGCAATTGCCCGGGTGCCATGGCTACTTTGCTCTTAGTGCTACCTTTTTCCTGACACAGGAATTACATCAACCGGTCGCTTTGAATTTCTGATTCGCCCCATCATTTTATCGCACAGTCTGCGTAAAAGGGGATGAAATAAACCCTACCATCCAGCTCGAAAATAAACAAAGACGAGAGAAACGTCTGGGTCCACGTTTCCTGGAAAGTGGAGAGGGAGATTTTAAATAATCTGGATCAGCCCACACCAGGTCAAAAGAGCTAACGGTGTGCCTCACAACCCCAAAGGTTTGGGGCCACAAAGCATCACCTGCTCTTTCTCCTCGTACAGAAATTTCCTACGGTTTCCAGAGCTATGAGCAGGGCTGGGGGGAGATGGGAAGGATGAGGTCTGTTGTGCTGGGGGGAAGAGGAAGACAGAAAATAATTCGATTTCCATCAGAAATAATTCATAGAAAAATAGCTTTACTATAAATGTTAAAAAAAATGAAAGAAAAAAAAAAAAAGTCCTGCTCCTGCCTTACACTTACCCAAAGCATCCCCTCTGTTAAAGGCATGTCTACGGCACCAGATCCAGCATTTCCTTCCCCAAAAGCCCACGCTGTGCAAAGCACAGAGGGAGGGGACAGAAGGACAGCCCCGCAGAGGTGCCAGCACTGCTGTGATACAGCACGTAACAGCCACCGAAGCAGTTGGTGTCCCAGCGAGGTGACCCGTCCAGGACTCAAAGGACAGACGGATACCAGGAAGGCAAAACACCAAAGGGCTTCTTGTCATCTGCCTTCTGTGGTCCATCGGCCTTGAGAAGTGAAATTGCAGCGGCTGCTACACTGCAGAGATGAACGCTGACCCTAACTGGTCCTAAGTACGGACTGAACTCAATTTATCTATCGATTTATTGCTTTAGGAGCAATTTCCGTACTCCCGAAACCAAGATTTTCAGCACGAGAACAAAGCCTGTGCGAGACCATCTTCCACAGCGGTTTTTACCATTTTATATTTTTAAGGAAAGAAAACAACGACCATGCTATCTGCCCGTCCTTTAAAGCCACTATGGCATCTGTCATCTTTTGGCCAATTCTAACCGAAATGCACGTGAGGTTATGCATCTGAAAATAAGGAGCTATCAAGGATTTAATGAAAGTCAATGCCTGGATGTGGTGTCCCAGGCTTCAAAGGGAATTCAACGACTCTTCCGCCTTATGGATGGATTTGGCCAACGTCAACCTTGCATCAGTACCCAAAATGTGAGAATTGATGGCCATTACTGCATTTCTTCATGGTGGAGCATGAAATTTAGGGGATGAGGGGTCAGGAAAGGACCCCAGTGGGGATTACTGCAGGTCCGAGGCACGAACCTGCAGGATGCAAGTCTGTAGGAAAGCAGGCTTCATCTGCTACGTCGTCCCCAGAGCAATCGCTCCAAAGAAAATTAGTAATTAAGAGGACCCCCAACCAGAGAATTAGTACCTACAAACTCTAATAAACCTATTAGAAAGCTCAATGGCAGATCACAGGAATCAAAGTCGGAGATGGCAGGGTTGTGTCCTTCCTAAAAACCATCTCTCCACCTAAACCAGCTGGAAAACCAGCGATCAGATGGGTTGAATACTAATTCTGCGACCATTATCATGGTAGAAAGCACTGAAAAAAAACCTCACACATATTTCTTAAGATACGTTTTCTCTATAATATTGAATTTACAGATAAAAGCAAGCAAGCAGCAGAACTAATCTGTACATTAATGAAACTCACCGTGCCCTGCTAGAAAAGCGGTTAGTCTGAGACAACAGGATATTTATAGCAGTGTGCAGTGATACTAATAGTTTTGTTAACATTATCTACTTTGCCATAGACTTAAAAAGAATTAGACATAATGGTGGTAGTTACAGTAGCATCTTAAAAATTGCTGGCTTTCTACCATTCTAATTCTCTCTTCAATCACCTGTAATTTCCAACCTTCTCCTCACCTATTAGGTCGCAATTTTTCAGCTGAGAACCACCCACTAGTATTTTGTGAGGGGAAGGATATGGGGGATCAAACGGGAGAAATATTTTACTCGGTACAGTGAAAAAAATCATTTTGAAGCTATTTGCTTTACATAAGAGCTAAAATTTGATCTGGAAATAATTCTACTGAACATCCACGCGGGGCATCCAGAGGAAATTCTTTTGGTTAGAGTTACAAATTCTTGCAGAAAAATTTCTGCAAGAAATTTGTTCCGGCTGCACCTCTGGTTCTAAAAAAATAAAAAAATAAAAATAAAAATCGGGGAAATTGGAGAAAATTGGAGAAAACCCTGCCTCTGAGATAGCTGCGATGCCCGGACAGGGCTGACAAGTGCTGGGAAGCTGAGCAGCTCTGCCATGGCTGAGTTAGAGGAGTTTGCTGCTTGGTGCTCTAAGCTGAATCAACAGAATTCTTATCAAATTGACAAATATTAATATATAATTCAGTTTTCTAGTACAGTTAATTTTTTTTTAAGAAGTCGACACGATCCTCTTCCCCCAGCTCTGTTCCTGGGAGAACACAATCACAGCACTTTGGTTTGAAATGTTGCTTGCTTTTTCTCCTTGATAACGCTTGCAAAAAAAAAAAAAAACCAACAGTGTTTCTAAGGAAAAAAAACCTGGAGGAATAAAGAAAAAATCTTTTTGAAATATTAAATGCAATTTTATTTTGAACTGAAATGATAAAAAAGCTGCTGTGGCTGGGGTTACAGCTCCTCATCATATAAGGAGACAGACTTAAAGGGAGTTTATAATTGTCAGGGAGCTTTAAATAATTGAACAGAAAGACACAGCATGGGAGGGCGTGTTTTTATTGTGTAATAATCTCAGGATTCATTATTCATAATAATTATGATTATTAGTCTTGCAAGTTTTCTACTGTGTCCTTTGAAAATTACAAGACTGATTGCATGAGCTCAGAGAATTTGGAATAACACAGTTAATTTGCTTTTAGTTTATTGCATTCCCCTGCATTAAGTTTGTTACCAGAGGGAATAGCCCTCTAACACACAAAAGCAGCGAAAAGAAACTATTTTTAAAAAATTTAAAAAATTAAGACCTCTAGAGCTGAGTTTAAAACAGCCTGTGTAGGAATGCCTGGGCACCTCCTCGTCCTGAAGCCAAGGGCAAGCTCCTCATTGCTTTCCAAGGTATATAAAGAACACAAAGAATTAAAAATTACAGTAAAGCATCTGATGTCAGAGGGATGAATTATGATATCCTTATTCACACTGAGCTGTGCTTACACCACGAACGCTTTGATATCGCCGAGGCTCTCCGTGCTCTCCGTTATTATTCAGAGCCAGACAGAAGTGGTTTTCCTGTCTTGAGAAGAAATTTGAGATAAAAGAGCGAGAGGGACGTTTCCGCATTCGGATGAGCCCGAGACCTTTAGTCGTTTTTCAAGGAAAAAAGGGAGAAGGAGCTGCAGCCCAGAGCTGGGGGAGGATGCTTCGTTGGACCCCCCCCAAAGCCTACCCTTCGTGGCACGCAACCGGTCTTGGATGCAACGATAACAGGAGACACCGGTGTAGAAGGAAACCTGCTAAATACAGCATGAGAATGGGAGAAGTTGAACCAAGGCAACAGAACAGAACATGATGAAGTCGGTTCTAGCGCAAGGAAGTTTTTTTTCAGTTGAGGTATTTCCAGCTGCAGTTCAGATGACAGAAAAAATAAATAATTTTTCCCCACAGTACTTATGAAAGATGATTCACCAAAGATTGCAGTCAGATGTAAACAATCACCAGCCCCCGTCAGCGGAGTTATTTTCCAGCTACTCACTGATGGGAAAATGGAGCTAAATATTTCACCGCCAGCACTCTTCCAGCACAGGCTGCAAGGAGCCCAAAGCAGCACGGTTTGCGCCACCAAAATCTCCGACCTCTCCACGTAACTCGCTTCCACGGCGCAAGCTGGTGCATTGGAGAAGCCGTCTGAGCTGCCCAGCTATTCATGGACATTTATTTTTAGGCAGGGCTTGAAATTTTAAAGGCTGAAACTTCGTTCTGCATTGGGAAAAAGGGCCCAGCACCATGCAGAGGAAACTTGTCCATTTTTCTTCCCCCTGTCTTTCCACAAGCTTCATGGAAATCCTCCGCTTGAATAACTAGGGGAATAATGGACTCCTCTTTACATAAAGATTTCATACTTATAAGAAGAGATTTTTTGCCTCTCAAATGATACAAAGGTTTTCATGTTTTATTTACACAGAGAAGCAAATTACTCTGAGACTTTAAAGTGGGATGAGTTTTTGGGTTTGTTTTGTTTTTTGAAGGAGAAAGCAACAACAGAAAACTTCAGAATATATATATATACTTACACATCTTGCTGAACATACTGAATTCTACGACTCCCTGCAATAAAGGGACTATAATATAAATAAGGAATTTATATTTTATAAAAATGTGATCAATAGAGAACTCTGGAAGTGCTAATAGCGTAGAAAACTAAGCTAATGAAAATACAAGACAGCAAGAAAAGAAGTGGAAACAAGCTGGTTTTTACACACAAAAGAAATAGAAAGAAACACATTTAATGCAGAGAAAGGAAGAAACATTAAAAAGAAAAAAAAAAAAGCACAGCCAACTTCCTAAAAACTCATGAGTCCTTGACATTGTGGTGACAAAGATCTTTACAGTATTGGTGATAGGGGTGATATTGTCCACAAAGAGTATGGCCATGTAAGTACGAAAATAAAAAAGCCTTTGAAAACTGTCTGTACAAAGACTGGAGGTGAAGGCATAGACGAGGAAAAAAATGAAAAGATCATTCTTCTTGGACCTTTGTACAAAGAGCCGGTAATTGATTGCTATGCCAAGACCTGAGGAGCTGAAGAACCACAAGATATATCTTTAGGGTATTCACGACCCATACATAAGCTTTTATCGTGTGTTATAACAAAAAATATACCATGTCATGTGCTCAGAAACGTCAGGTGAGCAGCTAGTAACCTTCAGGAGCAGACAAGTTGTCTCGTTGAGCTGGGAGCCTGCGAGAATAAAGGCAAGGAGCACGCACCGGCGATTAGCTGCTCCGCTGGAAGTCATCTCCTGGGAAGGAGCCGCGTCTGTCGGCTTCAGGCAGTAAGTAGCCTTAGGAAATTGGAATTGGGTTCTCTGAAAATAGCACTGCTTGAAAGAGAGGAATAGATCTGATCTCGGATGGTGAGGAAGACGCTAGCCCTGAAGCTTCCATAAGACAGGGAAGGATGGGAGGAAAAATGTCAAATAATGAGAGCGAATACCATCTTGGTGCTATCACAAGCATGGAAGATCACCCCCCGGAGCATGAGGAAGCTGCTAAGGATTGAGAAATCTTCCCCAAAACAACGTTTCCCATCAGAAAAGAAATTTTACAAAACCGAAAACCTAAGCACAGAAACCGTTTCATGTGTTTGTCCTTCAAGGCCTGCCAAGGTACTCCCCAACACAAGGCCTTGCGAAGACCCGTAACTTAGGCAGGAGCTGGCTCGCTGGGGAACACACGATGTTCCTGGCAAACATTTGCTCTTCTCTCGCATGCTAACCACCTTCTACAGAGCAGAAGACAGCCAGTTAACTCTCACCCCGTTTCTGTTGGCATCGCTCAATGCGAGAGGAAGGTAAGGGGGCAGTTCTCATTAGAAGCGGTAGCGTTTTCCAACAGGGCATTGCCAAGGTTTGAAACGCGTCCTACCAAGTGGAGCTGTTAACGCATACTTGGCTGAAAGTCATCAAATCCACATCAAAATTATTATGTTTTGTAACTATTACTAAGTACATAGGACAACACAAACTCTATACTTATATATATATATATATATATATATATTTTATTGCAGTTCTGAAACAGCCTGGTTCACAGAAAGCCTAACGCCACGTTGCAAAGGTCCTAATCCCACAAAAATCTCAACCTACTCAAAGCACCATATAGCTGCATTACCATCATGTCCCCATCTGCAGAAACCAGCACAGGTAAAGGGAGCTCTAGCTTTTTGTTTTTGCCAGTTCTGGCAAATGATCGGACACAAACCGGGGAGGTGAAGGGCCAGCGAGCTGAGGAATAGCGAGCGATCCGCGTACAGGGTAAAAAACCTGGAACCATCATACTGGTCACAGGCAGACCAAGGACTAGATAGAAGAGAGAGAGGGATAAAAACTAAGTGACAAATTCTCCAATGGCACAAAAAGAGAGGTATAAAGCATGGTTTTGCGTTTCCCTTGTCAGCACGGACACCTCCTGAGAGTTGAATAGGGTCTGGACTTACCGGCGGTCCCACCAAGCCCAGCCCAAATTTGCTTTGGATACTATGTGTTACCCTCAGGTAAGTCATAGTGACCTGCATTCAGTTCTCTTAAGGATAAGAACGGAAAATATTTGCTCCTTTTTCCTTAGGAATGGAAATACTATAGCAGGAGAAAATAACACCCGCATCCACAGAGCTGCAACTGCCTGTGTTTCTGTGATGGTCCCTAAATGAAAAGTGAGCGGTTTAAATTCATATATTCAAATAAATTTAAAGGAAAAAAAAAAAAAAGAAGTCTGGCTAAATGCAAAACACTCCTTTAAACAGCATACCGTTTTCTGCTTTACAGATTGTGCTTTCTTTCTCAGGTCATCGGGGTAATGTAAGAAATGGCAGGCAGACAAACTGCCTCCGGCACAACTCAGGAGTACACCAAAGAGTACATTCAAACAGTGGTCACACTAGAATAATTCTCCCAAGGCTGGCAGGATGGTAAAAAACCAAAGCCTTAGAACAGAAATTGGCAGAAACTGATAAGAAAATAATCTACCTACAGCAGAAAAGCCATTCCGTTTTCCAAGCCCAAAAAATTCATGCAAAACCGGAAAGGCAAAGCAAAAACCCACCGCCCGCCACCACCCCAGGGCTGGGAACGACTCACTGGAAGTGGAAGACAACACTTTTGATACTCAAATGTAGATGGGATTAAGAGGAGTCGTGGCGGGTGGGTGTGCAGAGGGGTTATGGACAGTTTTTTAAGGGTCTGCTTGCAATCCGTTTTATACTGAATGTTAAAAAAAAATAAATTGAAATAAAGATAATTTATAAGGTTATCAAAAAAAAAGCCAAAACACTACTTTTTTACACTTTCCTAACTCCACGCTTTGTGTGA
Organism: Anser anser; assembly: GCF_964211835.1. Taxonomy (NCBI): domain Eukaryota; kingdom Metazoa; phylum Chordata; class Aves; order Anseriformes; family Anatidae; genus Anser; species Anser anser. Next base: position 15,379,409 of record NC_139731.1, on the reverse strand, counting down.
CAAAGCCAATAAATCACAGGCAAAAACACATGTTTGGTTTTGGGTACTTTTACGCAGGAATCTCGACACAGAACGGGATTTTCATGAGTTGGGAAGGAGCAGCTGAGTGCCGGCCGTCCACAACAAAACATTCAAAACCTACCTCTTCTGTGCCCAGCAGAGGTTAGAAACTGGGCAGTATCAAGGGAGAACCGCCTCAGCCTAGCGCTTGCTGATGTCCTAGAGCTGCCACGTCTGATGCTTTAAAAGCTGCTTCCTTCACAACCTCCGCTCTTAGGATAATTGCGTACGCTCAAGCGGTAGGTCAGGGGGGACGCTGTCGTCCCATACGTGCCAAGCTGAAGAAAATTAATTTCATTCCCAAAAGAAAGGAAGCACTGGCAAGACTGACGTTAAACATTATTGATTCTGTGGCACCGGGGTCCTGGAAGCAGAGCCAAAACAAACAAGCCTACTTTGGGATCCAGCATCCATAATGTATCACCAGCCCAGACGGATCCGAAACGGCTCAGCAGAGGACACGGCTCTTTTCCCTTTGCTTGCTACAGAAAAAAAAAAAAAAAAAGATGCACAAAGCTCCCAGTAAAAAATCAAAATAAGTCATGTGGAGAGCAGAATACAGCCCAATAGTTTTAACAAAAAAAGGAAATGCTAGGAAAATACTCATGCATATCTGATGCTGAGTGAAAGCCAGGGTGTGACTAACATATTGGAAAAATTATTAAAGAGTGTTTTCCTCTTCGTACAGAGACTGCCCCCAGCAAATTCCGTCAAGGTCGCCGAGACCTTGCATTATAGCTTCTGTAGAGGAGCATCTGTCTGCAAACAGACTTGCAAATGTACCTGTGCATCTCCCTGCGTTTTGTTTTGGTTTTTTCAATTTAAACATTTAGTAGGATTTATTTGTTTCAACAGTTTCCTTCTGCTAGCATCAGCTCTATCTTCTTCCCCTCTATCACTCGGTAGATTTCCATACTAGAAGAGTTTTCTATAACGGCATCTTCAGTGCCGCGTTTAAAAAAATAATAATCATATAGATGAGAGTACCCTACACTTCATTAAACGTGACAATCACATCCCTTCCCACCGCTGGTCTCACTGAAGGCATCCTGTATAATCCAGCTACCTACACTCTCTTTAATCTATCAGCACAAACAACGAATTTTGTTGTACTGCAGGACGAGCAAAACGTGCCTTCTTGCCTCCCCACTGAGGCTGCTGGAAAGAGAAAACAAACTTCCCCCCACCCGTACCACCCGGCCTCTCTCAACCCCCAAACTACCTGAATCAGTTTTAATTTTACTTCCAATGAAAACAGAAATTTCTACAAATTCAGAATTTCCTTCATTCTTTTGCTGAACGTTTGCGTTTCCCTTTAGAAATAGTAGCGTGAAGTACTCCTCTGGGTTCATTTCATTTGAACGCAATTTCATTTTTTCCAATTAGATGAAAATTAAAATTGAATCAACTGAGTAAAACGTTTTGTGATACTCTCTCACCAGCCATCTATCCTCTTTTCGGGGCCAGCCTCACCAAACTCCCCTAGATTTCAGCATCGCACCCCTGCAGTAACGTAACACCGGATTCACCGCGGATTCATTAAGTACAAGGCTCTTTAGCTTGGCATCCCATACAGGAATCATAAAATATATTCATTTAACTCCTATAGTATATGCAGCACTGTGTTTAAATGATTTGGGTCTAGCTGAAAGGTATCTTGGAGAAAGCCAACAAAAGTTGGAGAAAGACACCCAGCGCTGATGGCAGAGGTAGCCTTGGTGGTGCAATGGGGAGACATCACAGCTCCCTCTCTGCTCATCGATGTACCAAAATTAATTCATTAACCCTCTTCATAGCACTCACAAGGGTTTGTTTGAATGCGTTGTTTCTCCTCTGTCCTTTCTTTCTGCTTTCATGAGATGTTGCCGACTTCCTTAGTCCTTTCTTAATCCTTATTCCTTTATTCCTGTGTATATTATTTCATAATTGCCTACAGTTAAAACATACTGTTGGAAGAGGCTTAGCTTGCTCCAATGGCCAAATCATGCCGTGTATCCATCTCAAACCCATTTAACTCCAATGATAAGCAGCTCATATTTATTTTCAGGTAATCGGCCTTAGGCATTGAACAGCACCCGTCCCAGTGACGATCTCCACCCAACGCCACCCCCAAGACACCCAGCCCAGTGACTACTCCCCAGTCATTAAAGCATCAAGAGTTTGTCAATTTTAATCCATTAAACATGTGCTGTATTGACAGTGAATGGTGTTTATGTTTTTAACGAGAGCGCCGGGCAGCTTCTTTCTTTTCCTTCCTAGCACATCCTCCTTCCCTTCTGAAGCTGATTGTGTCCACGTTAGCAGAAGAACCTTGCTTCTTAAAAATAATTTTTCACGTCTTGCTTTAAATGATTTGTCTTCGCTTCTTTCTTAATTCTGTCAAGCCAGCTAGTCAACCCGAGTATTTCCTATCTGATTAATTACACGGTATCTATTTAATCATGAACTTCATCTTGCAGTAAGACCACAATCATGCTTTCACCCTTTCTTTCACAGAGACCTGTCAAGGTGGGCAGGGAGCCCTGGGTGCCCCCGGTCCCTCCCTGTCCCAGCAGGGCCCCCTTGATCAGGGTGCCCAGCCCCACTGCTGGAAACCTCCCCGAGGAGCCCCCAGCCCCTCTCTGGGCAGCCTGGGCCAGCGGTCTGTCTTGCCTTTACAACCATCCAGGTTTTAATCAATTTTGCTACTTTGCAATATTTTTTAAATAAAATCTTCATAAAAAGAAACCCCAGGAAATCATACACCGCATGCTTAAGTGACTACGATGTTCTTTTCTTCCTTATTTTAGTACTAGAAACATAGGAAAACACTATATATATATATAAAATATATTTTTAACATTACAAAAAGTAGTAGAACAGTTTTCCCCGCTATCAAAACTGTCACTAAAAGACTTGGACACCCTTTGTTATTTACCACCCTGTCGTTCTGTCCTCTCCAGCTCAGCACGTGCTACGCGTTGAATTCCCAGACCTCACAACAACAAACACGGCAGCAGCCCCTGTGCAGTGCCGAGTTCGAAATCCTTTCCAAGGGCCATCGTGAAGAGCTTCAACCCTCAAGTCTATGTGCCAGGACAGTTATTTGCTCTGCAAGCAACTGCTGTAGGCTGCCAGGGAGATACTCAGGGCCCTGCCAACCCTTACTGTCCCCAGAAAAACTCAAATGGCCCAGAGAAACCAAGGGTACTCATTTATGGAGCATGAACAGTTCGCCTGAGCGTGCAACGGGAATCACTTATGAGAACTAAATGACTAATTCTTAGACCTTAGTCAAGATAAAATTCGTACAATGGAGTGAACTACTCAATCTGTGAAGAAATTATGGGGTTTTGTATAACTATATGTTTGCATGTTACACGTACATTATCCAGACTGAAACAGAAGCAACTGGCGGAGATTCCTTTTCTCAGTCCAGTGCACAAACACATTCAGCAAATCCTACTGCAATAAATGCAAGGTAACATACAATAAGGTAAGCCCGATGGAAAAAAACAAACCCACCCAAACCCACCTCCTATTTATGGTATTCTTCAGGAAATCACTGCAAGAGAAGCTGAAAATGGTGGGCTCAACACTGGAGAGCCAGCACAACACATTAGCGAGTTCACGCTGACTTTTGTAGACACGGGTATAATCGCGGACCAGTCCACATTGGAATTGACATCAAAACCTCATCGAGTCCAACCTTTCCCGCAAAAAGGGGGCCTATGGTTAAGGTATACGGATACAGACTGCATGCATACGTTAACGGCTGCACACCCAGCTGGCCGTACAGCAGAGGAGGAAAAATGCAAGCTGAGATGTTCCCCTGCTGACTCTTCCCATTGCAGCAACTCATCCAAACGTTGCTTTTCCAGGAGCCAGGACATCCAAAGACGTTTCTGGCTCAGTGCGAAGCCTGAACTTTTCCTGCGATGGGAAACCATCGAAAAACAGTCCTGGTGAGGGGTTAAGGAGGCACGTTGGCCAAGACGGTGCAAGGGGAGGAAGGGCAGGGATGGGAGGTGGTGGTGGGTGACGGGCACAGCCTGCCCACTTGGTGCCCAGGTCCAAAAGACGAGTTTCGTTGCTCAAGAGCTCAATCCCTGCTACGTACCCATGTGAAACTAAAGGCTGAAACGCATTGCTGTCCAGCAGGAGGGCGTACTGTAGCTCATTTCTTAGCCTGTTTAACTGCAGGGTAACGTGAATACGCTCCCCGTATCACATTGCCTTTAAAATCCATCTCGTGGAAGCCTCTTGCACGTCCGTACGCAGCGAGCACGGCTCCTCGCGATGCATTTTTATCCTTACACCCGACATCTTTTCTTATGAGCCATTCTCCTGGGCTGAATTCGCCCCGTTTCCAAGGCGACCGGCAGGAAGCAAAAATCTTTCATCTGGGAGGGGACGATGGCGATGGATGAGGGAGTTTGAGCAAGGTCAGGCGTTTACCGCTGAATACAAATCTGTCACGCCTAATAGATGAAGCTCTTTAGTTTCCGAGCTACTCAGGCTGCTCCCAGCATCCAAGGAGAAAATAAAAAGACACTCAAGCATGAATGCCAATCAGCTCGTGCTGGCAACAATGATGTATATACATGTGCCACAGCAGCTGTACCAGGCTTGGCCACGGATGAAAGGAGAAATTAAATAGGTGTCAATAATTATAGAAGGTCAGGATCTAAATCCCTGAATACTAAATATATTTTAATAACGTTGGCTGGGGAAGCAGAGAAGTTATTAAGCCAGGAGGCTCAAGAGGCCCCGACCCGGAGCACAATGGGTTGCGGCGGCGGAAAAGGCGTCACGGGGGAGCGCAGCAGGGCACGGAGAGACCCCAAAACCAACAGGGCTCTAAGCACGTTATTTAGTAAATGCACCTCTTGTGCCTGGGCTGGCCAAGCTGCAAACAAGGGGAACAAAGTGAGGGCTGTAGCCGGAGGATTTGCAGAAGCCAGGGAGGGCTTTGCTGAAAGAGGAGGAGAAAAAACCATCACAGGGCATTGGCGGCTGGTTTGATGTTTGACACAGTCCCTTGGGACCTGACAGGTGCTGCCCTGAGGCATTTTCTCCTGTACCTTCTCATAGCAGAGGTTGCTGCCATCCCAGAAGACCTGCAAGACCTGTAAAGGAAGCCAGGAAGGGAATATTGCATGCACAGCACCCTGCAGCTTGCTATCCCCTCCCTGTGGCCACAGTGGCAGAGATGAGTATGGACTAGATCTGGCATAATTTACAGAGAAAAAAACGTTGGTTTCCATAACAAATGTTTTAAGGGGCTCAGTATCCCACCTGGCACCACCCAGAAACTTGCAAGTGCTCCTGAGAGCTAGCAGATTGGTTTAGAGCAGGCACAAAATAAAACATCAGAAACGTTTTGGTGGAAAACAGGCAGCAGGCAGGCATCACCGCATTGAACCTTTGCTACGAGGACAGCCTTTGACCTAAAGCTTCATGTCGAAGGCAGTGAAAAGCTCACTCAAGTGGCCATGTGTTGCTCCAGAGACGGAATAAACTGCAGCTGCTCCACCCCTGTCCATAGCCACATCCAAAGTCCACAGCATCGACTGCTCCTGCCCAAACCATTTCCTCTAAAAAGACATGCTAGAGTAAGGGTTGCACAGCTTAGCGCCCAAACCGATTCGTTTTCCTCCATCCCACGCTGAGTATGAACAAAACCAGACAAAATGACTAAGTCCGTGGCTAAACTGAACCCAATTTGGAAGATAAAGCCATAATTTCTTGCTTATCTACAGATTTCTACATAAAGCTCCTCCTTGCGTGCTGAAGGTGAGGCTTAATGGGATTTCAATATTGAAAGCCACAGAGCAACCACAGCAGTGCAGACACACAAGATTACATATGCAACATTAATTTTTAAAATGGCTTTATATTACTCCGAAAAAGCTTGATTTCAAGTTGGCATTGTAAAGAACGCCTTCAACATGCTGGAAAAATCTCTTAATTTGGGGGTATCAGAAGGTTGGGTTTGTTTTTTGTTTTACTACAGTAAGGCAATTAAGTGGGAAGATAGATGTCACCAAGCCAGCTCAGTAACAAAACCTTGCAAAAACACAAAGAGCAGTAAAACATAATAAGCCGGATTCTCATCTCACACATCACAGTTTAATTCCAAAAGAGTTGTTCTGATTTTGAGCAACTTCACATCCGAATAAGTCAAGCCAGAAATGAGATGAATTCTTCCTGGTAGACTGGGTTACAAGTGTGTCTTCCGTTCCTCTACCTAAATTAAAGCCTTCCGGTTCCTTCAGTCCTTCTTCTCTTGATGAAGCTCTGATCATTTCCATGACTTTCCGATCCGGTGTCTCTCTGGTCCCTTCAATGAAGGGCTCAAAACTGGAGACCAGATTTCATCCCAAGGCCTGGCCGATGCCAACTAAATCATTTCACTCACCCTGTGAATCTCGGCGCTTTCCCCGCTGTGATCTGGCTTTTTCAGCCAAAGCTGTTTTAAGGAAGATTCGTTTTAATTTATCATTTTTAGCTATGTACTTTTATCTGGTCATGGGTAATAGAAACTGTCTTTGCTTTTATTATTTCATCATCTGGCTTGAAAAATGATAATATTTAACAGCTATAACGCAGGCAAAGACTTTCCTTCATGCCATGCATCTGGGCTCCAGGTCTTTGTGGGAAGTAAAGGGCGTTCCCTCCAGCCCTGCTGTCCGGGGCCACATCCCAAATATTGCACTGCCCGGAGCAAAGTACCACCACTGGAGGGGATCTATCGACATCACCCTAATTAAGTCATTAAATTCGGCAGGTTTTATCTGCCTTCCCCTCGGTACGGCAGATTACGTTTTGGCCCTCAGCAATTATTTCGCATACAGAAAAAATGGACTTGTATCTCCATCGTAGGCGACGTAGGATCAGGCTCTCTGCACCAGTCCGTGCAAATCAGCGTGCCACATCCCTAAATGCCTTATTTCTTGTAACGACTGCAAAAGGCACACATCCTCACCTGATTCCTGGGCTCTTTACCTAATTCCTGTTTTTTTTTGCAGCTGCGACAGATGCTTCCAAACTCCCGTCCTTTCTGCCACGCCACGAGATCAGCAAAACGTTGCTTTATTCAGCTGAAACTGTTGGTGGAGATGTTTTAAATGACAACAACTGGGAACAGCTGCTGTTACCTGAAGGAAAGGATCCTGAGGTTTTGGCAGGGAAAATCCTGCCAACTGTTTCTGGAATGAAACTGTTAATACCTTCGAACAGCTCAGAAATCCCCCGTAATACACTAAATTACAAAAAACAGGGGGGGAAAAAACAAGAACCCGAAAGCGAAAACAAACAAGAAGGTAAACAAAGACTATCTAAGCTTTCTTTAATCCCGGTTTAAAGAAGAATCAGTTATCATGAGCTGCGAAGAAAAGTCTTCATAATCCTTGTTAGACACTTCTTCTACAGGGAGCTAGCCGACCAAAAGGGTTTTCCAAAACTTTGAGAAATACCAATACTGACCCAGCTGCCTGCCCTTAATTTCAGCCGAGTAACTCTCCCTTTTGACCGAGATAAATGCAAGTGCATTGAAAAGCTGATTTCCTTAAAATCGGACCAAGGCAGAGCTCTTAACCATGGCTCTTACACCCCGCGAGATGGATTCATTCCCAGGCAGCCGCCGTAAATCAGGAACACGGCCACCTAAGGTCAATGTGGGTAAGCCAAAATCTATATATGCAGGACATAATTTAGAGAATAGCTGACAGTACGACAGTTTGTTCAGCACTCCTCAGGCACGGGATGCTCAGGTCTGGCTGGGAACGAGGGTCCTGCTTTGCTCCGGCAGACACAACGGGGGCTCCCGGTGCGTGCTAGGTTTTTTGGGGTGGCCAACAGAGAGGGAAGTAACTGTCTTCCTAAAAATAATCTTTGTCTTTTCCATGTTCAAACTTCATTTTTTTTTTTTTTTTGCGTGCTGTGAATGCTTTTAGAGGCATCCCTCCCCCCTCTGGCAGGGCTTTAGGAAACCGAATGGAGAAATGTGTGAATTTCTTCAACCTAATCTTTGCTCTAACTGATGTTTCTTTCTGCAGATAGGAGCCCCGTGAATAGGAGATGAAACGGAGTGGGAACACCTTTCACCCCCAAATCCACAAGGGATTTGGCCACTCCCGTGGGATTATTGGTCCAAATCCCATTAGGCAGCAATGCCATGCGCTGGCTGCAGCTGCGATTCGGAGGCGAAGATGGTAATTCCATTACAGAATCTGCAGAAGGTAGACCCACGACAAAGAAACAGAAATCCTTCCGAGTGAATAAAGATAATGCCATGAAGCTAAAAGAAAAATATTAAACGGGCTGAAGGGGATAATGTCCTGAACGTGAAAATGAAGTGTTCGCTTGCAATGGATGGTCCTGGCCAGAGCCAGGCTGCCAGCTCCGCGCTGCCGTGCACGCAGCCAGCAGGGCTCACTCCACCCCATCGTTTCCTCGGACCTCTTCAAAATTAACTTCTGCCCTGTCGAGGAAAGTGACAGAGGATGCGGAAATCAATTCTCATCTCCGCTGGTAGGAGGTCGCTGACTTGTGCAGATCTGTCACTGCGCTGATGCAACCGCAGCTGAGAGGAGGTGCGTTCGAGGCAAACAGGACCTTTAAATAACCGTGGTTAAGAGGCCCTTGTTTCAGAAACCCTCCGTGCAGCAGCCTGAGCAGGGCAGAGCAATCTTGCAGCACTGATAGCCCCGTTTGAGCCATTCACACGAGGAAAATTCTGCTTTTTCCTACGGGAGGGGCCGGCGCGTTTAAATTTTGACAGCACCGATTTCGGCCCCCATGCTCCAGGACAGGTACCTTTTGATGGCTGTTCACCTTGGCCCTCTATTCCTCCGAGAACCGGGGTGTTTTCTGAACAAATAACGCCTCCCTGCTTTCAAGTCACCCCTCCCCGGCTCAATCTTCCCCTTCCAGGGAAAGCAACAGCAAGGCGAGAACGCTGCTGAATATAAATAGGAGCAAAGCACATTATAATTACAAATCTGGCTATCCAATGCACAGCTCTAAACCCTGAAATGATAGGCTGACACTGTCATCCCAGCCCAGACACCAATTACAATTACATCTAACCGAGGCCGCTGAGCCAGACAGGGGAAGGGGCAGATGAAAGATGCACCTTCGCGGGGATTCGGCTCCTCGACTCCCGAGGAATTTCGTTCTGCAGATTATTAGCGAATCGCTCGAGCTAAATAATTAACGTTTAGGCAAGGTGCATGGGAGTATTCCCAAAGAGCGGTGGAGAGGGTGGGGGAGAAAGAAGGGAGAGAGTGGAGAAAGGGAGGGATATGAGAAGCAGAAGGCTTTGATTTATTTATTTTTCCTTATTAGTCTCTGATCTGCCAGGTGTAAATAACCATACAAAGTCCTGATAGGTCTGAATCAGCATCAGAACCAAAAGAGAAAAAGCATCCTCCCCTCGCCCCCGTGCTGGCGCTGGGCACTGTTTTGATCTTAACAGACTCTCCGCTCCTAAACTCAGACCCAAAATCGATTTGTGAGCTCATTACATAAATCCATATTCAACTATTTAGTCTATATTTAACACTACAACAAGGATAGGCAGGGTGAATTAAACGGATTTCCTCCCAGGTGGCAAAGAGCCCGAGTTTCTCCTTCCTCTTCTAATTCTCTCCCACCCAGCTTTCGCAATGCTGAAAAAAATATCACTTTTTGCACGCATATAAGGGATGACAAATAAGGGATGACAACGCTATGATTGGAGGTGTAGGTGCTAAAGGGATCAATACATGCGTCTCCGGAGCGATATTGGCAGCGCATTTTGGTGTCTCATGCACGTGCTCTGCACTCTTTTTACAAGTACATCTTCAGCAGATACAGGTGACGCGCGGTATAGGAAAGGCATCAGTCAACATGAGCAAAGGACGTGCTCGTCTGGCTGCTCATTTTCTCCTAAATACAGCCGCCAGCTTCACCGACTGTATCAGAAACCAGCTTCCAGGAATTTCCAGAATATACCCCCTAACTTCTCAAATTAAAGGGATACAAAGGACATTTGAGGTTAATCCTGGACCCCTGCCGTGTCCACTGCAACGGCGAGGATACCGTGGCACTGCACGGCCTGTCCGACCCTCAGTACTAATTCTGAGGCTGAACAGGTCCAAAGAAACTCTACCCTAAATGCGTACTTTGTAAAAGTCAGGTGCCATTGGTCCTGAGTATGAATAAAAGCAAAAACTCATATAATATCTTGCAGTTCCTAAATAGGGCCACATGTAAGACTGCACATTTGGGGGTTGTCTTCCCTAAATCTTTCCATCGGGAAAGAAAGATCTGAAGTTAATATCGCTGACAAATATGCCCGGAGATTAATTTGATGTTTCCCCCATAAAGCAAACACGTCCACCTATTTCTTACCCTTTCTTATCGTCGATCAAACGGCAGCTCAGCAAATAGGTTTCTGCCGCGAAGGTGACAAGGTAGCGCACTACATATAAAAACTCATCAGCACTCAGGACTGCAGACAATGCATCTCCTGACCTTATTACTGGCAAGCTCTGCAGTCTAACTTCATCTGTGCTTCTGAAGGAAGATGTTATGTTTAGGGAACAATCAGCACCTGGAAAAGGGGGGAAAGAGTTGACGGAGCGAGGAGTTACGTTAAAAATGAAGCTTGGGAAATGGCCTGAAGGTCTGAAGTTGGTCACCCAACTATACGCGGTCGAATGAACAAGCCTACAAGGACATGAGCCATACAAAGGTGACCAGCCCATAAATATCCTAAATTCCTACCCAGTATCCAGCTACAAAATACAAAAACACCACGCTTTCAAATGTAGGTATCTTTAGGACAGCTTAGATAACCAGGAAAATTGAACTCATTTGAGCGGAAGGCACCCAAGTGAATTACTGGGAGGTTTGCAGTCAAACCTGGGCACACCAGGGTCAGACTAACAGTATCAGCACTCCTTTGTCTTTCCTCCAATAATTTCCCAATTCCTCCTTTAGAGGCAGTTTAAGAGGAAGAAAGTCTTTGCCTACATAACTTACAAAATCCAATCGAGCCCCATGGCAAATAACCCTCCGAACATGCACAGGGCCACGGACCTCCACGAACGGCCGTGACTTCCGACACCAGCGCTGCCACCTCTACTTACAGTAAAACCGTAATCACAGAATATACACACGAATAGGTTCCTACATGCTGTAAGGAGCCTGAAAGTTCATAAACGAGGACACGCAGCCACCCCAACAGCCTTGGGAAGCCCCAGCCGGAGGCACAAAGAGATGCACTGATGCCAGACCCAGGCGGCAGCACGCTCCCGCAGCCGGCTCTTTGCAACTTCGCTGACCTCACCTCAACCAGGAGCTTCTCCAGAATTTGACTCGGAGCCTTTTATGGATTTTTTTTTTCCAGCAGCTTTATCTGAATGTGTAATAGGTTGTGTTGCTCTCGGTGAAAACAAAAAGTGCTGAGGTTATGCAAACCCGAAGGAGCGGCTCTTGAACGAGCTCTTCACAAAAACCTGTTTTCTCTGCTCTCAAATTGCTATTAAAAAAAAAATGAAGATTTTGGGTATGTAAGCCAACTCATTCATACGACACTTGTGAAAACCAAAAGGTTTCCTTTTACAGGTTAAAATAATAAAAAAGAATTAAAAAGAACACTTATAGTAAGAGTTCCGATACGAAGCTATCATACTAATTACATTCAATTGTCTGGAAACTCATATAAGACTAGAAATTACATCGCTTCCACATTTAAAACATAGCACTTCAGTTCTGCTACCCTGCCAAATTAAATTCTGACACATCTCGAAGTTTGGGAACTAATTGTGCAGTTATTTATTCTATCTCGTGATTCTTCTGACATTACCACGTAAAGTTAATATACGGTAAGTGATATTTTCATTAACACCACTTAAATGTTAATTGCCTTCCAGTTTCCCGGGACTATTATTTATCAACATATATCCTGTTCTAGAAACACAAAATCATGGGAAGGCTGGGTTGGAAATTGTAAACAGCTCTATAGGAAATTATTACTCCCCTGTCTTTTATTCAGATTACCCTAAATCAATTTTAATACACAGCTGTGTTTGTGACAGTAGGTCTTCCTCTCTTATATGCAAGAAATTTCGCAGTGTTTTCTGAAAAAATCTGTCATGTCTTTACAGAATCTTTGTGCTTGGATCACTCTTTTGTTCTATGCTCTTTTTAATTTTTAAAGAAAACACGAAGACGTTTGTAAATGATTCAGGAAACACAAATGTTTGTGTGTATCTAACCACCACCTTAGAACTAAGATGTATATTTGGTATTTTTAGGACAAGAACAAGCGTCCCCTACCTACATTTGCTGTGTCCGAAGCTTGCCGTTAAGAACAGACCTCTGGCAACGGGCGGTGCTCACACCTGAGCATTTCTCACAACACCGGTCCCTACATCCAGAACCTTTCTGGTCCAAACCAGAGGCATCAGATCCCCGAATCTGATCGCAAGTGACCCGAATGGTTCCCTTAGACTTACACATTTACATTCTAAAATAATTCCAGATATTAAAAACTAAACCAACAAAAAACCCCTCTGGATATAATGCTCCCTGCCTGATTTCCACTGTGCAGTTCTTGAATCTGTTACAGTTGAAAGTTTCCAAAAAAGTTCAATTAAATCCAAAGAAAACAGAACCAGAAATGAACTCAGGAAACCTTTCCAACATCCCGTGGCAGGGTTAAAAATATGCCTATTATTCCTGGAAAACGTCTGCCTACCTTGTTCATGAAGACCTGCAGAAGGAGAAATTCTAAACGTCTTCCAAGACAGTCCCTTGCAGAGCTTTGGTCAGTCTTCGGGGCACCTCTACTGTTTCTAGGATGACCTTTATATACCTTTTTTTTTCTTTTTTTAAACCAGAAACATATTCTGCTGATTTCGTATTTTTGCGTATGTCTGTTATAAATCCCCAGTAAGGTGTCATAATGTTATGGCAAAGACCACCATAAACGCATATAAACCGAATTTATTCTTACCATTATCGTGATTATTACTGCTTACGCAGTGCAATAAATGCGAGCAGCTTACCAGTTGTGCATACTAAAATGAGGAAGTTAAAGCTCTTGATTCAGCATGAAAACACACAATGTTGGTTCAGGAGGTCATTCTCCTCCCCAACCCCGAGCCTTGTGCAGGTCCTTAGGTGTTTTTGCTGCTGTTTTGCTGCCAGAGGTTTCCCCTGTAGCATCTCTTTGGCCATCCCTGGCAGCCTAATAAATAAGCCTTCAGAAAATAAATTTCGCATGCCGGCAGAGTTGCCGTTGTCTGGGTTAGGAAAAAAAAAATTATATTTCTATGTACATACACGCATTCAACTTCGAAATTTGCAAGTGGAGTCTTGAAATAGCCCCGCGCTTCTTCCTTCTGCTCCGCAGCTGCCTCCACGGCACGAAGGAGCTCTGGGAAATTTGCTATTTCTAATTCAGGGCGTTGAGAGCAGACTGGAAAGGCAGCATGTACCAGCTTCCCATGCTAAGGCAGGACCAGGATTATTAGCACGAAGATACACCTGCCTAACCTCTTCCAAAAACTTCCAATTCCTTACTTTTTTCACTCATTTTTCCCGATATTCAAAACCATGCTTTTCTATTTCAGGTTAGTTTTAAGACTAACCAGAAGCAAGACTAATGTATGTTGTTTGGCTCTTCCAACAAACCTGCAAAAACTAAAAATCTGAATTTTAATGAGAAAATTAGCTCCGTTTCTTAGCAAGGAGATAGATTTTGATTTCTTAAGGAGGAAGTAAGACTCATAATAAAGGGAGATGATGCCTCTCAGAATGGTTTTCTAATAGGAATTCAGGGAAAATGATTTTTGGAAATTGATTCAACCCCTGTTTCTTTGTCAAGGAAAAGTAATTTACAAGTTTCCCACTCTAAGTCTTATTATACAAAAATGCAAAGTCCTCGCGAAGACCTTGCACGCGCAAAAGCGTTACATCTGCAAGCTGCTAAGCTGAAAACGTGCGACGAGAAGCAGCCGCACAACTCGTAAGTAGAGGAATTAAAAAGAAAAAGGATGTGACGAAAATGAGAAACTGAACCACGCACAGCTGAGCGCAAGCAGTGGTGTTTGGAGCTCGATGGGGCTCACCCGTCAAGGATCTTCCCAAGAGCTTCAGCTCTCTGTACCCTCCCCATCTCCCTACAACGTCCAGCTTTGGACTTCCTCAAGCATTACAATGCCAAGGGCGAAGGCTGATTTACAGCGCTTTTGCCAGTCTCCGAGCGAGCCTATCCTCCTAAGCTGCGGATTTGTCTAGCGAGGAACTTATTGCAGAAACGTAGCTAATAATTATCCCGCTGTATGCACACATTGATGATTTCAGGGCTGTCTTTATCTGATCTTTCACCTGCTAGAATAAAACAATCCCTCCATACATCCTCTGAATATCTGAAGGAGGGATCAGTGAGGAGCTGCTGGCGTAAAGCAAATAACTGCCTGGAAGTTCTTTATGGGAAGATTTTCCTCGGGGATCTTCTCTTCAGCTAAAGTTATGCGTGTCCATCATTCACCACCACGCTGTTCTCTGCTCATTTTCTAGGTGTGCAAATAACGGGTTTTATACAGTTATAAAAATAAGGCAGCCAACGGAGATCTCTTTCAGCTGCTTTTTCTCGCTGAGAATTGGCTTTCAGTACCTGTATTAGGAGTACGTATTGTAGGGTTTGTTCCTGTACCTTCTTAATAGGATCACGCATGCCTGTAGGTTCAGAGGAGTAATTGTTCTTTGGTAGAGTCACGAGGCAGAAGTAGAGGCCGGCAAGCAGCCAAGTGGCCTGAGAAACCCAGGACACGTTGGTTGAAGATTACGACAGAAGAGAAATCCTTCAAACTCTCTTATTTATTGCTTTGACTTTTAAAGAAATAAGTATTTAAAGCTGCAGTTCATAAATTTATTATAAACTGGTGAGCAGTCTCTCGCTTCGGGTCTAGCATTAAGGTCGTTAATGGGAAAGAAAGGGAACGGGAGAAGAAATAATCCCGGGTGCCTTTTCCCCAAGGGTGCTGGGATCGACAAATGCACTTTGATTTGCTGTCTGATGTGTGTATCGCAAGCCATCCACCATCACTTCTTTCACCCTAGTTCGTAACGATCTGTTAAGTACAGCGCCCCTCCAGCCGCGAGCTCAGCTAAGGACAGAGATTTTATATTTCTCAGGGAGCTCGCGGGCTTTTTGTAGTCTAAGCACAACGCCTACTGAAATAGTTTGGAGCCTCCTACAGCCACATCTGGAAGAGTGAAAGCGGAGGCTATTACCTGCGGGAGCTCGCAGCCCATTTGGCTTTCACTTCTCATTTCAGTGTTGGCTAATTCCAATTTAGCAGCGCAGCATTTACAAGGGACGCGCTCGGTCTCAATGGGAGCTCGTTTATTCTTGCTTTAGGGCCAACTCACGTGCTGCTCCTTCAGGTCCTACAGTTAATGGTGGTCACAACGGTGGATGTCAACCTACACATCTGCATAATAACGATGGTATGAGCTGATTATATCCTTTCACCTGCATTAAACTTCCAATATCCTCCAACATAACATATGTAATACGTTTAGCTCTCAGCATGGTCCAAATTATTTGCAATTAATAAAAGCAATAACTATCTGTAATTTTATGAATCATCAAAAAACAGCAACTATTTTACCCTGATGTAAATTTGGGGCATAAATCACTGTTAGGCTTTACTTGACCCTGGCTTTCAGAAAACGCAAACTCTGATAACTCTACGCCTTCATTTATGCCCTTTCCACGGAAATGGCTCCCCAAAGGGATGCTAGTTATTAATGATCACAGTGAAACTTCTCCAGCTTCCCAAAAAAACCCACAGCACCAAGACTAGGTGCTGCCGGGTCATCGCCAGCCCCCACCGGAGCCCCCGCTGAGCACCCACCTGAGCAAAGCAGAAATATTCCCCCCAGCCCCACCACTTCATCTGCATTTGTAGCTGGCTCCTGCACCAGCTGTGCTTGCCGCACCCCCCCCGCCCTTCATCTCCGAGGAATTGGAGTGGCATTGTTTGAAGATCTGATTAAACGGCCAGGAAAAAGTAATCCATCACTTAAAAAGGGAAATGGAGACAGTTTGCAATGGCGTCCTGGAGCTCTTTAGGATTTGCTCTTCATTTTCTTCTATTTTAATCCAATGCCCGATGTAATAAACACAAACACAGCGTATAAAATTTCCTGACAGCACTTCACTTGCGATGACAAGGTGGGAGCAGCGCTGAGTTACCCAGTTTTGCTTTGGTTGATCCTAAGGCCAGATTAAACCTCCCTACGGTAGCAGATAGCCCGTTTCCTTCAAATGTTCGTGCATGCAAATGTAATTCAAGTGCATGAGCTGAATGCCAGATTCAGCTTGAAAGAAACCAAAGAAAATAAAAAGCAAAGGCAAAACAACCCTGCATCTCCCCACGGCGAGATCTGAAGGGGAACAGGTTGGTTTTGAACAGGATGATGCCTCGCTGATCCCTGCTGTCCTTCCTCAATATCACACAGGCATTTTTTCCGCCCGTGAAATCTAGTTTCTAAGTGCTTTCTCATTTTCACCTTTGTCCCTAAGGAAAGATAACCTCATCAGCACCTCTGGTGACTGCACAGAGACGAGGGAAACACTCATCTGGCAGGATCCCACAAGGGCAGGGCTCTCCCACCAAGCTACATCACTCCATGACTGCAAAGATTCTGCTCTTCCCAGTCCAAATCAGGGAACGAACGATGCTTCTGCGCGTTCCCTTGCCCTCAGCTTCCTGGCATCGTCTATGAGAAGCAGCAAGTGCATCCTGCAGCCCGGCGCAGGTTGTTAATCATTTACAACCCAGAAACTTTGAAAGGCTTTTAGCCATGTTTTACATGGCATCTGGTTTAAGATGAAGACATCTTTCTGTTGGCTTAAAAAAAACGTAATGCAGTAAACCCAAACACCTATGCTCCTGTATAATGCAGTCCCTACAACCAAAGTACTGTTAATTCCGGAGCAACAGAGCAATATTTGTCCTTCTAGCATACAGACACAAACCTTACCAAACCTCTCAGTGGTTGGCTGCTCTTGGTATCCCACTGCCAAAATGTTTTTTCTTCCTTTCCTCAAGACAAAACGTTCTACAGAAGCTTAACACAACTAGATATATAATCCCTTAATGCTTATGGACTGTTTTATTCCACCACCTCACCCATTTATGACCATCTTCTCCTATTTCAGGAGGACAAAGCTCCCCTACAGACTGTGAGGCATCGCCGTTGGCTCTTTGTGCAGGTTTAGTTGGCCTCCAGAGTCAGTTCTAGGACAAGGCCAGAATCTGTAATTGCCTCAGTGAACAAAATGTCTCAAAGTATCTGAGAGCTTGGACACACTTTTAACTACAGCCAGCCAGCTGGATAAGTAAGAGAGAATAAAGAATAGTAGCTGCTCGCTTGGGATTTTTATGTTAATAGCATTAATTACATCTGCAATTTTGTGTCCTTTGCATCTTACCAGGCTCTGGGATGATTAGCTGTGCACTGGCCTGTGCGTTTCCAGCTTCATTTTCAGCTACACACTGATAAAATCCTTCATCTGACTTTACCAAGCCCAGAATCCGCAAGTTGCTGCCACCCTAGAGAAATATGGAAAATGGAAAAAAAAAAAAGGAAGAGAATTAATTAGAAAAACACCATCCAACGTGAACGAGGATTACAAAACCTTTACAGAACAGCTATTTTGTGAAACAAAGGCACTGTGTATGCAATCTCAGCCCCAGCTCGCGTAGTCATCTAAGGACAAGGTCTGTAACAACGAGCATCTTCATCAGAAATCTCTCGACACTTGATATCTTTGCATTTTGTTTGAGGGAAGGTTCCTACGGCCCTGAGGTTGAATTCGCTTTGTTGCAATGTCCATCCAACACCTTTCTCAAGACTTATGCTCCAAATTACAGCCAACCACTTGGTTAGTGCTCTGAATTTTCTCTTGGCCCTTAGCTGCAGGGAAGATTTAGAAGAACTTTCAACTTCTGTGTCTTTGAACAAATGCTGTTCTGAAGGTCGAACCCTCCTCCTGATGGCTTGAGGCCTGGAGATCCTCAAGAAAAGGTCACTATGCGCTTACTCCACTTGAGAGAGATTTAGCTTTTAACTTCTGTTAGCACAAGCAGAAACCAATTATGTTGCGTTAAAAAAAAAAAAAGTGAGGGGTGTGCTCTGGCTGAAATGTGCCTTCTATTAACAACAATTTAAAAGTGAGACAGTTTTCATCCACCACATAACCATGACAGCAATAGAGCTTTCCTTTCCTTGGAAGCTTAATGCTTCTGGCTGCTTTCTAATGAGCAATGATGTATAATTTAAAAAAAAAATAAATTGAACTTACTACTGTGTATGGCAGAATATATCTATCCTGTATGAAAACCACATTGAAACCTTTTTTGATTGGTAATTAAAAGATGTTATTTGTTACAAGGTGAAAAATTAGCACTCAACCAAGCCCTGAACAGGTCACATCTCACGGCCTGTGGACATCTTCACAGTCATTGAGATTTTTTTGGGCTCTTTTCCCAATGTCTCAGCTCACTTACAAGTGGCAGTGCTTTGAGGAGATCAATGCTTTTGGAAAAACTCAGCATAAACTAAGCTTATGTAACAGTTGTATTTAAACTAAAAGGGGCTGGAGTTCTGCATGGGGATGTTACTTTGGGTAGAATGTGCAGCAATTCTCTTTTAAAAATCATAATTATATCAAACAACCTTTCTCATTATTAACCCCCTTTGATTTATATAAAATCAACGTAAGAAATAATTCCTCTCATCCCCCAAACCGTCAGTTAGACAAAACATTTCCTGAAACAGATCTGAAACTATTGCAGGGAGACTCATCAGGTGAAAATTACCATGAAAAGCATCTTTTGCTCACGTAGCTCTATGGAGCACCAGCAACATGTTCTCTAATCCTCGTTCCAGCACCTTGAAATTTTAAAGATCTTTACTTTAAGGGAGAAACTAAGATTTGTCTTTATCAATGAACCTTTGCACTTGACCATAGCCCTCGTTGGTCATTCCTAACCATCCTGTGAGTCTGACTTCCTTGGAGAAGAGATCTGGTATTTCTATTCCAAGGCCAATACTTAGTAAGTGAAGTCATTTAGCACGTGGCAACCAACGTTATTAACAATAATTTAGACTGGGATCAGAAACTGTTACATCTCTGCCAAAAGAAGCGTATAAATCTCCTTAAATCTGGGAGACGACATCAATGAACTTGCTATAACACATCTCACTGCAATGTTCCTTATTCGCACTAGGAGGCACAAGAAATGTTGTTTTCTTCGGGAAAGCTTCCAAGTTTGTGAAGGCAATGATCGGGTCAGGTATCAGAACACATTTCACAACTTAATAAAAAATATCAACCATTCATATAGTGATTAAAAAAAAAAACCAAACAGATAATTACCACTATCTGAAAATAGTCGCTAGGAATGACCACTTCTCCATTCTTGATCCACTCCACCGTAGGGACGGGCTTGCCAGACACGGCGCATTCAAACTCGATGTCCATGCTCTCGTAGGCGTAAAGATTCGCAGGGCGAACTAAAAACCATGGTGGAACTACAAAAAGAGGGGGGAAAAAAATGAAAGCGGCAATGAGTAAATATAGGTAAAGGTTTAGCAAGTAAATAACTTCAATAAGCCTGAAAAATATCAGAAGTAGGTAGAAACACATCTGTAATTCAAATTATTCTCTTCAGCCTTTAACAAGCAAATACTAGGGAAAACGTTTATTCCAGAGAGAGCACTTAATAGTTGCTTTTAATATTCATTTCTAGGTTTTTGTTTGCTTTTTGGCCGAAAGAAAAAATTTGAACTTCACTTCAGGAGACACGCAAGTCGTTTTCCAACGCGTACAACACAAAGTAAAATTTTATACAAGTAACTTGATAGTAATAAACTAACTAAATAAAAATAATATACAAAATTCTATAAAAAGTGAGAAGGAGGGTAACAAAATCCCATTCATTTCAAAGGATTGGATGCCAACTGCAAACTTAGCAAGGACCTGTAAGTCAACATACGGCAAGGTACATACAGATATAAGACGAGTCCATTGACAAGTGACACAGAATTAGAAGCATTTAGAGACATTTTCATCTAAACCAGGACTTCTGACCGAGTTTATAGAAGATGAAGAGATAATCAATAACTAGGAAATCAGTCCCCAGTGATGGAAGAAGAAAAAAATAGTTATCTTTGCTGAGAAGGAATACTTATTAAGCTAGCAATTATCTGTTGCCTTGCATTACTATAATGTATTCACAGCTTTTCAGTATGCTATATGATACGCTAATTTCATTTCATCATTATTGTAGTATTAGCATGATAGAAATTAGCGATTGGAGGAAAACCACTAATAACGTCACATTCCTGGCGAGCCCACTCCCCTCGCATCCAACGGAAAAGCACCCACCAAAAGCCAGCAGCCCATGGGCATTCCCACCAGCTTTTCCAGGGGGACGACGGTCTCTGTTTTGAATATCCACAGTCCCCAGGAAGCCGGAAAGGATTAATTTCCAAGTACCATCCACGACTTATCATTTCAGACAGAAAATCCAATTGTATTTTCTTGAGCCATCACTCCTGCTGTCTGATTATAATATTTATAAAGCCGTAATATTAAAAACCCCCTCTAAATTAAAAGGAGGTGAAGATTATAAAATCAATTGCTCAGAAGCTAAGAAATGTTACAGGAGAGGCTGCCCTTGCATCCCTAATTCGGACGCCAGGTTTGCAAGGATTTCAGCACACTCCTCAATTAAACCACCAAATTCTGCAGCTTCCCTGGGCGCTAAAGGAGGAGCATGTTCACTGAAAGAGCATTTTAGGATCTGATTTCCAGCTTCCTATTTACTACGAGGATTCGTGCTTTCTAGTCTTCGAACTCTTCTGTGCCAACAAAACGATGAGTTTCCAGTACGGTTTCCTTTGGTTCCTTATTTCTGCACATTCCACGTGCTTCCTTGATCGCGTAGGGCTCCGCCAGCCTCACAAACGGGGAGAAGAAATCCAAGGTACAGGTTAAAGGACACAAGTACTCCCCCCAGTTTTTCTGGACCAGTTAGGTATGGCTTAGAGCAGTCTCCATTGAGACTAACGTCTTCCAGTTGTCCACCAGACCTTAAAGTCTCATGGGGCAAGAAGAGCATGAGTCAAGCCAACCACCTGCAACAGGAAAAGCATCGTGCAAGTGACCGAAGCGTTATCTTGTAGGAATACTACGCAGATGTGCTCTTCACAGCTGCATTTAACAACCTTACCCACAAAACTCTGCCTGCAATCACTTATTTGCCCTTATTGGCATTACAGTTTCCAGCTTGGGTAATAAATGAAAGCAGAGTCCTTGAGGTGCCATCTCTTTAATCATACGCTCCTGACGAACCCTTGGAGGGCTCGCCAAACTTGCGTGCACAATGAGGTAGGAGTATTTTGGAGAAAATTTGATTATTTTATTTAAAAACTGTATATAATGCGTAAAAACTAGATCAAAATAAGACCGCAAGACTACTATGTCAGCTATTTCTTAATTTTTAGCAATTGCTTCTGCTTTAGAGCTAAGTTACCTACACAAATAAGCATGAGCCTTGGGCCCCTCAGCATCACTCCCCTGCCAAATCTTCCCTGGTCCCCTTTCAGATCAGCCTTATTTTCCATGCACGTAACGCTTTTGGATACCTAGAAGCTCCCAATCCGGTTCGGATCAACTCCAGTGTGCACAAATTAAATCTGATGAGCTGTCCTGATTAACTTAGCTGCCTAATTTCCTACTGAAGAGGCTCCCACAGAGGCGTGTTCAGATCAGGAAGGCTTTGCCTGCTTTTGGGGGGGGGCACGACAGGTTCCAGACCACACAGCTACAGGAGCACGCAGGAAATTCTGCGGGTTTTTCAAAAAAAAAAAAAAAAAAAGCATCACTGATAGGGAAACACCAGTAATGAGGATGACGATTGAGGTTTTCTTTTTAAATAACATCAGATACACTAGAGACATACAAAAAGACACAGTGGCAGAGTTGAGAATAATCAGCACTGAATAGCATGGTTCAAGGAAAAGCAAACAAGCTGTTTGTGTAACAAAGAGTTGAATTAAAAATTAAGCAGCAATCAAATTCACATGTTCATTTTTAGCTTCTTTACACCAGTATATTTTATTCAATAAGCTCACACCAAACCCCCCGCTATCTACGCAGTTTATAAACCCCGCAATTTTTCAGAGCTCTGACAAAACCATAAACTACTCAATCTTCATTAGAATGGTTTATTGCCATGTCACCAGAAGCCTGTAATTAATTTAGAGGCTTGTAATTCACAGATTCCTGCCAGTTATTCTTTCTGACGCACACGTTCACGGACCCTGACCCGAAGGCTTTCCCTCCCTCCACCAGCACGGGGTCACTGCTGCTCCCCTCCCCATTTCCCTCTATTTTTTAAAAAAAATTGCTGGCATTTTTCTAGACTGCTGGAATCACACACGCTTGCCTTCAAGGCGATGAATTTCCTGCAGGACTCAGGCTGGCAAGGAAGGTGTCCAGACACCCGGGTTATCCCTCTGACAGCCACATCACTTAAAGCAAGGAGAGGAGAGCAGCTTTCCGGGCAGTAAATACATTCCCGGAGACAGATTTGGCAACCAGGGCACGTGAGCAAAGGAGTTAAGAGTGTATACGTCGAAGGGATTGTCACCCCCTGCGAGGAGAGGATGCCAGGAGTGTCTTGGGCGGTTAAGAGGATCAGCATGGTTCACATCTGCACCCGTGTGCACCCCACAAGCTGTGCACCCGCTCACCTTGCCCATCTCTGGCTTGCTACTGGCTTCCTCAAGGGTTTATGTTCAGTATATGCATCTGTGCGCCGAGTTCCACGCAGAACAAATGTATTTAACGACTACTGTGTTCACAAACCTTTTACGCAGCGGGGTAGATGTATTATTTTCAAAGGACACCATCACGGTTTGCAGGTAGACGCCACACATAAGGACACCATAACACGCCAAAGCTGACAGATGTAACACATTCAGGCTCCTGGTATATATACGTATGCATACATATAAAATGCCAAGCACTATAAATACACATTCTATAAATATTTTATAGATCAATAAACGTCAGGCGCTGCCGTATTTGCTCTGTTCTTTTTCTCCGTGCTGAATATTTCAAAGGCACAGCGTACGAGAAGGAGGTTGGCGAGCTGGGCTGTAAAGGAAATGAAAATACTTGCTTGTTTCTCATGTTCCTTCTAATTATATTATGGCAATATAAAAGCAACTTGAAGAAACCGCAGGCATTTTTTCCCACCAGAAATCTTACAAGGTTTCACCGAAGTTATATATATTTTTTAGAAGGTTTCTCTGAATTGGTGGAAAGCGCGAGTTCAGCGAGATTTCAACAGCCTTGCGCTACGGTATCCTTATATCGTCCTTTGCCCCGTTGTGAGTGAAAGCCTTAAAACCTATCCTCAGACAAAAATAATTTAAAATGAAAACTCAGAAGGCTCCATTTTTATACCTTATCAGAATGAAAACGCTTCTCTAAGCGCTCATTTTCATTATTTCATGTCAACCCGGCCATATAAAAATGCCCCGGTCTCAGACTGAGGATATTTTATGCTATGTGCTGTACCAAAAAAGGGAAGTAAAAACAACCCAAAAGGTTAACACAGACATATATACAAGATGTCCACGAGATTTGGGGTTTTAATAGAATACCAGGGGACCCCGACAGCTCCGGGGGGGCTCCGAGGGAATCCTGCGATGCTGCAGAAACCTGTTGTGGGTTCTGGGGTCTCAAGCCTTGCTTCAAACAAATGGGATTTCCCCTCCCAGGAGCACAACAGGCTGCATTTATTACAAAGAATGTCAAAGACTGGTCGTAATGAGCCTGTAGCAGAGACGTGGGGACTAATCGAGCCCTTGCCAGCAGGAACAGCTAGCGTGGAGTGTTGGGATGACCTCCCTATTTCTAGAAATACCTTTTGCGAGATGACAGCTGATCTTGCGACAAGAGGAAGCAATTTTAACTCAGAAATGTCAGCATTTTCTAATGCGAAGTGTCTTCCCTTTGCATGTTTGAATAAGGAATGTGTTCCTGCTGACCCAAGAAAGATAACTGCTGTCAGCAAGTGCCCAACCCTGTCAGCAGGCAGAATGGGAAGACTTTCAATTGCGTGTACTTAAAGGGTGCCTTTGTCATCTCCTATATCCCAATCCTTTGAAAAGGGCCCTCGTATTTTTCACTGCTAGCTTGCACAAGCCATGGGTTTAAAATAAAGTCACGTTAAGTGAACAATTAAGTGAACAGGCCAGGTTGTGCCTGTCCTAAGATCCAACTCCAAGCCAACGCAGTTCCTCCAGCTCTACAAACATCAGGAGAATCTGGTTTTTGGATAAATTCGTACACAGACCTACATGTGCCTTCACTGCTCTACTATTTGTGGTAATTCAGGGAGCTGTATCATTTCAACAGGTTACGAAAAAGGTCCTGTGAACGCTGTTACAATATACAAGAGCTCTTTGGAAAGAGTATGAGGCAATAAATAAATACCCAATAATGTGTCTTCAAAAACTAGATTAAAATTCTCATCTTCTTATTTCTCGCCACAGCTCGGTACCCTTGTCTGACTCTATACTCTACACCTGACGTTCAGGAAGGCAATATGATATCAATACATCTCCCCTCAGACCAGCCTTGAAGAAATAAAAGAAAAATGACGCTGTTATTCCATGTAAAACTTCATTCTTCACCTAAATAAAGGTATTGCTTGTCTTCTTTAATGATTTAGATTGTCTTCATGCTTCTTTAGCTCTCCACGTGAAGGTCAGCTTCTATCGTTACTACAAAAAAAAGAATCACAAGAGCGGCAGTTCGTGGTTCCCGAGAGAAAAAGAATTGAGCCACCAAAAATTCAAGCGATACATCACCGTGGTCACGGGTGCATGAAAGAGGTGGAGAAGGTGTGCAGACAACTCGTGCAGCTCCATCAGGGCTTTGTAGCCAAACCGCTCTCTCCTCTGCCTTCTATTACACGATGACGTGCATCCCCCTTGGTACTGAGTCTGCTAGATACTAGAGGGCAGAAAACAGCTGCAATTTTTCTTTCTGAGCAGAGAACCGTCAGTTTTAGCCAAGTAAAAAGCTGCTAATCTGCTGTACTCTATGAAAAATAATAATTTAATGACGAGATTTTGATTTTTATTGCCTACCTTACTGAATGCTCTTCTATTAATGAGCGCATTGATGAGACAGAGAAAAACACTGTTTCAGTTTTATAAATACTTAATATATATAAATACACCAGAAACCACACTTACTATATTATAAATACACCAGAAAACACAGTGAAAAGCAAAGCTTAGCATTGCTCCCAAAGGCAGAAATCCTCCTGTAACGCTACAATGACCTGCGCTACACTTGAAGGTAAAATTCTTGATCTTATCTAAATAAACACAGTGATTTTCTCATCGATTTGTAGGAGCCGGCCCCTCACCCCAGCACAGGGGAAAAGGCGACACTGCATATATGAGGAAAATACGGTGTTGTCTCCACGTCGGTTCAAATTTTGTTTTGTTGCCCAAACTTCTCCCCGCTTGTAAAGAAGTTAGGCGTGGAGAGAGGATTCTTCCCCCGTAAAACATCGTTTTGTATATGACGACCGAGTGAAAAACCACAAAAACGAACCAAAGCATCCTTGTCCCTTGTGATAGGTACAGATGTTGACCCAGTTCCCCAACGGGCACGCCCAGCTGGAGGCCACAGAAGCAGGATGCGAATAAACGTGGCTTTTATGTGACGTGCCGATAACGCACAGCCCGCGATGAGAAAACTAAGGTCACAGATATCTGTCACTTTCTAAATACCTAAAGATTTTATTTTATTGCTGCCTTTATGACTTATGGTGCAGGCAACAGCTATTGACCACGTACCATCTGCCCCGGGAACAAACGAGCATTTCATAATTGTGTATTGGGTCAAACTTTATCTTCGGATGCATTAACGTTATTTCTGTCAACTCCTGTAAACCAGGAGCACATGCAGCACACAGGAGGCTAAGGGCTAACACAACACTGACAATTAGCTAGATTTTTGGGAAACAACATGAAAAAATCTGAAAAAATACAGGAATAGCTGAATTATCTCCACAATTTATTTATTTCTAAGTATTTTGTCTGTTTGCCTAAGGGTAGCCCAAATGGGCGTTAGATTAATGGGAAAACTAAACTCTGAAAAATGTTTTTTTTTTTCTCCTTGCCTTTATAGAAAGGGAAGGATACAATGGCTCTGAATTAATTCAAGATAACTACTTAAACTATTAATTCAACGTAACTGAGCACCAACCTGTCTCATCATAAAAAAAACAAACATCTCAAGACCTCACCACCAACTTTCCTCTTCTTTACCTGTACGAGAGGCAAAATTTCAACTCGTATAACCCGGTTATAAGATGTGTTTGTGGTTAGACAGGAAAATAAGTGCTGGCCTTGGCTGCAGGACTGTGGCTCTCCAGTTCCCTGTGGTGTGTTGAGGACCAGCGAACGCTCTTTTCCGGAGCTCTTTGCTGAGATTCGGGCTGACACCAGCACACACCACGCTTCCAGGCTCGGTAATTGCAACGATAATGCATTTCATTTTGGGATCTCAAAGCAATTTGTAGGCATTAAATAATTCACAAGCATTTTACAGATAGATACACACACACGCGGAGTAAATGACTCGCTCAAGGTCATGTAAAGTATCAGTGACAGATAATTAAAAGCCAGCGTAATTAATAGATGTCCCTGGGAGATTTGTGCATATCTAAGACTCCCTCCCCTCCGTAGGCGGCACCGACAGCCACCTCTCTGCATACGGATTTCCCAGGTTCACTTTGGGACTTTCTGTGCCCCAAAGTACAAGAGAGACCTGGACTTACTGGAAGGAGCCTAGCAAAGGGCCACGAAAACAGCGAGCGTGAGAAGAAGAAATAAAACTACAACACCCTGGGAGATGCTCTCACCTTTAGGTGCTCACAGGAGGTGCCTTCAAAACTTCTGGCTGACGCAGTGTTTCAATTCATCAGCACGTTTTCCCAATAAAACCCACAAGAATTGAAGTTATACAGTAAGTAGAGGTCACTGGATTCACTAAGCAACTCAGTCAAGTCCACACACGGACAGAACATAGACCTGTGCCTGTCCAGCCTCATGGTCACATCCCAAAACCATGTGAAAATAAACACTCTCAACATTGAGCACCTCTTCCACACTTGGAAGTGTTAAAAAAAAAAATAAATCTAAGAAATAAAAAGAAAGAAGTCTGGCAGCCCCTCTTTGCTTTCCTCTCTTCTTGGTCTCCTAACTACTTTCTCTTCTAAAGAAATAACCTCAACTGATCACACATCGATACCCTTTACCCAAGCAAGTTTAAGGAACATTTACGGGACAACCCCAAGTGTACATAAAGCTGCTTACCCACTCGAATCCCACACTGCCTTGTTTGCCCAACAGCCTCTGAAATTTCTGGGGGGCAGCTGTTTGGCTGGAAAAAGTCCAGTATTAAAGAACGGCAACCCTTCGTCACGCTACAAGAAGAGCGTATTGAGAAAGCGCGCTGAAAAGGTAGTTATTTTTGAGATCGTTATCTGTATGGCCTCGATCACCTTCTTATCACGTTGTCTTATGGGAGAAGAAAATGAGAAACCGAGGAGGAAATAAATAAAACAGAATATGTATTATAGCAATACACAGTATTGGACACATTACTGCAGCCTGTTACGACGCTTACTATACTTTCATGTACCCAACAAGTTAATGGGAGGACTCTTATTTCATTTACTCCTACTAAACATCAACTTTCAAGCCATCTCATTCAAACAACCATTAACACGGACTGAGGTCAAAAGCTCAAAATATGCACCATGGAAAATAAAGATTGGGGCCACGGTTGAAAGACTAAGCTACACAGGACACGGAACGTAGACGTCATTGCTAAGAAGTAATTACAAGTCCCCACTTCCATCAAAAAATGGAAAGATGGATGAGGAACTGCTGGCTTCAGAGCCCCCAGGTAAAGCACAGGATAGCAGCAGCCTGCAGGGTTTGATGCCAGAGCTCTAATTTACACGTTTCAGTGCTCGTCTCCCTTGACGGATGCTTTTGGTTCAAAAGCCCAAGGATGCTTTTGGTTCAAACCTCCCTCTCCAGGCACTGCCCTGGCACAGGACGACCTCTGCTCTCAGCACCAGAAGTTGAGCGCACACGAAAGGACGCGAAGCAGCTACAGGCGCTCCAGCACACTCACGCTCTGGCGGAGGGGGGTTGAATTAGATCAAACAGAAAAGAACCAGCGCGCTCTAATTCGATTAACGCGCAAAAGCGGCAAATGATTTTTAGGTAATCCAAGGTCACCGAGGATAAAAGGCACGGAGGTGTCCACGCAGCGCTCACCCGAACAGAAATCGAGGAGCTGTTGTCTCGGCAGCAGCCACGTCACCTGCTCCAGGACCCGTGAGCACAGCTTTTTGTTTGCCAGACGCCTCCACAAGGGCAGCGCTAAAGCAGC
This sequence comes from Anser anser, assembly GCF_964211835.1. Classification (NCBI taxonomy): domain Eukaryota; kingdom Metazoa; phylum Chordata; class Aves; order Anseriformes; family Anatidae; genus Anser; species Anser anser. The sequence continues at coordinate 15,350,788 of NC_139731.1, read as the reverse complement.
TGGCAACTGATCTAGCCTGACCTTGCATGTAAATCAGAGTAAAACTTCTGTAAATTAATTGACTTTTGAATTACTGCGTATATTTTAGGAATCTCATTCAGTTTTTCCTAGAGATACAAACCACACCACGGACTTCAGCACCTTGTTCTATTACTCACTCTTGCTTTCTTAAACGTTATCTTGCTTCTAGTCTAAACTTGTCCTTTTTCAACGCTGGATGTTCTTCATTTTGTTGTCAGGTAGACTGTAAGGCTCTTTATTATTGTATTTCTGCTCTTGGCACAGACACCTACAGACCACGATCAAAGAAATAAAAGGGGCTCTTTCATCTTCAGCATCTTTTCCTATCCTTTAACCAATGTCACGGTTCACCTTGGATGCCTGTATCACTTAAATCTCCTTCGTGAACTGTGGATGCAGTTCTTCAGCGGTGTTTTCCCCGGCACCAGGTACGGACGTGCTAGGTTTATTCAAGGGTCTTGTTTTTACAAAATCCAAAAATCACACAACCATTTCTGCTGCTTGACGTGCTGGGTGCGATGCTCGGCTGGTCAGCCTCGACTCTCAACACTTCCCCAGTCTGTATTTTCCAGCGAAGCCTCCAGTCTGTCCAGGGTACACATCCACGTGGCCAGCTCAAGCTCCCCTGATTGGGGATCAATCCTGCTCTCGCAAAGCAACGTGTTTGTGTGAGCTGTGAATTCGGTCTGTGCTTTCATTTTTTTTCCAGGTCATGGGTCAAAATATTAGAAAACCACGTTAAAGGATTAGAAAACCATGTTAAAATATCAGAAAACCACGTTATCTGATGTGGCTGCCAGGGCGACCGTCCCCAACCCAGCCCCATTGCCCTTCCCAAACCTCGCGCACCAGCAGCTCGCCTCCAGCCTTCCACGACTTTCAACTATTTCGACATTTACTAAGAAAGTAACGTTGTTAATTCAGACATTTCAAACAGTTCTTTCAAAGTTCTTGAATTCACTACATTTAGACAGGCTGATTCAAAATGAGACGTTTGAAAACATCTATTTTAGGTACTCGGAGAAGTTCCTGATGTGCTGTTTAACTCTTGCTGAAGCTCCTTTGATGCCCCGCTGTGCTCTGAATGCATCATCCAGCCTCTCCCCCTGGTCCCAGGGAATATCTGCATATCCACAGGCTTACTGAAAACCCCCCCTCCTGTAAACATACAGCTCAGCAAAACGCAGTTGTGCACCAAATACCGAAGGTGCTGGGCCATAACCCAGCTCCTGAACTGGGGCACGGCTGCAGGCTAACGAGGGCTGCCAAGTCCAGCTTGGGAAGGGGCCTTATTGTCCTATAGTCCGTATACATGGACCTTATTGTCCTATAGTCTGTATACATGGACCTTATTGTCCTATAGTCTGTATACATGGACCTTATTGTCCACGCAGAGCTTTCAGAGCCAACATGCTCTGAAAGTTAAGTTAAGGAAGGGGCTGACTTTTCACCTTGGATTGCTGCAGGATCAGGAACTTCACTCCAAGCTCCTCTAAGCGCTTCTAGTCCGCCTTGTATGAACTACCAACACCTTGGTGCACAGCCAGAGGGCCTCCTGCAGCCTGCTCCGTCGCCTCTGCAGGGAGGGTTGATGCCAGGAGCCCTACGGGTGAACATCTCCCTTACCCTGCTGCCATATCTCAGCAGGTTCAGCCCCCTGGAAAGGTTGGGCATGGCCCAGGAGGCCGGGAAGGCAGCACCATGTCCACCCTGCCCACCTTTTGGTGGGCTTTGTAGAGTTGCAGCCCGCGCTGGGATAGCGAGTTCATGATCAGCACTTGGGGTGAAGCACCCAGGTACCAACACGGTTTCCAAACACTTTCCCCAAATGAGCTGGTGTCAAGTGCACGGGTGCGTGTGATGGTTTAAAAACGTGGAGAAAAGCTCAGGTGAATAAAAGCCTACTACACAAGCAAAGCATTAACACAAGTACAAAATTTGGTTTTACTGCGACGTCAATAGGTTGCTCGCCAAATTCAATTCGGGTATATACACGGGAACGCAAAGTCATATGGATTTTGACATAAGAAACCACTCTTTTCAAATGCGTCTCATATACACAGAGACACAAGCATGTACCCATCCCCCCTGGCAGTCTTATTCACATCCCAGATTTGATGTGAAACCCAAAGTCACTCCTCCAAAATACGGCCGCTCGTTTCGCTATCGCCACTTCCCAACATGGTCCTGGCAGCTGCCTGAGTTATCGGGGTTTTCCTGCGTGACCTACCTCCAGACGCTCTAGGACAGAGATGTCAATACACGTGATAACGCCTCGTATCAAACAGTTTTCGTGTCTTTGTACAAGTAGCACCTCTAAAATGTTGGTACTTTTTACTGTTTTGACCCTTCACCGTCTCTTAGCACAAACTCTGCAGATCTCAGCATATGATTGCATCAGGAAATAATAATAATTACAGCTCATCTTACTTGCAACCTGGCCTTTTAGCGCGACTCTAAAAGCTGTCTGTGCACCAAGGAGCTACGTGAAGTCCTTGCATTTGCCAGGTAAGCTGAGCTTTGAGTCCACGTGTGAAACCAGCCTGCAGCTGCATCTATTTCTGCGGATGAGCGAGGTTACAGGAGGGGTGTTCGTGTTAACTCGAGCCAAACAGGACATCCTACAGCCAGAGTTATCCTGAGCACGAGCAGGATGAAAGCACCCGCAACACCTTTTTCACAAGGAGGGCGTTAATAACCTGAAGATCCTGAACGAACGTCCACACGAGGAATGAAACTCGCCCATGTAGTTATCTCCTACCTCCAGATACAATATTTACAAGCAGTGCAATATCATTTTTGCAGCTCTCGTGTTCTCAGCAGTTTACAGAAGAAATAAAAGCTGTCATCTATAACCCTAAGGTCCTACCGGTATGATCCCAAACCTGCAGGCTCCGACTGTATTACCGGGATTAGTCTTTGCTCCTTTAAGTAATGCTCTTGACCCCTCTTTAATAATATATATATTTCATTTTCTCTGCTCAAACAGAGCAAGAATTCACGGGCTGTGGGTCAAAACCACCTTCACACACAAAGCATGGCTCCTTCCTTGAGGGTTTGCACAGGATCTAACAGACTGAAAAACAGGCTCTGTGCTGAGCAAGGAATCGAGCATCCTTTTGCAGAAACTTTGTTATTTTCAAAAGAGAAAAACACCTTTAAGGCAGGACAACAAGGAGGCACTGGGCTGCTTCTTTCATCCTGCAGGCAACTGCTCAAACCTTAATTTATGCACAGGACTAAATTCTCATCTTCTTTAGTACTCGGCTGCTGAGATACGATACCGATCGCTCTGACAGCTGTCACTCCTCCCATCAGCACTTCACATATTCAGCTGTTACAGGGAAAAATTGGCTCGCACGCAAATAAAAGGGTTTATCCTGCAACAAGGAGGTTAAAGCTTTGCCCCTGGAAGGTCCCGGTAATTTTAAAAATGTACAGGAGAGAAAAAGGAAAGCTAAAAAAGCTAATGGAGATATTAGGAAAAACGGTTTGGGTTTTAGGTGTATCAATCAAAATCCCTTGCGCTTTGGGGGATGTAAGGAACACAATTTATCAACGTGGTGCGTGTTGAGAACACAAAACCGTTGCCCCTGCCGGGTAGGAGCAAAGCTGTAAGAAACCTCAACGGCAACCAATTTTTCAACTAAAACTCACAGAATTATGCACAGAAACTGCACGATTCAGGCTCTGCATGCCTCTCCCAAGGGCAAACCCACTAAGTAGCAGTGGTGGGTTTGCCTTTCTCCTTTTATATTCCTATTTTTCCCCCCCCTCTCTTAATGACTTGCATCAGAATTTGTATTATCAGGAGGCACTGCATGCACGCTTGGCAGCAACCCACAGCTTCGCTCTTGTGCCTAAGAAAACGAACGTCTACTAAAAAGTCATCCTTAGCGTCACTTCTCTTGTACGGATAATGAAACTGAAGTAAAAGCTTTGGAATCAAGATACACTCATTTTAACACTGCTCCTGAAAGCATGACTCAGCTTTTACTGTTTTAACACCAGCATTTGGTAGCAAATATCTTTTGGGTTCTTAACTGAAAATCAGATTTGAAAGAATCCTGTATAATCAGTGTAGCATCCTTTGGCTACTTTACTAAACCCACTTTTCATAGAATCATAGAATATCACGAGTTGGAAGGGACCCATAAGGATCGAGTCCAACTCCTGGCAAGAGGAGTTACCTTGCTTTTTAGCTTGCTTTTCTTCTTTATTCTCTTTAAAGTTTAATTTTCTTCCTTTTTTCTTTTTTAAAGAAACTAAAACCTTTTAAAAAAAAAGTATGGATGAACAGAAAGTATGTTGAAGGCCAAAAACCTTTGAGAAAAAAATGTTGAGGAGCTTTTACACTAAATTTAAAAGCTGAGATGAAGGAGAAAAAAGCACCCGATGCTCATGACCGTACGAAGCTTTACAACTCTTAGAGGGAATTTGCTATTTTCGCTGGAAAACTCCGATGGCCAACTTCCAGTAGAGGGAAAAAGGACAGGTTGGGTTAAAAAACGAGCAGATATGAACTTACAGAAATTGCAGGTTGGACTTCTATCAAGTTTTATGTTAATAAAGCCTGGGAAATATTTCACTGTTGATCGGCAGCCATGAAGATCCGCGATACGATGGCAGCCATCTCATCAGTTCTCCACCTGAAGTATTTTTGTTTTAACACGTTATTATTATTTTTAAAGATTTTCCGGATGAGTTACAGTATCAGAATTAGGGCCCAAACTAACTCCACTACTCCTCCCCAAACAGAGCATCTCCTCTGCTGCTGCCAGCCCCGGGCAGCACGGAGCTCGTACGAACATCAGCTCCGCTCTCCCGTGACCTTAATGATTGATATTCCTTTCTGCTGATGGATCTCAATAACATCTTTGCCGTTTGAGTCTATCAGAAAGCTAAAATGATGGCCTCAAGGATTTTCCTATTATAGTCGCATGTAGGCTGTAGCTTGGTTCATTGCCTCCAGCCTTAGTTCGCATTTGTCTATATTAGCCTGTATGTTTTCATGTAATTTTCCCAATAACCACGAAACCTAAAAACCTCCCGAATGCGGTCGCATTATTTCTCATTACACACAAAATTGAAATTGATGACAAAGCAGGTTCCAAACCGGAGTGGAGAACATAATAAGCCACAAAAATCTTCTGTAAGGCCCTAATTTTGTCTCATTACTCAAGCTGTGATATAATCGGATGTTTAATTACATCTCTTTCCATCCATTTTATTGAGTATATAGAAGTATCTTATATTTTATATATAAAATGTATAGGTCATTTACTTGGGAATCTCTATTTTCATGATTTTCTCATGCAGATTTGCCCACCCCAAACAGGAATCATGAGCTGGTGGGTAAGATAGCCCCGTCCTAATGGGATTACTTTCCAGTCCAATGGGAAAAGTCCTGGGAATATTTCACTCTTGTTATCCCTTCAAGCAAATGAGGAAAAAAACACGGGGCAAAGCTCGTCTTCTACTTTCTTTTTACCCAGGGAATGTAAAAATACTATATATATTTGATTTTAATTGCATTTTCACAGATTTAGGAAGTAAGGTAGAGAAAAAAACCACCAGGCTCATCAAACATTTGTCCAGAAAAATGTGTTTTCGGCAAACATCAAGAGACATCTACCATCTGATCCTCATCCCCAGAACACTGAATATCCTGCAGTTGTGCTGCTTACAGCAAATTTCAACAATGATGGACTGAAACGACCACAAGTGAATGCAATTCCTCCTCTTGGGGTGTGCAGAACGACTGCCGGGCACGCAGCCTGGGGCATGTTGGACTGCGAGCAGGTTGGCAGCCCTCGAGTCGGAGAAAATACGCGACCTTTAATGCGTAATTTGTCTTTGACAATCTCATCCAAGAAGCGCACACGTTTTGACTGTGCAAACCTTCAAATGTGTTTGTTTTTCAGCAGAAATGGTCAGTCTGTATTATCAATATAGGATGCTAAGGAGCTTAAATACCCCATAGCCAACATTGAGGCAATACCTTGCCTCTTCCAGCTCTCCACTTAACAAATTCACCGATGGTTGCTCTCATCTGGTGTATCCTTAAGCAGATGGCTCCGCTCCACCCTACCCACTCTGAAAGATTTGCTTTCATGAAACAATCTCACAAAATGATTTCATTTGCATGCATCATGCCAACTTCTCAAACACCATAAACACGAAGGCCAAAAAGTAAATCTCCACCTTCAGTTTCAAACTCTTAAGGGACAGACGATAAAGACCCCTCCACAGGGATGGTCCTACAAGCACAGGAAATCAATGCAGAAAAAAGGAAGTGCATGAGTTGCAAATAGGAAAATAGGAGCAAAGATCCCTACATTTTTAACCCTCATGGGAAATAGTCTGATATTGAAGTATCTTTCATCCCGTTTAATAAGTAAAATTCATTATAGCGAAACTGGGAAGTCCAAAACAACTTCAGCTGGATAGAGAAGCATCTGAAGAGTTAATACTGAAAATATTTTCAGCCATCGTCAAAACTGCAAAATACAATGGCAGCCAGGAATTCGTGGGTGATTTTTCTCCTGGTTGACATCCGCTGGCAAGCACGCTTGCCCCTAGGATGCAAAATGTTCAAATTAAATTAAAGAACCCACCTTTTGCACACGTGTTTTTACATACTTCATTATATTTAGCAACCCTTAATTCTTGAGGACCTTCTATAACCACAATGATGCTTTTTAGATGGTGCCTAGCTGAATATTTCTTTGCTCCCCCAAATCAATATTATTCACCACCTCCACCGACACACAGTAAAAGCAGCATTAGGGAACCCTGTGAATCCCACAGATCAGTTCTCTTCGGGATTTTCAAGACAGAACAGGGGAAACCATCTTTCCCTTTACCTACGCAAAAGGTTAGGCTTTGATATTAAATGACCTTTTGGCAGTCATTGTCTTCGTCAAACAGAAACAGTATTTACCGTGGCTGGGAGACTGCCGAGAACCTGCCCTGCCTCGCTAGCGGGCTGTAAGCTGCAAGGAGAGGAAACCCGCAGCCTGCTGGATTGAAAAACCCCACCGTGACATTTAACTACCGAACAGCTGGGATTTGTGGGCATCTCCTCTCGGCAGGTACGATCCTGCTCGTGGAAATCCCACGTTTATTTGGACGTGTGAACGAAAGGAGGCTGCACGGCTGCAGGTTAATTTACCCCTCCACATTTCCCCTACCTGCTTTCAGGATGTTCTTCCAGTTTGCTGTCATTAGCAGATTCGTAGCCCTGACGTTAAAACTGGAGGCCTGAACTTCAGCTGGCTGCTCTCGGATGTCCAGGTGTGCCGTAGCTACCGCTCAGCCCCGGATCCTCCATCCATCAGCCGGGACGCCACGCTGTTTGTCGGCGTTGCTGTGCCCTCAGGGTTTCTGAGCTCCCAGCCACATCGCTCCTGCTGCAGGACGAATCGAGCCAGGGCTTCAGAATCCAAATTAGTTTAATTCTTACCCATCTGGGTGCGTGTTTCAGCATGCTCTCTGCAATTACCGGGGAATCCATAGCTTAGCTCTATTAAACTCCATTTTATTGGGCATTTGTTGCTTCAGTTTGTATATATTGATTTTTATTTTTTTTTGAATAAAGTGATTTCAAAATACGTGTCATGAAAGTGCTGTAAAATCAGAGCATGGTATTATTCTTGTTAACGCCTGCAGTCCAAGAAGGCAGGCAGGACCCTAATATTTTCTATTTCAATACCCTGACAGTCTTAAATACAGTATAGATCAAACCTCTATGAGTATGGGAGAATTAACTCTCTCCAGCCCCAACCTGACAGAGTACATGATCACGAATAAATCTAGCAGGTTTATCCTAGTTATAGAACTGAAAAACTGTACCCAGAAAACTGAAGCTCTCAGTTAGGATGCTACTGTATAGGAAAGGAATTCCAGATGCCCGAACGAAGCAAGACTATTACTAAAATAATTTAAAAGCTCTGCTTTTAAAGTCTTAGCACTCCTAGGCCCAGTTCAGCAATATAATTCCTGTAAAATACTTTTAAGTTTTGCTTGTGTACCCTGCCATCACAGCTCGTCTCATTCAGTGGAGCTGCTCACACAGCATTAGGACACTTTCCACTGTGAGCAAATGGCTCACAATCTGGCTATTAATTTGAAAGGAGCGCGCACATTAATTTATTATAATAATACTTTGCACATTTATGGCATTTTTCCATTTAAGAGTCACAAAGCACTTTGGAAAAAACTAATAAATTAAAATCTCACTATGCTCCTCTGAGATAGCTATTATTAACCACATTACACACAGGGGAGAAAGAATCACAGAAATGCTAAATGAATTATCCAGGGTTGGATAAGACGACGGTAACGGAGCTCAAAGGAAAAAGTAAATTTCCCAAATGTTCAGCTCATGCCGAACAACGCTTCCTCTCAGGAGTTGTGGGCAAATCCCAGAGAAACCAAACCACATGCAACTCCTGCAACTCTCAGAGAACCAGCTGGGATTTTGCCTTCTTATCACTGAACCTACAAGATCAGCTAAAGCTTTGCTAAGGTCAGGACTGGGACTTCCTCAAGGATGATGGGCAGCCCGGGAAAGAAACGCTTAGAGTACCAAACAAGTGATTTTTGAGTCATAGCCATAAGAACAGCTCCGTGTTAATGGGAGCTGCATTGCACAGCTAAAATTAATGGTTCTGGAGTAAAAACCCAATAGCAGCAACACTGGTCCAAATGCTACTGTCATCTATGAGTCAAAAACCTATTCTAACGGGAGGTTTTTCTTAATTAAATGTATTGGCACGCGTCCCACAGACACGTAATGAGGATGTGAAAATCCACCAAACCCTTGCAGTAAGTTTCAGATCTTGACAGACAGTAACTTCACGATCATCTGTACACTGTACGTGCATACACACCCTCACCTCCAAAATAACCTAGAGAACAATGATTAAGTTCCTAAATGACCTAGAGAACAATGACCTTAGTAATTCTGGCACATTAACTTACATTTAAGTGTTGTTAAAGGATGGGGACCACTGATAAAGTTGGCAAGTAAAATCCAAGACAGTTCACCTCTGATTTAAGTGCCAAAAAAAATCAACTAGAACAGTAAGGATATAATTTGGTCTACCCTACTTAAAGCGTAACTGAGAAAAATAAAACTCCATAATCCAAATATTTTGATAGCCAGCCATACTTCAAAGGAAGAAAACACATTATGCAAATAACACCTCTAACAGTAAGATGAAGCCTGCAATTTGGGACGCGACAGAAGAAACTTCGGAGTTGGTTACCTGAAGTTTGTTATCTTTAGACAGATTCACCTCTATTCACCTCGCGGTTGAGCGCAAGTATTGTGAAAATCCTCCAGCCCTAGCACCCTCTACAACTTACAACAGAGCATGGAAGGGTGCAGAAGTAGCAGTGGGGCCACCACATCTGCAGGCTGGCCAGGCAGAAATCCGGAGGAGAAGCAGCCAGGAACGCAGAGCTGGAGGTGCAGAGGACAGAGGAAATGGTTTGTTCTTAAGATTTACCCCAGGGGCAACGGCACAGAAGAACAGGCATGGAGCAGCCCATCCCACAGACGTGTTTATTACTTATTTCTCAGTTTCATCAGGCCCAGGACACGCCTGATCAACAAGAACCTGCACCCCAATTATCATTAAATTGTGGCGAACGGTAGAAAACATCACCCCCTCCCTAAATTAAAGCAGACAAACCTTTCCGAAAAGATCTGGCTGTTTGCCCTGGAGGAGCACGAGCCTACTCACTACTCGGGCTGGCGCTGAGCTCTCAGAGGAGTGCTGTGACCCCAGGACTTCACCACCCCAGCACCACCTCGTGCAGAGCTGCAGCGCAAAGGGCTGGCAGCCCGAGCCCGGGTGACCCCTGCCTGCCTTTCATCCTCCCAGTGACTCCTGCCTGAAAATCATTCGTTGTTTCTAAAAGGTATTTCCTACCTGTGGCAGTTTATTCGACCGTAAGAAGAAATCATTAAGCTATCAGAAGCCACTGCTTTTAAAGCAATCAAATTTTCACGAACCAAGAATTACGACTTGAGGTGCTGGATGAGCTGCATGGGCAAATAAATGTGGAAAGCATCAAGTTTCATCCAGAACTGTTAAGTATAAAAACAAGAAAATGTAGAACATAAAATGAGAATTGTTTCTAAATAGAATGCTTATTGAAGATTTTTCAGAGGAATGAGTAGCTCTTTAAGTGGCAAGTTATTGGTTTCCTGCAGATTAGATGTTATACAATCAAATTGAATTATTGAAATGCCTTCCATCTATCCACCAATCTATTTACATCAAATATACCATGTTATTTTTCATACTGTGATCCCAGCCTTCACAGGAATTCTTTCGAAAATGGTTTTAGCACATTTTCTTCATAAGGGTGACATTTTTACAGGCATTTAATATATGGGATCCAGCCTATTAATGTATTTACCCTGTTTCACCACGGTTATTACATCTTTAAAGCCACAGTTTTTCGTTGTTATGACAGCGAAATAAAAGCACAACACAAGAAAAAAAAATAGATGAGCTGCTGGCATGCTCTTAAGGGCATTCTGAAAGACAGCGGGGTGGTCTGATGGGCTCGCCAAAGGCTCGCCAAAAGCCTTGATATCCCATGCAGCTACAAGAGCTTGCTCGCTCCGCGACCTCAGGCAACACGCTTAACATCCAGAGGTCTCAAACAGACTCAACGTGAGCTCTTAGTACACCACGGTGGCTAAAACAGCTCGTGTAAGCCTTAGATGTTTAAAAAGAAGGACATCAAGGAGATGGAAGGGACTGATCTTGCCTGACTACACAGCCTAAGGCTGCTACCACAGCACCATGCCTAGTGCCTGTTCTGAGGTAGACACGGAGATACCCGACCACAGGAGTACAAAGAAAGGACATAAAACTGACCCAGGAGCCACGCACTGTGAGATTCAACACGTTCAATGTCTTCAGTTGACTGAAACCGCTGAGAGGTGGCTGCATCGCTGTGAGGAGACTGAATTTAAAAGCCCGTTTCAGGGCCTCTCGCCCCGCCGGGCCCAGCTTACTGCTGCACGACATGGCCGATCTCCTCAGGAGTGGCGGGGGCAGGAAGGCTCGCAGCTGGTTTCATCCTCCATGCCGAGCACCACACAGGTCCAGGCTTCCCTGTCATGTAGGCAAGGCCTAGGCTGAGGCTTTTTGCTTTCTGTTAAAGCAAGCTCAAGCCCGAAGCGAGTACGTTAAACACCAAGCTTTAAACACTAAGCTGTTCCACGGCCATAAGGAGGAAGAAGGAGCTCGGTTCCAGCAGGCCGGGAGGGCTGAAATAATGTTTAGGGTTCAACTTCATGACTGATCAGTAACACATCCGTGCTCAACCAGTGCTCGATGAGGACAAATCTAATCCCACAGCTGCTAGTTACCCACTTGGGGTCATTTTCAATTCCTTTTTCTGCTGCTAGGGGAGTGCTAAATAGACTTATTTCACCTGAAACGAAGCAAGCGTACGATGTTATTCACGCAGCAGCAATAATTAGATGCCAAAGCTGCATTTATTCCAGTAGTTCACGCAAAAGAGACATTCACTTATTTTGTCAGAGTTGAGGATATTGTTCATTAATGCCCACATTCATTTAAACACACAGATCAATGACAAGTGCTGTGAAGTGCACCCTATTCCATATCCCCCCAAATACTTTAAGACAAAAAAAAAAAAGTAACAAAGCTATAACCGCCTTATTAGACATCTCTTTGTAACAGTAATTAAATACACCAAACTCATGACGAAAATTTTATTACTCTCTAACAAAACCCCATAAACCTGCTGTTACTGTAAATCAAGATAACTTATCTGATTAGACAGGGGGGTTGCTGCATTCGATTTAGACAAACCAATCGTAGCATAAAAACAGCCCAGGGATGAATTAGATTTTTACTAAAGATTAATTGCAACATTAACAAAAGAAAACCAAACCAGTATGAGGCAATATCCCATAATTGGGCCTAATCACTTTCTAAGCAAATTTTAAATGGTAATACTTGATATATTTGATTAAGAAAACATCTGTCACATTCTTTAAAGAGATGTTCCTCTGGCCTCATTGCATCTTCCCACCAGAGACATCACCACCACAGGGAAGCTCAAACAATCCCAAGAACACTAACATCTCAAAATCTTCATCTGTTAACGGTAATATAAGGACAAACGCTGCTCCCCGCCAGTATTTTTGAAGGATTGCACGTATCTTCCTTTCCTCATTAAAATAAGCCCAATACAAAACAACATAACTTCTCTTGCCCTTAGAGTCCATGTGTAAATCATATTGGTTTAAGACCAGATTGCTGTCAAATTGCGATAGTAATGTCACTGTAAAGGTGTACCTTGATGACGACTTTGGTTTTCTTTTACTTTAATATCTCCTTGTAGCTCTAGAGCCCGTGGTATCAAAAGGTGATAAAAGAACAAATGAAGCTGTTAGAGCAGTGTCTGTAACTGTCTCTTGCCATCCATACAGGAGAGAAATGCGTTATCATGACAATCCCATCTCTGTTTTTATTGTACTCTGGGTAATTTGGGGAATTTCATGCATAAGGTGAAAGAAATCATTTTCCCACGTTAATGCACAGTTCCAAGATATTTTACTAACAGGAAACGAAGAGCAGAAAATTTACGGTTACTCTGTACCTCCATTACTCTTTACCATAGCCTTTAAATCAAAGCTTTGCTGTCATGCACTGAGGGGGAGTGGCAGGAAGACCAAAGCAGGGACAATCTCGGGGACACATTTCCTCTCTGGACCATTCCGTACCAAGGACCAGCGCATTTTTAACCCCGGGGGAATAACCGAAGCTTCCACAAAAGCGGCATATTAATTCCCAAATCGAATCGTTGGGGATGATGGATGAGTGAAGATAGAAACAAAACAAAAACGAATAGCAGCTTGCCAGCACTGACAAAAAGGGAGTTTCCTTCAGCCTAGCATCTGGCTTTGAAGATCAGACGCACCAGTGTAACAGCGACCATACTCAGGCCGGAACTGGAAAGCCAGTTGCCCTAAGATTGCTTTAGAGTTTGGGGTTTCTGGGAAAAATCAGCCAGAAAGTAAATATCGGCCTCATCGCCGCCTTTCCTACACACGGGATCTAACTTCTTGTGCATCTGAAGAGCAAGAGCAGTGATGACAGGCGACACGCTGCCCTTCTCCGCTCTTGTCCTGTACCCAGTGGTGCCTTCACCCAGGGAAAGGCATGAAATCCTGATCCTCCTCCTCCTCCACCGCTCGAAGATCCCTGCTGCTCCCCGTCCTGGCAAAGAACGATGTCGGCTCCTGCCAGGAGCATTTTCCGGATGCAAAATTCCCATTTGGCAGCGCTGCGTGTTATAAACCTAATTTAAATTTCTTGCAAATCTAATCTCTTCCATCTCGTACATCAGCCCAGAGACAGTTTTACAGCAGCGGGTTTGTTGTCGTTGTTCCCAAACTGCACTGTTCCGCTCTCCTTTAAAAAATATACAGAAAAATTCACAAGTCGTGTCAACTTGGGGGCCTGCCTCTCTTTCAGCAGCTTCCACTTTGAAGACTATCAGCTAGAGCAGACTCCCAAATTCGTTTTCTCCTTTGGAATCATATTTCACAAATTCCATCCGCGAGTCTTGTTTGAACCAACTCCTCGGTGTCTTGATGGATTCTTTCGTTACGTTTCCGGCCCTTACCAAGCGATGGAACAGGCTCTTGATCCAACTGACAGCTCGCAGCAAACGAATTGATGGCCTCCGGTGGGAAGGCCGTGCCTGCCTTCTGCATATTCAGCCGACGACATCCGCGTTTGACCTTAGTGAAGATTTGCTCTCATATTTTTCAGTGTCATTTTTTCCTATTACCCCGGCAAACCTTCCAGCTTTCAATTATTGCATCCGTGCCTCTGGTACCCAAAGATTAACGCGCAGCCTCATCTCGCTGCCTCTTCGTGAGCGGGCAGCCAAGGTACAACATGCTCTTTTCACAAATACCTTGGGTTTTTTTGGACATGCACACGTTAAGAGGGTAAAACAAACCTCACCTCTACCCACGCTCACTTCTGTAGTCTTGTAACAATCCTACATTTCCCTAGAAGCCCATCCTAGCAATTAGGATGGCAGTGATGTATACATCCAGCCTGATGGTATGGCGATCTGAAAGTAGCTAAATAATTCCTCCAGCTCTCCGGGGTCATCATCATTTGTTAGGGCACAGCACAAACCCGCAGAGACCTCGCCCTGCCCTGCCTGAACCAAACCAGCTGCCAGACATTTCTTGACGGGGCCCACGACTTCAGCACTTCTTCAGCAGAGCTGACAAGGTTGGAGCAGCTCGCTGGTGTAACCCAGCTGCTACAGGACAGCCTTGCCACAGGTCCTCTAATATCATTTCTCTGAGGCAGAAAACATCTTTTACACATGAACTGCTCTACTTTTTTTTACTCTGGATGTCAAACTCATTAGAGGAGTCTGACATCCACTAAAGGGAACTGCACGTAGCGCAAAGATTTGTTTCTTTATTTCACATCTTCCTGGTATAAGTCCTCTGCGCGCTGCTCTTTCCCTGAGGCTCAAATATTTTTTATTTCAATAGGAAAAACAACTCCCTTAACCTTGCTCGGGCCTTTCCTCCTTTAACTCAGCCCTCAAAAAGCGTTAGAAGAGATTAATGTCATCCTCTCAGGCTAAGCAATCCCAGGATGTAAGTGATACGAAGCAAACTTTCAAGCCGCCTCCACTTGGTTCTGATTTGGGAAATTACAGGGGCCGGAGCACGCTCTGGGATAACTCCAGTCTACAGTTACCAGCAGAACCCGATTTGTAAACTTTAATCAAAGCCTCCAGATGTTTCCTTCGGATCTTAATATGAAGGACCTCGGAGGCTGACAGATATCCCACGCACTGTTTGTGTCCTGAAAAGGTCTCGGGCGCTCAAATAACGGCTAGGAGATAATAGGGCATAGGAAGGCAGACTCGTTCTTCTCCTTAGCAGAAGGAAAATACAAACAGGACGTGCAAAAACCTTAGAAGGAGGCACAGAGATTAAGCTCAGCACACTGCCATCGACTTTGCCACCGTCTGCCCCAGCAGAGCTGGGCTCTCCCGTGCTGAACAGGAATCCCACTGATTTCTGCTCCTCCCCGCTGACGTTTAAGGGACGCTGAGCTTCGTTAGCGGGGCGCAGCACAGCAGTAACCCCTACGAGCCACACACCGCTGTGACCTCAAGAAAAAAAAGTATGAAAAAAAGTATGAAAAACTACATTTCAGCAAGAGACAGACCTGAAATAACTCAAACCCAAACTATTTTCACACGGGATTTTTTTTCCCCCTTTCCCAGGGCATTTTACTTCATGTGAAATGGTGAAGATTGTGAGAGTCTGGAATTCAGAAGCAGAGCCAGAGAGGAGCGGTGCTGCAACAGCGATGTGGGAGTTGCAGGCGTCTGACACCAAGCCCTAGGTTGGAGCTAACACCTACTGAAACGCAGGAAGATATAAATGAGGATTTCAGCGTGAAGCCTTAAACACATTAAAATAATATCTAAGCAGCAGTTATTTCAAACTGTGCTTCTCTTTCAAACAGGCACACATCCGCCTCTCTAAAATCGTGCGTTGGGTAATAAAACGGAGTTAGATTCACCAGCAGGGAACGTTTGGCTTTGTTACTGGAGAAATGCCACGCAAAGGAAGGAGAGGGCTCGGCTCCAGCACCCCTGAGATCCCAAGAGGCAGTAACGGGGAGGTGCAGCCCCTCGCTGCCCGCCCCAGGACCTTGGCACCAGCTCACGCCACCTCGTAGCAGAGGCAATCAGAGCCTATTCTCCACGAAGCACTCGAAGAGGCACTTCTTAGAAGAAGATGGAAAAAAAGTGAGCACGCTGCTTCACCGAGGAGCACGCAGCCCTCCGGAGAAATAAGGAAAGCAGCGCGAACGCCGGCAGCTCCGCTGTGCCGAGGGATGTCCCTGCAGTCGCTCCTCGGAGGGGCTCAGCAGAGTGCTGAGAGCTAACCCAGCGGTGTTTACCGTAATAATCCTCCGAAAAACAACAGAAAAACAACAACAACAGATGAAAGAACAAATCCAAGCACCTCCTTCGCCCTCCGGGAAGCACAGAAGCAAGCTGTCGCTGAAGGCAGTGGTCGCGCTGATCAAGGGGTGGCATTTGTCCTCTTGCTGGGCCACCAGCCACAACCGGCAATATTTTTTAGAGACAGAGGGAACCGATCACAGGAGCAGGAGGAGAAACAGAGGGAAGCGCCCACCTCGCCCTATCCATCCTCTGTCCTGGCCCGCTGGGTCCAGCCACGCACCCACGGAGCGGGACGGCCCCCGTTGAGCTTGACCTTCCCTTGGTTGCCACGAGGAAGGACCAGCAGCCAACTGCAGCCACATCACGAGAGCAACGATCGTCTTCTGCGTCACCAAACCTACTTTGCGGAGGAACAGCAGCCAGCCAGAGTGCTTTTCAGCAGGGTTTGAGATGTGCTTTAAGTGCCGGGACAAAAAGCTTTCATTACTCTGTTGCTAGCTCCTTTCCGGCCTCTTCCATCCCAACGTATTACCTTTCTAAATAACAGCTGCAAACAGAAATAGGCATAAAAAAAAAAAGGCATAAAAGCCATTTTCTTCTCACTTCTGGATATTTACCGCATCCTTACAGAGATGAGATCATTCTGTCAGATGCTCCGGTCTTTTATCTTCGTTTCAGGTGCTAAAACCTTAACCAGACGCAAAACCTTCCCCGATCTCCCTCCGCCAGACTGACGTTCATTTGTGATTTGGCCATTGCTCATGGGAAAAGACATCACTCTACAGGTGAATTTGCCTTTCTAAGGGCAAGCTGAGAGATTCCTCCTTTGTATTTTGTCCTCTAGACACTGAGATTCGGCATTTCCTACAAACAACACCATTTACGAGCGCCATTTCTTTCCCCCAGGTCTATGGAAAGGTTAATTAACCCTAACCAAAAAAAAAAAAACAGTGCCAAGTTTATTAGCATGGTCATGATGACCATAATTATAATTTGAGTGTTTGAGCTTTCCATGAAATTCGGTTCCATGTGTTCAGCCTGTACGCCTGAGATATGCTCAGGGGGTGGGAAGAGGAATTAGATTTAGACCCTTTCAGAAGCAAACCCCAAAAGCAATGAAAAGGAAGGAATCACGCCTCTTCCCAGACAAAAGCCTTTCCTCTCAGCTCCTTCTCTGCTGCCCCAGGCCATCCTCCTCCAGCAGTGATATCTCCTGATTATCCCTCGTGGCAGCAGGGACGTCTTGAAAACCCTCCTTTTAAAGAATCCCAGGTATTTTTTTTAATTAGCTTTTAAACAAAACCCATGTGAACCAACTAACACAACAAACCAGACGGCCACCAGAAAGATGAGCCGAAATACATCCGGCATTTCTTTCACAACTTTTATCTTCCCGTGAAGACTGCAATGGATCGTGAAGCTGTTCGTCGTAACAGATATTTCTAAAAGGCACTTCAAGGTTGAAGCAGGTATTCTTTGTTAAATTTAAAGAAAAAAAATCAATAAATTAACAGAGAGGGAAAACAGTTGGACTAGAACGGAAATCAATGTAATGGGGTTCTGTGTTTAGGTAACTCCAGAGCTACCCTGTTCTTTAAAACCTTTTTCAGTCATCTCCCTCTTAAGAAAAAGTCATGAAACAAGGTGTTTTTTTCTTCTTTTTGTTTTTCGTAGAGCAGGATCTGATCATCGTTGACGAATAAATATTGAAGTGCTGCCAGCTGACGGAGACCACAAAGGGGATGTCTTATTTTTAAGCGTGGGTTATCGACTTTCACTGCAGCTTCCATATACAGGGGATGGGATTCTTCGTTTCCGACCTTAAATTTCCACGTGTTTATGAGATGTCCTTGATAAAGACACGCAGTCTGCCACTGAGAATCCATCTGCAAGCATTCCCAGCACTCATGGAAAGACAAAGGCATTCGTTTACAAGCAAATAATGCAGAAGTTGTCTTAATATTGAACATCTTCCTTTATCTTAGCCACCTACTAGTGTTACAGCATGGTGAAATGGCCAAGACAGCCGCCGTTACTCTGCTCACAATTAGTGCTGCGTAAAAGCAAGCCGGGGTTTCGGTGGTTTCACTTCCCACATCACAAAAGCAGCAGACCCAGAGCTGTGCCCTGCTGAACGTGCAGGATTGATCCTTTTCCTTGGCCCCCTCTGTTTAACAGCCCATTCAACCACGTATCGATGATTTTCTTCCGATAACCCTTTCCAAATATAAAACTGAAGATTAATTTGCATCATTTCTAGTAAAAACATTTTTAAATGACTGGCTAGGGGTTCTCATAATGCCAAGGAAATCCCGTAGGAAATTATCCTAGGGAATGCCAACTCACTACAGCACACGTTCGGACTGGAGTTGCTAAGAACATCTGAAAATATCTATTTAATGTTGGTTTAGCGTTTCGTTTTGTATTTTTTTCGAATGCAGACTCCAAAGGCTGAGCTCTTGACTTCTCAGCAGCTCCAGGTCTGCAGCTGCCTTAGATGAACCCTGGATTACACGGTAGTTTCAGAGCCACTCTCTCCCTCCCTCCCTCCCCACCTGCTATCCAAATCGTGAGCCACCCATGGCACCACAATTTCTTCTTCCACCAATAAAGGTCTCCTTTTCCTTCGCTCAGCCTGGGGAGTCTTTTCTCGGGCTCTCAGCTGGAATGAATAGATAATAGCAGCTCTGACACATTAAAACGTTCGCCTCGCGCGAGACGGAACGATGCCTAGGTGCGCCGCCACTACGGACTCGAGTTTCATTTCTCCACTCGATTTCCTCGCGGCAATGAGCTCGAGTCCCCCTGTTATTATGCGGCGCAGCAGATTACAGCTGGGCTGGCACCATCGCCATCAGAACAAACCGCCCGGGCAGCGCGTACGCTGCCTGTCTCCTTCCATCAGCGGGGCTGTAGGGATCTGTACGACACCGTTCGGTTCCCTCCCGAAAGGAGCCATATGCCTGTCTTTCAAACCAGCGGTAAAATGTCACGAAAAACCAAAAAAAACCTGCACTGTTCGCATGCAGGGTGAACATACGCCTTCCCATACACGAGTATTTTAGGAATTAAATCCATCAGCGATGGACGTAAGTAAAAAGGAAGCTCTCGGAGAGGAATAAATATGAGGGGAAATGGAGATAAACACATAATAGCAGCCTTAGACTTACGGCTTGTCATTAAGGCAAGGCACTCTGCAAATTAGTCATTTGCCCCCTCCCTCCCTCCAGAGGGATTTCATTAATAAGAGCAATAATATGAATAGTAAAAATAAAACAAAATGGGAATTATAAATGGCAACAGCGCTATAGTTATTACAGCTACAGCTATCACTATAAAAACTGCCTTTATTTATGCATACAACATGGTTAGCATTATAGGATCTTTAAAAGACACCAATTAAAGATATTTAATATAGAGAGAGATAAAATTAAACCATCCTCCTCCTACTCCACAGCATCCTGCTTTATTTTTCTGGGACAAAAATTTCCTTCTCGACATTAAGAGCTGGAGGTCACTCTGGGGAAAAAAGCCTGTGTGTTCCAAAATTAAATACACCGAGAAGGAAAAGCAGTGCCTACGTGAAAGTTACGGAGACTTTTCTCTTTTTCCTAGGGGAATCAGACACAAGGAGAAAGCTTTTTTCAAAAGGGAATCCTTACCCTCTCTGGGATGAGCCTGAACTTGTGGTGGCAAGCCTCTGGCTGCACACTCTGCTGGCATTGTATTACAAAACTACGTCCTTCATCAAACCCACCAAAATGAAAACGTAATGGCTTGCACCTCCTTACCGCTGGAAAGCTTTAATTAAAGCTTTAAAAATTAAAACAAAAACATTTTGCGCTTTTTAATCAATTTCCCCCTCCCTTTGAGTTGTACCCTGGATATCACTGGTAAAAAAAAAAAGAAATGAATGTAATTAAAGCCTTCATTCAATTCCATACCCTGTATCTGTGTTGGTTTTTTTTCTTGCTTCCGCGTCAGATCTAAAAGACTGAGGTGTGACGAGACAGAAAACCAGAGCTCACACTTTTGTTTAGCCTTAAAACATGCTTCTCCATCATCTTTATGTTCTACGAATGCTCCGATAAAAATGTGTGAAAGCAAAATATAGCAACAGTTTAGACTTCTATGTATTTTTTGTTGTTTTATGGACACAAAAGGATATTCAATGAGTGATGCACAAGAAAACAAGGCATGGGCTTAGCTTGGCTGGCATTTTTGGGGGGTATAGGGTTGACGGTTTTGGGGTGGAGATGCACCTTTTGTCACCTTACCCTTAATAGAACAAGAGGACAACAGCTGATGGGAAAGGGCTTCTGGAAACCCGAACAGACTGCCTGCAGCCTTCAGGGAGACAAGAACAAAGATCACCCCTTCCAGACACACACAACAACAGCATTTTACAACAGGGCTGCTTCCCCTTCCCGTGACTGCACGAACTGCTGCACTGCTGCTCTCTTTTTTTTTTTTTTTCCCCCCTGGGCTCCAGGTGGCTGAAACCTGCCAGCAAACGGGGGCTCCCCACAAGTCATCCACGAGATCAAACCCAAACAGAGCAGAAGCCATCGAGTCCCCCCAGAGCATCCAGGGCCCGAGCTGTCACTCAGCTTCTGCTTCGAAGGGAAATAAGCTTTTCCCTTGGCACGACTAAAGGCTCCGTCGGCGGAGCAGAGTAGCTGGTGCTTGCTGTCATTTAACGCACGGCAGCGCTCCAAAAACATAAAAGTTACTACACGGAGGAATTCCCCGAAATCATTTAGGTCCTTGCTTCCTGAGAGGACGTCTGCAGCTTCAGCTAGAAAATGGCACACGACAAATTTTGATGCAGAGGAAGTGAAGGATGCGAAGCCCGTGAGCTGTAGGGTACCTCGTGGTATCCCGATGGAATTGTCCTGTGAAAAAGGAATAGCAAAATATGATGCTAGAGAAAGCTGAAGGTGAAGGACGTGGTACAGACCAGATGTTTGCAGTCTTCAGTAATTTTAGCAAGCTTGTGCTTGCAGAAAAAAGAAAAAGATACACCAATGGGAAAAATACATCTATATTATCTTTTTCCTCCAGCGGTGTACTACAGCTATTCCCTAAAACGAAAACAAAACAAAACAAAAATTCAACAACATCTCCTCAAATTCAAGAGGCTGCTAAAAGCTCAGATCCACCACCCAGGCTGAGCTTTTAAAACAAAACGCCTGCCCTTATTTTTAGCTTTCTCTACAATTTCAGCATGTTTGCAGAGAGCATTAGTCTTCTCGGAAGCGGGGGATAAAAAGCAAACAGAACACCAGGAGTACTGGAGAAAATGCTGCTCTGAACGTTAAGGAACAGTCAATCTCGAGTCCAGCACACGCAAGTCAGACCCAAATCTTCACTTTCCGATATCAAACAGCTTACGAAGACTAATAAGCTTCTTGGAAGTTATCAAACTCTGTTCATGACAACCCAAAGTAACGCAGAAGCCACGAGAATCCCTTTCTTGGTATTAGGTCTAAACCCGAAGGGACGCAATACACCCGCGGCTGGAAGGAGCTGTACATAAATTCATGCAGCACACCAGTCTTTTCCAAAGGAGTAGATTTTATGTGAGTCTTAAATTCAGGCTTAGACAATGAAAAAATTGCTGCTTGATAGTTTGCTCCTTGCTGGTGTTTGCGAGAAGCTGGGCGCATGTTCAGAAAACGAACAGGTAGCAAAAAAAAAAAGTCCCATTGATTTTCCTGTGAATTCCCCGAATGAAGCAGGAACCGATTTTTGTCTCATACATTAAAATCTAGCTAAGCCCTGACAACACATCATAGACAGAATTTCAATCTGAAGCCTTGTCACACATAAGCAATACGTTGATTGCTCTAAGCAGCAGTTCCTGTGCCATCATCGATCAAGATGCTAGATGATAACGCGTCTTCCCATGCTATGCAAACACTAATTTTATTTGCTGTCCCACTACAGAGGTCAGGCACAACTCCAGCATTTGTCTACACGAGCACAGGGCTTGCTACCTTTCCAATAATGAGCTCAAAGGTCTGTTTCACTTTGCACCCATCAGCAGAAGTTGCTTGATCAAGGACTTGTCGTTTTTTAGACCCAACAGGCAACCCCTCAAAGGAAGAGAGACGATTACTCAAAGGAGAAAAATAAAAACGGGCTACAGCCACAATATTTTTACCTGGTCCATCCAGTCTCATGGTATTCCTTTTGTGTTGACTTCTTTGTTCCCTATTACGTATCACAAAACAATTACGTTTGGCTCTGGCAACGTTTATTTTTAATCATCCCTTATCAAGCCAGATGAGAAAAGACACCTATCCTTGGGGACATAAAAGTAATTTAATTCAATGTATTAGCAAATCTTTCCCTTATTCCGTGATCTCAGGATCAATCTGTCAGAGGAAAGAAAAATAACAAATAAAGGATTTAAAGCAACTAAGAGCTGCTTTCTTCTAAAGGCTCACAGAAGATCCTGCTATTACCCCCAGCAGGGTCTACATCATACAGTAGATTTGGCCACTTTAGGGCTTGAGTTATTTGCCAAAACCAACAGTAATGGATCTCTTGAAAGGAAGGCGAGACTAAACGGAACCACTAGATCACTTAAATTTAAAAAACAAACACAAAGACTGAAAATCTGTTTTGAAACGTATGCAACAAGTCAGAAAGAGAAGAATTACAAAATTAACTGAACGTCCTGGCACCTTTGTCGCAACCAAGGGACTACGTATGAAGTATTTTGGGGATAGAACAATGCAGGTGGAGACACCCTTGTGCAGAAGGCTGGAAATAAATAATAATAAACCTGCATTTAATTTTAAAAGATTGAGACAATCCATCGTAATTAAACAAAGATGAGAATAACGCAGCCCAAGCAATGACCCACATAGGTGGTTTGGACAATCGCCTTCGGATTTGGCTTCTGCCTTTGGGCTTCGCTTGGGAGAAACGCACGATGATGTTAATTAGCACCACGCTGCTGGTGAGTTGGTCATGTTTCACGCTAACGACTTCAAAAATCAGCAGGAAGCCAAATTTTGAAACCACAACAAAATTAAGTTCCTACCGGATTAGCTGTTCAAGACCAAAGACAAGGAAGGTCAGAACTCGGGAGTTTAGAAGTAGGAAAACTTCTTTGTTTAATTGCAAAGAAATAATCCTTTAAAGGCAAATATGTGCAACGTGACCCCCCACTCTCCAGCCTCTTTTATTTATTTATTTATTTGAGAAGGGAATAATCTACACGTGGATTACAAAGATCTCTGGCATTGCCAATGCCTTCTTTTTCCCCTTAACACAGCACTCCACCGATCCAAACGAATAAGATCTAGGCATTTCTAGGGCAGCCATAAGGAAGGAACACATGGCGGAAGCTTTTTGCCAGCTTCTCAAGCCTTCATCTGTTCCTTTTCAAGAGCAGCCCACAAAATGCACATGCTCTGCGATGTATACGTGTGGCAGGGGAGCCTCATTTAACACGTTCACAGTTTGATCCACAGTGACAACAGAGTCCTGTTTGCACGATTCCCTCCTCCTCTGTAGGAAGACGAGTTGATCTGCGCCATACATTGCTTACGCTCATGTCAGTTTCTCCAGGGCAACCAAAAAATTCACTGGTTTTGCCTCCTAAAGTTTATTAACTTACGCCACGGATCACGTACCAGAGCTGGAAAGCTCTGCAGTCTCCCAAATTTGTCTTTATTCCCAGCTGGGTGGAGAAGAGAGGTCCTCCACCGTTGACCAAATGCAACAGGAGTCGCAGAGACCAAGACCACGAAGTTTAGAGTTTGCATTTTCTCAAAATAAAAAAATAAAAATAATGCTCCTACGAGCATCAGAGCAGCTCTTTGTAGGACGAGGATTTCACAGACTAGACCTCAAAAATTTCAGCCGTCTGCCCAAACTTTACAATTTACTGTCGGATTTTCAAATCAACGAGGGGACAGAGCACATATGCCTGCCTTACCTTTTGCTGGATCCTTGGTATCGTTTTTCTAAAGAGTATTTGTAGCCTTACAACACGTTTTAAATAAGCAGCCTGCTCAATGGGGGTAGCTTCAGTTGCTGCGATTTGATACGGAGTAAACAAAACGAGCCTGGTTCTGCTCATCGGACTGTTCGAAAATATAGCACAGGAGGCAGTGAAAAACGACCAGTCATTTCTTTTCTCCCGACTGATACAGATCTTATTTATTCTCCCTTGTAATGCGTGAATGCTGCGCTGTGCCCTATTTTGTCTTCTGCCTCAATTAAAATGTAAATTTCTGCAGCCCGTCTCTGTAATTCCAAACTGCTCCAGGCAGGGGAATTTAAACAGCTTTTAATAAAACCAACTACAGATGCTGCAATAAGACTCCTTTCAGACATCTGAAATCTGTATTTTTAATAGTATTCTGTGTATTGCGCAATTATGGCATTGCTCTGGACTTTCCCATTGAAAGCAGGATGTGGAAAGACCACGCATGACCCAATAAATAACGGGCAAAATCCCAGCTAGAAACACGCATACACACCCAAATACACATATCCATCCCCCACCTCAAGAATTATGTATATTAATTGATGCTTCTTTTACTTTCAGAAGATGCAATACCCTTTGGCTTTAGTTTCGGTACTAGAGCTTGCAATCTGTACGCTCTCAAAGCCTTTTTACCAGCCAGGATCTACCACAGATCTCTGACAAATTAAGAATCCACTAACCTGCAGTCATGAGAAGTTGCCCTGGATATTCCTCATTTGTTTCTTTCTACCTCTCGTATAAATTCTGTAATGCTGTGAGGTTCAAATGCATCCTGTTGAGTTAATGTATTTAAAAGTTAAGAGTTGCACTTGATTTTACAATATGGAAAGCACTCTTGAAGGGCTTATTTCCAACACCGTTAGAGATAGGTGGGTAGTTAAGACTGCAAACTCAATCATAACTCAGAATAAACCCCTACCCCATCACGCATCCAGGATAAAATTGTTACACCAACAAATCCTGGACATCTCCTTCCATGATGCACACGATACATTGTGTGTATAGAAGTGGTCACGAAGAAATACAGGAGCTACAAAAAGTCTCATTCACTAAAAAAAAAAGTAAGATTTAACACCAAACAGAAATAGAAGTCAAGACAACCATACAGATTTGATTAGATTTGCCCCAGACGAAATCCTACAAAGGAAGCCCCAAAATATTTAAGTTAACCAGCATGGAGACCTACAGATTATAAGTTTTATGCAAACTGTCCGCATTACTCTTTAAAGCGCAGGAAAGTATATGGAAATAAGAAATTTTTTTTTGTTTGTTCTACTTTGCTCAAATAACTGGAAAACAAATGTTTCATTCAGACCCTACCAGATTTGCATGGAGACAAAGACAGTTCCGTGACAGATAGTGGTATGTGGTGTTTGTTTGCTACCTAAATTAGTACTCCCAGATCTCCTTCTAAATTGTGTCACCTCCACGCCTTGCACTGACAGTTTGTTATTCACCTGATTTTCCCCCAGCAAATATCAAAAAAAAAAAAAAGAATAAATAAAAAAAAAATCCCGAAGAGCTATCAGCAACCCTGTCACGCCGAGCAGCTAACAAGACATGAAAATTTGGAAACCTGATTTCTAGCTGGGATGCTCTGAAATGACAAACTGGAAAAAAGAGAGCTTGTAAGCAAGGTGCTGCTTTCAGCCCCCACCTGCACCTGCAGGGCACCCAGGGCTCACCCGGCATCTCCCCCCATCCGGGCTGGAAAGCATTCTTAGTTTCAAATTGAGAACTAAAGCTCGTCTCTTTTCTTAGTCAAAGAAATGACAAAGCAGTAACTGCCAGCACTGAAATTTTAAGAATTAAGGAGAAAAAGAATTCAACCAAGCGACATTCGAGGGTCTGAAATCTCTCCTTTATCAATCTCAGATTCAAATGAGCTGACGAGGATGAATTCGCATCATATCGGTATTTGTAGTTCAAAAGCAAGGGGGAAACAGCTGAGAATGTAAATCTAGGCATAGCAGACGTTTGTCCACTTCCCCTGAAGATATCCTTGGTTTGCACTCACCCCGGTCGAAGTGCAGTGCTCAAACTGCAAGCCCAGGCAGGGGGCTGGATTTGTGCCCGTGTCAGCAGCTGAACGAGGGTCAACGAGCATCATTTTGGGGAAACGATGATGAAGAATGAGGACAGGAATCGTGTATCTAAACAGAGTCATCAAGCATCATCTGAAATATCCAGAAATATTTCAGAAGTAGGCAGATACCACGTGGGAGCTGTAGGATACCTGGTACTGACCTGGAGTAAAAGCTGGCGGCCAGAAACACGAAGCAAGGAAGTCCCTGCTTGCCCTTAGCACAGTGTCCTGCTGATTTGAATCCAGATTATCACCCTGTTAATAAACTACAAGGATTGAGACTTCCATGCATTCATTTCAACAGCACCCCACGCTGCAGAGCTCCAGTACACTATTGCAAAAGGTTACCCGGTATGTATGATTTACGGAGGAAATCAGTGATGAATTTTCCAGCACAAATACTAAGGACCTTTACCCAAGGTGCAAAACACACGGGAGAAAAAAACACACACAAAGCACTCGTCTCTGAGAGGCTCAGCTTAAAAAGTGAAAAAGCTCTTATGTAAAGAAAATATTTTTTCTGTATCTTTGTTATTACAGAAGTATTTTTTTTTCCAAGTCTAATAAATATCAAAAAAATATGACCTTCTAATTATTATATTAGAAGAAAAACGTAATCATCTTCTTTGAAAAGGTCAAGGACTTGCTAATTAGCTTTAATTCTGTTAGAACAGGCTGAGGTTCTTGAACCAAAAATAGAGCATTAAAAAAAATAATAAAGGGTTTCTTTGTGAAGTTTGCAGGTATTATATTTGAAACCTAGGTAGCATACCACTGTGCTGGTGGTTTGGTGTTGTTTTTTTTTTTGTTACAGTTGTTTTGGTTTGTGTGTGTTTTTTTTTTTTATACCCAGATACCTTGGCAATCAATTCCCTTGGTGTTGCGACAGAAAGGACGAAATGCTGTTCTATAAGAGAAAAGCTGTAGTACTCCTCCCAAGTTTTCTTCTACCTATTGATTCAGAATTAAACCCAAAATTGATTCACAAAATTCATTTTTGCTCAATGAACTTATGCTTTGATATACTGAAGGCTTTACGTGCCGTGCTTGCGGTGCTCAGGAGAGCACAGAACCCCTCAGAAGCTGGCTCAAGGAAGATGCAGGCATCCCCTTCCATGTTTCTAATAAACTACAAAATTGCTCCTTTGAATTATTGCCTTTTGTAGGGCATTATTTCATTATAAGTAAAGCTTCAGATGAGGTGAAGCAAGCACGCCAGGCTGGGGCTCAGACATTGCTGCTGCCCTGTACAGGAGCACCCTTGATGCCCTCATCACAGGGGGTGTGACAACAATATTGCCTCAAATGAAAGTGCCTGAAACAGTAAATCAAAACTTCGAAGTTTCACCACAGTGAAAATAAATACATGAAAAATAAAAATTAAAAAAAAAAAAAACCAACTTTGCATCAAATGTGCAAGTATCCGTTGGTCCAGAAAGGGAGAATAACTGCAGCCTGGCAGCTGAGGCTCCAAGATCCAGGTTCCACACCAGTTAAGAAATAACTTTACATAGAGAATAGAAAATATTCTTTAGAAAGTAGAGAAGCCTGCATGCTAGCCTATGAGGTCAGGTTTTCTTGTTCTTATTTTCTGGCCCCAGGATCCTGTTTACCACTGCCCAGCAGCCTGGTTTCAGGAAGATGGAGAACACCCAACGTTCTCATAGCAAATAAGTTTTAAGCATATGGGACCACATATTCAAACTCCCAAGCAGGATCTCTTAAAGGAAGGCATACCACAAGGAAGAAATACCTCACGTTTAAAAAAAGAAAAAAAAAAAAGCTATCCTAGCACCAAATAAGGAGGCAATACAGTAAAGATCAGATTAAAGCTAAATCAGGAGGCCAGAAGACCCTTTCATGTAGACAATTGATACAGCTATCTTTATTCTTGCTTCTCCAGAAAGGAAGAGTTATTTAATTTATTAATAAATAATCTCCGATAAATAATAAATAAATAAATAAATAATCTCCGAAGAGGAGATTCGTATACAGGGCATAATTCCTCTTTTCTCTCCCTGAGGTGAAAGAAGGCAAGAAAAACATCCTCCCTTTCCCCGTCAGCGCACTGAAGACAAGGACGAGGCTTCATTGTCACTAAACCCTTGGGGAACAAGGTGGTGATGTCTCTTCTCCGACTAACCAGCCCATTTAGGACCCGTTCTGATTTACTGATTTACCTGACACCATGGAGTAGAGAGAAGCAGCCCCGTGAATTATTATTTGAGCTGCAGGACTGATGGGCAGGAGAGAGCAATGGATAAGCCTCAGCGTTTAGCACAGCCCTGCTTGCAAATCCTTTCTGTCCCTGGCTGAACTGTTCCTTCTTCCTCCTGGTTTTGTTTTGAATGCAGAAGAAGCAAAGTTAACAGTCTGCTGCCCCACATAGACAAGATATACGGCCAAAGAGATGTTCAGCACTGCAATCAATGATGCATTTGAAGATAATGGGGCACAACAAAGACACAGAGCAGACTTAAATACAGACGCTGAATAAATATCGTTTCTGCTTCTCAGAAGAACTTAGCAGGGCCAAAAGCAAACACAAAGGATGCTGCGCGAAGGGGAACAGGAAAACAGAAAAGAAGGGGAAGGAATAGAGGCTAAGCTAGGTTGTGGTTTCCTCTGAGCTTTTTTTTTTCTTTCTTTAAATCAGAGAGACCCTCACAAAGACACATTTATAAGCTGCTCAGAATTGTTATCCTTCTCTTCTGAAGATAAGGACTTAAACCTTGCAGGTCTGATAGAAACAAGACTCCTGCTGGCTGCAGGGGAGATTTTTGGTAGCGTAAAACCGTAGGGATGTGCGCGATCCCTCAGACGACTTCCCTCAAATATTTTCTGTGTCTTCAGGAGTCAGCCAAACCATGCCTCTTCTACGGCTGGGAAGCCGCTAGGAAATGGAGGAATTTGGAAATCCCTTGCATTAAGCTGACTATACGTCCAATGACACCGAGCTCACTGGGTTTCTGGGCAGGCAGCGGGGGAGCAAAGTGTTAAATCAACCTCATAAAGCAACTAATCAATCGGGATGGGAAAACTCTTCAAGGGAAAACTGCGAGGACATGTAACAATAGCTGCGAAAAATAAAAAGGTCTGAAACAGCCCTGCTAAAAATTGAGTGTAATACAGAAAATTGTTTTTCTGAGTAGAAGCTGAAAGAGCACACTGAAGAAATGTCTCCGGGAACAAAAACACCAAATAACATCTTCCCCCCTTCCAAATGTGAGGAGAAAAGAAAGAGTGGGGCCTACCCTGTCTACATTTAGCAGTAATAACAGTATTAGTATGCCAGTCCTAGATGGCCGGCATACATATGCTCATAGAATGACTTTGTTTTACAAGTATGCCCTGTATGCAGTGCTTAATAAGGCCTTTTAGGCCTAATAAGGCCTTTTGTGGACATGAAGCCTTCCCAGGCTTCCCAGTGGCTTCCCAGGGTTGGGAAACAACCCACACCCAAATCCAGGACGAGATTCAAGTCCTTTGGCAACCCGCTGACCCCACACAAGGGAAGGCTGCGGAGGCCGGAGGCGGCCGGGCCTAGTGCCCACGACCAGGTCACCCAGTGGTGGGACCGCAAGGCCCAGTCCGCCATCACCAGCACCCAAATTTAACCACCAGGGCTGAGGGGAAGAGCCATCACTAACCTTACTTCCCTTGTTCTCCACACCAGTACCGTCAAAACCAATCCATTTTTGCTTTAGAAGCTGGTTCCTATGATTTCAGTTTAAGTAATAAAATCCAAAGCCTCGCTGGGAAACTGCTAAATCTCCTCATACTTGTCAGCTGAGCTCTTCCATCGCAAACACCAGAGCAAGGTGCAGGCAAATGAATTTATAAGTCTAGAAAATTATTGCCTGCATTCCCAAAGTTATACAGGCCGATATGAAACATGCTCAGTCTCCTAAATCACTTGATATATTAATTTCATTTTCGAAAGTCCTGGCTTAAAAAAAATATGTATTTGATCAACCATTTGATTTTATTTTGCCTTTTTAAAGGAAAAATAATTTTATCTAAATCATTGTCTTTGTGAAAGCAACTATTTAAACTATTAGATCTTTCATTTAATAAATGCAATCATGTCTGTGACAACATTGTATGAAAACATACCGTGGGCAAGGCTGTCTCTCTGTGCCAGCTCTACCTGCCAAATCCATTTATAAATGTGGATTACAATATGAAACCAAATTGTATCATTAACTCAAGAGGTCACGGACGTTTTATATAATCTTACAAACCGAGGCCCTAAATGGAACAAATCTATTTGCCTTCAAATATGAAGTCTGCTATACCCGACAGTGTGCTTAGCTAGCTGTGCTCTCTGAGATGATGTAAAGACCCTCCATCCTCAATGCACAGGCACTCATTTTATCACTGTCCTAGACAGCCACAGAGAAATATTTGTCTTTTTTATGTGCACCTACAGAACCAAAGAGAAACTCCCAGCTTGTTTGGCAACCAGAACTCAACAGGCAATTCACCTGATGCTCACAGTAAAAAAAAAAAGAAACGTTCAACTAGGACATCAGCACAGGCAAGCTGTCCCCGTTAAACACTGATAGCCTTCAGGACAGGAAATGCTTAAAGCTGGGAATTATCGCAGTGTGTTGTATTTTTATTTTTTAGAAGTTTTTTTTTTTTTTTTTAGGAGAATGCACCCATAAACAATCCTACGACAGACCGCAGGCACTGTGGCACAGCATCTGCAGAAGGAACCGCAGCCTGTCCTTTGGAGACAGACCTGCGTGCAGCAGTTTGGTGTAACCCTTTATCCAGCTGGGTCATTCTTTTCACTCCTTTCCTACTGACATCATTTTTAAAAAATCTGTGATAAACAAGCTACTTGTACAGCAGAGGAGGAGAGAGTGGGGAAATAATTAAAATCATCAGTGCTTACTGGAAAAAAAAAATCAAGTGTGGAAGCTATTTCTAGCCCACAGATCATCAGTGACTTCCAGCCACACTCTTCCCTTTGAAATTTTATTCGTCTCTGCCTTCTATGACTCTCTTCTCGCCCAGGTCCCACTGTTTTTATAATTATTTCCGAAACGCATCTTCCCTTTGCTCCTAGCCTCCCTGCGACACGCGAGCTTGACCTCGACACGGCTCTGGCTGCATTTGCATAATGCTTCACACCGGGGCAGCGATGCAGCCTCCAGCCCCAGACCTGGGCTCAAAGATCACCTCTTGTTCCACCCCAGACATCTGTCTGCAAAAGCAAATAACGTTGCCCGTGGAGAACAGCTATTACAGCATCCCCACTCACAAAATAAGTGGCATCTTAGACTTCTCAAAGGCTTTTACCTGGGGAAAGCAGCACGGAGCAGTGTCTCGCCCGAGGTCTCAGCAGTCACTCTGTGTAGGTGGGCACTGAAGACAGACTTGGAGCTGAAGCTTCCCGAGAGCTATGAGGCACAGGAACAGTCTGGACAGAGCTGCAATCCTATGCGTTTACGTGCAATAAAAACCAAGCTTTCTTCTGAAACAGCTTTGTCTCTCCTGCTAGCCTCATGGTTCAGAAAGCGCTCTCAGACCAAAAGTCATGAGATGCCTAGCGGGGGCCAGCTTCATCTGACAGCTACCTCCATAGCCTCTACTAGAAAAATATTCAAAGCACTATTTTTAAAAGATACACTCATCAAGAGCATTTCATATAACTGAGTTTAAAAGTTCATTTGCTTTAAGTATCAAAAGCATCCGCACCATGAACGAATACATTTTTCCATTATTTAAAGATTGTGGGGGAGAAAATATATACAGCCACCGGTTAGTCCCTAGTGCTAAGCTAATTGAGTTGCAGCCTCTAGGATTTCTACATTTGGAATAAAAACATTAACTAAAATTAATACTTTTTTTTTTTAATGAAGCTATTAATAAATGATTCAGACTTCAAACGGATCCTGTTTTGTGAAGACCTACATTTTAAGCTGCTGAGCACAGAAGTCCAGCTCATTTTTTGAACAATAAGCAATTTACAAAAGGAACAATCAAAAGTTAAGCACAAAGAAATTAAAATTAGCCTAACAAAAGAGAGCCCTGCTCGCAGCACTGTAAGACTGTGCTAATGGCACTCGGGTAAACAGGACCGCTTACATAAAACTTAAGTCAAATTTGGTGGAAGAAATAATGAAAATGGAGATTATTGGACGGATCTATTTTGAGAACATTATTCTGGAAGGAAGATTAACTCATTTTACCCCTTATTTCAACCAACACCAGCGTGTTTGCCTTCTCTCCAGCTCCAAAACGATGCTACAACAAGCTGGGAGCCTGAAAACGACCCCAAACACTTGGGGACACAGCTCATCCCCAAACAGCACCCAAAATCCACGTCTTCTGTGCCCAAAAGTGCTGTTCCTGTCTTTCCTCACCTTGGTGGGATTTCTCTTTCATCCTTAAACCTTCACCCTCGTGCTATCCTGCCTTCAGAGATCTGCCTTTGCCAAACAGCCGATCTTTTCTAAGGCTGCTTTGAAAAATGCTGCTAAAATAAACGCTTTAAAAATAGCTTGACACTTGGACGAGGGTCTCCAAATGATGGATAGAGCAATACAGCCCTACCCAGAGAGGGTATGAGTACAGGTCAGAACCACAAAGCAAAGACACACTTTCTATTTTTGCTGTGCTTTTCCTTTCTGTGCATGGCTTTCTATCAGGATTAGAGGAGAAGAGCTGAAAACTGCTATGAGAGCTCCTCCCCATCTCAATTTTCTCTTTTTTTCCCACAAAACTGCATGCAAATAAGGACAATGGTTTGAATATTTCAACTATTTTCCCTCTTCTCTTGTTCTGGGTAGTTACAAAAGGACCTCAAAAATTACATAGATAGCCTATCATTACAGCAATAAGGGCCAAGACCTTGTATCCCAAAGGTCGTTTGCGTTATTTTACTCTATTTCCAATGACACGGAAAAGACTTTTGACAAATCTGACTAATGTTCTTCATGGGCTCTAGCATTTCACACTAAACACGGTGAACTTCAAGAGCTCAATACCAACTTCTGCACCCTTGTTTCTCCTCTGGCCAAGTCCATTTACCCCGCTTCATGCTATCACAACATTTACTGGCCACATTTAAGAGCCAACTGCATACCGAGGGAGATTTGGATCAGGAGAGCAAAACAAATAAGAACTCTATAATGCTTCTAATGATAGTTAACGTGAAAGCAAAGATCTTTAATGTGAAAGCGAAGATCTCGAAGATCGGCTTTGCAATCTGGGAGAGATTCCCCATTTGAAATTCCACCATTTCACACAGATTTGCTGTCTGCTAGAATCACTACAAGAGCCAGAAATTCACCCGTAGAAAAGTGCAGGTGGGATTTGGCAAATGGACAGAAGGAAGTTTCAGACCCTGAACCGGGGCTGGCTCTCAGCTGGTGGGACAGAAGGGTCTTCGAGGTTCTTTGCTAAATAGGGTTCATTCACATCCTTTCTTTGTAATAAGCTGAAGCCAAAACAGGCACTAAATGGATGGTGAAGGTTTTAGTTAATTTTACTTACACAGAACCGATGCCTTCCAACCATTTTTTCCACTGGAGTAACTCATGCACAAGCAGAAATCCTGTTCTCCATATGAAAAAAAAAACATTCAAGTTCATAATTTCTTATTTATAAGAAGGTGGTTTTAAAACACTCATCGTTATCTCCAGTTGGCCTGCAGCTATGCTTTAATTAGGTAAATTGTAATAGAGTTGCTCGCTAACCCCATACTGTGCATATCTAATACACCTACAAGGCTTAAAAGGGAATAGAAAAAAATAGATGCTGGCCATACACAAGTCCTTCAAAACTAACTACAAAGTTATTTAAAGCACGTTAGCTGTAATACCCCATGGTATGCAGTCCTCAACGCCACTCTGCTGCTGCGGTAATAGTCAGTGAAGCTGGTTTTTCATAGAAGTTTTAAGTTGGTGTATATCTGCAAATAAAATACGATCACCATGCAAGTGTCTGTCCATAGACGTTCTCCACCAGACAGCTTCACACCTTCCGCAGCCTCTCAGCAGTACGGGACCAGGTTATACTAAGACTCTGCAATAAGATCCAAAATTGCAGGAGGAACAGAAATAATCCTCCGTTAACCGTGTAACTATACATCTAAATATACTTATGATAAAGAACTTGCTCTCTTATTGAACGTCTCCCTCGGGCAGTGCAGGAAGAAGCGATCGTGTTATTTCAAAAGCTGCAATTATTTAGCAGTCATCCCAAATTCGGTGCCAGCTTGTTTATGCAGCTCCTATGAACGATGATGCAGCCGGTGCCTAAATTGAGTTCGCCGTTTCCTTTCCCCCGGCATAGCAAACTGTTTGTCTAAGCTAATAAATGTGCGTATTAACCCAGGCACCTTGCAGGAAGTCTGCTGCGTGCCCCGCTCAATACGCTCTAGTTAAGCTAATCGGAACCATTTGCTCTTTTAAGACTTTCAAGAGCCTCTCCCTTTCAACTGGGATATCACACAAAGCATCTTTAGGAATCGCGAAGAAGTGCAAAAGCTGGGAAAAGCCACGGCAATAGCACTTGGTACATTTATTACGAGCAACGGGCATTTTTCAGTCTTGGACACTGTCCTCCTTTTTTAATAACTGAATTTTGGCAGGTGCATTAATTTGTGTTAACTACGTAGTTTAATGGGAACCACTCCATAACTAAGCGGAGTTCACCACTCATTTCATTTAGGACCTTGTACAACGATTAATCAAACTGATGGCCAATCGCTCTTGTCACACCGAATCCAAGCAGAGCCAGAAGGCAAAGAGAACAAAAAAAGGTCTAACGAACGCTGCTATTTATCTCACGTTATAAATGGAGAACGTGGGGAAGCACAACAGCATGTAAGCAGAGTGATTTCTAGGTACCTTTCAGTCTGATTTCCATCATCTCGTATCATTAACAGAATAGTTTTGTTGGTGGAGGGGAAAAATGACTTTGTGAAATGTTGCAGCTTTAAGGTCAGAGCCCAGGGGGAAGTTTTGCAGGTATCAGAAATGTTGAAATCAGGAACTGCTTTCATTTAAGTACGCCTGCTAACTGCCTGGGCAACCTGTTCTTAAAAGCTACAAGTTGAAGCATAAGTTAAAAGAAGTTTTAATACAGACATTTTTTTTTTTTGTTACTGAGTAATGGCATTAATATGTTTTGCACAGAGATCTGCAGGTTTGGGCTGGCGTGCAGGAAGTACCAGGATGACTTACGCTCAAGCACTTTGCTGCACAAAGTCTTCTGGAGAGCTCTGCAATAGAGCAAATCACTCCAAGGGCAAAGAGAAACCACTTCTTTTGTCACAATTATATTCATGCAGTTCTTCATTTATAGTACGAGAGAGAAAAGGCTGTTCTCAGAAGTAACCCAGCTATGAGCTCTTCTCTCCCATTGAATCACAGAAACAAACTAGAAAGAGCTGAACACCCGATGGTCAGGTGAAGCACTGAGCACCGCTTCTCTCACAGGAACCTTTCTGCTTAAAACAGTTAAAGAGAAAAAAAAAATTAAAAGCCTTTTTTTTTAAAAAAAAAAAAAAGCAAGCTGTTTAAAATGTTTGTAGACATCTGTTGTTTTTATTTCTCAAATTCTGCCAGCAATATGGAGAAACTCATTTCATTTTGTGCCTTCCCTGCTGGTCCTTTTCCATTTTGGGGGAAGCGTATAATATGCTCTCCTTCTTGGAAAGAGCACGGTGCTAAACAGTGCTAATATATTTATTGTACTACAGCATTATGAAAGATTTCTAGCATTACTACTAGCTGAGGAGCTGCACAGTGAGAGAACATGTACCTCTTTCCTGGGTTGCGCTCTTGTTTTTTCCTGCTGGATGCTCATAAAAAAAGTTAATCAATATTTAAATGTAAATACATTTCAAGTTACGCAACAATCGGTTATAAAATAATGCTAGTGCCTTTGAAAAATCAGGAATTCATAAATTAAAGGAATTTGTGGAGGCTTGTTTGCTTTGGTTTTATTCCCCCCACCCAAAAAAAGGACAAAATGAGTACTTCAGTGCCCAGACCTCACTGATGGTCAAACTGACCCACAACAGCTAAACCTTTTTTTCTAAAAACCACCATGAGGACTTTACAGCAAGTCCACATCAACAGCAGCTCTTGCACACACAACTCATGGTTGTACTTAAAAACAAACTCAAGGTCCTACATAAAAACAAACCAAGAAGCAAGCAAGCAAACAAAGAAGAAGATGATGACTTGAGTCTCTACAAGGCAAGTAGTTTCTCAGTGTTGCTCCTGGTCAGAATTAGCTCCCAGAATTTAGGCGCCTCTATAAACCCCATTTAACACCGATGCCCATGAGCAAATAGCAATATTCGTGAGTGTATACGAAGCCATAGAGTGAAACAAGAAAAATACTTTGGAGATGTTTGAAGTAGGCATCTGGGACACCAAACCACGCCATCACCTGTTGGCCTGGGGAGCAATTGGTTGACCTGTTGGCCTGGGGAGTGTTGGTGCAATGCTGTTTTGAAGCCTTACACCGGTAGGACTGTGCTCAGCACAGCTCTTGGTGGCTCTAGGAGAAATCAGAACATGGCCACTGCAATGGCTCTGCACATACGTACCAACACATTAAATGTTTCAAGCAGCAGCAAAGCTCTCATGTCACAAAGCAAACAGTTTCTTTAACAAGCTATACGACAGAATTTCTCTGCAGCCACTGCAGGCTGATCCACAAAATGAATACTTTAAAAATCAGGCTCTGCATAGACCCAGTGCAGTTACCTTTCTATCATTCATCCCCTTTCGAATTCAAAGGGATTTGTGTACGAATATTTTCCCCTTAACCAAACCTGTAGATTATACCATGATAGAGCAATTTTCCTGTGATCAGCCAAGGGTATCACAGAGCTTGTTAGGCATATTTATTTTTAATAGAATTGAATTTAAACACCATTATCAGAAACTGGAAAAGGTTAAGTTTCACTCAAGCGCTTTTTACGAGTGTCACGTGCTGAATAAGTATTTGATACTCATGATGTATGGACAAGAATTACGTTTTCAGAAGGGTCTGAATTAGACACTCAACTCCCATTCCATCTGTGGCCATACCATTACCAGGATGGGCTTCCCTTTACCTGCAAGTTGGCATCCGCCTTATTATTCACAGATTTCATTAAAAAGAAAAGCCACTCGAAAACTTCAAACTGATCAAGAAGCAAAGTAAGATTTCAAACTGGAGTGGGGAAAAAAAACACTACATGGGAATTCTCAAAGATCAGGCTGCTGCTCCCTTCAGTCCATCACCACTACCAGTACCAACCAGCAACCACAGCATCAGCTGGGAAAGGTTTTTGGTAGATACATGTATCATAATACGTGCAAAGTGGATGCTTCTTCCCAACAGAAAAATTAATTCAATGGTGACTTGAATGTTCCCAACCTTAATTCAGTGTTGACTTACTCCGTAAATGATTTAATCCATCCTGAACTTCTCACCCACACGTGTATATAGAGATATCTAGGTATACAAATACACACACAAATAGAAGAGAGACCATTGAAACCCTCTTTTCTACGTCGTTCAACATTCTCGTTATCCAATAAAACAACGCCAAGTCTTGATTCAACCTACAAACCTGTAAATCCTGAAGTTATACTCCAATAGGAAGCTCCACAGATTAATATAATCTTTCCAAGTGGAAAAAAAAATCATTTCATCAGCTTTATATCTGCGTCAGAGATGTTAGCGCTCGCACCTGCCCAAAATATTCTGTCTGTCTCGACAGCACTCAGTCATGCCATGAGCTTTTTGATTCATTGAGGGTGCTGGATAAGCCAGTCGTGCTGCTCAGACTGCTTGGCTGCCTGGTTTTATGTAGTTTAAGGTTAAAATCATCCATCAGAGTGTCAGGCATGTTCGTACATAACAGGAAAACTGCAAATATTTCTTTGCAAAACGCTGCTGATTCCAATACTTGCACTGACTCAGCACTGCTCCAGGGAGGCCAGGAATTTAGTTATGCATATGCTATCTTGTAGCCCTTCTTCAAGTGTCCTATTAATAAAATACTCTTCACACATCAGTCTCAGCAAGGACAGCTCCTCTCCCCTTCCATCCCTTGAATCTGTTGCCACGCTTATGTTTTTCCTCTCTTCATTTGCACCCCTCCAGAAGGCAGAACAAATCTGAGATCAAGAGCAACGGAAATTTACAGTAAAAAAAACCTGTCAGAGCTCAGACAGCTTTACCAGGGGGAAACCTGGGGTATTCTGTGGTGTTTTGCAGTTTACTGTTTGTGCCAGCACAGACCCCCGGTAGTGCCAAGAATTCATCATTTCTGTCAGAGGGTTACGCAGCTCTGCTGGTACTGTGATATTTCATCTCCTAAATACACAAAACCTTCGAATGAAGCAGCTAATAGCCTGTATCCAGTCTCAGAACATCTCCATAACATTATTTTACTGGTTACGGGGTCTCTAGTTGCATT
The DNA here is from genome assembly GCF_964211835.1 of Anser anser. Taxonomy (NCBI): domain Eukaryota; kingdom Metazoa; phylum Chordata; class Aves; order Anseriformes; family Anatidae; genus Anser; species Anser anser. The sequence goes on along the minus strand of NC_139731.1, from coordinate 15,312,202 downwards.
CATATTGGTACTGGGCGACCATACCATTCACCCCAGTAGCACAACCCAACAGTAGGTAAATGATTTCCAATAGAAACGTTTTGTCCCCAGTTCCATAAAATTCGTTTTATACACTGTCCAAATGCATTTTTTTTTCCTGGATGGAAAACCTTACTGCCTCCATGAAACCCGTGAATGCCATTGATTATATAATGCATTCGAAAAATCCTCTAAATAAAGTGGGAGTGACCACAGAAAGAGGTTATTGATCCATCTCCTCCAACACCTTCACCTTAGAAACACTGGATACATTTCCACAGGTAAATCCCTTATTTCCAGAGTTTGGACTGCCTAGCTCACAGCAACACACTGAAAACAAGTCCCTTAGCATGGCCAAATTTCAACATTTGACTTTGATATTCTCAGGTCACGCCACCCCTGATTTTCTCTTATCACACGAGAAAAAGATGTGTTTCATCCGCCTTCTGGAAAAGGGTGCCTGGACAACACCTTGGACTTTTAGGGTTGACTTGGCTCGACAGAGGAGCTGTAGGGACAGCTAACCTCTGTTGCCATGCCACAGACTCAAAATCAGACCTGCGAGAAATATAAAGGATAGTGTCAGTGTTTTAATTTACACTTTTTTTTTTTGGTATTAAAATTTATAATAAAAATGAATGGGAGAGATCGGGTTTTACGTTCATATGTCTCATTTTTGCCTGCCAAAAGCCATCATGGGGCTATCACAGATTACTGCACCAGCTCAGATGTACATACGTCTTGTTCCAGAAATAACTATGAACTCAGAGCAGGGAATAATAGTTTATTATTGTGTTTAATTTCTCCAACCAGATAGCAAGACTCGAGCAAGTTTAACCCATTCCACAGTGCAGGGTCACAAAGGAGCAGATCCCCAAAAATCAGTTTTCTAGGGTTCACCAGCTTGGGTAGAGCTGCTGCAACACCTAACCCCGTGAAGATCCATCCGCTTCTCTGCGGTTTATAATAGTGGATCGTCTGCTATAGTTCAGAAATTATTTTACGATGGGTACAAGGCTGGGTTTGACTGAATATTAGCAGTAGTCTCTAACTGGTTTTGCAAATCTTTCAGTACTCGTGCGTTTGTGCAACGTTAGCTTAAGCAGCACTCAAAGGAAGTGTGAGGAGGTTACTCATTTTTCAGGCTTTCACTGCTCTGTCAAACCACATTACGGTGATGCAGGCTTCCTTCTCAATGCTGCTCTCTACCTAAGTGATTCACACACAAGAACATGATCCATGCCCGCTTTATTCAGTACTTCCCACGACCTTGATCTCCCGATATCCATTTTGCTGGTGGAATTTATGCAGCGGAGCTCGAAGTAAAACAAGAAAAAAAACGGATTTGACTGAGATGCAGAGTGCTTACAATCGTTCATTCTTGTCAAAAAGACCTAGGTGATTTCATAAGCCACTTCTCGCACGGCAGCAAACCTTACTTTTGATGTAGCTTTTCTTCCGCGGTGGCAAAACGAAACCAGTGCTATAAACACTCCATACTAAAAACTCCCTCGTGAAAGGCATTTGTATAGATGACTGCAGTGTGGAAGTATTTTTTAAGTTGCTTATACCTTATACATATGGATGCATAGTAAAATTTAGCAATAGTTTTTCCTCCAAACACCATGTCAGATCCATTTTTTTTTTCTTCAGAAGACGCTGCGCTCTTCCCCTACCGTATTGGCACAGCTATAACAGCAGCTTGCTCTTTGATGCAATCAAAGGACAATCCAAAAAGTAAGCAGGGAGAAAAAGTTCACAGACGTTCAGATCTCATCATACAAATTTACGACCATCTACAAAAATTTTACAGAATTCCATTCTGAAACTCCACCAGGACCTGAAATCCCAGAAATAAGTCCCACCACCAAAATGGGCTGAGTATGTCGAAATAGGATATAGAAAAGTTTTTCCTACATTTATGTCACTTTGAGAACATTTAGGCCACTGAGGTAGGGTGTTTTCTTTGCCAAAAACAGCAGACTTGCTGAATAAAACATGGAAAAAAACATCAAAAACCCTTCTGAGGACATAAAGGGTGTAAAAATAAAAAAAGAGGCACTTCTCAAAGTTAGAAAATACGCAGAAAGGAATTGTAGTTGAGTCTCGTTCATACATCTAATCTTCAAACATTTGTTTAAACTCTAAGTTCCCTAAAGCTACTGAGCACGCAGATGATTTATATATTAAAAAGGTAATCTGCACCAGACCTTTTAATATTCATTACGCAGGGAGACGTGGCTAAAATATTGCCAAAAGGCCACGCTACAAAATCACGATTTCGCAAAATTTATCAGCTCTCCTTGCAAATTCATTCACACCTTGCAATTTTAAGCCTATGTCCAATAAAGAAGTTATTTTTAGCTTTTGAAAGGAACTAAGGAATTCCATTGCGCGGTACACTCCGTTTCTTGCAAACAGCCTCATTACTTTAAAGATCAAAAGCATCTTGCCACCATGTGATGTAACTAACTTTGATCTGACGTCTACCCAGATAGACTTCAGAAGAGATAATTATTGGACTTGATTTTTTTTTTTCCACGTCTCGTTTATCCCTCTTCGCACTACAAATGCTTCAATAATTAAAGGATTACATCAATATTAAAAAATGCAAGTTTGGCAACAAAACGCAGATCAGCGATTTACAGTTTGTTAACTAAACGAGCGTATTAACTCTAAGGAAACACATCTCCGTTTGTATCTAGCACAACAAAAATAAAATTATCAATTTGTTGTTCTTTTTACGAGCTACAACAATTACATGAGAAACTTGGTACGTTTGAGTGTTTCCTACTGGTAAGGATGGATTCAACAAATAAACAGATTTGTAGCCCTGCTATATTGCTCCAAAAAGACAGATATCAGGGGATTGTCATCATCGTCTGCTGAGTTTTAGCCACTTAATAACATTTGAATCCTTTGAACAGTTGCTTATTAATGCAAACATACATGAACACGACGCTTCGCTTTCAGTTGCCTGTCACAAAGGAATGATTTACTCATGAAAACAAGAAACGCACATAAATATTGTGCCCTTTTTATCTGCTCCGAATTTGTAAATTCCTCGCTAACATATGTGAAAAGGAACTTAAAGAAAAAAAATCAACACGGCTCATAGCAACTGCTTCTTTTATATAATACAAACACGGAGTACAATTGAATTGTGCCGTGGCAATGCAGTTTTGGCTTCCTCTTGAGATTGCAAAGAGTCAGCAATTGTGGCGTTTTTCATCCTCGTGCAGTTCTAGGTTCATTCTTAGTACTATCTTGGCATTACGTTTCCTCCTTTTAAAGTTTTTCGTTTCTGTATTCGACCTTGCAGTCGTGTCATATTGCCATCACATACCTCTCAGAACGCTCAAGAAAATGTATGCGCCTTTAATTTCTACATGACACTTACAGAAAAAGGCATAATGTAGCTATGGCTAGATGCATTATACACCAAATGCAGGCAGGAATAAATTTTCCAACAGGTATACAAAGGACCTAGGTGCAAAATTCCGATTAATTTTTACGTGAATCACATGGCCAGAAACAATCTATGCAAGAATCAACACAACGATCGTCCAGCCACAGTTGCTCTTACCAAGAGATACTGCTATTGATACTGATACTCTATTGCTGGGGAGAAATATTAATCTAACTTCTACTTCCCAATCAACTCTCAGTCACCCACTGCACTCTGGATTTGAACTCAACATCTTTCAGTACGACAAGTACATTGCCCAAGAAGTCACCTGCCTTTTTTGTATAATTCCTTATAATGAAAACAATTTCCCAAGTTGAACTTCTGCAATAATAAATCCACGTTTTTATTTTTACCCAGTAAAACAATGTATTCTGCTAACGTACCCAAAGAAACAGAACTGAACCCTCTATCATCAGCAATTATTATATTTTATTACAGCTAGATAAAAGGATATTGTTGTACAAGCACTGAATATCCTATAATCCAAATTAAGGCAGTATTCACTAATGAAAGTATTTTTATGCATAAGCTTTAAAGTCAGAATGTAAAATGAAGAGCACATTGAAATACATTATTGTTTGACTAAGAATCAACTACGTAATATTTTAGATCTGACTGAACAACACTGAGGTAACTCTGCTACTGCTCAAGGGTTTAAATGAAGAAAATAGAAAAAAGGCAGCTCTCAGATTTATACATTTCCTAATTCATTAATAATTGCCATGAAGAAGGCATGTGTGACTTGAGATCTGAGAAAGCAGGTTCGGACAGGAGGGTGCTTCCGTAACATTTAACAACAGGAACCCTCAGACCATCACTGCTGAGCGAGTACTTCCACAAGTTTACTTGAACTTTCGATATTTTGGTGGAAATACTCTAACATACACTGACTTTTCTTACCTTAATATATTGACAGTCACACACGCACCCTGAAGGACCAGCCCTGTTTCCGATCCTAATAATATTGCAGACCCAACCAGGGAAACAGGGCGCACTTGTCGAGCAGCTACAGACCTGATTTTCACCCGTTGTACTTCTCACTGCGCACAGCAGTGACATGCATTTTAATAGCAGAAATAAGGCTTCAGGAAGCAGAAACAGAGGGAAGGACCATTTACAGAACACTATAGCAGTTAGCATCCAATACCATAAGATACTCAGCAACAGCAAGGCTATAGGACACAGAGGATGTATCCAAAGATTTACAGGATTTGGTTTCCATGGGTGTAAATACCTGATCGTTGCGAAGGAATTATACAGTTTACAATTACTTGGAGTTATGGAAATTAAGCCATTGTGAAAAAGGCAATGATTAGAAACATTCCTGGAGAAGCAAAGCAGGAGTAGTTCACGTACTCACCCATCACTGACAGTTCTGCCGAGCCGCTGCTGTTCTCGTTTTTGTAGGTGACGACGCACGTGTATGTCCCTGAATCATCATCGGTCACGTTTGATATGAGTAAGTTACTGCCAGCCAGTAATGAATACTTTTTGGACCTGAAACATTGATATTGTACGTTTGCAGTGCGTTAAGATGGGATCTCTATCCAGCAAAACACACGTCGTAAATTATTCCACAAGTAACTCCCAGCTGCGATTTTTGCTGTTAATAACTTTACACTTCTGTTTTAAATACCAGCCTAATAATCTGTTGTAGCAGGTGACATTTATGATCGAATTCCACCCTCAGATTTGGTGTAGAGATTAATTACATTGGCAGGTAAAAAACTGGGCCAGTGTCATTAATATTTAGGAGAAAATTTCACGGCCTCCAAGTCTACCCCACTGAACTTCAAGCATTACTCAGTGGTTTGCCTTTAATTTGCTCAAGGTAAATGTTATGATATGAAAGGCACGAAGGGGTGAGCTACCTGACGGGGAGCACCTCCTCTCCTCGCAGCCACGTGAAGGTGGGAGGGGGGTACCCAGAGACGCAGCACTCCAAAACAGCATCCTTCCCTTCCATGGCCACCACGTTGGACGGGCGCTGCAGGAAAAATAGTTGCCTGTGCAGATCCGGATCTACAAGAGCAAAAGAGGTAGTTAAGTTTAAAAAAAAAAAAAAAGACATTCTTTTTGTTGGGGAATGGGGCATATATAAAACAGCTGATCAATAACGGCCCCAAGAGACCACACTTTTCACAGATTCTTACTGATGGAAAAAAATAGAAAATCATAGTACAGACATAAAAAGCGTATCAAATCACAATCCTAGAGCCACTTACGCGTTGAACCAAGGGAGCAATTTGCAGGCGGAACAATACCAGCTTTCAGCAAGGTGAGAATGGACTGTTTATAGCCTGGTATTAAAGCCAGGGCTCGGAAAGCCACAGGAAGAGGCACAGCCGCGGTAGGAAAAGAGAGATGTATGTGAGGTTGTAAGTGGTACTGGATTAATGACGCTGTTTTGGAGTTGGAAGAGGGAAGTTCATAAATATGGTGAGGAGAGAGGAGGAAAGCTTCAAGTGAAGGAAAACAGCACATAAAGAAATAACTTGAAAAGCCTGAACAGAAAAGGAATTAGGAGAAATATCAGTGCCCCAAGTTACCCTTTCCCTTACAGAAGGTGTCCACGTGGACATGCCACGTGTCTGAGGCCGTCTCAGATGGCCCTAAACACTTACATGTATAAAACCAAGCCAAGTTCAGGGTGCACGTCTTAGGGTGAGCCAAATCTCTCCGTCAGCACCAACCGGACAGTTTTTAAGACACCCACACTCAGGTAACGAGCTGGCCCCAAATGCCACCCGTGGCATCTGAAATACCAGCAAGCAGAGCCATACGCCAAGGAGATCTGCTGGGTTTGTTTGCTTTTACATGAGTCTGTTCCTCCTCTAAAAAACGCTTTCATTTTCTTATCGCAGATGTTGAAGCAAATGTGCTGGACCACAGCCATCAAACATTACTCCTTGTTTCTGACACAAACATAAAAATTACACAATATAAATGAATATTCCTACCAAAATTAACAGCTACCAGATCTTCCAAAATCATCTCCAAGTAATTAACTGGTTCTCCCGTAGAAGTAGAAAGAAACAGTAAGTAACCGCGTGCATTTCTGACGGATTTACTACGGCATATTTCAACTTCGCACTGGAACCAGATGGACGAGCAGTTTCCAGCCATCAGAAGTACACCTGGCGCAGAAGTTAGCGCGCACAATTCAATAGCTTCAATCTGTGAAGACATCCTACCTGATGTCCTGGTTTTGACTAGGAGAGAGTTGATTTTCCTCCTAGGAGCTGGTATGGTGCTGTGTTTTGGTTTTAGGAGGAGAATTATGCTGATAACACACCGATGGAGGTGTGGGGGGATGGAAGCAAATGTCTGCCCAGTGCTTTGTCAAACCACAGCAGCTGGTCACTGCGATGCCTTTGGTCTATGAATTGCCCAGTACCTCTTGCAATACACACAAATCTTCTCATCCCTTCTTTGTCCAACTTATTCTCATTTAGGACAGCTCCTTTTGCCTCTCACAGCCACCTGTGCCCCAGAAGTGCCTCGCCAGCTGCTTCTCTGCTCTACAAACATGCCAGTGCCCGGAGGAGGGAGGGTGCCACGCTCTGCAGTCGTACGGTGTCATCGCTTCTTGCTCCCTTCAGGATTCACAAACGCCTTGGGTTGCACGTGAACTTCTCTGACCTCTCTAATGATACAGCTGCTAGCTGAAAAGCCACATGGATACTTGGGAAGAGTATCCAAGGACGTCCTTGTAGATGCAGACATCCGCGATTTCTTCTCAAAGAACCAAAATCTTGAACAACAGGACGGTGTTAATGCTTAAAAAAAAAAAAAGTCATCGGCCAAAAGGTCTGCAGACCATGGGCTGCGAGCTTCGGCACGAGGGAGATCATACAAATGATGCTGTACATCCTCTTACACTTGGAAATGGGGTTAAAAATATCACTAAACATGTACTGGGTAAACCCTGTGAAAATATGGATTAATGGCACGACAGAGCTACTTCAGGATCGGGTTGAGTTGTCTGATAAAAGTGCTGAATGTTCCACCAGTACAACCAGTTGTTCCCAGCTCATTACGAAGAGTCTATCAAATGATATTTTTACATCAGAAAGAAAGGAAAAATGAGTGAGATTTTAAGATTAAATGGTCATTAAATCTTTTCTCTCCTAGAGCACAGGCCATGGGTTTACATCCAGCCTGAGCTCAAAAATATGTTCGAATAAAGTGCATTCTTCGAGAGGGCATCCAGTCTTGATTATCAAGATACCAAAGTTCTCGTTATGCCCTTCTCCAGCTGATTAAAGAGCACTTAGTATATTCTCCCTGACAAGGTACTCATAGCCCATAATCAAGCCCACACAATCAACCAGCTACGGGCCAGCTTCGGCGAAGGACAAAGTGCTGTGCTGAAGCCCTGGCTCCGCCGGAGTCATTGACTTCATTCCAGCCACGATTTCATCTCTTATGCGCGAGCGTGTCGTTTGTGGCCTGAACCCAACGCCGCGATGCCCCCATCAACGGGGACGTGCCAGGACACCTCTTGCTCTTTTTCTCACAAAGCTGCTCTCTCTACGCTCCCGAAACCGTTAGCGAAGCACTTGATTCATTTCTCCCACCCCAATCTGCAAAAGTGCTTCGCCGTATGGTTTTGTTTTATCGTTGTTGCTGCTGTTTTTAAACCCAGAGGCTCTCTCCTGGCCTGATCCTGCTCCCCAGAACCCAATTTCCAGATTGGGACAATGCAGTGAGCTGCCCCCACTGCCGGGCCATACAGCCCCATCGCTGCCAGACCCACATCTACGCCGGCAGCAAACGCTACATCAACCTCCCAGCCTGCAGTCAGCCCATCACGTTGCCGGCATTTAATACTGTTGTTTTTAGCATATTTCTACACATTAGCGTTTAAGAACAAACAGATCTACCTAAAACTAATTATGAAGCAGTGAGCTGTAAGAACTTATTTCCCCCAAAACCAAGCAAAACCTCTCGTTTCCTATATAACATTTTTCTTGAGCACACAATGCGGAGTAACGAGGTGCCACCATATATACACTTTTTCCATGCTCGTTAAATCGATGACATAGTTGAAATTTCAATCTACAATAGGATTTGCAAATGTGTGTATGATTTTGATTATCCCCATTATCCTGATAGCTGAGTCTAACACACTATTTGCAAAGAAGGAAATGCCTTCATCAAGCCTTGTTAGGATAAGTCATTTTATCTCGTTTTTATAGATGGTTAATGAAGTAGTTGAGATGTTTTGTGAATCAACTAAAGACCTATGCACGTTCAGCAACATGGAAAGGTCCTGAATTAGTTTTTTCTTCTTTGTGTCAAAGGCATAGCTGCTGTTACACTATCAGCATTATTCCTTCACTGATCGCTCCCAGCAAAACCTCAGATTTGCACCAATACGCAGCGATGAGGGTTGAGGATGTATTTATGCTCATACCAAACTGGTCTAAAGCAAATGGATCTCCAGATGCAACCTATTCCCATCTTAGAGGAAAAATGAAATTGCAAGGAATTCACTCGGATTCAGCTCTGCAGATACAGCTCTCCGGCACACAAGGAGAAAAACCCATTATATTGCAGTATTTTAGCTATGCAGCGTATTAAAACAAATAAATACTTCCATAAAAATGCTGCGTGCCGTTGTACAGCATCTGACTATACGAAGCTATTTGGTGCTACAACGTGCATTTGTAAACATTCCGTTGACAAAAGTCTCCCATCATATCATACCCACGAAATTTTTCTGAGCGTATTTGGATAATATTGGACTCGGCCAGTACGATTTTATGTTTATTGCAGCAGTTTTTATATTGCAAATGGCAGAAGTGAGATGCCTTTAATGTGACACTGATGTGACGGAATACCTCTAAGTGTTCATAGTCCCATTTCTAAATTCGATTAAACGAGATAAAGATTTAGACCAACTAAAACCCAATTTTGCTCTCTCCTGTCGGTGAAGAAAGGCCGGCAAAATTCCCCGACCCGATCTCCCCATCACGCCTAGAGGCTGAACACTTAATCCCAGCGAGAAAGCAAGGGTTATGGGCGAACAGTGTTAGAGAAATCTGTCATTAAAGTGATACCAATCTCTCAATATACAGAATGCATTAAAATGTATAACCAGAATGCAGCCACTACTTGGAGATTTTCCTTTTTTTGCCTCCGTCTCCCAACCCCCTCTAGCATTTCCCTGCTCCATCCTTTCTGCCCTCCCCAAGCAACGCAAACCCGGCTCAGCAGGGCTGTAGGATGTGACGCGACCAAGAAAACAAAAGAATTACGGACGCAAAGATTGTAACATTAGCACTGACACGCATCAGGGTGTGAAGACATTCTTCTTCCTGAAGGAACTTCAAAATACATTAACTAAAGCGCAAGGAGAAATGTGCCAAGTCACTGCTGGAAGATAAGACCGTACATCAGGGGTCCTGTTTGCAGCTTTAACGATGACTTCTTGCGCGACGCTCACTTTGCTCAACCATAATGAAGACAAAAATATTTACACTCCTTTACTTGTTCCTAGGTGAAAGAATAATGTAAGATTTATTACTCTAGGAGTAGATAGGGGACTCGGGTGTTTTGTATTTACAAGACAAAAGCAGGAAGCTTTCTCTCTATCCATTAAAGTTTTAGAGAAGCAGAATGAAGAACTACTCCGCAACTGCATGAGCAGAGCTGAGCCAAAAAAAAAAGAAAGGACACATTTATACTCTTACTTTCAGCTGAGCAGCAGAGCCTTGGCAGACATAGTTTTAGACCTCCATCGTCCTTGAGAAGCAAAGACACGAGCAATTAAAAAGCAGTGGTTTGATCCACGTAGTAACCGAATTCAGAGAAGAACCTAATAAGATTTTAGAAGCAGCCCTATGAATATTAGGAATACAACTCAAGAGGAGAGCCAGCCTCTCCCCCAGCAGCGTTTCACCCTTGTTCTGCTGAGTACCCAAGATCAACCTCCAAGACGTTTGCCACAGGACTGCTTGCTCCAGCCCCTAGTCTCCTATGATGTGGACCCCAGGACTAGTCGCAGTGAAATATTCTTTTCTAAATTCTTCCCCATTTATAACCTCTGCATAGTGACCCACTTTCTTTACAACTCCTCACCTGATACGTGAATATGTCTTCGGTAGGAGATTTCCTTTCTCTCCACTCTTGAACAGAATTGTTACATGGTATATTAGAGAATAAACGATAAAGAATATATCCCTGGCTCTTAGTGAAGACTCCCACTAAAAAAATCTGCTCAGTAATCATTTATATTTTAAACGTAATGACTACAAATCCCATTTATCGTATAGATACCACATTGACATTTGACTTCCTAGAGAAAAGGCATAGCAGAAATCCCCCCAGAAATCTACTATAGCAATGAAAATCAACAAAAAATGTTTTTCATTGGTTTTCATACACTGATATAGACTAACTTTAATTGCATTGACCATTATTTCGTCTCTCAAAGATGACAGGCTGATGGTCCATCATCAACTCAATGATCTATTTGTTTTTAGTATCGCTAGCTCCCTTAGTTTTCTCCTAGACCTCGGCAAACTTCGGTATTCAAAATTTATGGTCAACAATTAATGGTCCAGAGAATCTCTCTGCTCCCCTGGGAGCTACTTTTTATCTGGATACAATGACCTGAAGATGTCTGAGGCACAAGCTTTATAAAACCCCCAAGACAGTCATGGAATAAAACAACTTTTTGCATTTTTAAATATAAGAAATATTTTTGAATAACCAATGCCATAAGTACAAACATTTTTCCAATACTGGTTTAGGAAAAAAAATTGGTATTTCCTGCCTTGCAGGTAGAAGTATTGAAGCAAGTTCCAACTCTTCCACCCATTTATAATAAATTCATATATGTTTGAAAAACGTTTGTACCCTGAACATTACTAATTCAACACCTTTGGTTCCTTCAGCTCTCCAAAAATCCTGCTTTTCAACTCACAGTTACTATTACCAGATTATTTGCTCCGATGTTCAGATGTTTTGAACTTTTTTTTTGTAACCACACTGTTGGGGGGTGGGAATAAGGCTTTAATCAAGACTGCCTTTTCTCTCTGTGTGTTTATTCAGTATTTTATTTGCTGAATAAACACTAAATATACCCACAATAACCATACAAATTATTCCACTTGAATTCTCTCAGGCTGCTAATTTAACTCCTGCACGGGGGAAGCTCTTTTGGTTTAAGAGAGAGCTTTACAAAAGGCAGTGGCTATTAAAGAATTGTCTACGTTTCACTGGCAAATTAGGCTAATGGCCAGAGAAGAAAGCAAAGTGTTCCATGCAATTAAATACAACAAGCTGGAAGTTCATAAAATGGCAGAACCCTTAAATCGCCTCCAACGGTATGAATCCCTACCTCTGATGATCACAGGTGTATAATAGTTATAGTCACTAATGGTTTATTAGCGTTAATCAATTTTCTGTATCAAAAAAATCTAGAGCCACTACCTAGTATAAAATAAATCTCAGCAAAGGCTGTTCCCGCACTAAAAGGGGAATTCTGTGTTTGGGATCCATCGTGGACCGCATTTTTAGAGCCAAGTTTTTGGTAAATTTACAGTGAACTACCTTTGTCTGTACACCAGGCTTGCAAGCCAGCCTGTGGCCCACTAGTTGACAGCATCGGCACCCTCAATCTGGTTTAACATCATTAATTGTATACCAAAAATCTTCCAGTAACAGCTTATTCTTTCAAATGCACATTACAAAATATTCTTCAGACCCTTGTCCAAACCTAAACTTATGCTTCAAGCATCGCAATCAAGCGCTAAAACCAATCCCACTTAGAACAATCACTGAAATCTGCATGTTTTTAATAAATAAAACCACTATTCTGGCAGCTAGCCTGGGAGTGCTGAGCAGACCACACTTCTTGAGTAGATATTATTGTTCTTGTGACTGCACTGATCTGGAGATCGGCTTCTAAGAGGGTACACTGACTGTAAATGCCTCCATCTGCTTGCTCTTTTTTTCTTCCAACTCGGCAAGTTGTTATACGTGGGAAATTTGGTATTTGGATGCTTGGATGCTTTTGTTAATAAAAATAAGCAGAGTAATTGCAACAGTGCTAAGCGAGGCGGCATGGTCTGGTGCAGGTGTGATACGGATGTTCTCAGCATCCAAAGGGCCCTCTCCTAATAACAGGGAAATGAAACCTTCATCAGCCAAGATACCAAACGAGCAGCGCAAGCGATACCCACGCCTGGTCCACAGCTCAGGCCGAGGCATCTGATCCATTTGTTGCTTGGTTTGAAAGCAGGAGGAGAAGCAGCTATCAGCATCCAGCCTGACCGGGTGCTGAGCGCACACCAAGTTTTACCATCAATTCCTGCTTTGAACCCTTATCGCAAGCTCTCTTGAAGCAAATCCAACCCTGATTTAAATGCAGCTGATGGAAAATGTATCACATGCTTAAGCAAAACCAGTAACAGCCGTTGGAATTAAGTGTTTGACTTCTCGATGCTTGCAAGAATATAGTTGCAGGTTTCCAGTCATTACTTCTTTATATGGCTTATAAAAAATTGCAGGTTAAAGAGCCCTTTTCCCCCAAAATACGTACTTACAGACTGCAATAACAGCAATTCTATAAAGATGTCCTGGACAAAGTACAAATTTCCCATGTGTTTACCAAAAGGCAGGCTATGGAAAATAAATACCATAATTCTTTGCTGAACTATTATTAATCAACACTCACTCCCTCAGCTGCTACCTTGAGCGGGAAGCTCTTATTTAGGCGGTATTCGCACGGCAGAAATCCTCCCCAGAGCAGCCTGGGCTCTAACAGAGGCTTTGCACACTTGCGTGCCCGTAAACGAGCGTGCAAATACACATGGTGGGAGTTCAGCTTATACCACGATCCTGACCTTTCTGGGGAGGGGACCCATCTCTGGTACGATGCAGCACTCCCACAGATCGCGCATCTACAAATATCTTGGGTTTGAGAGTAGATTTTTTGTTGGGTAGGGTTCCTGCTGTCATTTTTGTGTATATACAACATAATTATAGATATCTAATATTTATATAAAATATAGATACTATATACACACTAAACAGAATTAGGGCAAGGCATACCCGCAGGAAATGGGCACTGGAGAACCTAAGGATGAAGATGGTTAGATTAAAAAATAAAATCCATAAATGGAGTGTTTGGCCACATCTCCTGGAAATCTGTTTTCATCGAAAGAATAAACAGTGTTAAGCGCTAGCTGCTGAGGTTATGTGTAAATAAGGGAAAGGATTGACTTAGGCAATTATTGGCAGTTAGAGAACGTACAGCCAAACAGAGAGCCTGGGTACGAATGAGAAAAATCTTGATTTTTGCACAGCCTCACGGTATTGTAGAAGAAACTGAGGCTTCAACAGGATTGTGTGCTCGAGTTTAAGCAGACCTTCCTCAAAATTAAGCTAAAAACTATCAAAGAATGGAATTTAGCACATCCCACTCCTCTCCTTTCCCATATGGACATTTACTAAACAGGATGTCCCCAGCTACGATGCCTCCTGTATGTACGTGACCATCCAAATTTAAGCTAAGATAGTGTTACTTACACAAGACCAACTTCTCCTTCCTAATTCTGTCTCAAGACCTTGAGGGATCCGTTTCAACCCGTCCTCGTCGCTGCTCTACCCTTCTCTCCTCGGAAGCACAACGGTGAGGAAGGAGCTACAGCAACCCAACTCGATTTGCGTTAAAAACGAAGGAATTACATGATGTTGTTATTGTTATCTTGCACTGCAGCTCAGCAGACGAGCTCAGAGAGAGAGAAGGAACGTCCACGGCAGACAATAGTACGGTGGCAGATTGCTTTGATGGCTCCTGATAAGCGCAGGATTATTATTTATAAATAGAGAATGAATGGCTTTGAGGCACCAAACTGCTCAACTTTCCCTTTTCGAACGTCGTTTGTATTTCTGAAGCGTACAGACCTCCCAAAGAAACTTGCTAACTAATTCACAGAAGCAACAAATTTAGCTATAAATTAATTCCTTAGCACTGCTTTGTATGAGATCTTTTGCTTTTTTTTTTTTTTGGTACAGTAGTATTGTTCCCTCTAAATTAATTAGGTAAGTGCGTGCAGTTATTTGAATGCGTGCTTCCTCGTTTTTTTCCAGTACTTGCTGAAAGTTTTCACTTGGGACTAAGTTTTCGGAACCCGAAGGAAAAGAAAGCTTCTATAAAAAAAGGTGAAAACGTGCATTTTTAAAATGAACGTGATTCTCCAAACGGCATTACCTTGCGCCAGGATCCCCGTGGGACCAATCCTATCTGCGGGCATCCTTTCTTCTTGTTTTCTGTCCCCATCCTGTTGAGGAGCAGCTGGGTGGGATGACAGCAGCCAGCCAAGGCCATCCACCACAAGCACGCAGGAAGCATCACAAAATATCACCCTCTACTACCCTCAGGGCTTAAGAGAGACATCCGATCAGATGAAGGCAGAGCTAGACCCACGTGTCTAGGAAATACAGAAAGCTTTAAAAGGCATTGTAATTTTGGTAGCCTTATACAGAATGAGCTAAGTATTTTATGAGCCAGTCCCTGAATGCTGAAACTGATTAAAAAAAAAAAAAACAGCTGAAGTGCCTTTTTCAAGGTAAAAAAAACTTCCTGCCAAGTGCCTTGCCCTACCTGCTAGACACTTCGATGCACCTCCAAGCTACTTCTCTTTGGTAACAGAGGTTGAAGGCTTATCACTCTCCAGTTTACAAGGGGAGAGAAACAACAGGCTTGAGTCAGGTAAGGTGAATTTTAATCCTCCCCTTGCCCCCCAGGAGATCAGTAATCCCTTCATCGGAACATTTTGTTTTGCTAACCTCTATCACATCGGATGACAAATGTTTCTACCAAGAGGAGGTGCGGATATTTCCAGACCCACCACAACGTCAAATCAAATCCTTAAGCCACAGGCACTCCGACTGAAAAAAAAAAAAAAAAGAAAGAAAGACTGCTTTCATGTTTATCCCTCGTTTTCTCTTACATTTCGTTTGGAACACGGAAAGAAGATCATAAATTATTTGCCAGGATCGCAGCCAGTTTTGCCACACGTCCTTGCAGAGGTGCCGTGTTTTCACAGCATCTCTCGTCTCTGATCTTGCGATCGCAGATCATAACCGCCAGCTGCGGAGAAGGCACATTTTAAAAATACCGGGATGGGATGTGCTACCTAAGCCTTTTGAAAAAAAGTTTTTTTTGTTGTTGTTTTTGCACTAAGCAGGGGAAAAAAACACCGCCTTCGCTAATTACAGAAGAGGAAAGCTGCAGCTGAAGATAGATTTCTGCCAGCGAGTGAAAACAGGAGAGGCTGAATTAGCAGCAAAGTATCAGAGAGCTCTGAACCATCAAAGCGTGCACACGAGAACCAAATTCCCAAGAGGCTCAATAAGATCTGAATTTTTTTTTTTCAGGAACACCACTCATTTCTTATAAGAGCTGCTGTCTGTTCGCATTATCCTGAAATGAGGCCTTGTGCTGCTTGCCCTAAGCCAAAGTCTGACGGACTCCGCTGGCTCCCTGTTATATATTTTCCTCATTATTTGCTCCAGTGTTTTTCTGGTATAAAATTCGAACATGCTGGGAAGAGACAAACGGATGTGAATTCCCCCTCTCCCCCCCCCCAGGCAGCGTGAGAGGCCGTTTAGCCTCTCAGAAAGTTAACAGCCAGAGCTGTGAAAAGGAAGAAGCACCACCCCAGCCACAAATGATCAGAAATACAGACGAATGGCAAAATAACACTCTGAGACGGCTGAGAGAACTCTTCCAGGTCTGCGTGGCACACAAAGCTCTGTGGCAGTCTTAACTTCAGCCAAGAAAGCTGGAGAAATAAGGTTCACAGGCAGGAAATTTAATTACCATTAATGACCGCAGAAGTAGTGATGCCTCGGTGCCGCCCCATACGTAGGGAACAGCACATGGCTCTAAGGTTCACGGTGATCCCAGAAGACCCCAGAAAAGCTGCCCTGGTACAGCCCTTTAGACAAATCTACAGGTCCATGATAGAGGTCAGGCTCAAACTCAGGTCCCCAAAAAGACAAGAAAAAAACCTGCAGGGAACTCTAAATAAAGCGGTCTTCCTCTGTTGCCAGTTAGTTTGCCTTACAGCTCCAAAAAGGATCAATACCTACCACCATAGCAGAAAGTGAAGATGTGGGCTTGGTCTTTTGATCCTAGGTTTACAGATTATTTTTTTTTTTGTCATATACCAAACAGAAGGAACTTTAACCTCCCAAATCCTATTGCAAAAATCACAAAACACTTCCAGAATGGAGAATTAACTCATCAAACATTGCAGTCCTTTCACAGGACTGATCCTTGCCCTCCTGATTTTTACAGCATTTTGACTTCAGTTCAGAACTCTGAGAACCCTCTTCTGCTGCCTCTCACTTAGTGAGAAATTATGCACACCAACAACATTTGCTCAGCAAAAGCATCTTAAAGAATTTCTAAAAATGCATTTTCCCTGCCCCATTTCATTAGTGGTTACACATCAGCAGGTAGATCTAGAAGGGAAGGAGATTTTGAAGGAATGCCTTTCTTCAAACCACCCTTTTGATGTCCAGCTCTTGATGAAATACTGCAGTGGTAACCATCTCATTTAACTGATGAATTCATTAGATGGAACAGCAAGGTGCTCACTTGGCTGAGTTTATAACACTGGCTGTCACAGTTAAACTGTGTCAGCTCCAAAACTGCAGTCTGTGAAGCTTGGCAGACCTTATCAGGGCTGAAGTATCCAAGTAACCTGACTTTGAGTAGGTAAATTTGGCAGCTAGTCCCAACAGATTGCTTTTCTAGTCACTGGAGAAAGAGGAGCTCTTTCAGTGAGTATTTTCGGACAATAATTTGGGTACTCTGCCCACTGTGAGATAGGAATTACTTGTCTCTCCCCATCAACCGTATAAAGAGACCAGCTTCATACAAATCTAAATGGGGTACCTGAAGTTAGGCAACGTGAATACTTCCCTACAGTGTCAACTCCTCGCCTTTGCATCCAGCTGCTTCTAAAGGTCTCCAAACTCTTCCATGTGAAGAAGAACATGGAAGCTTGTAGAAGGAACTAGAAATTGGGATAAATCAAAAAGCTGCCCCAGGAGGAGCGACTGCAGTTTGAGAACCGAAGGACGTGATCAGACAAATGAAAAAAGCGATGTGAAAGCGTGCAGCTCTTACCTGACAACACTCTGACTTCTGCATCATTCCCGGTCCTTGAACTGGCTGGGTTTTTCGCCAGGCACCTGTAGATCCCGCTGTCCCCAGGCTGAATCCTGCTGATCTGTAAAGCTCCAGAGGGCAAGACAGCCACCCGTCCGTCGGCTGGGCTCAGGAATAAATCCTCCTGGTTTCGCTGCCAGTGCACCACGGGCATGGGCTCCCCGACGACTTCGCACTTGAGCAGGATCGTGTCTCCTGCAAAAGCCGTGACGGATTCTGTCTGGGAAAGAAACCTCAGCGGTCCTGCAAACACAAGTAAAAGAAGCAGTTAGACAGCTGCTGAAAATAGAAGTCGTTTGCTGTTTCCATGCCGATTTGGATTCCGTTAACATTCCAGACTTGAAAATAAAGAAATAAAAGAATTGTGATGTTCTGCAAACTACTTGGAGATTGCTGTAATGGCTGGGTGACTAACACCTTCCTTTGTAAATTATACTCATTAGCAGCAAAGAAAAGATGTGTTAGAGAGCAACAAATTGCATCTGTTACTAACAAACCCACTCAGGAACAACCTGAACGAAGTACAGACACTATCGTGCGACACAAACCGCTCAGAACGGCATTCAAAGGAGAGCACAGCTGAACCTAGGTGAGGTTAGAAAAATGTTGCAGTCTCATCTTTCTGTAGTTCTCCTTCTCCATGCCCTTCCCTCCAAAGAAGAGGGGAAAAAGATCTGAAAGCCTCTCGTGAAGAAATCATTTAGGTCACAGTCAAATACTTCAAAAAGGGAAGGGCCTGTGCCTGCTTTCCTAAGAAATGTTTTTGTCTTACGAGGGGAAGAGAGCAGAGCTAGGAGCTTTAATTGCCTAACTCCCAAACACCGCGGCCTTAATCCTGCAAAAACACGATGGCCATGTCCTTCACATACTACAAAAGAAAAAAAAAAAAACAACAACAGGACACAGACTGGAAGATACAAAGTGCCAGTGAGAGGCAACCCCAAGGCCGGCCCAGTGCGAGGCCTAAAGTGCAGGCGCTGCTATGGGAAGTCGGCCTACTAAATGCAGGCCCTTGGAGAAGTATGCACAAATGTACATTCAAACGTACATTTGGAAGAGTGGAGAACTTAAAACAAGACACTAAAAGCAACTGAAAAGTATACAGGAAACAAGCATCTTTCAGATTACGTCAGCGAAGGCTTTCACGAGGCATTTATCTGAAGGCGCTGTTAAACTAAGGAAGCAAGGAAGGAAGGCCCTGAGTTTCCAGACGCTAACTTGGCACTCAGGCATTCAGCAAAGGCATTATCCGAGGGAATAAAAGTGCAAGAAAAGAGCAGGAGCCTCATTTCGTGGTTCAAACACCTGTCTTGGGGTCCCCCACCTGGTCTCAGCGCTCCCACCCCACAGAGCGCCCACAAGGCTGCCACATCTCAACATGGGTGCAGCGCTCCCAAGAGCTGAGGCAAGGGAATTCCCCAGGAAGACAAACTGGCTCAGGAAAGGCTTCCTGAGGTATTTCTACACGTAACCAGGGGCATATATGACTTTTTTACTGCGTGGGTGGTGGTGCTCCCAAACTGCCGTGTGTGTTCAGGGATAACTATGGTGAGTTCTGGGCCCTGAGCGAAGGAAGGCGCTGGAGCTGCTCTTGGTAGTCCCACTGCTCACAGCCCCGTCCATGCAAGCTCTGCCACCCTCGTGCACGTCCCCGTGCCGGCAAAGATGCTGCTTCCCACCTGGCCACAGGCACCGATACCCACGTAACAGCCTTACACCCCCAGCAGGGCTGGTGCAAGCTAGAAAAATGCGAACGTTCAATACTTTCAGCTTTTTACCTGAAAAAGTTTGAAGATACGGTGTGAAGAGCGAGGGAAAACTGTTGAAAACTACAGATTTTCCAGCAGGAAAGACAGCCAAATTTAACAGTGTGCTGTAAAAACTATGACTAAAACAATTGCCATAGTAGAGGAACCCCCACACACACACCCCACCCCAGAAATCCATGCCAGAATCCCAACAGCTTTGTTTTTAGGCAAGGAAAACAACAGCGTTACTTCTAGCACAGACAGACCGACTCCTCACATGGATTCACAGTGTAATGTTTTATTTCTCTCTATTTTTATTTCTCTCTAGCACTGTTCCCAGCAGCCCCGAACCTGCCGTGCCCCTGCACACAGCCCTGTCGCTGCACCATCTCCCGTTCTGCGGTGTCACGACGTCAAGTTTTAAAAATTCATAACATCTGTGCTTAACAAATCAGGATATCACCAAAACCTTCCTGCTGTGTCTCAAAGAAAAGCACCAGCCACCTTTTTTCCGTGGTTACGTTCAGGACTCATTCATCTCTTCGCAGGACCACAACACCCAAGACCTTAAAACCATCACCGGGTCTTCGCAGGTCTCCTGGCTTATGCTGATTCATTCTCAAGACAGTTTTTGAAGCTGCACAGATGTTTGGGTTGTTGGGAGCTGGCTCGGGGGAACAGACCAGCAAATCCCTTCTGAGAAAGTCACTTTCCGAGACAGGCTCCGGAATTAAACATTGCAGATTCACGGGGATGCTTCGCTCTTGTAGCCAAAGGGTCGCAGATGCACCTCGCTGCATTACACCCAAACCTACTTAAGAAACCTAATTGAAAGCAGCACCCAGCTCTGATTTACCATGCAATCTGGCTGGCAGCTTATCAGGATCCCCATCTTTCCTTACAGAAGACCCAATTATTAAGCAATTAAAGTTCATTTAATAAAAAGGCTTATCATTTGGGGGACAGACCTCAGGCTCTGGTGCATGTTTAGCTATTAAATATTCAGCAATTTAATAGCACTCAGCACAATCCCCCAGAGAAGAACTGCTTTAAATGCTTTGTTTGTTTCAAATTAAAGTCTGCAAGGTTACTTAACATCAAGACAAGACCTTTTTTCACTTTCAATTCGCACAATAGCTGAAGGGCAGGAAACCAAGGTAATGAAAAAGAGCGATTTCCTTCTGCTTGCTTCAGAAAACGGGAGAGAGAAAGCATGGGTGAGCGAATCTAGAAATGTAAATATTTTAGAAACTGCTAATTTGTTCTTCCACAGGCTGATTTAAAAAAAAAATGGTGCTACGCTTTTGTTACTCAATGTCCTCTTGTATTTGCTAGCTCCAATTTACAATTCTAAAAAGTTTTGCAGGGTGATGTTCAGCAGAAGAAATGAAACAGGGCGTAGACGCTTCACTAAAAAACCTAAGTATAAATGTGGTCTGGTTTGTTTGCAGAAGCATAAGCTAAATAAATGGCTCCCCTTTGTATAGAAGCAGTATAACCCAAACTGACGAAGAGCTGGGTGCACAGATTCCCAGTTTGGAAGATGCGATTTGGAAGAATCCCCCTTGCATTAATCTGTTTGGATAACCCAGGGGAATTACCTAACCCAGGTGACTGGGTTAGTTGTATGTATGAATACCTAGATGGGATTAATTAAGAGCTCACGGCCACTGCAAACAAGGCAGGAGAATTATTAATATTTTTAAATACAAGCCACAGTCAGCATGCTGACTATGCAGAGCATATTTAGCAACCGTCAAACTCGGCCCTTGAACACAAAAAACTGCAGATCAGACTGCAACACATACTCAGGTAGGTCACACCTCACCCAGACATGCCATGCAATGGGCAACATGCAGCTCTACAGCATTAGGCAAAGCTGGATAAACCCAGGATATACAGCTGAGCTGAAGTCTGGACCTAAAACATACCTCTGTAGAAGCAATATGGAGACAGAGATTTATTTTAAACACAATCAGCCTCATGTTTTTCCCGAGGCACGCTATAAAGGTGCAGAGCAGTTATAATTTGTCTGTTTGTGCATGCCCACACCTCCTCCATCCTACTCGAGCTGCAGACTGATGCTGCAGCAGCCCCTTCCTTCCCTGTTTG
Organism: Anser anser; assembly: GCF_964211835.1. Classification (NCBI taxonomy): domain Eukaryota; kingdom Metazoa; phylum Chordata; class Aves; order Anseriformes; family Anatidae; genus Anser; species Anser anser. The sequence goes on along the minus strand of NC_139731.1, from coordinate 15,290,655 downwards.
GTTGCCCAGTATCGATCACTGCTAAGCTTTTCGTCCTCAGATACTTACGTATGCATAATTCCCAGCGCACTGTCAAATTTCATGTATACCACAAAACAACTTCAGCTAATTTTAAGGTAACTAGCGCAATTACTTTACCCGGTAATGTTATTTGAAAGCTCGACATATCTCAGCTATTTGGAGTGCAACAGGATTGTTAAATCAAAGCGAGTATGCCTCAGTGAATATAACGTCAATGTCTGCAAAATGAGTTTTGATTGTGATTTATGACATGCGTGTAGGATTGCCTTGATTTCTTACGACCGTGGAGACTCACATAAGCAAAGCTAACTAGAAGTTAACGTGGCTGTTGGAAAGTAAATGAATTATCGGTAATGACAGTATAGACAGAAGGGTCAGCACCGCGCATCAACCGATAAAACTGTTCCATCAAGAAATATTTAAAGGGCGTACCCACTAAAGTGATTATAAGTAGCTAAGAAGGATCAGAGAAGCAGAACGCCGCAGCATCCTTGGAAACAAACTTATACCGCTCTAATTTGCTCCCCGACCCCATGTCAGCTGTTACTCCTGCAGCAAGCCAGCAGAAACTCACACACGAGGGCTGTCACAGCCCGTGGAAATGCCCTGACACAGACAAGGAGCTGACTCTTAGATGCACGTTAAAATACTGCGAGGCAGCAGAGCCACAGAAACTGGGAACCCGCTTATAAAAGGGGGCAGCTTCCAACTGAAAAAAGAAAAAAAAAACAATAAACCTTAGGCTTTTTAGCCTCTTCTGAAAATGCAACAGTCACTGACTCGTATTTAGCATTCAATTATCGTACCAGAAGATGCATCTTTATATTCTTGCTGTAAAATTCCTCTGCTCTTAGAGACAGCCCTCAGAAAACGACTGAGGAGACTGAACTGGGCAGACCCTGTGCTTCTCTCTGCAGTCCTCGTGGGAGCAGGATAATTTAGTTGATCTCGGATAGCAGCATAGCTCTGCAGAGAAACTCTGTACTGGGTCAACTTATAAAAAAAAGAGTCAAAGAAACAAGGCAGAGGTTTTAGAATTGACTTTAAGAGTAATAGTGATATGTACGTAAACATCATAAACTATAGTTACCTAAAAATGTAGTAATTTGGTAATATTCTATGTAAATAACCATATAATGCACAGATATACGAGAATTTAGGGGAAAGCTTGAACTCAAAGACTTAAACCGTGTTGCAACCCTGATGCTATTTAGCCATGGGTCCCCTAGCACCCTCCCTTTCTGAGGAGCTTTTAATCCTGGTGGTTTCGTGTTATATCACACCCCCATTAGAGCCAGCAGAGCCTCCGTGTCTCCTCTTAAGCCACACGGACAGAAAGGTCAGAAGCCACCTCTTCCTCCGTGTCAGCCCTACCCTCACATGGATACGTTCATACACGTGCTGAGGAGCTCCGAGCAACGAGAGGAACCACAAATCTTACGTTCTGAACGTCCCACGAGCAAAGGAAGAAAATTTCACCTTTCCCAGCATGGAGGCGCATCAGAGGTCTCCTCCAGCGCAGCAATTTTCTCCTAGAGTACAGCCCATTACGAATATTACAGCGCCGATTCTTGGCGGCAGCCTAAATCCACCAAGAAAAACGAGCTGGAGGGAGATTGAGCCAGGAGCTGCCCTTTGATGCCTCTTCCCCATCACAGAAAATAAATGAACTTATTATTCTGAAAAAGACTTCTCCCTAAGCCGTGTTACCGATGTCAGATCGGATTATCAAACCCGCAAGAATTTTAAAATCTAATTTACTTGTCACCTTTTATGCCGGATTGCTTGCTGGCTTCGCTCGGCATAACGCATGGAAACAATCTATTTTTTCCGTCCACGTATTTATGCTGTAGGGGGTTTTCATCAAGGATTCAATGCCTTTATGGTCGGTTCTACTTCGTCTTTTTGCAGGTCTGTCTTTCGACTCAAAGCGCCAGAACAAATCTGTTGCGTCTGCATGCCCCACGCGTGCAGGGTATATTCGCAACAACCAACATTTCAATTTTAACCGAATCGTTAAAGTACAACCCTCAGGATTGCTTTTCTCTTCGTGCCACAGATTTGTCAGCATTTTCGGAGCTCTTGAGAGCAAAACTTGGCATTCCTCAAGATCACTGCTCAAAACGATGACCTTCGTATAGCCAAAGGCAAAACGCGGACCTGCACACCTCCAGCTCCTTCAGGCAGTTCACCACTCGTTGAGTTGGATCCGATTCATCTCAAGAATTCCTATAAAACACAGCCACAGCTTTCGGCCTCAGACTATTTGCTGATTTCTCCAAGAGCCAGGGGGAAGCCACAGTAGCTATTAGAAGCTGCTCATATTTATTAACAAGTTGCCGTGATAGAAAATCTCTGGGAGTCTAACTCCCGGTCGTTCCCAGCAGTAAAATACACCTTTGTGGGCAAAAGATACACCACCCTGAATTTGTATATCCTCCCCCGACAAGCCCACGCACTGCTCTGCCCTGCTAATACCGAAATCAGAGGGTGTAAATCTCCTCGTCTTCCTGCCAGCGCTCGTGGCGTGCAGCCAGCCGAGCAGGCTTCCAGCCAACCGCCTAGGAAAATCATCAAATTTGCTCCTCAAACAGGAAATAAGCAGGAAGAAAATAGGTCTTTTTATTGCTGAAGGATCTAAAAAAGGGGCCGTATTTCCAAATTGCTAATTAAAACGATAAAAAAGGAGGCTCTCGTTTGCGTGCCGCGCACGGGGAGTTTGCTGGTGTTGGCATCACCCAGGCCATTATATTTAAGAGCAGGGGCTTGGCTTCCAGAAACCACTGCAAAGCAGTACGAGGAAGCCCTGGCTGGACCAGCAATCCCTTGGTGTAACAGTCTATAAACGTAGCATGAAATTTTTTGTGAGATGCCTCTTTAAAGTACTTTGTTTCAGAATCCCCTTGAAAAGCCCTTGAGGCCCTCTCCCAAAGCCCTTGAGGCCCTCTCCCTCCTCGTTTCCCAGACCTCCACCACCCCACACTCAGAGGTGTGTAAACCCTCCGGTTGCACCTTCCCCTAAGTGAAAAGAGGTTTCGGTGGGCCAGAGCCAGCACAGCTCTGGTAGAACCCAGGAGCGAGGGCTACCCTTGCCTCTGGGGAATAGGGTTGGCTCCTGAGCTGCTACCTACAGCATCGAGATCTGCCGTGCCATGGGAAAACAGAGCCAGATCAGTGCCAAATACCCACGCAAACCCCAAATCCGGGCACAACGCGCATGGCAGGAGAGCCCTAGCGACCCCAGCAGATGCAGCACAGCTTTGCACGGTCAGTAAGACCACCACGAACATCCCTACCATACAAACCCTACCCACCGCAGCTTCTGAACCCAGCCGTCGGCTCTGAGCTGCATCTCTAGGAAATCTCCAAAGCCTGATGTAACAAGAGCTGTGGTTTAGTCTTCGATGATAGCCGCAGATGTTTCTGACGTGACAGACGAGGTCTGACATATCAAAGGTCAAGCCGTTCGGAGAGCAGGGAGAGGACTGCTACCATGAACAACAGATTCTGGCTAGACAGCAGAGAAAATGTTGATATATGTTCCCTTCTCTCCCTTAATTCAGCTCAGGGACGGACTTATCCCTGTGTTTTGAAAAAACAGAACATATATGAACTACTACTAATGCAATTCACAGCAAAAAGCTTTTTCTGTTCCCCCCTCCGCTGACTGTCCATGGAAAATCACATCAATTTCAACGTCTCAGCCCTTCAGTTCAACGGCACGGGCTCCTACTATCTGCTTAAAGATCAATTAAAACTCCCAGTTGTCAAGTAAAACTCATCCTCACCAGCCATTCATCCCATTTGTGCTGAAGACCAAACTTTCTCAAGGACCGGGCCAGACCACGGAGCAAACTCTTGCCAATACTATTCCGAGATTTAGACCCTAAGCACAACGGGAAATTCATTTTTCTCTCTACCAGTACAAGAGCAGGGCATCTTGCACATGCATGGTGCAACGTGCAAGGTACACACGGCTCTTCCATAAATACCTGAGCGCAGAGCAAGAGCAATTTTGTTTGGACAGACTTCCAGGAGTCTGAATAGAGAGCCTTTGACTCCTCAAGCGTGGGCTGGGAGCCTCCTACATCATTAACGAAGGTGAGACCAACAGGACGTTTGAACGTGAAACTCAAAGCCACAGGACGTGAAGCTGCTCAACCCTTAACAGGTTTAACTTTTATAGTAGGTTTAGCTTTTTTTTTTTATTGCCCTTTTTTTTAATTTGTCCTTTAAGACAAATTGCAACAGCACACAATCCGCATTCGGAAAAGCGCCACACATTACAGAGCTGAGCACTTCAGAAGCAGATTGTTATTCTACCATTAGAGGAAGCGATATTTCTGCAAAATAATCAATTCCTCATATGCCCGTAGCATTTATTTATGGGACATCTATTTAAATGTACTTCTACATGTTAGGACTCAGCCTACACCCTCTTTCCTAAGTCATTAACTAGCAAAATTATTAACACCCCTACCCCCAAGAAACCGGTGGCTTCTTTGGGAAAGAAACTAAAACCAGCTGGTAATTTGGGTCTGACAGATTTCCTAATTTATCTCTAGGCCAGTGAGGCATTTGAATCACGTGGCACCTTTTTATGAGACAAATTTGGTAAAAGCATGTCCAAGGCCAGCCCTGAAATACTGCGCAATAAATGAATTAACTGAGCACGGCGCGCTCGGCGGCCGTTAAACCGCATTTCTATGCGGGCAGCCACAAACACCAACTTGAGAAATGCAGACCCAATTGACATTTTATTGAACATTAGCAGGCAACCCTAAATCACCAGCCGTAGTAGTGCAGAAGTAACCATTTAGCAGCAGTGGTGTTTGTGTTCGAGCAATTCCCGGGGGCCTCGGTGGTTGTTACAGCTCGGTAGTTCCCGTTATTACGCACAAACACATGCACGATTATTACAATGCACATTATTTGCCTGAATTTCCCCCTATTTCATTCTACAACACGAAGAATTGGCCACGCTACCGGCTCAGGCCCTATCTGAGCCCAGCTCCACATCCTAATTCATTGGCCTTCGGTCACTAGGTCTGGGTAACGTCACCTTGTGCATTGACCGTACCCCAACAGCAAAGCAAGAGCCTCCTCTACCTCCTCCTGTCCTGCCCGGGCACCAGGAGCTCTCCTCATCCTCATCCATGCAATGAAAATCCTCTGCTCGAAGCCAAGTAAATCAGCTTGTTCGATCCTGCGTTGGAAGGAAGGCAGGTAGCTCACACAACCAGGTACAGCTGCAACACGGCACAGAAATTGGTCCTTAAATGTTTTCCAGCTCAGACCTGCCACTCCTTGCCAAAGCAGGTCTCTTTGGTGCGGGCAAAACACAAGCAGCAAGTTGGAGCTCTGCAGATTCGTTTGCCTTGAGAACAAGCAACAGACGTTTTAGCCATACACTAGAAAAAAATTGGAAACCGTACGAGGAAAGTAGCATTAAAATTATACCCGAAGAAACCATCTAGGGCTATGGCAGACTGCAGCATAATCCAGTCCCTGGTGCCTCCCCCCGCTTTCATGTGAGCTTTATCTTCCACTGGCACGTGTCCTCGAGCACAGCATCCTCTCCCTTCCCCTTCCATGGGGACCGTGTAAGGACTAGCAAGGTGACACCGGAATTAACTGTGCACGCCATTTATTTCAGCTCCCAAAGCCACGCGGCAAGCAGGAGCGAGCACCGCCTGCTTCCTGCTGCGATGCTCCCAGATAGCAGGGAGGGGATTTTGCCAGAGGACGGATCTAGGCCACCGCATGCTTGGTTTAGGAACCTGCCTCCTGGAGATCTGTCCTGGCACCAGGAGAAGCCACTGGCTGCTCTTAACTCTTGCACTCAAGGAATCAAACCCAACTTTAAGTACAAATTCTCAATAAAACTTGAGTACTGACGACTTTAACGGGACATCGCCGTCCATCATGGGCCGTTCTCTTCCCACCGTGCCAACAAACCTCTGCTGATCAAACGGTGCGTGCTGACGTGCCTCACCTCTCCTCCGAAAGAAAGAAAATCACGATAACAGCAAAAACATCCCTGGCAAGCCAAGGCCGTTAAAATGCGGCAATCCTCCGGCGTTGTTCTAGTTGAGTACTACAGAGTTGTCACGCCTCACCACAAATCCAAGAGAAATCAGCAGTAGCCTTCAGCACCAATAAGGAACTTAAATATTTTATCACGGAGCATCTCTGAGTTTGCTTTTTTTTTTTTTATCAGCAGTGCGGGATAGTTACGTAAAATCGAGCCAGCCCGGTGAATTTCTGGTGTTTTCTGCAGCTATCCTCATCTCCCCTCCCTCTTTACGCCCCCGCAGCAAACACTGGATGTGCCCCGTTTGCATTTCTGGGCTCCGTGTCCGAGCTAGACGAGGATATATCGCGGTGGTACCCGAGGTACTTAGTGCACAATAAAGGAAGGTGCCCTCGAGCGCAGCTCGGATGGCCTCGTCAGCTCAGAGGAGGGAACGATCCGAGATGCGGCAAGCAGCCTCGCCTTTCTTCCCGAAGTGGGAACGTCAGCGTTTTGGAAGGAGCTGTTCAAAAACCGACCTTCGAACATCAAAAAGGATGTTAAGTGCAAATAAATCAGGGAGAAAAGAGGCCGAGAGCAGTTAAAAGGCATGGCGGCGTCTTTTTAGCTTCTGCAGGTAACGCCGGGTGCGTTTACACAGGGCTTTTTATCCACTGATCTCAAAATAATTTAGAAAGTGTTAATTGACTCGCGAAGCTTTGCAAGTTTCCCCCCGCGAGGAAAAAGCAGAACCAGCATTTATACTACGTGAGAGGTGCTGGGGAATGTTTCTTTCCGCGTGATGGCTTCACCACCGATTCTTCTCCTGATCAGTACCTGAAATACGGAAACAGGGAGACCCCTGATGGGGGCTCTCGGGTCGGGGTGCTGATGCCACCTGAGGCCGGCCACACATTTTATTTCAAGGCAGAGACCCACGGATCCCTACCTGCTGGGTAACCCCAGGATTCCCATCACAAAGCCCCAAATTTAGAAGGACCAGCTCCAGCAACCTCTTTACGCACGCGAGCGAGAGGGAGGTGGGCTCCCAGAGGAACCCCTCCAGCACACGCCTTAGGGCAGGAAAGGCACCCTGCCTGCCGGGTTTTGCAGCCCCACAACATTTTAGCTTCGCTTTTCGCCTTAGGAGGTGACTTTAAGTTGTTTCTCTATATTTCACCTCCTCCTCCCGCACAGCTGGTAGCAAGGACAGGAACCTCACTGATAACACCCCGTGCCATCTCCCGAGCAAGGGCACCGCCTAATACTGAGGGCGTCTTATCTCCATCCTGAAACCAAAGGAAGAAGGAAAAAAGAAAAAAAAGATTAGATTTTCTGGGCAAGCTGCTTAGCTCCCTGGGTAGCTCCCTATTCCATCACTGCTGAACAACCGTGCCTACTGTGCAACAATTTACCCGCAATTAGGAGCCAGAAACAAGCTGATACGGTCCTGCTGTTTGCCGGCATCTGCAAGCGCGCGGGCAGCCACGTTCCAGAAAGGCAGATGGAAGAGGGAAGCGTGCCTCCAGCTTGCTCTCGCCAGCCTGCCCGGCAGTGCTCAAGCCGAGGGCGGTTAAAGGTCTCCGTAACTCCATAATTAAAAAAAAAAAAAAATCCCTTTTGAAACGACTATGGCTTCTTTTTCATCTGACACTTTAAAAAAGTTATTTCCAAATTCACCCAGAATTGTTACAAACCTGCAGCTTATGGAACTTAAAGAACTGCTGCCTTACTTTTAGGGCGTGACTTTCACCCTCCATCGCAGTTTACCTTTATCGCCTGCAGGAACCTGATCTTGCTCAACACCTTCAATCGCGTTTTGCAGTAGACGGCCTCGATCATCCTGAAATCCCAGGACGGATATGCAAAAGCAGCACCGCGTGGCTCTGGGCCACAGGATGGATAAACCTAATCGTAGAACTCAACTTCCAGGCCTTAATCCACACCTCCAGCTATCCACAACCTAGGTCAGGGACCTCTTGCCTAGCAGCTTTCTCCCCTTCCCATCACTACCCCAGCATCACACGCACACAGGATATTCACAGAGGACGAATCTCTGCTTTCCATCACTATTTAACGTTTATAAAAAGCCATAGGAATTTAACAATCTTTGCAATCCCTTCCCTTCTGTCAAATTAGGTTTAAGTCAACCAGAAAGCTCCGAAGTCACCGGGGAAAAAAGAAAAAGCACACATTTGGAGTGTCCTTTCCTGCAGAAAAGGGAAAAACAAGTACGTACCATGCAGAATGTACCAAGACAATGCATCTTCAGCTCAGAAATCACTTCCCAATCTCCTTCTGTATTTCACTGGACTCTAACAATTTACATCATGACGTTTTACAACTGAATCAAACTCGAGAATCCGAACAGATTCTTCCCCAAAAGAAAAAAAAGAAAAGCAGCTAATATTATATTTCCTTCCAAAGGCATCTCATTATACGAAATTATGTATTATTTTAAGCAAGGATTTAGCTATTTGTAGTCCATGTTTAGTTCCCTAAATAAAAGATCATTTTCTTATCGGTCCCGATTTGGCTCATTAGACCTCTGATCACCTTCCTTTATCTCTAAGACATCTGGCAACCTTTCTGACGACTTTACTAGTTATATTTTCTACCCTGCTCCTAAGAGGAGACCTGTGGACCCCTGGGAGCTGTACGCGCAGCACCCCCGAACGGTCCAAAGCGCTCAGCATCCCCTACAGGCAGCGTTTCCGTAGGGAACCGGGCATCACCAGGTAGGGACCTCTGAACTACCAAACCCAACGGGAGCTCGAAAACAAATGGCATCTCATTACGTCCATGCTAATGCCTCTGATTGCTCAGGACATCAGCCATACTTCATATTTGTGGCTCCTTAAGACTCCGGCGTTCGATTTAATTACACACTATATCACGGAAGTGTCTAGCAAGAACACTGCCTCCATCCAGCTTATATCTTCTTAATGCCTCCGAGCACATCAGCGCCAGGACATTCGGAGCTCTGCCTTACAGGTTTAAAGGCTTTAAGAGGCAGCAAATCACGCGCTGAAGTCTTAGCAGGGGCGTCCGTTAAGCTTATGATATCTATTATTTCGAAAAACAAATACAGAACACTGCAGGGTAATTTTGTTAGCGTAGTCATCGTTGCAGAATTTTGTGAGGAGTCACTAAAACCAGCTTTACAACTCCATCTGTATCAATAAACACATCTGTACATCATACTGCTTCAGATTATCACCAGAACTTCGCAGCGAAGGTTTATTTGTTTTGCCCACAGACTGTTTATGTCCCTATAGCTATTTACAGCAGAACATTGTTCCCCACACCCTGCTTCCTCAAACGGCCTTATATTGAAATGAGCGTTCCTTGGGAAGAAAACGGAATATATTATTCAAATTCTGCAGGGGGTCGGATCCTGAGCTTTTAATAGGAGAGCCATGCTGCAGAAATCAGCGCAGCCACTCTCAGGAGCGGAGTTTCCAACATCCTTATACAAACTGAACATACCTTCATCCCCTCAGTCCCACCGAAGTCACCGCAGCGAGGATTAATACTTTCTAGAAACAAAGCAGCAAAATATCTGGAGAAGCACTGTAAATGCTAGCTTTACATTTCTGGAGGCGATTGATTCGTTTTCTGTAAGCCCGTAAAAATTGCCCTTGGTAGTGGAAGGTGTTAGAATAGAGAACAATGTTTTTGGGATTAAGTTGTACAAGTTATCTTACTCTTCGTTGACTACTTGTTGAATGAGGACGTCTTTACCTTGTGCCCCACGGGGATTTTTAGCAACTGCTGGCCAAGTGTTAGGGACCAACCGTCAAGAGCTGGGTTTCCTCCACCAGTGATGTTCCCCGAAAGCCTGGGAGACATCACAGGGCTCCGGGAGAGGTTGTTCTCTGCTCGGGTATGATCCAGCAGATCATCTTGGAGAAGGCGCACAGCTGCTGACTGCACTACTACAAGACGTGGATCCACAGCTCGGTACGTTTCACGCAACCAGAAGCAACGCACACTTGCTTTAAACACAAAGCCAAACAGCTCATTCATTAACTTTAATGAATATTCCAAGCCAATTAAGATTAAACTCCCCCTCGCCGTTCCCCAGTAGATCAAACTGTCAGTTTCTTTTCAAACAAACCCGCACTGAAGGCAAAAACAAAAGCCAACTCGAGTTAAATAAAAAAAAGGAGGGGTCGAGGTAGCAATTTAAAGCACCTGAAATGGCTCCAGTATTTAACGTGGGTAAGTATCAACAGATAATCCAGGCAGGGGCTGAAAAACCAGGAAAAGAGGCAAATAAAAAAAAAAGTTTGGATCAAAATACTTGTAAGTGTAGAAAAACTTGAAATTTTAGTAAGTTATGATAACAATTGTCCATGCATCCCAGTACTGGGGCCACCCAACATCCGTGGCTCGATTCTCAGCCACAAACCAGCCAAAGATGCTGTCTGACCCATAATCAGCAGAAATTATTAGTAAATAAAACACCCCACGGGTTTTGTTTCGCGCAGTCCCCTCCCGTTCACAGGCACGCTCCTTTCAAGATTATTATTTAGTGTTTCTGTCTCGTTTCCTCTGACAATGCCAACAAAGTGTATTTACTTCCCAAATCAAACACAGATGTCACGCTACAAAGGCATTTGGTGAGCAAAATGACTGTGCAAACAGATGTTTATTTCTCAGCTACTTGTGCTGATTAATAAATTGTCCAGAATCCCTCTTTTTTTTTAAAAAAACAGAACTACCATACAACCAACAGTCATGTTTTCTATCAATTTTAAAGGCTTTTTTCTTTTAAAAAATAGGGAAAAGTCTATTTTAGACTAATTTACCGTCTTAACAAATCTGTCTAAAGTACCGAATAATTTTATGGAACATCCAAAGAGTGCCAATGCTTTCTGTAAACAGTATCTTACATTTATTAAATGGCTATTTTCAGACCTAAAGAGCTGTTAAAGAAAACGTTAAAACTTTGGATGCTGAAAGAACCAAACTCGTCTCCGTTACAAGATGGTTTTGGAGCTCCCGGATACTGCATAGACAAGAGAATGATTTGTTAGCGGCCGCTTCACAAGCCAATAGATTGGAGAAATAGGAAGAATTTAATTTAGAAAGATACGGGTATGAACTAGAAGCTAAATCGGATCTTCTAAGGAACGACATTCAATAGCAAGGAGCCCGACGTCGAATACGGATCTGGCTAGGGGCCCAGGGCTTACTCTGCCTCGTCATTTTAATGTGATGGATCAAGTCCTGATTTGATGAAGATGTGAACTTGTGCTGAACTTCAGTTATCAAATCGCGCAAGTTTACTGTACTCAAGGGATAAGAGCTGTTTCAACGCAAGGCTCCTTTTTTTTTTCCCCCCGGCATACAGTAACGCACATACATAGCTACGCCCTTCCTGCTCAGCACGAAAATCATCTGCTTGCTCCCAGTAACCGACTATTTATTGCCCCACACGTTAGGCAAAATAAAATAGCATATTTCTGAAGTCATCCTAATGAAACGACTCCTCTTTAAAGGCCTTTGCTAAAAAAAAGATTTCTGAAAGACTACTGATGCAGTCTTAAAGCCAGCGTTCGGCCGCGAATAACCGGTTAAACTATTATTAGAAACATAATTTCCAGACAGATTTTGAAATTAAACGTAAAGACGACTTATATTTAGGAATTACATAAATAGCGAGCACCTCGATTCGCTCTCCTTCCTCCCCAAGAACTAGGAGTGCCGCCAGATTTGGAAGAAACGCGGCTGCGCTTGGGCACAAAACGCAACCTAAAACCCTTCCTCGGTGACTGATCCCAAAGACGCCTTCTTGTAACGCCCGTTTAAACACAAAACTAAATCCCAGGTGCCTCACAGCCCTGTTCAGACCTTTAGGAAAGGAGCAAACTGGGATGGCAAACTAAAAGGGCTTCCCCGTGCCTCATCAAGGTATAAGAGCAGCATTTACGAGCTAACGCGCTAAAAGCAATATAGTATATTGCCTGTAATGCTTCTGGTGATTTAAACGTCAGTCACAGCATTCAACTCATTTACATTTAAGTGTATTATTTTGTTCAGTCATTAGGAAAACATTTGTACGAGCTGCTTTATGCTTGTGGTTACCTGATTTAATAACTACCGCGGACAGCATCACTCAATAGCTGCACCATTTCTCTCCGGGGTAAAAAGGCACCATCAGACTACTTGGTAAAACACACGTAAGGAACAAGACAGACCAAATCTATAATTGTATTTTTAAGCTTAAACAGGAGGTGCACATGTATATTTAGCCCCAGGTGCGGGTACGGAAGACTTGTGCATGGCAAGGTTGCACGCTGAAGGACATAAAATACTGTGGATAGGGTGCTACACAGCAGGACAGCCCAAAATGGGGCTTTTCCTTGAGTATTGAGCTCCACAGAACAAAACATAATGGGAAACTAGATGAAATAGTACCTCATCTTGGCTTGGAAAGTAAGGTAAGACAGCCTTACCTCTCAAGAGTCCAGTTTTTGCTTGCGCTAAGATTTGGAAAAGCCGCTAACAATGCCAACACTCATTGATTATTTAGGATTAGTTAGGCTGGAACCAGTAGATGAATAAACTCCAATCTGATTAAGGTTTTTCCCAGATTTTTATTTCATAATTCAGATAAACTAGTGAACAAGCATGTTTTCCTTACCCTCTTCGTATGTACTTTTTTGATACCATTTTAATCATTCCTTACCATCCTATGGCTCTTCATAGTTTTTGCCTCAGTAAATGAGTCACCAATAGCATTAACAAGAGGAAAACTTATCTAATGATGTTTTTAATTTTCCCTTCCAAGATCAAGATATACTTAAAGGTATTACAATATACTTGCGTTATTTGAATGAGAAGGAACTATGTGCACATACATACACACAAATACACAACTGGTCTCCAATTGCTTGGAGAACAACACAACTACCTGAGACATACATCCAACATTTCTGGGGGCATGAATGCTGTCGTCTTGCAAAAGAATTCCCTCTACACGTCTAAAAGTGATTTTTTGGAGGAGTTCAGCAACACTTGACGCGAGTCACAGTCCTTTTGGTTGTACTCATACTGCTGTCGACATGCCCCCTGCCTTAAGAAAGCCATGGGATGGACACAAGCATGAAAGCCCCAGACGTTTTTATGGGAACGCTCACTTTCCTGCACCTTCAGAATTGGTGAAGAGTTCATTAGAAAGCAAGTCCGGGTGCTCCAACCACCAAAGACAAAATTTGCTCTCTTCAAGGGACCTGCAGCCAGGGCAGCGGCGTTGTACTTCCCACCCTCTGCTCAACTTGCGTGGAACTACCAAATAAATTAAATACCAAATAAATTAAAAGGCAAATCTAAGGCTCAGATTAAAAATTCTAATATTTACATTAATTCAAATGCCTTCGCTGGGGATAATGCTGGAAAGCAGGCAGGAAGGAAGAGCCAGATGCACCCAGCACAGCGCCTGAGACCCACGCTAGCAGAATAAAAAAATGAAAAGCCTGCTTGGAAATTAATGCAGAATCAAGCCTCAAAGTAACAAGTAGCATCCAAAAGCGACTGGGCATAAAAAGCACTTGTAAGCCCCTATACGTTTCCTTCACTTTAATGAGTAGGATATAATATATATGGCAGCTATTTAGGGCTGCTCCCCATCTTGCCTTCATAAATTGATTTCTTACAGCTTCAATGAATCACAAAGCAGAAGTCTGAAGGATGAGAGAGCGGGGCTTCATAAAACTATTCCTTTAATAAAGTGTTGTGTAAAAATATAGGAGGGATATTAAAAGTATCAGAGCCAGGAATTACACGAGCTAGCGAAAGCAGGGGGGGATCCGAGAAAACAGATGAGATTCTTTCTGCTCTGCCCTCTGCAGAGGGTGCTGCACCTGGGGGACCAGAGCAAAGGGGGGTACAGGGAGAAGGGTAGGAGGTGAGAGGATGGAGCCAGCCCTTCCGCGGGGTAACGGCTGTATGAAATCGGGAAAAGTTTGGAGGAAAAGATCTGCATACAGAGAGCAGAGACTGGGTCAAAGATGATGCTCTGGGGCCGTTGGCCAAGGAGCGTAGCTGGTAGGGCAGGCAGCAGGCCGATATGTTCAGTAACATCAAGGCTCTGCTCTTCTCAGGATAATTCAACCAAATACGAAGCTATTTGTTAATATTTAAGCACTTAGCACTATGATTCATGTCCGATTCCTCAGGTATCGCCAGCACGTGCAGCAAAAGCAGGGAGGAGCAGGAGGCAGCACCCCAAACCAGGGTACACACACCAAGTGCTTCTGTTTTTACAGCTTCACTTTATGAATGAGTTTCAAATTAAAAGCAACCCGTGCTAGAAAGGCTTCCCTCCTACACAGTAGGAGAAAACCTCAGAGTTTAATAAGCTGTATTTTGAAAGTTTTAATTGAACGACCGTATTTTTTTTTTTTTCCCGCCAGATGGTATGTATCCAACACTTCGGGCTATTTTGAAGTTTACATTGGTGTGGCAGCACGATTTATTATTCATTTGCAACACAGAAGCACGCTTCCCCTGCGGGACGCTAAGCACTTTGGTCAAGCTTTCCTTGAAGTGATACTTGCAGTGGCATTATAAAGCACCGAGCGTTGGTAGCATCCTCCAGTCACTACCGAAACACGAAGAACGTGGAGCAGACGACTGTGAAATTCAGGGAGAGGTACTGCAGATGGTTACGAGCAGCTGGTTCAACCGCAAGACTTCAGTAGTCAAAGAGCTGATTAACTATTCATTAAAGAGTCGTTAACCATTCATTACCCTTTGCCAAGTATTCATGCACGGAAACTTCGTATTACGCATCGCTAGCGTCTCCCTTTGCAGTAAGTTTATAGCCCTGAACAGCGCTCTTGCTGGTTTTTTGCTTTTCTTTGCTGGCTTTCTGCTTTTTTTTTTGCTGGTTTTCAGCCACGCTGAGAGCAACCAAACCAGGCTTCGGTGCCCAAGGCCTCCACCAAAGTGCCTGCATCTTACCTGACATCGCGTGCGCGGATGAGGACAGACATCCAGCGCACCCTTACTGCCAGCTGACAATATTTTGGATTTTGGGGGGAAGTTTTTCAGCTCTCAAACACGACCCGTGGCAATACAGAGCTAGCTCACAACATCTTCTGTCCCTGTAGGCATCCTGGGAGCCAAGTCAGGAGGAGATGCACAAAGACAAAAAAAAAAATACAAAGATTAAAACATCTCAGCCTATTCCCATTTCCTGGAGGTGATCGGGAGGATCTCTCAGCAGCACACCGCTAATTTCTTTGGCATCTTCCACTAAACATTACCAGAAAAGTCCCGCTCTCTGGCTCCACGTATTTGCCCCTAGGAGCATAAAAGCCGGTCTCGCCAGCACTCCCACCGGGTTACGACTCGTCTCTCTGACCCTGGCAGCATCACAAAGGTTATCTGGATGAACGGTGCCTTCCAATGGATTAAACACCAAAAATATAAGGCTTCTTTCCAGCATCCCCCACCTGCTTGCCTTTGCATCAAAGCCTTGCTTCGAAAACACATTTGCTGCCAGCAACGCCAGACAAAATGAGAATTAGTGCTCAAAACTCCGTCGTCCACCTCTTCCATTGCATGGTACGTGACCAAGCGAGTTCACGTGTAAACTCCAGGGTTTTCAGCAAATATCTACCTGGTTAGGATGAAAGGAGGACGAAAGAGGGCAGGGGATTCACCTTACTCCAGACAAAAACTAAAATGTAGGTCTCAGCAAGACCTCTGGTAACCCCCAGGTTTTGGGGGCTGCCCCAGGTGCAGGCAATCCTAAAGTTTCTTGCATTACATTACCACAACTCTTCCAGCAAACTGCCCTATTAAAAAAAATCTGTGCTTCATAGTGATATTTAAACCCCAGTTATAACAAAAAGAGGAACAGGACCAAAGATGCCTGTTGTCACAAAGACATTTAATACATTCTGGTTGGCCTCGAATAAAAAAGGGATTCTAAAACACCCAGAACAGCAATGTCTTCCCAGTGTTTGGGAGCCTGGAGTGGGAAAATGGGGAAAATATCCTGGGTGGCATCCCTTTCTGCAACATCACACAATCAGAAAATGGTTTGGGTTGGAAAGGACCTAAAAGCTCATCTAATTCCACCCCCTGCCATGGGTAGGGACGCGTCCCACCAGCCCAGGCTGCTCAAAACCCCATCCAGCCTGGCCTTGGGCATCCTAGGGACGTGAAAAAGGAGATGTGAGCTACCTACGCGAAGGCAGAGAAAAAAAAAAATGGTCTGTCCCATTACCAAGGACTAGCACACGATAAACAGGGAAATGCTTTGGGGAAACGGGGACTGCTGGCTGATAAACAATATCATCTTTAGGGAAGCGGAGGTGTCACCGATTTTCCCTAAATAAATTATTCAGCGGGCTTCTGACAGCAAAGAGACACTTATGCTCTTACAAATAGGTTTTAAATTCCCTGCTGAGCTCCCCCGCAGGTGAGCGGAGGGGCTGTTGTCATACAGGGCTAATATCCCACTCGCAGAAATCATATAAAGCCTCGTAAAATCTCCTCCTGGGGAACTGAGAAGTTGCAAGCCAGGAAGAGCCAGAAAGGCAGCGCTTCGTTTCCCTTCTGTGTTCCCAAATAAATTGCCCTGTCTGTAACTCAAAGAAGCTTTCAGAAAGGGGGTTGCAGGAGTTGTTTTCAAATAAATAAATAGGAACTGAAAAAAAGAGAAAGCAAAGAAAAAGAGACAGCTCTAAAAGGCTGATACCAGATAATATGATTATTTTATCAGCCCTGTTCGTTAGGGCTGGAGAGGAGAGGCTCCATAACCCCAAGCTGCCCCGTTATTGGGAAAAGTCCCAGCCTTTTTGCATGTTTTAGCCGATGCGAGGCGCTTCCATTCGTTATTTATTGCCTGTAGAGCTGAGCACACACGCCCCACGCCACCCGTAATTAATGGATTGCTTCTGCCTCACTGAAGTGTCTCGCTGGTCCAAAATCTGCTGCATCCTCCCAAACAGCCAGAGACAGCATATGTGTTTTCGCAAGCTGAGCGCTGCACTTGATAATACACTCCAAAAAGATCTCTCTCTCTCTCTGGTTTGTGTTATTTTAACCTGAAAAACTTCAAAACGAGACAACCAAAAAAAAAGTCAAACTGCTTTCTCACCAGACGAAAATCTGGCTAGGAATCACAAAGTCCTCGTAATTAAACCGGTTGGCCCTCTGTTCCGACACACCTGGTAGGAAGATACCAGATGTCTGCAGGTAAACACCAAGCGGGTCTTCATCTTTTCGCCTTTAAATCAACGTAACTGCTTTCAATAAAAGTCACCCCTTAGCAAACCTCAGCTAGAAACGTCTCCTAGCACATTTAACCCAGGCGCAAATCCCATTTTTAACCCACAGCCGATTAATTCTTCTCCTCCCCTCCCCAAAAGCTTTCGAACCTGTTGTCCCCATTCAACAAATCTCAGCTGCAGAAGGAAAACCCTGGAAATTTCAAGGAGAACGAGAGCTTCCAAGACCACAACGAGTGCCAGATCAGCTGGAAATGCTGCAGGTCGAGCTAGTGAACCCAGGTGCCACGGTGGGGACGGAAGCAGACGTGCTCGGAAAGTAGACTTTCTTTCTCCTCCTCCCACTGAATCCCAAGGACATGGCAAGCTACAGAGTCAGAAAAATCAGGAAAAGAAGCGATAAATACTACAAAGGAGTAGGAAAACAGGGGGCTGGATGTGGCCAAGCAAGCAGATCCAGCGTGGTGGATGACTGATCTGTAGTCAGTTCATGGTCATGTCCCAAATCTGGCACAAGGTGTCCAGTATCATCACCACCTACACCAGATGATGGTGTTAAACAAGAGGCAACAGGCAGGTGAAGTAAGGGACCAGGGACTTCTACGCACAAGAGGTAGGAGAATATAAATTCCCAGAGAAGGTAGCGATGGTCAGGGTTTGGATGATGCTGCTGGAAAGAAGTTTAAATAAGAGCAGTGAAAAAAGAAAGGGTTTGGACCTTCAATGCTCAAGGTAAAGGGATATGGTCATTTTGGGGAGGCGATGACTACATTAATATGGAAAAATAACTTCACAGAAGTTAACAGTTGTGAATTACGAAAGAAAAGACACAGGGAATGTGGACGGTGAGATGAGCCACAGCATTTAGGTGACGAGTACAGGGCAAAGGACCAGAGAGATGACAAATCACACCAACGAGGGCACGATGGCAAAGGACAGAGGAAGAGCGAAGAGGTGAGTTGGCAGCTTCCCCCGTACGAATATATGAATAATCCCAATGATACCATTTACACAAATGTACTTTTTTGGGGCTTTTCATGTAATAGGATTCAAGTCTTAAAGCAGAAGTTATCACTTCACCTGCAGCAAACCCTTCCAAAGTGGATGCGCAAACATCTGCCAAGCCGTGCTGCGATGAGTTTGCATTTTGCTATTTCACGTGCCGCGGGACACCCACAGCAGTGCTGGAACAGCATCCTCATCGTTAAACGATATCAAAACTGGGCTTGGATGGAGCAAAAGGGCCCTACAACCTTTGAAATAATCACAGCACTTTCGCAACGTTTCCTGATTTGTAGAATAGAAACGAGGAGCGGATTTTGTGCCTGTTGGTAAACGCTTGTGACTATTTCGCGGTGATGTTTCGTCCAGATTTCATCCCGCTACCAATTTTCCCCGATACTAGCATCAAACCGCAGGTGATGACAACGCGTCAAGCAACGTTCCTATCAATATTCCTTTTTGCAATGCAATTCCCAGGGCCTCCGGGCTGTGACATTAACGCGAGGGAACGGAAAGTCACCGGAATAATTCACCGCCGCCTTCTTGGATTTGTATATCAAAGGCACCGAGGCTTACTCCAGCCTGTTCTCACTAACGAGCACAGAAACAGGCAGCATTCCCTCTACACATCAGACGGAAATCAGGTAGTTTTGGGCAGCTGGAGCACAGGGACTTCATTTTCTAGGTATTTTTTTTAATATATATTTTTACCCAAACTGCCACTGCTTTCACACAGCGTATATTAGCCGCAATCCCACTGTCAAACACGATCCTTTAAGCTGTCCAGCACCAGTCGTTGTGGATTTTAGCTAGCACACACGCCATAACTGACACGGCAGCGATGGTGATTGACCGAGGGATGAATTATGATTAAGGAAGGCAAGCCGATTTTGACGTTAACCTAAGAAATGAATGAAACCCGAAGCCCACTGAAAAATGAAGCAGGCAATAACAGAAATACACTGCCAATAACTGATAAAACAGACCGTATTTCCCCATGCTGTTACTTGTTGAAAGCATTCAGAAATTTATTTAGCTGGACTTCAGCTTTCAGAATTTCCCCCTCCTTACAAAGGCACAAAGCCTGCTACTTAATTCCTCTAGAATTAGGTTTTCCCATCTACTACAGCCCAGCTCAATCTTCAACTACGTTTGGTACCTATAAACTAACAATATTATAGGTGAAAAAAACCTTATGTGGCTACTGTATATTTATTTTTTTTTAAACTAGCATTTACATGCCACCCTTATTCCAATTTACACCATCAAAAAACTACAGCCTCGATGTTTGCTTAAATATTTTTCTTTTACGTAACCATGAGCATTGTCCAAGCTTGATGTTTCTCCAGAGCTGTCTGGAACAACGTGAATAACCTGGGCTGGACAAAATCTTGCCATCAAAAAATGCTCTTAGACAACTAGAGCTTTGACTCAATATATAGTCCTTCTGTGAATAGGTACCATTTTTCTAGAAGAGATACTAAAACGTTTCACAACTTTCATAAGAAACTAGATGCCTGTGAAGCAAAACGCTTCATTGAACATTCAGTTGATAGTAAAAAAAAAAATAAAATTATTTCAGTGTTGTCCTACACTGCTTTGCAGAGCCATGTTGGGGTTCCCCCTGCACAAAAGCTCCTCTAGGGTATAAGCTGCAGTCCCCACGACAAAATCTAACGAAACGCCTTGAATTTCATTATGAGGATGCTGCCCCTCGAAGTCCAGCTTGTAGACCAGCAGCATGAATCACGTAGACTAGAAACGTAAAGGAATTCAAGCAATCTAGCCCAATTAAAGCATTTCGGTTCACATTTCAAGACGAGGTTTTATTCCATCCAACGAATAGAGCTACCTAACGGTGTGGGGAAAACCACAAAGCCAAGGTTGTGCTCGGGGTCCCGACCCAGCAGGCGGGAGATGGGAACAAGCCAAGGCACCGCACAGCTCCTCCCCGGCGCAGCTGATGCGTCCGGCCTGCCGCTGCTTTGTAATTTACACTTAGATTTTATTACTTCACTCCGAGAAATACTTGATGAAACACCTTGGCTCCAAGACAGATTCTCTCTGCTGCTCCTGAAAAGGGTTGTTTGGGAAGCTGGGGGATGGGAACTCCCCATAAATAAAAAATAATAAATAAAAGGAATAAAATAAGGGGAATAAATAAAGGGAATAAAAACTAAGAACAAAAGATTAATAAAGCTCTTGAATAAGACTTTCATCCTGAAATGTAAACCATCGAGCGACCCTACCAAAGACCTTGAACCACACTAAAGTGACCGCAAATCATTTGTGTTTGCTCAACCTCATTAACGAATGACATTAATAAATTAAAATTCGTGACGACTACGTGGAGACAATATTGAGCACGTGAATAGCGATGTCAGGAGCTTGATTATACTGATCATTTTGCCTTGTACATAAAGAATTATATTAATACTGTCAGGTTAAGGCACTCATGGCTATTTTCTTTCTATTGCAAGAAGCATCACTTTTCAACCAGAACACTAGAGTGCCCTCCATCCTTCTTTATATAGAGGGAATATTTAAGTATATTTTTAATTCTCTGCTCAAAGAGTTGACTAAAAGATTCAGAAGCTGTATTCTGTATCTCGTATTTGTTCCTGGAAGACATGTTCAAGACCTGAGAACATCAATTTCTCCAAACCCCCTTTATCCAAGGGGGATGAAATGACACCGATGCTTCGTGAACACCTCTTGGCTTGGTGGCACGTGGCCGATGCCCAGCAGTGAGCGATGCCTGAAATAGAGATCCAAAATTTGGGAAACCAGAAGATAAGCTTCTAACTCAGCCACTCCTTATGGGCTCACATGGGCTCCAGAGACAAGACTGATGTGTCTTCATCCCTTCTCCTCTTCCTTGTTGTTATATAATGGGATGAGCTTTTAGCCACAAATGAGAAAATAAAAATCACTCTTCAGCTCGCACCTAGGTGAAAACCCAGCAGAGTCTGCCAAAGGTTGGGAAAAGCACTTGTTTGTGAAATGACACAGTGCTCCGGGATTATTACGGGTCTTGTCAAACCTCCTCCAGAGGCAGAGGGGGGGATTACAGTGCGGAATCGACTCGCTCGGACTGATTTTAATGAAAAGCCAGATTTTGGAGATGACGTTCTAATAATGCTTCCGCTTCTCCCCGCAGCCCCAAGCGTCCTTCTCCGCCTCACCTGCCTGCTCCTGAGCTGCTATCAGCACTTCGATGTTCCTCCTGCTCGTCCTCTCCTTCCCCAGCCCCTGCTGCGATACCCACGGCCGCCAGCCCATAAATACGACTGCGCCGATCAAAGCGTCAGGCTGTCACGTCCGCCTGCAAAAAGCAGCCGTTTGCATTCGATGCACAACACGTGTCGGACACGGCAACGCTTCGCTATAAAATTACTCATCTTAAGGGCTGCACTAATCAGCCTGCTATTATCCGTGCTGTTAGGATGCTGATAAGCGATGCCTTCGTACCTCCACAAACCCTAACAGCACTACGCTTCCCCTAAGCAACGTTGACCAACCTAGTACTGAAACTTCACCGCGTTCCCATAAAAAGGTAGTTAGCCTGGGGTTAATTAGACTGGGGTTAATGTCCTTTAACCAAGGAGACAAGCACCTCAATATGAACAAGTGCGACGTATTCCCCACCCCATTTTTAATTACCACTTTCTCCCATCCCATTTATGTTTACATACAGATTTGCACCTCTCATTGCAGTTTTATGAGATTATTTTCTATCCTGACTTTTTCTTTCCCTAAAAGTACGCATTGCCAGACTGCTCCGCAGGCTCTGCCCCAAGCAGGGCCCTCAGCGTCCACGTCGAGTGTGTTGGGAGATGGAGAAGCACTTCGCCTTCGTCTTACCCAGCTGCGTTAAGGATTTGCTTCCTCCAGTTTGTCCTCGTCGTGGTCAGAAGGGAAGCGGGAACCGGGAGATGCTCTGCCCACGGACACACGTACCGAAGGACAGCACACCACGCACCCCAGGGGTACAAAACCAGAGGGATGTCATTTCTAAGCCATTAACTGTAGAAACGCTTATCCCAAACCGGACAAAACAGGGTGGCCAGATATCAACATTCACCTCAGCTTCTTGAGTTAAGAAATGAGCGAGCAAGCAAGAACTTAAAGAAAAAAACAGCAGCTCCGTAACTTCATCCCCTTTCAGCTGGAGTTTACACAGAAGCAGCTGCCTCCCTGCGTGGCTCTCCGCCTGCTTGGGTATCAGCTGTGAGCTCAAGATGCTGCCAGGATTTTTATGACGTACCACGCTCGGGACCGCTGGTTTGCTCACGCAGCACTGCAGAAGCGCTCGCCTCGCTGCCTGAGCCATAAGACAAGTTTAAAAAGCTCTCACCCTCCGACAAACAGAGCTGGTGAAAGGAGTTTGAGAGACCTGCCCATCTCTGCCTACACCACCACACTTCGGATTCGTTTATCTTACTGGCAACAAGTTACTCAGCACTTCGCTTGAGCTGCTTTTTAAGGAACGCAGGACACATCGAGTAGCTTTGCATGCACAAAGCTGTCACTGAAGTAGGTCATATCTCAATTTGTCAAGGTGTGCACTGGATTTCCCACTCCTTTGCAAATATTTCTCCTTTGAAAACATCCTGTTACTTGTCCTGCAGCAGTGGTTTGGAGCTTCACAGACACGTGAATCAAGCATCAGTGCTACCTGCAGCACACAGAACAAAATATGCTCCAAGAGGACAGCGAGGACGAGGACAGCTCCACTCCAGCAGGAATATTTGGAAGAGCCCACGGCTGCGAGCCACAGAAACAGCTTTAACTGGGTCCTCCTAGAAAGGAATTGGTCCTCGCCGTGAGCCCTTCCGGGCCTCTTGTCGTCCTCCTGATATTCATGGTTTACTGGCTGGTTTTAATCGTCGTAAAATGAAGCTGCTGAAAGAATACCTGCAAACACGGGACTGCCGGGCTATGAAGTGCTCGGTCCTGCTTGATGTAGCTCCTCTTTGCTGAAAAGTTGCTGGACTGCCTCCCTCCTTAAACAGAAGCCATCCAGCAGAGCAAATGGGAAACTCGGTGTTTGAAGAGGGCTGAGAAAGCTCTCGGCCTGAACGTCATTTATAGATGCAGCTGATGGAATCAGAGAGGACGAAGACACACAGAAGTGTTAAAGCTCAGGGTACAAATACAGAGGATTAGAGGAAACCGAAGAGATGGAGAGAGGATGCAAATGCTTAAACTCTTTTCCTTAAGACAATTTGACCGGATCGCTGCTTACTGCAAACAGCATAGAAACGTTTTCTTCTGAATCTCAGGAACTCTCAGCAGAAAAGACCAATCGCAATGGAAATAAATTCATTTCCATCAGCGGTGGAGGCTGCCGCTGCCATGTTTCATAAACCACAAACTTAATGTTTGATTACAGTCTAACACACCAGTGAAACAAGTCTGCCTTCACCAAGCAAAACAGCTGCTCAGCAGTTCCAACCCCCCCCCCTTTTTTAAAGCAGCAGCTTCTGGAAACGAAGCTCTTCGAGTTCTTGTTTTCTCTTTTGCTTTCTTAAAATCAGTTGTGTCTGCTCTTACCAGCTGTGGAAAAGGCTGGAACAATTGCGTCTCCGATTCCAAAGCCAGACGACACACAAAAGGCATTCAACCAGATTTCATCCTTTAAAGGCAATTTCATCGCTTTTTGCTCTCCAGCTAAAAATTGCTTAATGTCTCGGGAGAGCAATGCAGAAAAAGGTACGTGCCACTCGCAGCCAGGTAAACAGACGCTTGAAGGGTCCAGAGAGCTGCAAGGTTTCTTGTGGGACTGGGTGTTCCCTGGAAACATTTATTTTAAACATTTCGTGTGTTTATCATTAAATATCTAATCATGTGATATGGCGCACCAACCATTTAAGGACCCCGTCCGCATACAATCTGGATAAAGCTGGACAAAAGGAAGAGCTGAAGGAGGCTATGTCCCTAATCCACCCCACAAAAATAACCAAAATAGGATTTCCACGTCTTCCACAATTCAATTCACAAATTCAGATAAATCTGACTTTTTTATTTATATAGAGCAGTCGAAAACGTGATTATTCTTTACTCAATAACTCCATGTCCTCAGTACCTTTGGGTATGGGAGAGGTCTTCCGCTCCTTACCCCCCTGGGACCTGATTTCTCCTGGCCAAGGCACTGTTCCCACCCCAAGCTGCTCAACATTTTGGGGCAGGACTCTCAATCTTTGCTGTTTATGCAGTTTTTTTCTCTGCTCGAGCACAGCATCTGAGTCACTGAGTTTTTGAGTTTTAGACTCCGCTCTTCGTCCATCCCCAGAGCTTCACATTGAGGGATACGGAGGGAATGGAAACACGTTACAGAGCACTATAAAGGTGTCTAAGTCAGCTTTAAATGGGCTAAGGAGGGAAATAAAACGAGAAAAAACAAGCCAGCCTGGAAACTGAGAGACCCCTGCTGAACTTTTGATTTTCTTACTTGCTCTACGACCTGCACCATGGCTCTCCCTTGATTTTCCCCCTGTAAGACCTAACCACAGCCACTAACAATGGGAAAAAAGTGACTCAAACGACGTGTTAAAAGTTTTATGCAAGATGGCAAGAACAGCACTGAGGTAGAGAGGCAACGTCCCTAGTCAAAACCCTTAGTTAGACCTAGCCAGAGACGTTATTTTCCAAGCCTCTGAAATATTCATTTCCGACTTCAGATCTCGGACGCCAGACACCGGCCCAGGTGAGCTTTTAGAGCTGAATTATAAAGCCATGAAAACAGAGCTTCTAATGGAAATGCTGACAGACTCTCAGCTCCAGCTACACTGGTGGGAATCGCTCTAATAAAATGACTGCCATCACTCACCTCCTTTTACCAGATTTTATTGCTGTAGAGAAGATTAAGCAACTTAACATCTTGCTCTCCGCTAAATTGCCTTCCCCCCCCCCCCCAAGACTTTTTTGCTGTGCCCTTTGTGATAGCACTTCCTTGTAAACATCCTCATTTTTGTCTACATATTAGCACACACACACATTGAGTGGCTTACATTAGGATTTTTTTTTTGTCTCTGTAGTGTTTAACTTCCTATCAGGCCACTTTATTCTGAATCTTATTCAAATTAAAGCAGGGCTATTATGCAAGGCACAAAAGTTCAATTTGAGTAAAATCTGGGCAGGATTTTCTTTTTTGCATGAAAACAACAGCATAATAAATGCTAATCATTATAATCTTTTCAACGTGAAAGCCTTTCAAGAGTAGTTTTGCATTTACGAATATAAAACACGCTTCCAATTTACATTCTAAAGGTTTGCATAGAATCGGAGATTCGAGGTGGAAGAGACCTGCGTGTCATCCATTCAATCCCCCTGTCAGCGCTGGATTGTATCATCTGCTGGTAAATATGGAATAAGGAGGTTTAAGAATTAGACGTTTTAGCTTGTAAACCCATAATCATCCAGCAATCACAGCGTGCAGAGAAATTTGGAGCGCGGCATTTCCACGCCGCCGTACGTCAATCAAACCCCAAACCAGCGGGCACATCGCCTACCTCTCGGTCAGATACAGGCACCAACTAGGGTGGAGAGAGAGCTGACCCCTTTTAATTAAGTCGCTCGGATGATGTGTTTTATGAGACTTGAGGATTGACTGGGCTAATTTCCATCTCTCCCCCTGCGGTGACACGGCGGCATCGCGACTGACCTATTTCTCATTTGCCCAACAGAGGTCACCGAGGACAAATGAGAGGGTTGTAAACAGCTCCTCTCATCTTATTAAACATCGCTTCGGAAACGTGGACGGATTTTGAGTACGCAAGGTCAAGAAACCATTAGAAAGGTTAAACTGGAAACAAGAGAGCACGCAAGGTGGTCACAAGGTTGTTTCAAGTCAGAAAATTAAATTAACCTGAGGAAATCCCCGAAGGTGCCTACTACATCTTTGTTGCTTTTCTTGATTTGCTTTTTTCCCTAATAAACGGGGGGAGTCCTACTGAAAAAATGCACCAGGTACTTGGAAAGCCTTACAACTTTCAACGCTCCCAATTCTGAACATATATTTGTTCAATATTTTGCGCTCCCGTGCCAAAAACTGCGGGACCCGCTCAAGCGAATGAAGCGGTATAGATGACTAAGCTGTCATCAGAAAATGTGCTCCAGTCCCACAGCTGAGTACATCCCAAAGCTGTTTTGAGTATATCCCAAAGCTTTTCTTCCCTGGCTCACCCGGCTCCGAACACCGAGTGGATGCTCCTCAAGATAACCTCAGCTCCGGAGCCCAGACGAGGAAGGAGATGAGATTTCAGACACACTCCTCCTCAGCAGACACAGATATTCGGCATGCCAGCTCCTACTTATCTCCCTCTTTGGCATTTAATTCTCCCCATTCACTGCAAATGACACTTAAGATCCAATTCATCACTATAAATGCTCTTCCCAGAGCCAGGTCTCTAATATTCAGGATATGCAGGGTGAGCGATTTGAGGCTGGGTTCGCCACGACCTCATTACATCCAACTACCCCAAACTACGTGACATCAGGCTCGAAATATAAGCAGCAAATTATACTGAACTGCTCGTGGTTAAGAAAATAACACGCTTCAAGTGTAGTCAAAGTATTTCCAAAGAAATTGCTTTGTTCTTCTATCATCTTAGAAGATAAATACAGCTACAAAATTCTTTGTGGCTTTTCTCAGGAAAACGTCCTGATTACTTATTCCCTAGTAGAAATGAATGCAAGAGGTCTACCTTTGAACCCTTTTGGGGTTATTATTGCATTTTGGGGTTATTATTATTGCATTTTTGGGTTGTTATTACTGCATTACGCATTACCTAGAAGAACATTGCCAAGAACCTCCCCAGAACATATATATTGCTCAAGTTGTGCAAATATCCTTCTTTTTTCCTGATACCTTGTGCCATAAGACACTGAACACTGCTGTTGGAAGAACGTGTATGATCTGGACATGCCACTAAGGAGCAAGAACAGCAAGAAGTTTGGTAAGCAACGTAGTCAATTTAAACAAAATTTATTTTTTTTTAGCCCAGAAAAAGGAAGAGGATGAGGGATCTGAGCAAGATAGTCAACACGTTTTTGAAACAAATTGAAACACAAGCACTGCTTCTTACAGGGAAGGATAAAGATGTCGAGGAGAAGACATTCAAGACTGTAATTTTAATTAAAAATAGGTGCAGAGCACTTGAAAAAGAGAGGATTTAACGGGTGGCAATGAGGGCCAGAGGCACTCAGTGCAATAAAGTGATCCCCACTGCCCAGAGTAGGGCACAGCCTGCTGGCCTCAGGCAGGGTTTTGGTTCACAACAGCCAAGAAAAGGGAAAGGGATGCTCCTAAAGGAAGGGTACACCTCCAGCAGGCCAAGCATGAAGCTGACAGTGCCAGGAGATAAACGCAGGTCGGGGTAAACGCAGGTAGGTCCTTCCTTGTTCAACCCATTGCAACCAGAGGGAGGGGGAGAACCGGCACAAAAAAAGCAAGAAATGCTTTCACAGCCAGCCTCAGACACACACCAGGGGTTGGAAAAGTGAGAAGTAAAGGCTGGTTCTCACTAAAATTGCTGCATCAGTTCTCACCTGTTCTGTCACAGCAGACTCAAATGCCAGCAGCTTGAAAGGTGCTTTTATATCAGGGAAAAAAAACAGAATGTTAATTTATCTCCCCAAAGAAGTTAGAAGCTGAGCATCGGTTTTCAGATTTAGGACATTACGCCCCACAGCACCTTCGCCCACTGCAATAAAGGACAAAGCCATGATATTCCTTAAGCTGGGGCTTAATTTCCCCAAAATCACCCTGACAGATCCATTAGACCGCAGGACACGGTCCTAAGGGAGGCTGTGGGGCTCTCATCACTTTGGGCTTGCAAAACCAGACCAGACAGATGATCGGCAGACACTGAGCGGGAAGAAACCTTTCCTGGAAGGTAAACTGGCCAGATGATGTACAGGCTGATATCCATCCCCAGCGCCGATGATCTATTACAGCCCATTATTTTAATTCACTCCATCCTCGTGCCCTCACTAACCAAGGCTGCTCCTTCCTCAATCCAATCTCCTCGAGCTCAACCTAAGTAAATCTCTGCCAGGCGCTGAAGACAAAAGCAAAAGCTTTTTCCTAAATGAAATTTACTAATTGAAACTGTATTTCTATTAGCAGCACGAGGGTAGGAAGAGCAGGAATTGCTACGGCATGCAATTCTGCCAAGCATTTCTCAACAGACTTGGGCTCTCCTGGTACTGGGAAGGGAGCACGGTCCTGGGGAAGCTGCTGCTCCTGAGTCACCCCCTAAAGTAATTTCCAAGTCAACAACCAAACTAAATTTTCTAAGTTGGAAGTGTTTCTGCTCATTATTGTGCTGGCATTCAGGCACTGAGACATAAGATAGAGTACTAGCAAAGACATAGCCTACTTCTCCAGTGCTTTAACCCCACTGAAGCTAATGGACTTCAGTAGAGCCATTCCCACCGCACATGGAGGGAGCAGGGAGTCAAGTCTGTTTAATGAAAAGGTGTAGCATCAGAAAGGTTATTTTCTTAGCGGGGAGAAAAATACACAGAGTTGGACTAAGAAAAGCTAGCAAAAACCAAAGCTGTGCATTAACCAAACATCGCAGGGGCTGTCGGATGTGGTTCTCTGCCCTCGTCTCCAAGTGGCACCTAAAGCCACTGGATTCGCAGTGAATCAGGAGCAATAACGCCTCTCCAAATAATTTATAGCAAAATAAAACGCTTTCAACTGTTCGGAATATCTTGATCTTTGAATATTTAAGCAGCACCTTTGTTTAAAGTGAAGGCTGAGCAAAATAACTGATTGCACCATGCCTAGACGATACTGCATTTAAATCATAACACAATGTTGGTTTCTCCATTTCTAGCCATTTAAGCCCACCTTCTATCTTATTCTTCACCCAAGAGGCTTGCATTACTGAGCCTCTAGATATGCTGTCCATCGTTTTGATTTGTGTTGGTTATCTCCTTGCTCCCGCTTTTAAAAGCGGGTGCATCTTTTGCAGGAAAAAAAAATCAGGACTTAAAACAGAGCAGCGTGTGAAGAGTCAAATATTTACCTGATCCCTGCTATTTCCTCTCAGGCTTCAGACCTGTTCCTAGCTTTATTAAGAAAGCACTAATGAACTTTAACGTAATGACAGAGCATATATTTGTACGCAAGTGGTGGATGTAGATTTTGCAAATACACCAACGGAACATTAAACAGGGATAGCAGGGAGCAAGCACTCAAATCGTCCACTCTATTAGGCAAAAAAACCACACCACCATTAAGCAAACGCACAAAGCAGTCCCAAAGGCGTTTGTTGTTCTGCCATGTGGCACGGATAGATATCAAAATCAGGTAGTGTTAAGAACCAAACATCAATTTCAATAGAGTTCCTATACTCTATGCACTATTACACATTGTATATGCTAAGTATGCATTTAAATAAAGTATAAAAGACATAAAATCCTGTTGACCACGAGTTCACAAATGTCCATTTTGCCAATTACATTGTCAAGAGGTTATACTTTTAATTCGAGTTTTCTAACTGTATTGTCTGACTTATCTTTTTTTTCAACTTAAATTAAGTTTTTGGAGCTCTAAAATTGGTTTTCAAGGGAAACCATTTTAGTTTTGTTCACTGCTTATTACGGTTGATGAATTCATATAAAATAGCCCAAAATCTCCTGTGATTGTGGTAGGAATAAACTGATTAAGTCAGTATTGGCTGATTTCAGTTTACAAATCAAGTTATACCTCCCCAACTGGGGATTTCTGAAACTCATTTTCCTCTGTTATAAAAAAAAGTGACTCTCAGTTTCAGGGAATGACAAGTATGCAACACATAAGACATTTTATTTACTCTGTACAATGAAGAGTTTCCTAAATTTCAGCATTAACGGGTTTCATGTGTTTATCCCATACTTGAAGTGATACCTCTCATGCCAATAAATGATTTTCATCCTCAGTTTATTAAATTCCCAAAACACGGGTAGGCAATAGTACCTAATATTATATTTCATGTTTACTCCACTTAGATTCAAGTGAGATTAAGAACTTCTCCATATGCGCCTCCAGGGAGGCTCCACATTTGCCATTTATCATCTTTAAATAGCAGACGAGCCTTTGTTATATTATTAAATGAACTATAACTAGGTGGGTTTTGTTCCTCCCCCAGGTAAACCTCTTGATTTCTGCCAGGACCCGATCAATGGCAACACACCCACTGAAGGAATACAACGCTGAAAGTCTATATGGGTTAAGAAGAACAAGTCAACTGAAGAATAAACTCATTAAATGGCATTTAAATGTAAAAATGCTACTCTTGTGACTCAAGAATTTACTGACACGCGGACCACACGGGCAACTGGTAGAGCATGGACGTGAATTACTTCTATACAGAGCTCCTACACTGCCCGAACATCAGCTGTTGCCAAAACCAAGGCATGGGTCTAAATGGATCTCTTGGTGTGATGTAGCTTATCCATTGCTTGCATTTTTTGGTTTTCTTTTTATGGTTTTACAAGGAAAGTGATAAACCATTTTCAGTAATTTTCTCTAGCTCTAAGTCACTATGACCACACCAAAAATTCCCATCTCATAGAGCCAGTCGTCACCAAGGGGCAGGACGCCAGCAGGAATTACCATATAAAAGTAAGCTCGGGTTTGTCATTTACTTTACCTCTGGTCTTTTAGAAGATGATGAAAGCCAGAACCTTTGAGAGCCTCATCCCGCAACTGTCTATAAATAGAGGTATAACACATGGGCAGTGTTGTTTCTATCTGAAATCCTACCAATTACAGTAAATACCAATGAACAGTAGTCTGTTAAATTGGGACTTTTAATAAGATGCTGAGTAGGAAGCAGCTCTTAGTTTCTCTCCATTGCTCTCATCTCCGTTTCAGCTAGGAGCTCTTGCACAGCTGGAACACGCTGAGGCCATAAAGACCCTCGAGAAGTTCTTTGAAACGGTGCATTTTCCCCCAGACGTGGCGAGCTTCATGCATAAAATCCTTGTCTTATTAAAAACAGCTTGCATTTGCTACGTTTTCTTTACTGAAAGCACTTTAAGCCACGAAAGTACAAGGGGGAAGGTTTCTAAAAGGACAATATACTTTCAGTACCTTCGAGTCTGTTCCAGGTGAAGTTGACTGTCACCTCTTCGCAGTGACTGCTTTATTGACTGGTAATGCTTTAAAAACCATGCTGAAATCACCCTCTGTCTTTATCGTGCAGAAGATATATGCCCCTTATGCATACCAACGGTTTGGGGATTTTAACCTCAGAAGACAAATGCTGATGCGTTCTGTTGGCAAACAGCGCGCCAAGCGCTTAAAATGCTGTGGACAGACCCGTGGTTTAAAAGTGACACCAGGATTAGATCGTAATTCAATGAGTGAATCGCTTCCTAAAGCCTACCTGAAATATTAAAGCTCGTCATCTCTCCTTGGAAGCCTTGCGAGAATGAAACGTTGCATAGACAAAGGAGACAGCGAAATGACGACGTGCCCCGTTGCCACGAACACAACCTTCCATTCATCAAGACAGCGCAACCAAACGCATCGTGGCTTTTGGATGAGACCCCCAAGCTGTCCAGAAAGTCTGTTTAGCAGCAACACATCATCATACGATCCAGTTTACAAGTGTTTTAACACTCAGAGTTCGACCTAGTCCCAACCCTCTCTGTAAAAGCAGCCTTTTCTGAAAATACGAAGCTTATTTACTGTGCCAAGCAATGATTAACACAGCCTACTGTAGTGCGAGACCTTCGCTCGTCCTCTCGCCCCCGTTCCCTTCCTGTCATGTTTCCATCTGCCAGTGCCTTAAGTCAGCGATGCTCTGCCAGCACTGCACGTTGACTCCCTCAAAAAAAAAAGCAAAAAAAAGCCACATTCTGCTCACTCGGGAATGCACGTCCTTCGGAGAGCAAAATACCTCTTCGTTTCTGCTTGAAGAACTTGCCGTCAATTTTAAATGCCATGCCTTATTCCACCTTATGATTTTATTCATTTATTTATTTATTTTTAACAAAATCAGAATCAGGGAGGTTGGAAGGTGACGAGCTTGCCTAGTCCAACCCACTGAAGAAATCAGGGACAACTACCAGTGGGCTCTTGCTGGGCTGTGTCCAACTGGGTCTTGAACATCTCCCCAGATGGGGACTCCGCAGCCTGCCCAGGCAACCCATTCCACTGCTTAATTACCCCTAGAGGGGAAAAAAGAGTACATGCTTAAGGAATTTTCCCATGTTTCCGTTTGTGCAGTCTCTTCACAGCTTTTCCAATTGGAAGCTCTCCCAGTCTGAGCCCAACTGGTCCTGAGCAGAGTAAGCCCACCTGTCCCTCTTCCTCCAAACTACTGATCACCACAGGAATATCAGATCAGGATTAGATCAGGATCTGCCAAACAAAGCGTAACTCTTCCTGTGAAGAGCTCCAAATTAGCGAGCTGGGCACAGCACCACAGGGAACAGTCCCATATGCGCTTTCACTTCGAAAGAGTAATTAGAGGGATTCCGGCAGTGGTCGCCAACAGCCAGATCAAGGCCAGACAACATCCTCAATTGGCAAGGAGAGCCCTACTTCTCAAAGCCCAGCTCTGCAGGCTCCCTCCAAGGAGGGCCAGGTAGTGGAATAACCCATTTCTTCTCTCCAGCTCTTCGGAGAAGAATCACTCCAGCACAGGGGTACATACGCTGCTATAGGATGGCAAGTTCAGAGCACACTTCTGGACTACCCTGGAGGACTAGTAAAACTGGTGGGAAAGGAGGTAGAAGAGAGTTAAGACTCTTATTGCCCATTTTAACCATTTATCATGAGAAAACATGTCTTTTCTAGATGGGGGGAGAGACTTAGGAGGAAGGGAAAGCACTCTTCAGGTTAAGAGACCTCGAGGCTGGAACAGACACCAAATTATGAAGGACACACTGGAGAGACCAGCCAGGAGGAGAGCTGTCTGGACTCCCTCCCCAGCATAAATGTTTAGGAAACTACCGGATAGCAAAGTTTCGCAGAGCTCCTGGACCGAACCGGATTAAACTTCAGCTTTGCTTTCTATCCCCGAGATGTACCAGAACAGAAAAACTAGATGCGTACAGACAGGACACACAGAACCACAGAAATGCACACTTCTCCCTGACACGTTGTCTTTTCTTTAGTGTAAGCACAAGCATCTCCTCCGAACAACGCGCTTGAACAAGCTCATAGCTCACCTGCACATCACATGCCACAAATATATATCAATCCCTTCTCAGCAGGAAGTAATTTACATCCTTTCTTCCAGGGTTGCTAATTGTCACCTGTACACGGCTGCTCAGCAATCAGGGCATCCTTTAACAGGTTCAAGTCAAAAGCAATCAATATTCAGCATCAAAAAACGCACGGAGAAAGCAGAAACAGAAAGCATCCCCTTAGAACTGACAAAACTCTGAAATAAAAACTCTCTGAACTCTATCACGTTCTCGTTGGCATTAGTAACTAAAGGGATTTTGCATTTCTCTGTACCTTTTTTTCTAAGGACTTCCAAACTTTTTCCTCCGATGATTAGATGATTAAGGACTCACCGCATCCTTCTACAGATTGCTGAAGAGGCAAAGACCCCCTTTTAAAGCTTCAGGCAGACGCCTTTCACAACGGCGTTTGTTCAATGAGAAGCTGGAAGCATCCTCAGACACCTGGTAACGTGCACTCGTGTTCTCTCTGCCATATACCTGCTCGACTGCTTTAACGGGAACACAAAGAGGCTGCCAGTTCCAGGGAGCTGCATAATGAGCTCCTGTCTACGACCAAGTTCCTGAACCATAAAAATCCACGCATTCAACACCCTACAGGAACTCAGCGTTTTTTGTGACCCTCAATTCATCGGAAAAATTCCCAACTGCAGAGGACTCCTCCGTTTTGAAGACAAATACACAGCAAATAACTCGCAGCAATAAAGAAATATTAGAAATATTTAAACAAGAATAACACCTTGTCAGAAATAAATGCCTGTTGCAGGAGCATCATATCTACCTTTACTTCTTTTGATGAGGGAGGAAACCCACTTCAATTGCTTTTCTCTACATTTTTCACTCTTTAAATAGCAAATCCTCAGCGTTTCCTGCAATCCAGAACGTAGCAAATAGGAAGTTTCCTCCTTACCTGCTACCATGACCTTCGCTGTCCGACTGATGATAGCTCCAACACCTTCTAGAGATGCTTCGCACTGATAGAGCCCTTCGTCCGGCTTGTGGTGCCTGGAGTGGACTATGTTTTGTATCAAGAGCGATCCGTTGGCCAGCTGCTGCCTCCTTTCGTCTACCGCCAGGTTCAAGAAGACCGCGTCTTTCTTCCACTTGATCACCGGAGCTCCTCGGTCAGATTCTGCCCTGCAGTTCAACAGCACGTTGCTTCCGCGCATGGTGACAGCATCAGAAGGCTCAGTTACGAACCTCAACGATGTAAAAGTCTTAATCTGGGAACCTAAAAGAGCAAAAACAGAGAAGGCCAGGAGTAAATATGGGTTACTCACTTGCACGTAGTGAACGTAAGACAGTTTCTTCGCAAACCTGCTTTGGGACAAAAATGCCTTTATCACTACAAACACAGTATGTGTAGATAAATACATCTTGTATATAAAAAATATTTATATGTAAACATGAAGACAAAAGGGGAAAAACTGTACAAGTGCCTATACAGCCGAGGTGAAGATAAATCCACCACGCCTGTTGAATTTTATTTGGAGAATTTAATTGCCTACACAACTTGCTCTGGCCACAGGTACCAAGATGCACTTCAGTACGACAAGTACAAAAGTTGTGGTAGCCCTTTTTCTTGAAGACCTTTCTCTTGAAGACTTGAGAGGAGAGCATGCCCAGGTACAACCTGACCATCCATCAGAAACAGCGCCAAAGCCTTAACCTGGTGGATCTCCTCCCACCTTGCTAGAGCAGCGCTCTCCTCCCTACCCAGTAGCCTGACCACTGCTTTCTGGTAGACCCAAGAAAAACAATGAGGTTATTCCTTTCTGCTGATGAGTAGAAATTCATTAACAAGCTGAAGAACGCATGGATGCAGTTGCATCAAAGGGCACGGTGCAGAACAGAAGGCAGCCCTTTTTCAAACTTAGCAGATAAAAGATTAAAAAAAACTAGTTGCAACAAGAAGATGGTTTTATAGATTCTTAGGAAGCTTTTGTTCAAGTTATAACAACGCATAAACTACTGCCTGACATTGTTATAGAAATTAATATTGTCACTGTATCTATAATTATTCAAGTAGACAGGTATCAGGTTTTCCTTTGAGGTATATAAATAAGATAGCCTTCAAAAATTAATGAAATATAGCAAAAAAGCAAGAGCTGCTCTCAGCTTGTAGAGCATTTCAGACACAATATCAATAGCACCATACGACCTAAACTTAGAACAACTTGTCTAATAACAGCAAGATGACAAATCAGAATATGATTTGTCTGTCATCCATCTTCATGCTCTGATCCCAATTTCTGGAGGAAGCACAGAGTTAGACCCAAAAATTGCACACTAGCACAGGGCATTTTTGCCGTTAAAAACCTGTATATAGATATGTCTGCAATGCACAAAAGTGTAGTTTTTAAGAACACGTTCCTGCCCGTTCTCCCAAAGACAACCAAGTCCCGTTTGTAAATCACGGCTCCTCGTTGGGCATTTTATTTATGTCACCAACACATAATACAGTTTAACACAGCTGTTTATGACAGCGTGTTAATGATGTTATGTAGCTATTATCACAAGTAAATAATCCACTTCTGCGGAAGAAATGGGGTTATGACAGCTTCCAGTGCAGCAAATACTGAAGTTAAACAAAGATTAACTTTCTTTTCATACAATTACCCTTGCAGTTCAGTTGCAATTTCAGCTATTCACATCCTTTGCAAAAGGCATATTTAGCCCAAATTGCTTTACTACAAGGGAAGTAACAGCCTGAATGACCTGGAAAGCTTTCTGAGCGCGAGGAAAATTCAAATATTCTTGGAAATATTATTCCTAGAGAGAGAAGCAACTGTGACATCTTAAAAAATGGGAGAAAATGACCGTATATTTTCAGAACCAATTATTCAGAACCAATTACTTGGAAATCTAGGCAGGATGAGAACATAATGGCCACGTTTTTGCAGTCTTGAGGTGCTGAAACAGAAAGGTGGAATAGCAGTCGAAGATTCCCCTACTACCTATTTGCGTATTTCAAGTATTTTTGAAGTATTAGCCCAGAGAAAGCCCAGGTGCAGTGGACCCTGGGTCCCTTTTCTCCTGGGTAAGGCTTACCTGCCCCAGCAGCTCCAGGGTTTCAGTTCATGCTGAAAGAGCGGCTGCTATAAGCTACTAACCTCTTTCCTAAGCAGGGCAGTGGACTTGTTTTCAAACAGAGATGCTAAACCTACAATTTAATCCTTATCGCAATAGCTCAGCTGAAACAGAAGGCAAGGAGGGAAGAAGACAAGCAGCCAGGCAGGAGAAATAGGAGATGAAGAGCTGCCACAAAACTTGCTGCGACACATTCTCATTTTCCCCATTTCCAAGTTTTGGTCTCCGTGGGAGCGAGTCTCTGCCTCTACCTGCAGCCTGCCCTGGGACACTTCACCGTCCCTGGGACTTGCTGCCAAGCTCTTTGTCTCCGAAAGACTTCAAAAAGTCAGAACAACGGAGGGCAGTGCTCTTATAACTGCTTTATCTGGTGTTGTAGATGCATTCGCCTTTTACATGCATGCTCACAGCTGTTGTTTGAGGTCCAGCACTCACATATTTGAAGAAAACACATTTGTAGGAAATTTAAGAGCACCGCAAGCCTGAGACTGATGAAACCAACGGGCCCAGGGCACATCAGTGCTTCCTTCTTCCTCCGCGTTCACAGAACGATGAGTACAGATTTATGACATCGACGGCTTAACTACAGACTTCAGTGGAAGCCCTGAAAAGATGAAACAACCTCCTGCACAAAGCGGCTGTGTCGGCTGCTCCAGGCACATCCACGTCAAACCGGCCTGCAGCATTGCTTGGAGATCCGAAGCTCCGAGGGTCAAGGAGAGAGCCCTTAGCAATAGCCCGCGTGTCCTTGAGCCCAAAAAAAAAGGAGAAAACTTGAAGATAACGCCCCCATCCTCAGCCCCTCGCCGCTTCAGCTATCAAGATATTACCCTATGCGATGACCTGCTTTGTGATACAGGAACGAAACTAATGGGCTTCTCACCCTGACAGGTAACATCACAGCGACGGCGAGGTTATCCTTCTCCAGGCCACGGATGAAATTAACATTTAAAAGATGGGGTCTGATGCGCTTCTTAATCACTCCCTGCCTTTGAATCCTCCGCTTTGCTGTTCCGCCTCTGTGAAATGTAATCTTCCAGGGTGGGTTTTTCCCCCCCCCCTTTCATGTTCTGCATCGCTTGCTTCCATTACGGAGAGGGAAGAGATGTCGCAGCTGCGAAAGCATTTGACCAGGCCACCCCCGGAGCTTTCGTCTTTTTTTTTTTTCAAATAAACATTAAGAAATAAGACTTTGGAGCACGGACCATTTGAGATGGGTGAACGCAGCCATACCCCCCAGCCCAACTCAGAGTCAGCAGCTGAAATAAGTCCATTACACTGAAGTGTATTTATGTACACCCAGTATACATTTATACAATATACATTATGTACACCCAGTATACATTTTCTCAGAGTATTTTTTAAATCCGCATGAAATTAGCTTAATGGTCAGGCTAATAAGCGTGTATTTACATGCTTAGGTAACACAATACAGCATAAAACTGTCAATTCTGTTTGCGCTAAATACACTAATATGATGCTTAATATATATATTTAAAGAACTCCTGTTTTAATGCTTTTATTATGACTTAGGATGTGCCTACCGTGGTGCTGAATAGTTCATCTCAGCTCCGAGAAGTTTTGGAAACCGAGCCTCGTGCCTGCGTTTGGCGTTCGGACGGGGAAATCAAACGTCGCCGCAAGGAATTTACAGTGCAAGAGCGTGTAGTACATGGAAGCACGGTTCAATTTTCATACAAACATCCAGTTCTCTATAGAAGTGCATGTACGCATGACTGCCAACGTTCCACAACATTTGATTTTTAAATGGTGCCACCACAGGATTTGGGGCCGCACCAAATAAAAGCGCTTATAACCACAACTCTAACTCCTCCAAATGTGTTGAATCATTAGGGATACTTACCTGGCTGTTCCATTTTCACTCAAAAGCTTTAGTTGGATTAAAAATACGGATTTAAGCGAGCTATCACTACGGGCAACGCCTCTACACCACCTTACCCCACTAGTTGGGGGGTCAGACTCCTCACAGCCATAAAAGACAAGAGCGCAACTACTTGGAAGACGGGATGAAGAAGAAGAGATCATGTCTTCTGATAGATGCCTGACCTTATATACTAGTTTTGGCAGAAGAAACATTATCTAGGCTATCTGAAGCTGAGTAGGTGCTGTTGCACACCCACAGTTGGCTCAATTGGCTCGTGCACGCGGTAAGACTCCCTCCGGGGCAGCCTGGGGACGAGGCAGAGCTGGGTCCCCGGCGCTGGGTGAAGGGGATGAAGGCAAGCTGTTCCCCTCCAGCCTGCCTCAGAACAGCGCAAGCAACTCTTGGCTGATGAGCTTCTCTCTTGAGATGCCATTTCTTCAAGCAGAAGTTGTTTACAGGCTTCCTCCCCATGCACGTACTGTCCAGCCTTAATTTACCTGCCCCCTAGAAAGGCACTCACCCCACCAGAAGAGTGGCCAACGCGAGGTTTCCCTTCCCCAAACCCAGCATCACTCACACAGAATAGCTATCAAGTCTTTTTTTTCACCTGAAGATAAAAGATAAAATGCCAAAACCCTCCTGATCTGACCGACTCTAGAGCTGAGTACGATAACCCACAGGAAAGGAAGTTATCTTTTTGGAGAGGCTTCGTAATGAAGAGATTCATTCTACAATAATCTGACAGCTTTTTTTTTTTCCTTCCTTGCAAAAAATCAGACAAGCCAGCCAACTGTGCAAACTCCTACTCAGCGCAGAACTTGCAGCCACCTACTTTGCTGAAGAGACTGAAAACCCGATCTCAAAAATAATAAATCGCGTTACTCTAACTGTAAGAGACAATACGATCTCAGTTGCCTTCAGTATTCTTCCACAGCAGGATAAAAAAAGAATCTGCCTTAAAGAAAGATGTTGGCATCAACCACTTATTTCTGTATTCTGGCTGAAAATGAGGCTTCACCTGCAGGAGCAGGGCTCATTTCGAGCCACGAGGCACGCAGATGCACGTGGAGGAGCTCTTACCTGGACCCTATGGCCTCGCCATAAAAAGATCTCACTGCCTGTAGGAAACCTGAGCAGAGCCCTGCGTTTTCTTCCAGCACGGGGGGGGTGGATTGGATTTTTATTTTGAGCATCCGGAGAAGACCGACGAACTGTTAATTGCACTGTCTGACTTGCCAGGGCAATTTTTTCCTCCATGGTTTTGTTTCAAATGCTTTAATTACGCGATCAGACAATCGTGTTATTTGCCGGGTTTTCTTCCTTCTCCCCAAAATAAATGCTACCTACACACGCCAATTTGCACAGAAGAGCTCCAGAGAGGAAAGAGAAGGAGCTAGAAAAGATGTGGCACTACACCTGCAGACAGCTGGATGGGTGCACAGCACTGCTTTCCATTTTAATGATCCTACATTTAATAAACTTTAAGATTAAGGAAGGAGACAACACGAAGTCCGGGAGTAGAGCAGCATTTTAGGGTGCCGAAAAGCATCACTACCAACTCGGAAGCTAATTTGAACAATCCCATTTAATTATGGGATTCCAGTGGAGGACTCCAGCGGAGACAGGTCTCCAGGAGGTTCGTTTCCCCAGTGTGCTGGAGCACCAGTGCCTAGCTGGTTTCCACTAAAATGAAACAAAACCGGATTAAATCACCTAATTAAAGAATACAGAGGGGATTAAAACCACGGAAGGGATTAAAGGATACAGGGGGGATGATGGGATGGGGCAGAGCAGCGAGGAACCTGAGCATCAGCGAGAGCTGGCATAGGAAACTCCCCAGGCAGCGGCGGAGGAAGAGTCAAGACGCAGGGCAGAAAAAAAAGAGGGGAAAAATAAAATCAATCCAGTACTGAATCCAAGCCAGGCAGAAAGGGGCTAAAAGGGGAGAGTTGAGTGGAATACAAACAAGGAAAGGCCCACAGCTCTGGCCAGATGCAGGCTTTTACCAGCCTTTGTGGAAAGAGTCAGACTGCCAAAGGGACACGAGCCAGCAGAAGAGATGCTCGTGCTCAGATGAAAGGGCAGGGCAATAGCTGGAGAGAGCAAGGACACAAAATGCACATTAAGGGGAAAAAGAAATCAGGTGAGGAGGAATAAAGGAGGGTGAAAAGAACAACCAGATACCGAGCTAAAACGTCAAGAGAGCAAATCAGCTGCTGGAAAAGGAAATCCCTTGGAAGAACTCTGAGCTAGAGATAGAAGGAGCAAAAACAAAGCCAGTCTTTCTATAGCTTGATTTTTTTTTTCCTCTCTAAATACATCTCAAAAAAAAGGACCGAGCAACAGGGACAAAAACATGGAAACAGAATCCACGAATGGGAACAGTGCTAAATTTAAAACCATCTCAGAGCAGCCTCCAGCACAAACCCCGGTGCTTCAGCACACGTGGCAGCGCTCGGGGAAAAAAAGCCACTTCTTGGGAAGACAAAACATTTAGACAGGGGGCTTTTTGTTTGCGTATTTGTTCGTTTCTTAAATGCATCCCTCCTTCCTCGGAGGCCATTTAGTAATGCAATAAATTAATTTGTACTTTAGAGTGAACTCTCTAATCCTTTTTTGTTCTCTCCCCTCCCCATCAAACGCACACGCTACCGAATTTGCATGTATTAGCATAATGAAACATTAATTACACAGTATTTTGGATGGGACGAGCGCAGAGCTTCAATCAATCTCGGTAACGTGCATCGGGAAGGTGAAAAGCGGCCGCCAGACTTATCAGGACAGCAGAATAGACACAAACGCATCAACGGTGCCTGTTGAGGGGGTGATTTAAACGCAGCATCCGAACCCAAAAAACCTTCAGAAAATCACAAGGAAAGCAATCAATTACGTTAATGAACGCAGACAAATTGTACTCCCTGTTTTTGTGCGAAACCAGGGCCGTGTTTGCGCCGGGGGATGAGCGGGACTGATCTGGCACATCCAATGCGGGGAGCAGGTTATCTCCTGCGGCGCGTTACGTGCTGTAGCTGCCAAGAATAACGCACGTGCACCCTCCCGCAACCTCCTGTGACTTCATGAGGCTGCTTCTGGTCTTCTCTCATCATCTGCAGCCTCTTCGAGCGCCGTCAGCACACCAGGCACTACCGCTGCGTCCCGGGGCACACCTTTGGGGCCAGTCCCCAGGTTTGGAGAGCATGGGTGCACCTTACACCCTGCACCTTATATCCAGGGCTGCCTAGACATAAAACAAGCCAGCACCCAGAAAAACAAGCCAGCACCCAGGAGAGGTGACAGGGGGCCAGTCGTGCCCTCCTCCCATTGCCGCGCATACAATATCTTCGTTATACCACTGTCCCTGCTCCCATTTACAAAACAGACAGCTCCTCGTGCAACCCTTGAAATTAAAAGTCCCCTACTTTCACTTGGTAAAAGGCTTCCAGGAAAACCAGAACGGTGCTCATTAAGGAAACAAACTGCGGTGCTACAATAATGGATGGGAGCGTTAAAGAAACAAATGGTGACTTCGCCCGCAGATCCAGAGCCCTTCCCTCCCCGCACAATGAAAACGCTCCGCGCCGGCCGACTGTGTGGCCTGAATGCATCATTTCAGCTGCTGGAAAACCCAAAAGAATTAAGATAAAAAAGCCTAATCTGAGCATAATCTGAGTCATAAAACATCCTCCAGCAATCGAGGCCGCTGTAGTGAGGGATTGCCAATGAATAACAAACCGCTCCCTTCGCGCTCCCTTAATGCATCAGCCTTTCCAGCAGAAACAAACACTCCATTTTGTTTCATAATAAATCACGGCTTCCTCGTTGTACTTGCTTTTAACTCCGTATCTCTCAACCACAGTAAGAGAAGAATGGAGGGGGCTGGACTAGACCACCTCTTAAGGTCCCTTCCAACCTCAACCACTCTGTGATTCTGCCCAAAGACAGAAAAGCCAACACTGCCAAACCCTAGGAACTACATAAACCTGAACGAAATTATTTTTAAAAGTCATTAGGTACAAAATAAACCCCACCTCTGGGATTTTGTCACATACCACCAACCCAAGACATTAGATTTTCCACCAACTGAGCACAATTTAAACATATCCCTATGACCCTTACTTGTGTCTTGTTGTCTTGCGGCAATACAGGGAGACCACTTTTTGTTTTATGAGCATCGTAACTGAAGTTTGAGTTATCACAGAATCATCTGGGTTGGAAGAGACCTCCAAGATCACCCAGTCCAACCTCTGACCTAACACTAACAAGTCCTCCACTAAACCATCTCACTAAGCTCAACATCTAAACATCTCTTAAAGACCTCCAGGGGTGGTGACTCAACCACTTCCCCGGGCAGCCCGTTCCAATGCCTCACAACCCTTTCAGTAAAGAAGTTCTTCCTAATATCCAACCTAAACCTCCCCTGGCACAACTTTCGCCCATTCCCCCTCGTCCTGTCACCAGGCACATGGGAGAATAGACCAACCCCCACCTCACTACAGCCTCCTTTAAGGTACCTTTGGAGAAGACAAAGCCTAATATACAGGAGGACAGATTTTCAGATTTTGGCTCTGACAGTAACATTACGTCGATTTCCATCCACTAAGTATTTGGACCTAGACTTTCAAGCCTACCTCACGACACGATGGAAATCTTCGCTCAAGTACCGCAACACGAGAGGACCAGCTCTTGTGGAAGATCAATATTCAGAAGGCATTCAGAAAGAGCCAGTGAAAAAAATGTTAGTTTTCAATGGTATTTCAAAGATATCATAGAGGCGTGTCCAAATAATATCCAAAGCTGTCAATACGAATTTTCTTGAAAGATGGATAGCTTTCATGGGGAAAATGGCTTTCTGC
This sequence comes from Anser anser, assembly GCF_964211835.1. Classification (NCBI taxonomy): domain Eukaryota; kingdom Metazoa; phylum Chordata; class Aves; order Anseriformes; family Anatidae; genus Anser; species Anser anser. The sequence goes on along the minus strand of NC_139731.1, from coordinate 15,247,341 downwards.
AACCCACGCGCGGTAAGCAGGATTTCTCATCACACCTGTCCTTCAAGCAGAGGTGTCAACAAAAAATGTTTCTATCTTCAAAGCCCAAGCCTCATTCTCTACCTGCCACCAAATACCAATTAAATGAGAATTTCCTAACGAGGAGGAAAAAAGGAATTAGCTCAGCAATTTCTGTTTGCTGAACACGACACAGCAGAACTCATCTGCGCGATGCAGTCTGCCAGAGAAGACCAAGAAATTGCTTCTCACATGAGACTGGGAAGGGGATAAGGAATACATCGATAGCAGAACTGCTATATGAGAAGCTCAAATGCTAAATAGTCTTGAGACTAAAAAGGCTTAGAAGTCAGAGCACAAAATTTAACCACCTGTAACTAAAACGCCGCACAATACCAGCAACTCCTGGTCAACTTTTTTTGGATTTACTTGCTCCACATAAAGCACACACCCTGATGTCCTCCTCCAAACCCTCCAAGTTCTCATAATAAAGCTGTCTGAAGAAGTTTGCCAGTTCCGAGGGAAAACAGAAGGCGCAGTCCAACACGATATTACTCACTTGAACGAGTTTCCAAATTGCAATGACTAAGATCGCAAGCGCGGAGTTGTAACTACACGGGAACCCATCGGAAACAATTTCGGCTCTGAATATTGCCATACGGTTCCGCTGATTTCGACGAAGAAAACCTACTCATGTGGATAATGCCATGCAGATGGGGCAGTGGCTTTGGGGACTTCTGCCAAGGCCGTGCCTGCTCTTAGCCACCCCTGCAGCTAAATGCCTTCTGATTGCAAGCGCTTCAAAATAAGTCACCTACCAAAAACATTTGCATCCCTTAGATACAGGCTCAGATTTATGCTGTAGCCACATCTGTGTCCCGTTTCTGTTTGAGGTTCTACGGAAAGAAAACCGCTAGGAAACTTGAAAAAAATCAAGCCAAAGGTTCAATTCACAAAATTTCAGGAAAAAAAAAGCTCTTTAGGGTACACCTCAGTCTGTAAACCACACATTGAGCAGAAAGGCAGCTTCTGGAAATAGTAGCAATGCAAAATATAACGAAATATTTGTTAAAGATGAGGATTTTAAGTGTTGTAATTGTTTTCCCTTGTTCTGTAAATTCTGCAACAGCTTTCTCAAAGGCCAACTGGCACAGCCTTTGGAGACTCAGCTCCCCATATTCCTCAGCTGCTATACATAAATGAAAGTACGCAGCACTGAAGGTCCTTCGCTTCCTGTAAAAGGGAAATTGAGAGACAAAATACACAAAGTTGGGGTACTATAATAGGAGCATGTGAATGAAGCCACTTGCTGTAAAAAAAGCAAAGGTTAGGAGCAAGCATTTTAATTCAAATTGCTGACACTCACGTAGATAAACAGCATTTGATAATTCACCGAGGTGCTAAAGGGGTTTTCGCTCCCAAATGGCCCATTTCAACCAATTATGCCAATTAATTAGGAAAAAAAGGATGGAATAGAGGTGCTTTGGTTTCTCTGTGAACAAGGATCAGAAGAAAGGGAAGCCACTTACATTAACAAGCATCCCTCAAATCTCCCCGGCTGCCAGTCCGTGTAACTTTCACCCCCTACAAATCCCCTACAACATGAAGTTCTCTCGCCCCTTCGGGTTAAATATGGACGCAGCCACGTTAGAAAGAGTATGATGAAGTTTTTCCCCCTCTTCAGCTTGACCACCTGTAACGATTTCCAATTACTGTTCTGCCCTTACCGTCAGAAGGGTACTCACTTCAAAAGCCAGCAGATATCATGCCTCATTTTTAATTTAATGATCGGATCAGAAAAAAAAAAAGCATCTATTAAGAACAGATCTTCCAACACTATTAAGCTGAAGTATCCCTAAATTAAGCAGAAGTATCCCTAAAAATCCTAGCTCTGTACACAAATTGCAGGTTAAGCTTCCTTAGAAACACAAACGTTACCACTGTAATAATAAAGCCTTCCACTTATACTGTGTTTTCCCCAAAATACTATATTTTAAGTTATACACAAGCATTATCGAAGTGCCACGGGGCACTTTTGGGTCTCTTGGCCACATTTTCAAGCTGCGCTGCGGCACAATCCGGTGCCAGACACCCAGCCAGCACAGCCCCTTCTCAGTGCATTTGTACTCCAGCTGGACTACATTTTATTTAACTACCAGACACCATAGCTCCCTGAGCCCAAGAGCTCCCACTCCGACACAGAGCAGACCTTTTCCCCTCCCGGTCTCTCATTGCCACCCGTGTTGAGCTCGGGGCACGAGCCATCCCCTCCCTGCCCCAAAAGCAGAGCTCAGCCATCGCTTGCCGATGCAATAACTCAAAACATTTAGACACCGCTTGGTGAGCCTGAGCAAGGAGCCAGGGATCACGTCCATCACCTCCCTCCCTGGGAGAGCTGCCCGTGTCCCCCCCAGAAAAAAATGTAAATTGTAGATAATGTTATTTTTAAGAAGAATCAAGCTTATGCGGTTATATAGCACTGCAGAAATCCCTATGCAAAAAAATCCAGCGTGCAACAAAGCAAGTATCTACGTTCCCCAGTTTACTTGCATTCCTTTTAAAGAAAGCAGATCCCAGTCTTCACGAGAATATTGTTTCTCAGGTTCCTTTTTGAACATCTAAACCAAACACCGTCCCTCTACTCACAGAGAAAAAAGAGGGCCCGTAGCTTGTTAGGAGTTCAGGTCCAACGCTGTAGTAACTAAGGGCATCTCATTAAAACAACAAGTATTTTTTCAGAATATTGTATGGCAGAGTTTCCATCAGCTGCAAAGATTTTGGCAACAGTCGTCATATAGTATTGATTTTTGGCCAAGCCTCAACTTTTTGTAACCGGATCTAGGGTGGAGACCCAAGCACGCATCCCACTGAAAGAGACGGGAATTTAATCCAGGCAGCCTTTGTGTTCCTTCCTCCAAACTACAGGTTTTAGGCCTTCTCTTTATTCTAACCATGGTTTTCAGGGGAAAAAAAAAACTTGATTGGGGCCAAAAATCAATTCACTACTTTCTCTTTTGTGAAGTCAGACGTTAAAAAAGCTAAGCGTACATTCAATTTGGATGCGTCTCCTGCTTTTCTCATCACTCTGGTCTTTTCTGTATTGCACCGTACTGACGATTTCAGCTCTCATGCAAGATATAAAAACACACTAGTTACTAAAATACTTTCAGTATTGATTTATCTTGCTGGATTTTTTTCTCCAGAGTTTCAAGTCAAACAAAAGCAGCCAGCAGAAGCAGGATAAGCAACCAGAAATAAGATGGCAAACTAGAACAAAGCTTATTTTGACACATCCTCTTGCGTAGCGATGCTCCGTCTGTACCCAGCAGGCTCAACGTGGACCAAGCACAACATGGCCTGGGGACACAGAGGGGACACAAAATTCAGAAGTGTTTACAGCTATTTAGCCCCAGAACAGCAAAAATTCAAGGAAGAGAACCCAAAAAAGCAGCTGTTGGTCACAACCTGCAACACATACACCACCAAAATGTTTGTTTGTATGACTAAGGTTTTATCAGATGTAAATATGCAAATGCATCTGTTCAGCACAGTTGAGGCTGAAGCGTTTTCACCCCTCCAACAGCTGCACGTTTAAGCCCTCCCCAGCACCACCATCGTAATTAACGTGCGCATCCCCAGGACATTTCTTTCCTCAACTTCTGATATGTTTATTTTTATTTTATTTTCCGCAGCACTGTTGATTTCCCCCCAAGAAAACAGCATTTAAGCTACCTTAGAGCCACCGGTATCATTCATTCACAGCCCTGCCAGAGCCTCTCTAGTAAATATTTCAGCAGACAAACATTGAGGAAAGATGTACAGTAATATAGTGCTCGTGTCATTGCCAGGAACTGTTATGAGTCAGTGCTTATAGGCTTTATTTTTTATTTTTTTTTTGAAAGACATGATATAGATCAGGAGGAATGGCCGGAGCTGGATTAGATATTTCACTGCCGTGTCCTTTGAATAGGCAGACACTGAATTGAAAGCAAGAGCAGGACAGTTAGGAGATGCTAACCCAAACCACTATCTGCCTCGGTACTAAATCCCGTTTTGAAATTACCATCGGTCTTTACACTAAATCCCACTTTAAGAGCATTTGGAGCTGAAAACTTAAAATATATTGCGGTTATATAGCAGCTATTAGTAATGCGTGTTACACAGCTTTATGAAGTGTTAATAAACTCAATAATAAAAATATATTAATATACAGCGAATTTTTAATTATGAGATGCAATTAGGGGTCATTTGTCTGCTTTTAATCACGCTGAGTAATTGGCTGCCTTGCTTCCCACTGGTGCATTTATCATTCTTTAGGGAAGCGGCTTCAGCATATGCGGCCAGTAATGTTTCATACCTGCCTCACACCTACGTGGACCACCCCAAGAGATACAGGAGTGATTTGGGCTCCCCGGGAATGAAACACCACCGCCTGGAAGCTCTTGACCCCCACTTTTACCCAGGTAGGATTGACTACGGGGCCACGGCCGGAGAAGGCAGCTCCCACCATCTGGGCTCATCTAGCGAGGCGACCCGCAGGACAACACGACAGGAGGATTTACGGCAGGATTTGAAAGCCACCCGGCCAAACCAAGATACCGATGGTCCACAGCTCCCTGAAAAGACAGCCTACGATTTACTGTGGTTAAGAGCAGTCAGATATTATTCACTGTAATACACTTCAGCGTTGTACAGAAACCCTGCGCTCAAATACAGAGATTGAGTTTCACCACTCACTACAGAAACAAGCACAGTTTCTGCAGCAAGTCGAGCAGCAAAACCTTTTCGGTGGCTAAACCCACGTGGCACGTAGATAACGCTGCCTACAAGCTCGCTTCTGAGACACGTCCGGGAGCCCACAGATAACCGAGCAGCCTGCCAAACGTGCCGACCGCTGAACCTCCGGATCTCTATCACACCGCTGAAAGAAGAGAGACGTGAGAAAGCTGAACCCGCGAGCCCTAGGTCAGGCAGAAAATGACAGATGAGAGAAATCTCCAGGGCGGGAGGAGAAAATGAAGTGCCAGAAGTGGTCACTTAACAAATGAGAAGTTGTCAAGCGAAACAACTCTACGGATCTTTTAAGCAAAATGTTTTCAAATTACAGCTTGCGCGTGTCATCGGCTCGGCAGGTGGACTCAGAGCAAGCTGTGCCCTGCTACACCATGAGGTTTTAGGACAAATTAAGAGGTTCAACTTAAGTAGATAAGCAGATAAATGAAGAAGCATTATCAGTCCTTACTCTGGGCTTCTGTGAAAGCCACCCCGATACAGGAGGAGGCAGCAGCAGTCCCCGAAGTGGAACTCCTCCTGGGTACTCCTGGGGATAAACCAGGCCTGGAGCTCAGGGACGTCATGACCGACTGCTTGAAAGGTGACAGCGCTTTATCGGCAACTGGAAAGACACCAGCTCTTGCTAAATTGCAGGCTTTCTTCTAAATAATTAACACCGAGTGAAGTGAGGAGCTGAGCATCACCAGGACAGCCTGAAGAAGAGGGCTTGCTGATTGACTGAGAGGGGAAAGACATCTGGAAGTGTGCTTACAGCTCAGATGCTTTTATTGACTAAATAACTGCTACTTTTCAGCTTCAGAAGTCTGAAACACTCAATATTTTTTTCTGAAGAGTCACATGAATATTTGATAAGGCTTGAATTAAAACTGGAGGCCGGACCCTGATGATTTTCTGGCCCACCCACACAACACTGCAAACGTTCAACCAGAAGCATCACTCCAAAGCTCCTATTTTCTTGGGAAATATAGCAGTAAATGGTCACCGTGCTCAGTATTTCTGAGAAATGCAGCTTTAGTACTTCTGTAAGCTTACAAAAAGCAGAGTAGTTTTCAAAAGATGCAATCTCAAAGTATCTTAAGTCTGGAAGAAGGAAGAGCTGCCTATTCTAGGCCTACAGCCCTACCATTAATCCTCTATTAGGGTCCGAGGATTACTTTTGCTTTATTACTTCAGAACTAGATATTTACCCAGTCTTAAGCAGCCATTAGCCCTCTTAATTAAGTACAATGAGGACACATGAATTGCTAAGGCAACAAGTGTCCAAATAAGTCCAGAGCACGCTGCTTTAAGGATATGTAGGACACGCTAAACGTGGCACATCTGAGGACAGACATTACAGAAACCTGATTTCTCCGGGAGGAAATTCTCTTTGTAATTAACGACGCTGAAAACTGCTGCAGCCTACTGAGCGACGAGCCCATTTCATGCTAGCCAGGCTGTTAGTCAACAGTCACAGCCAGCGGTGAGATGCCATTCAGCAACAGTCAGCTGTCCTCAGACGAGTTCGGGTACCGCAGCTTCTCCCTGGAACATCAAACTTTACGCACGCATCAAAGCGCATCTGGAAAGGCAAGTGGCAGATGCCAGGCTTCAGCAGCAAAAATAGCAACAGAGAAAAACGACAACACAGGGGCTAAGTCCTTACCAGCTGGCTCTTGATGCTGAAAACCTCCCCCCAGAGGAGCAGGGCCTAGACCAGCTCCACCCGCAGGCATCAGCTCCTCAACACCCCAAAAACCAAGCTCAGCTGCTCCCACCTCCCTCAGCAGCATCCCTCACAGGGAGGAGGAGAACACATGGAAAACCTCAGATACACACATCATGTTAATGCATTCAGAGCTACGAAAATCCAGTGTCTGAAGACCTCTCGGTTTTGTTTTTGCCAACAAACAGGTGTCAGAGGCATCTAACCATGAAGATATATGGATATAATATGGTCATTCCAAAAAAAGAAAAAAGCCATCTTAAAACAAGCCCTACAGAGACTAATATTTTCTGTTCACTGCTTAAAAGAAAAGATTAGATTCCATTTAAGATAGTATAAAACTTGCAGCTTCTTAAAACAAATCCTTATCAACTAGCAGATAATAAATGCTTCCAGAGCTATCGCATCTGAGATACCACAAAACACAGCACAAAGCAAAGCCCTTCTTTTCATGAGCTGGTCAGGTAGTCAGCTTTATGTTGTTTGGGGACCAGTTTCAAGGAGAGGAAGCTATTGTCCTCTGACTTGAGTTTTAGACTGCAGCATTTAAGAGAAGCAACAGGAGGCGTCCCAGCTCCAGGCCAGGGGGGCAGGTGCAGCCCCATAGCTAGCAGAGTTCCCCAAAGGGGGCTGTTTCCTGATTTATTTTTTTAAAGGGAACTTACCCTATCCCCCCAGACCTGCTCATCAGATGCAGCTGGTCAAGCAGAGGCAAGAGTGAAAGGGCCAAAAGAAAATGCTTCAGGTTCATCTTGGACTGAGAGTTCACGGCAGGACGAAGCAACATTGCTCACCTAGCTACGGGAAAGGGGAAAAAGCAAAATATTTCCAAACATCTGCAAACTGTTCTCTATAAAATAGAGGTCTAGCCACCTCTGGAGAGGTCGAAGCCAGAGCTATCCAGCAGCAAATAGGCTGAGGCAGATAACTCGGCTCCTGCACATCTGCAGCATACAAGCGGCTTCACTGAAGGATGTAACAGCCTTGTATCAAACGCAGCTTTTAAGTGGCAAACCTTATAGAGGAATACACTGAAACTCGCTGATCAAAGAGCATACAAAGAGAAAAGGAGACTGATTTTGTGCTTTCCTGCGTTCCCGTAGCGCAAGGAATCATTATCGCCTCGTCTGCCAGCCAGTGCCCGCACGCTGCTTCAGCCTCCTTCAAACGCCAGGAGATTCCCCACTCGCACCCCGTAAGGAGCTCCAGAGAACTGTGCGTGCAGTGATTCCCATTTAGCAGCACCTTGATCTCGCTGCCGGCTCCCCAGCGACATCCACGCACCGCTGGAAGCTGCAGGACCAAGTTCTTCCTCTCCCAGGGCTGGATTTTCATCCCGCTTACACCCGCAGATCCGCGACGAGTTCAGGAAGGGGTTGAAGCTCTGGGACTAAACAGCATGCCTTCTGACTAAAAAGATTAGTAAAAATCTGCAAATACAACTGATGTATTCATTTTCAATAACTGAGGGGAGATTTGACTCCAAACAAGCAGTCTGTCTTCATCCGTGCAGTACGGCCAGCAGACACGGACTGCATTTGGGAAATACAAGAGTGATTTATCTGATCAATATTCACTTTATTTTCAAAATCATAGCTCGAGGGAATGAATGGGAAACTGTCATCAGCACCTGAAATAAGATATACTGCCAGCATCTCTAGGCAGTACAGACTTCCTTCTAAACGAACTCTTATTTATCGCAGATGAATGCCTGAGCCATTAAACGGGAAATACCATCTCCTACCTGGCTCACCCGCTTCTCCCGAGCTTCAAATCAACAAAACGGGCAAGTTTGCAGAAGGGCTGCCAAGGAACCTTGCTTTACCAGTCTTGACTAATGTCAAACAAAATGTCAGACTCCAGAACCGCCCTTGGCAACGCGCAAGATGGAAGCCGTCCAAATTCAAGCAGCTGAAAACGCGGCACAATGGGACTGATGCATTGCATATCGAGTCGTGTCAATGATTACATGTAATTGTGTCATTACCTAGAGTGAAATTAATGGAAGTTGCTATTCAGGGGAAAAAAAAGAAATTAGCTTTTGAAGTAGCATAATGAAAGATTTAAGTTAAGAAAATCAGCCACATTTTTTAAATTACTATTTATAGTGCCATCAAACACACCACCCAAACCCTGTTTGTCACTTGGGCATGAAGACTTCTAGCCTCCTTCAAACACGCGTTACTCCAAAGACGAACATGAATAGCCAACGTTCACCCTGAGATCCAAAAGTACAGGAAAACAGTTGTATGTGAATGAAAAGCTTTGTGGGATCCACAAGAAAAGACAGCACTTAGAGGATCTTTTACAAGTTCCATTCAAACGTTAGTCAAGCATCACACAAAGGGAATTTCATCACCAAGAATACAACTGCACACGGTTTCACAGATCAAAGCTATTCGGTAATTGGTCAACAGTAGCTTGAAATGAGTATTAAAAGGAAAAAAACTCTGCTACCGTTGAGAAAAGATGAACTTGACATCACTATCATAAAATAGGTCTCAAGCATTCCTATATGAACGATGCAACTTATTTACGGCTCTGAAATAAGTTTGAGCAAGTCCAAGCATAGAATTTTAGCTTAACTAAGTTTAAATTATTGCACTATTTCTTATCTCTAAGTTCAGATTCAAGACATTCAAGAACCTGCAAAAACACAGCTCTGCTTCTTACACATTCACTCGTTGCCCATGAGCAGCATTCAGGTAGAAGCGCTCAGCTTTGTACGAGTCACTTACAACTTTCAAAGTCCTCCCAAAACGAGTTGCAAGCACACCTCGTGTGGCTTTTAAATGTAATGAGGCAACGGGAACTCGTCTGAAGGCCTTCCAAGGCACACCGAGCCAGCTGGAGTCTTCCCGAAGAGCTGTGCACAGACTTCTTGATGTGCCCAATCATTTCTAGAAATAACTTAGACACACTGCCACTTTTTTCCCCCCTCAAGGGCAACCTCTTGGATGAACAGAAAAGTTTAAGGATCCTGTATACCGCCAACAGCGTTGTTCAACAGTTTCATAGCCTGTTGCTGTGAATAGCCAAAAAATGTTACCCAGTTTTGATAGAAAACTTATAAAATGCTTTCTGACACGAATTTTGTCCAAATTGCCATACCCTGCGGGTTTAGGTTGCAGTAAAATGAGCTTTCACCTGATTTTGATATGAAGCCATGAGTCAACTCATGTTTGAGGCTTTTATTAAGCCTCAAAGAGAACCAGATTTTATAGAACCAGATTTTATAACTTCAGTTTACAGCATTGAGTTTGTAAAGTGCTTGGTCACTGCTTGCAAAACTAGGCAGATTCTTGTACTCGCACGTTTACATTAATATCAAACCATGGTCTTCTAAACCACTACAGTAAAAAAAATCACCCAACAGCTTACTGTAGATAGAGCTTCTAAAAAGCAGAGATGACCCAGTGGTTCATGGAATCATAGAATCGTTTAGGTTGGAAAAGACCATCAAGATCATCAAGTCCAACCACCAACCTGACCTACCGCGTCCCATCGCTACACCATGTCCCACACTGAAGACGTACCCAGGTTGAAAGCATGGTTTTTCTTGGCTTCGTTACCACTTGAAAAAGCAACATTAATAACCAAAACCCTCGCATACCTGAAAAACATTGTTCATTTGCTGCAGAAATTCCTAGATACAGAAGTCAAGCTACAGAAGTCAACCTGGCAATGAAACCTGAACGATAACAACAGCTCATCGAGCAGTCGAACAGGCACTGAAGAAGTCACCCAAGCAGACTCCATGCCATAAGCTACTTGCTCTACTCCTAAATCATTTCTTTTAAAACAAGGGGAGGGGTTCAAAAAGCTCTAGAAAGTGATTACCACTTTAAAGCAGGGCTCCAATGGCTAGAACATGCTCCTCTCTTCCCTCGCTCCCATAAATAATTTTAAGGGAAACCGTGAAGCCCCGAGGTAAAACTAATATGTTAAAAGTTTTATCCCCCGCTAAGTTCCCAAACTTCTCTGCTGACCCCGTTTTTCTTGGGTCTGTATTGACTTTTCAATTAAAAATTTATCAGGACTCGAGGAAGTAATAAAGCAGCCGGAGTCACCGTGGGAGACCCAGAGATGAAAAAAATAACATCGGTTTCGGAGCCGGCGATGGGTTATAGCTAGCGAGAGCAGGCGATGCACGCAGTGCCTAAAAGGAGGCAGCAAAATTGGTCCATCACAAAAAGAACGAGAAAGGAGAGGGAGGAGGAAGCAGAAGACAATCAATGGAGTTGGATTTCTAGTGAAAAGGTTAATGAAATCTTTTGCTGACTTTTACTTTGGAAGTCACTTCTCCTGATGTAAATATATAAAGTGCCCTTTTCGGAGGCTCGAGCCACGCAAATACCCGGTGCATACGAAAACACCCCACAATAAATCATCGCTTCACTTTCTGAAAGGCAAAGTGGTACAACTGCATAGCAGTTGACCCGCAAATAAATCTTAGCGGCCAGATATGTCCATTTCTTCCTGGCACCGTAACTACCTGGATGCATTTTTTTTCCCCCTTTAAGAAAAAAAAGGAGTCTTATAACAGAATTATGGCTATCAAAAAGGATCTGCACACGCAAAGCTGTTCGGAGAGCAGCCGAGTTACTTCCCCAAAAGCTTAGAGAACACAATTTTATAAATGAGAGGAAATAATGAACTTGCACAGTATCATCTCAAAGGTCAAGAGCAACATCACAAGAGCAGTGCTGTCTCCAGCCGCCCTTTCAGGCGAGCCTCAGCCTTCGCATGCTTATGAAAGATGAGGAAAAAAGATTTAAGTTACCCCACGCTGATCTTGAACAGACACTGGGGTACAGAACGTGAGGGGTGGAAATCCACAGACATAATACCAGCACCTACGAAAGTGATTCTGACCATTTGAGAACAAGATAACCCCAAACCCAGCCTCCAATTTGTTTTGGCTACCTTCAGTAACAGAGCCATTCTCATTGCTCATCTTGATCTGTGTGTTTTTGAAAATTACAGAGTCCTTCTGCTACTAAAATAATCGCACGCGGAGCTGGAAGAGGTGCGGGGCAGGAGGTGGGAAAGAAAAGGGGAAATTACTGCACTTTTTTAAGCAACATGCCAACATTCACAGATTTTCACATGCTTGAATAGGAACCTCTCACGCGGAAAATCAAAACTGAGGGAAGCGGTTTCTTCACAGAGCTGATCTTTCCTTCTCCTCTTGCCAGACGCATTCAAACACGTAAGGCTATCCAAACAGCATTACAAGGTACTTTGTTCAGCCTCAAAATGGATCATAACGTCTTCATCTTCCAAAGAGGCAGCAACAATGCCCTACCAGCCACAAGGAAGGTATTTAGGGTTTTTCAGTGATGATTTAAGTCAACAGCGAAGAAAGCAGGGGAGCTGGCCTCCCAGCCCCTGTGCTGGTGTTTCTGTGGGAGAGATGGAGAGGAGACAGGCGAAGCAAGAGCCGCAATTATAACATGCTGATAGACTACATTCCTCCAAAGTCAAGCAGGCTCAAGCACCCCATACATCTCCCACCAACTAGAGCTTGCTCAAATCCATTTGTGTAGGAAAATTTGTGTAGGAAAACATTGTAGACCCAGTACAGGACAGCTCAGTCTTCAAGATGATCTGTTCTCATGCTTCTTTGGACATGCCCATACCATGGAGGAGTAAAAGCACAGGAGATTTTCCAATAACTTTCCAAGTAAAACACTTATTATATAGAGCAATTATTATTCTGCTGGATTTATACAATAAAAATACACTGTGTTTCCACTTCATTTCTTTCTTTCCAGTAAGAGGTATTTTTTTCCTTTCCTCACTGATGACCCTGCTTAACAGAGCTAAATGCTGGCCCTGGAACAACAAATAGCATTCAGAAGTGGATGCTGTAGAGTTTCAAAAGACAGAAAAGATCGGAAATCATACTTGCATATCCCATAGAACAAAGACAAGCAATTCATCAGAAGGAATCAAGAAGGATCACTCACATCTTGTTCTTAAAACTGGTCACAGCCACTGGGTTCATTATTAGGGGCAAGACTTGTTCCCTCCAAAATTAGCGTTCAATGACCTAAGATCAGAAAGATGCCGTGAAAAGGGCTCACGGTTTTCCCATCTTGTTCACCTTGTTTTACAGAAATGCATCAAACAGCCCCAAATACACGGTTTTTCCTAACAAGACAGCAGTTACCTGACCCTGGTTATCTAAATCCTCCCCAGCAGGGGTCACTGATTAACAAATATGAAATAAAACAAAGACACGGACAGTTAAGCCTTCCCATATGTCCTTGCTGCCTCTTAATCTGATGCTTGCGTAGTTTCCCCTCAAAAATCTAGAATTCCTCATGCAACAGCCATTAGGGAAATTAGGAGTCAAACCTGACACATCCAGCTCCATAACACATGCATCATTAACACAACTTATACAAATTCCAAATCAGCAGGTGTCCATCACACACCACATAATAAACCCAATTTAACCTTCAGAACAAGAAATGACACGAAGAGACATTATCTAGTTTTGTTTTTTTTTCCTTCGGAGGATCACAAAAAGCAGAGTCTCAGCTGGTGTAAATTAGCATAGCTGTACACTTTGGCCTAAGACTTCAGAATTATGCAAATATTTACCATCTGGGGATCTGACCCGATCTCTCAAAAAATAAAGGCAAAATTGACTCATGGTGTACGCTACCTAAATATAAAGCTCAACGTTCCCAAAGATCAGAGGAACATTTGCAGAAAACCAGGGTGTTTTTAAGAGATGCTTTAACTTTTATATCTGCTCTTAGCAAATGAGCATCATCAGCTTCGCTACCTCCCATCTGCACAGCGTGCCCCTCGCTCCACGAGCCTCGCTTTCTCAGCCACAATTTGAACATTTGCTTGATCTTCCCAAAACGAGCCCCCCCCCCAAAAAAAAAATCAAGTGGGAAACTTGATGCTCGGTAAATTTCATTCGAGCTTTACATTAAAGAGGAAAAAAGAGGTGTTTCTCCGTGAGAGTGCTCGAGAGCCAACGTTTCTATTCGCTTTCCTAATAAAAACGCACTTCTGAGTCGCATTGTTGGAGCTGAAGTGGTGCCCATTGTTTCCTCACTAGCTCTATCAAGGGCTCCTGACAGATGACCCATGCAGGGCTCGCTCCTTTGTCTTCCAACCTCTTATCACCCTTAATTTTTTTCCACTGAAAAGGGGCAATCTGCTTGGCCTACAGCCTCCTCCTCCTCCTCTCGGGGTAGCAGTTGGTAAGCCAGGGGTCTCCTCCTACCCCTTGGCTTTTTATGCAGAGCGTGTCTGCCTCCCAATTATCCCAGGAGAACTCGTGCATAAATTAGTTGATATTGTTACCGAAGCTGTCAGGCATAAATTGTTCTGATTTGCCACAACTGTCAAGCCGAGGGAGGGGGGCTCCGCGGTAAGCTTTGACACGCCGCCGCCGCCGCTCAAAGGAAGGATGGATGCAAATGCTGCCTCCTGCCAGGGGGTTGTCCTGACGACTCCTGGCCATGCCTGCGAGATAATAACCCACGCACATACCCGCCGCTGCCTTAGAGACCGCCGCCAGCTAGCAGGACCGTCTTCTGGAATCGGAATTAAATCATAACAAACCGGCATCTGGACAAAGATCCGAAAAAGCGGAATCTGTTCTCAAGACTTGCAGATCTAAGATCTAGCCAGATCTAGCTTGGAGCAACTGCACCCGGACCATATCCCCGTGCTGTTTAATACAAGTTTGGCATTTCCCAAGACAGTGAAGTTCAGTCTCGACACTGATTTACAAACTTAAAGAAACAAAACCCAATATTGCTCGAAGCTGACTTGAATTAATACGTCTACTTTACAAGCTACAAAATCTATAAGACGCTGCATCTGCAAAACAAACCCTAGTAAAGCTAGGTGTAAAGTAGGTGTAAAATGATAGCCAAAATACAGCCTACAGTTCTGTGGGAGATGGTTTTCAGAGGAATAGGAAAGCTTTCACTGTCACCTGGTGAGACTCAGCACAGACAGGCATCCCTCAACTTATTTAACCCACCTCAACTCGCGTGAGCTGCAATAAATTCTGCTTAACCGAATATATTAAACGTAAGAATGCTCTAAGAAAAATCTGCTTTAACCTATGAACTAAAGCAAGCTTTCAGAAGACAAATGTTGCACTCCTAGTTAGCAAATGGTGTTGAATACAGTCATTTCCCATTTGTGCACGTATATATACAGTCGGACCCGGGTATTGCATCCTGCTACCACTTAAGCTAGCTAGCCTGCCTGAAAAGAGCTGCACCAGCACTGCAAGTTACCAGCAATCCACAGCCAGACATCAGCATGCTGAGGGAACAGAAGCAAAAAGGTTAAAAAGAGCAATTTGGGGCCAAGGAGAGAACAAAGTGGCCTTGAAATGCTTTTCTAATTGAAAGAGCCAGAAAACATCTCCCATCTGCCAGAAATAACCCCCAACACAAGAAATTGTTACATTTTCTTTCCTCTTAAAACACGAAGTTTCAGAAGACAAATCGAGAAGCGTTTCCTAAAATGAAATTACAAACAACTCACAAAAATGAGAATATCAAGCATGATTAACAAAATATCCCAACTGTTTGACATCGTACACCCTGTAGATTTCCCAAACACTGTAGTTACTTTGCATAGGAGGGAAAAAACACACAGTTGGCTTACTTATACCCATCCAGAAGGGAGAAGTCCCCTCCTCACCCTGCCCAGCACCCCAGCTCTACGCCCCAGATTCTGGGGCTTATAAACATGATGCAGTCTTGAGCAGTTTGTGTCTGCTAATTCCTACACGGTTTGATTAGGATGGATACCTTAATCTTCGTGATCAGCTATTACACTAATAAATAGTTTTAAGAACCAACAGGCACGAAGGACCAACTCCAAAAATGGCATTAGTCTAACCCGTTCCTCGCCCTTTATCCACTGAACACTGGACAGATATCCAGCATCTTGAAGACTTGACGTAATTTCAGAAGGAAAACACACAGAAAAAGATCACCGGTACCAAAATATGCCCTGACATTATGGAACGAAACCTTTTCATTTTCTTTTTTTTTTGCCTCCCATAGAGTTACGCCGCACATGATCACAACCCGAACATATTGCTTTGCACCTAGCAGAACTGCAGAAACTTCATTTCCTGATAAACGGCTTCCCATTTTCTTATCCTGCCACCTCATTAATTCCTCCTCTCCCCGTTGAGTCATTTCTCCAGCATCCCGGCCTGTACCGTATCAGCTGCCAACCAAAGCCTCAACACGTTTTGCTCGGGAGCGATCAGTCCCCAAAGCCACACTACGAAGAGGACATTCCGCTGCTGCCCCCAGCACGTCTAAAATGTGCACATACAGCTCATACAGTTATTGATTTTTATTAATTCTGTAGAAACTTAACATTTCTTACACACCCATACCTTTGTCAAGTGGGGCTGCAGTTGGAAGACAAGGAAAAATTATTGGCAGGGAGAAGGACTTGCAGACATACAGAATAATGAAATTAGTTTTGCACTGTGGGAAGACTGAAAAAAATTAAGAAAGCACCTTTACAGAGGATGCTTAATGATTTCAGAAAATCCTGAAGGTTATCAAAATTCCTCAAAGTAAGGTGTTATACTAGCTTCAATATTTTAACATCTTGAAACCAAGACCTTCGTGAAATGAAAACTCCACGTGCTGCACAGCTTTGTCCCGCAGCCTGGCCACTTCCCAAATTACATCAGTGAAAATATCAGTATTTCCATTTATTGATTCTTAATACGATGAAGCTATACCAAATTTTTTTAATTTAACTAACAAGGAACTCAAAACTAACACTAGCTGGCTTAGGTCTCTTCTTTCTGAGGAGTACGCTTCATTCATATCAGCGGGGTAAGTGCTCAAAACGATTCTGACTCCTTTTCTTGCACTGTTTCCCCCAATCCCCTTCCAAAAACCAGGATTAGTCGCTGATTTTCTCACTCCTTGTGATCACAATGAACGATTCTAGACTGGAAGACTGAAGTCCAGAGCCTCCACTTACAGACATTAGGAAATAACGTCACCGAAAGCCTATTTTCTTTGCAGAAATAATGCATTGCCCTAGTGATATAGCATCGTTAGCTTATTATTTAGTATTGCTGTGAGGCATACAAACCTAAATGCTATCAAGGTGTTTGACACTGGACTTCTTCATGAAATTTGTCCTGTTCAATGGAAGCCAATTTCACCAAGATCAAAGCTCACGATGTGCCATGAGGATTCTGCTGTCCCATCCTTAAGCTTCGTAAAAACATTAATTAGGATTTGCACTGTCAAATGTCAGGAAAAAGAGACTAATTAAGCACTTGAACCCACCCCCTCCAAAGGAGGTTTTATGAAGACATGCTTTTGATTATGAACTAGTTTTATTTTTCCACTAATTAAAGTTTCTTATGAGTTTTGTTGGGTTAAGGAGTTACTTGTGCGTATCCCTACGTTGTTATCAATATACTCCATTTTCCAGAACGGCTTTGACAGTGGCAAGCCTTCACCAGTCCCCGCTCCAAAGGGGCTAAACCCACAAGTTGTCTGCCTGTCCCGTTTACTCAAAGCTACCCCAGCGAGCTGCTTAAATCCCATTTCTGTGTTCACACACTGGTTCCGAAATAGCCCCAGACCCTTAAACAAATGCGAGAGGTATTCTTGGCTCAACCGCAGGCTCTGAAGTGTAACGCGTGCTGTGGGGACAGGGCTGCCATCAGGGGACCAACCAAAGGCATCTCTGCTCAGAGCAGGTCCAACCCCACATCCCAGCTCCGATTCAGTTTTCAGGGCTGAGAGCTGCCGAGGTAATTTGCACTCCGAGACACCCTGCTGAGAAAAGATGATTTCATGGAAGAGCTCGCCCCGAGTGACGTCTCGCTGGGGTAAGGCGAAGGCTAACGATAAGGCTGTCCGAAGGATCAAATCTCAGCCTTACAGACCTGCTCAAAGCTTGCAGGGAGCCATCTCGACTGGAGAGCCTGCTATCAGCAGGGAACATGCAAATCACCTCCATGCCAGGGCCAGGCAAGATACAGTTGTAAGGGATATTCCAGCTTCATTTCTCCGTAGCCACCTTCAGACCCATTCCCTGACTCCCTCAGCTCTGCAGCCTGATGGAATAAAGGAAGAAGGAATTAAGAGCCTGAACTCGGGAAGCACTGAAAGCGCTGCCCGAGAGGCTGGCCAACGTCGAGAGCTGCCACCCAGCAGCATCCCACCGTGACAAAGGACAAGGCTCCAAGGGGACACGGCCACAAATCCACACTGCTGGAGGAAGCCTTTAAACAGGATTGCACCTCGCTGCCTGCCTCGGGGAGCCAGCTGCCTTCCCAGGCACGTAGTCGCTGCCCTTCCCAGTAGCTCCTTGCCCGTCCATCCCAAGGATCGATGCTGGATTTATGAAGCCAACAAGAAAGCAGGGCTTTCTTCTGCTCAAAAGAAAGAACAAAGCCGTTTTTTTTCAGGCTCCTCTCAGCAACCTGGAAGCTTAGGGGGGGAAAAAAAGAGAAGCAGGATGACAGCAAGAGTACATTAAATACTAAAGAGAAGAGAGGGCAATGAATTTTGTGGCCAAGCATGGCTGCCTTCCAGTGCAGCGCGGGGATTTTCAGCAGCCAGCTGTAAGGGAATTAGTAAAAGAGCAGAAGCAGCAGAAGGAAGAGCTGCTGCTGCTTCTCAGGCTGCATGTGGAGAAGGTAAAACTCTCAGCTGACCCCCATTCCTTTCTCAGGTGGGAGAGTTTCCAAGATTAACAACCCCACTGTATGAGAAATTGAATGATACAGCTCTAAATTCAGCCAAACCCCCTTCCTTCGTTACACAGTCAGGGCTAATTGAGAGGCCATTTTCCGCTACGCAGGCCAACCTTGTAACAACACAGGGTGGAAAAAGGGAGAAGGACTTGTCTCTCTTCCCTTCCCAGAGGACCTGTGGTGGTCACAAGTTCGGTATTTTGCTGTTTGGCTGCATCTGACGAGCCAAACGCTCCAGGTATTTCAGGGATGGCAGATGTGATTCAGGCAGACCTACAGTTCACAGATCAGGTTCAGCTCCTCTTGACGCGATGCCAACGCTCGATTGAATAACAGAAGCCACCTAAGTTCTCTGTACCTTTGGACCAGGGTTAATTTTACCGTCGCTGGGCATCATCTTGCAGACAGTCAATAACCCTGCGATATGAAATAGCTCGTTAGACAGGGAGCCAAAGCCAACACAACGCCACGCGCTGGCAGACGGAAGAGGGGAGACCTGCTCTTGGCAGCACCACTTGCATGGGTTCCAGTTACAACCTAACAAAGATCGCCGCGTGAACTGCGCCGAGTCTCCATCTACCAGCTCTCCACACGCAGATATTACGCGGGCATGTTAGCCAGCGTTAGAATAAATATCAGATTATCCAAATAATAACAGCCAGCCCCTGGACGCCTTCCAGACCTCCACGCGCATCTGCTCCACCCATTAAACCAAGTGCGCAGCAACCAGGGCTGCGCAGTGCAGCACAGCTTAAATATTTGGTAGAATTAATTACATGTAATTAAACTTCATATCATTACAGTTGTGCTCTCAGAGGCGAGTATTTTCTAATTGCTGTAACATCAACAAATCCCCTTTTTCCCCCAGAACGTAGCTTAGCGAACGGTATCACCACGCATACCTCTGCTTGTTACACTACAAACTACTGTAAGAACAGCTAAAAAAAACGCCTGATAGATCCATTTCTCTCTCCACACACTCTCCCTGGCCAGTAAGCACACTCCTACAAGTACTAGGGATTTTCACACAGGCTGCTCGGCCCTCGCACACGAGAGCATCGCCTCCTCCCCGCGTGCCAGGGGGTGGGCAGAGCTCCCAGGGAGTCTGCCAGGGATTTAATCAGGATGCAGCGCAGACAGAGCAGCCCCTCGGCAGCTCTCCCCTTGTTTATTTAGGGCCGCAACTTCGCATCCTCTGGGTTGCTTTGTTAGTTAGGTTTTTCTAACACCCAAAAAAAAATCTCCCATTTGCATGATGATGTGCGCAGCGCAACTCCACCAGCACCACCTCCGAAGGCTTTCCGCACTTAAACTAATGGCCCATGTCATACATCAACGCGAACAGCAATGAAGAGGTGTCAGGAAGATCTCGGTTTTTGAGGCCTTTTGTTCTATCGGACTGATTTATGAGGCAGTTATCTAATAAAAAGCTCTTACCAGCTTTCATACGACCGCCGAAGTGTTGCCTGTTACCACCCGACCCCCTTTCTTTAATGGATAACTTGGATTCGGCACTCACCAGTTCCTTCCCATGACTGATTCCCCGGCCATTCTGCACTGCTAAGTACTTCTGCACTTCCCGGGCTGCAGAGCTGCACAAGCCTACGCATTTTGCGGAAATTCCCAGTATTTCTGGACTGAATTTTGTTCCGGTAATCATATCTCAATCAAGGGTCGAATACATGAAATATAGGACTGCATGTTGGCAGATAGAGGGCATACAGCCTGGGGATGCTCTGTAGTTTGCAGAATATACAAGGTCACATAAACAGTCCTAATCCCCTTTCAGTTCAGGGTCAGCTACGTGGTTCCTCCTTGCATTTACCAGGGGTTAACGTTACGAGTAGAGTCTCTGCTAACAAACTACAGAGCAAATAAGAGATCAAAAGTTTTCCCAAGCAAAAGAAAAAATTAACTTCCTCATTTAAGGAGTTACAGCTAATCTAGTATAACACCCATGGCAAAACAGAGGCATTAAAAACTCAGCTCTTTCAGGATTGTGACTGTAATCAAATTGTACTGGTAACGTCCCAGGCTTTTATTTCAGAATTGCTGCTCTCGGTTTAACGCCGCTTTAAATCTCACCAGAATCAGGACTCTCAATGGCTTCCCAGACACATTTATTGCAGGGATGGTGTCAAAAGCTTCAATGTGCCAAAGTTTAAAGACAGAGAAAACAGAAGCATGGATCCCAAGCCACAGAGTTTAACAGGCCGCAGCACAAGAAGCCATACCCTGTTAGGGAAAGCTTTGAATAACCTTTATAACAGGCAGCACACCTACACCTGGAACATGCTGGACCACGTCTCCAAGCAGGATTTGTTTCTGTAATCAACAGAAAACGAGCTCGAGTTAGTAAGGATTTCTGCCTCCAAATTCCCCAAACATTTATAAAGCCAGCAGCTTCCTCCGGAAGCTGTCTTAAATGGAAATAACGGCTTAATATTAATAACACTGGTTTATCCCGACAAGAGGCTGAGCAAATAACCCGGGCCTTTCCTGGGAAATCAAATGTAAATCAAACCTGCTTCTGTACCAGTTTTTGGAAGCCCCGGGAAGAATTAAGGTTATTTAAAGCATCTCGGATAGAAACCTTCCAAAATGGCAAGGGTCACTTCAGAGGAAGCCCTGTTGCTAGGAGACCCTGATGAAAATAAAAACAGCCTTTATGTTCGTTGTTTAGAAAAAAAAACAAGAAGTGTCCAACAAGGAACGCACTCAGCTAACAAGGACTGACGTTATTAGCATCCCATTAGGCTTCGATGCTTAGCAGAGGTAAAAAAAAAAATTTAGAGCTGGAATAATCAGGAGCTAGATATTCCTGAATTAAATGCCTCGTCCTACGGCCATTCAGCAGGACCTGGGTGAAAAACAACATCCAAACGAGGGGTTGAAGCTTGGAGCTCAATCAGCTGACGCCCAGATTTTCGGTCCCAGGGGTCCGACCTTCACCCAGCATCGGCACCCACTCCAGCAGCTCCTTCAGCTCCAGCGACGGCTCTCCAGATGATGATACTTGCACTTCAGATGTATTTCTTCGATAACTACGTGGCACTTCATCGCTGAATACTCACATAAGCTATTTAAATGAGAGACAGGCTGGGGAGCAAAGAAGAGCTCCCATTTTCCTGCTGTGTACCTTAATTCCGAGCAAGTTCTCCCTGGTTTTGCACTCCAGATGATCCAAGCCTTCTTGTTTTCCCCAAGAAAAATAAGAGGTCTCGCTGTTTCATCACCTAACAGCACTGCCAAATGAGCTTTAATTTATAGCTGTGAGTACAGCCTTAAAAAAAAAACTCTAGGTAGTTGTTTGAGAGGCAAAAGGAGGGACGTGGGTTAATGGAAAAAGGCAAGGGTTCAACTGCTCAGCGTGGCGCGCTCACCCTTTCTGAGTGCTTCAATTCCACTACACAGCCCGGGAAATTTATTCCTGCAGTCATGCATGGAGGATTTAAGGCTGGCAGGTTTGTATTTATGGCGTGTTGCAAAAAATAAACATCAGTAGTTTTGCTGCAGAGAGGGTAAAAGGTGTTTTTGCTTGAGAAAATACCAAGAGACAATCCTCTTTTTTTTAATTGGAACAAAAATAAAATTGGAAACCTACGAAGAGGCATCTGAAAGTTTTAAGTATGGTTACTGAAGTGCTTCAAGGTCGTATCTGTTGTATAAATAAGTTCAAGTTTGTTACATTATACTGTGAGAGTAATGAGTTATTTCAGTTAGTGTGATTTCTGCACGTGCATTGTATTAAATCCACGCAACCAAGAAATAAACATAGTGTGCTAGTTTTAAAAAGCAGCCACATCGCCTGGGCTGGTTTTGAAATGCTACTGGATTTCAACGTCCTCTTCGGCACTAGGAATTCAGCATTTATGAACTCGCTAGCTGCTGGTACTTTCTCCGCCCTCTTTTTTCCCTAAATCACCTTGCCCTCGAGTCACTGAGAGCTGGAAGAAGCCCACTGCGGACACCTCGTTGCCAACCCACAGATCGATGCAGCAGCCGTGCTCGCCGTCTTTAAAGCGAGCAATAACAGCCCGCTAGTAAGCAAACAACGGTGGCAAAGACAAATTGCAATAACAATATTGGATGGGACTTTAAAAAAAAAGATGCAAGAACTGAATATGCCTGAGCTAAGCAATTCAGAAAGGCTTCCTGCATCGGCATACCAAGCAGACGCCAGAAGCAGCACACAGGCAGGTTTGGCCCCAGATTCTTGCATCTCAGGAAACATTTCTGAGCATTTCTGCCACGCAATCCCTCTGCAACACCAGCAGCCACCTCGCTTTGCCTGCGGCTTGGAAGCAGGGTGAGTGCTGGGATGCTGAACAGGGGGGTCTCAAGAGACCCCAAACCACATCACCTGCAGCATCAAGCCGGCGCCTGTTCTCAGACAGCTGCCTGGAGGTTCCTGCTCTCTGAAACGATACCTTTTTCCGCCCAGAGGCGCTGACACCTTCCCCTCTTTCCCTCGGAGCTGCCAGAGGGAAAAGGGACAGTTTTAATCAGAACCTGGACAATGAAGTAAAACCGTAACACCCCGTGTAAAAACCCGTAGGTCCCTTTTCCCAACCCATTTTCAGAACAATTCTTTTACCCGTACGGGGAGCTGGTGATCAGGTTTTATTTTTCACCTGCTTCATTTCGGAGGCAGCTGAGGATATCCTACCCTCCTGGGTTCCTCATTTCTATAAGCCCAGGGTCAGCAGCGATGAGGCAGTGTCAGAGCCATCTCAGCTCCTGGGTCTCGCTTTCATCCTGTGGAAATTAACTGCCATTCCCTCGAGATGCACCCAAATCAGTGCTTTGAAGGTACAAAGTGCCATACGTCACCGTATGATGTGTTTTACTCTCCTTGCTTTCATCGCACGATGGAGAAAAACATCCATCTGGATATAAGGGGACATCCCGAGTAACCTGATCCAGTGCTTCAGCGTCCTCGTGGTGGTTTTTTTTAATCCGGTTAGCTAGGAGAATTGTGGTTTGATCTCAGAGCTGAGAGGAGAGACTGAATTATTCTGGTTCTGTATAAATAGCGACATTCTGAGAAGAGAAGAGTGAGATTAATGCCATCCAAAATACCCCCGGAGCTGGTTTTATGGCAACCTTCCCACCCCAGCACGGGGATGGGAAGCAACGAGCAACACACACAGAGCAAACCACGCTCCGACAAGCGGGTCCCAAAGGCAGTCATCAGCTGGTCCCAGGCTCAGGGGAGCAAACCAGGAGCTGGAGACAGATCCCAGCAAAGCTTCCCACCTTCTTCCATCAGGAGATGGATCTTCCAAGCCCAACAGAGCTCACCGATCGTAACTCCAGATGCCGACCACAATGTATTACAAGAAAAAACCCTGAAAAACAGTGCAGCTTCCCAGGTTCGGGGGTATTTATGCAGTTGGATGGTTTGCTTTGCAGAGGAAAAGGGTGCTTGGTTGGGAGAGGGCTGGACGCTGCTTTTCAAGGCTTCAGCTAGGTTTTTACACCCTTGAGAAGTCACCGGGGCACAGAGCTTGTTCAGTAACCTCCTGCTGCCGCGCCAAAACATCAGCGCCCACTAACACAAGAGATGCTAATTCATTCCCCTTGGCTGGCCGTGCTGGGCAGTGCAACGCTCTTTTAAAACCTGCGGTGACAGCAAGGAAGTCACATCCTCGTAGCCCAGCAGAGAAGGGATTTGTAAGGGGAATTGTTTTTGGTTTTAAACCCTGACTCCTCATATCAGGTACATACTTCTCCTTGTAAACGCATTAGGGCACGCACCGGGAGCCAAGAAGTTAGGTATTTTCTTACCACAAGGGGAAGTAAGGAGATTTAAAAATGAAATTATATTACCTTTCTTCAGGATTTCTGTCTATGCACGCTGGGCACGGATTGAAATCTCCTAGCAGAGCGTGAGCCACGCTGCCAGCACGCGTATCGAGCATCCTCACCTCTTAGCATGAGAGTCTCGTTCGTCGGCATCGTGACACAGTGAACCGTGCTGCTGTCTCAGGCTTCCAGCCCGATTTTGTCACCCCAGCACCTTCCCATTTGTAGCCAGGATGCTCTGATGGAGTTTCCCACGTTCCAGTTTGTGCCCGTTTCCTTTTGTCCTGTCCCTGCTGAAAAGGGCTCCAGCTCTGGCTTCAACTCCCCCATCCTATTTCGCACCAAGCCAGAGGACAGGCACTCCAAATTACTTTCTACAGGTTGTCCGTAGACAAATCCAGCAGCTCTTGGAGCTTCTGTTACAAACCTTACCTCTCCATCAAGATTTAACAGCCAGATCAGCTGCAGGAGGACTGAAACCCCTCGGTTTGCCCCAATATTTCTGCCGGGGGTAGGGTGGAGGAGAACTGGCTGCCAGGGGATTTGTCTTTTGTGCAACACCAACTCCAAGCGCCTCTGCGGAGGTGAAACGGTTCAGCTATTACCTTTCGGAAAAAAAACCCCAGCGTAATTTTTCTGTCAATTACTGCAGGGCTGATTGAATTTAAGAGGCAAAGCCGGTAATGGGCAGCTGGTTTAAGGAGCGGCAAGTGCTTAACATATCCACGGGCACACGTCCATCATCTTAGCGCAGCTACAGAGAAGCAAATCGTGCAGGAACACACCTCCCATGAAAGCTAGATTATTATTTTTTTTCCCAGTGAGAGCTTTGTCAGCTGCAAATACGAGATGAAATACCTGGAATTGCATATGCATTACCGTACTTTGCAGCCTGCCCGCGTCACATGGGAATTGCTTGACAGACTGAAGAGTGAACTAATGGGAAGAAAACCCCCTGCACAGCTCAAGACCCCCATTTCCTTGTCAATTCCTCCCTGTTCCTGCCCTTATCCTACCGCATCCTCCTTCGTTTTCTCTCATTCTGCAGCAACTGCCCCGAAATGCAGCAAGGACACGAGGCGGTGCCAGCTCTAAAATAGAAAAAACCCTCCCCGGGACGGAGCTGCATACATAATTTATGCTGCGTGCTGTTCCAGAAGGCCTCGTGCGCAGCCCTGCATTTTGATATTAAATGGACCTGATTAGTTCGGTACTTTATCAAGCCCCAGTCAGCAATAATCAGCTAATAAAAGTTTAATGGCGTATGGCCCCAAAGTCGCACCAACGTGATTTTACTCGGTTACATCAATAAAGACAACACATAAGGGATTCTCTCCAGCGTAGCCTCAGGAAGTTATTAACTACCACGTGTGGCGCACACATTTCTACAAGTTAAGAGCAGCTTAAAAGAGAAAAGTACTAAATTTAAGCTTACAGTTTTCACATTAAGCTAATTTCAACAAAAATTAAAGGGTTCGAACCAAATTAACTCTGGAAAATTCCTGCTTTTAAAGCGTCACTGAGTTCTTGGGTTCTTATATTTTTGTGGGGTATGTTTCACGCTTCCCCCAATCCTCACAGATATTCACAGGTAACATGAAAAAGCTCATGTAAAAATCTCTAAAGAGAGCACCTTTAAATTATTTAAGTTCAAATATAAATGTTGTTAAGTTCTCTGCCCCAGAGGAGGTTTTGAAATATCTCCCTTGACTGATATTAAAATCGCAGGCTTATCAATGGACATAGCCATTTAACCACTCGAGTGCCTTCGGATGTCGAACAGAAACCCTGGGAATTGACATTTATTCACCCCAAGAACACACAATTTGGACTTTTTTCCCCGCTCTTACCGCTTCGGAGGTCACGGCGGGGATTCCTCGAAAACGGGTCGCTGCTGGCATTTGCCAAACCGCACTCAGCGAAGGATTTGGCATTTCGAGCGACAGTTTAGCTGCCGGGCAATTTGCATCATGCCACACGCGTCCCGGGATTCGTGTCAAAGCACAAACCGGCTCGCTAACCCTTCCCGAGTGTCAGGAAGCACCGCGAGACCTGAATAAAGGGCGGCAGCCAGGCTGAAGTGGAGTCACCTCCATAAAAGCAGGGCTTTCTATAAATATTACACATAATAATAATAAATAAATGTCATATTATATATACAATATTTATTATATATAAGTATTGCATATAAAATGTATTATATATAACATACTGCATATATTATATATTACACACAATATGTTATATACTATATATAATTATATACTATATATAATTATATATAGCAATATATATATAAATTTATATAAATTCTAACGGTCCCATATTGCTCAGACTGACCGATTCCTTCCGGGTGTTTCCCAGCTAGCAGAAAACCCTGATTTAAGAGATTTGTAGGGATCTATTGGCTATTGCTCTTACCTATCGAAGCTATCATCTATTGCCCTTACCTATCGAAGGCACTCTTTGAAGAGCTCCAGCCAAACCTACGGGCACAGATGGTGACTCAAGTAGCGTAGGACTGGTTTGTAATCCTTCCAGCTTCAAAGGAGCAGAATTACTAGATCAAAACGCTTCGTAAAAGGAATAAAGAAAAATATCCATATGCACACTATATAATTATAGGTGCGTGATTAGTGTAAAAAAAAGTCCATTCAGCATTTTTGCAATACATCTCCTGGCAGTTGCTATATAAAGAGGGCTAAGTATTTATTTTGCTGTAAGTTTTAACCTACAGCAAGGCTTGAAAATCAGCTTTAAAATATGCATTTCTCTGAAGTCTAATCCACCCAAGCGGGAAAGCCTACACGTTGTGCAAGCCTTGAGATCAGAGGGCTGGGGTGCCTCTCCTCCAAAGAGGGGCCGAGGGTGCTCAGCCTGGAGAAGAGAATTCGGGGGTACCGGGGAGGGTGGAAGAAACCAAAACAAGCAGAAGACATCCCTCAAGTCCCTTGGAAGTAAGGGATTGATCAGTGGGCTGTAATAACCTTTAGCACCTTTGCCATTGACCTTCATTTCCATCACGTATATTCCAATTTCCCAACACTCACTTGCAACACCTGTATGAAGCAGGTAAATATTATCGGCCCCAGGAGAATAACAGGGAAATTGAGGCTCAGTGAGATGTCTTTCCTGAAAAAAGACACACCAATACTGGAACAAGGCCTTGTTGGCTCCAATCACCGTTCTCAGCAGCACCTTGTGCATCTCACTCACTGCCCTGGGTCATTTAACCTCGGTGCCCCATATGCTCCCATTCAGCAGCAGTGCATCCTACAACAAATATTCCTCCTTCAGTCCTCCCAGACAACATTAAATAACACTGAAGAACGGGTTCACAAAGCATTTTCATCCAAAGCAGGTGGAAGTGACCACGTTTGGGGCCAGACAGGACTTCAGAGCACACAGCTTACACCCTCCACTAAGGGCAGCCAGCAGCACGCACCAGCACAAGGCCGGGAAGTGTTTTCAAAGCAGCCCTTCGAGCAATAAACACGCTCGAATACTCCGGCCTCCCACATAATATCAAGTCACCCGCTCTTTTCCATGTAAATTACAGGTTAGGACCACTCTGACTCCGCATTAGGCAACGCACAAACACCCTTTTAAAGCGGGGGGAGGAGATTCCCATCCCTGGTTCCCAAGTACGAGGCGATGTTGTAAATAAAGGAGTTAAAATAAAGGAGCTCCACTAAATTACAGTGGTGTAACTGGAGGAAAATGGGAGCACCTATTGTTATATTAAATGTGAAGGGAGCATACTCACGAGCATTTGGAGATCAGGGAAAAAAAGCAGGGCATTACAGGTTTAACAACAATTACCTGTCCTCAGGTTCTCAGCTCCTTGAGCCACATTCCTGCCACCTGGTCACAAATCTTTGAGATTTTAATTATGAAAAACCTGTATGAACCGCACTCAAGACTCATGTTTCTCCCCCCCCATACGTACTCCGACAGTTTTATCGCTAAATTATTTAATACAACGTATTTGGAAACACGCACAGGATTCCATGCAGGTATTTCCTGGGCCGATACCACAAAGCACTGCAGAAGCTATACGCGTGATTCAGGAGCCTTGTGACAAATCCTGCCAAAAGGAGCAGCTGAAGAAGTACTGAATTTGAAGAGCAGCCATCAAATTACATCTACATCCAGCAACAGTCCTTGCTGTGAACACTGCACAGTCTGGGCTATCCATGCCCCAGTATTCACACCAGTTACTGGATCATTCGGAAGAGTACGGGGGGGAAAAAAAACCTTCATTAATGAAGATATTCAGAAGTTACTCACCCTTCACAAGTTTTTATGGGAAAAGTTGGTTATCTAGGAAGAACAGAAGGGGTTTTTTTTTAACCTAGCAGAAGTGTCAGGCAACAATAGGAATTTCAATAGGGAAAGCAAACCACAGGTTACCTGGAGAAGTACAGCATCTGAAGGAACAGACCCACGTGGCAGTACCTCCCACACAATACTTGAAAACTGCTGGTTTGGTCAGCCTGTTCTGGTTGCGTCACCTACAGAAACCTTAGCACACGATGGAGTGAGCCCTGGTCAAAGCAGGAAAGCACCGCACCAGGTATCAGGTGTGTCTGTAATCAAAAAACCAAACCCCTACCTGCCTTGCACAGCTTTCAGGCTGAACAGAAATAAAGCGCAGACGCACAACGCCATCCTCATTTTGAAGGCGGTTTGCTAAAACAATCCGTCACAAGCTCAAACAGACTGGAGTTCACCATTTAATTCCTTACTCGTCCTAAGAACCCTTCCTTCCTAAATCAGAGGCAACGAAAAGATGAACAGAAAGCTGCCATTAAGCAGTCTCAAAACTACAAAATTGCAGAATCAGCATTTTGTTCAAGACATTAATTATAACAGAAAGAAAGCAGGGGTAGGGATGGGGGGGAAGGAGCATTACTGGCACACCAGAACTACATTCCTTTACATATATCCTCTAAAATATATCCCCTAAAAAAAGAAAAAAACTGTTTTCCAGCTTTTGATCTAGGCTGCCATACAGAGAGAGCACAGCCAGCCCCATTTTCCAGCATCTAGGCCCGCTGCAAACGCAAACTCCCCTCCCAAACACAACTGTGGCAGCCCAGAGCCACGCCAAGGATTCAGGCCAGGTAAGGTTTCAGCGAGGATCTGTTTTCTAAGGCTGAGCTCAGGCTCCAAAACCACTGAGCGTTACATGGGCGAAAGACGATGGGTGGAAAATTCTGCCTTTCAGGTGACATTTTGCAGGAGTTCAACTGAAATCCGTTGTTGTTGTGCTTCGGAAACGAAAAGGGCAACGAAGAGCGGCGTGGTTAAGAAGGGATCTAGAGATTAGCATAATCAATCATGAAGCTTTACTGGAAACACGAACAACTCCGCAAAGGGTTGGGTAAGGGAGAAGCCCAAAGGGAGAAGCGGTAAGGGAGAAGCCCAATGAACCACATGGAAAGACGACCTCGTCATGGGAACACTCACGTTTTATTTTATCAACTTATTTGCCTTGATCGCTTCGGTTTTTGGTTCAAGAGCTCTCAATTCCCAGGCGTTTCTGCGCAGTCCCTCCTGCAACGCAACCGAGGTCGCAGATGGAGCCTCCCAGACACCAGATACAAATGAGATAAAGGGGGAAAAAAAGGATAGAATTAACATTCAATAGATTAACCACTGTGCCCAGTGCCCTGAAAAAAAAGCTGTTTAAGCTTGGAACTTAGCAGATGCGTTCCTGACATATTTGTGTTTCTAGAGATTGAGTAGAACGAGCAAAAAAATGAAAATAAAATAATGTTCGTACTTCCCAGTTTCGGGAACCCTGGTCCTTCAGCACAAAGGCATCCAAGTTGATAAAACGGAAACTATTGGAGTTTATTTTACAATGTTGAAAGATATCCAATGACACTGGAGATCACACCGCAAAGAAGAGGTATTTTAAACATCTTGGCTACTTCGAGATTTTATCCAACGCATGTAAAATGCTGTGGTTTCAACAGGTATTTTCTGATCTAATTAGATTTCTTCAGACTTGTTAAAGGTTTTACCTCCTAGCTCTCCCCAAATAAACTTTAGGAGTTCCGGGACTGTAACAAAATTGCTATTAAAAACCTGACACCTCCTTTGGCTGAAGGTGCATCAGCTCTGGAAAAAACGAAGACATGAAGGACTTATCTAGTGCGTGTTGCATTTCTTCATGCAGCCACAAGTTTACAGAGATCAAACCTGCAGATAGAAATAATATAATGCAGTTTATAATTATTTTCTTCTTAATTCAGGACACGCGCTCATTAATTTATGTATTTCATCAGGAAATACCTGGGGGAAAAAAAAGGTATTTTAAATACGAAAAACCAAGCTCAATTCGTTTCCAGATTGTCAGTAAAAGTGCTTAATGTCACCTATCGTGGCAGATGGATTGCGGCCAAGTAAGAGGCAGACGGTGTGACAACTACTGTCAGCCGATGCGCTTTCTGTAAAGTAACCTCCAGAACAACGCGGGCATTTTTAACTCTCGAGGACTTTGTGGCTTCGAGAAAGGTGTAATGGAGAAAAGCTCCGAAGATGGTTTTAGGGGTGGTGCCACCTTCTGCTGTTACGCGTGGAAAAGCGGTTGGGGATGTTCATCCCAAAGCAGCGAACCTATTTTAGGAGGAGTTCAAAAGAACAAAGTCAAGGCACTGAAAAAGCAAGATGGTTTTAAGGAGGAAAGGTGGCTTAGGAAGCCAGCGATGCATCCTCCTGATTTAGGAGTCACCTGGCGGCGTTAACACCCTCCAGCAGAAGCCAGCTCCCTCGCAGGCAGCCTTGGGAGAGGAGTGAAGGACGAGCCTAAGCAAATGGAGATATCCTCCGTCCTCGCGTGGCATCTGGGGCAGGAACGAAACCCATCATTAGCCCGGCAGCGTGCGAGCGGCCGACGAGAAGGGAGATTATTGCAGATCTCCATGGTTATTAATCCCATCACAAAAGCAAAGGGGTCAAGCTCGTTGCATGCCGGCAGCGTTTCTGGAGCTCCGGAACAAAGATGCTGAGCAAAAAGCAGTCCTGCCCTCCGAGCCCCAGTCCTTTAAGATCCCGGGGTAAAGACCACTGGCATCTCCGGGCTTTCCAACAGTGCCATACTAATATTTCTTATTTCTTTTCAAGACCTGAGGCTTCACTACCCTTTGAGATTTTCACTTTCACGCTGCCTTTGTTACAAAAATATTTTTGATCTGAAGCCATCGCACTGAAGACCTTTAGCCTCCCTTTTAAGAGAGGCTCAGGAGCGAAGGGAGCTGTCTCCTACCACCCCATCCGCGAGCATTTTTCATCTGGGAAAACACATTAAAAAAGGGAAATAGAAGTGTCAAATGATATTTAGGTCGAGAGGAACCTTCCCAGCTTTAATTACAGGCTGCGAGCCTCCACCGAGTCACTTAGCTCTCGCTGGGATTTAGGAGGACGCGCTCATTGAGCAGAGTTTGCACCACTTAAAAATGCTTCAGTGGGAGTTGAATATTCGTGATTTACTACGTGGATTTTGGCTTCGGGACATCCCCTCTCCCAAACTATTTGGGGGCTAGAGGAGGATGCAACACATTTGCCGCCAGTCCGAGCAAAAGCAGCAAAGTCAAGCACAGAGGTCGGTGTTACTGGTTCGGTGGTTACTGCAGGAGGAAGGGACGTACGGCCCTAACGTACCTGGTGTTTGCCTCCACGTGCCTGGTTAGTTCGTGTCCTCCCTGACTTCATATTCCCACTGTAAGACTTTTTTTTAACGTTTATGATTATTGAACCGCTGAACTTGAGATAGCGATTTTTTTAAATGAGAAAAAGGTGAAGGAAAGAAAATCGAAAATGAAAGGTTGCCTAAAAGGAAAAGGAGAAAGCATCACCAGGCAAAAAGAAAACTGTAAATACAGTATCCTTGAATAACCTTGTTAGAAAATTGCATAAAATAAGCCCATGTATGTAATCCTGTTACAACCCGTTTGCTTACAGGCTTTATGCACAGAGGAACTGTGTAATGAGATTAAAGCACAAACACGCCTGGCTGCGGCTCGCCGAATGGGATGGTCTTATAAAAAAACTAAAACAAAAGGCCTAAAATGGACAGATAGCGCGTTATCTACTTTTAAAGTCGAGAGCAATTAAGCAGGAACACTGTGTGGTAACACTAATGCAGCCCCACTTCCCTGCTTTCTGGCTCAGCTCCCCTAGCTTCGCTTCTTAACGTGATTGCGTGTGTTATTTAGGTCTCAGAGGTACGCAAAGCGGCTAATTGCTCCTCTGCCCTCGAGGAGCGGGTCTCCGGAAAACGTGGTTTGTCCCTTTTTGGCCTTGAAATAGCACCACACTGTCAACTCATCTCCAAGGAGGATTTTCTGGGGTCTTGAAAACAACACCGCAAGCATCAATCCTCTCCTTCCTTACTTTCAATCGACTTTCCACACAAATAGTGTTCCGTGACAATTACATGTCCGTCTAACACCTACCTCACAAGCTGTACAGCACAGGAACAGAGCAGAGCTGAGACTGCCAGCCTGCTCTGACCATCTCCTTCGGGATCCCCATCCCACAAGGTCCTCCACGTTCTTTATTTAGGATGCTGACCACCCTAAGGTCACGAGCTGCGTTGTTTCCTGCACTCAAACAGCCAGCAGCTATCACACCAACTTCAAACCTGCGGGTTTCACAGTTATTCTTCAATCCTATCACCTTGGGATGTCACATATTGCTCCTCAAACATCCTCCGTGCTCAGGAAAACTCAGTATCCTGCCAAAACAAATGGGTATTCCTAATCCCACGCTAAATCCCTGGCCCTGGCAAAGCAGCACATCCCCTCCCTCCCACCCAGCTCTTGTTTTCCCCGACACCTGCAGGCATCGCAGTGGTTCTGCCGTCTCTATTTCCCTTTTACACCTACCACGCTGGGATAACAACCCGAGCAGACGTGGGATTGCCGAGGTCCCAACAGCCAGGCACCTACCCACGAGCATCACTCCTTCCCGCAAACTTCGACCCTTTCCCATTAGGGTCTGGAAGGGATCGGAGGGAAAAATCTGGAGTTACAAACCCAGCTCTCATTTAGCAGCACTGAAGAGCAGTCGGTTCTTTTTGAAGCTCTTCTTCCCCCTGCTACCCGTTTTACCTGACATCCAGCTCGAGTTCCATCAATATATTTATTTGTACAGTAAATACTCCCCGCAGCCCGGTGGAAATAGAGTCTTGCAGATCATCGCGGAGCTGCTCCGATCTAATTTTTTATTTTGGCCTAAAGTACTCGGAAAGAATGTAAAAGCAATTAACTAGCAGGAGCCAGAGCCTCTCATCAACTTAAATTCACCCTGGGCAGGGCCATCCGAGATCTCTCAGCAGTTGCCTCTCTTCCATTTATCACAATCGGCCTGCTCTGCTGCTGAACATTTCTGAGGGCAGAATTTATTCCCTGCATAAACTGAGGGAATGCCCTCAATATTGCTTGGTAACAGTACCATAAAGCATGCTCGAGGTTCTGTAAAACAGCTCTGGGGCGTTGTTACACCGAACCCAGCTATATTACGCTAAGTTTAGCCACCTTTCGGTGACTTGAAGTTATAAAGAGATGTAAAGGAGCAAGACGAGAGTAAATAATTTGGGTTTTATCTTTTTAAGTCAGCCTGACTTGCATCAGATTTTGCTGTTTGCTGGGTAACTTCAGCTTTGTCCTTCAGCCTCTAGTCCTGAGCTGAAAGTAAGCAAGTGATATGCGCCAGAGAACACATTAAATAGCATTTACGGATAAAAAAAGCACTCCTACCACCTCCTCAGTGGGCTGCAGAAAGCCTGCTGCACTCAAAATCCATTTGCAAGGGGAAAAGAGTTCAAAAGCCATGCTACGAGCATCACTGTGGACGCGGAGCTCTGGCTGGAGATACACAGTTGCTGATAGCAAAACTTCTCTAAATGAAAACCAAGGCAGCAGAAATAGGCATGACAGCAGGGTTTAGTTCTGACCTCCACCTCGGGTCAGCATTTGAGAGTCACTCCAGATCAGCTACATGTTAGAGAAGCTCTAGGGCTGCGAAGTCAACGGCATTAGACCTGCTACGATCTCCCACACAGATCAGGGCTACGTGAAACCCTACCGAATGAGTCCAGCTTCTCTGATCCGAGTTTGGCCCACGAATGCAACAGGTGAAAATCCTCAGCGAGGCCACGACGGTGCACAGGCGGCTTTAATCCTCATTGGAAGCACAGAGGCATCCCGCAGATCAACCCGCCTGCGCCGCGGCCAAGATAATCCTTCATTTGAGCTGCTTATCGGAGATCCACCCCGCTGTTTGGATAGGAGGATTTAGCTCTTCAGGGACTGTTCTTCGAGATACCGAGCTGCTCCCGACGGACACTCAGCCTCCTCGGCTCTTAACGAAGCCAGCAGCGGAGGAGCTGCCCAGAGCCTGGCACGAGCACGACAGGACCACGCAGGATGAGGAGCCCCAGGAGCCTGGCACTGAGGGCAGCCTAAAAGCGAGCCACTTCACCAACCCACAGCTCTGCCAAAGGAGACACTTCAGCATAAAAGGTAGAATTTAAAAAAAACCAATACAGGCAAGAGCATTTTCACATCATAATATAAAACATTCCTAATATACACGGGGAAAAACAAGGTTGCTAAAAGGGTATGAAGTCCGAATCCATCTCTTCCCCATAAAACGAGCTTTAAACTCAGCCCTACCCGTCCACGTTTCCCTGTGAGGTCTTCTGCCACATTGCAATCTTCTTTTTCAAATATTTCATTTGAGGAACTTCCTGCAATGTAGTTGCCACGCAGCTTCTGCATTCTGAAACTTTACTAACTCCTAGGGGAGTTCAGCAACCCATTCGGTTGTCTTCCATATGCCCACCGATATTTAAGAAGCGACAGTGCCGCTTTTAAATGCGGAGTGGTGTCATTTAGATGTCTTATGCGTTTGCCTAGAACAGCAAAATATTAAGCACCGCACAGCCACGGATTTCAGAGAAATTCGTATGCTGTTACTAAACGTTGAGTTCTGTGCAAGTTACTACTTGGTGCCAAGCAGTAAGCAAACACATCAAAGAAGATCATTTAGAAAATCAGCTCCGAAGATGAAAATGCCCTGGAAGAGCAGTTTTTAGGACTGGGCACTGAAGTTACCGGTCTCAACAAACAGCCTTGATTTATCCTCTGCACTGCATTGCCAGGCAATTCGCTCCAAGCCTCCGCAGGAGCCTGCTTTGTCACCTCTAAAATACAAGTGACAATGGAAATCCAGGCAAAGTAATTAAAGTTCTACATGAAGATTAATAATGAAGATACCTGCTCATTACTAACACCTTGTTGGCACTTACTGAGCTGTCACTTGCCCTGGTAACCAGGCTGTAGGGACACATTTGAGGAGCATTTTCCCCGAACTGACCCAACTTTTCAAGTGCAACGCAGTTACAAGGAGACAATTTTCAAGTGCGTTCGGTATTTCAGCGTGACATTAAGAACAAAATTCGGATGACCTTCTCCGGACACGCTGCCTTAGTTAAATGCTTCCAGAAGAGGTGACAGGAGCTTGTGATCCAGGCTGCTGAGAAGCAAGCTGATGACAACGACCTGAGCATAGGCAAAATTACAAATAAACAAGACGATGAATTCCCTGGGAAAGAAAACAAGTGAAGAGACACGGCAGTAGTTGAATTAGGATCCTGTCAAGGGACTGTCATGTATTCTGTACTCTTTTGGCAAGGAGTGAGGGAAGCGAGGTTGACACGACAGCAGGAAAACGCGTTTGGATTTTAAGAGACAAACTATTGACACCCGCCCTCCGCTGTCAGACACGGCACGGTGCTGGACTTCTGATCTTCGGGCAGCTATGCAGATACGTTCAGCAGATTTAAGTCCCTTGGGGCTTTAAGCACCCCCCGAGCACCACATGATGCTGATCAACTTGCATGGAGCCCCCTCCTAATCAATAGGAAAATGCAGTTTGGGGGGTAATTAGTATACCTGAAGCATGATGACAACTCTATATCCCGCATAAGGCACGTTTCCACATACACTTTGGGGTGTTTTGAATAAAAGTCATCACGATTACTGCGACAAACTGCTACAAGACTCCCAGGCAGCCTTCCTGCAACTGCTGGATCCATCATCCCGCAGAGGAGACCTAGGCAACAGCATCGATCCCGTTTCTGAAGGGTACCGCAGCAGGCTGGATTAAAATTTAACTACTCCCATTATCCCTAATCAATTAAGTCTTTAATCACGTTACACCCGCCATATGACATCCCAAATCAAGTCAAGGGAAGATTTGGAGGCAGGGAGCAAACGAGATTCCGACAAAGCATGGCCAGGCAGCAGTCAGTTAAAAATACATATATATATATCTTCCTTCGGGCCGGTGGCTCCGCAGTTTTGAACCTGCTGTATGGCATTTCATCCATTTCCCATCGAGTTGGGCTCACAATTCCTCTCATCCTACATTTACGATGTCCTTTCATTGTCTTCCCTGCCCACCAGCGCAGCGACGCATGAGCAAGTAGAGAGCTGAGCCAGTAGAAAGCAGGAAAAAAGTTGGACGGACCACAACTTACGGTTACAATCTCCTCCTGGGTGAAAAATACCTCCTCACACCCTAAGTTATTAGAAGAAACTTGTCATTAGCTTGTACAACATTAGTTATTTTAAGGCAGCCCGCGCCAATGACAATTTGAGCTATCGCGCTACAAAGCTTACACGGCGAGCAGCACGTTTTTACTAAACAAACTCATTATTTTGAGTGGCACCGTGCTTCCCTTCGCCTAACAGGCTACATTTGATCACGCAAACAGAAACCCAAACAGCGCTATCCGCCTCGTCAACGCTGACAGCTTAAGCTTCGGTTCAGCTTCGCTGCAAACAGGGACCAAATTAAAAATTCAGCTGAAAACAAGCTTCTCCTTTCCCTAAGATGCTCATCAACTGATGGGTAAGCAAAGAACGAGGCAACCAGGTTGGTAAACTCGGAGGGAATAAATAAGAGGGAAGCGTTACTGTTCTGCATGGGGTATATTCTGCCACTTCGGGGACAGCGTTTCCTCGCCCCTGCCTCTCACCTGGAAGAGAGATTCCTTCCTCTCGAAACAGAAAAGGAAATCTCTCATTTGTTTCCGAGTTCTGCTCTCCTGGGTTTAAATTGTTTTCTTTTTGGAACAGGAAATCAAGTGCAGGCTACGTTGCTCGCGGAGCCAGCCAGCTTCCTTGTCCCCAGGACCTAAACGTACCTTTAACCCAAACAATCCCATTTTCACACTTTGGGGGGAACAGAACAGCTGCCAGTCTGCAAATCCCTCGTCCTAGCAGTTAGGCATCACCAGCTGCAGCACAGCACCAGCACAAGCTGTCCTAAGAGAAGCGGCCAAAAAAGTCACCTAGTCTCTTCCTGGGAAGTCTTTTATTCCAAGTCAGGGAAGTTCAGGGATTCCACCCTACAACCAATACTGGGGAAAACGAGGGAAAAGAAGAGAAGATTAGAGGAAATAGCAACAAACTATGGCTTACCGGTAATTCCCTGCACCCCTGCCTCTTACACACATCCTTTGACAAGGAAAAGGTGCGTTTTCCCCGGGTACATTTGTTTTATTGTGATCTAACCCGAGCTCTGGGTCAAATTCACTACAACCACAAACAAACAAACCCCGTGCTTCTGGGGATGCAAGCTCAAGAAACTCAGTACCCTTCCCAGGAAGGGATTTTAGCTCCACCTAAATCACCCCGCGCTGCGCCACAAGGACGCGCTGCCTGCGTTGCCTCCGTGCTGATATAAATCTTTGTGTTTAATTGAATAAGGTATGAGATATTTTAGCGGGGAGAGGGAACAGGATCCTTGCTTGTTATGGTCACCGAATTAAATTCTATTCCCAGTCACGCCATCGCAATTGGTTTTAATTTCAAGTCAATGAGGCAACTATCTACCCTTACCCCATCAAAGGGGATAAAGTTTAGCATAAGTGAGTGCAGAACGTAACCCAGAGGATTTACCACCGATCTACAAAGCCACGAGAGCAGAATTTGATCTTGATTCTCACCCCACAGAGGCTGGAAACGCCGCAGCCATGCCAGTTATTTCAGGCACTCCAGCCAGAAGGGTTGTTTTTTTTTTTTAAACACGCTTCTCCCCGTTTTAAAACCCCGAGCCGCGTTTGCCAGCAAGGAGGAGCGCGGGGAAAAGATTGAGTAAACACCCTAATTGGTGTGATCGCATATTTTCCGCATTGTGAGAAGTGACAGCGGTAACGCTGACCGATCCCTGCCAGCGAAGTGTCAAGGCAGCCTCGGAACAATGTATTTCATAATGAACCAACTCTGAATACAAAGCCGAGCAGGGAAAAGCAGAAATCAAGTGCGAATGAGGAAGTATAAACACTTCTGATTAAGGGCCAATAGCACCAGCTGGAGCAGGCAGCCTAGCAGGACTGCTGGAGCAGAGGGGTCAGCTCCACCGGTGACAGGCTTGGCAGCACAGCCTCGTTAACGGCGAGACAAAACCTCATTTGCTCACAAATTTCAGAGGATGTTTCGCAGGCATCCACGGCAAATTGGTGCTAGCGTTATGAAATGGCGTTTAGCCCTGACTTCCTGGCACCCGGCCCCAAAACAAGCCCTGACCGCGCCGATCGGGATCGCGGCGGGCCAGCAAAGCGCACGGGAGAGGCGGGTGCTCCGAGGCACTCGCGGCAAAACCGAGGCAAGCAACGCGGAGAGGAATGTGTGACAGCTTCCCAAAAAAAGCCCTCCTGCAGGGGCTCTCCCCACCGTGTGCCACCCACCTCAAGAACTGGTCTTCAGCAAGGAGGGAGCAGCTCAACGCTGAACTTTCCAGCTCCACTCAAAAGCAGGATTGTCAGCAACGCCATTTCTAGAAAGTCTTCCTTAAGCAGGTCTTAATTAGACTGCTAAAAAGTTAAACACGTAAATATTTTGTATTTTTATATTATTAACTTCATAAATACATCCAAATGACATCCTCCTACAGAAGGTGCTTTACCAGAAATCTCATTTTTAACATCAAATGCTTGATTTCTGGTCTCCAAAGGTCGACACCCAAGCTCCGCAACTCTGCTTTGCGGTTATACTTCAGAGCTTCCAAATTCACGCAGGACTTCAACGAGTAAGTATATGGGAATTAAAGGACTGTTTGCCAGCGAAGTGATCGTGAACTACCAGCCAACCATCTCTCCTTCTTCCTACTGCAACGCCAAATGAGGTAAAATTGGACTCTGCAGTCTCTGTGGAGATTTTCATCAACCTTAATTTAGCACCTGAACCGCAGTCAGTGGGCAGATCCTCGGCAGGTACCAACAGGGATAGCTCTGCTGCATAGCAATTACTGAGGCAGCGGAGGTCTACAAATAAAAACAGATCGGACTGCCATTACCTGAAGCACACCGACAATAAAACCCTTCGTGGTGCTTTGCCTTTTCTCCTTCGTGCTTCCCCCTGGCTCACCCGCAAAGTTTTAAGTTTATTAATTTACCTGAAGGGTCCTGAAAACAGCGTGAAATTTTCCAAGACACTCAGATGTCCATTTTCCAGAACCCGGTATTTCACATAACCACTTGCTTCCCAAAGCTTTTTGAAGTAAACATCTGCAAAAGCTGTAAGAAAAATTGCTCTCCCTATTTATAGGAGACCCAATTTGAGAAAAAAAAAAACAAGTTCTGCCAGCATATGAAGCTGGTTTCCTTTTAAGTGCATTTCTTTCTATTAAAAGAATGAGTAAATAATCGGTGAACCAAGTCTGGGAATGACTGAGTACTGATTATAAAGGGTAATTTATAGCTCTTAGCACTTTTGTTTCATTTACTCAAAAGTCTATTAATGACTGCAATCAGCTGTGCATTATATTAAGAAAACAACTAAGCAGCACCAACAACATTAAATATATTTTTATACATGTTGGTTCCGTGTTTTCCTTATTGGTACAAGTTTTCTTGCAGCCTCCTGAGGGAGGTTTATTCCAGTGATTATTTGAATTTATCTAGAATCCTGGAAAAAACAAGCAAGCCATGCAGCTGCACACAGACCCTTTCATAATAAGGCCTGTAGCTCTGTAAAGACATTTCTCTTGGGGACAAAACCTTAGATTTCTAAGCTAGTATTTGCATCCTCTTACCAAAAAGACTCGAACTGGAGGCTTGTTTGCTCTTACGAGCCTGGCAGAGCATCTGAGAAACGCAGCAACTTATTCATCTTCTCCTAACAGCGGTAAGAAAGTTAGATCAGAAGCCTTCACTGCGAGCATTTTTAATATAAAAATACTTCTGGATGAACGTTTGCAACTGGAAAGAACTTTGTTGTGTGAAGTCTGGATTAAAACAGAGCTGGGGAAGCGAGGAAAATTGTATTAAGGTAAAGACAGAAGCCGCCAGCGCTCTCCAAATCACACCGTGCACATTTGTAACCACCAAGCTGGTAGGGGGAAAACAGGGGCAGAGAAACTTCACACTGCTCACAGCAAAGCAAGGATCCAGGTTGCACCTGCCCAGAGGCAGACGCAAGGGACAGAGAAGACCGGGATAAGTGAACTGAGCTGTTTTAATCAGGGCACTGGGATCAATTAATTGGAGCAAGGATTAAGAAAAAAAATGAATGGGTAATTTATTAGAGAGACAGTCTCGGTGGCTCAATCTCCGGACAGGGAATTGAGCGTCTTTCCACGTACTCCAGTGAGAGTCTTAAGTAACTCTGAATTGGTCAATAAATACCCATTTAAAAAAATAATAAATGGTGTTGCACAAGGAAGCCGTGCCCCCTGGCTACAGGGCTGCAAGTTCAAATACGAGCTTTTCCGCAGTGACACCGAACAACCCACTTGTCTCCCATTCCCCACCCCACCATAATTAAAACAGGGGAAAATCACTTACTCATCCTGTCCTCTTCTCCAACATACATTTAGACAGCAAACTCTTCTAGGTAGGGAAACCCTCACGTGTAGTACACTAAGAATTACACGCTTTGTAGGACCACAGATAACTTTTTTCAGTTTGGGATCTGGATGCACAAGGAGCAGCCTGAGCTGTGCTAGGGCAATGCACAGCCCTGCAGAAGGGACCTGTTCTGTTGTTTCTTTACTTCAGCTTCCCCAACTCCATAATCTCCGAAGAAACCCACTGGATCTGCTATTACGCTCTGAAACACAACAGAGTTTGTATGGTTTTGAAGAAGAGACGATAAATCCGCTCCTGCAGCTCAACGTACCTTTGCCTGAAAGGTCAGGGAGATTTAGAGACTCTTGATTTTTGTCTTTGCTAAATTACAGAAAAAAACAGAGCTTAAGCACAAACCAAGAGATTATTAGAAAAGGTATAAAAAAATCAAACCTCTGAACTTCTGTTTGATATTTGTGTCCACACTCAAGCCACACAACAGGATCAGGTCATTTTTCTCGCTCTTTTTTCCCCAATCTTTCTAAGGGTATCATACTGCATGCCCTGAATCTGAACAGCCCTCCACCACAGGAGGACTAAATTCCAGGCCTGGGCTTTGATTCCACCTGTAAATTAAACTAGCAGGTAACAAAATACATTACAGGTAGCAAAATGCATGATCAAGTGGTGCATGTCCTTGCACAGCTCCACAGGCAAGCCTCAACACCGACAGCTAATTTGTAAATAGCATTTAAAAGGATTAAGCAACACGAAGGGATCCCACTTCGGTAACAGATTTGTTCTGTCTGGTCACCGGCACTCCAATTTCCTCCTTAAAAGGTTCAGCGAATTTCTATTTGCTCCTCCATTTCTGGCACCACGCAAATATTATGAAATGGTTTAATGCCACATGCGAGCTCCTAACGCTTTTTCTGCCTTCGCCAAGATAGTCTTTAATTAGTCAATAATTGCTTGAAGGCGCCAATTGATTGGCATTATAAACAGAGGAAAATGAAAATGGCCCTTTTATTTCGGAGCTGTATTTAAGGTTTAGGGGGATGTTAGCAGCATATTATTAAGGAGAACAGAGCAAAGTAGTCTACAAAGCCCATTTAAGAAGCATGACTAAACAGCACAGCCACCCCGCTTTACTTTTCAGATTAGGAGAGTGACAAGCAGCAAATGAGGATTACGCACGTGCAGCTCCAAGGAGCGTCAAAATGCCGCAGCCCTCCTCGTCTCACCCCATTCAGCACACCCCGACAGGCAGCTGCAAATGCTCAGCAGGTTTCTGGTGTCACTTCTGGAGAGATTTATGTTCTCCCCAGCTCCAGAATGCTATATGTTCATTTTATGAGAGCAGGAATACTTTCCACCTGCAGCTCTGTTGCTGTGAACGCATCTCTCTCTCGTCAGAGCCTAACGAAAAACATTTTAAGCCGGTATTTCTGGAAGTGTCAGGCCACATTCATTTTTCCAAATTCCCCTTTTCTTGTTTTTTTTTGCCTCCTGAGGAAAGCACAGCAGCTGAACAGCTCTGCCACTCATCACTGGTAAGAGACACCCCCTGACACATTTAAACACCAAGATCTTGCTGCTCAGTAGCATACATTATTACTTCCAGGAGGCAGGTGACCAACTCTTAAAAGAGAATTTACACAGTTATTCTTCACACCTGCGGATGAAATATTTTGTACCCTGCTCAGGTTTAGACGCGTACCTGTGAAGACCGAAATATCTTTATCTAGGAAAACCTTAGTATGAAGTCAACTGCAATCTGTCCAGGCAGGCAATATCTGCCCAAAGCCTCCGCACAATGCCTGAGAGGCTCCCACACCTGTAAACCTGGAGCAGAAGGCTTGCAGAAGGAGGAGTAATGTTGATTTTTATCCTCTCCCCTAGTCTAGATTAAATCACGAGCAGGAAACTGTTGCTCAGTGGTAGTTTAAGGAAGACAAAACAGCGAATGAATGCTGCACAGCACTGCTGACAGAAACATTTTTAAACCGCGTTTACCTGTAAACAATTCAGCTCTAAAGCAAGTCAATGCCACTAAGAGGATATTGTTTAAAATCACAGAGGCTCAGAGGCCAACATGAAACCCGTCAGCACGCAGCTGGTATCACACAGCCCAGCACCACCTCCGAGCAGGGTCCTGAGGCACAGGCGAGCACCCAGCCAGCCTCCCCCAGGGCACTGACCTGCCACTGCCTATACCCTTTATCTTTTCACTTTTTTTTTTAAAGGAAAAAGCATCGCATGTTAGACTGTAATATCATTCATTGAAACCCTTTGGAATAGCTTAATGTACCCTCCGTAACGAGGGCCATGAGCAATCCTACTGACAGCACAGGGCATCCC
The DNA here is from genome assembly GCF_964211835.1 of Anser anser. Classification (NCBI taxonomy): domain Eukaryota; kingdom Metazoa; phylum Chordata; class Aves; order Anseriformes; family Anatidae; genus Anser; species Anser anser. The sequence goes on along the minus strand of NC_139731.1, from coordinate 15,204,060 downwards.
TTTACAAGGCAATGCTTGCACACCCCGTGCAGGTATCAGATCTGCAGCTGACTTGGGCTTGTTACCCCCTACAGATCTTTTCCTACAAGCTGACCAAGAAGGGAACTTCCCAGTAAAGAGTACCCAGCATATTTTCCCTCAATTTTTACCAGAGGAGGCTTCCCCCCCCCATATCTACCTCCCATAAAGAAGCTCTCCTATGGCTATAACATGGATGTTTAACTCCCCACTGCTACACCACCACAACAGGCACAAAGGGATGAACTTAAAGACATTAGACCCCTTTCTGCTCTCAACACTGTCCTTCCCTACAACATCCATGCACGTTTACCTTGTTCAAACACCAACTTGTCAGCAAGTTGGCTCACAAGCCCACCTCTAACTCGTCTACTTTTACCTACTAATAAATAAAGCTACCTCAGTCATATCCCATTTCCTCACAGCTAAGAGGATAAGTTATAGCAAAAAGATACACGGAATAAAAGCAGTTTCACATTACCTTGTTCCTTTACAAGCAGCACCAGGGCCCAGCCAACGTCCTCTCCCCCTGCATGCCCCATGGAGCAGTAAGAAAGCAGCCAACCCTTCAATCCTTTCCTTAGGCTGCTGGAGGCTCATAAATGAGCTCTGGTTGTCAATTGCTCACAGGTGAGAGATTGGAGGGTCTTTGAAAGGCAGCAGGTGAGGGTCCTCCCAGCGCTACCAGCATTAATTATCCTAAGGGGTCACGCCTGGATCCCCCTCCCCACAGCCCTGTTTCAGCTGGGGCTGGCTATGGGCTGCAGGTGCCTGCTTCAGGACCATGGTGGTCGTGTCGCCTCCAGCTGCTCCTGGGGCGAGAAAATGGCTCCCTCACCATGCCTGAGGTGGCTGCTGCTGGCTGTCACCACGCTGCCATGACAGGGCCTTGCTGTGCTGTGAGGCTCCTGGGGCTGCCTCAGATCTGAGGTGGGCGCCATGGGCCTAGGCCTTGGCATCAGGCAGGAGATGCAGGATCTGGCCCCAGAGCCCCCCATAACCCCGTGGCACAGGCACCTTTCTGAAATGTCCGCCTCCCCGGAGATGTTTTGGGTGCCTTGTATCAAATATGGCATTAAATGTTTAAGCTGAAGCACATCAATGGCTTTCAGATACCTCATTCTGAAGAGAATAGGTATACTGGAGGTGATGTATCTATAGATCCTCTACCAGAAACAGGTCCTGGACCACAAGAGATGCACGTTAATTTTGTCAGAAGAAAGCCCATCTTTCCTATTTATCCACCGATTAAATTTTTAAATACATACTCTAGCTATCTACAGGAAAATTACTGCTGCAAAGAGCTCATGTGTTAGCATGTGCTGTTTGATATGTGGACACTACTAAAAGTAACAGCCAGCTTTCGGTCATCATCTTTCAGGCTAAAAGCAAACCTGACGTTAAATATGTGCACGTTTCCATTTATATGAGCCAAGAAGCAATGCAAAGGAGACCATACTAAAGAAGGACACAGCAGGCTTGTGCAGGCTGGCTACCACGAGCCACGCGGGTGACATGCTCATAACAAACACAGCCACATTAATTCATCGGTGGCTTTTATTTTCCTAAAGAGATGAATCCGGAGGCTGTAAGATTCAGACGGACACCTGACAGCATCCTGGCTCATGACATGGCACGAGTCGCCGTGTCCAGAGATTAAACGGGGAACGATGCTGAACACAGCGAGCTGCCAGTCACCACGGCTTCCCCCCAGCACCAGTCGGCCTCCCACCAAAAGCCAAGTCCGTATTACAAGCAAGGTCTGGAGAGCCATTTTCCAGGATATCTCTCCTAATTAGAAGCCTTTTTTTTTTTTTTTATCATATGAAAACACAAACAGTATTAGTCAGATAGCATTAAAAAACATTATTCATTAACCATCCATCTTCGGAGGCTTTCCTTCATCAGGCTACAGTAAGGCATTAGGGAAATCAGAGAGCAGCATTTCAATAAAATTAGAAATGTTTCAGATTTGGGGAAGAAGCAGTGGTTTATTTTGTGATAAATCAATAAAACCAGCTAACGTTTTAAAATGGCTATCCTGCTCTTGGTCAGATTATTTCTAATGGAGTTTCTGTGATATGGCTGCGATGGGGTTATGTTGTTCTAACCCTTAAAGGTAACTTAGATGTCCTAAACACATTTTCTTAATTTCTTTCCCCTACTATCTCCCAGTTTTACTATTTGGTAGGCACCATACAATAAAGGCTTAGAGTCGGTACTCTCTGTAATGAAGCCATCTCCTAGGTGGCTGTAACAAAATATCAGAGCGAGAAAAATGTAACGACAATCTAATAAATAGAAAAGGATGAACGTGTTTTGCTTTCATCCCTAGCCAAAAACATTTCTCACTTTCCCATACCAGCACATTTCATAATGAAATATCCCTCATGGTTACGGTACCAAGTTTTGGCCTTGGAAGTCCACGTTCTCCTTCGAGATCTTCGCCGTGACCCCGTGCCAACCTCAGCGACCTTCGCGTGCTCCGGTTTCTCTCACCTCTCACACGACAATAATTCTCGCTATTCATCTTGCAGCAGGATTCTGCTGTTTAATCAGAGCCGCCGCGCAGAATTTTAATACGAGTCTGAATTCCCCAGCGGTTTATCGCTCGGTAGGATTGCTAGGCTGCATTTGTAGCGGGTACCACCGACTGTATACATTTTTTAATTGAAAATCATTGTTACTGTTCTGCCTCCGTCCTCCTGTTTTTAAGGACCAAACTGAGCTACGGGGCATAGCATAAACAAGGATTATGTCAGCATCTGCAGGGACTGCAGCTGTGCCAGCATGTTGAAGGGAAGTCAAAAGACCTATCTTGGGGAAAACAGCATTTGTGCACGAATAATTTCAATTTCTGTCTTGGAGCATCTCAAAAGACTTCATCACTACCTCAGACCAACTCAAAAGACATTGCTGAGGCATAGATACCTCTTCTATTGCAATTTATGCTCTCATATATTTGTACTTACACTTGGCATGTCAGAATAACCCAATGATAAATGGAATATGATTACATTTATTTTGTGGAAAGAGCAGTAGCATGAACCGAAATTCCAGACCCTTAAAGGAATCAAGGACAATCGTACCTAAGTACATTTAAAAGCTGAAGTTGCACACACAAAAAAACCGTAACAAAACTCAGAAGTGAAACATCCCTCAAGAAAGCAACTCGAAAATATGTTCTCCCGGTAAGAACATTTGCACTAACTCCTGATCAGATGTGTTCAGTTGTTGGTTCTCATTTCCACGAACCTCAAACTTTTTCTGTTCCTATAAACACTTGTTTACAGGAACTTCCCTTTCAAGCACAGACACCCCATCACTGAGCAGTAAGGACAGAAGAGGAGTTTTGAGCACCTGGTGGTTTTAATACATAAGAAAGCCACCAGAGCTCCTGCTGTAGGATGTACCCTGGGATCACACGACACCATTTCTCCTGTACTGTGAAATCTAGTGTAGAAGAGGGCAAAAAATGAAAAGGCTGAGCGTCTTCCCCGTGTCAGAGCCACGCTGAGAACATTGCTGCTGAGCCTGGAGCACAAGGCAGTTTTCAATACAGAAGTGTGGAAAGCAGAATCAGCTTCATAACTCCAAAATCTTGCATGAGATTTCTTTAAACACTCCGCAAAGGCCAAAAGGGACTGTCCCAGAGTTATACACCCAGTCTAAGCTAGCTATATGCACTCCCTTTAATAGGCAAGCACCTCCACGGGGCAAGTTCCCCATGTATTTCCAGGTAGGATTAATCACCCTTTCATGGCATTGCTGACGCTGGAGAAGCACAGGCTATCGGCCACTGAATCACAGCCAAAGGCAGATGAGACCAATCCCACCACAACCGATTTAACCAAGGACTCACAACATACGCCCGGCAGAATCAGGAACCAAATGCCCGGATTAGCAGCCACTCAGGCCACATTTTTTCTTAAAACTCTTTTACTCCCCTGATTCTGGGGGTTTATATATCTCACATTGTCCGACTGACTTACTGGAACTGGAAGGATGTGAAAGATTAATAGAGTTAACCCGATCACCCCCCTCGACTACGTTTTTTTCCCAACATTTAGTTTATTTCTAAAAGTGGAAGGACTTATTTCGAGGCACAGACAATCTCCTGGCTTAAAATATTAACAGCATGGCTTTTTCTCATGACACCCTCTTTCCGAGGAAGGAAATTTACACCCGAGAGGAGACTGAAACTGGGAATTCTCCAGAGCTGCAGGGCTAACACAACCGTAACACAGCACTTACATAGCCGTTGTTTTTCGAGCACCTTTTGGATTATTATAAGGTTGACTGCCTTCCTTCACAGCAGTTACGTCTCCGAAGATGTTCACGTTCAATGCCAGCGACAGAAGTTTCTAAAGCAACGCTCCCCGTTCATTTTCTTACACCCAGCAGAAGCGTTAGCTAGGGCAGAGTGGCTGGAAACAGTCCGATTATTGCCCTTCCCATCGGAAAAACTGCGCTCCTTCTGCGCCAAGCCAAAGCTCCCCATCCTTGTTCGGTCCTCTTGTTTCATTGTTCCGTCCCCAAATTAATTCGGAACTGTGATTACTACCCCGTTTGTGCACCGATAATGACTTGGGTAAGTTGTAATTCGATTGTCTGCACCAACCTGGGAGAGCGCAGCCTTTGGAGCCTGGGCTCCAGAAGAGGAGTAAGGGATGCTTTTCTGCCTTCCTCTACAAACTGCTGAGTATGTGCAGCCTAAAGGGTTTCTTAAGGACGTAGCTCAAACAGTAAATATTAAATAAAGCCTTTGTAATGACAGCACAGGTTAGGTAGTGCATCAGAAAACACAGCGATAGACGCAAAGCTGTACAACCCAGTTTTTAATGTCACCTTGTCAAAGAACTATCCATGCTGCCTCACAGACTGCTGTTTTTCTCTTTTTTTTTTTCCTTGCTGTTTTAAAAGTATCAAGTATTGTGTAATAAGAGCGGAGTGAAAGGGATCATCTTTTAACTCAGGCTTGGCTCTGAGATCAAGACGCTATTTTAGGTTCGGCTACAAATTCCCTGCACGATACTGGGCAAGCTATTTACGTTTGCCACGGATCATCTTCCCCAGTAATGAAAGAGAGATCGTGGTGCTTTCGCGTCTCAGTTTTTAAGCGGTGTTCAGGTCACTCATTCATGTTAACAGCACCTGCTCTTTCTAAGGGGTTACTGGTTTGGATTTGGATGCAGAGGTGTCTCCGACGCAAATTAACACTGGGTGCACAGTGGTAGGTACTCACCAGCTGTTTTTGCAGCCCGTAAATGGATGGATTTCAGGTGGTGTTTGTTTTCACACACATTTTATCCTTCTAAAGTACAATAAATACACTGCCTTTATTTGGCACAGACAAATCTCACTTTGTGAATGCAAGCCTGGCCTTTGTAAAGAACATTTTTTCAGCACGCCTGTCTTCGAGCTGCCCACCTGTGGAAAACGTGAGGTTTGACTTCAAAACTCTATATCTAATGCTAACTCACCATGTTGTGAAATGCACTATTATCTTTTTATCATTATTTTCTCCCACAACGTGTGACGTATAAAACTTCTGGAAAATTTCGATTGCTAAGACAAAACTTAAAACTGAGAGGAAATCTTCAACAGCAGATTTCAGTTTGGTTTTCCTGCGGAAGATGACACTTGCACAAAGGACCCCATCTTTGGAAATCAAAGGACCTCATCTTTGGACCTCACTTAGAAATCCTTACCCGAATTCAAACCACAGACATTATTAAACAGAAGGAGTGAGGGAAGGAGGGAAATTAAGTATCTTTAATGACTTACGTTGGCTAGAAACCAACCGCTGATACAAGAGCAACGGGGCCCGTTATAAAATTCGGACAGGATGGCAGGGGTGCTATGAGGCATGGCGTGGTTTTCTTTCCCAGGAGAGACCCGACAGGCTGGGATTCTTTGGAAGATGGACAACGGTGTGGGAGGATCCACTAAAAACTGATAGAACTATCGGTGGTTCAGAGCAGTTAAATAACGATTATTCGCCACGTCACGAGCACAAGAACCGAGAGGTCCCAGTGAAATAACTGCTGAATTATTTACATAAATAAATGGAGTAATTTGGATGTGCAATGCATAATTAAATTCTGGAACTCTAGGCTGCAGGATGTTACGGAGCCAAATCGTTCAGAAGGAGACGAGACAAATGCAGAGGGAAGATGTGGTGATGCTACTGAACATGACAGAGACAGAAACCGGTATTTAGCACTCCCTGCGTGCCAACTGGCAAGGGTGGGAGGACACGACAATGCAAGACCATCCTAAACTTGTTTCTTCTTTAATTGTCCAGTGCTTCCAGCTCTAGGAAACAGGCTACCTAGACATATTTTTTTTTGTTTTTTTTTTTAATCTGATTAAATTTCTGGCCTTCTTACAGCCAGACTATAAAATAAGTAATGACTTACTTTCCCTTCCACTTTTATTACGAGCATTCGTGAGGCGGAGACATGTATCTGGCTCACTGGATGCACGTTTTTGGAAATTGCAGCAACCAAAAAAGGACCATATGGACTCTGTTGGACCCCACATTCGGTTTCTTATAACTACATTTCAATGCAAGGCAAACAGCTGCAGAAATAGCATCCCCAACATTACATCCCCAGTAACATCCCCAATAACATCCCCAACAAGCTGTAATAAGGGGAGACCCGAATTCCACCTCCTACGCCAGCCATGCATTTCATTTTAGTTATTCACTGCCCAAAAAGAGAAAAAAGATCTGTGATTTTCTCCTAAAGAAGAGGTCCGGATAAAGCAAAGATTAATAGGAATTTTCCAAGCTTACAGCCCTAAATCTCACCATCGGAGCAAATTCCGTACAATAACTTCAGTCTGCATTCCTTCAGAAAGAACGACCGTATGGACAACTGCAACTTCCTAATTTTTAATATGAATATTCTACCCTGAAAACTATTAAAGTACATCTCAAACAAATGGGAAGAAGGAATGAATGAGGAAAGCACCTCATTAGACAGAATCAGTGCAGATAACCTCAGTTTAAAATCAGCGATCGTTTTGACAACAAATCCTGTGGGTGGCTAACACAAATAATACGAGACAGTGTTTGCATCAGCACAAATATCCCCTATTATTACCCAAAAAAAAACATTAGTAGCGTGGAGAGATTCACCTCGATTTACTCATTGAGAAGGTGGCATATTTGCCAGTAATTCTGCTCAAACAGGGGAGGGTACGCTGTCAGCAAATCGTGGCTCTTCGCTGATTTACGGTTTGCTCTATCACAACCTGCATCGGAGAAGTAAGAACTTGAGTCGACTTCTTGACAGCAAAGGACAAGATGACTGACTACCAGTCGGTATCTTTAAGCACAGCGAGCCACAGCAGAATAAAAAAAAAAAAAAGCAACAGAGTTGTTGAGGTGAATTCATCCCCTACTCCCAGGGCTTTGGAGTGCTGAAAGTTTTATAGCGGGGAGATATTCTAAATCTAGGAAAGCACTGACTCGGTGCCCGAGATTTATCTCCGTGAGATTTCTTGCTAAACCTAAAGCTGTCCGGTTTGATAATTCACTCCCTTGGATTCTCGAACTCTTCCACGTTTCGGATTTTTAGAAACTACGGCAGTGCCTCGCAATTTATGAAGGAGGTTGTGTATGAGTTGAAATGGTGCTGAGGGAGAAAAAAAAAAAGAAGATGTTGGAAAGAATTACTGCTAAAAAACTAAATTGACTTGGAAACCTTACAGATGTTGTGAATTCTGCTGCAGCCAATATGATTTTGCTTGAAGAACTCGATTTCCGCATCGCCCTCAATACAGCTTCTACTAGCTCTAAAGGTGCATTTTTTTCCCTATAAAATATCAGTGCTACCTTTCTGTGCCTGTAATTAATTTCAGATACAGGCTGTAATAGTTGCTTTGCAAGCTGATATAACCATTATTGATAACCCCCAGAAGCCTACGGAAAAATGGGGAAAAAAGGGTTTTATTATCTCAGAAAGAGTTTTCAATTTTTTAAAAAAAAATCCACTTTGCTTCGGGGGAAAAAAAAAAGAATAAAAATAAAACATAATCTGTCAAAGATAGGCTCTGAAGGTAAAAAAGCCTCGCTAAATTCTCAAAGTAACCACTGTAGTTGAGGTGCTTTGCCAGGGCTGGGGAAACCCAGCTCCAAGAACTTATCTTGAGTTAGGAGGAAAGGGGGTGGTACCGAAAAAAAATCACATCCCAGGTCAAGCCACAACAGACTCAGTGGTGTTCCTCTTTCTGCTTCTGAGCAGAAACGCAATGCAAGAAATACAAACTTTTCCTAAAAAAAAAAAATCCAATGAAAAATGCTGCAAAAACTTCAACTCACAAAAACGAGGAAAGCAGAAAATCAGCCATGAGCACACGTGAGAGGCACAATGGTGAACATGAATACAGAACAAACACAACAAAGTTACCCCTGGCTTAAAAAAAAAATATCTTCCTAAATTTCAATATACACTGTCTTATTGAAAATATTACATGTGTATGTTCTCACTGGAGTACGGCTGGCAATGATACAGCGAGAAAGCGAGGACAGAATAAATCCAGTTCCAAGAATTTTAATAAGAAACGTGTTTACCTGAGAGCTTAGTACGCATGGGAGAAGAAGGAAATGCTTGCATTAAAAACATACAGCTGCTAAGTGGGTCGGTGACATCCATTATTTATTTATACTCCAGGGCAAAAGGATGCTAGGCTACGGTATGCAGGGTTCTCCCCACGTGGGCGTGACCCTTCACGTGTGTACCCGGAAAAGATCCTGCTCCTTCAGTTGATCTTAACAGTTTTTGATCCTAACAGTTCACTAATTGATAATGCATACTGTATATAATTAGCCTTCGTGTCATAACCCATGAAGTAGAAATGCAGTCGTTCCCGCTGAACAATCCCAAATCGTGAATGCCATTTTAAGCCATTCTTAGACCATGACTACAAAATCTACACAAGACAGCAATTTCTGCAGAATGCCAGTGCTACCAAACACTCTGTAGTCTGTTTTTTTTTGTTGTTGTTGTTGCGTTTTTTTATTTTTTTTTAGGATTTTGTATTTTGTTCTGCTTGGAATGAGTTAGGAAAATATTAGTACTGTGTTACAGTTGGGGAGCTGAAGTGCCAGCAGTTTAAATCAACATCCCAATGAAGAACAAAACTGATTTTCCTGACTTTTAATCCCACATTCACCTCAATTTTACCCAGTGACTCATAATAATCACTACATTCAATGGTATAGGGAACAGATAATTATGTCTTTGAACTCTTGTCTCTTATACGTAACAGGATAAATACATCTTTGATCAGGCCCAAATCTGGAAATAGAGTAAAATATTCAGATCCCTAAAATGCCTACTGAAGTCAAGCAACGCTGTGGGCAACCTTACCTTTCCTTCAGCCTCCAATTATTGCCGACTTTTCTTAGAAGGGATGTTTGCCTTCCACAAGCAGAACGATGCCTGCAGAAAAACTTCTGCTAGGTTGGAGTAGGTGTTTTACAACGTGAAATGCAAAGGAAAGGGATAATGAGCATGAGGGCTACGCCTCAACCCTGTTGTTGCTCCACTGAATTCAACACACATTGAATGAAAGATTTTACTACTTTGGTAGAAATTTTCTAAGTGCTTAATGAGCTACTAACAATCAACTTCTGTTTCCAAAAAGCTTTTACAAATGAAAAACTTTTTGAAATGTAAGATGTGTGAATTCTTAATGCATTTCCAGAATGAGACGGTCAGAATAAATTGAATGCTCCCTTTAAGAACCACAGAGCAATTAATAGAGTGTTGTTATTAATTACTTTTTTTGCATTCTTTTTACTACAAAGAATCAATAAGCTTGGACAGACATTCTCCTCAGAAATATCAAGGGACAGAATTGTTTACAGCTTGTTTGCCATTAAAATTTCATGCCGAAGCGACGAACTACGGCACCATTTAAAATCAATTTGATGCTTGGCATTGCACTTCTCCTCATTCGTGGTACAGGGGCGCTCCTGTTGTACGTGTAGCTACCGCTCTGTGTCGCCGAGCACGACTAGCAGGGATATCAATGTAAGTACCATTTCAGACGTGATCAGAACAGAATATCCTAAAAGCACAACTAGCAATCTAACGTAAAGGATGCACAGTCATTGTTCTCTTGCATCAGTCAATGCACACAACTGGAGGCTCATCGTTAGCCTGTAATATTTTACGAACTGAATTGTTTAAATACATGTGCTTGGTAAGTAGCAACCAAATTAGCAGAGTCCAAGCTGATGTGCCAGGCAAAGCTTATTTAAAACCACCAAAACCGAAGAAGGGTTAACTGGTAGAGCCCTACAGGAAGCATATAATATTCACTACAGTTTTTGTTGAGTTACCACTGCTCGTTCTTTCTAGTTTGCTATTTCTCTAAACCAAAATTAGTAGAACCTGTTAGACACCGCTGCTCAGGAAGGAGACGTTGGGCAAGAAGTAGATAAAAAAAGTAGTGCAAGAAGAAGATGAAAACGAAGTATAATGCTGCAATTCTACCCAATGCTATAAAATATCTCATTTATAGCACAGCTTATACTCAGATCCAAAACGACCTGCTCCGTGCATGGAATCGAACTCTTACTACTGGAAAAATGGTCCCAACAGCCCATCAGTAAGCACCTCCACGAGACCTCCTTCTTCTGCCCATTTCATCTTGCATGACAAGATGATTGCACGACAGGAGCTTTCAGTCACTGAGTTTCACATCATTTTGCATAATAGAATCATAAAACGAAGGAACGGCTTCAGTGTTTAAGTCTTGTACTCTAAAGCAGACAAAGAAAAGGATTTCAGAGGCAGAGAAAGCACCAAACTCAACTTCGGAAAGGTTCAGAAGAGCTTCACGAGTGAACAGGCTGCCCAAAATCACTTGGTCCCACATCTCCTTTGGCCTCTTGACAATGCAGACTGCTTTGGGCAAGAGCAAACAGCTACAGAATGGAAAGTCAACTTGAGCCTGAACAGGATATCCTGCCCGACTAACATAAATATATTGCTTTAACCCATTAAAAGTGAGCCTTTTAATTCTAAATAACTGTAGCATATATGGTAAAGCTCCAAGTAAGTAATGGAAAAGATGTAAGATGCAATCCTTTTTTTTCCTATTTCTTTTTCATTTTGCTGATTGAAACGAGTGATTTTTTTCTTCTTCATTAATACAAGACAAAGGTAGAGCACTCGCATTTATCCAGATGTTTTTCTACGAACCATGAAATTCCAGCACACCGTGCCTCGAAAACCAAATGATACGTTAGCAGAAAATGCCACAGCTTCATCCCTGTTGTTATCTAATTTTTACAGGTCACATTTGTCAGAAAACTGACAAATTCAAACAGTAAGACCTTCTGATTTCAGTATTCAAATGAACAGGAAAGCCTGACCAGCACCGCTACAGCAGTTGCCAATTTTTAACACCCACAATGAACTGGAAATTAGACGTAGCGAAAAAAAATCACACAGCCATGCAGCTAGATCAGATCCTCTTGCGCCCTCTATTCCTATGGATCTGACTGCTTCAGGTTGTCCGTGCAGGGAGAGAACAGGTGAAATAATACAGAAATTTCAATTCCTGATAGCTCGGCAGTCCATTTCGATAGCAGGGAAACCACATTTTTAGCTCTTCTGTCTTTACGGGAACGATTCCTATATTCTTTTTAAGAACCCATTTTAATGTTATCTTTGCGTGCCTGGATATTGTCATTCAGGACTCTTGCTCTTAACTCTATATAGGAGACGACGTCCCATTTCAGCTAATCATCTTACACAATATGATAAGCTAAACACAGAGAACAAATATTTCCTGAAGGGGTGAAATAATTCTCAGTGAAAGAATAATCTCGCTCGCTAAATTTAATTGAGCACTTTATCTTCCCTACAGATCATCCCCTGGAATCCTAAGTATTTATTTTCCTCCAGCACCCCCTGTAACTAAAACCCCCAGGAACACTTTGTTTAATTTCAGTCTCAAATACAGTAGAATTAATCAGCTTTAAAAACATTAGCAATGGAAGTGGCGTAGCAAGGATATCGGCCCCAAACTTTATTTTGCAAGATTTTCTGTGTGGTACTTTCAAGGATTTTGGATGTATGCATACGGGATCGTCGTGCTTCTTGACATCAAACTTGAACTCCAAATTTTGGGGCAGTCGCCTTTAAAAGATGCTAGACAATAGTATAGGAAACTGCAGAAATAAGAGGCTTTATGGGGGATCACCTGTAACTATTATTTATCCCTATAAAGGGTAAGAGCAGAGAGTGAAGAGATGCTCTGTGCCGCCTATTTCTTTAATGGCAATATTTCTGAAATGATAATAAAAAAAAAAACGAAGAATCAGCATTTTTTCTCTCCAGCCCCTCAAACGAAGGCGAGAAAGCAGAAGGGGAACCAGTGTCGGGGCTGAAGGCACTGACTGGCCTGGAGATGTGTTACCCTGTGACAACCAGAGCTTATCACAGTGGGGGGACTTCAGTAGGAGACGAGCATCATGAAATGAGGGGTGAAAAGAAAAAGGAAGGAAATGCCAAAGAAAATGATCTGAAAATGGGAGAGAACGACCTATTATCGCTTTTTTTTATATATCACACCATTGAGGAGGACTCAGACTAGCTGTCAAAAAGCTTTCTTTGCTGAAAGAAACTAACAGGGGGTCCTGAGAGTCTCATGGGACAGCTAGTGACAGAAGAAAGAGAAGGATGCCATAAAACGCAAAGGACAAAGAAGCAGAGAGAAAGGTCTGATATGGTTAAGGGTGTCAGGCAGCAAGAAGACACGTACATCCCCGGGGAAAAGAAGCAAACGCAGAGCTCTAAGTAAGAGCAGCAGATAAAAAAAAAACACTCTTGATACGTAGGAACTGCAGTATCTGCCTCATAGAAAAAGTGTTTCCTATCCTACATCTCCTGTATGTGCTCACCAAAAGTCTGCATGTATTTGGGGTTCTCTTTTCCGAGTCCCCTGCCTTTCTTCAGGTCGAAGGAGTTATGTCTGGGTTGGGGAAAGGGATGGAAACCCTTCTCCAAGCCCTGCCCCCTTATTCATAGGCACACAAAGAATCTACATATATATATATATATATAAATTATTAATACAGGTTCTTTTTCTGGCCATTCAAGACACATTTTCCCTGTACTTCACAAAGTTGTTGGCCAAGATGGGTGCGTTAACACAGGTAGCGCAGTGGGACCGAAGAACCGACAACGCTTTTGAACCTCCACAGCAAGAAAACCTCATTTTTATGAGCACAATTGTGAGTGGTTTTGGAGGGAAGTCCATGTTTTTAGCCCAGTAGGAGCTAAGGCAAACAGGAGGCTTGCGTCTTTCCCACCCTTGCACTCTATCAGACTTGGTAATTTGTAAATACAGCATTTTTCATGAAAAAAAATAAAATGGAGGCCACGGTACGGCCCAGCGGTCCCGGATGTACAACCAGTAATACACTGGTTGAAAAGACGACGAGTGATTTTAAGGAAAAAAATGCACAGCAATGAGACCAGTAATTAGGATTCCTGGGCATCTTGTTCCTACCATGGCCCTTTGTGTCGCCTCCGTGTTAGATGCTTGGCTTTCACACGAAAATCAAGGTGATGCTCACACAAAACAGGACTGAAAATAGATTTTCACACCTCCCAAAGCAGTGTGAGCAGTCAGTTCCACTCTCAGTCCAAAAACCAATGTATTTATGCATTGAAGGTACCTGGAAGGTCATTCTTGGAAGGTCATCAATTTTTGCAAGGTCAAAATATTCTTTTTTTAACACCAAAAAAATTAAAAATAAAAAAAGCCCTCACCATATTCAGGTGATGCATTAATAAATATCGTGTTGCCGTATCCAAGACACAAGATCAATGCTTTTTTATTTAAAAAAAAAGCACCAATGGAAAGCTCTTTTCCAACAAGACGGGAAGTACGGGGAGAGAGGCCGGCAAAACATCCCATGGAGACTCATGATTGATTGCAGAATTGCAGTCCTGATTTGATTTCCTTTAAATAGTGATATTACAGCTTTAATCAAGATCGAATCAAATGACAAATAATAAATCACAGGGCAGAGCTCACACCTGAATAAATATGTGACTTGGGGGCGGGGGGGGGGAGTGGAAGAAATGTTGAAGATACTAAGAAGGTTTTAAAATTTGTAACACTCGTCATCCTTCAGCAGCCATAGCAAATGGATCGTGATGCAATATTCAGCTGCCAGCTCGGGTCTCTTCTGAGCAGTCCCAAGGCAGCAAAACTTTGCTGAGCTGAGGTTTTCACTTTTTCTCTCCTTATGGATGCATTCAGGGGGCAATCTGGTGACTTACTTGGGTTGCATGGAAACTCACGGGTTTGGTAGGTCACCACCGCCGCCACAACCAAGATTAAAAATGAGGAGCCTACTTCGGCTTTTCTCCGTTGCCAATAATCTTTTTTTCAGCGCAAATCAAAAGCAGGGGCAGACAGTTGCAAATAATGTTTAATTACAGCAGTACCTTTTACCCAAGGATCTCAACAGTTTATTAATAGAAATCGCGCCCTGCTCCTGTGGCACGCATGTTGGTAAGCCAAATCACAAACGAGCAAGTAGAGCTGTGAAAAGGATAATGACAAAGAACCACTTTTTAAATATATATATATATACTTAAGTGTAAATCAATAGCAAATTGCTTCCTTAAAGTCTCGTACAGGGACTGAGACCTACAAGACAAGAGGCACCAGAAACCTGAATAAGTTTTTTTTCTTATCTCACACAAGTCGTAAAATCACTACCCGTATTTTTTTTTCCTTCCTTGTAAGAACTTTAAAATACAGAGGGGAAAAAAGAGACCTAGTAGGTTTAAATCTATGCGGGTTTAAAACCCGTGACTTTGTACATCAGGGCAATCATGAGCTTCCTCAGCTTCCCCCCTTTTCCCAAACCAAACAGTGCAGAAACAAAGGTTTCCAAACTCTTCTGAACGAAACACCGGGGTGTTTCAGGTCACATCTGTCTTGAACAGCCCGCCAAGAAGCCTTGGAGGTGCACATCCCAGCGGACTTGCACGTGGGAGAAGGTTTCTGCCAGCTGTGCAATTGCCCACAGGCGATGCAGACCCCATGAAGAGCTCAGTTCACTCGGAGCAAAAAGGAGAGTTGATTTTGCAAGGTTTAATTGCAATATTCACAAATATATTTGAGCATGATTTTACCGTATTGTCCTGATTCCCATACAATACTAATGGACTTGCATATTGCAAGTACAAGAAAGATTTGCAAGAGTAAAACGACCTTCTTCTAAAAGGTAAGAGAAAACTCCGAGGTGGCTCTGGTTCCTTTTACCATCCTGTTTTTCCTTACGTTCTGAGTCTACCTAGCTTTCACAAAGCCCCTCCAGGCAATGAAGACAAAGATCACTTTCACGGTTTACAGACAAAAGCCTAGAAAGAAGGACTGGGCACTAATATATGATTTTTTGGTATCTCGGCTAGCCAAGAGCAGAACAAAAATAAGATCTCTACGTGTTCACAAATGTCTCTTGAAGAACAAAGTTCGTGAAAGAGAACAATTTCTTATTTTTATTTTATTTTTTTTTAGGAGTTCTCATGTTCAAAGCACTGCATAAAAGTTAGGGATGGGAGCCTTCAAGCTTGCAGAATTCTCATTAATTCCTATTAATTCCTCAAGCATCTTTGAAAACCCCTTCTTAATTCATTCTCCCATCGGCCAGACGGAAGAGGGGTCTGCTGAGCACATTTCACAGATAGCAGCCCAAGGCGGAGAGGTGAAGTGACACGGAGTTGCCTCATGACCTTTTTTTGTATAAATTCATCTTCTCGGGCTCCTTTCATGTCTCCATTCCGTATGACAGCACCGGCACATCTCCAGAGCACCCCGGAGCTCCTCAGGGAAGGCTCTCATTTGTATGTTATCTTTGGTGGTGTATGAATAAATAAAAAATAGGGGTGATTAATAATGAATGCCGAGTTTGTATTTCCAGCAGCCTCTATTTTCGTCTGCAAACTTTCACAACAGGATGCGTGCTCGGGATGCGTTTTATTTATTACGGAGGACAGAAAGGCGTTCCCCCACCTTTTTTTGCCGTGACCGTGTCACGGGTCTTAGGAGGCTCGATGGATTTGCCTTGAAATTTCCCAGCATAATCAAGTCTGAATAAACATCAAACGTCGGCATTTCAAATCCAGGGAGGATTGTCTCGGGAAGCGACGCGCCTGCGAACCCAGGAGACGAGATCAGAACAGAGCCTTCCAACCGCTGGGTTTTTTTCAGCAATGGTCTGGAGTACGAAATCCCAGTGGTAAGCATACAGTGCCAAATGCCAGCTCTGAAGGGGAAACGGCTGCCTCTCTGTGCACGGCTCTCCCGAAAGAAACATTTTAATTGCCCAAGGGACTCCTTGGGCAAGGGAGCCCCTGCACGTCCCGCACGGCACCGTGGGGTCGCTCCATGGCCCCGCACCCCAAACCCTAAAAGTTTCGGGCCGCTTGCGTTTTCCGGAAGACAACGAACACCGCGGCGAGGTAGGATTGCTCAAAGAGAAGCCTCCGTAATTTTAAACGGCAGGGGATATCCTAATAGGGATGCCCCCTGCACAAGGCTTTGCCGGGCACGTGGCTTTTTGGGGAGCCCTAACAAAGCCCACCGAGAGCCGCCCGGCCCCACTGTGCCCCTGGGCAGCCCCACACGTCTGGGGCCGAGCGCTGCGGGGCACGAGCTCTGGAGCCGGTATTTCGTCATGCCGTGATAATGCATGGAAATAGCCGCTAATTAATATGGCTTAACAGGGAGAAAGATAAAGCCCTTTCTCCCTGAAATGTCAAACGATTGCCGAGTGTTCTTTATCTTCTATTCTGTGCAAACAGTTTATCCAGCAGGTTTCTTTACGTATCAGCCGTTGCTGCCACCAAAATCCCCGGCTGAGCACCTAGCGCACAACATCCTTAGAGGAAACAGCAAGAGCAGGGCAAACTCATCTGGTACTTCCCCTCTAGCACCCCAACTCCTACCCTCCAAGCATTTTTGCTCTAAGATTTCTTAAGAAGCTTCCTTTAGTCCTGACCATTTTTCCCTTGGTTTAAAGGGACATTTTCAGCAGTGCTTTCTCTTTTCTTCTCCTCTAAAAGCAGTTTTCCCTTCTATTTGAGTAGCAAACAAATTGTTTTCTTCCATTCTGTCTGAATTAGCCGAGTTCTTTGACTTAATTCCAACTTTTCAGAGTAACCTGCGTCTAAACAAACACCTATTTGCCTGTCCCCTCTACCAGATGATGACAAGCGCAGTCCTGGGGATCCGTATGAGCTGACAGCTGCTGAGGAGACGACAAAGTATTTTACAGTCACTTCAAACTATGTGCGTAACACCCTGAGCACTAGAAATAATACAGGATCCAGACTCACACTGGTCTCGATGCAAACCTTTAAACTACCGAAGCAAAGGAAAACTCGTCGGCGATGCATCGCATCACGCACCTTCTGGTAAGGCTGGTCTCTGTTGAACGTACCCAAGGAATGAACACGGGCTTTGTCAATGCCTTTGACGCTCAAAAAGGTGAAGACAACCACGATGAGCTCCAGTTGTGTAAGGGGTGGCCTTCAGAACGCCAAGGAGATGACTTTATCATGCCTAGGTAGACAGCAGTCATGCGGGTTGGTTGTACAATTTCATTTTTGGCCAAGGAAAGGTGGCATCAGGAAGGGCCAGTCACTATTTGTATATCCCCAGAGATGCACGTGCACACATACATATGCTACATGTACAGTAAACATCTTAATTTCTTTCTCAAAATCAAAATATTTGTCTTACAGCTTCCTCTGCCGCTGCCCAGGTGTGCGTTATTGGCGGTGCGGGCTGGTGCCCCTTCAGCCATGTGTTCAGCGCACAGTCGTGCCTTTAATTAGTTACACATGTAAGAATTAATATACCCATTTAACAATTACTGAACTCTAGTTTTTCCTACCACATTTATTTTCATTCCCATCGCTAAAAAACGCTGCGACAAACAATGGAATAATACCCCATCGATTAAGTATAATTAAGCTTAATAATTGCTTAAACTTGTCATCCATAAATCATGACCAGTAAACCATTATGAACCAATTCATCATTAGTGGCATCACTAAGTATGTTTATTTATAGAGTATTTATAGAAAACCTAATCACGTGGTAGAAAAGATTAATAAGGGCAGGCTAGCGAAGGCAGGGGTGGGGGAGAGGTGCTGTGCAAGAGCAGGGACAAATAACCCTAACACCCCTCCTGCAACCAACACGTATTTAATCTACGAGACATTCAGGGCCAGAAAATATGTGAGAATCCAGCCAAGGCGTTGAGGAGAAACTGTAGCTTCTAAAGACTCCGAAGCAAACAAATAAAATCCCTAAACTTAGATCTAAGTCTACTGTGTATTTGTATGGTGCAAGGGTCTCTAAAGGACGGTGCTTCTCCCCCAAAAGCACCAGGTCCCAGTTTAACGTCGATAATTGATATTACCAGAGAAACTACGGAAATCCGGCTCTAAAATATCACTGAAAGAAGAGGCAAATCAAAGAGATGCCTGACCTAGTCCTTGGAAAATCCCAGCAAGGATTTCCCACCTTAAATACCCGCTTACGTTTTACCTTTTTTTTGGTAACCTCTAGCCTCTAAACTTGTTCCTACCTATGGGTATTTTATACGAACGTCCTAAGAGGTTTAGAACATGAAAGTCTAAGTGGAGACAGATTAGAAAGCCAAAGAAATGTACGTATGTTAATGTAATTGACTTTTTTAATAGACTTTTGAGTTTAAAAAATTAAACTCCTGCTTGGGAACTGAGTTCTATGAACAAAACAATCCATCCATTGATCCAAAGGTTCACAAGGCTACTCATCTTCAAATTAGAACAGCTAAGTAATGAATCGCAATAATGCATACCTGACGCTGGTGTTCATTTCAGGGCAGTCTGTCCTATGCCTGCATTTCTTACCGTATTTACGTCCCGCCATCTTATTATCTAAAAACACTTCACTACGGTCCTAGCCAATTATTTGATTAGCACAGCGTTTCCTCAAGAACTTTGTCATGAGAAAAAAATGCAAAAAACAGGCTTTAAAAACGAGTCCACTATTCTGCAAGCTTTCTAGCTCTTCTCCCGTTAGACCACAAATGCTTGGTTACATTTTCCAGTAACCTGTTCTTTCCAAAGGCACCTTTCTATTTTTTACGAGAGCAAACGAGAGCCTATTTCCCCGAAAGACCAACGCCGCCGTGTTTTGGTTTCAATGTCCCGAATTCACAGCTTTCAAAACAAACAATTCTGCGTACTCTTCCTCAAATTGCAGAAAACTGCAAATTAGCCCCGTAACGAGGGGCAGGAAAAACCTACAGAAGTCAGGCAAAAGCGATGCCACCAAGCACCGAGCCTGCTCCTGTCGCGACAGATGCATGACAAAACAAAGCTCCCGGCAGTGACAAATTCCAGGGTCAACCCCTCCACGGATACCTGGCTTATAAATCAGGCATCCGACATCTGCTAAAGCTGGGGCAGAAGGCTGCTGCACCCACGAACCTACTCATCACTCATTATTTGGCCTAAAAACCCAACAGCCATCAAATAAAAGCCATATTCCCTCTCACCGTACTCCCTAGTTCCTTGATATTATCAATAAATAAACTCTAAAAATATAAATGTTAGTTACTGATGCCGTGCCAGAAAGCTGCCAGTGTTGTGGAAATTACCGGGAGCATATGTTAATGCATAATTCACCGTTTGCAACAGGGCTTTGTTGAAAAATTGATGAAAATTCATGAAAGAACCTTTCCAGATGAAGTTGCGCAATAAACATGTAGCCGGCGGCGCTCGCGATGTAAAGGTAATCGTTGAGATTTACCCTCCGCACATTTTATACATGTGGACACGACGCATTAAAATTTTAATCGTCCTCAAAACCGAAGATTGAATCAGTCCACGGCAGTAGGGGTGTGTAAGTAAGTGGGTGTTCGCGTCGGCACCATGTGCACGCATCCCCACCGCACTGCAAAATACTCCTTATTTTTACAGGTGCTTTCCATCTTTGCCGTGAGCTAATCATCTTCCAAAACAAACGTTTTTCTAGCAGAAGAAGAGCTACTTTTCATTATGCCCCTAGTTTATGATATGCAGGTATATGCCAGGATATGTGTTTTGCCACGTTCAACCAACTCCTTGCAAAACAGAGCCCCCAAAGTAGCTGTGTTCAGAGACACGGGTGTTTTTGGAAGTCCCTTTATAATTTCTTTGCCGAAAGTTGGAAATGGAACTGATATTTTTTCATGACATGTATTGCTGCCAATGCACGCAGTTAGAAATGAATGATTATTCACACTAATGGCATAGTAGTGCTCCAGAGGCCAGGTGCCTACAGAGACATTGTGCCTACCTGCAAGAGCGTCAAATCCAAGAGAACAATACAGTTTTATATTTTTTAAGCATTTTAGGGGATAAAAACAAGTTCTTGGAGTGGTTAAAAAATCGAGGTGTGGCTTCCTTGGATTTTTCCACTCTTACTTGCACTCTTTGATAGGAAAATGAGCGGAAAACACGCGGTGCATCTCGACTTGATACCGAAATTCAGCTGCAACAATTGCAAGCCCACGTTTCGAAGCCGTTCTCATCGACAGGCTGAAGCCGCATGATACCAGAGGTGACGGCATTACCACCGAGACCCATTTAGAGGGAAAAAGGCGCACATTTTTCTTTCTCCGCCTGTCTCTCTCTGATGGCTTCTGTCCATCACGGTTCACTAGAAGTTCTTCAACCCCAAATCACGCCTCCCTCGGCTGCCAGGCAGCCCCAGCCGGCATGGCAATTAGCCAGATGTCAGCAGCCCTATTATCTCCATTCCTCCCTTCTACATTATTTAGGCGCCGCGCGATGAGAGAGAATTACAGCAGAGGGATCCCACCAGGGCTCCACTTTAGAAACCTGCACGGAGCCTGAAGGAGGGCCAGGAGGGAGACAGGAGCGATGCAGGAGCTGAACGCCATCTCCTTCCCTTACGGAGAAGATTATGAAAAGAGGAGATTATGAAAGCATAGCAAAGAGTTATTTTTCCTTGTCACACGTCCCTGCAGCTCTGCATACTGATTTCTTTTTCTTTTTTTTTTTCTGCAACGCTGGCACCGAAGATTAACATCCGATAACGGGAGGGTGACAGGCTGCACAGAGGCGAGGCGTCATATACGAAACAGAAAATACACTAGGAATTATTTGGCTGCATAAAACAAAACGTCATATGCGGATCTTGAGTTTTAATCCCCAAGGGTTACGGTTTTCCATTCCTGATAGTTTGTGTTTCAAAACTCCGGGCTTGCTCGGCTGGGAGGGAGCTCCACCACGTGCTAAAGACGGAGGAAAACTTCCCAGCTTTGCCCACAAAACGTGCCCAGGCGAGGGTTTTCTCGTGCATATAAGCACAGGGCCATGCTAGTTAGTATTTCTGGGTCATCATTTGGGTCATTGATTCATCAGCACGGATGTCCAGACGGGTAATTAATCAGCGGCTTGAGCAAAAGATGGACTGTGGACAGAAAGTAAATATGACAGCAGCGCTCTGTAAATACTCAGACTATGATTAATATCTGAAAAGTGACTCCATTAAAGCGCCTTTCCCCTCATTTTCCTTCTCATCTGGAGGCTTTTAGAGACAAAGAGTCTCCGCTCTCGCCACCGACACCCTGCACACCACCAGCGGCTTAAAATAAAGATGCCCCATTCCCCCCACGCCTTGTCGTGCGCTCCGCTGCGGGACCCCAAGTGCTTTATCAACATTAACGAACTGAACCTCAAGCCAGCCCTCGTTATTAATCCTCTGGGGCACATAGGGAAGTCAAGGAAGAGAGCGATGACGTGGCTCCTTCCCACTGACCGGGCATGGCCAGCACCGCAGAAACAGCGGGGACATGGGGACACAGCCATGGGGCTCCTGGTCGCATATAATGCATTGCCAGGTCTTCCTTCTAAGACAAAGCCAAGGCTGCCCAAGCACCACAGAGGAGCCAGAGACGAGTATTTTGCTAGTGATCGAGCCTAAAACTCTACCAGGTGTCCTTAGCTTGGTCTCGATGTTGGCTTTTACGGCAAACACGTCTGCAAATCAGCCAGCAGAGAGCTTGCTAAGGACACCTTCATCCCATTAGAAACGTGGGACTGTATGCCACTCCTCCTCTCGAAATCATGTTTATAAACAGCATGAGAAATAAACCACGGGGGAAATAACTGTGGGATCCCCTCTGCGGGCTTGCTGTGCATCGTACCTGCTGGTCGGCCACGTGCTCCGCGTTCCCACTGCTCCGCCGGCTCGGTATTTGCAAACACCGAGCACACACACGTGCCTTGCTCTGTTTTGGAAATGCAGAAGCGACGGGGAAGATAACAGCCCATCTCCCGGCTTCTTGCTTACCAGGTTTTGACACATTTGATGCGAGTAATTAGTTAAACCCGGCTGGTTCGTATTAAGGAGGAAGACAGCTGAGCTGCGATCGAAGACATTATTAAACAAGGCGGTTGTTTCTCGGCGTACCTGAGCTGTGGACAGCTTTAATTTCGCCGCCGTGTTATGTGCTATGACAAGCAGGCAGCGCTTAGAGATGGACGGGCAGAGGGGCCGGGAGTCCTGAGCTTGTTATAAGCTCTGTCATGGGGAAATGGCTAAAATCTTGATAAAATTCCCGCATCTCTTGGCCACGGCACCTTACGTGGTGCTGATGGAGAAGCCTGAGGTCGTGGAGTTAGTGGCAACTGAGTAAATGCAAAGTTTGGGGCATTTAACCGTAAGACAGCGTTTTCAGCTAAAAAAAAAGGTTTCAGATACATGCTGAATGGATATATCTGTTCATGACGGGCTTAAAAAGTGGGGATGGCCCCGCAGAGGCCCCACGTCTTTAACCCTCCCAGCTGGGAGAGCTGCAATCCAGCTGCCGGCGCCGCCCCACTCGGCGTCTGGTACCTGCCCCGATCGATAGGGACCGTGATGGGACCGGGCTTTGAACGCAATTATCCCAAATATCCACGATTCCCGTGCAACAGCTGTCACTTCGCATTACCTATGCATTTTGTCGTCGCTGATTGTCGCTGAATATTTCATTGGAAAGCGGTGGGGACGAGAAGTTACAGGGATGGCCGGAGAGGGTAAGAGGAGATGACAAATTAGCGCGGCCATTAATTGTGGCAGCGCCAACAAGGCGCGCCGAGGCTTCTTCCCGCTGACACATCTTTCACGTGTAAAGCTCGCTGCGGTCTCGTTTGCTAATTCCCGCATGAAAATACTCGCTGAAAAGCATCTATCACGGAGACAAACGCAATTAATCCCGTCCCGTGCGGCCACTCGAGCGGCTGGCGAAATGGTGGTTAATTCCTGTGGCTCTTGGTGACATCTCGTACGATATATTCTGACGTGAACGTCAAGGCTCACAATATTTTATATTTTGGCCTAAAGCTTTAAAGCATGGGAAAGCAGAATAGGACTTGCTAGGTGTACTTATTTTATAGACATCATTTCTGTCAAGGCTTTATTTAGGGCGATTCCCTCTTAATATTATCACGCCACCAGAAAGTTCTGCTTGTCACAACGATGAAGTTCCCTAAGATCAGCTGAAAACCCAACGGGCACAAACGGGGACATGAATTGGGACGTTATCAGCTATTTTGCCCTAAACACCGCCAATACAATAACATACCTCCGAATCCCTCGCTAACGGAGAACATCAGCCCCTTCCAGCCGTGTTTGCCCTCCTCAGCCCCGCCGCTCATCCACGTTGCTGAAGCTCCTTCCAGTTTCACAGTACGGAGAATATTTAAATGACTTTTTCCCTAGCAAAATCCGTTACGGTATCACGCATGACATCTGGAAAAACACTTTCTTTTCCTTTACATTAAGCCTTAAGGGCCGGCACCTCCTTCACAGAATGATAAACCCAATAAATTAAAGAGGGAGAAGCGAATTCCTGCGTAACGAATCACGTCCTAATTTGCTAATCCCTTACTACCTGGGCGGAGATCCTCCTGTCCTGAGCCTTCCTTTGTAATTCACGCACTTTGCACGGGCGAGGAGCGTTGTTCAAGGGCGTTCCCCAGGCACCGCGGGTGCACGTAGGATGGAGAAATAAAAGGCGTGCCGTCATTCTGCCGAGTCGGTGAGAGGAAATCCGGAAAACTTGCTCCCTGTCACCTGCAATGATGCTCCTCAGCACGGAGAGGCAGGAAAAGCAAAGATAATTACGTCAGATTGCACCGGCACTGTTACAGGTGGAAAACCTCCCGATGCAGCATCGCAGCGCTCACTGGCAACGTGAGCAGGTGTCTGCAAGGCTCTCCCATCAGTAAACCGGTGCTCCCCGGAATATTTTCCTCAGCTCTCTCTTATTCTGCTTTTAGATACCACAAGCGACGAGGCCGCCTACCCCTTTCCCAGGAAAGCAGCGGGGGAATGAATGGGCGAGAAGGGAACAGCCCCAAAGCCTGCCCCTTGAATTACATCGTCCTGAAGTGTAATTCATGTATTTATTTTAAAAGCTGCTCAAAATGGTCAGCTTTGGCCGGGATTTCACAAACAGCCCGAGCACCCAACAACTCCTGTTGCCATTCCCGAGGCCAGCCTTTACTCCTACCGAACTTTGAGGGCCCTTTATTATTGTCTTCAGAGGCAGCGGAGAGCATAATGACTTCCAGGCCGGCTCCCAGCATCCGCTGCCATCCTCCAGCTCCTCTCCCCTGCTCCCTCTTTGATACATCAAAAACATCCAAACAATCGCAGCCGGGCTTTGCAGGGGGAGAACGTTTTCAACACGAAGCTGACACGCACGACCTTAAGGGAAGTCTTCAGAGCGAACCAATTGCAAGTAAATATTGGAATTTAAGCGGACGAGAAACAGCTTGGGTGTTGCCTGTCGGAGCCCCAACAGGCACGTAATAAATGGCTAGGTGACAGCAGCTCGGGCTCATTGAAATGCAGACGTCGGCCGCGGAAATTTCATATGCACGGCTCCCTCCCCGCTGCCTCCTTAACAGATGTCAATGAATCGGATCTACACGTTCAGTGAAATGAAGTGCAAGTACCACTGAAAAAAAAAAAACAACAAAAAACAGGGAGAGGCTGGAGGGGAGGCTGAGCCCTGCCCTGAGGCTCTGGCAGGTCCCCACGAGCATCACGAGCATCCTGAGCATCCTCTGGTCCTCAGTGCACTCTGGGCAGAGCAGGCAGCTGCAACCCCCCACCATCATCCTTCTCGCCCTTTGGCCTATGCTGTCTGTATTTTTTAGAGCAACGTTTTAAAAAAAAAAAACCCTAAATAAAAGGAGCCTTCCCGTGCAGGAGCACTGTGACTCGTAACTCGGTCGCTTTTCAGCAGCGCTGCCCCGCGGAGGCTCCCCGCTGCGGGCAGGCACAGTCCACGCAGACGCACCCAAAAGGCGAATTTGGTTTTAGGTTTCCTATCAGCTCCTCAGGAGATGTTCTGAAATCTGATTGCCACGCAGCAGGGGAGAGCATCTCGTACCTATGCAGCTCTGAGACTCGAAGCCCCCGGCGGTATTTCTGCCGCGCAGCCTTAAAATACCGGGAACGCGCTTATTCGCGGAGGGATGCTGGCACTTGAATTATTCAGTGTTGTGTCGAAAACTCAGCGCAGGGCTCCAGGCGAGACCAGCTGATTCCCTTCTTGTCCTGCTCCCCTCTTCGCTCTCCTCTTTCCTGGCTGCCTCGGACCGAGTTTCTTCTGGTCCAGCGGGACTCCTGCCTGCTCCGTTTCACAGCCCCCGTACCTCTCGGTAACTTTCTCTCCCATGCTCCTCCCTGCATTCAAATCCCTCAAAAGGGTAAGAAATTGTACCTGTAGTAACTAACGGGGAAAGCTGAAGGCTACCGAATACTTTACAAATCTTAAATGCTAACGGAGTTTAATTTCAAATGTGGTTTTGGCTAGAAAACAAGACAAAGCCTCCCAGCATGGCAGATGACGGGCAAAGGAGGTGCCACTGCTGGCTGAATTTCATCTCCCCCCGAAACCAAAGAGAAAACCTGGCCATTTTTTAACAAAAAATGAATTGTGTTGAGCTCGCAAGCCTTGCATTGAAACCACACAGCATCTCTTAATGAGCTTCTGCGCCGCTGATGGCCTGAGCGAGAGATTCACCGTTCGCTGCAGTCTCTTCACTCCCACTGCTTTTAGGTTGTAAAATTGCACTTAGTGGTGCTCAACCTAAGAGCACCACGCGGGGAGGCATCTACGGAAGTATACAACCTTCCCAAGTCGCTCTCCCGGCCCCGCATTTACTGCTGCCTAACCCAACTGGTGTTTTACCACCGCCGTTGTATTTTCACGGCGATTAAGGGATCGGACAACGCACCACAAAAACCAGCTTTGCGGTGGGAAATCCATAATAAATCGATGTGATTAAGGTACACTGCATGGGTTGAGGAGGTTTCTGATCCCCAGCAGGCTCAGGAGCTCTCCCTGCCCCAGCACAGACTCGAGCCCCAACTGATGGGCACGGCCACCAACAGGTCAAGGGGCTTCCAGCCTCACGCAAGGGGCACGATTTCCGTATGTGCTGGTTTCCCTGCTCATTTCGAGACCCACAAATGTGCTTCCTGCAGGTCTAAGAAACGCAGTTGAACTCACGGCAGGTGAATTTGGGAGCAGATGTCCACATGTCTCAGCCTCCCCCTCTGCTCCTGAGGCAAGAGACTCTCTTCTCGCCGCCGCCGCTGGTCCAAACCTTCCGGACAGGGGCACAAACGATCATAAATCTGCTGGCGGATCGCAAGGTTTACACTTCCTAATCCTCTAAGGAGCTATCCAGAATAATTCTGCCATAGCTCAGGAGGTCCTAGCTCAAAGCCTTCAACGCAGTTGGCTGTTTTCAGAAGAAGCCACGCGTAAACCTGTAACAGTTCCCATACGATGTTCCCCA
Source organism: Anser anser (assembly GCF_964211835.1). Lineage (NCBI taxonomy): Eukaryota > Metazoa > Chordata > Aves > Anseriformes > Anatidae > Anser > Anser anser. The sequence continues at coordinate 15,177,121 of NC_139731.1, read as the reverse complement.
CGAGCACTGAAACTAAAGAAAACCCCCAATTTTGGTGAACGCGACCTACTCCTCTTTGTCTTTTCTGCCTCTGGTGGAACGTCAGCCATGCCATTTTTCAACCTTGTTAAAAGCTGCTGTTATATAAATTGCTTGGTCTATTAGTATATCTTAATTACAGCATCTCGAGCCGCATTTAGCCTCTTGCGGGGCAAAATTGCCATGATTTATACTGTACTAACAATGATATTTTTGCATTAGTAAGCAATTAAGGGACTAAACAGCACCCACGGGATGTCTAGGAGATCTTGGAAGGACCCCCATCACTCTGAGTTATATCTGGTCTAATTGTATTTACAGAAACTTTCCCAAAGAATAATACCTTGTCAAAATATTTGCAGTGTTCGGAATAAATGGGAGTAGAAAAAGCAGCATTAACGGCTCGGTTTTATGATGAAAGGGAGTCATAAAAGGGGCAGAAATGGCCTCGGATAAGGTCACAGAGGGAAGATGATCACAGGGTTTTAGATTTGTCGGAGCGGATTGCTGGAAAATACGGGCTGCTTCCAGGCAGGTCTCTGCTAGGGATGCAGGGATGAGAGGTGTCATCGGCACAGCATATATTTTTTATGTTGTTACAGCGATGTGGCTGCACTGTACGGGATCCAGCGATGCTCTGACTGTGGTGCACGCTTGTCAGGACAAAGTGTGAGCTCCTGGTCCTGCTGCCTTGGCTCCGTGCTTCTCCCCATCACATCCCACCTCCACCACCTCCTTGAAAAGCGGACCGTCCTTCTCTTTCCCCCGGGATTTCCGCGGGATCGAGGGCAGCATTTTTATGATTATTCTGAAACAGAAATATGCTCCTACCCGAGAGGTTAACGAGGTTTTAAAAACGCTCTGCTCGTCTTCCTCTGCTACAAATGTAAAACAAGCCTTTCCTCTGATGGTGCAAATGTCACCTCTTGCATGAATTACGAAGCGCACACCTTCCGAGCAGGAACAAAATGGTTTTCCTACAGCACGCCTTTCCAGATCAACTGCACTTGTCCAGTTCCCTCCGTTGTCTTGCATACCTCTGAGCAGAAATCCTACAGTAGCAGTCAAGACCTTTAAAGGGTTTTGCTCGCCCACACTGCTGTACCTCTGCTGAGCGGTGGCCTAATGGCGTGCAAGAGTTCAGGGCATCACAATTCTTCTTAATTAGTATTTTTGCTCCCGCCGCGATGGAGGTGCGACTGCGATGAGAAATTGGTTTTAATTATCGAAAGTTTCCCATTGAATTTAATTAGAGCCGTGCGGTCAGAGCCCCACACCTCACTCGAAAAAAATTAGAGCTATTGGTTTCCTAAATGAATCGCAGTAAATATTGCTGCTGAAAGGAAATTCTTCCACGGAAGAAGCGATGACCCTCGTAACTCGGTATGCAAATCACGGAAAAAAGCAATACTCCCTTCCCTCATCAATCTCACATATCCTAAGAGGCAGAACGTTGTTATTTCTGACTACCAATGACTACAGAAAATATAATGGACCGACACAGGTGATGTTATAGCAACAGCACCGAGAGCCTCATTAATAAAAAGGGAAAAAAATAAAAGAGTGAAAGATGTAAAACTTAATAGCTCTGTTGTTGAACTGGGAAACAGGGCATCAATAAATAATCTGGTCGGGCTCTCGCTGATTATTTGGGTTGGAAGAGATTTCTGGCACAGCAGTAAATCCACGTCCCAGTTCTGTGGCAGGATAGACGAAACTGTCTATGGGCAACGGGCTTGATCTGAAATTCCTGACTTGTATCATCTTCCAGCAGATACGGAAACTTCAAAGGGCGCCACGGAAATAGCTTTTCCCAACACACTGCTTGCAACCAGTGCGAATTTGTTTCTGAAAACTTCCCTTTAATTTTTTCCTGGGTGCACATTTAATAGAAAACTAAACGACGGAGCTGCATGAATGAATAACTTCTCTGCATAAAACACTGAGGTTTTGAAGTACAAAATCATGAAGCTGAAAACTCGCGCGTGCAAACAGATGAACAGGGAACGCAATTATGATTTTTACAGTTCGCATATCCGTTCAATTTGAGGTCCCTTTGAAATATTTGAAATACTAGGAAATAATGAATACATCCAACCCATTTTAAAACGGCACTGCAAGTGCTGCAATACATAAATATACATTTACATGCACAGGGTATCTGTGCATCTGATTTCCCAGCTAAATGGGACACCTAACTGTTGGCTGCTTTTAAATAGATGAGCAGCATATGCAATCACAACAAATGCATGGACAGAATAAGTATGTATCTAGCATATATTTGGCAATGCAGCCTTGCGAAATTGACTTTTCTTCTGAAAATCAGCTACACATCCAGAAAAGCTTTAGGAACAGGTAGATTTCTACTGCATCTGTATCTCCTGGGGGCCAAAATACGTGGACAGAAGGCAGCATGACCTCCAGGGAGGTGCGTGGCCAGCAGCTGGAAATGAAAAACCAACTCTGGTTTCTCAAGAGCTCAGCGAATGGCACACGGCACCTTCAAGACACGATGCATATAGACAGCCTTCTCCAGTGGCTTTATGTATTTAAACAGACTGAATATCCAACGTGGAAACGGATTTTGTACCAAGTCTATCTTTTTCTGGTCCTTCGCCAGGCGATAAAAATAATTAGCTCCTGGGTGACTTTACGATCTCATGTCCAGCACAAATATAATCCCGTCGATGCCCTTGACTACCAAACAATTCTCACCTGGCCAGTGGTCCATCAGCTAACGTTCAGGGCCCAGAGCCCCCAGCTAAACCTTGATCCCACTGCAGATACAGAAAGCCCCGATCTGTCAGGCTACGGGAGCTGGGTGTAGCATCTCCAGGCACAGGACAAGTGTCTCTTTGGTCAAATACGTATCTTTTTTCTATTAGAAAATGCTTTTCATATGATAGTGTGAATGCATCAGTATCAGCACTGCTCACTAGGTGTCAATCTCAAACGAAACTCCTGCTGGAGAAGATTCAAGTCCAAGCCAATGTGCATGGACAACGTGGGAAGGAAAGAAGAAGAAGAATTTAATCTACAAAGTCTGGTCATTTAGATTCTGATACGGTATACTGGAAAATGTCAGATTAGTTGAAATAGTATTTTTTCTTTGAGATATATACATAGAGCATTTGGTACTGGGCAGAGATGCTTGACAGACCTCAGCTGCTCCAGGCTTGAAACCACCGTTTGTCTCAGCTCTCCTTTGGAGATGATTCTGGACTTGTTTAGACCATTACATATCTGGGTAATTACTACCTCAAGATGGCTAGACTTAACATCTTTTAAACGAAACACCTTTTCTACTAAAGAAGCGCTGTCCTCAAGAATAAACACAGAGCTCTCAGAACTGCTCCCGATAAGCGCGAGGGCCAACGATCAGTGGGCGGATGCTATCGATGTTTTCGATTTAGTTTCCGATACCTTTAGCCAACAGTTTGATTTTGATGCCCAATGTTTATCTTGCCCTGCCCAATACACGTGTGCGCTGAAGCTGTCCATGTGTGCCGTGCCTACATAAAGGCCCATAAAGACAGAGAGGGATTCCCATCTCTTACCCATCCTGTGAAGAAGTTCAGTGCACAGACTGAAAATCAGCCTCCAAAAATCATCCCCGGCTATCAACACAGCTGAGATACCACAAACATTAGGACTTTTTCATATTCTGCATCAACAGTGCCAGCTTAGCCAAAAGTCTTATCAACAAGGCTACCAAGAGATTTCCTCATTTCTAGCAAGTCTAGAAATAATTAAATAAAACGATAATTTTTGTACTTGTCAGAGCTTCTGGACAGAAGCTGAAAATGAAAAGATGAATAGGGTGAAATAGAATATAAAATAAAAGAAAATATAAACTGGAAAACCCCGACGTCTGATTGCTATTTATGATTGTTTGAAGGTCAAATTTCTTCCTAGATGTTGCGAGGAATTTGGAGATGCCAATAGCTAGCGTTTAACCCTGTTGAGCACCATTTTAAATCCCTCACATTTTCTCTGCGGCACTGGAACAAGAAGACCCGTGGCAGCTGACTACTCACATTTTTGGCAGGCAGAATCTCCAAAGGGTTTTGATTGCTCTGTTTTCCTTTAATGAGAGGACAAACAGAGAGGACAAAGGTCAAGAGAGGTGTATAACCCTGAGACAAATAAAGAGATGGAGAGAGAGAAAAAAAATCCCAGTTAGGGGCAAGTAAGAAATACATTCCACCAAGAGGGAAACATAATCAGAAAATTTTCTCTTCTGATTGCTCTTACTCCCTTGGTTGGGATCCCTACGAGCCCTTCTCCTCCTAATTCCTTTCTTCCCCATGAAAGAGATCGATGGGCAGTGCCCTAATTGTAATAAAGCGCTCCCCGTGTGCTATTACACTGCGAAATATGGAGGTCTGTGCAGGTGTATAATTTAACATTAAACTCTACAAAAATTCAGAATTTAGTTTCCATTGCCCTGTAAAGGGTTTTCGTACAGAAGTCTGCACACGACCAAAGGGAGAAGTTCGCGTGTTGAGATGTTGAACCAGTCCGACTCTATAATTAACCAACAGCATGCAACGAGAAGAGCCTCGTTCCTTTGTTCTTCATTCTTTCTGTTCCTTCCCCTCCAAATATGCCCCCAAGAACATTAATGCTGACTCTGCGTAATCACAATATTCAAGAAACGCGATGACTTGATGGATAGTTGGTAGAACAAAATACCGTGGAGACACGGCCATGTCCCACCCAGCTGGGGGGTCTCCTGCTCCTCTTTCCTCTATTGATTTTCTTAGGACAGCAAAGATCAAATTCAAGTTAACAGAGCATCTTGCCACTATTTATCGTTCAACTCTGGCTTAATGGATTGGTTATGGGAGAAAAAAATCTTTGCAAACGCGATTTCTGAATTAGCAGAAGAGCCAGAGAAGGAAGCGAAGGGGGTGGGTATTTTCCCAGGTTTTACTGGGGAAGTTTGTAAAATTAAAGGCAAAATGCTGTTGTGGTCGTATGGGAACAGAAAGCTTGGAAGCTCTTGGAAGAATGAGCTCCTCCCGCCGCTGTCGCTCAAACGTTTACTTTGTGCTGAGGTTAAATGCCCTGTTTCACCCCAAATTACGTATTTCATTACACATTTAATTCATTTAACCTTTATGTTTAACATGTTTTCCACTGCCATGCTACTTCCAAGGAGCTTCTTAGAATTAAGGTAACCTCAGACTAAGAAAGCAAGTAAAAAATGGAACCAAATTATAAATTTTAAGCGCCAAATCCTTTTAGCTCTTGTGCCGATGGTACAAGAAAATTCACCTCCATGGTACAAGAAAATTCACCTAGCTGAAGAACCCCCGTTTTGGGGGCAGGTATCTGGGGAGGTTTTTCTGAATTTTAGTGTCCTACTGCCCTGCAGGAGGCTGTATGCAAGCAATGCTAAATGTATATAGAGTTTTCTTCCGAAGCAAGTAAGACGGAGATTTCGTAGTTCAGGGGCATCTTTCTTCATTACAGTGTGAACGAAGAGAAGGAACAAATGAATTTTAAAGCAAATGCTATGGGGAAAAAAATAAAAAATAAAAAACTTACTGTCACTGAGGTTAATGACAAAAATCCCATTAACTTCAACGGACCAATATTTCACTTTGTGTTTCCCCATTAGCAGAAAAGCAGCATTTCATAACCACCCAGCTCTGCTATTAGTTATGTGGAGCGATCTCGATGAAAGAAGCCCAACTCCCAAAGAGGCTGTGCCCTCCCTCAGGTTGGCACCGGTTATTTCCCATCCCGGCTGAGCAGGGAGGAATTGCACCAGGAGAACAGGAGAGCATCTCTGGAGTCTGAAGTTCCTGCATTATATTTGAGTTATTTCTGCACGATAACGCTGTAGGGATGAAAATCTGCTTTAAAAGTGAAGTTTGTGTTAATGATCCTGAGATGGAAAACGGGAAGCATTTATTAAAGGAAGGAGTTATAATAACTGTTGATCAATGCCAACCACTATTTACTACTACGCCTTTTGTTTTCTGCTCTAATTAAAACCTCCAGCAGTTTCCTATTAATACACCTAAGCTGACTGCTAATGACTGTTTTCATTCTGCATGCAATTACCAGAAAGCAAAAATGATATTCCGTAGGACGTATTTATTTTCAACAACAAGCCAAACGGAATGAAAACCCACACCATCTCTCGGCGACGGCTACAACCTTGACCGTGAACTCCTGATTCACGCGCTCCGTGCAGAGCCATCTCCTGCGGATTAATTAAGGGGAGCGACGTTATTATTTTTGCATAGCGTTTCTTGTCACAAAGGCAAATCAAGGAGCCGGGCTGGGTGATAATGATGGAAGCTGAACCCCAAATTGGGCTTGGCCTCTCCCTGGCCAGCACAGGGCAGGGGGTGCCAGGCACCCACACCAAGGGGCCACGTGGGCTGCCATGAAAATTCATCGCTGTCACGGGATCGAAGGCACAAACAGATGCTTCTGACAAGCCTGAAATCGGCAAATGAGGACAGAGAGGAGAAAAAGGCGTGAAGCATTGGCTAATTTTACAGCCTGGATCTCTTTTTTCCCTGCTCCCACTTGTTTCTTTTTTATTTAAAGTAGTGTAACGTGAAATGAATCGCTTTTATTTTCCCCCACTAAGCCTATTAGGGTTTAACTATGGAAAGTTGAAGCAATTTTTCCCTGCTTAAGTTCCCTCCCTAGCGCAAGGCTGGGCTCCAGCTGTCAGCCCTTCCGAAGATTCAATAAGATTAGTCCTAAATGATCTTAGCATCATCGCAAAGGTCGTAACCGCATGACTTCCTCGGATAAAATTCTTCTATCGCTTCCCTAAGTCGAGGAAGAGGTCAGAGATGAATATAAGCTGGTTTGAGACAGCTGAAGGTTTCAATAAGGAGAAGCTTTCCCTGGCTCCCAAAGCGAAGTGAGGTATCGGATGCACCAGCCTCCTCCAGCCCCCTCCAGTGCCGGACACATCCCTTACTCTTGGTTTACAAAGACCTACGGGAGAAAAGATTCAGATCCACGGGGCACAAGCGAAAATAACGTCCAACTCTACCATCATAGGCAGGAATCAAGAGACTTCGGGGCGCGGGGAAACACAGCGGGCTGCAGGGACAACCCAAAATCGAGGCCACGACTCCGTACCCACCGGTATGGGCTTGGTCTTTGCTTTCAGGAGCTGCTGGAACAGCTCCAACAAGCTACGAGTTACTCAGGCTAAGTATAAGAGGAGTCTGTGCTGTTGGAGCGCCCGTGCACTAACAGAAGGCCAAGTGTTATGCCGAGATGCCCAAAGCTCCCCAGCATCCTTCTGGATGAGAGCATCATGCAACACATGAAGAGGTGACAAACTCATGAAACCCATGAGAACTTCTTAGATTTGAGAGATCTACTTTATCAAACATTCATCAAAAATTTAATTTATCAGAATCTACTTCATCTCCCTTCCTTCCACTCACTTGCTAAGGCTGAAAGACACTCTGTATTTTCAGCGGTAATCGGCCAGGCTTTTTTTAGCAATGGCAGTAACTGTGCTGCCTCCTGTAAATAAAACCATGAGGCTTTTTGCATGCATGGACTAAATCCCAAGCCTGCTGAGCTCGAGCAGAACAGCCTTGTGGGTTTGTTGGTGCCCACCAACATCTGCCAACACCGAGCCTGTTTTGGCCACCTTACTGCAAGAGAACTGTGATGAAAACATCTTTGGAAGCACCCACAGATGGCATTCTTTCGGTTTCACTCTCAACTGATGCCTTTTAAGTTTACGCAATGAATTTTTTTTATGCTCTTCCTTAGGACTGGCACCTGATCTCCGGTCCTCCTCCAGCTAGCCGAGCTCTGCGGCTGCTGATCTGGGCGGTGAGGTTAGCCCCGCTTAGTTCAGCTCCCGTTTGTTGGAACAAGCCTGGTGGGGAGAGAAGAAACCTCAATTTGCATGTTAATGAGAGCCTAAGGGGCTTGAAGCCATTCATGCCGGCATCCAGCTCCAATTAGCTGAAGGATTTCCATGCCTGGTTTAAAGAGTTGAGCAGTCCCGCGGAGGGAAGAGCACTTTGTGCAGGCAACGAGTCCAAAGGACTGTTCGGGAAGTGCGTGCTTGACTTCCTAATCCTCCCTCATTTCATAACAACTGCTAAACCATTCGGTCGGTACTTAGGGCTAAGAAAAAGTACCCCCAGAGCCTGTTTTCCCATTTTAGGGTAAATGGGGATCGTGTATCACCTCCCCTAAACAGCACCCACACTGCCAGGGGAACGTAGCTCCTGCTGCCCATGGACAAACCCCAACACAAAGTGTGTGCTTACCTCCTGGTGGGCTTCCTCAGCAATAAACGTGCAGTTTCTGCATGCTTTAAAGCACCGAGAAAGTCTCCTTGTCAAGTATCCCCTTTGCTCTAAGGTGTTTTTTTTTAAAATTCTTATTCAGCTTGGGAAAAAATGCAAATTAAATATTAAAAACAGCATTCTGCAGCATGCATCCGAGAAGAATATTCTTATCTCCTAGCAGAGCGAAAGGGATTTTTTATATGTCATATTTAACCACAGCGGTGTGGGAATCACAATAAAGCAAGAAAGCCTTCTCATAAAAAGGTCAGAATTGTTTCACACGAGTTACAGAATAGAAGTGAAGTGGTTTAGGAACGTGCTAGTCACGGTGAAAAGCTGACGTACATGGGAGAAATGTGATGTAGGGAAGGACACACTAGGAGATAGACAAGTCCTAAGTTTAGTCCTCAGTTCTGCCTTTTATGTGACCCAGGCAAATTTCTCCCACGAAGAAAAAAAAATAAAGAAAAAAAAAACTTTACTTGCCTTTCCCTTTCCAAAAGTGTTACGATCCTGCTAAATAACTCAAGGGGCGATTAAAAAGGATGAGCCCAGCAGACCGAACAGAGCCACTTCAACAACTAAACTCTAAACAGATGCTTCTTTTTGTCCCAAAAAGCACCCTGTGGCTTCTTTAGGGAGCCATTGTCTCCCCCAGCTCCCCCGGGACCGCTTCCCAAGCTCCCTCCTCCCACGACAAGGCACGTTCTTTGTGCGCGCCCGGCTGCCGCCAGATGCGGGGTCCTGAGCCCGGAGACCCCCGAGCGTCCCCGACAACCACCAGGCTCCCCCCCAGGGCTTTTGCCCCTGGACACAGCTCGGGGCCTCTCCGAGCAGCAGGGATTTAAACCCTGGTGGTTATGAAATTAGGGAAAATAGGATCGTTTCTTAGGATATAAAATCCATTTCTTTATGTACCGTAACGATAAAGATGCATACGTCGCTCGAATGAGCAGAGACCTAAATCCATTACTTTTACACCCCAAAAAGTTAAAAAAATTGCTTTGCTATTTACTCATAAATTTAGCTATAGGAACGCTAAAACATGGGTGGTTAAGAGGCAGCTAACAAAAGATAATGGCTTATGTCCTTCCATATACACAGAGCTGCGAAGTTAATATCCCACTGCTCACATTCGAAAATACCCACTAATGTTCAGAGTGTTAGGTAAAATGCTGACTTATGTCCTAGCGAGCTGCCTTTGCGTTTTTCCCTTCCTGCGGTGTGTTTTAAGAGAGAAAGTGGAAATAAGGTTCTGCACATCTGGACCCCGAGGGACTCGCAGGGGCGCCCACCGCTGCTCCCCGCGCCCTAATTCTGCCCCTCCTTGACCAAACGGGTGATGCCCCGGGGGCTGAGCAATTATGGCATCGACCGGGGGGCCTCTGGCACTAGGGAGAAGCGGCCAGGATCTGCCTGTCTGCCAGATGCCCGAAATTCACGGGGTGCCCCATTAATCAAAGGACATCTGCCCTCCCGCTTCCCCGGCAGCTCGGCGGCCCCTTGCTCCCCCGGGGACAGCGTGTCCGTTCCTAATTGACTCTGCCCCCGAATCCGCTTTCTTACCATTATGTGGGAGAGGGCTGTTTAGCCCAGGGACGAGGACAACGCCGCAAATTCATTTCCACATCTGAACAGATTGTTTTAATGAAGCCACGCATGTGCCCGAGTGCTCTGCCGGAGTTTTCCCAAGATCTCAGACAAATCCGACCCCGGACATCCATCTGCAGGCAGCCTGAAGCATACAGGGAGTACACAGGGAGCTCGCACAGCCAAGTCTCACCTTCAGGATTCATCAGCTGGACCCTTAACAGAGAATTTTGGCAGTGTTTTCAACGTCTGGAAACACCCAAAACTTCTGCAGCGTCTGCTGAATCAAAGCCCCTACACGACAGCGTACACGTGCAATTGTCTTAAATGTTATAAATTACAAAAATGGGGATCCTGACAACTGAACGATTCTGCCGAAAGATAAACTGAAATCAGATCTAAGTAATAGAGCTTAAAAAAAGTCTGCGTTACTTAGGATATATTGCTGCTATCATTCACTCAAGTACAAGCTTTTGCGTGGTTCGGAAGAGGCTGAATTTATCGAAGCTCCCTCTCCTACCTGATCCCATTCTGTTAGACCCCAAAATTGTTCAGGGAAAGGGGATCTCATTTTCTGAATGCAAGCATAGAAAAAAAAAATCAGGAAAGTTTCGTTCTGTACAATACTTCCTCTTTCCTCTAAAAACAATACTGGTAAGCCTGCATGTGTATATTTCTACTTCAAAAAAAATGAGATTCATGAAAAGATCTTGTGCATACAAATTGGAACAAGACAATGCATTCGGAAGAAAAAAATAAGTAAACAAAAGCTTTCTCTTTTAGCCACTTTCTGTCCCAGCTTCGTTCTTTATCCAAGTATACGTTAAATGTGCTGAGCATTTCGTGCGTGCCCGCACACCGCAGGAACCCCAAAACCTTTGTGCTTAGCACGAGCTGAGGGCTGCCGGGAGCTGTAAGTGCTCGTGCATCGCTCCATCGCATCCAAAGGGAGCAAAGAAGAGGGACTATGCTATAAGCTTTCCTGCTGCTGACAGTATTTCTGGAATTGGACACGGGTAAGACAGGGGAAATTACCATTAACATTGCATACAAATCAGGAAACACGTTGTGTCTCTTATTGAACCTTCCTCCTCTCGCACACCTTTTTATTCTCCTCGTATCTTGCCTTACTTATTGTTCATTCATTTTTCATGGGTTTCATTGCCATGCTCTCATGCAGATTTAGCTGCTCGCAGTCTATCATATTTTAAATCTCCCTTCTTATAATGTTCCTTGCAGAGTATTTACCCTCCGGAGCCTCGCCTTTCCCTCCGTACTTTGCTCCTGAGCCTCCACCACACTGTTGGGGCTCCTCAACTGGAGAACAAAAGCTCAGCTGGAGAACGAAAGCAAGCAACCAGCTCACGAGCAATGGATTCCTATGGTTTAACATGAAAATCAATTAAATCTGATGAATTTGTTGCAATAAACGCCCTGTTTTATGGATCAATCACAACCGCAGAATTTCACCTGGTTCCCTGAAGTCCTCCACGAGCTCAGCTCGGACGATTCAAACTCCTTCCCCTCCAGTGAGACACATTTCTGGTACATCAGCACCATGGGTTTCGATAGAGATCATTAATAAACCCAGGAGAAGCATTAATTAAAGACAACTCCAAATGATAAAACACAAACCAATTCTTCGTCCCTCCGTCACCGTGCAGGGACGACGGGTGCAGCTGAAGAGGCAAAGTCTTCCTTAATGATTTCGTGTAAAACCTTTCCGTGGCAACATAGATTATCGTGGACTTGTTTCTTAATTAGGCAGGCATTTTTGCAGCCCTGAATAAATTTCGCAGGAAGGCAAGGAGCTTGTTGTGCCATTCTGTTCATTCTGCACAAAAAAATTTAAAAAAAGTCCCACCTGTCCCTATCCCACATGCATGCCCCAGCCATTCGACTTGAAATAGCAGCTAATTACATCAAAAATCAACGGCTAATTATGCCACAGGACAACATTTCACCTGCAGAAGCCCGCGGCTCCCCAGGAGAAAGCAGCTCTTTTGCTCCCATCGGTGGCACCTCGCGGGGAAGGCTGCCGAGTCCTCGCTCCCCAGCCCAACGATGAACGTTAACGCGACGAGGTGGAGGTGAAGGAGCTCTGGATAAACACGAGGGCACGTCCTATCGGCCTTCTCATTTAGTGATGCTCTTGTAACCCACCTCATGGGCACCAGCTCCTTCTCCAAGCTCTCCCACCGTGGTCAGGAGAAGGGGTGCTCGGAGCTGCCTCCAGGGCTGAGGCTTTAGCCGATGCCAAGCAATCAAGTGCCCCATTTTTCTACTGCTTAATAAAGAAATAAATACAAATCAACCACACAAAGCTAAAACAAATTGCAAAGTAGCTGGACACACCAGCTCTGAAATGGGCATGGCGAACCTTAACAACCTAGGAAAGAGCTTTGATGCTCTTCATCTCTCCTACTCATCTCCTCCAGCAAAAAGATAGTTGGGGTTTTATGCCTTCTATATGGATGTGAAGTTTGCTGGACATTTCGGGGACTGCCCCGTGCCCTGAGGTGTCGGTGGGATGGGGAGAGGGGCTCTGGGAGCCTCTCACATGCCTTTTGTTTCCACTGTTCCATTTTCAATTGTTTCCATTTTCATTTTCCTCTGCAACGCGCCGCTCCTTCCGACCCAAGGTCTCCTGGCTAGCAAGCAGTACAGCTCGGTACGGTGACTAGCATCACGTATTCACAAAATGTCACACACCTGGTGGAAAATAATGCTTCCATTCTTGTCAGCGCGTTAACAAATTGCAGTAAACACTGCTTTCGGGCCAGGGAGAGACTGCACGTTGAATGAAACCACTTCGATGTAAACATTTCACGATACCACCCCTGTGCTTCCTACATTTCATTTCAGCTCCGCTAGAGTTAATTTCTTCCTGGTTAGGCAAACAACCAAAATCCATCAGTCCCTTGGATCTCAAAGACAAACCTCTGATGTCCTGAACCCGGGTACGTGTTGTTCCAAGCGAGGCATGGCTCCGAAAAGCCCCCTGCGCTTCTCCTGCGGGATTAAGAGATTTATTTCCTCACCTCCAAGAGTAAGGAAGGCCTCGGTGAGGACAGAGGAGCCTTCAGTCCACCCTTTCCTCTACCCAGTCCAGCACAGATTTATCTAAAAGTATTCTAAAAGTCACTAAAAGTATTAACATCACAAGGGGATTTCAACATATTTTTACATTTCTAGAGCTTCCTTGTGCATTTTCTTTACATACTTGCCTCAGCCGACTTTCTACTTTTATTACTTCTTTCCCCTCATTTTTAAAACTTTCTGTCTTCTCTGTCTGAGATGTGATGTGCTGCAAGATTTACAAAGCATCTGGTCACGGTGCCTAATAACCCACCTGTCCATCATAAAATATCTCATCAGTGGCAACAAAGCCGGAACGATGACATACAAAATGATAAAGCTACCTACCTCCTCCCAGAGTTTTTTTGGGGGAAAGGAGACCACAGGGAAGCAGAAACGTGTGGAATCCCAACTCAAATTGAGTTTCCTACCCGCTCCACGCTGTTGCAGATATGAGCAGAAATGAAAGAAATAAAAGACATATTGCCAAGCAACCCCCCCTGTTATTACTCTTGGCATTACGATCGCTGCTATGTTGGCATCCCACAACTTGCTGTGCACATTTAGTGCTCAAAGGGCTCTCCGTACCGAGGTGAAATCCCGAATCTAAGCTTCCTCTGACCAAAAGGAGCTTTTCAACACGAGCTCCACCGCTTTGGTCCAGCTCCACGCTTACACAATATATTTTAGGTCACAATTTTAATTTGCGTGAGAAGTTTAGGGAGAGCGATCATGTTTTATATAACTAAAAAAATAATAGAAAATCTGGAAAAAACGGGCTTGTATTTCATTTTGTCTTACTAATCCATGTGAGTTAGCGAAATTGCTGTAGGAAATAACTATATTGCTATTGACAGCTGGCTCAGAATGGAACTGATGCACTGGGATCCCTTTTCCTTCACCCCGAACCACTTTCCTGGCATCACTTGCATGTCACGAGGTGGCAGGTAATAGCCAAGGCTGGCAAGTAGCTGACAGTATCTACCCATATATCTTTAAAGGAAAAAGCAACGAGGGGAGATAAGATGCTAACACAAAGTTACACGTTCGTTTGTGGGGTTTTCTTCTCTTTTTGCTACGTCTACTTGCTTGTCTTGCCGCAGTGAGCCGCCACCTCACCGTAACATCTCCGATCACCCGCGGCCAGACCCGCGGTGTCTTTTTAACTGAGATGAATTAGAAACGTATTAAAAGAAAATACCGATTGCAGCACGGAAAGGGAGCCGACACATCAAAACCAGCTTCATCGCAAGGCACGTGCTAGCCCATCAACGGTGCAGTCACGAGCACAAGGAAGATATTCATGGTCAGGCTGCAAAAAGCAGTATGTTTAAAACCATGTCATAATAGGAAGAGAGAGCAATAAAGAATACTGTAAAAATCAAGGCAGGCTATAATTTTCTTGCCCCGTGTCCCCGTCAATACTTCATTATTTTTTATTCTTTAAAAGCGTAATTTTCAGGGGGGAAAAAGTCTTACGTGAAAGGACTCCGCTTCCTCCGAAATAAGGCTTTTCAAACCAATGGAGAGAATCTTACATCCCAATAAAGTGAAAAAAGACATTAGTGAAAAGCTCGGACGTGCTCCAAGCAAGAAACGACTCCAGGCACAGCCTCGCTGGACAAAATCAGCACCTAAAACCTAGATTTTTTACCCAAATTAATGTAAATAATCACCTGTGCTGGTGCAAAGTAAGGGCTCGCACTCCTAGAGCGTGCTGACTTCAGTGCATAGTGCTTTGGGTTGGTGCCGGGCTCCTCAAGGCACAGCCTGGTTTAATCGGGTTTCCCAATAAATAGGGGACTTTGCATAGAAGCTCATAGTCCTGAGCTTTTTGGGGTGTATCTGTGCCTGTTTGGGGGTTGTTAGGATAAAATGCATGTTGCTTTTAGCTGATTGCAATCAGCCTTGCAGTTTGGCTCACAGCCCAAAAGACAACCACCAAGTATTTTTAGCAGCACCGTAAAGAGTGGTCAGGAGTTCAAATTAAAGCGCATAAAAAATCCTTTGATGGATATACAAGATGCCTCATAAATATATGACCCTAGGTTCAGGAACAAATAAATCACAGGAAAAAAAATAATTTAATGTTATCTGTTATTTTAGAGGGGAAAAAAAAAAAACAAAAAACAAGTGTTTTAACCTTTCTCTCGGGGGGTTAACAAACATAATTCACCGTAATATCAAACGTAAAGAAAGATGCATAAAACATAAGATTAGAAGGCTTTGAGGAAAGCCGGATCTTTCATTTAATTCTTTTATCTCATCCCTCGGTAACTTGAAGTGAAGGAAGGCTGCTGGCGCTGGTTAGCAATAATTCGTCAATCTTTTCGCTGCCCAAGTCAAGCGCTCCTCACTACAAACCCGGGTTTTGGAGAGCCTCCTTTCTAGCCCTGACTTTTAATTTTGGCTCTTTGTGGTTCGTTTCCAGAGCTCTCTGGGTGAGAGCCGCCACTGCCAATCTGCTACGAGGGAATTAATAAATGCCCTCGTTAAAGCAACATCTCAGCGTCGCCACGTCGCAGGGATGCACGAAGCCCGCCTTGTGCCCGAACACCGACCTATGTATCACCAAGAGCAAAGAGAGCATGAACTTTGATTTTAATATAACCCTGCTTAGCTGTAGCATTTGCCATTTAATAGGCTAAAATTAGGGTAAAGGATTTTTTCCACCAAAGGCAAACCACTGCACCGACGGGTCCACCTCCGCCTTACGGTGTAGCTTTCACAAAGGGCACCGGTACGTTAAAAATAAATCCAGTTTTTCTTTACTTTCTTTTCTATTTCCAGTTTTTCCTGACACATCTGGAACTTTTGTTCCTTATGAACCACGAACTCGCCTCCCAGGTTGAAAACCCAGGCAGACTTCGTTTCGTGTTTCTAAGGTCAAGGAAGGAGAAGGAGAACAAAATCGAGAGGAAAAGACCCTCTTAGGAAGGGGCTTGGCTTCACTGATTCCTTTGGTGGCCAGCAGGTGCTCCCTTCTGACTCTACAATGTTTTGTAAGAATTTCTGATGCTTCCGAGAAATTTCTTGGGACAAACTGGCATTGTGTGTTCACAGCCCTTGCTGTGACTCCCGGGACAAGGCTCTGCTATCCCACGACGTTGCTGAGCAGTTCCCAAAGATAATTTACATATGAACAGATTAGGCAGTTCCTACAGGTACCTCTCGGTGGTTTCCATCAGCAAACATTTTAAAACAGCTTGAAGGCGCTCTCTGGGCTTCTTTTCCTTAAAAGAAATGATTTCTCGTCGGACACAAACGGGCAGGTTTTAGTGAAGGAAGGGGAGTCCCAGCACAGCAAGCCGCCCCTGGGCACGTAACGAGGCAGGAGGGGTGAGCATTACTGCCTGGGACAGCCAGGGCTGAATTGGATGTCACACCACAAAGGCACCTGAAAAAAAACCCACAATAGGGAAAAAAACCTGCACTGACAGGTAGGGAGGAGCAGATGAAACGGCCAGAATTCCCTCTGTATCTTTATTATTCCCTCTGCTCTTTATTATTCTACGAACCTGTTTGATTCTCGGGAGCAGTTCGCATTCCTACCCCAACAAAGGATGGGTTTAGCCTGGCAAAGAAAAAGGCAAGCCTCTGATTTCTATTATCCCCAGATCTCCTTTTGACAGAGCTCCTCGGGTGGCGATGCGAGCAGAGCATTGAAAGCCACACGAGAAAGGGTGGGCTGGGGCCGGGACGGTAATCAGAGGTGGGAAGACGGAATAGCTCTTGTACCTCGCAGAGACAGTGCCTCTCATTTTAGATAATGTGTCTACAGAAGCCCAAATAAGCTGGATCGCGGGGAACGGCAAGTGTCAACCTCGGCAGCGGCTAGAAAGAAAGCATCGCCCGAGAGGAGGCAGGCAGCGAGCGGATTGCTGTCATTACGGCGATGAATGGGAAATTCTCTACACCACCGGAGGTGCGGGACTGAGAACAACTCACTCTGCAGAACCCCGAGGAAAAGCTTTGCTGCCATCACAGCTCTTTGAAGCTGCTCTGGCCTCTCCCGTGATCCTACCTAGCGGGAGCAAGGAGACGGAGAGAACGGGGACGCGCCAGTCCGGGGCTTTTCTCTTCTTTGCCACCTGTTGGAAAAGAGCAGAGAAACAAACCTTTCCCCAGCCGGGAGCGCAATGGATGCTCTGCAAGACAGAGCCTCGTGAAGCAGAGAGGCTTTTTCCTACCAAGATAGATGGAGAGACGGAGAGCAGAGTTTGGCGAGGGAGTTTCTGACGGATCCTGAGCAGAGCAGCAATCGGCTGGCAGACAACTGTCAGAGCAGCGACTGTAGACGTGGGAAGGGTAAGGAGGTTAGCAGATGACAGAAAATACTTTAGAAGCAGCATCAACATTGCTACTTGACACCGAGATGACGACGGAAAAGGTCAGAGAGTCCCCCTTCTGAGCTCAGCCTGGAGAGGAGTGGGTGGGATGAGCTGGGTCTGTGCCCAACAGCAGCCAAAATAACGGGAGTTGCCAAGGCAAAGCTGCTCGGGGGCGGGTGGGAACGGGTAACACAGGGTCCCTGCAAAACCTGGAAGCATTTGGAGGAAAAACTCAATGCTGGCCAGTCTATAGTATTAGTATGGATAGTAACGGCTTAAAAAATGCTTTTCGTTTTTGTTAGGTTTTCCCCTTCAAAGGGAAATGTGTGCATTAGGCTAATGAGGTACGCCACGCACCTGAAATCTGGGTTTTCTGGACAGAAAATGTCCCAGATGATGCACCAAGGAGGCAGAGTCAATAGGGAAACCTGCAGCACCCCCTGGACACCTGCACGCCTGACCCGGGGAGCAAATGCATTATTAAAGAAGCACTGAGAGCAGATCTGCAAACGGGACAAGCTAAGAGGTGGTCAATGGCTATTTCAGCAGAGGTACAAGGAGAGAAGGAGAGGTACTAGCGGGAGAAGTGATGGTTTCAAAGCCCGGACAGCAGCGGAAAAAGCATCCTGGCAGGGAGAGAAAAGGATCCTAAATATCCCACCGTAACCCCAAAAAACGCCGGGCAAGACGAGCACGAAGCGCCGCACCAAGCCCTGAGCACCCCAAGGAGCAGGTCCTGCGGCACCAAAGAGCCGGGGGGAGCAGCTTGGGGGCAGCGGGGGTGAATTGAGGCTTGTGCTCCAGCCTCAGAAGGAGTCGCTGTCTGTGTAGCAGCCCCGTTCCAATTCGCTGATGCCCTTCCAAAAAGAACCGGCGGGAGACAAGGGCAGAGATTGTGCACGGCTCGGAGCTGTCAGACGCAAGGGGGGCGCAGCTGAAAAGCATCCTTGTGATCCCGGCGAGCCACGGCCAGCCCTTCTGGGAGGCTTTCTGTGACAGCTAGCATCGTCAGGGACGCGATGGAATGGGTTAAAGTGGAGACATCCTAGAAGGAGTCGCAGCAGAAGGCTAACAATTAGTAATTTTCAGCAGTCGGCAAAGCGGCACTCACGGGACAAATGAGTCTCACGCAGCGATCCAAGCACCACCAGGGACAGAAAAGAGGCAGCAGCTCCTCGGTCTCCTATTTATCGGGAAATAAAATACATTGCAGGGGAAGTGGAGTGTCCAAAGACGCCGTTTCTCAGCAAAACAGGCAATTGGAAAATGAAGATTTGGAATATAAAGTACATCCGTACAGCCCTATAGCTGGTTGGGATATAGCAAGAGGGCTAACGGTGAGCAAGACAAGCACAGGACAAATATTGGCATGGGAAGGCAACTCCCCATCCAAATCAGTGCAACATCCCCTGTATTTCCGTCTTTGGCTGAAAAAACACTGAGGTTGTGGTCTGAGGGATGGGAAACCATCCCAATGAAGCAAAACCATCCCATTGAAGAGCAACGGAGAAGGAAGAGAAAAAGAAAAAAACTGCTTGACAGTTACACGTCTTTCTTATGACCCTCTCTGATGACCCCAATGAATCTAGAAGGTAAGAAAAGAAACAAAACAAATAAATAAATAAATAAAATCAAAGCCTCCAAAGAGAGTCTTTTCCTTACACAAACACATAAACCCGACCAGGAAGAGCAGAGGGAAAAAAGAAAAAAAAAAAAAACCAACCTTTTCAGCATCTTAGACAACGTGGACTCCCAGGACCCTGCCAAATTCATCTTCCCTAGCAGCCTCCAACAACACCTTGATAACTTTCTCTCCCCTGGTTGCAGCTGTTCTGGAAATCTTTGCAGAAGAAAGCTCTTTCCTTTAGAGAAAACACTACAGAAAACACGATAGAGACAGACTTTCTTCTGTCTGTCAATTTTAAATGCCCTTAAAGATCTTGTGAACTTCACTGTAGGCAGGGCTTGAATTTAAATGCCAAGTGCAAACGCTGTCTGGAATGTACATCTCAGGCAAACAAAGGAGAAAATACTTTTGGCAAGGGTGTCCAGAGCTGTCTGGTTAAATAAGCACCTCAGGACAAGAATTAATAAGATGGAATAAGAAGATAAGTCTCCACTTTTCAGATGGACCAGCAATGAAAGTGCTCTTGCAGAGGTCAAAAAGTGGAGAGCTAATACTGAAGCAGCTAAAAACTGACCGAGTGAGATGTCAAGGAGGAAATGAGAAGTATTTTTAGACGCATAAATAACCTGCCAGGTTCGACGCTTCTTCTTCTTGCTGTTTAATAGTTTATATAACTGGAACATCATAAAAGGAGCTGGTGAGAGCTCAGCCCCAGCCTGCTCCTCGGGTTGGCAATTAGGGCATCCTCACAGCAGGACAGAGCCGTGTCTTTGCATCCTTTCCAGCAGGAGAAGGCAGCTGAACCTCAGCTTGAAGCATCCAAAGCGAGCACTCTACTGAGATATTTGGGAAAAATATCTTCCTCCAGATGTTTGGGGTTTTTTTTGCCTTTTTATGGTTTATGACTTCTGCGTTGACTCTTCCACTCGGAGCCCAACTGAATGTTGAAGGGAAATGAAACGTTGACCATTGCTTGTCCCAACTCTTGCTGAGCCCCGCGTCCTTCTGCATCGGCAAAGCGGGCTGAAAAACCGGGTATTTATGGAAGGAGTGACGTGCACGGGAGGAAAAGATGCTTTCCACACCTACCCAACCTCCTTCAGCCCCGCGGACGTGGAAGGGCAGGGAAGGGAGCGAGCACCTGGAGCCCTCCTCGCGCAACACCGGGGACGCGATCCTGCACGATACGGCAATCTGGGGAATCTATTTGCCTACAGTACCACCTACTGTCACACAGTCGGTGTGCTGATTAAAAAAAAAACAACGAGGTAAGCTCGCTCACACCTGCGTGACAATGGCTTGCCTCTCCACCTCCTTCCTCCTCGGTGAGTGCCAGATCCCAGCCGAAATCGTTCGTGTAGCTCCGCCAGCTCATTTCCAAGTGGCACCTTTATTTCCTTTATTATCCGGGGCGTTTCTAAAGCTCTTTTTGTTTTTGAAAAAAAAAAAATAGTCAAATAACTCAAAGTAAGGAAGCAAAGCTTATCTGTAGGCTAGCTGAGGTTTATTTTCCCCGCCAATTTTGCTAAATACCAAAGGCACCTGAAGCCAAAACAAGGAGCGGCAGAGAGCTATTTAATTAAAGCGATTTCTGCCTAGATGAGGCTCGCACAATGACTCCACTAAATAAGGTTCTGGGTGTTAGCGAGCAGAAAAATGAGATGGCTAATAACTATGCGGGGAGGCACGCTCGGTTGTGGTAAGGCTCGTGGAAGGATGACGGTTTGTGGATAGAGGACAAAATATAAGTGAATGTGGATAAAAAAGAGAGATAAGGAAGGTAGAGTTCAAAATGCAAGGCCAAGGAAGAAGTAAAGATGTGTGCCAAGGCACGAGGAGAGACAATTGAGCCGCAGGGACGTGACAGGAATGAGCAGCAGGGAGATTTGTAGAGGGTTTTTCTCCTGGTTCCAGATCAGCAGTGTGAAAGATTAGTCTGTTTGTCTCCTAAGACGTTAAGGAAATCCTTCAGCCAGCTTCCCTTGAAAAGAAGATTCACGGCGAGAGCACCAAGCAGCAGCGGGAGCTGGGCGCTGGATGGAGGTCAGGGATTAAAGCAGCTGGGGGATGGAGGGGATGCTCCCAACAGGGACTTGCTCCTTTCTTGGCTAATGGTTGGAATTATTCATTTCTAAAAGATAAATTATCAACTCACAGCTGGTAGCTACCTTCAGTATGATCCAAGTCTTGTCTTTATCTACCTTGCTATACACTAGGTTGCTACAGGGACTCCAGTAGAGATGTTCACTGCTCCTGTTGGCAAACGTAGTTCTGGGATCTTCAAGCAGTTGGAGGAGAGGCAATCCATCAAGGTGTCCTGGCCCCGAGGATGGATGGACAGACAGACACACACACACCCCGGACCCGTGGCCCCAGGCTCAGCCACCGCTCCCTTGGCCAAGGTAGGGTACCCGTAGCTCACCCAAGGTTTTGTCTGAAAGCAAGAGCGCTTTGATTAAAACAAGACCGAATTCTGCTGGTGACAAGCACCAGCAACTGAGAACTTGACTCATATCACAGATCTAATCTAAAGGAAAAGCCCAAAGCACACTTCAAGAGCACGGTCGCACTCCGCCGGCAATTTCAGAGCTGAACGCCAGACAGAGCTGAGACCGAAATGAGATTCATTCCTTAATTTTTAATGTAAGAAAATCAATGTGCTTCGGCCAATGAAAATAAAAGCCTTGAAAAGAGTTCAACAAGCAGCACTCGTTTTAATAAAGGTACCTATAAACAACATCAGAAAGTGCAGAATGAAGCGAACCAAAACAACAGAACTGACGCAACGGCGGCGCATAGAGGAGTTATATAAAAAGGTGTGAACTTTTGTACTCCCATCCTCAAGGCTGCGACCAAGTCACTGCTCCCCAGGGACTGCACTCGGGACTACAGAAGCTGCCAACATGATTATAAAACCAAACCTTACATCGATCTCCGGTTGGTCTCCGTCCTTCTGGCACCGAAGGTCCCCGGAGCCTGCGTAAAACCAGGGCACGCTCAGGGGCTTGGTGGGCACGAGAGGTGCAGGAGCGAACTGGCACTCGTAAACCAGCCGGTGGATATTTGTAACGCTCACGGTCCTTCGTGTACTCCGTCTGCTTTATTGATCTTCAAACAGATCAATCTATAAACGACGTATGTATACAAATACAATACACCGGCGCTTCTTAAGGGGATCTGAGTGCAAACTTAAAACAAACCACGGATCCCGAGAAGATGCCCGAGCACCCCAAAGCTGCCGTCGGGAGAGAATCGCTGCGGCACGAGGGGCCCGTGGACGAGAGCGTTTGATTGCATAAACAGGGATTCTAAATAAAGCCCAAATCCCCTCATTCAGCCAGGTTTAATTGATCGGTGCTCTTCGGAGAGGGCTCGGAAAAATGAAAGAGGTCCTTATCTAAATCCGTCCTTTTAACAGCCCTAATTTTGGAGGATTTTTGCTTGACTCTTGAGAAATTTCAATATTTGATCCTGAACTAAAGGTAGGGAATTAACGTGCAACCTGAATTGTTTCATGCAAAAGCGATACGAAGCGTGTGCAGGACAGCAAAGCCACAACTGGAGGAGGCTGCAGAGAGGCTGCCTTCCCTCGTTTCACATCACAGTGCTAATGGTACATATTTATTTATTCATTTGCATCTGCATAACATGTCTATATCTCCTCCCACTCTCAATAGTACCGTAGAGCAACAGGCTTTTTTTCCTCCTTGGAAGTCCAAGCTGAGAATAGGAGCTGCCTAAAAACGGCAAAGAAAAAAATGGAAAGTGAATAAACTGACCTCATGGTAGGATTAACAGCTAATTCATCCAGATTTTGGTGCTTATCGGGTTATATTCTTCTATTTTATAAAGAACACCACGGCTTCACATCCATGTTTTCATGCTGATTTCGGTTTGTGTTAACAGATGGACTCGGCAGTAGCTTTGTTGTCTTCTTTGTTTCTCTCTCTTCCTGGGCTTTATCTCCGTACTTTGAAAGCAAACCGCAGCATATTAATATTTCTGGATCTCTCTCCGTGCATATTCATGACCTTCAAGCTATGCCTCGTGTTTTGTCCTCTGTATTTACCGAGCTGGGCGTTCGAGCTTCCCATTAACATGACAATGTTGAAAAATATTTGTGCTCATTACGGAACCACACAAGTGATTATCTCGTTTGGATACCCCTCAGTCTTATTCAATACTTACTACAGTTTTAATCCTATTTTTTCCAAGCAGATTGAAATTTGGCTGTTGTGTTCCCATACCTCCATCCTTCGGGGTAATGCTCGTCCGTCCCTGTGACCATGAGTGCAGCTCCGCGCTACTGGGAGGCAGAGGCAGAAATGTTTGAAGTTTTGGTCTCTTCCAGCTCAACTTTCCATTTCAAAGCACGACATGCTGTGCATTGTTCTGTCTCTCCAAATCACCGCCGGGCTATCACTTTGCATATCTTTTTCCCTCCTGGAGATCCCGAGACATCATCACAGGTAATGGATGCGGTCCAAAGCAAAGAACGGGGGAGCTCCGAAATTACCCAGCCACCAGACATCCCAATTGGAAATATTCAGATGTTGTATGCCTTTTTTTTTTTTTTTTACAGCAGATGAGATGACATTTGGAAAAAAAAACGTAAAGACAGCCACGAGTCCAGATGGCTAGGAACCAACCGCGAGGATGAAAAACCCGACAGATCTGCAGGGAAAGAAAGGCAGGGGAGAAGGAAAGGCAAAGACAGCACCGAGCAAAGGGAGCCTGTCGTGTTCAGCAAGTCAAGCACCATAAATCCAAGAACATCACCTTAAAGCACACACATTTACTCTCGTATTTGTAAGCAGATGATGGAAGTAGCAGAAATACCAACCTCATACAAACTCCATAGCAAGCCAACTGGTAGCCTCGTCTCACTGTGAGGGCGAGGTGGCGTTACGGGGAAACATAAACCAAGGAAATGTCAAGAGCAATTAGCTGCTGCATTCCTCAGGCGAGACAAAACGGGTGAATTTTACAGGGCTCCCATAATTAGGGTTAATAAAAATGAATATACAATTCCCCGGGGGGCTGTAGGTGACGCGAGTTTCTCTAGCCTCAACCCTCCGACGCCCTCCCAGGTTGCACAGTGCTCACTGGGATAACACACGCTGGGTGCACGTTGGGATAACACACTTCCATTTAATGACCTTAAAACAACCCTAGAAAGGTAAGAGAAACTGTTGGGCAAGCAGTGAGTCCACCAAGAAGGAGCCAATATAGACAATCAAGAAAGAATCAACGTCTCATATTGGATTTCAAGGAGAAAATGCAAAGAAAGAAAGGAGGAGAAAAAGAAGGTGGTGCCAAGGCTTCTCGATCCTGGCTTCCTTCCCCTGCCCTAGGCAGCACAATCCCTCCCCTCCCCATGCTCTGGGAAATGTCTGTTAACCCAGGATATCCTTCCAATTTTCATTTCTTACACTCCTATCATTTTTAGAAAGCAGTCAGATCTCTGATTTTGATACGGGCTTAGGTGAGAAACCTCCTGCAGCTGAGTCTGCTGCTTGGGAAGCCTCGTATGCAAGCGCAGCGGGACCACGGCGGTACAAGATGCTCCACGCGGGAACGTCCACCCCACAGCCCATGGAAGAGCTGGCCATGAAGCAGGGGCATGGCCACCCAGAACCGTGCTCAGCAGTGCTTTGGCAAAGTCCTCTTAATGAATGAATTAAAACAGAAAGAGAGGCAAACCAACCTCGTTCTTGGCAAACCCTGGTCCTCCTCCTCATGGTGGGCTCCTCGCGCGGCACTGCATGGGTCAGCACCTGCCCCACGTAGCTGGGACGCGCCGTGCCGAGACCCACGGGGTGCCCCCAGCCTGCATCTGAGCCGCGGGGGGCACGGGTCTGCTCGCCTGCACTTGCCTCTTATCAACTCCTTTCTTCTTTTCCTTTTTCGTCTTTTTGTTTGATGGTGTATAAAAAAAAAAAGAAAAACGAACGGTGATATCAAACAGAACAGACCTTTCAAAAGGGTTTGATGACAGCAGCCTGCTGAGTCCTTTTTAAACGCAATTATTTTATGTGGGACTAAATCAGAGATAAAAGTCAGCTCTGCCAATAGAGCTTAAATCCCTTCTGTGCAGAACAAGCCCTGGAATTACTCCTGCTTGGGATGAACTCGTTGGCCGGCAGCACTGGTGGCGAGCCCTGCAACCATGTGCCCCGCAGAGCCCAGCCCGCCGAAACCCAAAAACCAAACCCAAAACTTGGTGGCTTCACCCCACCAAGGACACGGCGGAGCCAAGGGGTGAGGAGAGGAGCGTCACCAGGACCCCACAGCCATAAAACACATTCAGATTCAGGGCTTAAATTTCTCCCTACTTGCTTTTGCGGCTTTGCTTGCGAAGGCAGCATAAATGGGGCACTTCTGAGAGCGCCCGTTACGTCCGAGTGCTCAGGCAGCTGAGGATGTACCAGCACTTCTTAATTTACTCTTCAGCTGCAGCTGAAATCCTCTTCTGTCAGGCAGGTTTTCAGTGTAAAACCCCATTTGTACCGATTTCTGGGCACCTTGCCACCAACGCTAGATTATTCCTGCACGCGCGCACACGTAATCAGGACCTGCAATCACATATTTAATCAGGAACGGATTAGGTAACCTTTACAAAGTTCAAGAGGCAGACTGAAATAAAGAACCACCACACCTAAAAATAAAAAAAAAAATTAAAAAAAAGGCGTTATAAAGGGTTTAACAGGCTCAGCATTAGGGATGCAAACTCGGGACTCCTCCCGGGCTGCCCGCGGGGTGGCAGGGGCTACGTCCCATCTCCCAGTATTTAGCTCCATGTCTCAGATGTAACCCCCCCCCAAAGACATGGATCTGCTGTTGACAGTGAAATAACTGAAAAGCAACAGTATTTTTCTGCCTCATCAAGATGTAAAGTTCACAAGAGTCGGTTCATTTTGTAATAAAAAATAGACCTGGTATTCTGCAGCAGTTTTCCAGCTTTGTGGGCTTTCCAGGGACCGGCTCTGATTAATTCCAGAGAGTCCTTGCCGTTGAGTGAACGATTATTATTCACACGGTACAGGGAAGTAAGTCATCAAGGCCAGGCTTTTCAATCTCTGGTGTCAAAAAGTTGGATAAACTGAGGAGTGCAGAGGTCTGGCAGCTCCTCTTTAAAAAGCCAGTCGCTTTTCACGCCGCCGAATGAGGACCCACGGTGCCCATCACAGCCCGTGATTTCGGGACACTGTGATATGAGCAAGCCAAGCTAGGAGCCCTGACCATCTGGGTTAGCCCAAGTAACAGTCTGGACCGATCCTTAAATTCCCGGGGGAGAACTAATCCAAACGTTGTCACAAGCTCCCAGCAAGATTAGGAGACTCTGCTCATTTCTGGGCTGCAGCCACTCATTCCTACCTGTCCAGGAGGAGCAGGACCGACTGCCAACACTGTTCTACCAGCAAAAAAGACCGGAATGTAATGCTACTTGCGTCTGCTACCCACCTTCCTCAGGTTTTTTCCAGCCTTCAGACACGTTTGGCATATCGTTGGGGTATCCGTAGCAGTTATTTGCAAGAACAGACCTATAATTTTTAAGGCAGTCTCATTAACAAGAAGTTGGAAGAGAGACAAGTCAAAACAGAGATGATAAAAAAACCAACAGCTAATTCACAATCTTTTATCACTGTACACTGCTGCCTTTGAGGAGCGCCATGCCATGGAGATGCACCGATAAAAGAAAACACCCAGGAAAAATCAGAGCGATCGGTTTGGGCTTAAAATGCATGATCCAGCAAAGGAACTGGCAGCAAGATCTGCCCACGATACGATGTTGAAGGCAATCCGGCTGACCCGACATGCCCTGAACAGGCACGAAGCAAGAATACAAAAAGACACCTCAATATACACATACATATATATTATTTTTAAGGATTATGTTCAACCTGGATGGGAAATTTATCACTGAGGTGTAAGCCGAGGCCAATATTTATTCCAGCTGTAGTTTAAAGGAGTAAGTTTATATCCAAAACGGTTCAGCAGGGAGACATGGAGAGCACGGCGTCTACATCTCCTTGCCCTTTGCTCCTGAAACCCACAGGTTTCAGCTCGGCAAGATAGGAAATGAGAAGAATATAAAGAGGGACAGGACATTTATGCGACTGAAGAGGAATTTCAGAACTGCAGTCACGAAATTGAAGAGCAGATACTGAGAGCCTCACGTTCTCACTGGCTTCTCACTGGCGGCCACGGGAAGAGAGATTGCCGCTCTTCCAGACTGGTTTCATCCCTATTCTTGTGCCAAATGCCAATAAAATAATAAATAAATAGATAGATAGATAGATAAAATCCATCTCCATTCTCTTCCATTTGATTTTCTGAGCGTTCATTGACAGACAGCACAAGGCATCGAGTGCAAATGCGGTCCCTGCATCCATTTTCACAGGTAGGACGACAAAACCGTAATATTTTTCTAACACACTCCAAGTGTTTTTTGCCTATTGACCGTCTTATCGAGTGATGGCAAGAGAAACAACTTTACTCACCCAAGTGAGAGCTCACCTGGATTTTCCTCCCCTCCTGTTTGGTCTGAAGTACCGGGACTAGAATAAAGTCACCTCCACAGATTTGGTTTCATTTGGTTTCTTTGAACTGGTTTCGTTGCAATTCATCGCACCTCGGAAATTCTTCCTTTTAACTAAAAGCTTTCCGTAACCCTTTGCTTTAAATGATAAAAGCTGAGGAAAATGCCTAGTTTTAGCTCGCAAAATACGGGATAAATCATCGCGTGGGTCAATGCTTGCTAATTGCCCATGACTAAGTCCCAATGTAATGTGTACCGACAGAGGGGTTTCTAAATACTAATGCCTTCTCCCTCGCTGCCATAAAACACACATTTAAAAGGCCTTCTTTTCGGAGAGCAGGTGCTGAGGCTAAGCGCTGACAAAAAGGCACTTCTGGGGTGTGAAACGCATTATTGAATTAGCAGTGAATGCATTAGTTAGGTCCCGGCTATGTTTTAAGACGTCCCCAGCCGTGCAAGTGCCTCCTCGCCCCTTCGGCCCGTCTTCGGGGTGAAAACCTTATAGGCCACCCGCCGGCCGCAATCGGGGCACGCCTTTGGGTAGAAAGGTACGTGAAGAAGGATGAAGGTCATGGGATGTTGGGAGGTTCGAAGGAAGCAGGAAAAATGATGGGGACACTGGATGCCCGGAGAAGGGAAAAGAGTGGGGCTGCTCCCAGCGGGACGGGGTCGGGGCCTCAGCGCCCTCGCTGCAGCTCCTCGGGGAGATAGGATCCATGCCAGGCAGGTTTATTCTCTCCTCGAGGTAGTAAACAAGCCTTTCATAAAGCCCAGAGCCCCCGAAAGGTTATTTACAAAAATGAAAACCCAACTTTTAAGGCTGCTAAGTGAAAGCAACGCCCTTATCTATCACATCACCTAGGAGCCCCGTGCAGTTAAAGCCAGGGAAATGAATAGTTAATGACCCCATAAATCTTACACTGCCACATAAACATAAACACATTTTTTCTTGTCATGTGCGAGGGAATAAATGTTTTATCACACCTTAACTCTGCCACATTGAATTATTTCCCCGTCCCTATTACTATTTTAAGGCAAGTACGCGGTTCCTCTGAAGAGGCTCTGAGTTACCCGGTTATTTATTTGTGAACGGACGGTTCATCTTCGGTGAAGTGCTCCTGCAGAGACTTCGGGATGTAAAATACAAGACTAAAGAGGAATTTGTCTGACAGAAGGGACTGGAAGTTGTAAAAGGGGGTGAGCGAGTCCCTCCTGGCCATTTCGGGGTGAGCCAGGGGAGAAGAGCCCGGGGCCACGGACAACCTGGGTGCAAGGAAAGAGGTCTGGGACCTCGCTGCTGTAAAACCCCATGGTGCAGACCAGCAAGGAATACCCACAGATGGGTGTTACAGTGAAAATGGGGGAAAAACACACCTGTGGATTTCTTAGGATGAACTCAAGTGGCTGGTTCGTGGGGTCTCCATCAGCAGTCGACCATGCTACTTTCATGGTCAACAACTACTTCAGCTGTTGACCATGCAAGAAGCAAGGATGAGTATGAGCTACCAGCAGCCAAAAGTGGGCTTCGGGATCCTATTTCCCTGACGGTGTAAAAGGGAAAGCTGGGGGAAATAACAGCTGTGAGATGTCGGCTCCAGGTCTGCCTGGAAAGAGCTCGCTCCCGTATCGGGGGAGCGCAGAGCTCCCAACTCACCTCCGCCTTCGGGGCACGTGACGTGCGGCTTCCCGAGGCTGCAGAGAGAAAATTTCCCCGGCTTTGTGAAAGACTTTGAGATCTGAGTGAAGACTATTATTGAAGTGCAAAATATAATTACAGTGAAGATCAGCATGCAGAATGGTGCTGGGGAAAGGGGTGTGACATTACTCGACAATTAGGCAGAAACACAGGAGAAATGGATTGTAAATAAAAAAGGAAAGGGGAAAAAAAAAAAAGAAAGAAAAGGATAAATTCAAGTTTAATACAAAAAATCCTTTTAGAGAATGCTCGGTATTGTTGTTAAACCAGCAAAGTGGAGTTGACGTTAGCCACTAATTCAGGGCAATATCTGG
The DNA here is from genome assembly GCF_964211835.1 of Anser anser. Lineage (NCBI taxonomy): Eukaryota > Metazoa > Chordata > Aves > Anseriformes > Anatidae > Anser > Anser anser. The sequence continues at coordinate 15,147,625 of NC_139731.1, read as the reverse complement.
ATCCTTTGCTCAATGTCTTTATCTGCAAAATACAGGCTAGTAACTGTTCTGAATTTCTGATAGGCACGAGTAGCAATAGGACAGCTGGGTTTGATTTACTGTCACATACACTTTGAAAATTCCCCTAAAGTACTTTCAGTTCTTTGTGTAAAAGAGCTGCCGCCGAGATACGAAGTATTATTATTATTATGATTATTGCGCAGAGTGTTTCAAAGCCGGTACAATAAAACTTAGGGCTAGCAAACCACTTCCCAGAAAACCAAGCACGAACATCAGTAGTGCACGGCTTGTCCAAGGACTCCCTGGGGCCTCTCACAGCCCCCAGGATCTCCAGCTCTCCAAACCCACCCGTTTCTCCCTTTTCTGGAAGCTATGGCGAGGCGTCCAAGGACCCCAGGGCATCATGCAGGGCTCCAAGCCACTCAATGAGGTCCAACCCAGATAGCTCCTGTAATGCGAGGTTCCCTGACCGCGCCGCCCTATCGATTAGGCCGTCTGAAAACGCTGCCTCATTTATTAGGGTTTGATTTGAGCAGCTGGAGCGTGCCCGAAAGGTCACTCATTTTTCTCCGTTCCTAGCAAACAACGCCCCGGTTCCATTACTACCATTTCCAAATCGATGCTGCACTCCTCGCCCCTCCCGAGCCTCCGGAGCGCCGCTAGGATCGATGCTGCCTGCTCTGCAGAAGTTAAAAAGTCCACGTATTAAACATCAGCAGCTTCATGCACGTGCACCTGGCAGGGATATTTTCTGAAGAGCTGGGAATTTTCTGTGAAAGAAGCTAAAATGGGGCTGACGCTCCCCATCCGTGGCTATTTTTCTAAATTTATTCTACAGCAAACTGCAGAGGAGTTCACCTCCTCTGGGGGGCGAAGACACCTGGCCAAGGAAGCAGCACCAAAGTCCACCCGGTGCAGTGGCAGCTGCGGAGGTGGGAAGCTGAGGCACTGAACCTGCAAGGTCTTAGGGACGAGATTCCCATATGGACAGCCCATCCCGGGACCTAAGCAATACAGAATCACAGAGCATCCCGAGTCAGAAGGGACCCGCAAGGATCATCCAAGCCCAACTCCTGGCTCCACAAAGCACCACCCAAAAACCAGACCATGTGTCTGACAGCGTTGTCCATCCTGAACAACCTCTACCACGCTGCAAAAACCTCACCTCTGTCTGTCTTCTGCTTTGCTTTGATTTCAAGTTCCATCACTTGGATTATCTTCTCCTCCGGTCGTTTGTTTCCCTCTAGGTTTGCTTTTCCTTCTGCTTTCTGATACAGCACCTATTGTTATAAATCATTAAAGTTTGACTACGCTGTTAATATCAGTATTCACGCAGAGCTGACACTTTAATAGCATCCCCGTGCCGAGATGCGGCGCGCAGATTTCCTAATGGTTTGTGTTGCCTTTGTTAACACGACTGCTCCTCATTTAACTACAAACCCGGAGACGTTTGCCGGTGCGGAGCTCCTGTCACGAGGCGGAGCAGTATCAATATTTCAGCAGGCTGAATTACACGCCCGAAGTTGAGCGAAATTAGCTGATACCTCCCCAAACTCCGCCATCCATCACGACAAGACACGCGTATACGGGCACTTCTGTTCCTGCCACCTCACCGAATCCTTCCCCAAAAGCCATTTTTGTCGTGGTGACACCGAGATGCTTCACACCGGTGGGGTTACTGGATGTGGCTCCTACCTACCTAAAGGATCACCGCCTCCTCCCCTGCTTTCCTCCAGCCCCTTGCGACGCGGCCTGCACTTTGCCCTCGTTTTGCCCACATTTAAGGCTCTTTTTATACTAACAGTGCCGCTGGGAGGGAAAAAAAGCTCCTTAATACCTTGGCAAAGCTATGATGCTACCTGAATCTTCCAGCAACCCCGCTAATTTGCTAATTTGCAGACACCAGGCTCGATGTGTGGCACCGGGTCCCAGCCCTCCACGCACGAGGTCCCGCGTCCATGCAAGGCAGGGTAACCTCACCCAGTGATCTGGGACGTTACTTTAAAGGCTGCCATTATCTGGGTCCGTTTTAAATGATGGAAAAATGATTTAAAGTCACAGTCTTACTTCAGGAAATGGTTCTACACCCCATTTATCTCATCGCGTGGGAAACTCTCAGCATCAGCCCCAAATCGCCCGCATCCGAGCTCTTACTCGCAGCATTCCCTGCCTTTCTTTTCTCTCCTCGTTGCTTATTTTTTTTACAGACACCTTGCCTTCTTGACAAGCTGGGAAGCAACCCAGAGCTCCACTGGCTTTGGAAGTTCCTAGCCGCAGCCTGACGGGGCTCTCAAAGGCTGCCGGTGCCAGTTTTCCATCCGCTCCGCTGCACGTTCGTGCAAGCAGGTGGCTTTGCAAAAGAGCTCGCCGTGTCCTGTCCTGCCCTCCGGGGAAAACCTGGGGAGAAAAGGAGCTGGGGGATGTCAATCACGCTTCCAACATCTGTCCCCATCCCGGGTGCTCTTTACAAGCCGATCCAAAGTAATAACGGCAGAAAGCACAAGGTATGTGAGCTGATTTTGAATGTGTCTTTCTCCTTTTTTTTCCCTTGCTTAGTGTTTATCGCCTCCCGAATTCAGCTCTTAAAAAAAAAAAAAAATTGCATTCATCTTACCCAGAACAAAGAAATGTATTCTCTTCATAACACTTTGTTCTCAGCAGAAAATCAACTTTATCTTGATTGTCAGGCAGAAATAAAGCTCGGAGACTAAGAGCCGAAAAGGAGAAGGTTTTGTGCTTAGCAGCAGCAGCAGCTGGAATTTGTTCTAAAAAAGAAAGCAATATTCAGGTTTGGCTTACAGAATCTGAGCACAATATGACACGGCCAGCGAGGAAAGGAAACCTGCCCCCCACACCTGGCCTAGAAAATGGAAAAGCTCAGCGTCATCTCCACTTGTGGCTACTTTTATTGTGAATTTAGACTAATTCTCCTCCAAATCTTAAGGCACTTCAATTAGCGCCCAGTTTCCAGGTGCCTGGCAAAGGAGGTTTATCACCGGCTCTCCGTTTCAGGCTGAGCACACAAAGCCAGTTCTGGGGGGAAAAAGGGGTTGAGGAAAAGCCTGTGATTCCTCCTGTGTGCCAGAGAGAGCTTCAGAGGCATAAAAAGAGAGAAACTCGCGGACGTGCTGGGCAGAGGAATCAAACCGTGCCTCCTTTACTTCCACAAACAAGCTGGCTGAAGCAAGGAGAAGCAGAATAAACAGTACGAATACATCGCCGGTAACCTGCAGCAGGCGATACGTGAACATGACGGAGTACAACCCATTTATCACGCTCTTTAGGCAGCGGCGACCATGTACGTTTCCATTTCCCCCGTTTAATTACGCACAGCGGCTCCGTTCCCCTACACCGACGCACCCAACGCAGCCATTCATCACTTCCCTGGTTTACGTCTTACTCCGTCTCGCTCCTCTCCTGTCTTTACCTCCTTGGGTGCTGGTGGGAGCGCCATTTCCCCCAGCATTTTCCTTCCCTTCTTCTTCTCCAACTCCTCCTCCCCTGTCTCTCTTGGACTCCGGCTTCCGCGAGGGCTCGGTCTCATGGAGAGGCCGAACGTCTCCGGCGCTCCCAAACTGCAGGAATTAAAGGATTTGCTGCCTCCTCCCAAGCAAGCACTCAACGACACGACTCGAAGCCGGGGAGATCCCTCCGCACTGCCTTCAAAATAAAAATGATCCATCGGGGAAAGTGCCCGTTCAGTCATGCCATCGATTGCACGTTTCTGCCCCAAATTCCTGCCCAATTAAACCACAAACCCAAGCATCCCGCTGCAACACACCAGCCAAGGGGAAAAAATTATTTGAGAGGTTCTGAAATATCCCTTTGGTGCTTACCCCGAAGGAATCCGGGAGGAGATGCTCGGCGGTTTGCAGCGATCTGTAAATATTCTGTTTTCATTTGCAATTTTTACGGGCATAAAACTTTCAGTATTTAAATCGGAGCTGAGAAGCAGAGGGCATAAATATTGCATCAGGTACGGTCTCTATTTAATACGGCTTAAGGAGAGGTGAAGGTCCGAGTGAGGTCCCCAAGGGTTGGAACAGAAATATGAGAATTCGAAACACGTGAGTACCTCTTACACCAACACGGACACTTTAGCTGTGAAAACAGCCAAATTCAAGTCCCCCATCCCTTGCCTTCCTCACTGCCACATCTTGGATGAAAAACACCTTGGGTTTATGGAAATATTGCGAACGTTCTTCCAGCCTCTGGTTTTCCTCTGACCTTTCTGCAGGAGCTGACCGGATTGCACATTCACGCACAAAAATCAACCTCTGGTGCCTCCATCCCTCCCTTTATCTATCTGCAGATACCTACAAGCATACAACTCCCTGTGCGTGTCCGCGCTGGATATACATCGATTTACCTGCAGCAAAATATTTCTGAATCAAGCACGAAGTTACCAACGAGGCATTTTTAACCAAGCTGCTCACAAACACGGTCCTGAGCACCTCCATCGCAAACGGGCTGGCAATTTTGCTCAGGACTAAACCAAAATATACGGGGAAAACCAAGTGTTTCTGCCTTTCAGTCCCATTTTTAGGTACCGGGACGTGCGGTGGCCTGATCCTTCCAGCCACATCGAAGAACTGGATGTGACTTCAACCCCGAGGGCCCCTAAACCCCACCGTGTCCTTAAATCCTTCAGCGTCTCCTAAGTCATCTGGCAAGGGCATAACCTTGCCAGAGACAGCAGCAAATACGAGAAAAGTGCCCAGGAATGTTTCCGTGTCCTTATTTATCATGCGTTTGATTTACTGAGATATTTTACTTCTCTGTTCCGGCTTCAAGGACAATCCTTTTTAAAAACAGTAACAAAAAGAAAAAAGAAAAAAGAAAAAAAACACACAGAACTGTTCCAGTAGACCAATGGACAACGTTCAAAAGCCTCCTTAATCTTTCCAAGAACATACAAAGCTCCTACAGATAAGTCCTGGGGACTCATCCTTCCCTTCTTACAACAGCCCCTGGAACGACCCAAAGCTATCCCGAAATCCACGCGGCCAACGGGAGATTGGCATCCCTCTAGCTCGGGCACGAGAAGCTGGGAATTCCCCTCCCAAAAAGCCGATCCTTTCCCGTTCCTGGAAGCAAACCCAAAGCGATTTCTCCTTGAAAAGTGATCGGGTCTGCGTTACCACCCGGACAGGCTCATCTGCCCACCCTTGAGAAACGCCCGTACAGCTGATGCTATATTTTATATATATACATGAAGATCTATTTATCTATATAAAGATCTAAAATATACAGATTATATATAGATTATATGGAATCTATATATTATAGATCTTTATATACCCCTGTCCGGACAATATGACAGCGCTGTCAGCCCGGCCCGGCCTCTCGCCGCCTCAACCAGCGCAAGGCACTGTTCATTAATTCACGATACACCATCCCCGCTCTCCTACGGGACCGGTCGTTCCTGGAAGTCACGCTCCGAACTTGGTGTTATTTACTCGGTTATTGAGACATCAGGCTTTTACGGGAGCATCCATCAAGCGTCTTGAGCTCACAGCACAGCCCTGAGCTCGTCTGCCACGTGCGGGGGGTTGAAGATGCAGAAAAGGACTCAAAGAGCAGCACGTTTTGGCTTTAATTCATTAATTTTCAGTTCCAAATTTGCATAAAACCTTTTCTATTCTTTTGCAGTTACCAGAAATCGGAACAACTGACACCTACAAACAGCTCCGAGCGCTTCTTTTCGCCTGGGTGCTAACCAGGAGAGCACCCAACTGGTTGAGACGTGAGGTTTCAAGCACTTGAAAACCCACAAATCTCAAGAATCCGAGTTACCGTGTAGAAAAGAAACACACAGATTTGGAAATCCAGCGCCACACGGAGCGCACAAACGTGCGTGTGCACCTCTGTGTGTTCGTGGGGTGGCAGGGAGAAAGGATCTGCCACTGAGATCCAACAGTAGAGCTGCAAAAGTAAATCCTTTTGGTTACCCGAACGCAAACACAAACATTACAGCGGCAAAGGCGTTTTTGCTCCGAAAGGAAAGGAAAATCAACCCATCCCACCCGGGCAGGGGAGAGCCAAGCCGCTCCCCCTTTCCTTCTCCATCCGAGTGCTTTGGGCCTTGAAGAAAATGATGGGTGGATGCCAGAAGACGGGGTTTTACAGTAAATGCTCAACATGTTTAATATTCAGTCCTTGCCGTTATCTTTTTTCCTGGGGAAAAAAAGTATTTGGGGGAGTTTTGCTCACAGCAGGCATTTGCCCAGAGCTTTCCTCTCCTTTGGCTTCTCAAGACGACAAAATGAAAGAAGAGAAGCCCACGGCTGCGGCAGGTGATGTCACGTACCTTTACTCTGATATTGACTGCTCATTTGCAGGACTTCACCTGAAAATAATGAGCGACCCAGAAATAGAAGCGTAGCCGATCCATTACGCCGTCCTCCTCATTACTCAGAGCCAAACCTGGTAGAAATGCAGCCTGCCACGCCAGCTTCTCCGGCGTAAGATCCACGGGCCAATACCACGGTTTAGTGCACGGGGAGTAAGTTCCCCTTACAAGGTTTTTGCCTCTAGAAGTCAAAGTTTGCCTCATCCTCATTTCATCCCACAGCAATTTTCCAGTCATTCATTAACGACACATTAATGGTATGGAAAGCGCGTGATTTACCTCTGGTTGGAAGTGAAAATAGAAGAGCCCAGGGTGCCAAAAGTTGGCAGGAAGGCACACCGCCGACTTATCCCTTTAAAGTCAGTCCCTGGGTGTTGTTAATTATTCCAGCTTACAGCAGAAGATGTCACATTTCGACTTTAAAAGTTGTTTTTACTGAAACCACGCACTCACCGTGAATATATAATGTTTTAATAAAGCACCCACCCTTCAACGAAAATGTGTGTACGCTTCCGTTGATTAGACTTAGCTGACAAACGCGTATTTCCGCAGGAGAGCAAAACCAACATTCAGTGTTCATAAATCAAAAAAAAAAGCGCAAAAAAAAAAAACCCACTCAGTAACAAAAGCGGTAACAAAACCCTGCCCCATCACGCTACGCGGTTTCAAGATTCCCGTCTCCTCTTTAAAGGAAGACAGAGGACACCACTTTCCAGGCCTGATTTACACTGTAGATCAAAAGGATGTGAAATTCTCTCCTTCTACACGCGGAGATCACCACCTCTGTGCCTTTCACTGCACGCTCTTATTTCAGCTTACCAAATCAATGCATGTACGCCGGTGTTTGCAGCGGCAAAATATTGCTAGGGTGTGTTTAATCTGGCCCTGGATTTCTGATTCGCATGAGTCCAAAGAGTATTATGATTACCTTACCCCTACCAATAATAAACCAACCTTCAGTTTAATACCTGAGAAGAGGAATAGGTATTTCGGTACACTTTTGGGGCAGAAAACAAGCATTTTCTGCGTGACCACGAACTGCTTGAACAGCGACGTGGAGCCGCAGCGTTCAGCCCCCAGCTAAAAGTTTATCTGTTCGCTACGCCAAGGTTTTTGGTTTTTTTTTACATTATTTTTTAAATCTGCTTAAGCTCAAAGTCACCCAGCCGCCCACTTATTTCACCGGGTCATGGAAACAACTGGTCTCCTGACGTGCTGACGAAGAGGAGGAAATCCTACCCACGCCTGTACGTGTGCTACGTACGTGCGTGCCTGGGCCAGCTGCTACCAGCTGGGAGAGGCAGGGTGGCAGCTACAGCACGCTCAAAAGCTGCTTTTCCTCTTCCTTTCGCTGATAAAGTGAGAGAATCCGTGTGTCTGCGTTTTAATCACCACTCGCAGCCTTTGCTACGGTGCGTGCCTACCACAGGAGACTGGCAGCACGTTGTCTGGGAGGGACGTGCCCTGCTGCAGCGAGTACGGCTCCGCTTAGGTTTACGTTTAACGTGAGGAAAAGACAAATAATCTTACGACAGAGCACTTAAGATCTTCATTTTTCGACAAAACCTCGTTACCTGGTCGACTCGCTGCCTGAAACGAGGAGGCCGTCACCCTCGAAGCACGCAGGTCACGGCCGGAGGAACGGTTCGAGGGAAGTGCCTTTCGTGCTTTGCCAGCATCCAGGAGAGGACGTTTCAGCTCCTCTTCCAGGAGACGACAAAGTTTCGAGAGGCTCTTCCCTCACCCTCTGATCATAAGCGCTTCCTTGCCTCTGTTTCCACTTAGAGATCCTCGCTGGAGGCATCCGAGGCTGGAAGGCAAGCTCTGAGAAAAGCTCCTCGCTGTCTGCGCTGCCCCTAATTACGGCAGCTCAGTCCTCTCGTACGCCCGCGCTCGGCGCTCGAGGTAAATGCCACGAAGGTCACTTTGTTAATTCAACGCCAGGGCCCGCGTTAGGAACCGTTGGCAGAAGGCTGAAAAAGTCAGCGTCTGTTTTAATGCTGCTGTGGTAAGGTTTTCTTAACGCCGCCCGGTCCCAGAAATGAATTTCCATGAGGTAGGAACAAAGCAGGCGCCCCGCGAAGGTCGGCGTTGCCCCGAGACGGACATCGAGGCAGGTCAGACGATCTCCTACCCGAAGGTGACGGTTATAGGAACGTACCAGACTGCAGCTTAGGCTACAAACGTGTAGGAACGGGAAGTTAAAAGGGATCACTTCCCACCGGCCAGGAGCTGGGCGCTGCAGCAGGCTGGGGGCTCTCCTTGGAGGTCTCCAGCAGCCGCCTGGACGTGGGGCTGGGCGCAAGGACCCGCAGGTCCCTTCGCACCTCGGCCACCCCGTGCTTCTGCGAACCCCAAAACACTTCCCAGGTTCTTTATTAAGGCCATCATGAACGCCAGAAACCCCAGCTAGAGGAGACATGGGGATGTCGATGTGCCTGAACATCACACACAGTGCTAGGACGAACAGCAGAGCTTGGTCTGCAGGGAACTGGGGGAAACGGTCTACGGAAATTTGGCAATTAGGGGAAAACCCCCTTCTGACCCCAAATCTGGCCATTGTTTTAACTGTGGGCGTCTGAGCAAAGACAGCAGCAAGGCACCTGCAGGAACTGACGCTAGCAGGACCGCAGCAAACCCCTTCCTCCACCTCTCCTCCAGCCCGGCTCCTCTGAGATCGTTTAAGGCGTTTTCTTCCCTCGAGATCGCATGCGCATTTGTTATTTAAGGATCGACATCAGATGTCGAATCTACGCTGATTCTATGAATTACCTTTTTTAAATCCAACGTGCTGCCAAGCTAACCCTAATCTCACTGGAGCTTACAAGCGTTGGGATGAGCAGCGTTTTATGACAGCCACACGTTACAGCTGTGCCGCTCCCTTTTACGCCAGGAACCTCGAAGCCTTTTCCCATCCCTCGCGGCGCGTCTGCGGTCGCTGCGGCGAGCACGTCCCCATCCTCGGGTTCCTCCTCGGAGAAGTGGCAGCAGGACGCTCAGGAGGCTGGGCCAATATCATTTTGGAACCAGTAGGAGTAGAAATATAATAGATAATGAGAGGAAAACTATACCTACAAGGGGTCCTTAGCATCAGGACCTCGATCACGGGACCCTCAGCCCCACAGCTCAGCCGAGGAGAAGCCCTCGCAATGAAACCTCGGCGCCAGTTTCACCTACCTAAGAAAAAAGGGGGAGTGACGCCCACCTCCCGGAGCGTCTGGCAGCGTTTTTTCGTGTTTATCCATCATGCTTACCTTGCGTAAAGGTTTGCTTCCTTCTGACACGACCCATTTACCTACCGCACGGGGAACAAGAGCGTTTGGAGGCCAAGCCTGGAGCCCGGCAAAGGGTGCCGCACGGAAACTCCTGGTGACATCCCTAGGAGACGTCAGGAGCAATGAGAGCAAGGGTTATCGCTGTCAGGCGTCCGACAGAGTCACGCACGGAGACAGGTCTCATTTACTCAGACACTGCAAATGACCGGACACTCTACCGCCACTCCACGTTTAAGGGCCACTTGAATCGTACTCGGGGAGTTTTGCCCACCTGCAGTCTGAGGGATGCGTTACTAAACACGCGACCCAACCACGCCATTGTTTTCCAAGCGGCATTTCACAGGAAAAGCCACCAAGGGTATTATTTCCAAAAACGAACGGTGTCACAGAGGTTGTGCTGTCACAGACCAGCAGCGTGCCCGTTTCGGCAGGCAACCTCCCCGCGGTTTAGGATTAGGAAATCTGCTCGCCTCGAGCTTGGCGGAGTCGTGGCACTGCCCCGTCTGCGACTGGTGGCTGAGCACGAGGCGCCGCTCGCAACCTCGAGCGGCCGCCGTCCTTGCGGCGATCCCTCCCGTTGATTGCAATCGGGTCCCGCTAATGACGTAATTCAATTAGGCACAAATCAAGAGCTAACTGATACTTTTCATAACGCAACTCCGGCTCCTGACAAATTCCCTACCCAGATGGAAGAGCCTGATAGAGTTCCTGGTAGCGGAATATCCCCCTCCGGAGAGATGTTAACAACCCTTTGAATATCAGCGCACCTGCCCGAGCAAAGCTCTTCGGTTGCAGGGGATCGGTGGCTGCGCGAGCACATCAGGAATGCAAACGATCACCAACAAATTGCGTTGGGGGGGGGATTTTGTTGATACAAACGCATTCCCCACGGAAGCCAGCGAGGAGTTACTCCGGTCGGGAATCCAGCCTGATGTAGGGGAGCAACCTTTTTCTCTCTTTCTCTAATTGTTTGAATCGTGAAAATTTGATGGATTAAAAAAAAAAAAATACAACCTGATTTATCCTCCATTACCGCGGGCTTAGAGAACAGTGTGGGCAGTACGGAAAGGCAGCTGTTTACCCGGTCTCCTCCCGAATCTTTCCGCCAGATGACCTTTATTTCGGATTAATGGAAACAAAGAGCGAATCATGTTTGCGTGATGGGGAGCTCACGGGGCCACCGCCGCGCGTAACTGCCTCCACCCGAACCGAACACGTTTCTCCAAACGCGCACCTGCTGTCGCAAGGCACCCGGTTGGTTTCATTTCCACGACCCGAGCGTCCCCTTACTTCTACTGTCAAAATCAGTTAGCGTCAGAAACGTAGGAACACAGAAAAAAAAACAAGAATTACATGTGCCAGCATCCTCAGTCCTACAATATTTTACAACCCCGTGCGCGAATACCTTTACCTAAGTGTCCTCACACGGGCCGTTTGCCAAATATCCTACCGCACACGTGGAACGCACGAAAATACAAAGGTCCGGAGGTCCCCGTCAATAAATCCATAAAAATCCCGATGTCCTCTTGAAAAGCAAAGTCCACATCTAAGACCCTTAACTGCTTTCATATACATGACGAACTCCTTCAATTATTCCCCTAAACCTTTTTCAGTCTTCTGAGCAGAAAACTGTGTAAGAAGCTTCCTTCCAAAGGAGGATAATATATACAATTTCCTACAAACGTATAAATAACTTGTAGGAAAATCACGATAAGCGGTCTCACCAACAGCAAGCCCAGCAGCATCTGCAGTACAACGAAGGAGAGATGAGCTAGGAAGAGTGGTTTTCACGTTGGGTAAGAGAAACTTTTACCCTAAGCCCTCCAAAAAAGCTGTACCAGTTTAAAAACGGGACAAACCCGGACAAGGACTTGGGAAATCGGAGGCGAGAACGGAGCTAGCAGAGCTGAAGGAAAAAAGCAAAATAAGCAAAGAAATGGAGAAACGCAGCCCATGCAGGTCAGATACGGCACAAGATTCGAAGTCTCCGCAGAATGGCAGGGCGCGCGCCAGGCTGGGAAACCGCTGCTATGTACGTATGCTAAAAACCCGAACCAGGAGATTGGCATTCACTGCAGAGCTCTTCTGGTGACTGAGGAGCTGACCTGAGCTCTTCTGCTCTCCAGAACCTCTCGGAGGAGTCACAAGCCCGCAATTCAGAGAGCTCTCCAGCCTCGCCCCGGGGCGCAGCCTCGAGGTCCGTGCGTCTTTATTCAACGCGTTACCTACTTCGGTCCCCCTCGGCTCTTCTTGTAGGACCCCAGAAGGGAATGGCAGCGAAGACGTTTCAACGAGGCAAACCTCCCGGCCGCTCAGGATGCTGCATCCCAGGACGGGCAGGAGTTGACCTCGGAGCTCTGGGCACGGCAAAGTCGGGCGGCGCTCCCCTTCGGCTGGGAGAGGAGGCGCTTTGGGGTGAAGCCGATCGGTCAAAGAGCGCCATAAAAGCCAAGAAAGCCATAAAAACACCAGTAGTGGCTCTGTTTCGAACTCTACGCGCTGAGAAGATGCTCGGTTTGCAGCCAGGGAAGTAATTCCCACAAAGATACTCTCCCTTCAGCTCCTCTCTTTGACAACCGACACTTTGCTGCAACTCCGGGCCGCGATTTCGAACAGTTTTCGACGTCTTTTGAACACCTCGGAGCATTTCTAAGAAGCCAGAAGTTGCACTTCACTCGCAGTCGGCGCTTTCCAGGCTTCCCTTACAGGAGAAGACCCCCGGGAGCGGATCTCGAATGCCTGAGGCTCCCCACCCCTACAAAAAAAGGGATTCCCGAGCACCTTGCACCTTGCGGCAGAGCCCACGCTTGCTTTTCATCCTCACAAGCGGCAACAAAGCGTCGGAGTTTCCCGAAGGGAAGGTGGAGGATGGGGCAGGCGATGGGCACGTGAAGGCAATTCATCTCACGAAGCGAGGCCGGGGCCGGCGTGGTTATTTTGGATATAAATAAATAAAAAAAACAAAGTCAACGTTTCACCCAAGGGCTAATTTTACCGGAGCGGGGACAAAAGAACCTACCTGTTGGCTCCTTCGGAGCTTCCAGTGTCCCTACCCCTGACCGCGGCGCGGGGAATCCTCGCCTTACTCTATCACGGCCAGCTTTAGCGTGGCGAGATGCTAAAACATCAAGCGGGGGCGAACTTCTTTCCGCTTACTCACATTTAGCGAAGCCTCTGGATCTACACCAAGAACGGAGGTGCCGGTCTACCGCGGGGCCGTCTTCTTGCGGCAGCGCACGGGAACCCCAAGTTTGCGGCGTCCCTTTTATCCCGCAAAAGCGACGTTTCTCCAAATCAGCACAGGCCCTCTAAAGGACGCCCGGAGAAAAAAACCCACGTGCGGAACAACTGAGGGATGGCTCTGAAAGAGTTACTTCAGCTGCCAGGCCGCCGGGGCCGACGGCAGCCCGGTGTTGGAAGGGGCAGCACGGGGATGTTAAGCCCTAAGCACGGCGCGCCGCCGCGTAGCTCGAGGCGGGGCGCGCGATGCCCTGGATTTCAAGTTGCATCTGGAAGGAGGCATCCCGCGGGTTTTGCTCTCTCTGTCTGAGAAGCACGGACGTGATATTTACCGACCCCAGCATCCTGGGGAGGGCAATTCGGAGCCCCGGGGGAGCTCCGGGATCGGGGCAGGGAGCGGGAGAGGCGGCAGCCCCGTTGTGCAGCCTCCCGGGAGCCCTTTGTCAGCAGCGCTCGGGGCGGGATGGGCTCCCCGCGGGTTCGGGGCCGGCTCGGGGGAAAACTTTGCCCGTCCGCAGCTCGCTCAGCCCCCAACGAGGGATTTTTTTTGGCGCAGGGCGAAGCCGCCGGCCTGCAAAACGAGCGCACCTGCGTGCCGGAGGTGGGGTGGGAGACGCGCGGCTGGGGAACAGCCCCCCCCCCAATCTTTTTCCTTCCGTGCGTCGCCCGAACAACGCCATCCATCGCCCGGGGCACGGCGTGCGAGCAGGGAGGGGGCTCGCAGCGTCGCCCCGTCCCCTCCTCCGGCAGCAGAGGAGCCTGCGAGTCCGTGGGGAGGCGAGAGGGAAGCTCACGGCCACGGCTCCCGGCTGGGGAGGCGGGCGGCACCCAGCCGTAATCCTGCTCCGACCCCCCCCCCCCGAGCCCACCTCCCGGGCAGGGGACGGCGCTGGGGACACGCGGGCACACGCGCCCTGAATAAACCTCGCCCAGCACACCCCGAGTCCCCAAAAATCATGACGGCGGGGGGGGAGCTGTCCGTTTGGCCGAGGGGGGAAGCACCTCCGGGGGCGACCGCCGTTGGCACGCAGCCGCCAACCCGCTCGGCACCCCCGGCACGCGGGGAGCTGCTCCCCATTGTTCCCGCGGAGCCGCTGCGGGAGCTCGGCCGCCTTTTTGCGTTCGCCACACTCCCTCTTCCCCAGCCTTTCCCCCCCGCCCCCCGCCGAAGCCTTCCCCGTTTGGTTTCGGGGAAAATCGAAGCATTTTCCCCCCCGCCACCCCACTTCCACCAGGCGCTTCCACCCTACGCGATACCCTTCCACACGATGCGCGTCCAAGCCGCACTTTCTCGGTCCCGAGCGCTTCTGGGCTCTCGCCCCCGTTTCCCTTCGCCTCCTTTCTCGAGAAGGGACCCGTGCGGCGCCGAGCCCTTCCCTGCCTCCAGCCCCGCAGCATCTCCGCGACGTTTCCCCCCCCCCAGGGCCCTGCCCCGCACGCGGCTGCCTTTGCCATTTCTCACGAGGAAACGCGCCCCGAACGACCGCAGGGACTCGGAGACGCTCTGCGGATCCCCGCGTCCGCCGCCTTGCCAACTCACCCCACTGCCTTCAGCCCCCTCGCTCCTTTCCTTCCCGGCTTCCAGATCATCCCCCCCCCCCCCCAAAAAAAAAAAAGCTGCGGGGCGAACGGCTCGAGGTGCGGAGGAGCAGGCGAAGCGAGGCGGCCGCGGGCACGGCGCACACGCATTATGCCGCCTCCTGCCACGCTTCTCCTCCGGTCCCCTTCCTCCAGCGTCGTCCTTTCTCCCCGCAGCGGCACCGGGAGCCCCGAGCCCGGCTCTTCTCCGGGCCGCCAGCGGGAGCGATGCCGGAGCACGGGGTGAGGGGGGCACAGGGGGGATGAAGCCAGGGGAAAACGGGGAGTCGACGAGGCAGAGCTGACTTACCGGAGACGCGAGGATTCAGGCTCGCCAGCGCGCAGCCGAAGAGGAGAAAAGCCAGCTTGGGTACCCAGGCGCAGCCAAGGCTCTTCTCCATATTTCAGCAGCGGCAGCCGCCGGAGGTCGGGGTCCCGAGCAGCCGCGGCGAGCTCGCCCTCGCCCCCGGCCCTCTGCGGGGCTCAGTGGAGGGGGAAGGGGAGCGCAGGGGGCAGGCGAAAAAGTTGCATCCAGTCCAGGAGGCTCGCGGGCTGCCGAGAGCGCGGGGCACTACCTCGAGGCGACGGGGAAGGCTGGCGAAGGGTCCTCCCACCGCCGGCGAGCCAGAAGGAGCCGGGTCCTGCTTGGAGAGGCGGCCGGAGCGCATCGGCGGGGCGGCGGCGGCTCCGTGTCCGCCGGGGGGGGAGAGGGACCGGGGACGGGCAGGGGGGGGTGGAGGAGCTCCACCGGGGATGGAGGGGGGGGGGCTGATCCTTGAGGGGGGGGGATGCTCCTTGGGGGTGCTCCTGGGGGGCTGCTCCTGGAGGATGCTCCTCGGGGATGGTCCTGGGGGTGCTCCGGGGGGATGCTCCTGGAGGGTGGTCCTGGAGATGCGCCGGGGGGATGCTCCTGGAGGATGGTCGCGGGGGATGATCCTGGAGGATGCTCCTCGGGGACGCTCCTCGGGGATGGTTCCGGGGGTGGTCCTGGGGGACGCTCCTTGGGCTGCTCCTGGGGGATGCTCCGGGGGGTCGCGGGGCAGCGCCGCGGGGAGCGGGAGGGCGGCGGCGGCGGCGCCTCGCTGGCTCCGGGCGCTGCCCGCGGGCCCGGGTGGGGCCGGTGTGGGGCGGGCTGGGGCTGGGGACGGGGCTGGGAACGGGGCTGGGGCTGGGGCTGGGGACGGGCCCGGCCCCGCCGCGCTCGGCAGCGGCCGCCGCAGCGCCCCGGAGGGGAGCGGGGGCGCCCTCTGGGGGCCGCCCGGGGAACGGCGCGGAGCGGCCCCGCGGCTGGGGAAGGGATCGGGGGGGGGGTTATGGGGTTGGGTTTGGGGGGGTTTGGGGCTGCGTTTGGGGTTTTGGGGGGGTTTGGGGCTGGGTTTGGGGTTTGGGGGGGTTAGGGGCTGCGTTTGGGGGGTTAGGGGGGGTGAGGGAGCTGGGTTTGCGGCTTGGGAAAGGGGTCTGGGTTGGTTAAGGGGCTGGGATCTGGGTTAGGGGGGTGGGTTGGTTGAGGGGTCTGGGTTTAGGATCTGGGTTAGGGGTCTGGGTTTATGGTCTGGGTTAAGGGTCTCGGTTAGGGGTCTGGGTTTAGGATCTGGGTTAGGGGGGTTGGTTTGGAGTGTGGGTTAGGGGTCTGGGTTTAGGATCTGGGTTTGGGGTGCGGGTTAGGGGTCTGGGTTTGGGGTCTGGGTTTAGGATCTGGGTTAGGGGCTTGGAAAAGGGAGCTGGGTTTGGGGTCTGGGTTGGTTAGGAGTCTGGTTTTAGGATCTGGGTTAGGGGTCTGGGTTAGTGGTCTGGGTTTAGGGTTTAGGTTAGGAGTTTGGGTTAGGGGTCTGGGTTTAGGATCTCAGTTAGGGGTCTGGGTTAGTGGTCTGGGTTTAGGGTTTAGGTTAGGGGTTTGGGTTAGGGGTTCTGGGTTTAGGATCTGGGTTAGGGGTCTGGTTTTAGGGTCTGGGTTTAGGATCTTAGTTAAGGGTCTGGGTTAGGGGTCTGGGTTTAGGGTCTGGGTTAGGGGTCCGGGTTTAGGATCTTGGTTAAGGGTCTGGGTTAGGGGTCTGGATTTAGGATCTGGGTTAGGGGTCTGGTTTTAGGACCTCAGATAGGGGTCTGGGTTAGGGGGTCTGGGTTTAGGATCTGGGTTAGGGGTCTGGGTTTAGGGTCTGGGCTGGAATCGCCCGTGGGTTGAAATAAAGGCTCCCAGCCTCCTGAAGGGAGGCAGAGGGGAGGCCTCGTGGTGAGGTGCCTGCCCGAGGGGAGCGGAGGGGCTGAGGGAGGCGCCAGGACCCGAGGGAACGGCCCGGAGCTGGGACAGGGGAGGGTCGGGCTGGGCGTTAGGGCAAGGTTCTGCACCCAGAGGTGCTCGGGCACTGGGACGGGCTCCCCGGGGACGTGGGCACGGCCCGGAGCCTGCTGGAGCTCGAGGAGGATTTGGACACCGCTCCCAGACGCGGGGTCTGGTTTTTGGGGTGGCCCTGCGGACCCGACGACCCTCGGGGGTCCCTTCCAACCCCGGCCCCTCTGATCCCACGAAACGTGCGGATAAAAGGACCGAGCTCCCCCAGTCGGCATCAGGCAGCCAGCAGCGGCCCCGGAGCCGCGCACACACCACGGCGGGACCGAGGGTGCTCAGCACCCGGGGCTCCTGCAGAGGGGCCGCGGAGGTGGCCGCGGCTTCTCTTGAGGGTGAATTTTGCAGGAGAACGAGCAGCTCCCACGTTACGTAAAGCCTCTCAGCCCCTAAGGGAAAAGAGGCTCCAAATCCCAGGCCAAATCCCGCAGCTCCCGTGTCTTCCTCCCGGGATTCTGCCTTTCCCATCCAGCACGAACGCAAGAATAATTAGGCAGCAGCCCAACGCGCTCTGCCTGCAGTCGCTGCTTTGTCTTCATCACGTCCTGCCTGGGGTCCCCAACCTCGTGCCGCTCCCCACCAGGACGCGTCTTAGGCTTCACCCTTTTTCCACGCACGACTTGAAGGCCAGCGGCTCGGAGATCTACGGCAGCGTCCCCGAAACCACTCTGGATCAGGGCGCTGAAACCCAATTACACACAATCCAAGGCAGGCTTTAGAAAGTGATTTTGGTAACAGCGAGGGCTGGATCTCTTCGGAGATCGTTAGCGGTGAGGTAACATTCGCCAGAATGGACTTAAACTAGCGTGGGTCGTGTTCAATCCTGAACCGAGGACAGACAGCAGCCATTTCGGAGTCTTTTTGAGAGGGATTCATCAGCAGGAACATCTACAGACGTTTAAACCCCAAACCCGAACGCAGTCGCCCCCCAGCACGGAGCAGGAGAGGGTTTGGGGGAGCGGCTCACCTCCTCCTGAAGCTGATCCGGTCCATCCCAAAGGTTAGAAGCGAGCCGCTGTCGGTGGAAGGGGCAGGGCTGCGTGCAGGAAGGCTTCGGGGAGGAGACGGCCGGAGCTCCCTCGCTGCTTTCTCTAGGATCTGGAGGAGTTCTTCCTCCCTCCTGCCCGCACCAACTTTATAACGTGAGCAAAGGACGGGAAATCCGCTGGAACAACCACGTTTAAATGGTTCGTCTGCCCCAAGGCCCAGGTTTTCGGGATGCCAGTCGTTCCTCCGTCGACGATCCCGGCCTTTAGCAGCCGAGATCCCCTCGGAGGGATCGAGCGTAAGCGGGGGGAGACGTCTCAGAAACGCACAACGGGCATTTCTTTAGGGGATCACGAGCACAAACTCCCCGCTTCTCTGATCTTCAGCGAGCAGGCGCTGCTCCTGTCCCTGCCGGACGAACCGCGGGCTTTTCCGGGCGTGAAGGCACGCGGGACTCGGCTGAGCCGTGCGGATTTACGAGAGCGACCTTTCGGAGTGAAACGCCGCCGCGCAATTCTCAGCGACTTACCGTCGGATGCTGCGGTGCAGCACGTTCTCTGACGGATTGCCAAGACGTTTCTTCTCTTAAAGCAGTTCTGAAGTCTCCTGGAAAGACTTTTTTTTTTCTTTTTTTCCCCTAAACAGAGTGAAGGCGAAGTCCAGAGCGCTTTGTGCCTGCACACGTTAGAAAAATCCAGCAATTCGGGCCTCCCTCTGCAAAAAAAAACACGGCTTCTCCCCGCTGCTTGGGAACAAAACCCTTCCTTTAGGCAACGGAGGACGGGTTGCCGAAGGATTTAAAGGACATCCGTGCGTGATCTGGACCCCCGCGCCCTGCCCGCGGGTAGACAGACAAACATCTGGTCATTGCTCCCGTTCCCTGTCGGGCTTTTCAGGCTGGAAAACCATTTATTTAAACGTAAAGGCCCTTACTAGGAGGACTGCGTCCAAGATGAGACCAGATTACGAGGGAAGGAGAAACAGCACAGCTCCCTGGCCGATCCAGGGCTCCCGTTAAAAACCCAAACGCCAGCCCAAATGCTCGCCGGGGGGCTATTTGCCACTTCAAAGCCTCTTTTTCCTACAGACCCCTCGTTGTTTTAAAAAGATCCGGCACCCGACAGCCCACGAAGCAGCTGGGGCAACTGAAACCTGCCACGTGCTCCTGTGAGCACGCTAAATAACGCGTCTCTTCCCCAAACCCACCTTTTTTCCACATTTCAGGTCAACCTTTCGTTACTGAGACAGCCCCGGGAGCTGGGACGCAGGGCTTCTGAACCGTCTTCTGCTTGGCGTTTGGAAAAAGGCTCTGAGAAGAAGTTTTGAAGAGGCTTGAAACAGCCAAAAAAAACCCTGAAGGATGCCTGAGCTTTACGGCCCTTTTCCGTAGGAGCCGTTTCTTCTAGGAAGAATTTTAACGTTCTGAACCAGACGCATCCCCAAAGGTACCTCAATTCTTTCTCCGCCGTCTCCACGAGGAGATCAGGCTCCTGACGTGGTTCAAGCACAACTCAATTAGTTGCCTAACGCCGCCTAAAATAGAGGTGCGGATCTCCGCTCCCGCTCTCCGTCCCCTCGAACCGCGATTTAACGCCGGCGGACGCTCAGCGTTAAGGCTCACTCGTTAAGGCTGAAGCGCGCACGCATCTTTGCTCAAAAAAGCACCATTTCCAAAATTTGCTCGTCCGTTTCCATGGCCAGGCCACGCCGGGTGGTGCAAAATCAGGCGCGACGAGCTGCCCAAGGAGGCGAAAGCAAACGGGGAGTGCGAAAGAGCGGTGCAAATCTCATGAGCGACATGGAAAAGAAAGAGCAAGGATAGCACGATAACCGCTTTGAAATCACCCACGTTGTTAGTCCCTTTCTTCCCGTATTTAGCTCGTGTTTCTCAATGAATATAAACCGATACGGCTCCTAGAAGCTAATTCATATCGAGCTCTCCTCCACGTTTGCTCCTCCCTCTCTATCACTTTTCACGGCAATTCAAATTATCTGAAGAATATAACAGAAGAGCCCGAGCAGGTCGAGAAACGCAACCGGCAAGAGAACGAGAGGAGCGCAGCACTGGGGAACGTTCTGCTTTTGAAGAGAAAATCAGCCTCCCCGCCTCCCAGACACAGCTCCGGCGGTGAAAACTGGCTTGGTGTTGGGAAACGCCAAGAGCTCGGTGTTGGGAAAACGCCCCGATGCGTTGTCGCTCCCGCTGAACGGCCACGCTTTCTGTAATCCCTGCCTGAGAAGCGCAGTTTGTAATGACCTTCAGCTTCCTTCCGGCACGAAAACTGCTTTCAGGGCACAAAAAGAAGACGTGGCGCGGCGTCAGGGTTAACTCCTTTCTCCTAACGCTCCACGGCTGTTGGGAAGTGGTTTCTTAGGGTTATCAAATGCCCCGTAACCAAGTCAATCCCATAACCTGTCCCGCCAGGGGCAACAAGAAATATCCCAGCCTGATACACATCCAAGTCTTTGTAAATATTCATCTGAGAGACGAACTTCTTAGTATCCGTTAGCTGCTCCTCGGCCAACACAGCCTGTTTTCTTACCATACGGAGTTCAGACCCCAATAAAAAGGAAATGAGCAACTCAAAAATGTGAAGAGTAGACAGGGAGAAAGGCGAAGCTTTCAGATAAGATGCGTAAGACGGCGCAGGAATACAGAGCAAGCGCTCAGGATAATACCCAGGAAAGCCCTTTTCGATCTGGTATCGTGGCTAGAGACAGAGTGAATGAGGAAAAAGAAATAAATAGAAGAAAAATAATGCCTTCGGGGAGGCATCGAGCCTTTTTACTCGAACACTTAAAGCAGGAAAGCTGGCAGCTCTGGAAACACAACCGCCTGCACTGGAGGTTTGAGAAGAGAAGGAGAGCTACGGGGAGAAGGACTGGGTGGGCTGGGAGGAGGTGGGAAAGCTGGCGGAGGAGGCTGACGGCATCAAAGCTTGGTCCCTTCCCTACCCGTAGGGCGCACACCGCCTCCTCACGCTGAGCGAGGAGCGAGGAGGTCTGGGTGGCGGCGGCAGAAGCAGGTCACGATCCCAGGGGGATCAAGAACCGCGCAGAGCCGGGCCCCTTCTCGTCAAGACGCAGCTTCCTTCAGCTATCCAGTGCGGAGCAAACCCAGTCTTCGTGCCGAAGTTTGCCTTCAGATGCCGTACACCCCGGCCGCAGCTGCTGACAGCCCTCCTGTTTCCCTTTATACGGAAAAATAATAAGGGTCAGCCTCAGGGGGAAATAAGCCACGCGCAGTTAAAGTATTTCCCTCGTTAAAACGTCCGCCTTCAACTCACTCGGCACGCGTCCTTCCCCAGGGCGCTTCGCACCTCTACACCGTGGAGGTTAGCCCAAAAAAGGAGTCTGAAAATGAGAGCGGGTTCAGGTCTCGGGGTCAGCACGGGCTGCCTACAGTCCCTCCGGCTTCCCTTTGGCTTCGCAGCTCCTGTCTCCGTCCACCACACGCCGCCGTCCGATAGCCGCAATCCCCCCACACCCGCAGCACGCAAATCGGGGTAACTGCGTTCAGTCCAAGAGCAAAGAAGTTGGGGGAAAAAAAAAATAAAAGCAGGGAAGAGACATTTCATCTCACGGCGCGGCGATAAAAAGGCTGCGGATTTCAATTCCCAGGAGCCTACAATTCTTCTGACAACAGGCAGGTTTCCTTTTATTTATTTCTCGGGGCCTGTTATTACCGTGCTGCTCATTATTTGTATCCAACTGCACGCCAGCCTCGCTTTTGATCACCTCCTCGCTGTCGAGGGAAACCTGCTGCCTTGATGCTGACGCACCCCCTGCCCCTAAATGCAGCGTTCCCGGTAAAATGGGTTTTCGAGGGGTGAAACCAAAACATTTTGCTCGATTTTGGTTTACTTCAGAGCGGCAGTACGTAAAAGCGGTGCCTGTATGCAGCCAGTTTGTTCGAACACGCATGTTACACGGTCAAGTTGCGGTTATAAAGTGTGTTTGCAGGCGTATCAAATGGCGTCGTTGCTCGTTTCCAAGCGTCGCGGCGCTTCCCAGGCAACACCTCTCAGCTTTTCTGGGTTTTATCCAAGTGGGAAGTGAGGTACGGGGGGGACAGGACGACCTGCCCGGGTCACACAGCGAGCGCCCCGCATCCCGCTTCAGCTCAGGTCACCGCGAGCCGGATCCTTTATATCGATTTAAACTCCACCCGTGGTTAGGTTTTGCTTTCAGGAGGAGGTCAAGTTGATTTGTAGGAGCCTACAGAACCAGGGCAGCATGAAATACCACAGCTTCTTGCTGCTGCAGGCATGCGGATCCCACCTTTCCACGGCTCGCGGCTCCAGCAGCGAGGGCTCGGGCGAAGCCTCCAGACGAAACCACATCCGATCGGAGACCGGAGCAGGAACCGGTGGATTTCCACAGTGCTGGCAGCCAGGGATCAAAGACTGGAAGTGAGAAATCTGCAGAGAGCTCTGAAGGAACAGCGGGCTTCGGTTATCTGAAACAAGCCCTGGAAATTAAGGGCTGGCTCCACTGACGTTCTGGGGAGTTTCACCTTCGGTTCCAGGAGAAACTTAACTCAGCTCTTCAATTAGTTGTATCTGAACGCAAAATTGCGTTAAAAATTTACTTGAGAGCGTTTGGAAATCCAAACGGACTCGAATATGCCTCAGCCGCGGTTAGATTACCGTGGGTTCTCCGGCACGTGTTCTCGTTACCTAGCTCCACCTACAGATTAAGAAAAATAATTAAAAAAGCTACTGAAGTCCCTAGAAACCTGTAAGTGGTGAAGACTGAGCAACACCATCGGCAGAAACGAGTGCCCAAAGCCTGCCCTTCTACCCAAAGAGGGGTTTGAGCGCCTCCCGTGGAGCAGCAGCTTGCTCCTAGCCAGGTTTGCTCCATTTTCCTTGCCCGCAGCAGGCTCTCCAAGGGGAGCTTGGCTCAGCGGTTTGCCAGCTCCAGCCGAAACCGAGAGCTGCCCTTTTACTTCAGTCAACACCAGGCTCCCCAGAACATCCAGGTTCTCCCAGCGCTGTCTTTTAAAACCTTACTCCTTTGTCTCAGCTCTCCTTTCATCACGCCAATTCATTTTTCTCGCAAAATGCCGTGCCAGCAGGAATCCCTTGCACGGATTTCGTATAATTACTATTATGCTTTCATTACACTTCTTACGTGCTTTAGCAAGGGGGTATTTTATAAATCATGTAGATTTTCCAATCAGCTGCCTTTGAATGCTATCACCCAAGCCTTTTTCTCCGTGGGAAACTATTCTAATACCTGTTATAATGAGCAGAATGAGACCGTCCAAGGTTTTCCTCGAGGTCTGAAATGTCTCGAGGTAACAAATTGCCCTTTAGCCATCAGAACGGATCCCGCTCTTACCGCTAAAACCGGCGAGAGGCTTTCAAACGCTAATTGTATTCCGTCCGTGGGACCGAATCGTGCCAAAATACAGCAGGACTGCGAGGCTAGACGCTGCGGCATATTAAAAATAAAGCTGGGCTAACGCAGACCACGGCTAACAACCCCACGTGAGCTCCCACGCTCTCGAGATCCCACTGAGGTATTTCTAACCCCATTTGAAAGACCAAGGGGCACGGAGCAAAGTAACACCAGCAAGAAACACCACCTGGACATCACCTGGACAGCTACGGATGCCGTGTCCACCTGAGAACCAGCTCACCAGCTCCCAGAAGATCTCACCTCCAACCCTTGGTAGCGTGGCACTGAGATGGTGAAAGGAAGGAGTTTCGAGAGTGAGGAGGTCCCCAAGGCGTGGATCCGCGCCAGACGTCACCCCGCCGTGGAATACCTGCGTACGCCAAGGAAAAGGTAAGACCTGGTGCCGTCCTAACAGATTTTCTCCAGGACTCGCTCACTCCCCGGAGAACCAAAGGCCTTTCGAGCTTTCCACAAATCCAGGCGAGGTGTTTAATGCTACGTTCATCCATTTGCACACACTCAAATGAAGCTGAACGAAGCAAACGAGGCAAACCTCGGGAATCACATCCCAGGGTTTTGTGCACCAACCTGGACAGCTGGAGATAATCTTCACTCTCGGGTGCTGTCCGCGTAGCAGTAAATTCACAGAGAAGCCTAAATTCAAGATTATTTCAGACTCTCGTGTGCTTCTAATGCGGTTTATTAAAGATGTAAGAACTATTAGAACACGATCCATCAGCTTACGCATTGCTTGTTCCTTTACGTCGTGGAGTTTAGCCAAGGCCGACGCACTTTAAAGGTATCTTTGCAGTCACACTTCTCTTCGTTTTAATTCATGCCACTTTTAATTAAACATGCCAGATTCTTAGTTGCCGTATTTCACCTCTTTGTCCCGTCATTAGGCAAGAGAAAGCAGAATGGGAAAAAGATTACGGAGAGCGGGCTGACCAAGTCAAGGGAAGGCGAGCACGGCAGGGACTATTTTTATATGAAATACGAGCACGATAGAGGTGGGATTACGTGACCTGGCCGCTTGCTGTAACAGAGAGCTGGGCTTTAAGTTGTTCTCCCCCTCACCAAGCTGCCGAGCTACAGGAAAAGTCACGCGTGCAGAGCAAATCTGGCTCTGCTCTCCTGTGGCAACGAGGAAAGGGTGATGCCGCAAGAGAAACCGCCGGGATTTTCACAGGTTTTCACATTTTTCTCCGCCAGGTCCCTTCGCGCTTCTCACGAGGGAATACTGATTCTGCTGATCAACATGAATATCTACCCGGCTGACGTTTACGAAGCAAAACGTTACCTCCCCAAGAGGAGGAAACCACCAGGATGCACTTCTAAAGCACGGTGATAAAGCAGTTTACAGCCCACCGTGCTAACGGGCCGCTCAGCTGGCCAAGCGCAGCACCGCGCTTACAAATCCTCCATTTCGGTGACATTTCAGACCGCAGTTGGCAAAGAAGCGAGCGTTAAAACCGCAGCCCTCACCGCTTCGTCACCTTCAACTCCGGCGTTTCGGGACAGGCGCGAGTCGCAGCGACGGCGAAAGGCGGCAGCGGGGGAACGGTGGATGAGGCTTTTCGCCCCGCGAAGCCATCCCGGTGGCAGGAGCCCGTCGATTTTTGACATGAGAGCGTCGAGAGTTCAGCAACCTTCTTTCCAGGAAACGAGCGCGCCAATTAAACGAAATAGCATCACAGCGGAGCCGTAATTTGTAATTTTAGGAGCCGCGCAGGGGAAAAGACGCGGTAGGTCAGGGAACAATGGAAGGGCCCTGCCTCGGTCACCTCCAGTTCATTCGTCACCTCCGTAATGAGCAGCACAGAGCCGGAGAAGGGGAAGGAGAAGAAAAAAGCTGCTTTGGAAGGTACAACTTTTTAAATTCCTAACGAGGAAGGAGCAGCACGGGTCCAAATCTGCGCTATCACAAGACCGACTCGCAAGGGGAGACCTCAGAGAGACCCAGCCCCTGGCTTAAGGAGGGAGAAGACAGGATGTGCTGCCAAAAAACCGGGGTGGCATTGATGTGCGGTGCTTTGAGCCCTCTTTTCATCCATTAATTCTCACCCCTGCGCTTCTCCCACCGCTAATAGAGCTTTAGCCCAAACCCGTGCGACTTCAGGTCGCAGCCCCCAAAGCGAAACTATCGGGAGATTCATTTGAATATTGCTTTAACAACCTAATTTCTGCTGCCTTTAACGTCAGGCGTGCCCCGAGCCGCCGGCCTCTCGACCTTCCCTTCCCGAGAGATGAAGAGAGGGTTTCTTTTCCTGCGGTTTCAGAGCTACGCAGCCCTCTCCCGTTTCTGAAGCCTTGCCCGGAGCAGCTCACCTTCCAGCGAAACATGGCCTCCTCGCTGCACTGCTTATAAAACTTCGGCAGTCTTTATCTTGTGAAGCGCTTTGTGACGTTTAAAAGCAAGAGGGAAGGAAAGGAAGGTCTGCGTCGGGCAGAGCAGCTTCAGCCCTGCTCCCACAGGCACGGGACCAAGTTTATTCCCTCGGTCAACAAACAAACCAAACCCGACGATGACGACAGGTAAAAATATTCATCAGTTCGATGCCAAACCCTCTGCAAAAGCTCTGGGGAGAGCCCTTTGGCGCTGGGCACCTCTACACAAGCTGCTTTGTCACCGCGGTTAAATTTATTTGAGTCTGAAAGGCTTACCTGCCATCCAGCGCTGACTGCAGCCTCGTCCGATGAGTCCGCAGCGAAGGTTTCAGCCTGGGATCGTTTCTTCCTCCTGTTGCCTTTGGTGGCGTAACTGACCGCGGCTTTTTGAGTCAGTCCGCGCAAACCGCGCTGGAACACGTGCGGAGACCGGGCTGGGGCCACGGCAGCGCCTGCAGGGGGTACAAAAGAGGTTTTAGAGGGGGCAGGAAGGCGGGATCCCATCAAACCCACTCCCATGCTCCGGTTTACATTGCAGAGTGATGTCAGGGCACGCTGACAAGGTTCCTGTTACATTTGGTTCATACTTGTCTCATATTTCACATTCAATATTCATTCAGTATTTCATGTTAGGCTCGTATTTGAATTGCAGCCCTGCTGTCGCCGTTTGCTCTGCGCCTTGTGCTCTTTGTGCTTACCCAAGCAGGTTTAAATGGCCGAAGTTAGCAAGAACGCTGAAATTCTGCGTTGCAATGAAAGCTGCGTGCGGCCCGGCAGCACGCGAGGGGCCTTCGGCCCTTGCTCGTGCGTAATTCCTAGGTTCAGAGGCCTGCCATGTAAAACACCCGGTGAGGAGATTGGGAAATTGCATAATCCACGAGCAAAAAGCAATTAAAACGGGTGAGCAGGTTGTGGTTTCGTACCATCAGCTCCCGGCCTTTCCTTACGAAGCCGGGCAGAAAGAAGAGCGAAAAAGTCGTCGTCCCTCAGGGCTTCTTTTCCCCTTTGCTGAGGCTTCTGGCGCTAAAAGGCGGGGAAAAGAAATCGTTCGGGCTCTACCAGGGATGCCAACCACCCGCTCGCATCGTGAACTCGGTGATTCGGCCAGAAATAACGTGCTGAGAGAAAGGGGAAGAAGAAGAGGGAAGTGGCGCCAGAGCCGCTCTCGGTTCGGCCGAGCGACGCAGGAAGCAGGCAGAAGGCAAAGCAGGCACGGGGAATACATTTGCCCCCGATCTTCCGAAAGTTCGGGACCCTACAAAAACACCCCGAGGACATTTGGCCCGCAAGTACCTTAAAAAATGCATCTAGACCCTTGTTAAGGGTAAGTGCTGTACTATCAGGGGCTACGGAACTGGTTTCTGAGCTGCTGACCCAACTCGAGCGTTTAAGCCGAAATAAAAGGATTTGTCTCGAATGCAACCGACCTGACGGGTACTGGCGGGGACAGCTTCTCTTTCCCCACGCGGCTCATTCGGGCTGAGCGGCAGGCACCTCGTTTTCCTCGCCTTCCCCAGCTCAGACCATGAAGGATGGGGCTGTCAAAACCTCCCGCGTCCGCTCCTCCCCGCGTGACAGCGGCGGTAACGTACCCGTGTATTTACGTTACCGGCGGCGTGCTGGCGCTGGGGAAGGAGGGCAGGTGAAGAAGAGGAGGAAAACGTCTGGAGCGAAGCATTTCAGCCTCCCGGAACCAGAGGCGGCTGCATCAAACAAACCGTAAAAGGTCGGTGGAAACCTCAGGCTGAAATAACCATCGCGCCCTGCCTGGGTTTGTGTAAGATCCTTCACCTGGGTGAGCACTGCAAGCTTTTTACTCCTCCCTAATACTTCGGCCCGTCAAAAAAGGGTTAAAAAAAAACCCCAAGCCTTACTCAGCACCTAGAGTTTCTTGAACAAACGCCGCTGGAGCGATGCCGTCACCTGGTTCCCATGCTGGGGACCAAATACTTCGTGCTGAGGACCTAAAAAAAATACCTTTTAGGGGTATCATATTTATATATATAAATAATTATATGTGTATATAAATATATATGTATATAAATATAAATATATATGTATATAAATATATATGTATATAAATATAAATATATACGTAGAGGACATCAAAGGACAAATAATTACTCCCCGCTCTAACGAAATTCAAATTGTTCCATCAACATAATTTAATTCTGAGCCGCACGACATCGTTCAGACAACTGCTCGGGTCGGGATTTAAAGCCTGCGAGTGATGGAGAACCCGTCATACCCGGAGGTAAATTACCCCAGCAGTTAATTGCATGCATTGTTAAAACCTTGCACGTTTATTTATTTTTTTTTCTCCTCGATTCATCTCGCTTTGCCTGCCGGTCCGTGACTCTTGACCCTTCAGCCCTACGTACTTGTCTGAGCCGACGAAGACTGATGTCTGCCTTCCAGCACAGATGTACGCCAAAGCCAAGCAGGAAACAAAACTGGCAGAATAAGGCAAAAGCTGCTTTTTTTTTTTGCCAAAAACATTCAAATAAACAGCATCAAACTGTCTGGTAGTGTTTTGGTGTGGTTTATTCCTTTCTATCTGACGTTCAGGAATCAGTCTGTCTTTCTGCATGATTCAACGTCTTCACTGGAGCCGGGAGCTCCTCCATTTTATTTTTTTTCAGAAAAACCCGCTTTTTAAAATCCTGTCACCAACTTGGGAGGAAGCTTGGGCCGATTTCCCTGCCTCTGGTCATGCTAATCCGTGTCTGGCTGTATTGCTAATTCATCAGAGCCAGAGATGGCTCTGCCCGGAGGGTCACAGATCTCCTCCTAAGCACGGATTTGTTTCTTTTGCCTTGGGTGCAGAACAGATTGCACCGAAGGGCACCCTTTCCCAAGCATTTCCCAGAACGGGAATTTACCAGCTCCCTTAGAGGTGCGTTTAACTTTCCCTCGCATCCTCAACGCGCACTCATTTTTTTTTTTTTGGAACAAAGTGGGAACGTTTCCAACGAGTCTGCAAAACATATGCTTGTTTGCCCGGTAGTATTACCCTGCCCACTTGGATCCTGGAAATGAGAAAAAGCTTTTGTCTAAAACGGGAAAAAGAAACAAACTCCCTTCTGTCGGTACGGGGAGGTTTGTCGTGGGTGGCTGGCGTACGGTTTTGTTTGAAGCCCCTAGTTAAAAATATTGGCAACGCCACTTTTGTGCTGTATGGATCCCGGTAATGAGATATTTTAGAAATAAGGAGAAAGGAAGGGATTTGCTTCGAAAAATTATAGGTATCAGAGCCGCGAGGACTTTTATCAGCTGCCAGGAAGAAAACAGGCGTAGGTTCAGCTTTGGAGCCCCTCCAAATTTACCGTTTGGCCCTTCGAGCGTTCTGTTGCTTTTTAGGACGCTCCATTGTGCTGTTTGTAAGACAAATACGGGGAGCCCTGTGATAGCGTATGGTGTGTAGGAGAGAGTAAATGGCTGCGTAACGCTTCCTGGTGAGGTTTCTGTACTAATTACCGCTTTTTTTTTTTTTCCCTCTTTTCTCCAACTGTTTTGTTCCAGGATAATGAAAATTTTCCCCTTGCAAAAGTTTGCGTGACGGTTTCTTTTTAAACAAGGCCGGGAAATATCTATTTTAGAGCTATAATTATCCAGACCCGATGAGTGCAAAAAAAAAAAAAAGGTTCGGTTTCACTTCTCTGCGCTTCCAACTTTCAGCACTCCAGGTGGAAAGTACTTTTGTGTAATCTACTCTTTAAAATTAAGAAAAAAAAGAAGGTAGAGTTGCCAGTAGCAAAACTACCTTCGACAAATATAGTTAGAACAAGTGTCTGGCAGTGTACGCAAGCTGTTACCACGATCGGACCTTGAAGGGTTTGCGATTATGCTTGAACGACGGGAAACCACCTGGAGAGCTGGGAAGAGAGCTTTGATCACCTTGTTCGAGGCTGTCGCCGGCTCACCAATATTTCTGCGCGTCCTGTAAGTGAATTCTTGACGTAATAACGCGCCCTCGGCCAGCCGCTCGCTTTCGCTTGAGCTGGTGAGAATAGTTAGCGTTTTCTTCGTCTGCCTAAGAAAACCAGCAAATGAAGCAGAACTGGGTCTGGATTTGGGTTCGTCCGAATCACAGGAACACAAGGTCGGGAAGGACCCACAAGACCAGCTAGCCCAACCGTCCTAGCACCAATACTACCCACTGAGCTACTAAACCGTATCTCGTAGCACCTTGCCCAGGCACTTCTTGAACACCCCCAGGGACGGTGACCCCACCACCTCCCTGGGCAACCCATCCCAATGTCTGACTGCTCCTTCTGAGAAGAAATGTCTCCTCATTTCCAACCTGAACCTCCCCTGGCACAACTTGAGGCCATTCCCTCTGGTCCTATCGCTAGTTATGGGTGAGAAGAGGCCGACCCCAGCTCCCCACACCTTCCTCTCAGGCAGTTGCAGAAAGCAATGAGGTCTCCCCTGAGCCTTTTCTTCCCCAGACCAAACCCCCCCAGCTCCCTCAGCCGCCCCTCACAGGACCTGTGCCCCAGACCCCTCACCAGCTTTGTTGCTCCTCTCCCGGCAGCAGCAGGCTCAGGCACTCCCTGCGGCAGGAGACCTACACAGCCACGGATCTGGACACATCTTTGGGTCGCCGCAGCCTTTTTGTTGAAGGCCACGGCAAAAACGGCGGTCACGGAGACTGCCAGCACACAGGACGGACTCCCACGCCGGACCCCCCCCCCCTTCCCCTGCCTGGCGGGCAGCGAGGAGCCGCCGCCATTTCGGGGCCTTCTCCTGCGCCGAGGCCCCGGCACCGCCCGCCCCCCGTCAGCCTCTCGGGGCCCGGCCCCGCCGCTCCCCGGGCCGCCCCCTGTTCCTGCGCCCTGCCCTGGTTCCAGCGGCTTTTAAGCAGTGCCCTTTTGCTCCCCGTGACCCTAGGGGCTCCACACCCTCACGTGTAGCACTGGCTGTGCCTTCTGTACCCTAGCACGTTCGTCTTTTAACCCGGTAACCGATAAACGGTGCCTCAGTCCCCTCATGGCACCGAGGGACTCCAGGGTGAACGCCTCACAAAGGCGGCTGCTTTTAGCAAGAAGTTCAATTCAACTGTTTGAGAGATGACTGTTCCCGTTTATTAGCTAACCCCACCCACTCCGAGTTTGTTCAGAGATATTTGCAAATAGCTTTACGTCCTCGGCAAGCACCACGTAATTTCGGGCCAATCTCTCTTCGCTGTCTGTTCTGTTCTTCCAGCACATGCTAAAGAAGGAAAGGTTAATACCAGAGGTTAGTGCAAACTAAATAGAAAATAGGTTGAGTAACACTTTAATATATTGAATCTAGTAGAAGACATCGCAGTAACTTGGGCGCGTTAACTACTCTGGGAGTAACACCCCCAGACACCAAGCTAGGTGATAATTTCTCTGCCTTACTCTAGTCTCTGACACTGCAAACCAAGCAGTCACTGCCCTTGGACAGGGTTTTTGCTCTCTTTGCCCTACCAGTCTTGTCAAAGTGATGTGGCAAGACATAAATTTACCCTCCTCTTTACCAGCAGGACAAATAAATTCCTGCGTCGCTCCCACTGACTGGAGCGCTCCACTACCACAGCCCCTCGCAGGGGCTGAGATGCCGCGGCTCCAGGAGAAGACAGATGAGTATGGACATGGGTGAGGAGAAGAAAGCCAAATGGTCACACTAACCAGGGCCTCTGCCACAGGGAGAGCCAGCTCTTTCTGCTTCACACAGCGCTTACACCGATAACGTCCCTACAGTGAATTGCTCAGACCTTACAGCAGCAGGGACTGCGTTAGCAGCTTCACGGGAAAAAGAAGGGGTTCATTTGGCTTTACACAGCACCTGATGCTACGACGGTGAGACAGAGAGGACGGTTTGCAGCCTCGGTCCCTGAAGTCTTGGTGGAGAACCACTCTGCTGCTGCCATCAAAACCAGCAGCTCACAGGGCAGCACAGGACCATCCACCCAGTGCCAAACCAAACAAAGACGCCTTGCGATGCAGCCTGCACGCAGCAAAGAAATCCACGTTTCAAGGGACAAAATGAAACAGGTCATTAAAGTGTTTCGCTTCGATCCTGCCACAAAGGAGCAGTCGGTATGTTGCACAGTCTCGAGCAACTCCAGGGAAAAAGCAAGAGCCCCTGCTCCAAATGCTGCTGCAGCAGCAGCAGAGGACAAGCCCTTCAAAAGGATTTGCCCGTCCAGCCCGCGTGCTGTTGACTGCTGCATCACCTGCCTGAAAGCACGTGGGTGAAGAGCTCTAATTCATGGGCTGGAGATGCAACAAACCCCTTTCATTTCAGGATGAATATCAGCCCAGGCTGATCTTCCTCTGTGATGTATTCACAGACATAAAACAAACAAAAATAGCTTCAAAATGCCATTATTTCAGAAAGAGGGATTTCTTTTCAACAATCTTTGTTTCATTTTGTTCCCTTTTTTTTTTTTTTTCTGATTTTTGTATGCATTAGTATGCATTTTTATATGCACACCTCTACCTGGCAGTGGAGAAGCAAGGATTCCTACCAAAGATGAAAACTTTTTGCTCTTTTGTACTGGAGAATACGAATCCCTGGGCTTGGGAAGCACCTTCACACCCCTGGACTGGAGCCTTGGTGTAGTCTGAACCAGCCCTGCCTTGGCTTGACAGCAGGCACCATTTTCCAAACCATTCCACAATGCTTTCATTAATCTGAGTATTTGCATGTGCATATTTTGGGGGGGCATCTAATGGAACAAATGGTAACTTAAAAACACATTGGAAACTGTTCACTGGCACCTCCTGAATTTCCTAATGAGCCAGGCTTTCCTTTGCTTTTATCCCATATGGGATTCAAAACTGAAGCTCAGCTTTCAATCTTTTATAGGAAGGATGAGAGATTGCATGGGTGGGTGCCCCACAGACCCCTGGAACACTGGTTTCCCTATGCATGCACATGCACGCTCCTGAAATGCTGTGGGCATGCAAGCTAATGCAAATTATTAATTGCCCGTTCCCTGTTTTGCATGCCCACGTCTGGCAGACTAGAGGCCACAGTAAAAGCGTAAAGCAAGAAAGATGAAAGGTGCACGTTGATTACTGCTCAGAAGTGAACAGGCTGCTGATCAGTGGGACCGTAATACCTCATAAAGATGATAATGACTCTTCCCCCCTCCTTTGCCATCCTCATAAACAAGCTCAATTCCATCAGGTTGCACGAAGGGCTCGAAGAACAATGAACAAACGTAATCAAAATGCCAATATGTTCGCATTAAGACTGGAATGAGCAGTGACATACCCGCACTGTCTAATCTCTGTTTCTTCTGCCTTGGGGTAAAGAGAAAGATATATCTCTCTTTTCAAAAAAATAAATTATATATATAAAAAAAATAGAAAAAAGGAAGAAGAGGAGTAAGAGCTTTGATTTATTAATTTGTGGTTTCTTCTTACCAGTGGCCAGACTTGGATGCCCAGGCCAACAGGGAACTGGAGGTGAATATCTCCTGTGTGTTGTTGTGGCCAGCTCACCATGGTCCATATACAGTTTTTTGTATACTGAGAACTTTTTTTTTTATGATTTTCCATGGAGAAAGCAATGCATTATTTTGCAAACCAGATTTCAGTGGGAGTTTCTGCTCTCTGTCCTGTTCTAATCACAAGCTGAACCGATCACTGATCTGCTTCTCCTAATGCTCTTTAAGGTGCTCTTGATACCACTGCATTACAGCCAGAAAAAAAAAAACGCTCCTGCTGCTGGTCCTGACATTCGTTACCCGCTGAACTCACACACTGCCACAGCCCTGCACGTGGAAAATCCTTCCTCGGGCTCTGAGCCGCTCTGAACGCTGGCAAAATGCACTTGAGTCCTCTCTTCCCTCTCTTGCCAAGGCAACTCCTGGAACCTCGTCCTGGGCTCGCCCTCCTAATGCCTCGATAAGCCTTGTTACGCTGCCTTTACACTCTAGTGATGTTGTGAATATCCTTCTTTAAACCCATTGCCCGGCGCTGGACATGATATTTCAAATGAGGTTTTACAAAGGCTTTGTGTAATGAAACCATTCTCTCCCCTGATTTTTAACTAATCCTCTTGCTTATTCGCCATAAGACCTGATTAGCTCCTCTTGCATCTGCCACGCACTTGGATCTTTACCTTCTAATTATCACATGCTTTTTATCCCTAAGTCTCCTTCCTTTGCTGTTTCTGCACATCTGTTACGCAAAGCAAGCTCGCCTTCCCTTCAAGCCGCCTCGCCTTACCCGCACGTGCACTGCATTTCCCAGGACCGCGTCCCAGATCTAAAAGTCTTCCTAAAAATGTGGTCGCTTGACAGAGTAAAAGTGTTTTAAACATGAACTCATCAACAACGTTTTGTCTTCCTGAGTCTGCAGACAGCCTACAACAATAATTCATTCCCTTCAGCGCCACCTCACTTATCCCAATCATTTGTTGACTTCAAAGCTTAAATATGGTGATTTAAAGGTCACCACTCGTAGCTAGTCACTTAACCATAATTTTAGCAGAATTTATTCTGTTAACGTACTTCTTTTCCAGCTCAAATTGCCTCCCCGGAGGTCAAAAACCCCATCTGTCTCTCCCCTTCCAAAACCTCCAGCTGTGATTTCACAGTGATAAGTTGTCAATACAAACATTTTTGGCATATGGAGAAAGCTGAAGTGTTGGGCACAGTAAAAACGAATATGATTGAGGGCTCTACAGCACTGATTATGTTATCCGGTTGTCTTATTTAGTCCGTACAGAAATATCATGTTTATATCTAAATAAAACTACCCTGCAATTTCCGCGCGTCGCTCCAGCAAGCGGCGGCGTTCGGGGTCACATCGCCGCGGCTCTCAAGGTTTCTGTCCCCATAGCCTGTAGGGTTGGTTCTCCTCACCTTTATACGCCCTGTACCAAAGAGAAGTCTTTTTTGGTTAAATATGCACATAAATACATATATACCCATTTACAACCCTTATGATGAAAGACAGTGTTGATGGAGAGTGCCAAAACTAAACGATTTTGGACTAGAATAAATGAAATTACCTTTGGGAATGGCTCTGGGGATGGCAACTCTGCGTCCTCCCCTGTGCCGCCAGCCAGGAAGGGTGCTGGATAGCCAAGAGAGGCTTTTTATTTTCCTCAGGCAACTGTAGAAAAAAAAAATCACATTTCTTAAAAAAAAAAACAATCGTAGTAGTATGTTATGAGGGAAAATAGATCACGGATGGTCTCAGCTAGGCTCAGGCTGTTCGTGATTTTTGCTGCAGGAGATTTGGCCCTCTCTCCCTACCAAAATCACGTGTCCCTGCTCTAATGTAATGCAAATATTCTGAAAAAAAATAAATAAAACATTATTTTAAAGCCACTGGAAGGCTGCATGGCACCCGTTTCTGTTCAGATTTACTCATAAAAGAGAAAAAACACGGCAGTGACTTGAGGTCAAAATACAGTTAAGTATCGCAACAGGAGAGGGAAGGAATAAATCCCAAAAGATCGGGTTCGTTTTAGAGGACAAATTTTATTTATATGCTGCAACGATCGCTTACACCGAACTGCAAACCCAGTACTGATGAAAGACCGAGAGGTTGCAGCACTCCCCTAACAAGGCGTGATTTAAGGACAAATTTTTATTTTTCCTAAGGAAACGTGCCATTTTTCGGTGTCCTCGTCGCCCCGCACTGAGTTAAATCATTTGATTTATTCCCCAAACCCTTCGTACGTACCCAGCTGCCTTCTCAGATTGGGGCGATCCAAGGCCTTAGGGTCTTCCGTGAGAAGCCTGCAATGTATCTTCCCCCCTGGTGGTGGGCCAGCTCACACCTAGAGGAGGTTTTGCCCTCCCCGAAGGGATTCAGCGCACACGCATCACTCAGATAAATCACAGCTGGCTCGGAGAGCTCCGCTGCTCACAGGTGGGACAGCTCAGAACTGCAGGAGCCGCCCAGATAAAGGCAAGCGGGTGCCCCTTACCTCCAGGAAAACCCAAGAGAAGACAAACAGCCCCTGGGCAGTGAAAGCCACGTAGGCGTACGGCACCCCCGCAGGAGCATCGCTCGACGAAACGTGGCTATGCGGTCGTGCAGGGTCAGCATTTTAACCAAAAACAGCCTCAGGTACCAGGAGCTGTAAAGGATTCATTCGAGGCTGTACCTGCCCACAACAACAGAAACTGGAAAAGAAATCCCTCTTCCACCTCACGTAGGAGAATTAAGCAAGTCCCTCCTTGTAGGGGGGTCCCCAAAGCTGGATCGAAGGTCTCTGTCAGATCTCTGTGTTGTCTCAGCGTGAATCAAACGTGCAAAATATGCTTCATGTACCACCAGGGAAGGTATTTTTGGAGGAAATAGATCACTTTTCACTAATTCTATTAAAAGCATGTGGAGTCCCATTAGTTGGATCCCGGGGCTTGCCGTAATAATCCTTTGCATGTCTCGCACTCACCGCTGTCACATCCTGGATTCTTTACAAATAGAAGCAAATCCCCCAAAGTTTGCCAAAAGTATGGCACAGAAGCCCCCCTAAGGGGGGACTTTTACATCTCCGAGTCTGGCAGCGAGTCCTCAGCCTCGAAGCGCAAGGGATCGAGCCTCGCAAATTTTATCCTCCCTAAGCTGGCAGCGTTACTCACGTGAAAAATTCCTCCGTCGAGTCTGTTTTCGATTCCAACGCTGCTTCTGATCTGATTACCTTAAAAACAGAGCGAACAAAACACGTTGAGGGCAGGATTTACTGATGGGGAAACTGGGAGGCTCCAAAATAGCTCATTCCCTGTGCTCTAAGCAGAGACAGGAGACGGGACCTTTGCGTACTGTCAGGATAATACAGTTGCTATCCTTCAAAATCAAAGTCACGGGCTTTTCTCTATATATATACAGGCAACAGATAATACCATCAAAGCCTAAAACAGCGTCAAAAGTATTGCTCTGGGGCTAGTTCATAAGCAACGCGCCACGATAACAAGTGAAATATGTGTATAAATATAAAAAAAATAAAGGAACATTTTCAGAAGATCAAGACTATGGGAATGAAAAGAATACGTATCCTCAACAGAGGGTGGCTGCAATGACAGCTAAAGGACAGCACGAGCTCGAAGTATCGGGAGCGAAGTTTAGGAGGAATTTTATCGCTCTTCTAACTTCTAATTGGTGTCGGGAGAGAATCCGCTTCCGCGCAGACGGCGATGAGACAGGAGGAGGAGGCGTGCTGCAGAGAAGAAGACTCGTGAGAGCAAGGCGTCGGCATGGGAAACTGGGTTTTCGTCCCCGATCTCTGCTCTTGGGACGGGCAGGGAACCAACCTGGACGAGCAAAGCGTCGTGTCTTAGATGTACCCCGAGTTGCTCGTTGACTCCTGGAGCTCCTTTGCGCTCAGCAGTCATGCTGGGAGGAGAAACAGAAACAAACACAGAACTTTTTCACCAGCCCGTTATTTTTTTTTCAGGAATTTTTAACGACAGGTGCGATCTCTTAGGAAGGCTGCATGCCATACGCAGCGTACTGAGGCTCTGCCTTCCTTCTGAGGTTGCTTTGCTTGCTTCTCCAGAGAGATATTGCTAAGACAGCTGCCTCGGGAGTATTATTCTGCTTTAATCAGCCTTAGATCTCAAGAGCTAGGAATGTATTGTAATTGTTTTGGAAGAAAATATCCATTTAGCAACTTAGAGCTATTTTGGCAGAACTCATACCTATTTCTCACGTTTTCCCCCACCCTTTTGCTTCCTGCAAGTGAGAAAGTTGCAACCTTGCTTGTGCACAGTCCATCTGCTCCCGTACCTGGAAGTGCCATAATCCTCTTTCTGTGACATCACAGTCATTTCTTCCCTGCTGCCGTCATATCGAAAGCAGGATTATGACTTCAGGTGGGGGGAAATAAGCAGCAGCAGATGGGCCCTTAAGGAACAAAGATCACAAAAGATCCTCTTCTCATGCAAATGTGCCGCCGTACTAAAGAACAACTGGGAAGAAACGAAGAGAATGATACGATTCCAGACCAGCGTAGTCTGGATGACAGCATAACATTTTTCAAACCATCTGTAGGGGTAAAACTGAGTCTGATGAGGACAAAGTCAGGGAAAAAAAATCAAAATTTTTTGAGAGAAGACAGGAGTCTCCTCCTTTTCCATATGAGACAGGAGTACACCGGGGTACGGTAAATATTACTAATCATCAACTGAAGTATTACTCGGAAATTATTTATCCCACAGAGCTAAGGCTGATTCAAGAATGAAGCCCCCTTCCCAGCAGCCGTGGCTTTATAGTTCACTTGGAGATAAAGTCTGGACTCCACTACCAGCTTTATGATGCGAGTCCTGGCAGCTCTACATCCTTAGCCATTAAATTATGGTTTGTCACCTTTACAAGCTCAGCAGTCTGCCTACTTAATTCTTCCAACTCAGCTAACCCCAGTCCACTTCAGTGTCATTTTTTTTGCAGCCCGAGGAACCATTATATCTTCATTTTGCTGCTCTCGTTCAAGGGGAGAAAAAAAATAATCCTCTGCATTCGTTTCAGCCGGTCCGGTGACGCATCCGAGCTCACCCTGCTTTCGGCTTCCTCCTGGGTTCTGTGTTCCTCGTACACCAAAAGCAGACTCGTTGGCTCCCCTCCGCCGAGCTGTCGCGTATCTCCAGGCTTCTGATCCGCCGCAGTACTGACAAGGTGTTCGCGTTTCTTTTTATACATAAATAAGCGTGCGCTCGTTTATTTTTCCCCGTCTGTGAGGAGCTGCGGCCCGTGTGCTGTCAATCTAAATTAGATCGGCTAAGAACATTTTGTCATGTAAAATAAAGCGGTAAAGTGGAGCTGAACGGGGAGGTGGTAATTGTGGATTGTGTCGAGCGACTGTTTTGTATTAGTGGGTGACTTTTCCAGTAATCTTTTACCACCTGCGTATGCCACAGTTGCCTAACACCACTGAAGAAAGAGGGTCGTCTCTGAAGAAAGGAGGAGGACACGTAGGGCAATGGTAACCTGAAATGGCTGTCGGAAGCCCTGGTAATCTCCAGAATGAGAAAACGGCTCAGAAGTGATCTATGGGTGTAAATCTCACCCGGGGGGTTCAGTTTCCCTACGCTTTGAAGGTCGTGTTCTCAAGACATTGCACAGCGCTGGGTCTTTTTAGGATGCGTTGGGTTTACGTGGCAAGGTTTTGGTGGCGGGAGGGCCTCTGTGAGCAGAGCCCCAGCTCCAAAAGGGACCCACCGGTGGCCAGAGCCGAGCCACGAGCGGTGCTGGGAAAGCAGAGCTAAGAAAGGGGGGGGAAAAGAATAAAAAACTGCTGCGCAACAGCAGCTGGGGGCGAGGAGCAAGACGTGGGAGACCCAGCCCTGCAGCCCCCAAGGTCAAGGTGGAGGAGATGGATGGAGCAGACAACAGGCACGCACTTACCCCGCTGCCCTGAAGTCCAGCTCACAACGTGTTCCCAAGTTCTTTTCTGGCCTTCTGAGCCAGGACAAATGAACGTGAAGCTTAAAATCTGTCGCAAATCAGAACTGGCGCGCCCCAGACAGGTTTTACAGCGAGCCAGGGAGGAGAGGAAAAAAAAACGTCTTGTATTCTGCAGAAACACTGAAATGTTTTCCTAGAGCAGAAGGGAACTGTTGAAGAATTAGTTGTCCTTTTGGAGCTCACCAAAAATACAGTAAGGCTTTTCTCACTCAGTCTAAAAATAAAAAATAAAAATACCTTTTAGCTCAATGAATTTTCAGCGAGGAGGAGAACGTTCAAACAGATTCCTATGCAGGCAAAAACATTCGCTTAGGAATTTCCCTTCCTGATAATGCTACACCCCAAGTATTGACAATATATTTTGTCCCAGAGTGAGCGGATAGAAACAAAGACATTTGCAGAGTGAGGTGTTTCTTTAAAAGCGGGCTGTCTTTGTTATGCTGTGTGTCCTCTGCACGAAATAACACCAATTCTTCCATCAGCTGAAAAGGGATTAGTGCTCTACCCAAGCAGCCTTCAAAAGAGGATCTGTACACTTTGGTTAGACTCACAGATTTTCCTTAAAGGGCTGTTAAATTGTCTAGCATGACCTCTATATTACACACGCCATAGGATTTCAGGCTACCACCGTAATAAGCTCCGTAATTCCGCTTTGAACCAGATGTTCCAAGCAAGCATCGCGACCTCACGGACCAAAACACCACAGCCTGAGTGAGCCAGTATCGTCATGAAGGTTTTGTCGTGTTTTTTTTTTTCCTTGATCAGTACAATGAAATAAAGGAGTTTTCAATAATGTTTCTGTATATTCTGGGAATACACGCGAGAGACACTTTCATATTACGAGCTCTTCAATATTTATGAGCTGCAATACGTACCCAGTTAAGAATAGCAGGGACCAAAAAAAAAAAAATAGCCACCAAACGATGCCAAGGTTTTGCTTTGCTATAAAGCGCTGCCTTTTGACAGCGAAAGAAGGAGGCAGTGAAAGAAGTTGGCATCGCAGGACACAAAGCCAGCCTTGCGGCAGCAGTTAACCTGGCGTGTCAGACCGCAAACGGGGGCTTCTTTGTAGACTTCATTACATTCTTCCCCTTCGTTTGTGCAGCTGACCTGGAAAATGACCGCGGCCTTTTGATGCCTCGTTTCCGACGTGCGGCTTTTCCGATAGGTAGGCGTTACAAATACACGTTTATTCGAGGCCCGCGTTCAGCGATCCAGGAAGAGAGCTGGGTTCTGTAGAAGCACACGTGGGAGTATCGTTAACTTCTCTCCTTCTGACAAGAAGCGATTTTGACGCGGAATATCCGCAATGTGTATTTTTCCATAATTTTGGATTTTGACACGGAAAATCTGCAATATGTAAGAGAAACTGCAGAAAATGACTTCTCCTGGGTGAATCCAGGTACAGGGTTTTTTTAAAAAACCCTTCCACGCTACACCCTGGAGTCTGTTTTTATCAGGTGGTTTGGGTTCAAGCCCCACGCTAGGGATCTGAAGGGCTCACCACAGGTTAGGAGCTTGGTTCCTGTGGCATGGCACCGGTTCCTGGGTCACCGGTACCACTCAGGTCGCCGCTGGCTGGATCCGCTGGGGTTCAGGAGGCAACACGGGCACCGGTCCTTTTCCTCACCCACCTGTAAGGCCGGCAGCCAGCTGGAAAAAGGTGGAAAAGTCTCTATTTGCCACACAGCGGGTGTCAGTGGAGCACTTACGACCTGCTCCTGGTGTTCAGCATCCCTCCCTTTTGCAGGAAACGAACCGCCCCCGCTGCAGCTGTTGGACCGGAGACCGGAGATGGGAGAGGAGACGTAGAGGGGAGATGGCAACAGCACGCAGCGAGCGCATTTGTCACAGTCTCGAGGCTGCCGCCGTGCAGAGACTGCTCTTTAACACAAAGGGTCTTTGTGCTTGGGGAAGGACGATGCCCGTTTCTTCTCTCCTGCCCAGATGTCAGAGGAGCTGTCAGAGTTTCAGAAGGGGGAAGCCCCGGCGAGGTCAGCGATCTTCCCCAGTATGCCCTGGATAACTTCCAATTCCCTTTACTCCAAGAACACGTAAAAAAAACAGGGAGAATGTGATCGACTGCAAAGGTTTACGTCCTCAGCTCTTCCCTGCAGCCCGATGCTGCTGCCTCTGCTCGTGTCAGCATCCCCTCACCTTGCAAAGCTCGGGCTCGCACAGGAACTTGCTGCTCCGGGTGTCCCAGGAGAGCTGACAGTCTGAGGGATTGCCCCCAGTCCCACTTTTCCCAGAGAAGAAACTCGACAAAGTCTGTGAAATGGAGATTCTTCAAATTTATGTTAAAGCTACGCTTGGTTTAAATCTCCCCCCTCTTCTTAAGGTCATCAGTAGGATTAACAAAGCAAAGTCCGGTCTTCTGAAGGCTGAAGACTTCAGAATTTGGATGTTTATAAACAATTCTGTGTTGTTTTTTTTTTTCTTTTCAGAGTAAGTTAAGTTGCAGAGACAAAGGGAAAGGCTATCCCTGGAGAGCACATCTATACCGACAGAGCCAGTGACTATTCAAAAAAGTACTGGAATAGAGCAAAAATCGCAAAGTTACAAATACGAAATGCAAAATAACCCACGAAGAAACACTTCTAGGGAACAAGGTAATACTTAGAACATACAGAGAAGGACAAGCCAAAAAAAAAATCATCATCTGTCAGTTATTCATCAACGTTAATTGAATTCACTGATGTTTCTCCTACGCAGTCTTTAGCCCTGCGAGCAGAAAGGTCAGAGAGGCTGGAGGTCATCTCTTGACACATGAAAAAAAAAATCTATTGCATTGTGGTTTCCTTCTTCCAAGCAAACTACTAGGAGCCTGAGTCACCTCTGAATGATTATTTAATTCTCCTAAAGATTTACTAGTCAGCAGGCACTAATAGGCCCGATTTTTATGGATGAGCTACGAGCGCGGCAGCAACGAGGAGGTGCAGAAAAGGAGGAATGAGATTAAAAAAAGATGACTTGTAAAAAGAAAACAACTCATAGCAACAGCCCATAATCCCATTTAACTCCCACCTTGGATGTAGTGCCATATCTGTGGCGTATTCCTCTTAGGCAGATAAAATTTGCTGTGCAAATACAAGCTATTTAACCTGGATGTAGACTGCTGGGCAGGTGCTTCATTTCTACACTGGGAATGACTGTATTTCGGGCTCTGAATGTTAAAGAAAGGTAAATAGATTCTGATCTTAATTACTGTAGCTAATTTGGCTCCATTGACATCAGTGAAAAGACTTTTTGCCCTGATAAAGTCAATTTGAGCAGCCCAGAATAGCACCAACGTCAACATTTCCTTTCCATCACGTTAAGGGATGTGTTGTGGCCTGGGACGAGCAAGGAGTGGCTTTGAACTTCAGCAGCTAAAACATACTCACCTTGCTGCCTAAAACCCTCAGGAAGAGAAAAGAAATCCCCCCGTTGAAGAAGGAATTACTTTTATCAGAGGGGAGCTTGCAGCTCAGAGGAAGCTGTACATACCCAGCTCAG
Source organism: Anser anser (assembly GCF_964211835.1). Classification (NCBI taxonomy): domain Eukaryota; kingdom Metazoa; phylum Chordata; class Aves; order Anseriformes; family Anatidae; genus Anser; species Anser anser. The sequence continues at coordinate 15,105,157 of NC_139731.1, read as the reverse complement.
CCGCACGTACCCATATTTCAAGCGATAGCTTTTCTATTCACCCTCAAACTTTTCCTTCCTGTTTTTTCTTTCTTTTTCTTTCTTATCCTTGCACGTTTCACTCCAGCTCCTACTCTCGCCTGCCTTTGCCCCCCTGCTCCTGCACGTCTTTTCACTTCCCCGCCACCCAACAGCTTCCTATCGAGCAAGGGACACTCGTCCCCTGTCAAGCTCTCATCCCAAATCTGGACCGAGATCCGCAGCCCTAAAAGGCCCATGTGCTGGGCCTCCCCTAATCATCTTTGCTCTTTGTTACGGCTCCTCTACCACATGCAGTTTAGCTGACAAAAGGGAACATCATACATGCAAATGGATTTTGCACGCTCTGCCTTGCCAGTAGCGTCATTGTTTGACTCTGCTCGTGGAGCTGCCCGGCCCCGAACTGACCAGAGGCCTTTCTTATTCTTTTGCATCTTGTTTCATACTTCTCTTGGTTTTTAAGCATCAGAGACTTGGCTTCCCCTCGCTAGGGCTTGCAGCTAACCACAGCCAGCCTCTCTTCAGACCAAAAACTTCTTTTTTCCAACGTGGTGCAGGCGTCTCACATTGCTCTTATTCCTCCCCCGGTCACGCACCTTTCAGATAAATTTCCTTGGGTTTCACACACGCTATCCATCACATCTCTCTTAAATGTTTCAAACACCGCAAGGTTTCCCTGAAGGATCAACATTCAGAATGAGACCTTTCGGTTCGGTAATAAAAACTACTCTGGGCGCACGCTACAAAGAAAAAAACAAGAAACACCAAACAGAGCACTAAGGAACACAACGTAGGAAAAATGGTAGCATTAATGCATCAGAAAAGGACTTCCACGTTTCCTTTATCTGTATTATCTGCAAGTATTACAGAAGAATATGATGCCTAATCATTAGAGGTTGAAAAATCAGTCTGTCCTCTTTCTGGAGGAAAGGAAGAGGAACACGCGATGCGAGATGACGTTGCACCACAAACAAAAAGTGCAAAGCCAAGGTATTTTAGTGTTTCCATGCACTGTTAAAAGTCCATCTTTCTGACACTGAATTTTGATGAGGAATGGGAGTAATGTCCGATAGATCTCTGGAAAAGAACCTGAGCTGGCGGTTGCTGGGTCTACAGCCAGACGTCCTTCTATCATGCTAAGTTTTGGGAAGGGGAGGATAACGTTCGAAGAAGACTATCAGAATATTTCACCTCGGGTGGCTCAGCTGCCATACAACAGGCTCAGCGTTTACAGCTAACAAAGGATGGTTAAAGCTCTGCCGCTGCTGAGCGCAGCAGATGAAAACAAAATCGTAATTTGGGGTTGCAGAAAACAGCCCGATGAACTCTCTGAGAAAACGAGTTTCCTGGTGGAGAGCTTTGGTTGTTTTCTTTTTAATAAACATATATAAACGTACACGCGTTTTTAGTCTGCTTGCGTGATCCTTTTTCACTCAAAGCAGTGGTTCCTAGCAAACGAGGTGGAAGGGGGGATCCGACGGCACTGCCTGGCAGACCTGAGGGCCCCGCTCAGCCCCAGGGTGCTCAGCATGGTGCCCTTTGTGCAAGGGAAAACACCAAAGGCAGCAGCTGTGCCCCTCGCTCGCCCCAAAGGCCGGCATGTGGCGGGACTCGGCCCAGAAATACCAGTCCTGGGCTTGCTCTTAGGAAAAAGGGCATTAAGGAGCAGGAGAGCACTGTGATGAGTTAAAATGGACGTTATATATTAGGGACGATGGAGTTAATACCAAATGTTTTGTAGTCAGACTCAGTTTGAGCACCTTTCCCCCCAGCAGTGGCAGCTCCGGGCTGCAGTAGGTTAGGACTAGCTTGCCATATGCTCCCTTTGGCTGTAGTTCAACCCCTTAATCTCTGCAGTGATTAGCACCAAACAACGAGCCCTCACGGTGACCTGTTTCATCACGGTTACTGAATACGTTTTGATCCTCCCGACGAGTCAAGCGGCGTCCGAACTTGGCTCTCCAGCACAAACCCCGCTAAGCTCGCTGCCTTCGGCCGAGTCTCCAGACTTCGAGTTGTGTAAAGGGTAGAAACAAGAAGACAACCGCACGTGGCTCTTGGCAAAACACAGCAACCGCTGCCGGCCGGAGCCTGCCTGCTCATTACGCATCCCGAATGTGTCGGGGGAGAGCAGACCCTTTATAAAACCAGTATTAGGGCTGGCAGGAGCCCGGCCTGGTGCCGCAGGAGAGCCCTGGCAGTGACAAAGCACCGCTCCTGCCCGCCAGCCCCGCAGGACGGAGCCAGCACGTGGCGTTTGCCCATACCTTGCACCTCCCGAGGACGTCGCACGGGCTCTTTTGCTCAGCGGGAAGCTCCCCGGGGAGGTCCGCATCCCTTTTTGCTCAGCATCGGGTTTTTCAAGCGCTCCACGCGTGCAGCTGAAGCCAGATGTTGTGAAGATTTCTGCTCCGGGTTAGGATCCTAAATAAAAGGCAGATATTCAGAGGCAGCGGAGGTTCCCTCTGTGACACGTTAAATGCCAGCCGGTGTTGACGCCGCGGTAAGGCTGGCTTGGAGCAATTAACACAGCGCAGCCCTGTAGTTTTAAATCTAGGTGGTTAATATTCTCTCCCTATTTTAAGCCGTTTTGACGTTCCTTTCAAGCTGTTCCAAGTGCGCTTAGCTCTTTGGTTCGTGTGTCTGCACTATCAGTGCTGTTAGGTGGAAAATAACTTCTAGAACAGGTAGGAAACCCTCTAGCAAAACCTATTTTGCGTTAATCCTCTTATTTCCTTTCCTCGCCAGCATCCCCACCTGTTGTTTCTCCCGTGCTCTGCCAACGAACTGGCAAGATTCAGCTTTGCTACGGGAGGAAGACTGACTGGTTGTCAGAGGTGTTAAGTTTAACACGTTTGTTACGGACGCCCTATTATCCGAATAGTCAGAACCTGTGCTCGTCTACCAGAAAAATAACTCTCGGAAGTTTGAGATGAAAACTAAGTGTTTTATTCAGCTGACTACTTCTCTGCAATGTTTCTCATAGCATCCATTTCCAGGAGGCCACCCAAAGGAAGACCCCAACATGTTATTCCCTGGCCTGATCCTATGCTGTTGTTGCTTTTCATTTTTTCAGTTGCAGTCGTGAACGTTTTTTGCAGTAAAGTACAAAAAAGAAGTCACAGCATTAATGTGTACAATTACATACAAATTCAAGGAGTCAGACACGACTGGAAAAAGAGAGACTGGTTTAGTCAGTCGCCCACCAGCCTTGCCATGTTACGTCGCACCCACCACCACGATTCTCGGATTTGTGCCTTGCCTCCAGAGTGAAATAAGCACAAGAGTCCCTCCTACACATGCCAGCAACCATTATGTATTCCCACCCGTGTAAAGAAAGAACAGCTCCATTTGTTAATTAACGTTACTTCATAAATAACAGAAAAGGCTAAGAGGAAAGGGCTTCATTCCCTGACAAAAGCACGAAGGGAAGACAATATTTAACGTGTTCTGCACGCTGCTTGCTCTCAGAAGCGCCCTGCCAGGTTTGCTTCCTCCCTTCGTTAACTTCATTTTCCAAAGTCATTTGACAAATATGTTAATTCACTTCGTTACGGAGCCCATCAGAATGCAGGCAGATCTGGGCACGTGGCATCTACACGCAACTCCCACAGCAAGGAGATAAGAAACTTGTGCGCTTGTACTCGTGTTAAAAGGGGAAGTAAATCTCCAGAGGGAAATTAACCTTTTGGAAAAGGGTTGGAAAATTAGACACAAGAAGGAAATGCATTCCTATTTTTCCTTCTTGCAGCAAACAGCACCTCGTAGCACCTGGCTGGGAGCACCCAGTACTCCAGATGTTCCTCCAGAAAATCATTTTGATGGTCTAGGCGAGAGAAGACTTGCAAAAATCTCCAGGTTCCCTCTTCTTAATCAAAGGCAAAAGAGAACGATGTGTGTAGTGAAATCATGATATTCGCAAAATCATCATGTATTGAGTATTGTACTGGACCAGCTTAACCTTCGTTAAGCCACATTTGGGGCAATAAGAGATGGTTTGGGCAAGCATGGTACTCACAGTCGAGACCCACAAGGTGCAGTGAACCTCTTTCACCAGGGCACAAACGCAGCCCACGGGCTCCAGACAAACGCACGGCCGTCCTTCAGCAGGTGGGAGCAGTCCCCTGGTGTACGTGAGAGAGCAGAACAGTAAGGGTGCCAGCACAGTGCGGTATTACGGCTCGCACGAGGCCAGAAACACTGCTGAAAACAAAGGCAAAAAGAAAATAGCCTGGTTTAAGTCAGGTCAAAGCCAGAATTATCTACAAAATCCACATAACATGGTTTTATATGCTGTTTCTCATCATTGATCCCAGCACGAGCAGCTTCTCCCATCGGCACCGCCATCACAAGCCTCAGACGTGTACCTAGCTGTGTGTTTAAAATCATGTTTTTCTGCAAGCTTTACACCTGCCACAGGCTGCACGCTGCAGCAGCACACCCCGGACTGGGAACGCGTTTGCTCTTGCGTCTAATCCCTCCTTTCAGCTTTCCTTGGGGCTCCATTTAAATTCACAATCCTTCCCCCTCGGGCTATTTTGTTCCTTGACCTAATTAGAAAGCACTTCCAGCCCTCCTCCTACGGCAGGGCAGCTCTGGGACGAGCTATTCACCGGGCAGGGACTTTTCCCCGAGGTCGACCGCCCTCCTGCCCGGCGGGGGCACGTGCCAGTCCTGCACGATGCCCCCATGCACGACGTGCTCTGTTTTTCCTACCTATAACCAGCAGTCACGCTGCGTACAGTCATATCGCAGGGGCTGGTGTGGGGGGACTCGTTATTGCCACCCCTAATCGGTCACTCTGGGAGCAATTACGGGACAAGGAGCAACGGGAACCTACCTCGCTGGCTCTGTCAGAGATGCCGGGACATGGGCTAGAGCTGAAACGGGATGAAAAATTTCCCTAGGCGTCCTGCATCTGGCCTTTGATCCCCGCTGCTATCCCCACCCGCAATAACCCTCGGGCATCTGCTTAAGTCACGCCGGTCATCGATTTCGGCTGCGTTCAGCCACGAGGGATGGGATTTAAGCACTGCTTAAGCATGCTACAAGTGGGCAGCAGGGCTTTTCTTCCTCGTGTCAAAGGCAGCAATCATTTGGAGCCTACCTGGGAAGTCCTCTGGAAGCTCAGCTTTTTGTAAAGGTCCGCACGCAGCTGGGGGTTTTGCCCTCACCTCCCCATCGTTAGTGTTGTAGTTGCTAATTAGGCCAGCGTCTAATTGCCCTGTCCCTACCTGCAGGTCACAGCTAAAGATGCTGCTGTTAACCCAGGACACCTTAGAGGCCGCTCAACTTCAGAGCCTTCCAAGCTCCCTCGCGACCTGGAGCACCGTCTGGGGAGGCAAGGATCATTAAAAGGAAGAAAAACTCAGGTTTTTGACAGCTGTTTGAGCAAAATTAACGGGAAGAGGGAAGATGAACATTTCTGTCACCGTGCAGAAGCGATAAAGCATTTCCCTCGCAGCCGCAGCTGCACGGCTCAACATCTGTTCCGTCTGCAGTCCAGGTACCGAATTCACACGCGCTACTTGCGCCACGCAGCACCTGCCTCATCGAAAAGGAGAAAACAGACAACATAATTAAAAGCGTGCATTCGTTTTAAATGCAGCTCAACCAAAACAAAAGTAATCTTTGGAAAACAAATAACAGGCATATAACAGCCTCACCTGGAAGCCAAGTCACGGATGAATTAAGCACAAGTTGACAGCACCACGATGATCTTTAAAGCGCTAATCAGAAGCTGGCTTGAAACAGCTGCACCTCTGCGAAGGCATTTTCCGCAAGCACCCCCTGCAAAACTCCATCAGTTGAAAGAAAAAAAAAAAATCTCCCAAAGCATCTAAGGAAGCGGACGAGGGCCCCGACAACAGCTGGTGGCGAGCACATTTTTGGGGTTCTCAGCCATTCTTGCCTCTTTCGAGCTGCATTGCTCCAACTCCAGAGCCATGGCGGCGGGTTCAGGAGCTGGTCTGAGGCAGGTGCTCGTGACACAGAAAACGTATTTCAGCTCTACCTTGAGAGACTCACAGCTCTGCAGGTGAAACCTCCGCGGGAGCTGCTCCTGCTGGCAAGAGGGATGCTCAGGGCTGGACGCGCACCGGGGGTGGCCCCAAGGTAAAGAGCGGCTGCTGAGCATCCGCACCCTGTGAGAAGCTCAACGCCATCCGCCCCGCGGTGCAAACGCGGCCAAACGGGGGGAAAAAGCAGCAAACGGCTGCATTTGCTGTTCAACACGGCAAAGACGCTGAGCCGAGAGCAGCAAGGCAGGCGACCTGCTGGGTAAAAAGCCCATCGCCACGCAGCCGCTTCCCGGGCGTGAAGCGGAGCCGGAGAGCAGCCGGCAGAGCCCGCGCCGAGGGGCTCCGTGGGCAGCAGGTTGTCCTCACCGCCTCTAACGGCACCACTGTCCCCTGACACGACAGCAGTGATCCAAAAACCTGCTCCTGCCCAGCCCAGCTTGCTAGGATTAGGCAGATTTTTCGGTAGCGTATCGAACTGACAGCTCCTACAGGTGGATATCTTCAAGCTGCTTGCAATGGCGTTTCCCTCTGCGGGCAAAAATCAAAAAAATCTGCTCATGTATCCAGAGAGAAACCTCAAATTGCTCTGATTGTTTTTTAATCTTACCTCCCTTTCCAGCTAAAAAACAAACAAGTGACATTTGAAAGTTTTCACAGATAATAAATCAAATTCCAAGGCTCCAGTGGTAACTTTTTAGGGGAAAAACCATACTGTGTTCTTAAAACTAAAAGAACTAAAACTAAAAAAAAACTAAAACTTTACACATCTACAAACACTCGTGCTCCAAGAAACCAGCAAGAGGATGGAAAGGTTTCTGTTGACCGGGGCGTACCTTAGATAAAACTTATCGCAGCTTCCCGAAATGAAGCTCGGCCTTGACAAGGACAAACGCCTCCGTTCGGAGACGCCCAGTGCTCAAACCTCTCGGTTTTAACCTTAATTCTGCAAAGCAAATATCTGTTGGGGAGACCCCCCAGGGAAACGGGAGCAATTTTAAGACACCCAGCAGTCTCCGTGGCACCGCCAGGCACCGCTGCCAAAGAGAAACTTCATTGTAGTTCCTAAATCCATAGGTATAGTCGCAGAGAGGAAAATCCTTTATTTACGAAGCTGTTACGACCTATTTTAAGTTATTTTAATACTGTCTTCGTGATTTCCCAGCTACTACAAAGTCAGAACAGAAACGAGGACGACAGGACCTGGCCAGGCTGCTCCATCCCGGGTGGAAGGCAACTTTGAAGAAAAGATTACAGGCTTTGTTCACCAGCCACCGCCCCGACACGGCGTGTTTCCAGCCCTGCAGACAAAGGGAGATGCCCGTCTGCAGCCAGGGAAGGAGCCCAAAGGCTCTGGGGAGGGCTGCGAAACTCCAACGCGCGCCGGGGAGGCCTCAGCGCAGCTCCCGTAATAACTCCTTCCCCTAAATGAGTTTGCAACTCTGCGCTTGTCGGCTAAATTAAGCATTAATGAAAAATAGAACAATTTGTTTTCAGATTCCACAGGTTTCCAGCGACAAAGATTACTAATGCTTCATTTTGGGGCGCTGGTTGGCTAATTTAAACTTTTTTTTCCCCCATTACGCAGACAATTCGTTTAATTCGAAGAGGCCAGGTTCCTTCTAATTTTATTAGCGTTTGGCCCTTCTCCAGCTCGTCTTAATCAAAACGCTCATTATTTATTATTATTTTTTTTTTGCCTGCCTGTTGAGGCTAATCTAGCTATTATACGGCTGCTAAATTGGGAGCAGAAGGGAGAGTTTTGTTGCTCCCAACCAGCTGCATCGCCCCGCGCATCCCTGCTGCTCCGGCTGCGGAGGGAGAGGTTGTGCTGAGCAAACCGAGGAGCTTTGTTTCCAAGGGGGGACAATTTTCCGCGGTTTTTCCTTTTTGAGGAGGTTTTTTTTTCCGCTTAGATTGCTTTCTAAGCATTGGTTTGGCCACCAGCAACTTGTCAACCTCGCAGCTGAAACAAAGTCAGGAGTAATGGGGGGAAGGAAAAGTCCTGCAAGGAGAGGAATCGAGGACCCAGACTACCACTAAGCTTCCACAAGGGATTCCCATCGGATTGATAAGGACAAGGCAGGCACTAGTCCGGCTCCAACTCAGAACCGTGGATCAGGTGGGGGGCCCCTTCTGCAGAGCCAGCTCCCGCTTTCATTAATGCCTGCAGTAATTAAATCAGGAGCCTTCTTATTAAAACGTGAATAATAAGCCAAGCGACACGGAGCTGCGAGTCTTTTTTGCAGAGCGGGGTTTGAAATCAAAAGGACTTTGTCAGGTCGCATTAAGAGGGCTGAAAAAGAAATGGGATGCAACTCAAAATGGCAATGGGAGTACAACACACGGGTAACAACAAAGAGTTGCGATAACGGGATAAGGAATGAGAAACTGGATACCTGCTCTCCAGAAAAGGATCCAAGGGATCTCCAGAAAGAAGGGCTCTCCAGAAAAGGATCCAAGCAGGTCATCGGCCAAACAGGAGTTGGTTTCTGCGGCTATGCAAAGAGTGAATAACAGTGAAGTAGCTTAAATTGGGGCATGATGACTAAGACAGCCGAAAAAGTCAGCAGTGAACGGAGATCTAGAAGATGCAGCCCGTAACCAAAGCGCGGGAGAACCGAGGTAGTTTATTCCAGGAGAGGGAAATCTGCCGAGAAACATCGTAACTCTCCAAACGTGGAAAATGCTGATGCACAGGAAGAGGGGCTCGGCCTCTTTCCCCTGGTCTCTGCAGATAGAATATAAAGTAACAGGCTTAAGTGACAGACCTCGAGATGCAAGATTTAGATCACACGCCAGGAAAAACTTTTTAACGGTGAGGACAGTTAAGAATAAGTGTACATCGCTTTTCCCTAGTCCTCCGGGATTTCCCTCTCCACTTACAATTTCTGAAGATAGCTGCTTATCACGAGTCCTAGCAAACAGAGCCAGCCATTAAATGCATTTCAATTTCCTCAGCTAGCGTGAAATCCCATTCAGCGTGTGCCTAACCCATCCTTAAAAGCCTCCAGCAGCAGATCCCACGGCCTCGCGAAGCAAACACCGTTTTTATTTAGCAAACCGTCCGATTATTGCGGCCGCTCTTTAAATATTTAAAAACCCTACAAGGAAAAAACGCTTTGAGTGCTCGGTTCGCACTTCTGAGAAGAAAATAAGGTTCACGGCAGAAAGTTAAAACAAACTGAGAAGGATGTATCACGCTGAACGCAGGTTTTGCATCCACTTTGGTACCTTTACAGCACTGTTGGTGTGAAGACGAGGTGCATCAGAGTGCAGGACCAAAAGCAAAGCGTGCGATAGACGTATCCCGGCCTCTTCCTTTGCTCTGGGACGGATTTGGGACTCTTGAAGGAAGTGCCCAGGCTGCAGGGAGGGATCCTCGGATGCTCCAGGAGACGCAGGGACCCTGCAGGATTGAAATCCCCCACCAGCAGCGTTTTCGGACAAACGGCTTGGGAAAGAGAGGATATAATTAAGAGGAACGCTGAGAGTGTTACAGGGAAATAGATACGTTTATTATGTGTGTGTGTATAAGTAGAAGGATGAATAACTAACACCGTAATTACAGAGCAGGAAACAACCGAGTAGACAGCATTCTGCAAAAAAATAAAATATCTGAAAGCTTCGCTGGGGTTGTAGAAGAAAGGGAAAACACTCTAAGTACCTATTTGCGTTTTTAAGGGGCTGCATATTTTTGGAAGACGAGCACCAAGCTGCGGCACAAACTTCAGAGAAATCCTCTTCAGCAGGCTGCCAGCACTGCCTTCGCTCGTGCAGATGCCGTTTCTCGAAATAGCTGCGTACGGCCTCCCGTGCACGCGTGCTGGCCCCACGAGGCAGTTGGCAGAGCCGCACCCCCCGCAGCAGTTTTTTCCGTGGGAAGATCCTTCTGCCACCGACCGATACCCAGGGAGGCACGACGGAAGGCAGATCCTGCCCCAGCTCGCAGCACTCGCGTGTTTTTGGAGAGGTTTTTTGGGCCGGCAAACAAGATAACCTCCAAACTTGTCCACTGAGGCAGCCGGTCCTACGTTTACGGTTTGGATTTACGGCCCTCTTTCGGCCATACGGCGGCGTTTATTTCCATTGCAGCCTTGACCGTTAGCGGACTTCGAGGCACGGGATGGGGTTGGCACACCACGTTCCCACGTCTCACCCCATCTGCTCTCAGGTGGGGGCTTCGGTGTGCGGGAGGGAAGCGCATCCACGGCCCTCGTCCAGCAGCGGACAGCCCCGTGGTGCTCAGCAGACGGCTCACCCTACCTCCAGGCTGCGGGGGTCCTTTCCTCTGGGAATCTGAGCCCTCTGGCAGCATCCTGGAAAACCCGCAGGCACTAGCCCCTGCGGTGCCCTTGCTGGAGGGGGAAAATCCTCGGCTTCTCCAAGGGTTTCAGCTGCAAAACGCTTGATGCTGGCCGGCACCGAAATAAAAGCCCTGGAGCACAGTGACTAACCGTGCAGGAGGTCACTTGGCTCGCAGACTGGGTCAGGTCTGCGCCTTGATGTCTTGAACATCCAAACCCTCCTCGAGAGCTCCTGCCACCACTTCTCAGCGCAGCGGTCCGGGCCACAGAAGGACACGACTCCTTTTTGACCAACTTCCAGAAGCCTCTCTCTCTCATTCAGCTAGGCAGTCGCTTGCTAACGTGTAAAGAAAGTAGAGGAAGGGATTCAAATTAGTCATAATTTACTGAGAAATGTTCCAAACAAGAGATACAACAAACCCAAGGGAATAGCAGTTGTGTTTTTGTTTTGTTCTTAAATTAATGTTGTTCTGGAGCCATTAGCTGGTTTCCATGAAGCTCTGCTCTGGTAGTTCACTGCTACCATTTTTTAAATAGTTCTCTACCATGTTTTAAATAGTTTTCTACCATTTTTTAAATGGTCCTGTAAAAGTAAATGAATTGCTGGAATATGGTGAGCCGCGGTTTTCCCCCCACTTCTCTGAAAGTCTCACCTCTGTGCCCGTGTTTCTGAGGGACTGGGCATCACCTGGGTGCTTCACGGGGCTTTTCTTCCCTCGCACTCTTTCTTCTTACAGTCTCAATTAAATGGAAGTTCCTCGATTCATGGCTTCACTTGACGGATGCTCTTTCCACAGATGATTCCCGGTACACAGACATGCAAGCCCTCTGAAGTATTGCCCCCTTGCTTCCCACTGCATCACATAAACAGCCAAAATTCACCGTCACTGGGTACCGCCCTCAGGGGGGTGGATTTGGGGAAGGACATCTGGCAAACCACTTAAACACTGTACCTTCTTTACAGGAATTTGCCCCCACTCTTGCTTTTTTTTTTTTTGGAGGAATGCATTATGAGGCCAACAACCAAAAACTTAGGGAAACGAGAGGCACGTCAGCTAAACCATTTCTTTTAGGTTACTGCCAGCTCCGAGTGAATCCCTGAAGAATTTTACACAGCACAGCTTAAAACCGCAGGATCCAAATTAAAAAGAGCAGCCCGCCAGGAGGTTATTGGGTTGTTTTGTGGCTTGCAGACATGGGAAGTGCTCAAATGCTCTTCGCAGGCACCAAAAGCAGCTCCAGCAGCAGTTACCTCGCTCTGATGTTGGCGCAAGAAGCAGGGCAGGAAAACCGAACGTGCCACCATCAGCACGGGACGCAGGCGTGCGGCAGCCTGCGCTGTGACCGCTCGAGCACCACTGCAACACACGCAGAAAGCCAGGCAACATTTAGGGCTTTAAAAAAAAAAAATCAGCCTCTTTTGTGCCTTTGCAACTGTTACCAAGGTACCTGAGCTCTGTCCCCTGCTCTCGCGGTTCCTTGCTCCAGGGCACAGCATCCAGGCAGGGCTGGCTTTTTCCTGTACTTACAAATCATTATCGTTGCACCTACGGCGAGCTGCTGACGCGCACCTGCTGGCAGCCTGACCTCGGCGAGACGCTTTCAACTCATTAACGGGCCCAACAGCCAGCCTAATATTTTACAGGGGAAAAAAAAATATATATATAACACGCCACACATTTCTTTCGACTTATGGCTGTCGTGCTTTTGGGACCTCTGACCCAAGCCACACGCGGGCTGAGTTTGTTTGCTGGCTGTTATGCTCCAACTACCCGTGGTTTTTGTTCAGGCTCACATTTAACCGACATCACCCAAGCGCAGAGAGCTGGCTCTCTGCTCCCAGAAGTTCTGGGGTTTTCCTCCAAATCCCCACATACACCGTGCTTTTTTTTATGTGCGGTGCAGAAATAGGGTCGCAGATATTGTGAATAAACCACGCCCAACGCCAAAGCCTGCCTGGCCCTGCCCTGCCTTCAGAGGGGCAGCTCCCCTTCGGCTGTATTATTAGCAAGTTTTTACCACATTAACTAGATAATTTCAGCTCTAAGTGCATATCTTTGTAACGGGACAGATAATACCCTTTTGTTGCACTTTGATAAGATTAAGACTTATTATTAGACTAACGTTCAAAAATGCTGCATCTAGGGGGGTTCCTTTGTGCCTGTAAGAACATTTTGAGTGCAACTCGTTATTTTGTCTTGAATTCAATGAATGAAAAAGTGCTTTTTTTTTTTCACTCCTTTTTATTTCCAAAGCTTACACCTCTCCTAACCCAACGCGATTCAGCCACTAATTCTGATGAACTCTCCCATTAAGGAGGGCAGTATCAGAGCCCATATTTTCCTGGAACCTCTGCAAGCAACGAGAAAACAGCAACACTGTTAAAATGCTCCGGTGAAGAGCACCGTAAAAAAAAAAAAATAAATATGAAGCAAAACAGCATAAAGAGTTTAACTTGACAATTAAATCCCGTGTTTGCTGCTTGTTTCCATTTTCCCTTCCCCACCTCCGTCAGAGAAAACCAAATACTGCAACTGCCGTTAATTAAAGATGTCTTTAACAACAAACGTGCCAAATAAGCCACTTTGCACATAGCAGGGCATGAACTCTATTCTTCCCGTGCAGCAAATTGCGCCACCCAATAAGTAGCATTAAAATGGTAATGCTCGCTAGCTGAGCCCTTAATTGGCTGAATCAGAGAGCCAGGAGCACGCTTGTGCAATCAAGAGACCCCTGGCTGGCCTAAATGCTGAGTTTTAAACAGATGTCTTCAAAAGAAAAGGGGAGGGAGAAGCCGAGGGAAGGGGATATAAAAGGGTTTTGCGACTAGGCTAATCTCAGCCTCCGTGTGCATAACATGCAAAAAGAAAATATTCTCCCCCAAAGCCGCTTTGAAGTCTTTTGACCTGGACAGCGGATCACAGGTGGCAGCTTATGCAGGCACCCTTCTGCTGGGGAAAGGTACGCTCACAGCCAAATCTTTCAACATTTTTCTGGCTGTAGAGCCGATAACACGTGTTACGTTTTGTGCCGGACTACCTCACGCTGCTCACATCAAAGAAGAATTTTCCCATACGACTTCCACCAGAAAAACTTCTCATATCTACACATCAGTTTCAGTTCCACGTGCAGTGGAAGTTAACTGGACCTGGCAATTTGGCTTGTGAGAAGTCTCGCGTTTCTTCCTCATATCCCCAAAATAAAACCTTTTTCTTTTTATGCATTCGCAGACTTAAGTGGAAGAAAACCAGATTGCAGCGTTGGATGTGGGAGATAGATTTCCGCTCATCTTTTTGTTTTCTGTCTGCTGCCTTTCTTGGTGAAGATAAAAACGTTCACCGAATACCAGCTTCGAGGAAAAATTGCCAAGTCTGATACTTTCCGTGAGTGCCGAGCAAACTCCATCCGCAAGCCCCGGGCGATGGGGAACAACAGCTCCTATTGGGGAGAAAAGTACAGTCATTGGAGTCGTTCAGAGCAAAAAGCTTCAAGTACAGTACTTGAAAAAAAGCCTTCAAAGACATAAAGGTGTTACATTAGCACTTCTTAGCCCGATATTGCAGGAATGGTGGAGGTATGGGAGCAGAAGGACAGTCATGTGTTGGTTTCTCTCTCTCTAAGTCAGACTGAGCTGACCACAGAGCTGAAAATCAGCTGTTTCTTGAGCGCAAGTGATCACGACTTGATTACATTTATTATGTGAAAGGGAAGGGTGGTCTAAGCCATAATTACACGTACACAGAGCTTTGAAAGGGCCAATTTCAGAGCTCAAAACAATTATAAGCCAAATCAGGAAGGAGAAAAAGAATACATACATACCAAGCATTCTCTATTATCTCACGCGTTTATTTTATAAGAACTAGATGCCCAACAAATCAGTTTAACAGAAGGGGGAAAACAACGCTATCATAAAACAAAAATAGAGATGCCGGTCTTCCTTAAAGGGAAAGCAACCAAAGCAAACGTTTTTAATTATCATTTAAAAACTCAAGGGGAAGCTAATGGTAATTAATACGTGACAGAATCTAGGAACTGTAGAGTACAGATAAGGGAAGCAAAAGGACGATGAAAAGAAGTCTGTGATCGATGTAATTGAAACAATCTGGGATGTTATTCTTTTCAAAGACACCACCTACATCTTTCTAGCAAATGAATCCATTTAGTGGATTTATCCATATTAGTATAGCCCATTACTGAACACGAGTGGTAGAATTGATAATAGAAGAAGGCAGTAGTGTTCAACAAATGCTCACATCCCACACCTGGGAACGAGCCAGCAGACATATGGCTATCAGAGGATGAAATACACGGCATCATCATGATTATTTTTGGAATGGAGAAACATCAGCTATGAAAGATTACACCATATTACCCTAATTTCATCTTTTATTAATGCCTGTCAGCAGGAGTTTGGAGAAACTAGGGTTTGTTTTGCAGAGTACCTTGCCAGCAGGTCTGTTTGTAGGTGACAGCAGCCTTCTAAAACGTTTCATTTTGTAGTGTATGATGGCTGATTAGGTAAGTAGTACAACATACACACTGAAAAAAAATCAGTTTAGGTCATGCTAAATGGATTAAAGGCATACCTGAGATAGGAAATGTTCCAGCAAAGCAGGCGCCTTCCCCCTGCAGCTCCACAACGGCCATACCCAGGAACGTACTGTGCAGCAGTCTGGGGATCTGGAAAAAATAAATAAATAAAATTGAAGAGCCAGGAACTCTAGTTTCCAGTACCATCAGAAACAAGAGAGCAATAGAAGAGGTAAACAGCAGTTAATCTCGATCATTTGGTAAGCTGTGCCTTGTTGGCAACACGTATTTCACGTCGCAGCGTGGCCAAAGCTGCCAGGACACAGTGAAAGGCATGCAGGAAACCATCAGCTGAGTAGGAACGAGCGCTGCAACCTCGTGCCCCACCAGGCTAATGCTGGTTTGGGGCGTGCACTGGAAAAACCGTGAAGAGGAGCTGGCTGGAGCACTGCTTTGATGTTGTAGGCAGCTCCCGAAGCCATAACTCGGAAGAGAAGCTTGGAAAATGAACGTGAACGAAATTATTAGGGAATTAGAAAACACTCTCAATAGTAAGAACGAAAGGAGTTTCTCTCATTATACGTCAGAGAGGAAGGCTCAGAGAGCAAAGCGAAATCACCGGACAGATAACAGAAGGGGGACAGTGAGGGGCTTGAGTCTGAGCACCCAGTGGTGGAAAGGGCCGACTGGGCCGACCCCAGCCCAGCTTGCCGATATCAGCCACACGCTCTAAGGAAGAAGGATGACGCGGCAGGGACGGCAAACAAACGGGCTGTGAGAGCGTTACAGACACCACACGGAATGCAGAGCGCCAAAAATCACATTTCCCCGGGCCGCCGCCGAGACGCGGAGATCCGCCGCCTGGTGATGGATACCTTAATTTTGCCCGATAATGCCTGCATTTGTCTCGATACCGGTTATTGCCTTCCCCAAGGAAAGCCGAAATCGGGAAGGGTTTTGAAAGCTCCGAGAGAGATGCTGCTGTGCCTTCCTCACCTAGCGGGCGTATTTATGGCATAATCCAAAGGAATAATTACTCCAAATGGTGGAACATCTTTCCCCGCGATCAGCATGACTGCAGGGAGCTGCAATCGATGCTGGAAATATATGTCCCCCTATTTATCACGGGACAGTCCATCAAGCACTGAAAAAAAACCTGTTCTTCCCACCTTCCTACCTCATTTCAAAGGTGGAGCTGGTTTTGCATTGGAAATCAGACGGCGTCCTCTCCCAAAGAAATGGCTTTTTTAGATTATTAACAGCTGAAGCGCGATACTAAAATCAACTCCAGCCTATGAAAAACGCAAAGAAAGCTAGGGAAGTGATTACAGTAATGGGGAAACCTTTGGAAATCGGTAATTGGTCTATTTGTTTTTCTGCGTGTGCACGGCCGATACCACGCAGGGGAAGCTTAATCACAAGTTCCTCTCTTTATTTGAAAATTATCGGCGCTCCTCAGCGCCGGGGGTTCCTGCAGAAACAGGTTTGTCTGCCCCAATTAGAAATCCCCCAAAGAATGCTCATTTCCAGAACGGTCGCATCAAATATTAATTACTCGCATTTGGAGTAAATGAACAGAAGCTCGTAAATTTACAAATTCAATTACCACGAGCCATCGGACGACTTTTTGCTTAATTGCTATGGATTGCCCCTTTCGACATCATAATGAAATTAATAGAAGACGCTGGTAATCGATAGCTACTGATTCATCGATTCGGAGCAGCGCTTACGAAGACTCTTTAACCCCCCCCCCGACATCGTTATTTATTATCTTATGAAGCAAGAGGCGAATAGATACGGGACATACTTGGGAGTGCCTCGAAGGAGTCTGGCTGTTACACGAAGCTCAAGGTGTGGCAATATGGGATTGTGCACCCTTGAAGGTTAAATATTATCCTCGTTAATATTTGAGTAAGGTCTTCTCACGCGTGGAAGAAAACAGCCATCCTTCATGGGCGATCTACTTTATTTATTCAGCGAGGAATATTAAAAAACACGAGATTTCAGCGCAGTCTATCTGGCCGGTGCCACTCCGTGCTTATGGAAAACGTGCGCTATTTCTATATTTCAGTATTTCCACATGTGCACGGACTTCCTAGGGATCTGCAGGCTGACTTACGAGATTCAGAAAGCGGTGGGAGTAGCGCGCTCGATGCCAACAGCGTGCAGTATTTTCGTGCTAACGGTAGCTTCCCCGTCTGAAACACTTCGTTACAGCATGAAGATGTCTCTACCCTGCCGTAAAGGAATGCTGTGGAAATAAAACACCTTCGGATGAAAAAGTAACACCAGTTACACTGACAGAGCACTGAGAAGAAAAGCCTTGAACAAGACAACGAGCCGTGCCCGCAGGCCCGACCACAACCTGCTGATTTTGCTGTTCAACACCGTGCTGGACCCCGGGGGGGGCACAACCCTTCGTGGAGGGCACAGCACCGGGTGCAGAGCATCGTCCCCACCGTGGGGAGAGGCCACGAGGGAAGCAAGGTCCCCCCCAAGCCCCCCACAGGAGAGGAGCAGCACGTTGGCCAGGCGGGCAGGAAGGTTGCGCTAACCTCCAGACTGCATTTGTAAACTCACGGCACGAGGAAAGCACAGAGCCGGGGCCAGGAAATGATGTAAATCGAGTTGGTCTGCGCCGACAATAGCTCTTGATTAGAGGCTTCCAGAGCTCCTGAGGGGGTTACAAATGTCCCCCTCCCCAGGCACAAACATCTGAGGATCAGGGGAAAAAAAAAAATTCTATCAGCACACACAGACGACGCAAAGGGGCGCAGGGTGCCGCGGCACACCTGGGGAAGCCTCTGCCCTGCAGCGAGGCTGGTCGCTGCCACATCCTAAATATCTGTGGGGTTTGTGACCGCTCGGCCAGGACTGCTGGGCGCAGGGTGCCGGGCAATGCGCCCGAGATGGCCACGGCCACCTGTGGTGCCACGGGACAAACCCCCGAGAGCAGCCACCCTGCAAAGTCCAGCTACAAGCCCAAATTCGGCTTTGATAGTGGCTGCACGGGTCCCAAAGGGAGACGCGAGCCTTCTCCATGCTGCGGGACAAGGTCATCGGATGAATTCAGTGAGCTTGGGAAGGTCGAGTGTTTTCTCCTCGTAAACAGGTCAAGACGAGAGAGAGGAGGAGAAAGAAAGGCGTTTCAGCATCCTAAGTGTTGTCAAATTTGCAAGCAAGTGCTTTGAAATACGCAGGCTTTTTTTTTTTTATGGAATACATTTTCTGGTGTTTAAACAAAGCAAGTAGCTGGCAACAAAACCCCAAGCCAAATTGCGGTTAACGGTGAAGCAATAATTGCAGCAATAAATAGAATATCTCGAAAATTATAGCAGCCTGAAAACATTTACCCCACCTGACAATGTATGGGACAATTCAGCTCAGGGTAAGCAACATAATTTGTGGTTTTATTATTATGTAGAGATTCCTGCAAAGTCAAGTTGTCATACACCTCCATAAAAATATACAGGGAGCTAAGTTCCTTCAGGGAGATTTTTACCTACCCTAAATAAACTTTCTGCTGCACGTTGCTGTCATCATTACCCGGTCACGAGCTGCAACAGCTTCCCAAGCCCTTCCAGCTCCTGCAGCAGCCTCTGCTTCACTCAGGGGGAAGACAAAAAGTTACTGATTAAGCACATCGGCTACGATTAGGGACTGCTCACGGCTGCTTTTAATTCTTTATTATAACGGGGTGTCGCAGCACGCTGCCACGTGGCACTCTGCAACATGTCACGCTTCGAAGGATCTTCACGACGCTCCTGAAGGGTTTTCGTAGCCGTATGGCACCGGGCTAGGGATGATAACATCCCACGGGTGCGAAGCCATGGTCAGGGCCTCGATGCCCCACGTCCCATCCCTGCCTCACACCAGGGATTTACCCGAGGCTAGCACTACACTATAAAGCCCTCAGTTCTTCGATGTTTCCAAAAAATAACCTTCCTGCCTGCTAAATCCAAGCCTCGGCCTGCCAGCTCTGCTCAGGGCAGGCGGCGCTCAGCCCCGCGTGCTTCTAGGGGCGGAGGAGCACGGTGCTTCAGGCCAGGTACCCCCGTGTGGATTCGAGATGGATTTGAGATGGCCACAGCAGGTCCTGAGCACGGAGCCCCTGCTCCCAGAAGCTTTTTGGTCCCCTTGTTGCCTGTGTGGTCTGGTGTCTGAGCCACCAGCACCATGGCACCCACCTTGCGTGCCTAAATCCTTACCGGGCCTCATCCCAGTACTTGGCCAAAGCGCTTCTCGTTTGCATTCACAAGAGAAACTCCGGAGCCCGTGGAGATCCAGCACGAATGTCACATTTCTCAGCCCCTATCTTCCTCCTGACGGTGTTGAGAAATCAGTAAATATTTGTACAGCGTCTTAAAAATGCAAAAACACCACTTTAATGCTAACTACCGTCATATCCAAAGATAACCGTTGTAAGTGCTACATTATTCCTGAAAATTGTTCTTTTTCCTATTTCAGATGTTAAAAACTCTTGTTCCTTCAGCGATTTAAAGCATCTTTTTTTTTTTTTTTACATTTGTATCGTAATGGAGTGCTTGACTATTTGTCGAACTCGATCTCGTTCTTCATCTCAGCTGGCTTTACTACAGCAAAACAGAATGAGAGAGAACTGCAAAAGTAATTCCCCCCCAAAAATATGATTATACTACCTATGAGAAAGCGTGCGCTGTCTTCACCCCCCTAATCAAAATTTCTACACGTGCAGAGGGACAGAAGGGAGAGTTAAATTTCAGACACCCGACCTTGCAGCAAACGCCTCTTGCCCAGGACGTTTTAAAAGGGAAGGCGTATCCATCCTTGCAAGCATTTACAACAAGTCTAGCTCATGGCACCGGGCATGAGCGTCTAAAAATAGCATTACAGGTTTGACTTCCAACACAAGGTGAATACGAGTCTAAAATGAATCCAGACACGAAGTACTGGAAGTAAATACTCCGAGACAAAAGCCCTGACATCCTGCCGGAGGGCAGGCAGTCCCAGGCACAGTCCCTATATCACCACGCATGCATTTGCAGGTGCTTACGCTGAAAATAACCCAAGTGCTGTGCGCATCGGTTGCTCTTGTTTCAAGCAGTTCACAGCTAAGCAAGCAAAAAAAAAAAAATCATATTTTCGGCAGGTGCATTACCAGCTCCTTACTTTGCACCCTGTTTGTGGGGCCGGGTACAGCCCAGCTAACCGAGGTCGGAGGCGCCGTACGTGCAGGAGGTGGAAGACACGGGGTTGTGGTGACTCGGGGGGACGCTGAACAACCCCAACACCGTCCCCAGGAGCAGCTGCCGAGCCCGAGCCACTCGCCTCGCACCCAGCTCCATCTCTGCCAGGGCAGAGGAAGCCCCGGGAGCGACGGCTGCACTGCAGAGCCCGGCCACGTGAGGATTTTTCCAAGCCACGCACAGGGTCAGGAAGGGCAGCCAGCCGCCGTGACTCCAGCCTAACCTTTACTTTCTCACTTTTGGGAGCGAGACAGCTCTTATTACCACTTTTGTCAAGGCTTTCTTCTTCAGTTTTGAGTTGCCTTCGCTTTTCTTTCTTTTTTTTTTTTTTTAAAAGAACCCTTTTAACTTCCACATTCGAGAATGATTTCTCCACTACCTGCAGATTTAAAAGGGGTGGGGTGGGGGAAAAAAAAAATGAACAACCCACTCACTCTTTATCCCAGATCATGATCAATTTAGCAGAGCCTTATCATATAAAAACACTCGGGTTATAACCGATTGCAGCTAAGAGAGGAGGCTGCAGCTCCAGGTCATTTAGAAACAGGAGACAGCTTTGCGCCAGGGGAGCACCACCGACGCCGACAGACCTCCCCCATTCACGGGTCCGTAATTAAATCGGAAAGTAAAGCAGAAAATTGGCCCAACGTGGGTAATGTAAAGCACAATGTAGCCATAGCGTTCGCTTTAACTGCCAAACTTTTGTCGTGACCCATAAAAGCACTTTCAAGATACTGCATTTAATCGGAGTTTTATGGCACTTGTGAAAAACATGCTCTAAACACATCTAACGCTGACTTTATCCTTTCCCTCCCTTCTTTTCCTCCTCTCCATTCTGTTGCTTTATGGCTCCTTTCTTCCTTCACCTCCCCACTTCTCAAAGACTAAAGCAGTTACTCGTATTTGACATGCACAAAATGCTGTGATGCGTAAGGAAGGGAGCTCAAAAACCTCTCCTTCCAGAGAGGCCAAGATCTCCGCTCTCCAGTTTATTTTGTAGATGTTACGAAATAGTGTTATGGGTCAGCCTCCACATCAGGCTGGGGGACTGAAGCAAAGTCCTCTGTCTCCTAGCTTCACTTTTGAAGCTCTCTAAGGTCGTTTTGTAGAGGAGCGTGGAAAAGATTTGAGAAATTGGATCTGACAACGGGAAGGCTGGCGTATGGTCACCAATGCCAAACCTTGCCTCGTTCACCCAGAAGTGTGCCAGAGGAGGGAGGAGCAGCTGGGATTGTTGGGGTGATCGAGCCAGGAGGGTGAGCCAGCTGCGGCAGGGACAGCAGGGAAGCAGGGGCTGGCGCATACAAATCCACTAAGCTTTAAGCTAAGGAGAAAGCATAGAAACAAAGCATCTAGGCTGTGGCACCTCAAAAAATGGTCTCACCTCACGACACCGGGGCACGACACGTCCTACCTCCTTGCTCATCTCACCTCTGCCACCACTTCAAAGAACCGTATCCTAAAACGAATATTATTTGGGTTATTTTCTCCTTTTTTGGCCGTAGTGAAGCAATCTGGTTACACGACGAGTTTTCAGAGTAGCGGAAGGATTTACAAATCTATTTAAGGATTACATATATATATATTTATACACACACACACATTAGATATAAAAAAACCTTACGCAGCACCATGCAGTCTGCTCTGAAGAAAATTAACTCCAACCCAGCCAGGCACAACGCAACACTACATATATACACATGTAGTGTTGTAATTTATATGTTTTAGATATATATATGTACGTACACCAAGCCTGTACAGGGACCATGGAGAAAGGCAGGCTCTCTGGAAGGTGAAGCCTATCTTTTCTGACAACCAAACTGAAAGCTGAGGCTCCTAGGCTCCTGGTCGACATGAGGCATGCGCCTGAAGTATATGAATATTTAATCCATATTCCCTTAAGCGCAGCTGCCCTCCTGGGATGCAGCGTGCAGAGCACCGGCGCCAGCAGCTTTCTCAGCCCGCGCCCCGCAGATCCACCAGGACACCTCAGGAAGGTCCTGCCCCCGCTGCCAAGCTGGGGCAGGGGGTGCCCGAGCTCAGGGCTGTGGGGTGGCCACAGGGCACGGCGTCACCACCTCTGCTCGAACGCGTCCGAGCATCCCTTGCTGTCCTCCAGGGTGCCTGGGGTGAGCAAACCTCAGCAGGGAGACGGCACGGGGGCAGAAGCCTCCTGGAGCTATAGGTGGGGGTTTGCCAGGGAGCCAGCGCTGCTGCCTTCAGGGAAACGGAGACTGGCGTGCATTTTCCTGTAATTAAACAGGGATGGAAATCAACGAGATTTGATTATAATGAGCCAAATAACTTACATCTTCGGTTGGGTCTTAATAAGCTCACCATGGCTAAGCACATTTACCAGCAGGGGAACCTGCCCAAGCCCCAGTTCACACCCTGTGCAACCCCACAGCGTTCAGCTTCCCTCCAGCCTCCTCTGCTCGTCCTCCCCTCCCTCTGCCACGACTCCAGCCATTTCTGAATCATTCCCTCTGCAGAAAAACAGGGGTGGCAAGGAGCAAGCAAGTCCCACCTTCATCTCCACTGCCTGCTGAGGGGAGGTCAGCAAAGCTCTCCCGCCCCAGGCGGCACCCACACAGTCAGGGGCGCTCTCCATCGGAGCTGCCACGGCTCAGCGCCGCTTCCAGAGCCTCGGAGAGCTCACCAGCTTGGCGACCAGGACCCTTTCACACAAGCCAAGCGCTCGATTAGTAGCTATGGATTTCCAATGAATTTTCCTGAGCCTCCAGGAGTGACTGAAAGCCACCTCTTCCGTGATAGCCGCATTGCGGAGCTTTTCGGGGAGGCCAAGCCCCCTCCAGATAACAAAGGAGCCGGCGTGGCAGGTTAAGTGGCTGATTCCCCTCCTGTTAAAATACATCTGTGGGCGAGATGCGTTTCCCCAGGGGCACTAACACCACCTGAGACAGCCATCCCCAAACAAGCCAGTCAGCGCTGTTCCCTTTTCACCGCCCCGTGCTGCTCCGAGCAGCTCCCTCACCCCAAGAGCCACCTTCTGCTGCCTTTCTCCCTCCAGCACCTCCCAAAATCGGGCCGCGGGCTGTGGGTGAAACCCCACAAGCGCCTTATAGCTGACCTTTAGGACGCTGTAATCCTCAAGCTGATGGAGGTTAAAAACAAGGAACGCTTAACGCTGATGGATGCACGCGTGCGTTTGTGGTCGGGCTCGCTCCCCCTGAAAAAAAAAAAAGACGGTAAAATATGTAGTGATAAGCACAAGTTGTCCATGTCTCACACAGTTATTAAGCAATATAAAAAGAGAGAGATGTTTCTAGGCTGAAGCACAGTTTATCGCTGTCTGTTATGTGTTGGAGTTGCAATGCTCCCATTTATAGCATTTTCTCCGTTTTTATTAAATACCCCGCAGACAGGATTATTAGTTTCCTCACAGCTTTTATGCCGTGCTCGTGGCTACACTATCCGAGCTCTTCACGGATATTATTTAGTTTTACAGCGGCCAAGGAGGCTGGAGGCTGTGAACGGCTCAGCTTCACCAAGCAGAGAGATGAAGCTGAAAAAATCCCCCTTATTTTGGGGTGTAGCTTGAGCTGCGAGACGGTTGTTTGAAATACCCCGGTATCGCAGAGCACCTCGGGTGCCCGAATCAAGGCTTCTGTAAGCTGTAGGTCCTGAAACGGGGCGCTCCAGTGAGATCTTGCAGTCTTAAGTCACGATTCACACCCTAAGTGGGAGAAAGCTCCCGAAAAAGACGAGTTTTAAGCAGTTTTCCCATCAAACGCGGCGGCAGCAACAGGGACCAGACCAACCTGTCTGAGGCAGCCCCACCTCATGCACAAAGCTATCCATTTATTTGCTCCCGGCGGCCACCTCGTCCATGGCTTTTGTAGGGCCCCTTGCGCCAGGGAGATGGGCACCCAGGGGAGGAAGAGCGAGGTGGCCCCGCAGAGCCGGGAATTCCACCCCGCTGCGTGCGGCGGAGACATCCAGGCAGCTGCAGAGCAGCTTTCTGCTTCTGACATCTCCACATTTATTTCTCAGTCAGCGGAGAGAAGCAGGCACTTGTAGGGAGTGATTCATTTGACCCTTTCTAGATGGTCTGCTATTATATTAACAAGCTCTCCGCCGACTCTGAAGGGACCCTAGGGAACCCTATAGATTTCTGCCGCTAGTGCCATGATCTACACCATAGGTAGCCAGCCTAACTAGCAGCCTGGATGATTTATAAGCCGCCAAAAAGCGGCGAATCATGCTCTAGAGATGCCTGCCTTGCTGTTACAGAGGGAGAGCGAACAGCAGAACTTTAGGGGGTGGGAGAAGCGGAGGAGACGAGCCAAACCTTTCATCCCATTTCTCGCTAGCGAGAAGCCACCTTCATCCTCTGGAAAACACCAGCTCCTGGGTGAGACAGCGGCAGAATCAGGCCCCTGGCCCTCAAGCATGAAACCTTCAGAGGCTCCAGCTGCCGAATCCTCCTGCGTTAGCACGTCAGCACGCGGGCTGATCCCCAGGGAAAGCTCTGTACCTACGTCCAAAACACAAGCACCAAAGCGTACTCATTTTGAGGTGCACAGAAACAAAACCCGAATCATAATCTGCAGCTGGTCAGTACATAGACTGATTATTTTTTTCCCCCCAAAAAAAACCGTTCTCAAAAGCCTAAGTCACTCCTGCTTAAGTAGTCATTAAAATCCAGTCTGCAGCACATTAGGCTGAAGAGTTTTGGCAATCAGCTGAAGATTGATGAAATTACATGCAATTACAATACGATTTTTGTAAAGCGAACCAGTGAGTTCATCTCATGAGTAATCTCAAACGTATGCCGCTCAAGTAATTCTTTTCTCCTGAACTCGCTGCCCTCGCGTTAAAAAAGAAAGACAAAACAGCAAAACGTTGATATATCGATGACAGCCAAACATTCTCTTGCCTTTTAGCTTCTGCAGGCGGGAGGAAATCTTGCCTTTGACTGCCATAACGGTTCGTTCCCGCTTGCTCCAACTTTCCCCATACCATGATGCAAACCTGCGCTGGCCAGGACCTTCTGCTGACCGCACACTTATTTCACCAGTTCAACTAAAAATAAGAGAGATCATTAAAAAAGGAGGCCTTGCGTAACATTTGCCATCATTAACACAACACGAGGACTGAAAACCGTCACCTATTTGTTCCTTTTCCTTTGTCGTTTCAATTAGGCTGTCGGGCCTCCCAAGCCCAGATCAGCGCAGCTATCGGGACGGGAGGGAATTTCACAGATGGTCTCAAGCACGCTCCGCAAAACGTGGGAGGTAACAGGGTGACACGGTGGTACGAGAAAATAGAAAACCCTAAATCGTTTCCGCGCGTCGCAACGTATAAACCGCAGCTCCCGGCACAGGGAAGTTCTGAGAGCAAAGCTACGCCGCAAAGTGATTAATAATTCGCTATGGGGAGCTCCGGCATACCCAGCGAGCGAGACCAGGGAGTTCAGCGCTAGATAAACATGTTTTGACTGCGGGATGACTGTTGTGAACCTGCAGGTCAGCCACGGCTAGAGCTGGGGAAATCCTGCAATGAAATTCCACAAGCGCTCATTTAGTTTTGTAAACAAAGACCTCTTCGGCTCTTCTCTGTGAATGTTCTTACCGAGTTGTGTTGTGTTCCTTTTTTTTTTTTTAACGACTTAAAAAAAGCCATTCCCCTTTTTTCCTTACCCCTAAGAGGCTGTCCTTCTATTCCCAAACGTTTCGGGTTGATTCTCACACCGCAGGACAATCCTTTCCGCCGTTGTGGTCCAGAAGCAGGCTGCGACACCGCTGTCCGAAGCTCGGCCCACGGCCACCTTGCCAGCCCCAGGACGATTCCCCAAGAGGACCCCATCCCACAGATCGCAGCTTTGAACTACTTCGAAAAATAATCAAGACTTGGTATTGGGAATGAGCATTGGGCTTCTAGACAAAAACACATCCTTCAGACCCTCGCGGTAGCCAGGGAAAATTAGGAGCCATCTGTATTCTTAAGAGCCTTCCACTCTGTTTGTTCGCCAATTCCAGAGGTTTCAGCCTAAATTGCGCCATCGCTTTGTTTTTTTGGATGCTCCCACTTCCTAGCATTCAAATGTCCTTGTCCCTTTGCAAATTGCAAAGGAGGCGCCCTGCCGCAAGCATCCCACTTCCTACAATTATTTGAAGCCGGCTAAGGGCTTGTTTCAAAGCATTTCGCCGCTCAAGTTGTCGCCACCTCATTTATCACGAGAGCCCTTTATTTTTAATGGAGGCCACAACTTCATTCTGAGCTCTCGCGTCAATGAGGCTGCAGGTGAAAGCCAACTGGGGACAAATTAGGTACGGCGTTATTACTAGCACGGGAAGGGACAAAAAGCCCCGTGGCCCCGAGCCGTGCAGACGTGCTGGGGTTTCAGCGGGAGCAGCGATGGCTTTTTGTCAGCACCACACCACGTCTGGCAAACTTTGCACCCACCAAATGAGAACTCCGGGGTTTTAACTAGCTATTCCCATTTAAAACCATAAATGGGATTAAATGGTCCGAGATGAAGTAACATTATTATCAGGGAGTGGTTTAAGACAGGGTGCGGGGCTGGGATAGTGACTGTGGTTTAGCTGGCGTTATTTTCTGGTCCCTGGGGATATGCGCACACACGCACGCGGCTGCACGGACACGGCAGCCTCGATTAACGGCGGCAGCAGCTGGTCGGGGGTAGATGTTTGCTCACGGTGAATTACAGAAAGCGGCTGTCGTCAACCTGTAAATTTGAAAGAAAAAAAAAGAAATCAACCTCGTGTCAGGCACAACGGCGAGAAACACGTGCCGCGGGATCAAGGGCATACACTTCCTCCACGTTAAAACCAAACCCAGAGAGGCTCAGCCTTCGGGAGGGAAGGAAATCCTTACACGTTAGAGCGAAGCAGTGACTTCGACGTAGCATCCACGGCCGGCGAGGCTGCATGTTCGGAAACCGCTGCTCTGCGTTTCGTCACAACCTTACCACGGTTTTTGCAAAGCCCTTTTCCCAGGAGGCTTCAGATCAGATGTGGCATCCGAGTTTCCGCGGGGTTCCTGCTTTCTTTCCCCAATTTTCCAGCTGGGTTAACTAGGCAGGAGGAGGTCAAGTACTTCACAGAAAAATCATACAAAGTGTCAGAGCCACAATCAAAAGCCAGGAGCCTCCAAACACCTGCTCTTTTGCTGTCGCCATCCCATGTGTTTCCTTGGTTTTAGGTTTATTTGCCTTCTATTATCACCATAATTCTGTTTCTTAGTGCTCGGCAACTGTTTCCTCACTTCTTCCCTGGGCCCAAAATGGCACTTAGCACACAAATCTCACGGTTCTTGTTGCTGTTCTGCGTTGCCTTTACCTAATGAAGAAAAATAAATAAAAAATAAATAAAAGAGAAGTTTTCCTTGCAGAGGTATGAGCAAGTGCATGCCCTGCACAGCTGCAGAGTCCCATCGTACAGGATTTCTCCTTTCAGATCAGGATGAAACACAAAAAACAGAAAGCAGTGCCTTTCAGATACGCCCTCAGAGGGAAGAAAGTGATTAAAAAAACCCATCAGCAACACTACTTAATTCTTTAAACGGTAACAGAACTGTGCTGTGCCCAGGGAAGTAATGAACTGAAAGTGCGTATACACACAGAATGCTCCCCTGATTAGTATTAACTATTCACATTTAAGTAAAGACAAATAAAACGCTAACCGCTGCCCCGCACTGTGGCTTTGCCATCTACCTGCAAACGCTGTTCATCACTCGCATGCTGTCTCACGGCTCATTTTAAACAATAATTGCTTATCAGGCCGAAAGCAATCAGCAGAAGGCCCGATAATAGGGAGCAACGACAATAACAGCACAATGAATTGGGTTTAAATAGGGCCTTTGGTTTCAAAGGAAACCCCTCATTTCTCCCCAGGCACTTGAGCGCCAAGCCAGCAGCTCGCACCGCGCTGATGAGCTCATAAAGTAGTTCCCGTGGCTGGATTTGCACTTTGCAAAGAAATTTGTCATCGGGACCTTTCTGATCCACGGGGGCTGCAGCTGAAGGCCAGCTGGGCACAGAGCAGAACTGGGAGGCAGGACCCTAGCACAGATGAGGCAGCTTGGCCTGGGGCCGCTGGGGATGAGGCCCTGGGGATGCATCAGCCCCAAGCACAGTTCCTCATTCACACAAAGCTTTTATTTTTTTATTATTTTTTTTTTAAACACTCTTCTCTTGTGCTGATCCACAACCGGTGACTTCAGCTGCTGGCTAGCACCCAGGGAGCAGCCGCCCCTGGATATGGGCTCCCTGCTCCCTCCCCATCCTGCCCCTTCTGCTGTGTGCGAGCGAAGCAGCACCGTGGTGAAGAACTTGGCTTCAAACCGCAGCCTCCGTCCCGATGAACTCCACGAGAAGCCACGTGAGGTAGCTTTTCAGAGGCTTCCCTCTGTTCGCGTCACAGTGTTCCTGCTTAATTGTTTCAAATGGTTCTGTTTTAATAAAATGCACTGAGCCAATAATACACAGAGCAAAACTAAAAGAGAGGGAGAAAAAGTAGAAGCTAAGATTTCTCTGGACGGGTCTCCAAACCATGGCATACACAAATACCAAGTTTCTTCTGCTTGTGATCCCTGATGCACAAGGCACACCTGGCCATCAGTGACCCATAGACACCATCTTCTCTCCCTCACAGCCTTCCCAAAAACGCAACTCAGGAATATTTACAAAAGTTTGGCCCAGCTAGGCTTGTCTGGAGGCTGAGAGGGAATTTCCACGTTATTTTCAGTTCTAAGGATGTGGGAAATCCTAGTTACAACTGGGAGTTGGCAGAAACCCACTCTTACAACTATGTTCAGTGCTGCACAGACACCGAATGCTGTTCAGAGACCGAGATATCTCCCTCACTTCATAAATAGGAGCCACCCTCTCTACCACTAGCAATGGTGTTAAGCTGGGGAGTTACAAAACAGACTGCTGGAAATGCCGAAAGGCTACTTACTAAATGCTGGAGGCACACGAGTGTATAGTAAATGCTTACAGTTACCAGTAGTAATCTCAGTGCATCATGAATATATTTGTTACACTGTGCATAAAAATGAAAACTGTTCTTCTTCATTATACCACAACAGCAAGGTAATGAATCCATTAGGGTATTATTATTTGAAAGACAAGTAATTGGCCACGTAAGCCTGCACCCTGCTATTCAGGACTACTGAGTGTGAACTTTTTTATGGTACTTTGACATTTGTTTTTTAAAGGGCCATAGAAATCCAAACCGTACGAAAATTGTGGTCTCAACCGATGATTTGAATAAACTATCATCAAATCGATATTGAATTCATCCCTCCAAAGATGCATTAGAGAAGATCATAGGTTGTGCTAGTAAATTCAGCTTTTAACCTTGGGGAGAGACACACGACCTCACATCAATTCTGCAGTGTTATTCTGAGAGACAGTAACAAGATGAAACAAAATACCCTGTGGATTTAACTTACAATACAAACCCAATGTACCTTCGCATGATCACATAGCGTTCTTCCCAAAAGAAAAAATTCAACATTCTGATAAAGTTATCTTATAAAAAAAGATGTAACATAGCCCAAAACTTTTTTTTAGGCTATAAAGCACGTACCAGGGAGCGGTTAGTCATTTTTGCTATGCTCCTGAAGGCTGCAACCAAGAGAGACAGTACATTTACCCAGCATACTACAAGACAGAGCAAATTGCCCACGCTGTGCTCTCCAGTAGATGTTCTTCGGTCTATGCCAACAAGAATCGGTGTTTATTCCTGACGCACGCCCCACGTAGCACAGGTGCCCTGGAACAACACCTGAAAAAAAAAAAAGGATCCTCTGGTAACAAAGAGTCCAACCACCAGCTTTAGGGAATTCAGATTCCAAAATACAGACTCCAAGCCCTGTGCCACCAGGGATTTGTGGCCAGGCATTGAGTAAGGTACAGAGTTTATCCACCAAGATGACCCAAGGGACTACATATTTCTCTCGAAGTATCTTTAGATGGCTGCGTTTTTTCGGGAAACACTCATTAGAACCATAATAAGCAGAAAGCTCATCTGGCTATTAACCAAAAAGAATTTAGCTCTTACTTGCTAAAACATTTTTTTTTAAATTAACATAGGTTATTTATCTCAAAGATTTCTTTTTGAAGGCAAAGGAAAGTTGAAAACACTTTTATGGTTATTTAAGCGTTAAGTAATATGCTCAGTTTGGACAAAATTAACATTTCACTTCTTTAACAAAATAGACCCAAGCTTACAAAATTTTGATTTGTGGGGTTCCCAAACACACGTTTAAATATTGCAGCCTATTGCAGCCCCAAAATATTTAAACGAAGCTTTACCAAATCCAAAAACTGTTCTTTTAAATTCGCTTCTAGGCTTCAGAAGCGTCCTATGAAACCCGAAGCACGGAACCACTAAGCCAAAACAACAAGTATAACCAACATACTGCAGCAAACCCCAAAAGCACCATTTCCTGACACCATTTTTGTGGAAAACCCCAGGAAAGGAGGCCACGACGAGGGGCGAGCGCCGCCTGCGAGGCACGGTTACCTGTGGCGAAGGCCCCGCGCGCAGCATGGCGGCAGCGTGCCCATGGCCGCCCTTTGTGATTGAAATGAGAGCCAGGGCCTCCCGCCGGGCCTCCCCCTCCCCAGCCGGCCTTGATGAGGAGCACACGGCCCCGCTTTTATGAACACCTGTGTCTAAAGCCCACAAATAATTAGCTTAGCCTCCCTATTTCCCTCCAATAATGGTGTAATTTGCCATGCCTTTCAGCCCCGGGACAGCTGGTGCTATTGAAAATCACCTCAGGATTAGGCCGTAACTCCCCGGCCTCCCTCTTTGGGGGCTTCTCACATCTCCATGGCAACACACTTAGGCTGCAAATTATCACCTCTTAATGATAACTAGGAAAGTCTATCTTATTTTATTCCGCTTAAGTCCGTAATAAAATATAACGGGTGAAAACTGCCAAGCAGCTGGGATGTATCCTCACCTTGCCCAGGAGCTTGGCTTTTGTTGGTGGCTCGCCTGTCCCTCTGAGAGGCTGTATTTAAGGTTGGAAAACAGCCCTGTGGCTTCAGGGGGCAGTCACCCCCAGTGGCACACGGACAAGGGACAGTCACGGGGCTCCCTGTGCCATGTAATCCCTGCACAAAGCCCTCCAACACGGTCCTGGGTGCCTCAGCATGTCCTTTGGTGCCATGCAGATGAAGGGTGCTGCGTGACAAAGCCTCAGCTGTAACACATCGCAAGCATCCTCCTTAAAGAAAGGGAAGCTCCTTTCCCCCTGTGCCTCCTGTCTACCAGAATTAGAGAAAGATAGAGGTGGCCCAGATCTCACCATGGTGTGAGGAAAGGTTAAGTTGTACATGAAAACGCAATTTTTCACTCCTTGGTTTGATGCTACAGGCAGGAAGGGTTCGCCCTCCCCTGCAGAGGGGCTGCTGAGTAAACCCAGATGGGTCAGCCACAACGCTGAGCAGCTCTCTGCACCCTGGTGAGGGTCTGTGTGTATGTTTGTGCTGGTCCCACCAGAGGTTTTGCCAAGAGGTAAACTTGGTTAGAGTAAAAAGCATCACCCTTCCAGCTGCAAGCATCACCGGGTCAAGGCAGGGGAAAGCTAGACGTGCAGAGGAGTGTTACTGTCACCTTTGTACAAGATGACAGCAAAGGCACAGCGAGAGTTGGAGCATCAAAAACAGCTGTGGCAAAGCAAAATCAGAGCCAAGCTTTTCTAAATCCTTGTGCGCGTTTCAAGACAGATCATTTATATTTATCCTCGTGTGCACAGCCTCTGCCCAGGGTTTGGCCTGTGCAGCCATATCATCTGCACACACACACACACACACACACACAAAAAAAAAGGACAACAAGGCACCGTGCAGATCTGAGCAATGACGGGGAGGTGGAGGGGAGGCAGTGCAAAAGGGCAAGACACGCTCAGGCGCGAAGGAGAAATGCAGAGATTATCAGGGAAGTCAGGTGCTTAAGCTCACGTCACCCCCCTGCCCAGAGCTGACATGACAGTCAGTTCGTGCAAGCCGGTGACCTTGGCTGCACTACAAGGGTAATGTTTTCTCAGGGATGAAACGTCCATAATTTCTGTAGCGCATTCGGGTGAAACTGGTGAACATCTGACAGGTGGAGCTTCTTGTTTGTTTTCTTCTTCGTAAGCATTGCCACTGCTACCAGTGAAAACTGTTTTCAGTCAAAGGCTTTAGGAATCGCTCTCTACCCCCTAGGACCTCACCGCAGGAAAAAGCTGTCCTCGTGCCAGGACGGGGAGGATTCCCCCGGAGAGCTGCCCACGTGCAGCCAGGCAGCGGCACCACGATGGGGAGGCATTTACTGCCCCCCCCAGCACCCTTTGGACTCCCAGAGCCAACACGTAGGGTGCTGTAAGCCACGCTTTGGAGCAAGACCACTAGTATATCTCCTCAGCCCGGCATCCTACAGACACTGACCTTCCTCCTCCTCACGGGGCTCGGCCGGATCGAGTATCCTCCCACACCGCAGTTGCAGTCTGGCCCTACTCCCTTCGGATTATTATTAAGCCTGCCCACATCCCATAATGACCACAGGAACCATACTTGTGAAGAGCTAAAAGAAACTCTCCACCGACTGTTAGCAATCCAACGCCTAGGATACACAGCTAAGCAGCTCTAGGCCTATTCACTAGACGGCAAACTATGAACTGACCAGCTTAAAGAGAGTTTTTGAAGTGGATTTTCTTCTCTCCCACTGCAAGACACATAACAATCAATATTTGAAGAAATATGTTCCAAACACAATTTGTTTAAAAGCAGAGTTATAGAAAACACCTTAAAGCCAGCTCCAATCCGGAGCTACAAGACTGTTACTCATCCCCATTTCTTGGTGCTAGGATGGTGAATCACAGGCAGCACTTGGCACTTACCTTCAGAATTAGATTGTTTTT
The DNA here is from genome assembly GCF_964211835.1 of Anser anser. Lineage (NCBI taxonomy): Eukaryota > Metazoa > Chordata > Aves > Anseriformes > Anatidae > Anser > Anser anser. The sequence goes on along the minus strand of NC_139731.1, from coordinate 15,072,154 downwards.
ATCTGCTTTTACGAAACTTGATAAGACATCCTTTTTAATTTGATTTTCCTTCTTATCTGATTGGCACAGGAGGGCATGAGTTTTCTCCTTTCGGGAGCTAAATGACCTCTTAGCAGGGCATCCTGCAGCATCCTTCTGCTCTTCTGTGCCTCTTCCTCCACCTCCGCTCTTTGGGGCAGATTTGGTCTTAGGAGAAACCAAAGGAGGAGGGAGGAAGGTTGGAGGGAAAGCATCAGTCCGAACATGGCTGAGATGAAAAAGGAGGGGAGGATGGAAAGGAGAAGGACCCGGAGAAGGACCACTCAGCCTCAGTGAAGTCTGGGGCTTTGCTAGTGGTTTTAAGTGACCCTCAGCTACAAAAATGTGAAAAGCCATTTCTGTAAAAGCCGAAGTCCAATTCTAGATGAGCTTTTAGCTTAAAAAAGCTAAACCAGAAACACACACGTACTCTTGCAGGCTGCCGGGAAAATATGCTTCAAAGAAATTGTGCAATGCCCAAACTCCATTTAGCTGTTAGCAGATATATCTAAAATATACACAATTAACAGGCTTGAGCATCTGGGAAGACCAAATGGCTTTAAAATATACTATATTGTCGCTACACTCATATCAGAAGCACTCTAAAATAAAATAGACCCTCCACAAGTCAACCTTTGAGCCAAAGCAGCATCCCTGGTGTGGGAATCATAATGCCAACGCTGTGCTGCAACCCAGGAGAGAAAGACAGTGCAGTAAAGGTATTTTGCAACGTCAAAAATAAAATGCATATAGACAATAAACCAGCTTCATAGGAATAAAGGAAAATTTGTCAGGGGTTAGCATGACTTGACAGCTAAAAGAGAAAAGGAGCAAAGTAAAACCCAGTGAGTTGCTTCTCTGGCTCTGCAATATGTAAAGACTCAGTCCTCTTTAGTTCCTCCCCAAAATACACATGGAGGAAAGGTTCCTACAAGCCCGTAATTTGACAGTGGGAAGAGCTGAGGTGGAAAAGTTGTTGCCCAGTGGTGAAAGGACAACAGCTATAGTTTGTCTTCCTGTTCCCACATCAACCTGCTCTCTGGCCTTGGGACAGTCACACCTTCAGTTTCCAGGTAAGGAGCAAGGAGCCCACAGCTCCTCGCCTGCTCGCAGTGGTGCACAAGCAGCGCTGGCTTTACGGGGTCTTCAGTCCATGTCTGGGCACCCCCTTTCTCTCCCGGCAGGGTGTTTTCTCTTTTGACAGCGATCTTTCCCATCCGAGCACCACAATCGTTGAGCTGAGATTCAGGACAACACAGTATTTCAAGCAGTGAATTTCTGTAGACCCTGTTTCATTTTAAATGTATGTGCCGCTTTAATCTGAAAAATATCTGAAAGTGAATCCCTGCCCTTTGGATAGAGCCCAGCTGCTTTCTTGGGATCTGCCCTGGGTGAACCAGACCTACCAGAACAATCCTGTGGGATCTTCACGCCTGGCTAGGATGAATCTTCCCCCTGTTCAGGTTTGAAACCCAAGGACATCTGCGTCCCAGGAAAGGCAGAGTAGGACGATGTGGAGCTAAAGCCCCAGCGCTGACTTTCCGCAAGGCTTGTCTCCAGACCTAACAAACAAAAATGAACAAAACTTTACACATGTCAAGAAAGGTGGAGGAGGCGATGAGCTGAGTTTGTGGCTCCCTCCCACGCCCAGCCTGAGCAGTCCTGTCACGCAGGGGAAGGGAGGCAGATGGAGAGAAACACAAACTTGAACAGGAAAAAAAAATACATACAAAAATACAGCACTAAAGGCCGGTCCCTCCCTTCTCCTTCAAACCCAATCAAGTGGAGAATGGGTCCGGGCTATCTGTATTTACGTTTCACATGAGTTCTGGCAGAGAAACTGCCCCTAAGTTTATATCATGCCCAATTTAAGCATATTCCTATAGCTTGGCTTCCTAACTGCTTCCAATAACCAGGGGGTTACCCACGGCATGGTAGGGCCTTGGCTCAGCCCCTCTGGGTGTGGGAAATCCTCACCACGCACCCTGCTTCCCAAAAGATACGTCCACAGCGGGTGTACCGTCTGCTCTATGTCAACTTATAATAAAACAAGAGTGGCTTCAGATCATCTTGTCTACTTGCCATTGTGATAGTTAGGAATCCATCCTATTTCCTGGCGCCCCAGTGGTTTGTCCTCAGTCCAGCTGAGACAACGCAGACGTAGCCTCATGTCCAGGCGTGGAAATGCTTGATTCCTCCTAAAATCTGAAACTGCATCGCCAAGCAAGAATGAGGGAAACTTAATAAAGTACGGCCTGGCATTTGAGGTACCCTCCTAGGAAATGCGAGGAGGTTAAAATTCATCTTCCAGACCAGACAGAAGCAGGCAGTTCCCTCGGTGCCAGGAAACTCCCTGGCTGCTCAACACAAAGCAGAAGCTTTAAAAATGCCCTGCCGTGGTTGCTCTTCCCCAACAGGCCTCCCCGAACAGCAGACGGCGTGTGAAACGCAGAGCTCCAGGCTCTCTCCATCCTTCCCCTCGCTCAGTTCCAGGCAGAAGAAGGGGTTGGAGAAGTCGCACCAGGAGGAATCGGATCTGCCTGGTTGGGCTCGTGCATTTCTGCCACGAGAAGGAGATGCTTGCATAATTACGGTACTCTAAAGATGCATTTTTATCTTGCATTCCTTCCTAAATGTTTTTTTTTTTTTTTCCCCAAAGCGTTTAATGAGTGTTAATTGATTTTCACACCACCCCTGCAGCATAGCACAGTCAGCTTGCGTTGCAGCGCTGCCACCTCCGCAGACCTCCGCCACCACGAGGACCGAAGGAATCACCTGTACCGCTCCCCAGCGTGCGACCTCCTGCAGCTCATGCTTTGAAGCCGTTTCCACTTTTCTCCATGGCCAGAAACATTTTTCACCGGCCAGCAATAACAGTCTCGTGTCATCGCTTGGCTCTGAGAGCTCAGACTTTAAAGAAACATACTCGATAGCTAATTTTTTTTCTGATTGTTGACATATTTTACAGAAAGCTCTTGCATTCCCCACGGCTTGGAAACATCAAAAGACAGGCAGGTCTGCGTTCAGCCATGAATTATGCGACTCTGATATCCTAGCAGTCGGGGTATCGTCTCCTCTCAGCTCGTCCTGCTGCCTCCCACGGCTGCCTGGGGAGGTTGGAGCACGAAACCGCGGCACACACCACGGGGAGATTAGAGAGCGACCCCGTCGGTTCGCTGCTGCTTAGATATAGGTCACGTAAGCAACTGATCGTAGAGATCAATGCTCGTGCCTCGAACCAGGCGTTTTATTTGCTCTTCCCTGCGCACCTGAGCCCGTTTCCTTCACCTCCGCCTTTGCGCGGCGCTGCCTGTTTTGGCAGCAAATCCCCCACGCGCCTCATCTCTCGTTGCCGTTTCTGCCTCTGCGTAAAACAACACGCAGCACACGGAGCACGGACCGTTAAAACTCCTGCTGATCCGACCCTAATGATATCCTTAGCTTCAGGTCCCTTATTAATGGCAGATTTGGGGTCTGGAAGTCGTTTCCAAAGCAGCTCGGAGATTGCTGACCCGGGAACTAATGAGCCTACCTATTTATCACCCATCCTGTTCTCATTTTTACCTGCATTTGCTCGGTTTAGTGCACTCACGTTTCCGCAGGGAAAGTGGTACCGAATGCCCCAAGCAGCTGAGCAGAAGCCAGGCTCCAAGGTTTCTTCCCCGGTTCTCTGAAACCAGCCTGCTGCTTGACTTGGAACAACTAATTTATCCTTTCCGTCTGCTTTTTTATTATTATTTATTTATTTTTTCTCAGCCGTCTTTCTGTAAACAGGACAGATGGTTTAAACGGACTTTCAGAAAACCTTTGACAACTCCCTCATGAGATGCTATTAAGGAAGCTAAGTAGACATGGGGCGAAAGGTAAAGTATTGTCATAGAAACTAGCTAAAAGACAGAAACCACGGAGTATGAATACATGTTCAATTTTTTAATCTCACCAAAAGCTGCCAGCAGAACTGTCCTGATATGCTCTAAGAGGAAAAAAAGAATCTGTCGGAAAAGCCAGATTCGAAAGAAAATAAAATAAAACTTTGCTTGTTATTTTGCAAGAGGGTATTCTTCTGTGTATGCACACGTTTGTATGCATGTATATGTGTGTGTGTAGGTTTTGTGTTGTGTACTTTTGTCTTTGCCTCCTGAAAATCAGAAGGATTATTTACTTTAGGTCATACACACAAAACTGAACGAGAACAGGATAAATTATTACCAGGAAATAGTCCCCAGGAAAGTCAAGGGAAAATGATCATTAATTTCCAACAAGAGTAAAGCATGTGAAGTCATCGTAATGAGGTACTCGTTGGCTCCTGGAAAATTAATTAGAAACCCTCACAACGCATCAAGAAATCACCTGGCCCGTCCCCACGTGCCCAGGCGAGCCCAGGTCTGCAGAACCCACGCTCTTCGTGCCCAGCGAGGCTGGGGGACGAGCAGTGGTGAGCATCGAAGAGCACGTCATCGAGGATGAATTTCTGCACGACTCCGCGAGAAACGTCTTCTTTAGATGAGAATTTCCCCATCACAGCTATTTTCATCTATTTTATCTAATAAATAAATCATAATCCAACGCAGACTGGATATTGCTGGGTGCGATTGAGATAGCCCGTGGAACAGCAATGCCATAAAAATCGAAGTAAACTCTGCCACTGTGATTGCTGGTGCGTTTTTTCTAAGGTTTCTTTATGATGAGTAATCTTCAAATTCTTCATTATCTGGGACCAGAAATAAGCAATGCGATGGCAACAACTCCATTTAACCCCAAATATTTAAGTTCCGTAAAAGAAATCAAAAGAGTTAAAGAGGGAACTAGGTGAATGTAAGTGAAGACTTGGAATTTTCTGGCGAATAAAGTGTTGGAAAACCTGAACTATATTATCCACACATCTTGCTAGGCTTGCTATAACCATTATTCCAGAAAACTCCCAGATAGTTCAGTGGAAGTCTGTGAAACGTACAGGCAGGTAAAGCGTTTTGACAAAAATTGGGGTAGGAAATAATGCTGGAAGTATTAAAGCACCACCCAGAAAACCATGGCTTGCCATCAGCTGGGAAGCCGCTGTTAATGTTTTTCAACTGAGCCAATTCAAAAGAGGAAAGAGAGGCTTCTTGAGAGAGAGGAGGGGAAAAGATAAGACCCAGAGACACAAAGGAGACGCTATACAATAGAAATAAGGATTTAATTAAGAGCAAGTGCAAGGGGACAGGGAGCAAACCTCGAAGTGGCACGAGATGTTACAGCCAGGAGCCCAGACCCAGGAACATCGGTGTAGTTGGCGCGTTAACTGCTGGGTCAAACGCTGGAGATGTTCCCCCCAACTCACGTAGGCTGCCTTGGAAATCCGAGCAGCGTGCAGTCAGGCTCGTAATTCAAGCTCCTCGTGTAGGCGGCGGTGAGAGCTGGGTAGCTCCAGGCAGGGGCATCCCGAGAGCCAAAGTTCAATGGTATAAATACGCTGCTAACTCCGTGCTGCCCTTTGCACCGACCTTCTCCTGGTAGCGGGGATCCCAACACCAAAGCAGCTGCCATATCCGCTTTGCTTTGCACTGCACAGAGCTGCGATCAGGTCAGCTTGGGGTTTAGCCTGAAAAGTCCTTTTTTTTTTTCTTAATAACACTATGAAGAGCATTTCCCATTTAGACGCTGGACAGAGATTTCTCTAAATCACTCCTTAGACATCAAAATTAGTCTTTAGACATCAAAATATAACGCCCCATATAACCCTTTATAATATATAAATATAATATGTAAATATAACACAAAGTTATAGAAGGAATGCGTTTAACCTGTAGCAAAGCCCACAATTATTAAAGGAGAATTCCCACCAGATTAAAGCTGGGCAAAAAGGAACAGCAAGTCTCAGTTTTTCACCCAAAGAGGACCAATTTTTCAAAGTTTTGCTAACACCCCAATTACACCTTCATCAAAAAGCACCTTGCCACAAATGACACTGAAAGCGCTCCTTGTAAAATTTCAGTCACTGACAAAAAAGGAAATAGTAGGGTCTTTTCAGACCTTTTTTTTCTGAAGTCTTTTCAAAGTTAAAGCTTCTAAAACATTTTGAGAAAGGCGAGGAACACTTCACAGTAGGCAAAACTTTTTTCACCGTATAGATTGTGGTGAGGGGAGGTGGTTTTTTTTTTGTTGTTGTTTTTTCTTTTTTTTTTTTTTTCAAAAAATAGACCCTTTTTCCAATGGAAAGAAAAGATGGGCACAAAGCGTTACTGTTGTGGTTTAACCCGGCTGGCAGCTAAACACCACACAGCCGTTCGCTCACCCTCCCCCCTCCCTCTCTGGGATGGGGGGAGAGAAACGGGAAAGTGAAGCCTGTGAGTTGAGATAAAGACGGTTTATTAAGACAGGAAAATAATAATAACAATAATAATAATAATAGTGATAATGGTAATAGTATTAACAATAATAATGTGTAAGAAAACAAGTGATGCACAATGCAATTGCTCACCACCCGCTGACCGATGCCCAGCCTATTCCCGAGCAGCCGGCCCCCCCACCCCGGCCAGCCACCCCTATATATTGTTTAGCATGACGTCAGATGGTATGGAATACCCCTTTGGCCAGTTTGGGTCAGCTGTCCTGGGTCTGTCCCCTCCCAGCTCCTGCTGCACCCCCAGCCTGCTCGCTGGCAGGACAGAGCAAGAAGCCGAAAAGTCCTTGGCCTGGTGTAAACACTGCTCTGCAACAATTAAAACATCAGCATGTTATCAGCGCTCTTCTCATCCTAATCCAAAACATAGCACCCTACCAGCTACTATGAGCTACTTAACTCTGTCCTAACTGGAACCAAGGTCTGTGCTGGAGTCAATAAGAGTGTACTTGTACACTTGACAAAGAGCCTTATTTTTATGTCACTTCTATTCTCAGCTTTTCGTCAAGTGTTCATTAAAGTCGGCTGAAAAAAACAAGAACTCTGTTTGTGCAGAAGAAAAAAAAAAAAGAAGTTTGAAGACGTGTAGTTCTGTGAGCCAGGAAAGATACGAAGCCCGTTGTCCTGGGGCTTTTCATTCCGTGCAACTTTCTCCTTGGTGGCTTCTCCAGCCTTGAAGAAGGGCTGAAGTCTGATGCGGTCTTACTCCACCCTACGGACACGCCTGGGCTCTCCTCCTCCAAAACCATCCACCAAACAGGGGCAAAAGCCATTAGGGTTGGCAGACAGGGACACACAGTGGGATTTTTCTCAATTAGGGTGATTTTCACAGGAAATCCACATTCAGAAAATGCGTCTATTGGGGAAGACAACTAAGGCTTTGCTGTTTTTTGCATCTTTGTTCATTAGTTAGCTTTATAGAGCAATGAAATGGCAGGACATGGCTGTAAAACTTTATCCAGGTCAGGATCTTACCAGGAGGTCTCTTACATCTGAGAGAATTGCCCCAACCATCTGGTTAATGCCTATATTGACCCAAGACTTCTATGCTGACTCAAAGAAGATTCTCTGCTGAAAAGCTCCGAATATTTTTATATCTAAATGAAAGAAATCAAGGAAGAACCCTTTAAAATTGCCTCACCCACTGTTATATGAGCTCCCCCTTTCCAACCTCATTTCTCTGATCTCTTTCCCGGAAAATTTGTCTACGGTTGCAATTGTTTCCCTTTTACCCAAAGTTATTCATCTGAATTCAGAAACACATGCGCTGCTCTTTATTTATGAAAAACATACCATTCATGTTTATATTCTCTTTATGCTTCCCAAATCAAAAAGTATTTCAAAAAAAAAAAACTAGTCGGGGTTGCTAAGTGACAATGACATTTACAAAACCTGCACAGCACTTCAAGGTAAGGACATAATGATAGTAGTTCAGACTATGCTAAATTTTATTACAAGCAAACAAACCCATCGTTCTCATCAAATTTAATGAAACAGCTTCAACTCCGTTCCAGGGATTTGGGGGTATTTTTCTGGTATTTGGTTCCGGCTGTTTCTTGTGGGGCGATGCAATTAGACAGCAAGTCGTCGCTCTGATTCAAACCTAGCTGCTGTAGTTCGGCAGTTGTGGGTTTTTGGTTCTGTATTTTATTTTTTTCTTCTTATTGAAGGGTTTAAAATAAAACTGAATGCTGGGAACGGGCTATGGTGTAAATTCAGGGGAGCTTTGGACGTGCAGGGACCAGATGCTCCAGCAGCACCTGCAATGCCGAGGGACCGGGATCCACCTGGGAACCCGTCCTCCAGAATCCCGATGGTTGATGGATGGGTCGGCGCAGTTGACCAAATAAAGATGGAAATTTTTTACGCTTGAATTTGTTCCCAAGTTTGAATGATGCTCGGATTTCGCACCTTGTTTGAAACATTTTATTTTTATGGCAATACTCTGACACGACTAATTCGTTGCCTTCCTCCCCTACGAGACGAGAGCGATCGCTTCCTTCATAGCTACGCTTCCCCGCGCTGGAGGCTGCTGGCTCCCAGCACGTCGCGGCATCACCAAAACCCGAGGCTCATGGAAACGCCACCTGGAAGGGACCTCTGGACGTCCCACCTCTTGCTCCTGCCTCTCGTGGGCAGCACGAGGCAGTCGGTGGCGGCTTTGCACAGCCGAGCCCCAGAAACCAGAGGCCACCTCCCCAGGGCTGCGCCACCCTCCGAAGTGAGCTGCGTTTTACCTGGACAATAAACAACCCGCAACAAACAAAAAAAAATAATAATTTCCTTTCCCTACAGCTCTTAATAGTATTTTGGTGTAAAATTCAGATCTGTATTCAAACAACGGAAGGCAGTAAATTTGAGCGAGCCTAATATTTTCTCCCAGAGGAGAGCTGTTTCAGCTTGTCACCTTTATTATTTCCACACACTTCATAATTCAGGTTTTGCTGTTGCTCATTATGCACAACCCTGATTGATCATTTCTGCTAATTTTAGAAACAATCATGAATGCAGCGTGGCTGGGACTAATTGACGTTTCCTCGCGGTAATGAAAAGCTCGCCACCGATCCCGCGTGCTGGCTGCTCCTGGGTCGGGCAGAAAGTAAAACCCCACAGGCGGTCCCATTTTGGGGGCCAGCAAAACCACACGGCTGTGGTTGAGGACACCCGGGAGCCACCACCAGCTCCAGCCCCGATCTTGCTTACAAGGTTTTCATTACCCTGGCGTGCTCCTCGTGGGGCCGGGGAACAAATCTGTCGTTTGAACAGGCTGCGAGATGTTTTCTCCCATCCCCATGCTGCTCACGAGGGCTCAGCCGTGGCAGCCACCACAAATCCAGTGGGGTCCAGCAGGCAGCAGGAACCCAACCCTGCAGGGATGCCGCTGCTGGCGTCCCAGGGTGGCTGCAGGTGTCTTTATGACCTTTGGAGTTCCCCGCTTCCCCGAGGAACTGCCTTCCATCAGGCACCGAAGCTGGTATCAGGAGGGGCACGGCTGTTTTCAGAGGGATGGAGCTGCGGAAGGGTGCTTCTGGGGCTCCCAGGAGGTTTCTTTCCCACATCCAGAGGCTGTGCTGCAGCTGCGGGGCTGCCTTCGCATTCCCATCCTCAGCACGAGCCCAGTTATGCAGCTGCACATCTTTAAGGACTGCAGGACAATTCTAGTTTCAGGCCCTCGTATGACCTCATATTATAATCAAGTGCCAAAAACAGAAGAAGAGCAACCAGGAACCACGCCGGCCCTTGACAGATCAAGTTGAAGCCGAAATGCTAGAATTACAGCGTCCTGTCATCAAAAACTAGCCTCAAACTGCAGCACACCAGCACTTTGCTCTATTAAAGACGTGCAGAACGCACCCAACTTTCCCACCTTGTGGACTGGCTGGGTCTGCAAATCTCATTAGCGCTAATTAGAAAGCGGAGTTGGGAGCGAACTGCCCCCCCAGACAGATTTATCCACCGGGGTTGGGGATGCGCTGGCAAATCGCACGAGCAACAGGTTAATAAACGAGCACGGGGATGCTCAGGCGAGGAATTCCTGACCTCGCCCAACCCAGGATGCTGCGGCTGTAAAATAAAAGCCCAGGAGCCTGGGATCCTCCAGATCTCGAGCCCAGCGGACCCCAGGTCCGAGCAAACAGCAGCCGGGGCAAGGGATTTACGTCGGCTGCACAAAAGACTTCGCGCGGGCGCAGCCATTTCGGACGGAACATTTCTTCCCGATGTCAGACCCCGGCTCAGTCGCAGCAGGTTCGTGTCTGAAATTAAAACCGATGGGAAAAAGACAGATGCGGAGAGGATTTTCTTTGCGCTTGAGCCTCCGCTTACTTCCCCGCGTTTTCAATTTCGGTGATTTTCTGCGTCAAAACGTGGGGGGAACGTCGAGTAGGTCCGTATTTGCCTCAAATTGAGGGGAAGAAAAAAAAAAAACACTAAATTTTTCAAAATGTTTCCTAGCGCTGCAGGTCTGATGAACGCGAGCCGCCGAACGGTGACGTTACGATTAAATCGATGTCAATTTTTGGACTGCGCGCCATCAAACTCTGCACTGCCCCCACCAGCCTTGGTGCCAAGGTGCACAGTCCAAAACAGAAAGACCCCTCCAACCCCTAATATAATTTCTTAGGTGAAGTCAACGCGTTTTTACCATTTGCAACGAAATGAGATGTTCTTGGTAGCGGAGACGATGCAGGTGGTCATGGTGCAACGCCCCAGCCACGGGCCGAGAGCTGCTGAGCATCCTCCCCTCCGGAGAAGGCAGGGACAAAAGGGAGAATCTTCTCTGCCAGCTCCATCCCCTCGCCGTCGCTTTCTCATAATTCGACCTCCAATTCTTGGGTTAGCAGAATTGATTATGAAGCGAAGTCGCGCCGCTTTGGGGAATTAAGCTACTTAAGAGGGCTGATGGAATTGATTATCCCCTGGCAGCGAGCCCAGCTGCCCAGCGTCGGGGTCTGCCCTCAGACGGAGGAGGGCTCGCTCCTGCTGAGGCTGTAATTCATGACTGCAGCAACAGGGTGCAGTTACAGCGCCTCCAAGGGCTGCAGCAGCTTTTGGGGTGGCAGCATCAGTCGCCGAGCGCTGCGCTTGAAGCGGAAACCAAAGCGGAGGCAGCGATGGAGGGGAATTCACGCGGTTTGCGACCAAGGTCCCATTCGCCGCGCCAGCTCAATCCGCCGTTGCTTTGTTCTTCCTGCTTGCAGTATTACAGCCCAGATTAATTCGGAGGCCTTCAAAGAGGCCAAGGCAATTCCAGGATTCACCACCTACCTCCCCCAGAGACAGGACAGCGTTAGTGCCTTTTGGCTGAACAAGGCGTGAGGGAGACCTCATCTGGAGCAGCGCGTACGGCCCTGCTCCCCCGTGAGCAGGAGAGTAATCCCGACCTGTACAGGTGCAGGCAAGGCTTCTCAGGCTTACGAGAGGAGGCAAGAGTTTATTTTATCATTCAAAAGCAAGTTAATTTCGTCACGCAGCCATGAAGTGCAATTTGTCTAGCCTAACAAAGCTGGAAGGACGTGGTGTCCTGTCTAAGCACCTCTGGGGGTAAGCTCTCAAAGGCTCAGGGAGGTAAAAAAAATGCAGATTTAAATTGAAAAGGGGTTAGAGATGTGTCAGAACAAGGAGGAGCTTTCTTACCAAGGTGGTTTGGGAACAGGCTCCTAAAGCAACATAGCCAAGGGACCTCAGGATGGAGCTTGCAGCACCATTACCTCCAGTCCTGGCTCCCATATTCCAGCATCCTCAGCTGCAACAGGCTCAAATGTGCATATTTTTTTTGGAGCGTTGGATTTCAGGAGGCAGAAATCATCCTCTCGTTGCCGAAAGCTGCGATGAGGGCATTCGCATCATCTATTTTAGTTATCCCATTTATGGGCATGAAATAGGCACCTCGATGCCCTATCAGTGAGGTCCTGTAACGTGATTCAAGGCACTTCGCTCCTTTAATCACCCCACAAGCACATCAGCTCTCCAAACCGCTCCCTCCGTGTAGCCACTCAATTAACAGAGGTGCCAGGTATGTGCCAGAAACCACATCTGGATCTAAACCCAAGTTTTCTGACGATTCACTTTCCCGCGACTCCCGTTTCGCGGGCTGCCCTTCCGCGAGCCACGTCCGCTTCAGATTAAGATGAACGAAGCCCCAAAGTCTTCTCTGAGAAAAGCTAAAGGACGTCGTGCGAAGACTGACGGATCAGGTTCGTGGTTTTTAATCTGAATCCCCGTTCGGAGCGTGAAGCTGGTTGCGTATCGGGCGTGAAGTGCCTTTTTGGGTTACCTCTGTAGGCTCAGAAGTGCAGCTCACGCCTTCACTTTGCGGGCACCGCTCTGCTCGAGGGCATCCCTGGCTGGGTGCTGCATTTCAGGGACATCCAGGACCAGGAGATCAGATCTCTCTGCTCGCATCAAGTCTTTTTTTTCCCCAAAGGCAGATTTTTCTGAAGGCACAGGAGCTGATCCTGCAGGAGAGAGGATGTGCGCAGCCCAGCCTGCATCAGGCTGCACAAAGCCACTGCCAGGCTGTTTGCACGGAGCTGATGATTTATTATCGACGTAGAAAAATCGGGTTTCAGCATCCCGGGATCACCCGTAGTAAGCACATATCAAGGGGCCACCACTGAGCGCTGCCGGAGGGCTCCTCTGCCGGCGATTTTTCTTAACCTAACCATACACAAAGCAACGCTGCCGGCACCACGAGAGAAGTCAGATCACCTTCCGAAACTGCAGAGGGAAGCCCCGCTGTTTTGTGGGCACAGCAGCAGCAGAGGAGAAAAATCCGAGAGAGGGCTCAGCGTATTTAGCTTGCAACCGGGAGATGTCGTAAAGAGGGAACTGGGGAATAAAAGGGAGACGGGGGAAAGCCAGAGCAAATGCTGTTCCTTCGGTTAGAAAGGGCAAGCGGTGCCCAGGGCTTATCTGAAGCATCACCAATTCCCAAAGCTGTGTAAAAACAATAAAGCGTGCCTTACAGGGGCATCTGCGCTTCTTAGTGCATTAAATCCAAATAGCGGGCCAAAGTCATCCAAACCTGCTCAGATTCTCTAATTAATAGCAACCTGCCTCCAAGTCCTTTGGCCGTCTTTTAATTTAAGCTGCTACCTTAAGCCGCCCACGATGAAGAGACCCGAGGGACGCCGGCCTACGGGCTGAACGTGGTCCTAATCCCCCCCCCCGAAGCAGATGGCATGCATTTGCACGCCGTGTAATCCTTCCAGCTCACCTGGGCAGTCGTGCCGAAGGAAAGACAGGACACTTCGCCCCTGCCTGTTTTCCCGAGGCTTTGAACAACGCTGCCTGAAGATAAATTTGTTTCCTCGTGTTCCGCAGTGTCGCATCAGCAGGTAAGGGATTTTTCGTGCAAGCAGCACAGGCAGGACTGCTCTTCCCCCATCGTGAGACCTGATAAAGCAGCCGGGCCACATCCACCATCCCGTGAGAGGGTGGTAAGAGAATCCATGCCTCAAAACACCCACCCCGAGAAGGCCTAGCAAGATGGAGAAAGCCCTCCTGGTAACGCAACACATCCACCTCTCCCACTGCGTGTGAATCGCGGAAGGAAATGAAGCCGCGGTGCCCGCGGGGACAGGAGGTACGGCCAGAGGCTGCAACGCTCCGGTGCTTCACGCCGCTTATCAGAGCCAGCCAACGCCGCCGTGAGCCACCTCCTGCAGCCGCGCTGCCTGAAGTCTGCTCCAAACCCAACGAATAAGGAATATCCTCCCCAAAAGTGCTTTTTTTTCCTACTGCCGGAGATGCGAGGGCACCTCTCCCCTCCCTGCGCCGAGCGCTGGCCTTCCTGGTTCACCTCCTGCCTGGGACGTACAACGGCAAGGAGAGGTGCTGCCGCTAGCGAGTCAGAGGCTGGATGAAATTAAAGCACTCTGGAAGTGTCCCCTTAGCAAGGGACCTCATTTAAGCCACATAAAGTACGGCCAGAGCTCTGGCAGCGCAACGAGCCTATTCGATAAAATAATTGCTTTTGGCAAAACCGCGGTAATAACATCACTTCTGCGAAAACGTGTTTATAGAGCCGTCTCCATAGATTACTCCCTCTCTGTCACGGGATAATCAGCTGAGAGAGATCAGGATGCTTGCGGCTCGCAGCTTCTGCTCCCCTGGCAGCACAGCCCGGTGGAGAGCAGGCAGAGGACAAGCAATAAATGGCTTGGGACCACCCCGCATCCTTCTCACGGGGAAGGAAAGCAGTCCCTGTACTCGTTCCAGGACCGAATTTCCCCCCTCCAAAAAAATAACTCACGGACTGACGTCGAGCAATTTGCTCAAGAGCAAAAGGAGTCTTGCAAGGAGCCAAGCACCCTGCTAAAAAAAATAATTCCCCAGATTTCCAACTTGCAGCTACAAACCCTAATACGCCGCCTTTTCTCTGACTACCAGGCCTCGAGAGAAGAAAAGAGCGGCGTGCAAAAGGACACAGGAGCCGAGTCGCCCGGGGCACCTATCTTTTTTCCACGCTGCAGACTTGCGTTCGGCATTTCTGCAGCATCATGGAAACGCAGCTCTGCCCAGCCCTTCCTCCGCGCCTCCTCCTGCAGCATCCCTGGGCAGCTTTACGTCAGGTCTCATTTTCTCAGCCAGCACCAATTCTTTTAAATTCGGGTGCTTCCCTTCTTATTCCTTATGTTATTACAGGCAGCAGAATTACAGCTCACTGCATCTTAACTCCCACATTTGTACCCCACGGCTTCTTTGTAGACTTCCCCAGTTTTTCTAGCTTGCACAGATTTGTCTTCTCTGCTGAGTTCCCTGGGTGAAATACTGTTTTCCCCCTGCAACCACTGAGATATAAGTGAAATTAAAAGACGTTCAGAATTTATACTCCCAGCAAAGCTGACTGAGTAATCATTATTATGACTCTGCTGAGGCAAAAAGATATTTCCAAATAGATATAGTACAGGATTAACCCGAATTGAGAGTACTTCTGCTCTCTCCAAAATAACACAGAAAATGCTTTGAAACTTTCTCATTTCTTTTATTTTTTTTGTGGTTGAGCAAAGCGTTTCTTCAAACAAACACAGGATGTCTAGGTCTTCCTATGGGGATTATTCTGTAACTGTTTAGTCCAAGCAAATGAGAATTGGAAGCATCTTTGAAAACAAACCCGAATGAAACAAACAATTCAGTCAAACTGTAATTAAACGACCTTGTGGTTGGTTTGCGGATCCTGGTTGTTACTCATGGCCTGGTAAGGCCAAAATGCTTTCTGTTGTCCAAGAACTATGTGCAACAAACAGCCCTGGGGCTCCCCGTACGCACTAGGACAGCAGACTCACATCCCACAGGGCTCAAGCACTGACCCTATTAGAAGAGGGGCTTTCCTCTGCCCTGCACAGCTTCCTCACCCCAGTGTTTGGGCACTCCTGCCACAAGCCCCTGCAGCATCAGGAAGAACGGAGGGGCAGAACACAAGAAGATGGTGGGATCTTCCCCTTGGGTCACGTTCATCCCACCGAGATGGCAGCACACAACACCTGAAATAGTGGGGTTTGAGACTTCAGACAATCCCCCCAGCTTCCTTTCCCTTCCATTCCCTTAGGCATTCGTCTGACTGGCTTCAGACCCACTCAGCTCCCCATTAACACAGGAGCCTGGTATTTAGCAGAAAGTGTTTTCTTCTTAAGATCAATAGTAACAAGATACACAGAAACCGCACTTCTGCTCCGAAACCTGACCATGAAAAGAAAAGAAAAACTACAGAAAGCTGTAACAAAACCTCGTAGCTTTGTTCCTCTCCATTATGTCGTTAGCAAAGAGCAGCAGAGAAAAATAACTATAGAAACTCGCACCAAGTAGTCTAAGAAGTTTTCCCAGCGCAAACATAGACACATCAAAGCACTGAAACATCTTCGAGTGCAAAGACACTTACACCTTCTATGTTTTCAAAGGGAAGTTCACTTTTAGCTGCTCAAGTGTCCTTGGGTAATTACTATTTTGTGTTAATATCAATTAATACCATTTTGAATTCATAGCAATTAATGTGTTGAGTCAAGTACGGTTGAGTCATTTAAAAAGAGTACGTTTGACAGTTCAGGAAGCAACTCTTACCAAAGCTTCATGGTATACCACATGCAAAAGGAAAAAGGTCTTCCTAAAACGTTTTTTTTGTCTGCTTCAAGCAAGTTTATCCCCAGGAGATTTGTGTGTACCTCTCACACCCCACTGACCCCAAGCTCCTTGCACAAGAGGTAGACAGACATGTCCTGGAGAGCTCTGGGCGTCTTCAGTTTCATCTCAGAAACATCCAAAAGCCACGCACAAATGGTTTTCCAAGGCCAGACAACACCTGTGCTGCATGCAGGGGTGATGGCAGGAGGCTGGGTGCTTGGGCAAGGACACGAGGGACAGGCAGATTTTGTGGAAGGTCACTGGGGGCGATAACAAGACCTGCAGCTTCAGAACGGCTGCACGACCACCAGCTTCAATTCTCCAAACTGGGTGCACGGGTTTGGGTGCATTTATCAGGAAGCCCAGCTCCTCCGCTGAGAAATTGCTTTCTCCACTTGGACATTAATTCTTCCTTCACTCCCAGCAAAGGAGGAATATTTATTTATTGGCCTCTTGAGCAACTTTTACATTCCATTTACTGCTGTTCAACAGAAATAAATCTCATATTTGACTACCAGTAGCCAAAGACTACAATTGTCCTACTACAGCAATACCTAAGAATTTATTTACTGAAGTATGCATAAGCCTGGATTTCCAGAGGCTTGAAATCAGCTGGAGAGAGATTAATTACAACTGGGTAAAAGCCCTGTAGTGCTAACATGCTTCTGGAACCAAGATGTTGAGGTACAGATGTCTTGTATTTGCATTCCTCCGTGTTTGGAGAGCACTGGTGAGCAAAAGCCCTTTCTCCAACAACATAGATATTGAAAATCTCCCCAGCTTCACTGATGACCCTTTTAAAGGTCTGTTGCACTCTCCTAAAATAAACAGATCCTGCATTAAATTGGCCCTTTCGAGATCAATTGCGGGCAGGAGCTGGTACAAATCATAGTCCAGCTGAACAGAGAGAAGAGCATCTATTGACAGTGCTCACTCAATACCTGCACGGCCTGGCTGGAGACCATAAATCCTTTTGGCAGCTCTTTGACAAAGGCTCTTTCAGAGCAAGCACTATTAGTTTCCCAAATAGACCTCTCTCTCAATTGTTCCCAAAACAAAGATTCATCTGAGACTGTCAGAAGAGAAAGCCTATCTGAATTAGTCATCCCCTCTTGTTTGGTTTCTCCCACACGTACAGATTCCTCCAAGCTCTCCCCTTCCTCTCCACCCCAAGCACAAACGAGAGACAGACCACTTCACGACCACTATAAAACTCAGAAATAAGCAACTTATGAGCTTATAAACTTATAATTGCTGCTTATAAACAACAATTGCAGGGGAGCTTGGACTGGTAAATAACACAGCAATCTGATAAGCAGCCTCTTAAACCAACGCTACCCTACAGCCAGCAAGCATAAGCCTGATGTAGAAGGTATTTCTTAAAGCCCAGCACTGTGAAAGACACTTCAACAGAAAGCCCAGCCTCATCTACTGCCTGCACCAGAGGTTCCTGGGCTGGACCCTCCATTTAGCTCCATCACCTTGGGCTGGGGCGCACCGGGCCCAGGTGCACCAGGCCCAGGCTCAGCAGGACCAGGCCCTTCTTGCCTAGGGTGCCACAAACAAAACTCCCCAGAGCACAAACACCTCAAAGCAAGGGCTGGGGAGCAGACAAAACATATATCCACAGCTGGGAGTGGGCAGGAGGTTTCAGCTGGCGGGAGGGTGCTCCCTCTGGCTGCGTTTCCGCAGCTGATGCAGTCTGTGGTAAATGAGCTGCGGTGGGGCCTGCGTCTGCCACCTGAGCTCTGCACGCCAGTTTTAAATCTCTTCCGATGGCTCCGTCGGTGTTCAGGTGGCACTGCTGAATTCCCCCCCTAGCATTTTTTAACTTCTGGAAGCGCCTGCTGCTTTGGCCTTGCCTGGGAGAAAAGGTTAAGGAGTAACCAGAAGGCGTCCGTGCAGGATCCAGCCGCTGAGCTGATTCTCTACCAGTGAATCATTTAACAGAGCAAGGGGTGGGGAGGGCAGAGGAACAAAAAGAGAAAAGAAAAAAAAATAAAAAATAAAAAAAGAAAGGAAGAAAAAAATCCAGAGCTGCACAACCAGTGTCCTTTGTGCATAGAAGTGAATTCTGCTGCCTCAGAAGACCTTGAGGAGCAACGTGATGGCTGACCTGGTGGCACAGGGCAGGGTATCTGAAAACCTGGATTTGCTGAGAGACCAGGAAATTCAGGAGAAAGGGTCTATACAGTCGCAGCACGTTGAAATTTTCTGTAAGTTTCTAATGCAATATTGAATGACAGGATGCTCTCTGGCCCTCTGCCACCCTTTCAGCCCTAGGTAGGGTTAGGCAGGTCCTCCTGGGGCAGCCTCTGCCAAAATCCCTCTCCACCCAAGATGGCAAAGCACCTCCTGCTTCCCCACAGCACCTTGTGGTCGATCTTCTGCTAAAAGCCCAGGGGAAAAATAATAATTCAGTCCCCCAGGGCACCGTCATGGTGTTGCACTCTGATTTTTGGGTGCTTGGCTTCGAAGCCTCAACAGCATTGTGTTGGCAGAGACAGCGTGGGCTGGTTTGGGATGTATTTGTGCTGCTTCAAACCCCCAGCTCCCAGACTGTTTGCCTAAATCTGTGAAGAGATGTATTCTCCATAGCTTGGCCCTGCAAAGGGACGGCTCCAGCACCTCCAAATCCTCTGCCTTAGACAAACACTAAAGGCGTGGTGCCTTGCTATATGCAGCCCTTGGTGCTGCTGCTTCTCCACAGGACACTGAACCACGCCATTGAAATCCGTGCTGAAGGTGTTCCTGTTTCTCTCAATCCCTTCTTCGCTGTCTGAGGGACATTATTTATCACAGCTCAAAAAACAACGCCAACTTTAAGGCTTTTACTGGCTCTTTTGCCCTGTTACAGACAGGCATTTCATCTTTCCTTCCTAGCATCTTCCTCTCTGCCAGCAAATTGAATCCCGAGGCCCGGGGAAGTGACCTTCCTCTTCTTGCTTAAACAGCAAAGCAACAATTCACCCAGGCTTTCAGCAGCATCAATCTCCTTGCTCACAACTGCCTGTGTCTTAAATGTCACAGGGATGCTTCACCTCGTGTGTTCCCCTGAAACCTTTGCAGTGTCCCCGGGGCCATTCTAGGTTTGGCCTTGCTTCAGGCGACAGCGTAAGCTCCCGTGTCTGGGTGCGGAGGGGCTCAGCACCCCGGGGCAGTGGCCGAGCTGGCCCACGAGGTGCTCCTCTGCCCACCTGCATCCCCAGCTGGAGGCTGTGCTCCACCACTGAGACAGTGGGGAGGCTTTCTGTGTGTGCTTTGATGCTCCTCGGCTTGCTCTCAGGGCAAAACAGCCTCACTGCAAATGAGAGCAAGGTTATATCACCCAGTCCCCTCTCTCCTCTGCTGCTTTCCTGCCTGTTCTCCTTGCTGCTTTCACGCATAGGTTGCTGCCGGTGTGATTCGTGCCTCCCTGCCCATCACGCGGATACCACTTTCCCCAGGACCATTGCATAGGTGTTTTTTAGGTGGATCTCTCCCTTCTCGGCACAGATCGGGTTTGTCCCACCATCCTTTTGTGGCATGACACAAGCCTGAATCCCATCCTCCACCAGTCTCATGACAAAACCATCGCTGGAAGGGGCGAGGAGCTGGTGCTGAGCACACCAAGGCAGGAGTGAGGAAGCACGCCGGGATTATTGAACCTACTGGGAGCTTCAGCTGCATGCCACAAGACAAAGCACCTCTGTCATCTGCCTTTTTTCGTTCCCACAAGCCCTTATTTACTCACAAAAAGTATCCCTTTATCCTGACTTTGTCACTCTGATTATTCCTTAGCGCTGGCAAGAAACGCGAGTGCCACCAGGCCCTACGCGAAGACGTGTAGCAGCCGGAGAGGAAGCAATTTTTCTTAATAATCAGCCATATATCCCCAAATTGTTGTCGGGATTTGGAATGGAAATTGCCAGGCTGCAATCGATAAAGTGCGAGGGAAACGAGAACTATTTTAAGATGCATTTTTTAAAGGAAAGAAAACACGGCAAGCGCGGAGCTGAAAAGCGTCGCTTGGGAGAGCAGTCAAACCACAGCAGGACGAAAACGAGTGACAGGAACAGCTTTGTGCAATTTTAGACTCACGTAGCGGATCAATGAGAAGAAGGAAGCCTGGTTTGCAACCAGAGGTGATTTGTGGATAGGGAAAGAAAACGATGCCAATAGAAACACCGGAGAGGCGGAAAATGAAGGCAGGCCTGTGGAGTCCTACCCAAAAGTGGCCATTCTGAGGGGGAAAAAAAAAAAAAAAAGGAAATTTCCGTCCCCAAGGGGCGAGCAGGAGTCAGCCTGGCACAGAGGTAGGAATGCCCATATGGCTTGCCCTGCCTGATGCTCTGATATAATGTTTCCTCAGGCTGTTTTCCACTAAAACTAGTCCCATGATAGGTTTCAGGTAACTTTTCATGCACTTCTGATCCCGGACAATATTCTGATAAATTTCTGCATCGCTGTGGACAAAACCCGGCCTATTTGGCAGGCGAAGGTGGGCAGAGAGATCTGAGGGGGGCGGAGGAGGTGGAAGTTTGGAAATTGTTGCTTGAGGGACGCTTTTTATAACCCCGTGCCTACCCAGGCATCATCACCCCGCTCCTGCTGACAAATTGTCACAGAGATGTGTGGGTGAACCCAGGACACCTTCACCTCCTTTGTAAGCTGAGTGAAACCTGGGCATGGCTTTTCACCTGCCCTTTCAACCAGCTGAGGAAAAAAATGCATTTTTCTTCTGTGTCCTTGGTAAAGGGCCAGTGACTCCAACCCCCCGAAAACACCCAACGACCTGCGTCGGAAACCTTGTGGGCTTAACTGATTTGATTTCGTTGGCTGGCAAACTTTTCAATGTTCCGTCTGAATGCACGCTGGGCCAGTAAATAAACTTAATAAAAGGATGACTCAGGGTTTTCTAATTCCTAAATGGCTTGCTAGGGAAAAGTCACGAGGTGCTTTGAAAGTAATGCTCTGTATAGCACCTGGCGAGCAGACCTGCAGTCTCTAAAGGAAAAAGAATTACCACTGTGGGAACAGCGCTGTTGCCCAAAAATTACACTTAATATTTTGTTTTCTGCCAACGACATCGTGCCACACGCCTCACCAGTCCTCCCGGTCAGCAGCTGAGTTTTGAGCACAAAATAACCACCGTGCGGTGAGGCTGTGGGTGAGCCCGCAGGAGCTGGTGATGCTTTAGGTTTAAAAGGGGCGAAGAGCAAAAATAATGTGGCATCTCGGGAGAGTTTCTGAACCTCCCGGGTGGGTTTGGTGTTGGATGGTCCCCTTGCTGAGAGAATAGCACAAGCTCCTGGCCCATTAGTTACTCCAATTCAAAGCGATCCGAAGCACAGAGCAAAGCATCAAGAGCACCTCAAATTGATGTCCCCAATTACCGAGCTGGAGAAACACGTTAAGGTTTACATTTGTGTTCTTTTTCCGAGCCATTAAGAGTCAAAACTTAGCCAGAAAAAAAGAATTGCACCAAGGTCACCCTGGACAAAAGCTGCCACTGCAAAACCCGGGCACTTTCCTGCTTGGTTCAGAGCAGAGGAAGCAGATGTTGCGGCGTTTGATCTCTCCTGAAAGATTCATTTGAATTACTGGGTGACCCAATGCCACAACAGCTAATTACCTCACAGTCTTGGCTATATCCGTCTTCATGTCCTAGTGAGGTAAGAAAGAGTGATTATCTGCATTTTACTGATGAGAAAATGAAGTGCTGCAGTAGTAAGTGATTTGCTCGAGGTCACACAGGAGGAGCATAAAAAGACGGGACCCGATCCCACAAGTTTTTGGGTGTCGGTTGGTCCTGTGGGACAAACAGTCCAGCACTGCCCACTGCAATACAGCATATCATGAAATATCCATCCTTGTCTTGCTTATGGGTTTTGGTTGGTTTCTTTGGTTTTGGTTTCCCATTTTTAAATATGGAGACGTCTGCTGCTGCCTTGGGAGGTAGGTGGCTTTGGTTGCTCCATGGAGACGTCACTTTCTCACTTGTTTTGTCCCCAACACATATAAAACTGACTGAAAGTATGTGGTCACGCTCTGCAAATGAAGGAGAAATCTGACATAGGCCACATGCTGCTGAAGGTGAGATATTTATCCCAAAGTCATTGCTTCAAGTAGAGAGGAAGGGAGGGAAGAACAGGGGGAGGGAGCCCAGAGAAAGAAAGAGCACTTATATCCCAAGGGAAAATACGCATGTTTTTCATGAGAAGACGAGAATCAGGCCCTGAAGGGATGGGGATGATAAATGGTGACAGGGAACACGCAGAGCCAGTGCGGGTGGCTGGGTGCAGCGCTCCGGGCTCGTGCTGCCGGCCCTGCCTGCACCGTCCCAGGGCAAGGAGGTTGAGGAGCTGGGGTGTCCCCAGAAGCTCTGAGCATCTCCATCATGGGCTGAAGCCACGGCCATCGCCTCCCAGAGGTCTCCAGCAAGGGGCCTGACCCACACAGGGACCAGTACATGCATTTTCAGGGCACACTTGGTGGCTACGAAGGACCAGACCCCACAGAAATTTCAGCCAATTTTTTTTTTTTTAATGGGGTCAAAAATGGGATCCAAACGTGAACGTCGTGGACCACATTTGGGCTGAACCCTGTGTTTTAGCTGCCCTTTGCACAGCCTCTGGTTCACAGACAGCTGCCGGGTTTGTAGCACCCGAGGCGCGTTCGGCGTTCGCACTGCGGCTTGTTCACGTACCTTGTAAAACCTGACATCAAGCGCAGCTCACGGCGCTATTATCAACACGAATGCTAACTGGATAAATAAACCCCCCGGAGAGACGTGCATATGGCTTAGCAAGATATTGATCTCAGTTTCCAAAATATGTGTTAGCAGGCTGTACCTTCAGCCGTGCTCGCGGCTCCGCCAATTAGGGAGGGAAAGGAGGAGCGGGGGTGATGCGGAGCAGATTTTGTCAGCGCTTTGTCGGGTGTTCATTCCGAGTGACAGGAGCGTGCCTATTCCTCTGACAAAACAGCAATTAAAAAAAACAAAAGCAAAAAAACCTACAGCGTTGTTTCCAGCCCCAACAGATGTCCTTCAAATGTTCATCTAAACAAACATTGCAAGGGTTATTGCAAAATGTTATGAACTCATATACGGCAGTATGAAATGTTATGCTGAGTGCTCACAATTAAGAAACATGGAGAAATATGGTCAATAAACCATCTCCGCGTATAAACAATTAAAAAAACGAGACTTGTTTGGGATGAACCTAAAAAAAAAATAGAAGCCTTCTCTTATATATGCCATGATCTCTTTCCATGTGTAACAAACCGATGTTTACACAGGGTAGGATGAAAGGCTTTGCTCAGGGTTTGATTTTGGTTGTCTTTTGGGGTCAGGACCAAACAGTGCCCAGGCGTGGGGGGATCACCTTTTTCAGGTGGGTCTGTGCCAGGGTGTGTGGGGCACTGCTGGGTGGCATTTTTCAGGGAAATTCTTTAGGTCAAAGGACCCTTGTTCATGAAAAGCAGAAGCAATCGTTGCAAAGAGCTGTTTTCAGCAAATTCCTGGTACAAAAGCTTTGCGGTGGCGAAAAAGTCCTTTTACAATATCCGTCAAATGAAATACCATTTTTCAATTTAACCCTATTATGATGCTTTAAAAATGTTTTTCGAACTGACTGGAGAGAAACAGGCTGAATAACACAGACTGATGTCTTTCGCTTAAACTGCCGGTTTTTGCAAAATTTACCTTCCTTCTGTACTTACCGCCGGAAAACATTCAAAACCTGAGCATTTTCCAGGATGGAAGGATTGCTCTTTATTTCTAGTAGCTGTTACACTTACCACTCTTTTTGTCTTCACGTTGATTCCCAAAACTCATCTCAAAACCCACCCCAGATAAGCAGCTCACGGAGACAGAATCATTAAGGTTGGAAAAGAGACGGAGCAGCTCCTGTTGTAGGCTGCTCTCAAGGCTCTCCTATTAAAAACTAATTTTTAATTGGGGTATGGGACTGCTGGCCATATGCTGCTAGGCCAAATGCTGGCCTTAAATGTTGTATTCATAGACTACGCCGTAGCTTTCAGTCCCACCTCCAAGAACCAAAATGCTCAAGAACGCAGGCTCTGTTATTATAAAATTTAGACATTTAGAGATGATAAAAACTCCTGGATAAAGCAAAAATAACCCATGTCTGGTCCACATGGTGGTGTGGATGGGGGCCTTTGTATGGAATTCAGGCCTGGAGGATTCTCATCCCCTTGGCTGGCAAGGATGACGGGCTCAGTTTTGGGGACATGGGGGGCACGTCGGTGCGGCACGACGAGCCCCGTGCCCTGACTCTAACACAGTTTTGCACCTTGGGGAGCCTCCGGTGACATTTAGCGGCCTTTGAACATCCAGTGCACGGGAGCAGGAATGAAAGGATTGGGGAGGAAAATGTCACCATCTGAGGCTGCCGTGGGCCTCAGTGCAAGGAGGCAGCCGAGGCGCCGCTTGAATATTTCCCAACTATTTACGGCGCGCTGGATTGAATTTATCATCGCGGCACTAAATCCAGCCCGGCGCTGGGCAAGGCAGAAGGTTCAAAAACGCCTTTGGTGGATTTAGAGCTTTAAAACACGATGCCTATGAAAAAATGTAGCTTAACACGCATCCGTATGAGGATGTGCTCGGGGAAACTTCATCAATGGGTGAAGTTTCTGCTCCCAACCCTCCGCCCTCATGGGAAACCCACATCCATTTCGTTGCTGCTTGTTACAATGACAGAAATTAGAGCCGAAGTAATTTTCTCTTGTGCAAAGGCAGGAGATGTATGGAAGTTACGGGAGAAATACAACCTTCTGAAGAAGAATTAGTTTAATAAGAAGGGAAAAACTCTCTGGTTTTCCATCCACAGAATACCCCGAGCCCAGGATGTTCCCCCCAGCAGATATTTATCCCGCACAAACAACCTGTCTGCTTTAGGCCAACACAAGCAAACCTAGAAATGGCTTAATCCAATTTCCTTGCTCTCTCCCCACCCGCGTTTATTCTGCGCCCCTCGCACCACATGAGCTGCCTACAGCCCCGGGGCCTCTCGTTCAGCGTGATTGTTATGAATGGTTGCTGCAGCAATGCTAAAATAATTATCAGTATTATCAACGGCATTAATAATAATAAAGCATCGCTCACGCTGTTCATTAACTGTTATTAATTATTAACAGCAGCAACGCGCCGTGTTTTCTCAGCCCCCACTTTCTCTACAGCCCATTGCAAAAAAAAAAAAAAAAAAAAATGAAGTCGCTGTGATTTATGGGGGTGAATTTAGCAGCTTTTTCCCACTTGATTTGACCGCGATATAAATCAGCGGCCAAGCCTTCTGCTCGGGAACGAATTACTTGTTAGCAGAATAAATATGTACTAGCAGACCTGACGTGGACGACTTGCTCCTGGGGTGGCATTCCTGCCATGACATTCACAAGGTCTCAGACTCGTGGATGGGGATATTTCCGAGCAGAATTAGCCAAAAGCCAGCCCCGAGCCCGCAAGCACAGCAGCCGCAGGAAAGCAATGAGAGATGTTTGATGCCTGACGTGCCCAAAAGAGAGGTGGTGTTTTGCAGATGACACTCTAACAGGAACCCCGGTGTGAATCAGCAAGAACACATGTTTTTGATGATAACAACTTAAATGAGTCTTTAATCTTTAAAAAGGAAGAAGAAAACTGACCCTGTTCTTGCCAAGAAACCGCATTGGAAGAGCCAGCCTAAAATAACAATCCGGAGAAATCCAATGCATATTTTAAAATGTAATAATGAATTGAGTTTTCTCATTTAATCTTCTCCAAATAATGGGGAAAATTGTACATGGCAACTATGAAATGAAATATTGACTATTCACTTTCTACAAAATGGTAATTTCTTCTGTTTGTCACAAAGGATCTAGGGACCGTGTCCCCATCCAGGGATGTCTGTCAAATTACAGGAGAAGTCTACACCTGACCTTTACTGTAAAATAAACAGTTATTAGGAACAGAGAGGGGACTGCATCTTGACAAAGACGAGGACTCACTGAAGCACGCCGTGAACATGGCACTTGGGAAGGGTTTTACTTGAGTGCAGATTAAAAAAAAAATAAAGACAAACGTTTATTTAATAGCATGCACTGTCTTTCTAAACGACTTGTGGATGAAGCCAGAAGCATGAAAAAGATACCTAACCTCAGCCAGAGAGGCCGAGGAGCTGAGCAGCTCAGCACCCATCCATAAGGGCCCTGGGGGAAATCGGTGATCCCATGGATTCCTCTAAACCAGCTCAACATCTCAACAGCATTAAGAAAGCTGGGTTTACAGCCCCCTTGTACCGGCTCTGTGCTGGTGTCTGCTCTTTCTGAGGCTTTTGGCACAGGAAAAGGAAAAAAAAAAAAAGAAAAGGAGGTCAGCAAGTTAACAGATTACACATGTTCGACCTGGACAGGCCATCAAAAAGCTAATTTTTCTTGGTCATGTTGCAACCTACCCTCTATAACTTGTTACGTACCTAAATGATGGAGAGCGCCGCTCAGTTTCATAAAATACTTTGCTGAGAGTAAAAGAGATCTAATAGACCTATTTCTCATTAAAAAGGTCAACGCAGTGAACATCTGATGCTGTAGAACTGTCGGATTCAATTTAGCAGGTCAAGCTTCACTAATCCGATGCCCGGATTGGTCTGAATTCGTTCCTGATGGGAAAAAAAAGAGAAGGCAATTTTCCCACAAAGTGCCCAGATTCTGTCCTCCAGCCCTCTGCTTTCACGGGGAGTCCTCAGCACATCGATCGAGCACCGATACGAAATGCTCTCCTAATCAACAGGTTGATGGCATTGCTTGGAAAAATGTGCATTGCATATGCTTACATCTGTAGTTTTGCAAGTGCGTAGGTATGGATTCATAGATATAAATTTATACAGGTATATGCTATATTTTTACAACTGTACACCTATACTTATATAGATGTGTATGGATGTACGTGACACAGACGGGGACTTTGGGACCTTGAGAGCCCTTTGTTCAGGAATGGAGATTGGGAAGGGGAAGGGGAAAAGTTTAGGGATAGGGTTGAGGATGGAGATGGAGATGGAGATGGAGATGGAGATGGAGATGGAGATGGAGATGGAGATGGAGATGGAGATGGAGATGGAGATGGAGATGGAGATGGAGATGGAGATGGAGATGGAGATGGAGATGGAGATGGAGATGGGGACAGGGAGATGGAGATGGAGACGGAGATGGGGACAGGGAGATGGAGATGGGGACAGGGACAGGGACAGGGACAGGGACAGGGAAGAGACCTCCACTGGTGCTTCAGGGCAGCAGCGGGGCCGAGCAGCCTCCTCCAGCACTTTTCACCCCGAGAGATTTTGACCTTTCATGTTAAGCTGGTTTTTAATACAAATATTTTCTGGTATGTATTCCGGAGTAACATTTCTGAAAGGTCAGAATGGAAATGAAGCAGTTTGCTTTTATCCAAGACAACTTTCTATAAGTGAACCAAAACAGACCTCCCTGTAGGAATTTTCCACCTTAATGATTCTCTTTACAGGAGCAGAGCAAGGCTGATGTTTCAGCCCTGCCCAGGGAGGCCGTGGTGTCCCTTGAGCTGCCCCTGGTGATTTCAGCCAAGCCACCAGCCCCGTGTGGATGGAGGGGAGGCAGAGACCTGCTGGGCACAGCCAACAAAAGGGTAAAAAGCCCCGTCTTTAAACCAGCCACAGGGAAATCCTAAAATGAAGCCAGAAACTGTTTGGTGCCAGTTATCCACCGAGCACCCGAAGAGGAGCGAGATGCCTCCTGCTAACTCCTTAAATGATACCGAACATTTTCACTGGCACCCTGAAGCCATCGCACTACGTTACAGCAGGCTAAATTAATAACATCAAGGCTAGAAACAGCTCAGAGACACAGAGGGGTCTACGAGGCTGCAATATTTACGTCGAGAGGCAGGAGCTCAGCCCCAGCCCCGCTCCCGGGCCAGCAGGACCCAGCCTTGCCGTCGCTGCTGGTGCTGCCGTCGCCGCATCGCACCCTCACTGAGCCCCGGGTCTGAGCGCGGCCCGAGCAAAAGCTATTATCTCGCTAAGGATCAATAAATAGATCGGGGGTTACAGCTAGAGGAGGAGAAACCGACTCAACGTGCCCTTTGTACGAGGATTTTGCACAAGGCAGAAATGCAGGCTGCGAGCGGCAGGATCTCTGAGCAGGGAGCTGGGACACGGCAGGATGCGTCCAGGATCCTGACTTGCAGGCAGGTATTTAAGCAAGGGAAGTCAAGCGACTTCAGCAAAAATTAATATTTAAGTGTTGAGAAGCTCAGCAGAAAGGAGAGATGCCCGCCGAGCACCAGGGCAGATTTCCAGAGCTCCGCAGAGGGAAAAAAAAAAAACTTTCTTACTTGCCGGTGGTGGTCACCAAAAAGTCCAGCCTCGTGATGCAAATTGCAGGACGCGGATCCAGCGAGTAACGGGATATCCTAGTTACCCTCACCCTTCATCTAATTTGCTAAAAATTAAAAATAAAAATAATAGTACAAAAAAGCTTCCCTTAAATTACAGATCCAGAGAGAGAGGGGCATTGTCCATAAAATGTGTCTTGTCTGAAGGCAAGGACGGGGCAGCTGCTCCGCGAGCATCCCTGCTGGAGCCAGGGCTTTCCCAGCAAGGAGCACTTGGAGCATCTTGTGCTGGTGGTTTGGAAAAGAAAACGGTTTGCGGGCTCAGATGTTGGCCCCAAAGTGCCTCCCGGGGGGCTGCAGGGGGTCACATCGCAGCCGAGGGCGAGGGCCCTGGGACCGATCCCTCTGAGCCGGGTGAGGAGTTGCAGCACCTCAACTATTTTGGAGGAAATGCAGGTTACAGGTGTTGATAAATTAAAGACTCGGGGAAAAAATAAAAATAAAAATAAAAAGTCTTGCTTTGGACTTTTTGCACTTGTTTTTCACTTTTTTAAAATGATAACTGAGCTTACCCTGAGCTTGAGGGGGAGTCACTGCGAAGCTTCTTTGAAATGCCCCTTGGAACAGGACGTCGAGCCAAGGCTCACATCGCTTCCCAAACTGCTTTAAGTAACTGGAAAATTCAGCAAGGCCCATTTGCAACAGCGTGGGCTTCAGCATTTTCTGTTGCAGAAGTGTTAGAAGTGCATCGACCTGCTCGGGCCAAATCCTGCCGCAGCACAGCTGTCCTGGGCAGGCTTTGAGAGCAAGCAGAAAGCAACGGAGCAAAGGCAGCTCAGCACCAGCAGCCGCAGCCCTCCGAGCAGGAACACCACCGGGAGATCTCCGCGCTTGATACGAGAGCTTGAGCTCCAACTTGCTAGAGGTTTAGAAGGAGCTTCAAAGCGAAATGTCGTTTCGGCAAATCCTGGAAGGAAACAAATGCGATTAACCTCCCTTTGGGGCGTGGAGGAAGATCACCCAGTTGTTTAACGTAGATTTTGACACGCAAAGAAATTCAGGCTTTAAAAAAATAAATAAATAGATAGATAAATAATAATAAAACAAACAAAAATAGATAAAACAAACAAAAATAAATGAAACAAACAAAAATAAATAAAACAAACAAAAATAAAACAAACAAAAATAAATAAAACGAATAAAAATGAATAAAACAAACAAAAACAGCCGTGTTGCATCTTCAACTCAAATAGTCATCCTCAGCAACAATTAAAAGTGCTGCAGCCGGAGTCGAGCTCCGCTTGCAGCCCAGGCTTCTCGGCCCACAGGGGTATTGATTGGGAGAATCAATTTTGCATATAAATTAAAAAAAAAAAAAAAAGGCGTAATCATTAAAGCATGTAAGATTTAGTTATAAGGGCAGAGCCGCTGTGTCGTGCAAAGAGCCTGTGACAGCGGGAGGCTCCGCGATGGGCTGGGATGCGAGGATGGGGAGAGCTGCCCCGCGCCCGCCGCCTCTCGCTGCCCTCAATAAAACGAGTTGGGATGTCTGTGACAAATCCCCGCACCCTAAAGGGCTTTGGAGATACGGGGTATTTAAAACGCTGGGGTAAAATACGGGGTATTTTTAAACCTCTCTGGGTACAAGCTCCAAGTGGTCACAACCACACTTTAAAAAATAAAATAAAATAAAAGCCAGTGTGCTAGGCTAAACTATTGCACACGCGGATGCTTTTTCTGTCCCCAGAGTGATAGCAGTGCTCCAGCTCTGGGGATCCCACCGGGTCCTACCCCATAAATTCGGGGCGCCCGTGCAGCCCCGCACAAGCGCTAATCGCCTTCGCGCAGCGGAGCAGCGCGGCCGCCGGCGCGGCTGGCTGGATTATGGAATTAAAACCCAACAGTCACAGCCTCGGTGTTTTTAAATAAAACCTCTCCAGCAGACAGCGTAATGAAGAGAGCCGCCTTATTAAAAATTAAATGGAAACAGCAAATTATCTCTGAGCCGTTTTACAAACACACATTAAACACTCCAGCAAATAGTATATTAATAAAACTCGCCAGCGCTCGGCACAGTAAGTGAAAGTAATGTTAACAGGAAAAGTAAATAAGTTTTTTTTTCCCCCCGTTTTATGTAGCAACAAGGAACTGATGAAATTACGGACGAGTGAGTTACAAGCCTAGATAAGAAGCACGGCTTCGGGTTATTAGATCCATAGGGCAGACACAATCTTGGTCGTTTTGGCCAGATGTGAGGGGTAGAAGCAGTGGATCCCCTGCCCTCCCAAACCTTGACCTCGTGGAGGTATCTGAAGCCTCCTTGGGGATATTCGAACCCCATCGGGACGTGCCCCTGGGCAACCTGCTGTAGGTGGCCCTGCTCAAGCAGAGGTGGGACCGGAGGGTGCCCAGGGGTGCCCCCGACCTCGGTCTCCTGTCCCTGTGTGACTCCCTTCGTTAGGCCGCCCTAAAGGCCGGCTTTGCCTCCGGCAGACGGGGAGCTGTCGCTTTACTTGATGAACCAGTTCATGCTTCTTTCCGGCTTAAATCACGGGCTTCACTGGGATGAACGTAAAATCTTGCAAGTGACCTGGCACAGGGCTGGAAAGGCTTATCATCATCATCATCATCATCGTTATCATCATCGTTGTCGTCATCGTTGTCATCATCATCATTATTATTACTACTATTGCTACTACTACTACTGTCAGGCTGTAAGAGAACAGCATATTTTGCCCAGGTCTATAAAGCACAGAGCTTTAGACAGCCCAGATATGATGGATGCCTGCGGATACCTATTTACCCGGATCAGAGAATTACCTCCAGATCTCTAGAAAAGAGGAGCTTCACAGGGGCCGGGTTCATATAATCCAACTCAGGCTGTTAAGCGGAGCTATCTCTTCATATCACGGAGAAAATAAACTGTAAATCTGGTTTCCAGTGGTGCTACAGTCACAATCCCTTCCTCGCTTCCCGACGCGGGCTCGGTAAGTGACAAGCTCTGAGGCGGGCATTAAAGCAGCATTTCTCAGAAGCTCACCAGCAGAAGCCAAGGAAGATTTCTCGTGCCAAATCATTTTTCCTAACAGAAGGTAATTATTAGCTAAATCTTGCCCAGCCGCTGTCGTGGCAAGGTCTCTGACAGAGGGAGGCTTAAAACGAATTAAGCGGTGGAGGGAAAGGCAGTGATGGTCTACGGGGTCCGCAGGGCTCTGCAGAAAGGGCTGGGGCCAGCAGACACCAGCAGAGATGTTTCACAGCATGCCCGCAACACACATGCCTGCAACCCGTAGATAAATAAAAGCAACATGTGTATACACCTAATATATCCTGCCCCCGCCGCACCCCACCGCACCGAGCACCGCGGAAATGCAAAGTCGCGTCAGGAGAAAACCACATTTTTTCCCCATAAAATATTTTAAAGGGCTTGCAGGAGTTCATCGTGAGTGGTGAGCGCGCTCCAGCCCTACCCAAAAAGTTGGCGTGTCAGCGGTTTTCGTTTCCTGACGAACGCCCTCACGCTGTGAAGACCGGGCCAGAAATACTAGAAAGAGAAATAAAGAGCTGCCCGTGCTGGTGAAGCAGAGAAGAGACAGGAAACAGGGGGCTGGATCTGATGGGCTGCCATTTTCAGGTGGAATAATCAGTAAATCATTAGCAATATTTTAATTGTGCCACCGTTCCCCTGCAGACATGGGGCATTCCCGTGAAGATATTACCACCAGCACGGTGCATCCCTTAAATACTTCTGCCTATACCTAGACTTACACCCAGAGTTACATCCAGATTTTTTATAAAACCCATCTTTCTCCCTCTATTTCATTTTTTCAGCCCCAAAATCACCAGACCAGCAAAACCACTGCTGGGCACCCCGGGTTACACAGCAACATTAGCGGAGGGAGAGCACAAAAGCATCGCGGACTTGCTGCCGATAACAGCTCGGCATTAGCACGGGTACCAAAAGGCTCACCAGGGTGAACTCGCTGCACAGCAACGTTTTAAAATATTTGCCCTTTCTGATAGATAACAGATCTGCAGCTCTTCGGGATATCTGATCCGAATCCTTCCGAAGGCAAAACCCTGCCACCAGCCCCCCGCGGCAGCGCCGGGCGCGCAGGTTGGGCACAGGATGCAAGGGGACCCCGGGCAGCTGCCGCCAGCCACGACTCCAAACACAGTTTCACAACTCCCATCCCCACTCCAGATCAGGAAAAATAACCAGGTTTTCCCGCTGGGAAGGATGGGGAAGCACAAGCAGGCCGGGCTCGGGTCGGGCGGACGCGTGCTTTTGTGGGGCTTCGCCGTGGCCCCACAGCAGAGCCTGTCCCCCTGCATGGGACATGACTCCCGGCGATACACAAGCCATCCTGCTCTGCCCATATCTATAAATTAAAAGCCGTGGCAGGCAATGTTCCCGGCTGCCACTGCTGCTAAATTATGAGCCCTCTCCCTGGCGCGGGTTTTGGCACAGCCCTTTGAGCAATGTCCTGGATGACACATGGGGACGGGCACTGCGGCCCCTCACGGCTGTACTGGGGCAGGTGCAGGATCAACTTTTCCCTTTTCCTTCCCTCCAGCATCCCCCGAGCCCACTGAAAGCAGCAGAGATGTGCCCAGGGCAGGTGAAGGAGGAGGCAGGTGGCCCTCCAGGGCGCACGTCCCCCTGGGGTGACCTCACTCTGCCCAACGGCATCTGAGGAGAAAAGGGTCAAGATTTTGGCAAATGATGGGCTTCTGAGCCTAATATCGTCTCCTGTCCTCTCAGAGACGAGAAGGAAATGGGAAAGAAAAGAGCGGGCGAGGCCCTCCTCGGGCTGGGCAGGAACTTCGTCCCTCCGTCCTCCACGCAGGAAGGACAAAACCTCGTGCTGCGATAAGGCTGAACCTGGGCCCGCCTTCTTCTGAGCCCCTGCCACAACTCCAGCCGTTGGGCTGGGCTGGGAACAGAAATATTCGGACTATCCAAGGGACCTAACGTCTCCTTTGAACTCCTTTCGTGGTTAGTTTCAGCAGGCCTGGAGCCGGGCTTTGCTGGCCGGGCTGCCGGGCGCTGGGCGAGGTTTGGAGGTCAGGGTGGGTGGCCTCAAGCTCGAAGCCTTTGGTGTGAGGTCTCCAGCCCTCCTGCAAAGGTCCTTGAAACGACCCACAGTCACTGAAGTAGAGGTCCTGGGGGGTCTTCTTTTCCTGACTTCCAGCACCGATTCTCAATAACGCAGTAAGATTCCCTGTTATTGAAAATGAGCGTTTTTCAGAAAACATTTTATTGATACACCTAGTCTAGTGAAAACGTTTATCTGTGTCTGTCACTGCTCCTTCAGGAAGCAAGGCAATGCAATGTTCGGGGCCCAGGCAAACCCCTGAGCACAACCACTTGATGTGGGTTGGGGACCCAGCATCTGTGACCCGTGGCTGGGCCGCAAACCCTCCGGCAGCAAGTCGTAATTTCACCTCGCAGACAGCCACCTCAGTCAAACCTACCCCAAAAAAGCTCTTCGGCATGGTGGGACCCAAAGCACGAGCAGAGGGAGGCTCCTGCAGCCACACCAGGCAGCACCACACAACCCGGAGGTGAGCAGGACTTATTTCGGGGGCCGGAGGCAAGCAAAGGTACTTGACCACCCTTTTGGATGCAACATCGTTTCCTAATGATACGACTGCACGCGAAATGCCACCGATCCGACAACCTTCACCTCTGAGCTGCGGTGACACTGCATTAAAAATTCAGCTACCTCCTCTTTGGTGAACAATTATCTCATTCAATGGCTTGATTCACTGATATCTTAATGACAGCCTCCCCCGTTGTTGTTTTTTTAATGTTTAAAATATGAAATAAATGAGCCCTGTCAGGCTGAAAATTCTGGGTAGGTTCTAGTGGCTGTTTTCAATAAATAATGATGAGAAGTTTCAATTTACCCATCATCTGGCATATCGCGTGACGAGGTTGTCATCTCCTTTCAAGCTTAAAAATCCATTCCTAGCCATCCCGGTAATGTCATTAAATATTGTGTCAAAGGCACCAAAGTTGCTTTGCAAAAGTAAATCTTGCTCCACCAGTGAGCGGAGGGGCTGAGGACGAGGCACGGCCATGGGAGGATGGGGCACTGTGTCGGCGAAGCCCCACGTCCCAGAAAAAATCCCGAAACACCATGCCGAGGGATGCTCGAAGTGCCCATGGGGTGAAGCCTGGTCCCCCCACGCTCCGTTCCAGAAGGGACTGTAAAGTTTTCGTGGAAGGCTCCTGCGAAACGTGAACAAATCCAGCGCAATAAATTGCCCTGGGCCGCGGCAGCAGTACAGGAGCTCTGCAGACAGGTGCCCGTGATGAGCCTGAGCTTTAATTGCTCGTCTGCAGCGCAGAGCTTCTGCTTTGCAACCGCTCTCTTCGAACACACAAGGAGGAAAAAAAATAAATAAATAAAAATCGGTTTCAGTCCAGCGAATAAGAACCTTTTGGGTTTTTTTTCTGAGTGTTTTTCTTTGATGACATCCTTATCCCAGGATCACAGGCGGAGTAACCCCAAATCGCACACCAGACACGAGGAAACCATGGACGAGCGTGCTCCTGGTGTCCCCCAGCACGCACCCTGCACCCCGCCGCACCTCCTGGTCACCCGTCCCATGCGACAAGCCTATTTCTCCCCAGCTCTGCTCTGTATTTCCCCCTGATGCTGTGTTGCAGTAATTTTCCCCGCTTAGAGCCATTCTGCTCCGTCAAGGCTGCCTCGCAGAGCGGCCGCGCCGTGCACCCAGCCCGGGCGGCGTGCGGCGCGGCCACCCCGCGCAGACCTCCTCAGCTCTGGTTTCATCCAGGCAGCTTGAAAAAATAAAAATTCTCGGCAGATTATCTCGAAAGCTTCATCAGATTCCTATTGTCCTGGGCGCGCCGCATAATCCAAATGGTTTCAAAAGCAAACTGCTACCTGCTGGTAGCCGGAGTGGCTGCCAGTTACCAGATGTCTGGCTTTTGTTGTCGATAACTGGTGTAATTTTTGCACAAAAATGAGAATGGTTTTGATCCTGCGGCACGAGATGCGCCACGGATCGATTCATCGCAAAAGGGCCCTTTTAAGGACGTCTGCGCGGACGGAAATTTTGTCTTAGTGGGATGATTGGCTCTATTTAATTTAAACCTGCATTCATACCCAAAATTCAAATAATGCTCCCTGCTTTGCATTTCAAAAAAGAATCTCAGTGTTTATGAAATCACTTTTGAGTTGCAATTACAGTTATTTGTCTCTGGGATACACAACATGTAATTGGGTCAACATTGTTAATGAGCTAGTAGCATTATTGTTAATGAGCTACCAGTGTTGGATGCAGTGTTTCATCCCCAGCAGGCAGCAAATACAATATGTTAAGATAGATAATTATGTTAATGTTACGAATACCCACAGACCAAAGAAGTCATTAAAAATATGAAACAAAGAGGTTAAGTGAGACAATTGCGTGGGGACACGGCGGGGTTTGTGGAAAGGAGCCCTTCCTTTCGTTAATGGGGGCTGGCATCGCACGATTTCACGTAGCATGGCTGGAGACCTGCCCGTTGACTTCTGTAAGCCCATAATTTTATAAGTTTTATTTCATTTTTGCATTTGAAATATACGTATTTATATATATGGGCCCAAACACTCCTCATGTAGCCCCCAAACTTGCAGCTGGTGAGAATGAATGAAAAACGAAAGGCTTTTGGCTCGCATATGTCGGGTCAGAAGAGGGAAGCAAACATTTTCTATAGGAAGGAAAAATCTCCAGGGTCTGAAAATTTTGGAGCAAAAAGTCAGAAGGGTCCCTGAGGGTTTTTCTCGAAGTCAGAGCAGGCAGAGAGAAGCAGGAGTTAATCTGTCGTCTCCTAAACTGTGCGTTTGGAGGGCCCTAAAATAAAGTATTACAATGTAGTGCTTCAGCTTCATTCAGCACGACAAGTGACAATGATTGATGAAAAAATAACCAGTCATGAAAAATAATTGAATTGTGAAAAATGGGAAGCGTTTTTGAAGAATTAATGAAGAATAATGGAAATGATTGAATTTTGAAATAATTAAAAAATATTAATGGAAAATGATCCGGATGTGCAGATGGTTATAACGGAGAGCATCTGGGGAGAAATGCTATTTATTTGGCAGTGGCTAAATACCAAGGAATTTAAACCAAAGCTCTTTTCCCCTGCATGTATATTTTAGCTGGAGCTTTCAGCCAGGCCCAGAGCCCACAAACAAAACCTCACGGTTTTGCTGGGAGCCCCAGCCAGGGACGAAGCATCCAAATTTTTTTTCAAAAAAAATCAAAATGAAGAAACTCTAGAGCTTTTGGTCTCTAAAGGAGGTGCCAGAAGCTGCAGCCTAAGATCCCCAAACATTTTAATTGCTGCAGAACTACTCTGGGGGACAGCCCGCTGCTCCCTCAGCCCCTGCAGGCAGCTCATCCAGCCTCGTTTACCAGCCTCATTTACCGTTCTTATCTATGGGGTTGTCCTGGTGGGAAGTCACTGATCA
Source organism: Anser anser (assembly GCF_964211835.1). Classification (NCBI taxonomy): domain Eukaryota; kingdom Metazoa; phylum Chordata; class Aves; order Anseriformes; family Anatidae; genus Anser; species Anser anser. The sequence continues at coordinate 15,035,292 of NC_139731.1, read as the reverse complement.
CAAGACCTCCTCTCCTTAAAGACAATAGGATTTGGTCCTGAAATCAAACACCAAACCGCAGGTCCACCCGTGGGCTGCTTGCTATTTTGCAAGGGGTCGGTCTTTGCTCCCCCTTTGGTGTTTTGAGCACTTTCCCTCACTTTCCAAGGTGAGATTTCCAAGATTCAAGTGTAGCCTCTCGTTTTGCTTTTCAATCAATTCCCTGGAGCTCACATGGCATCTTCGGTTTCCTACAGATACATCATTAGTGCCTTCAAAAAATTCATTTCCTTCCAAGGTCTATTTTTCACTCAAAAAAAAAAAAAGTGAGCCCTACCAGAGGATGAAAATAGATGCACTCTGGAGAAACTGGGTCTGAGACATCAGTTGGAGTAATGAGTCTAATTTCTCACCAAAGCACGGAAAGAACAATCCAAAATTGTGAAAAAAAAAAAAAATAGAAAACAGGAAATAAAAAACACAATGTGGGTTTTTCCAAAAGGAGACCATGCCAATCCAGCCTAATATTGTCCTTTGCTAGAACAAATTATTTCCAAGAAAATAACAGCAGGGCAGATACTGCCACCAAAGGCTCTTAGAAAAAATAAAGAGTCTCAGATGTAAGTGGGAAGTTTTTGCCAAGGGGGCCATGCTGGAAGAGAGGGTGGAGGCTAAAGCTGGACCTGGAGGAAAGCCAGCTTGCAACTGCTCTTGCTCTTTTTGTGTTTATTTTAATGGGCTTAATAGAAAACCAGAAGTACAGTGATGATTTTTAGTGCTTAGTTGGGAAAATTCAACAATATGGAGAAGGTTCGGTGTGTTAGAAATAAAGAACGGGGAAAAATCAGTTGCAGATTAATAGCACAGAGTGAAAAAAAATGATGCTTCTGGGCATTAACTACAGGAATTTCTGCTGAAACAGGAAAATCGAAATGCCTACCTTGTCCAACGTGTTAGGGTCTCATTGACTTTTTTTCACGGCTGGGTGACGCTTGTGAGCTATGAAAAACATCGGTAAGACCCCAAGGCCCATAAGACAGGTAAATGAGGCAGCATTTTCAATTTTGGGATGCTTTATACAATGGGAAGAAAGAGTGGTGGGACCGTGGTGGAAGGTCACTGGTCAAACTGGCCCTCCTAGGGTAGGTGAAGTGGGGCCGGGCAGGACCAAGCCCATGGACCATCTGTCAGGGCAATAACAGGAGAAAGGACGTATTTATAAGCGGATGCTGAAAAACTCAGTTTAGTCATCACAGCGGCGTGTCGGGACGTGTCTGACCAATCTCTGCAATTACACAGCAAAAAGAGGTAATCAGACAGGAAAAAATGAGCACTTTGGCTCAGGGCTGCCGAAGGAAGAAAGCGATGCAGAGATGCTGTAGGTTCATAAAGGCTCCTGATTTTCGAACAAATTTAAGTATCAAAGGGCCTGTTTTCTGGCTCAGCCTTTCAGTAAGATTGGTGGAGAAAAGAAACCCAACTAGCTTTGAGGAATAGCTCCATCAATCCACAAAGCAGTTTGTGCAGCAGGGTTTGCTGATACAGGAGTGGACTCAAGCGGTATTTTCCAGTCCTTTATCTTAGGTCCACACAACCCTATGTAAAAAGACTTAATTTGGGGTTGGAAACAAAACTGAAGGAAAGTTCGAGGCATAGAAGAGGGAAAGGAGAGGTCTAAAAATAAATAATTCCCCTGCTCAATAATTCAGTGGCTCATCTTTGCCAAGTCCTGAAGCACTTTTAGAAAGAACTCGGAAACACCTTCCCATTAACCTCCTGCAAACCTCAGTTTATGGTTCACAATCAAATCTAAATACGCACAAATACTCTGCAGGAGGCTTTAAAACAACTCCCCACCATGGACATTTGTTGGGTGGCAAAAGCGGCCAGGCCTTCGGGCACTGAGGGCTGCTTTTGTGATCTCAGGACCTCCCCAGGTCTGTGTCCTCCAGCATCCCCACAGGTACGTGGCTGAGGAGGGACAAAATGGGGGAAAAACAGGGCAGAACGGGTCCTTGGTGACATCCTCAGGATCTTGTCCAGCTGTACAAGATCGCCCTTCCTGCAATTAGGGATGCCCATGGCGCACCTTTCATCTCCGCAGCCTCGGAGATGTTCTTAATGGACCAAGTTTCAGCTTCACAAAAATCCTCTCCTATTAAATCTAATTTAAATGCATAAGTTAAGACTCCTAAATAGACATATTACAGAGATTTAAAAAGACAGTTAATGCATGTTAAGTCTAATCAATTCCAGGGGATGAATAGTAATATGTTTTAGGAATCACAGCATAATAGATTAAGATACATAGCCTATTACTGATCTAATAATTAAAAGACAATTACTGCCTATTTAAACCTCGGTAAAACGTGTCAGAAAACAAGGCTCTCGCTTTAAAATTAGATATAAAGGTATACAGCAATTTAAGTGCTATCATTTTTAGCGCAGATCAAAGGAGTCTTGTTTTCGGGAACCGTGAAGTGTTCCCTCCGAGGCACCCAAACTTTCTCAGGCAAACACGAGGGTACGTACCCAACGCCGATCCTTCAAAATGCAGGCCGTGGGAACAGCCAGCGTGGTTTAAGTGTGTGCCTCGTCACCCTGGTGCTAAAAAAAAATTCACGTACCCAATGTAAGCCGCCAATCGAGATCTGTTACAGCGTGAAAAACCTGAGTAAGCAATTACAGGAGAGTGGCTTGAGAAAATCGTGTTTGCATGGCAGGGCCTCAGCTGGCCCGAAGAACCAGCAACGATGACTCCGAAGAGTCCTCTCTCTTTTTTGGCTGTGTTTGGTTCTTGCTTTATCCAGAGGCCCCTTCCAACCTCAAGTACTATGTGATTTTGTGGAAAGCCAGCCCAACACACGGGATATTGCGCCCTGCTCAGGTGCTGGCCACATGCAGGACTACAGGAAGGCCGAAACCTCATCTGTGCCATCGAAGCAGAGGCCCAAACCCAGGGATTTGGCCGTGATGAGCTGGGGAAACCCATTTTTGGGGTGCTGCGGTGGCCGCGCCTTAGGGCAGCAGCTCCAGGACTTGAAGTGCTTTCCCTTGCGAGTCCCAACCGAGGGCTGGATGCCGTCTCGTGCTAACCAGGAGTGCTCACCGGGCCGTCTTCAGTCACGATTTGCCCCCTGTGAGGGCGGGTGGATCGTGTGAGATCGGTGGTACCGGCCCCAAGGCAGCCGTCGGCAGCACGGCCCTGCTCTGCCCCGGGCGGCCTCGGAGGATCACCCCTGCGAGCAGGCTGAAAGGGGGCCACAAAAAGAGTGTCACCAGCTGGGGGCCGATGTCCCCAGGTCTCACAAGGAGCCAAGCGAACCCGCTTCCACTCCTGGTGGGCTGTCCCTACCTGCAGAGGGGATTTCTGCCCCCCACGGGGCCGCTCCCACCCCTTGCCCCCACAGCCATGCAACGCAGCATTGAGAAAACTACGATTTTTCTCCTCCTTTCCCTTCCTGCTAGGAAATAATCAGACATGAAGTGCAGGCCTCGAGACAGAGGAACCCAAAGGGCAGCTCCTGCTTCGGAGCCATCATCGCAGCCTCTCGAAACATCCACGTCCCAGGTATAATTCACGGTCCACGCAGCATCTGGCTTTAAAAAAAAATGAGAAAAAAAAAAAAAAACAGAGATGAACAAAACCAGCGGGCGATTAGAAAACCCATTTACGGCCCGCATCAGGGCAGGTGCCCCGCAGCGGCCCCGAGCCCCCAGCTCTGCCCTGCTCCCCGCTGAGCACGTCCGTCCCCGGCCCTCCCGGCGCACGGCTCCTCGCGGGAGGAGAAGCTGTGAAACCGCAATGCTGGCTCCCGGAGAGAGAGAGAGAGAGAGCGAGCTTTTTGCGACCGAGCCATCCTGTCGAGAACATTCACCCCAAATTTGTCAGAAGCTCTCGGCTGTTAATTGAAGGAAGCAGAAATCTGTTCGCCGAAGCTCCACGAGCAGAAAAAAAAAAAAAAAAGACATCAGATAAATTATTCATCGCGAATTACTCACTTGGCTCATGTTAGGAAATTACTTGTTTTCACAAAGCCCGCGTCAGATTAATTCCTTATTTATTTCATTTATTTAGGAGGCTCAAGCTGGCAAAGGGATGCGAATAACGGCCAAAGATTGGGGAAGGAAGAAAGTTTTTAAACAGTTTCTGCAGCTAAGCTGGGGGTGACCGCTGCCCGCCTGGTGCCCCGCACACCATCCAGAAGGACATCTGCGAGGGGCAGTGCCTCCGTTTTGGTCCTGTTTACTGCAGATCAGGGAATAAATACACCTGCACCCCCCCAGGGCACGGTCCCTGAAATCATTTGGGAAGTACACGGCACCCCATCGCCTGCTCGGCTCTGTGCTTGCTCAGGGCCTCCCTTCGACGGGGATTTCTCCAGTAATTCGGCATTAAAATAAGCTGGTCACTTCCAAAGGGCGTGCTGGAAGCACATGTTAAAGGAGCTACTGTGAAAATTAGGAGAGCAGAGCTTGCTTTCAAGGTGCAGCTGCTCTCAGAGATTAGTTATGGCACCAAAAAAAACAGTATTTTTTTTAAGAGACACTTTCATCCAAGCTTTTTTTTTTTTTTTTAATGATTACCAAGTCATTTTATCCGCAGAGCTGGGGCTTGAGCATTGTTGCAGCGTTCACTTGAGATTCAGAGACGGCTTTCGAGTGCCTGCCCTCCTCGGCAGTAACTCCTCCATCCCGCCGCCATCGCAGCCACTCCTGAAAACAGATTTGCAACCTGCTGCTCCCCTTCCTTTCAGGTGCGTGGGGGGAGAGAAATTAGCTGTATCTCACTGTCAGGAGAAACCCGAGGAGCCGCAGCGTCGCCGTTATATAAAGAAATCTGATACAAAGACACTCTCGTCTGCGGTTAAGCCTGCTATAAATACGCCTGATAAATTGCACGGTGCAGTCTGACGTCTCGGTCGCGCCGTGCCGGGGCTGGCCTGCCGGGGACCAGCGTTGTTCCCAAGTGCTGGAAAAGTCGGCAGCTGCCCTTCTGCAAAGGACCAGGTCCCCGTTTACAGCGTGTGACGATGCTGGTCCTGCTGCTGCAGTCTGAAACCCCCTCCTTGCCACCGCCTCGCAAGCCCGGGCAGCTGGAGATGGAGGTCGTCTTGGTGAGGGTGGGAGCAGAAAAGCGAGGCTGGGTTTCCAGCTCATCTGTGGAAACCGTGTGTCTCCCGGAGCCCAGACTAGATGCGTGCAGCCGTCGTGGCTGTCCCCGTGCCCTCAGCCACCTGCTCTCAGAGCTGCCCAGCTGTAATTAAACGTTTGTCAGCCCGGCCAGCGGCGTTACGGCCCTGCAAAGGCAGGCAGCTGGGGTGGGAGAGCTGGGCTCAGCGCCGCAGCAATTAATACTTGGTGAGCTGGGTGAGGTGGGAGGACTCCAAAAACAAAGAGCCACGTCCACATCCAAATCCACATCCAAATCCACATCCAAATCCAAATCCACATCCAAATCCACATCCACATCCACATCCACATCCAAATCCACATCCAAATCCACATCCAAATCCACATCCACATCCAAATCCACATCCATATCCACATCCACATCCAAATCCACATCCAAATCCACATCCAAATCCACATCCACATCCAAATCCACATCCAGATCCACATCCACATGCAAATCCAAATCCAAATCCAAAACCAAATCCACATCCACCCTGGACTTGTGTCCAGAAGCAGCCTCGACCAGCAGGTCTGAACCCACAGAGCTACACCCTTAGCCATGGGAAGCACCAATCCTGCTCGGATCATGCACGCAAGGTGTACAAGTGGGAAACGTTGGAATTTACCAAGATCCAGTCTTAAACTTCAACTGGAAAAAAAAAAATCTATATGCCCCATAAATGTAAGAATTCTATCCGGCTCTGTTCCTAATAGCTTCACTTAGAAAAACATCTGAATTCAGTCCAGTTTGGGTTCGTGTACAGCACGCTCACCTGCGGCAGAGCCCAGGTGGCTGAGCAAACAGCAGCAGCGTGGGTGTTTCTGGCACCTACAGGCTGCGCACTGGGCTGAGATGCCCAAAGTGAAGTTGGTTTGTGGATGTTTGGTAGCTCTAGTCCTAATATTGTCTCCGCTCTTTGCCAGTTCCTAAAGATCTCGCCTTTCCCAATGTTTATCTCGGTGGCCCCGAACAGATTTTAGCGCCGCGTTAATTGCCAGGCCGCATATTAGTTATCAGACTCCTCTGCCCAGGCGATGAGTGCCTTTCCCTGGCACTGCACGTTTAGCTCGAGAAGCGACCGGGGATAGTCCTCAAAGACAAGACTCGCGTGAACATGAAACGTCCTAATCGAGGGCGGTGAAGTTCCTTGGGATTTGCGGGGAAATAACTCCGAGGAGGCTCCTGCCAGGTAAAATTTAAGACAAGGGGGTTTTCCCTCAGCTCTCCCAGCTTGCTGTTTACACCAAGCCAACAGCCTTCAGTGGCTGCACAGCACTGGATGCCTCTTGCCTTGATCTCCGTGGCGTTCGCTTCTCCTTGTTCCTCTAATACGGCGAGATTACAGATGTGCTTGTACACACGGCTTGCTCCAAGCCCTATATTCACACCGGTAAACCTTCCCAGCCTGGTGGCAAATTCGGGAGCAGACCTGGCCCATCTCGGGGCCGCTTTGGCCGCCGAGGGAGGTTTGGCAGCCGGCGAGCCCCGAGCGGCTCCAGCTCTCCGCAGCCTCAGCATCTTTTCCCCGGGCTCTGGCTGCCACAGTGGGCATTAATCGAATAAGCGTTAATTCTCCTCCGAGGACCATCTGCTGAGCACCAGCTCTCCTCATATAAAAACCAGGGCAATAGCACCATCTAGCAGAGCAGCCCAAAAAGTGCTGGAGGGATTCTGCCCGCGTTGAGGGGCACCGAGGCTGGGCGAAGGCAAGGGAACAATTTTTTGGATGGGGCCAGCGCCAGATGTGTACGCCAGCGTCTCCACCTGCAAGCCTCAGCCACCTGGCTCACAGCGGTGTGCCGTTTTCTCGACGTCTTTCGAACCTCCTCCGGCTCCTCTGTGCCAGACCCCAATTTCTCAGCATCGCTCCGGGAGAGCGAAGCAGCCCCACGCCTCGCGCTGGCTGTATCCGTCACACCCGGGAAAGCAGCACGGCGGATGTCATTACTGCAGAGCCACAGCAAGCGCTTGCCTGTGGCATAACCCTTGCTTTCAAAGAAAAAAAAAAAGAAAAAAATTCCGCAGACGGTGTGTTCTTTAGAAAATAATCCAGATCTGGTCTCTCGGCTCAGCGAAGTCATGAGCGCAGGGAGGAAATAGCCCAGGGAGCTGCAGATAAGGGAGGAAAGAAACCTTCTCACCATTATCTGCTGCATGGCAGGGTACAAACAGTGTTTGTAGCCGGGCTACCATTTCAGCAGAGGGAATCCTTTGGGAAAAAAAAAAAAATGAATCAAACCAAAACTGTTTTCTGAACTTTTTCTCCCTCCCCTATTTTTCTAAGACGGGAATCTTTTTTCCCCATTGACCTCATTTAAGACCCCAGCGTAACATTTGCTACCTAATACCTTTATCAGGAGGAGATTAATTCTAATAATCTCGGCTTTAGTCGCCTGTAAGGTAGCTTGGATCTGGCTTCCTCACCCCATCCCGTTTTGCAGCATTCCCCAGCACAGGGGTGCAAGGAGCGAGGAAGGCTGCTGGGTCATACAACAAAAAGATTTTGCCTCTCTTCCTGACAAAGCAACACATCCCCAAGGACAGGAAGGGGACCGTTGTTGAAATTTGTCCGCATTTATCAAGAGGAAGGTACTTCAAGGAGCAAATCTCCCCTTTGGTCCAACCTGCGTGATCGCCTGTTCTGTACTCATGGACAACAACAAACCTCGGTGTTCATTTTCCCGTAGTATGTCTCATGATGGAAAATAGCCTCCAACGTCTGAAGCTCTGCAAAAAGCAGGAACTGAGAAATGTGCATCCCAGATTTGTAATGAATGGAAATTTATACTTGCCAATCTCTTTCTTCTGTTTGTTTTTCGCTCCTCACACTGGGAAAATAATGGTATTCTCGTCTCTGGCAAACATCAGGCTGTTTGCTGTCCCTTGTAATTCCTTTCATGTTATTACTCATACCCATACGATGAAATCTTTGTTGATTTTATGCCGAAAGAAACTGTAGTGATGGCTTAAGCTGACCTCTCCGTTTTTCAGCGTTGATCAATTCTTCTCTTGCATCCCAGATTGCAGCGCAATTACAGAGTTTGTCTCAGGAAAATATTAAGCTCCAGCTCTGACCAAATCCCATCACAACCCTGGAAAGGATGCTCCCTGTGTTAATTACCCTCCCTGCAGGGTACGTGCCTCCCCTGCCTCATCTGAAATAGTTGGCTTCAAGCTTTGTCTTCTAGGAGCTCGCTGATTTTTAAGGAACATCCTTACCTTTAGAGGACGTGCTTTATTGGAAAGATTGTAACTAACTCCAGATTTATTTCAGAAAAACTGAGCAGACTTTCTTCTGCTGGGGTACAAACCACTTTTCCAAGGGTTTTTGGTCCCTCTCTGTCTGGCACATCTGGGATTTGCAGACCAGAGGAGGATGCAGAGTTATCCTAATGGCCTTAAGGGATCCAACTCCCCTGAGGTTTGTTCTCATGGTGGCACCGAGCAGGGCACCCGCTCAGGTCAACGAGCGCGGTAAACAAAATGGATTTCCTTTCTCCAAAGCATCCTGAGATTCACGGTTCGGAGAGATGAGTTCTGAAGAGGCAATCTGAACACATATTTCAAAAGAATATTTCAAAGGAAGGATATTGAAACCCTTCGTTTTCAACCTTTTCATCCTAAATAAAACATCTCAGAAGCCCTCAGACTGAAATGTTTTGTCCTGGTTTCACGGAGTGAGACAAATGCAATTTGTTCCAAGTCATCTGAACATGAAATTGCATTTCCCTAACCTGAAATGCCTTTAATCCAGGAGCCGTAGCTCTCATCTGAACAGGTTCAAGAGTTAGGATGTCCCGTATGGGCATAGGACACCCGGTGAAGCACAAAGTTTACCCTTTTGGTGTTGCATGGAGTTTGTAGTGCCAGTCTCATCCTCCTCAATTTACGTCCCAGAATGAATATACCCCATGCTTTATGGAAAGGCTGGTTGTTCTGCTTGCCTTCACAAGACGTATGGTTTTATTACATCGTAGGAAATGTAACAAACCCCCAAAAACCACCCTCCAGGAAAGAATGCAAGCTGGAACCATCACCTTCATTTTCCAGTCCCGTATGCTACAGGAACGCACCTTACCATTGAAGGAAGTCAAATCCAAGCAGCTTTTGAGCAAAAGAGCAGAAAAGTGCATCAGAGTAGATGGCAAATGAAACATTTAAGTCTCCAGTCTGTAGATCCTGGCAATAAAGGTCTGTGCGGGCACAATACCAGCTGTAACCACCCAAAGGCTGGTGGTGGTTCCAGATCCTGCCAGGAGGGCCCACCGCACTGCAGCCCTCTGATTTCAACAATGATTCAACAATGATTTCAACAAGGATCTAACTGAGCCGTAACGACTTTAAATGTCAGGTCTATGACATGGTTTCTGGTCTCTGGTCTACGGTCTCTGTCTTGGGGCAACCCTTCTTCCTTGAAGCTGGGAAAGCAGTACACTGCGAGATGTCAAAGTCAACTGCACCTTTCCCTTGCTGCCCATCATAATCAGACCTTCCCCACGAGCCTGGTGAGAAAAGGAGCCTTCTTTCTGCCTGTTGGCTGAGCCCGCCCTGCTAGGAAATGGCACCAGCTGAGACGGATGGATATTTTTTTGTCTATGTTTTAAACAGGGTCGCATAATTCTACGGCCACTGTGAAAATATACATATTCTTCATGACAAGAACGTGGACTCACAGCTTATGGTGAGAAAAGGGAAAAACCCTCCTGTCTCTACACCACTACCGCCTATATAACAGCATACGCCAATGCAGCAACTGTAATAGAAATAATTGCTAACTCATCAGAAAGTCCTCATTGCTGGATGTCTGTGTCTCTGCAGCTGCCACCTTTCCTGGGCAGAACTGCTGCCTTGGTATTTCTCTAGCGCAGCTCCGATCCCATCTCTATTTCAAGAATTTTTATTTCGGTTCAAGAATGAATTTATTCTTCCACCGCACAAATAGCACGGCTATTTCAAGGCTGTCTATATGATTTTCCAAAGAGACCATTTTTGTATTTGAGCAGATTGCATCTGCTCCGATGGAGGCACTGGGTTACTAGAAATAGGAGACAAAACCAGTGTTCACACACAGATTTTCACCAATTTGCCACAAAGAGCATATGGCAGATAAGTACCAGCAGTTCCCAGAACAGCAATAAAAGTGCCTAAATACAAGAAGTTTTGCTGGGATGACCCAGAAATAATTTTTCACTTGTACGTCTGTTGCCCTGAGCCTTCACAAGCATTGTGGTCTCAAGCTCTTTCTGCCTACAGATGCCCTTCTCCCATTGAAAGGCAAAACAGCTTCACCCACTCCCTTTCCACATTTCATAGGTCTTCTGGGACCTACAAAAGAATTAAAAGAAGACCTTGAGGTACCCAAAACAGATTATGTCTCCGTGACACATAGAAAAGCCAACAAGACCCCAATAGGGAATGATGGAAGATGGCTGCAAGGAGCTGTCAAGTACCAAACAGAAATCTGTCATACAAAAAAAAAAAAATAAAAGTGGTTAAAGATCAACCATCCTTCTCCTTTCCTATGTCAGAAACCGCCCAGGCGTTGCGCTGACTGGTATTGACATTTCACTCTGCTTGTATCCCGTGTTAGAGCAGCACGTTTCAGCTCCCGTAGATAGGGTTGGGTTAACACCACCATTAAAAGCTCCCTCCGCTTCTTCCCTCGGGGGTGTGAAAGGCTTTCAGCCTTCCTCTAAATACCTGCTCAGGGATGAAAGTTGGCAGAAGTTGTTGTTGTTGTTGTTTTCCATTTACAAGTATTTCCCTCAATATAAATTTGACCGTTTCCTTTAGCGAACAACCCGAACTACAGAAACTTTTCAGGTGTTCCACGAATTTTCTTGTGACCTGAAGACCTGAATCTTTAACCAGATTTAATGCTAGCTATACGGTGTAAAAACCCAGGGAAACTCTCCTTTGCTATATAAACATACGTCTCGATGTGAATCCTCCTCACCGTCTTCCCCATTTCCCATTACAACCCAGATGCAGACCGACGCATCCGTCACACTCCCATCACTTCTCAGCTGCCAGCCACGCCGTGCTGTCCTCATGGAGCCACAGGCTCCAAATAATTCAGATGTCGTTTCTTGGAGATCTATCAGCCACTGATAGCCCATCAATTCCCTTTTTGCTTTTCTCACTGGTCAGGGCTATATCCGAACCTACTCCCACATTCATCATCCTTTGCCCCACTTTTCCCTCTTCTACGCTTTCAGACATTGCCTGTTAAGCTCAAAGGATTTGAGGGCACTCAGTACAAAGTTCTCCCTCGATTCAGTTTTCCCCAATACTCCTCCTTTAATTCCCGTTCACTTACATCCACGGTGTTGTAATGCTTTGGGTGATGCAACCTTTAAAAGTCCCCAAATTACGCGGCAGTAGTCAATGCCATTTTCCTTCCCGCACAAAGGAAGCATTGCTACAACCTGACCGGTTCAGCTGATTGATTTCAGACCAGTCATCACCTCTTTGTCTATTGAAATGGGGTCAATATTCAATTATCTGGGAGCTTGGTACACAGTTTCTGCATTAGGAAAGCGTCATATTTCAAGATTTCTAAGGACGCTTTGTAACCGAGTGCCTCTGAGGCACAGCTAATGTTGCTGGGTTTAAGTGGCATAAGAAAATGCAGATTAAATTCCTCTCCTCTGGACAGAGACCAAGGGCAGAGCTCACCCAGCAGCTCACCCCACAGCCGATGCAGGTAAATGCGCCATTTACCCCATCCTGAGGCTGCTACAACCCGTCCTGGCTTGCAGCAAGTCAAAAGATGACATTTTAAGCAGAAATTTTGAGCAGTCGATGACACTGGAAGAAGTGAACATGCCTCAAAATATCCTCATTTCCCTTTCGGTCCCTAAAAACAAGTGGTTTGAGTATTGCCCAGCCAGGTAACCCACCAGCCCCATGCCACTTCTCAACCAAGCTCACCGGGTTTCTTACAGACGTGGACACAGCCAGCCCCTGCTCACACCGAAAAATTTTCCAGGAAAGGCTTACGAGAAGACAATTTGGCACACGTGCCTTCCTCGCTGCTCTGGGTTTGGCTCAAGACCTTGAGGCTGCCTTCTCCGTTGGGGCAGTCAACAGACCACTCCGTTGTCTTGTCCCCACTCTTTTGGCTGCATTAGTCCCAGGTTATTTGGGATAACAGCGGAGTGCTACCCAAAATCCTGCAACAATCCCCTCGCCATAAAACCCAAATATTTTTATTCCCACTGCTCAGAGCTCTTGGTGCCCCCAGGGCCCTGCCAGCCCTGCTGTTTTCTGCTGCTCCCTTCCTCCACGTGCTCCTCGCAATTATTTTCTGCCAAACAATTACTCAGCAGCTATTTATCTTTCCCACTCAAGGATGGAAAACTTTCAGAGATACTCTTATCAGGAAAAAAGATAAACTTTCCAGGCACTAGGCAGAAAGAGTTCTTTTAAAAGATACTGGAAAATTACTCGTGCTGGCTCACGGGGGCCAGATCCTCAGCTCCCACCTGGAGCTGTGCTGGCGGATGACCAGCGAGGAGAAGCCTCCTGTCCGGCAGCTTCCCCAGGCGAGCAGGCTTTTTTTTTGACAAGTCACATATTAGGTTTTATATCATTACCCTCATTATCAGTTAATCTTTAGGGGAAGGGTGAGCAAATGGATTATTTTTTTTGGCCTGGGCCACCAGATTCCCAGAAAAGCTTGTGATGCCTCGATATCCAGGGCAAACGAAGCACATGAGAATTTAAATGCACAAGAAAAGCAAAAGAGAGCTTTTTTTTCTTTTTTTCCTTTTTTCTTAGCACATTTCGAGGTCTTCCGTGGCTCCCGATTTTGGAGTGGGTACAATTCGGGCTGGCCCTTCCTATGCACATCTCTAACTCCAAAGGGCAAGCACAGAAGCCCATGGGCATCCAGAGGCTGGAACCCAAGGGAAAAGCGGGGTTATCGCCAAAGCGACGCAACCAGGCTCCCTTCCCACCAGTTTTTGGGTTGGAAAAGGAGATAAAGGCTCCTCCCAGCTCCACGGCCTGCAGGAAGGCAGCCACCCCCCGGGCGGTGAGCGGCGCCTTGGGTTGCGCTGGGACCGGGGGAAATAAAAAGCCCCAAAGCGTAAAAGATGAGCAGTGGCTTAGGTTGTGCTGGGACTGGGGGAAATAACAAGCCCCAAAGCGTGAAAAGCATTCGGGAGCTGGAGAAAAGACAAATGGAGCTCCATGAAAATCGGACAGGAAAGCGCTGTTGCGCTCAATTATCCCCTTCAAAGCAACGATGGCATATTTGTATTACACTTATTAACGTCTTCCTCACCTCTAAAAAAATCGCACCCTGTCCAAAGGGTATTAATAGCTTAATGCCTGTTTTTGTTGCTAAGTATGATCATTTTTAATTCAGCTTCTTTATGTCACTTGAGCGCCGTCTAAATCACTCCACCGAGCGCTCGCCCTGGCTGTTTCTTTGCATGTGCTGTGTATTTAAGCTGGCAGTTGCAGACGGAAAAATAAAATAAATAAATAAATGACGGCTTTTCCAGTTGCTTTCAAGTAGCTCAATCGCCAACCCCAAGTTAAATCGATTAGGGCCGTGGTGCTGCGATCTGTCACACACGCTCGCATGACTCCAAGCATTTTTCTTCCTTTTTTTGGTGGTAGCGCCACGATTTGGCACCACCAGCCAGCGATTCCCAGGGTGAAAACTTTCCTCCCTGCCTGTCAGTAGCAGGAGAGCTGGAGGGTGAAAAGGCAAATAGGAGTTCAAGAGGCTTAGCTCGTGCTATGCTTCTCCACCGAGTTTCTCATTCGCATCCCCCCTGGGTGCTGTCCATGATGCTAAGCAATCCCCAAAGCCAAAACATCTGGCTGAGCTGTCCTATGTGCCATGGTTGAGTTGCAACATATATATATATATATATATTCCATGGCAACATCATCTATACAGCCCAAAAAAATCAGCCTGCTGACTCTGAGCACCCAATGACCAGCGTGGGTTTTAATTTTGGGGGAAGAACCGGGCGTTACGAGAGTTTGCATTTGTTCTCTGCAGCCTGACCCCAGCTCTGCACAAAGGGAGTGACAGCTGACAGCCCTGAAAAAAAAGAAAAAAAAAAAAAAAAAGTCTGTTAAACATAGGTTGTTGTGTAGTATTTGGGGGGGAAAAACATAAAAACGTTATTTATCTTTTGCAATAAACAGGTGAACAACTTCACAGCGCATTTCCATTAACAATTGCTGCTCCACGGAAGGCGTTATTTGAGTGAAACAGTAAATGAATTCCGTGTATAATATCCATAATATACATTTCCATTAAATATTTCTGCAGCACACAAGCGGCTTTAAGCAAAAGAGTAAGCAAACACTCCTCGTGCGTATAATACATTTCCATTAAGTACCTCCGTAAGGTAGAGATTTTTGTGATGATTATAGTGATTTTTCCTCCGTAAAAGCCCCACAAGCATTTTTAGTCCATTACGGCTTGTGGCAGCACACATTTACATTTCCAGCAACCCTGAATTTTATTTTGCACGGCTTCTGCTATTTGGGGGGGAAAGGGGGCCCCGACAAGACGCCTTGCGGGGAGCCCAGGAAGCAGGAATCTGGCCCGTTTTGCATATTTTTGGCCATTTTCCCGGGGAAATGAGTCATGCGGTTCGTCTGTCGGGTCCCTCCTCCACCTCCCCGCGGAGCTGGGAGGTTTGGGTGGTGTTAGTGGCAGCACTGGATCCAAATTCATTCCCTCTTTTTTATTCTTTTTTGAGCACGGATCAAACCGGGACAGCCCCGTGCCTCCCGTGCGGGGGCGATTTTTATTACCGACGGGTCCCAAAGTTAACGGGGACCTCGTGCTACGGGAATAAACACAAAGGGACGGGTGCTGTTAGCGTTACCTATGAAAATACGGGCTGAGAAACGCACAGTGGCTACCTCTGCCTTGTTTGCCCTTCAGCAGCGTCGCGGAGAGCTGCTGCAGGGCCTCTTTGGTGGCACCAAGACGCGATTCCCGTTCGCACAGGGAAATAAGACAGCAAGGTCCCAGCCGCTGGTGGGGCAGAGGGGACGCGGAGGTGCCTGCGCCCTTTTATTCCTCGGGGAGCACGTTTAGGAGAAGCCGCTGCCAGCAGGAGGATGCCGGGGGGGGCGTCCGCGTCTGCTGGCGCTCGCTCTTCAAATCTGTTAAAAATGCAGAGAAATGTTTCCCTCTGGGAAAAAAAAAAGTTTGTACCTCCCATTGTCTTCATCTTTTTGCAAATTCTCTTTTGTTCCTGGAAGAGGAGTGAATGACAGAGCGCTCTGTCAAACCCGCATGAATTGCCGGTTCCTTTCTTTTCGTTTGAAAACTTAAGCTACATTTTTTTTTAACCCCCCCCCCATCTTCTTCTTTTCCAAATCAAATAGCACAAAGGATCGCACGCATTTATAACCTTTGGCGCTGCTGTCACCGACAGCTGACAGCAGAGAAAAGAAAAACCTCCCAGTTCCAGCAAGAGCACAGGAAAATCTCCGCTGTCCCTGCTCCAGGTCCTCAGCATCGTCCCTCCAGCCGAGGGCTTAGACCAAGAGCACGTTCAAACGGGGGTCGTTTCCGACCTCCTTTCCCATTTCTCAGGGATTCAGCCCCGAAGGGACATCTTGGAGGGTCAAGGCGCCCGGCGTCTCCCTGGTGGCACGCGAAGGACGGTGCCACGTCGCCCACCCCGACCTAACCATGGCTGGGTTTCCAGCACCACGGTCTCAGTCTCCAAAGAGAGATTTTCAGAGGGAAGCTTCGCAAGGCAGTTTTCCTTTTTCCACGGGAAGACGACATCTTCGCGCGGTTTAATTCTGAGTTATCGGGGACCGGCCTGGAGGGTGAGCAGAGGCAGATTTCCAGACCGAACCCTTCGGCGTCGTCCTGATGGGCTCAGAAGCAGCAAACCGCCACGGGATCGCTAGGTACCCATTTAATTGCTAAAGATCAGATATTTCTGCACTCCACCAAAAAATAAAAAATGCAAGCGATGGGGATTCACTCTCTTAATTCCCTCCGGAAAAATCGAATTAATTGCAGCGATATGCTAAAAATATGCTAAAGGATGCTTTTTTTTTTTTTTTCCCCCCCTCTGGATCTATTGGCGGGTGAAAAACCCTACAGCACAAAGCCAAGCGTCCCGGGTAAAAGGAGGTATCGGAGCGCCGCTGAGCCCTTCGCAGGACCGGGCGGATTTCTTTCACTGCTTCCTCGCGTTAACAAATTACCCTCAGCATCTCTTCAAAATTTCCACGAGCTCTTTTACAGCCTTTTATGCATGGATGGGAGAAATCGAGTCCCTTACTCTTTTGGGGGAAATGCTATTTAAAAAAAAAAATATATCTTTTTAATGTGTTGTTTTGATACTGTTACCAAAATAATTTGGGGATTTTGGGGGAGAAACACTTATAAATTCAGGCTTCCCTAATAAACTCAGTGTATTAAGGGAGGAAGGACCCGGAGCAGCTTTATTGTGGCCGCTTCTGCTGAGTGAGCAAGGAGGCAACGCTTAACGTGCACGATTACGCCCGTTCCTCCTGCAATAACCGGGGCCTGCAGGTCGGCGGCAGAGGCAATCGATGTATTTTGGCGTGAGGTTTACTGGGGCTAGGAGGGAAGCGAGTGCGTTCCCCGCGTGCACGTTAATCCCAGCGAGCTCACTGAGCAAATAAATAATGCCAAGGTGGAGCTGCACAAGCCCTTTTTAATTAAAAAGCGGCTGCCCTCTCGCCGCTATCCCAATCCGCTCGGAAGCGGGGTGGGATTAAGGGCCTGGTCCTGTAGCCCCCCGCTCAGAGCCAAAAGCTGGGAAGTGAAGTGAAGTTTGGGGCTGATCCGGTTCCACGCACGTCCACACGTGCTCCTACCCACGGGGTTCGCATCTCCTGGGCCAAGTGGCAGTGGCACGGCCCCAGTGTGAGCCAGGAAAGGATCTGTGGGGGATTTGGGCCAGGCACCCCCAAATTAATCCCCTCGCAGGTCAGCCCCAGCCCTGCAATTTTTTCACATCAGCGAGCTTCAGCCTGCAACTGGGATTATTATAAATAAGCCTCCGAAAATCCAGGGAGGAAGGGGAAAGTTTATTAGAAAACCTGAAAATCCCTGACTGCGAGGGGGCTCGGGGGCGGCTCTGCTGTAATTAAACAAGGTGCCGAGTGGCTGCGTGGGCTTTAATCAGGTTTGTGGCGAAGGCAGGGCGAGTTCCCCTCGGTAAAAAGTCATGTTTGCTTCATTAAAAAAAAAACCCGGAGCCGGGCTTCGTCCTTGATGTGCTCTTGCTCCACTTTCTTTCATCGGCTCGGTCTTCGGGAGAGCTACAGGATGTCACCCACGGAGGCTGCCAAGAAGTAGGTGCTTAAAAAAAGTTACCAATTAAACCTCCCTTCCCGGCGCTGCTCTCATTTCTGTGCGTTACATTCAAAACCTGGGAAAAAAAAAAAAAAAGAAAAAAAGAAAAAAAGTGATGATTTTCTGCCGGATTTATTCAGCTCCCGGCAAAGAAGCCGGCAAGCTCGGGATGCTCTCCCTCCTTAAAACCACTGCTCGAAAGCAATGTAAATAATCGAGGGTGAAACCCAGCTTGGCAAAATCACCCTGCCTGGGAGGAGAAGGGCACGGGGTAAGAGGGGCGAGACCCCGTCCCCTTAATGGGTTCGTAACGGACACAGGACAAACTGAAAGTGCCACGGGTTTGAGGCTGGCGCATATGTTCCCGGCTTATTTTCTGCTTTCTCCTTAATATTTCTATGAAAACACAGGGGAAAAAAAAAGGTACCACTGATGCTGTAGCACCTGTGAGCAAAATGAGGATCACACACCCCTTTTCTGACTACAAACTACGCGTGAGGCTTTCCTGATGGGAACGCCAACATATTCAGGTGTGTTACACCACCACGTTTGCTGCTGATGTCTTCAAGGTGATATCTACAACTCAGTTTATGCCTTCCAGCTCCTTGAGCCTGAGTTTGCGTGGTTACCAAAACCGTTCTTGTAACTGGCGTGAAGCACGGCTGGGAAATCTCCGCGTGGAAGTGGAGTGCTTCCTCCTGATCCTACCATACGTAACCGCTTGCCTTCGGGAGACCTGGTCCTGAAAACGCTCACGTGCTGTGTAATTTTACTCCGCCGAGTCGCGGCCAGGGCAGCCGGGGAGAATACTCCGGGAGAACAAGTCGGCTGCTGCGTACAGGCTTCACAAGGATGGAGCCTCAAAAAAAGCACCCAAACGCACCGTCCGTCTGTGTATCCAGCAGAGCGCTTGGCTTACATCTTACAGGCCACCCCTGGCGTTTAAGTACTGGCCTGAGAAAGAGTTAATCCAATAAAAAATAACGAATTAGGTGCATAAAACATAACTAGATGGGTTTCTAAATAAGCCTAGCGAAAATCTCCTACTGAAGGACTCTGACAAGCAGGGATAGAAGTGAGCCCCGGCTTTAATACTTTGCCAGAATGAATTTACGCCTGTACAGGTCATACGTAACGTGGGGATTCGAGGACCATGGCAAGGAGTGCACTGGGAGCCCTACACCAGCCCCGGGGGCAGGGCATTTCCAAATGCCAGCCCGAAAGGTGTCAGCCCTGAAAAATATTTCGTCCGAAGGTGCAGGCAGCATGGAGGGAACTCAGCATATAGTGAGCATACAGCCAGGTGCAGTCCCGTTGCCCTAGCTGAAGTAACATAAGCGAAAAACAGCTCGTTTTCAGATCACGGATTGTCAGTATCGGGTGTTTCCAACGCTCCCCTGCTCAATTCCAGTCCTTCCAAAGGCATTCAAACACCTCCGGAGGATGACATTTCTGACACCCGCAGATAAAATGAAACCTCCTCGGGGTTCACCAAAGCGATGCCTCACCCCAAATTGTCGGGATCGGCGTCAGCCCCATCCCAAAACCCCCATGGCACCTCCCGGAAAAGAAGGGACCAGCAGGGCCCCGCGGTGCTCTGGTCTCAGCTTTTCTCCTGCTGCTTTCAGGCAACAAAGAGATGAAGTAGGAGAGACGCAAGGTGGAAATGTCGAAGGATTAAACGCTTAATTATAAGCTGAGATGGAAGATGGAGTCCTGTCCCAAGGATGGGGACAGGACCGGGGTGGCAGTGACCCGAAGGGTGGCAGCCGGCCTCATCCCCAAGCTGTCCTCTTTCCCTGGGGACCCAAAGCAGGTGGGCACACACCACGGCCATCAGCCTTTTTCGAATGCTTATACCGCGGCATTTCTTCAGCTACCGGAGTTATTTCGCGCACCTCGAAAATCCAAACCAGCTCGAGGCGGTGCACCTGGGCTGCCAGCGTTGACCACGGGGGAAGGAGAGCATTTATTTCGGAGAAACCCAACATCTCCCCTCGGCAACGCAGCTTTGCTTCGGGAAACGCCAGTCTGGGAATTTTAGGAAGCAATTATTGGAGAGAGCTCACTGAGAATCATGTTTGCAGGGACCTGCCCTAAGCCCCAGGCGAACCTGTTTAGAGCCAAGATGCGATACTGTGCGACACGGGTGTCTGCTAGGGTTAATTAAGGTGTCTGAAGTGCCCATAATATAAAACAGCCATAAAATAGCTATATGGCGAGGCTCCTTCACTGAGATTATTTTGGTGCTTCAAATTTCAGGGGAATAAAATAAGAATTATAAGAAGTTGAGCATGAACGATTGAGGGGTAAAAAAAAAAAGATACGAAGCCAAATTAATTGACTTTACTCTTCACTGTAAAGCATTTTATCCATCCTGTTATGGTATCGCACCGGCAAATGCATTTAATAATATTGTGGTGCCTTGAAATTCCTTCCCGCATGTACACATTTGCCTTTTAAAGGGCAAATCTTTGCAAACGGAGGGAGAAACCTTTATACTTCCCCTGCAGAGGAGGCGCACAGGTTTCCTGTGTTTGGGTAGGGAGGGTGCGAAACAACTCTTCACAAAACTCTTTCACACGGCCCAGAGAAGGAAAAGTTCCTCTTTGCAGGGCCTCTTGACGTCTCTTCCCCCCCCTAAGAAATATTTTCTCCCTGCCTGGGATTTGCTGAAGCTTGGTGTTGTGCAAGCTCCCTTCCAAGAAAGAGAGAAGCAGACGGAGGCAGACGATGAGACAGCGGAGGGATGGCTCAGAAATCCGATGATGGGCGGCATTTCTTCGTTGGACCACGTATTTCCAGTTTTGCTTTCGTTTCCTGTCCGTGACACCGATGGGCATCCCGCCTGCTGCGCTGCCGCAAACAGAAGGTTGAAAAGCCTCATAAAGCGTAAACGGCGTCCGGTATGTAAAAACGCGGGGTTAGCGGGGCGTTCCCTGGAAAGGGAAGGCCAAGGCTGAGCTCTGCATCTCCTCTCTTCCCAGAGACGTCGGGGAACGGCCCCTCTGTAGGCAGCTGAGACCCGCGGGCACCCTACAGGGCTTCACGGCCAGAAAAGGCCGTGCTAGCAACACGGAGTGAAAATGGAAATTTCACTCGCATTTTCTTTTCCCTATCCCATCGTATGACCTCAGGGGTGAACCTGCCTGGAGCAGACAGACAGCTAGACGAGGATGTCCTCTTATTTTTGCCATCTACTCAGCTCTGTCTGGGAGGTGCTACTGTGCCCGTAGGGCATCGAGCCGACCCCATGGCTTCGTCCGCTGCATGGCAAAACTCTTTGGGAGCAGACGAGCACCGAGAGGCAGCGATGCCCCCCGCGTCCTCGCCCGGCTCTCGGCGGCAGATGGGGAAGCGCCAGCGGCAGACGCCTGTGAGGAGCATAACAAGCAGCGCGCCGCCGCCGCCCGCCCATTGTCACAGCCCGGCGGGGGGACAGGAGACAAAAAGGCATCTGTGGAGGGACACCGAGCCGTGACAGGGAGCACAAGGCACGGCCGGGGACGGCGGGATCTCGGCCAGGGGACCCGCACCACGCCGCTCGCGAGGGCTTGAGGGAAGTCATCCGTACCCCCGGCACAGCCGTGCAGCTGGGGGCGGCCAAACCTGTGCTTCATCCTGGGGAACCAGGGAAAAAAAAAAAAGTAAAAAAGAGAGATTTTTTTTAATAATAATCTCATTTATCTTTTATCTGCAGATGATACTTGAATCCAGAAGTGAGTGTACTTGATTTCAAGTATGGTTTTAAAAAGGCTCAGCCATGCAAAAAAAAAGAGATATTTCACAAAGAACCATTGCACTTCGGATTAGTTGAAAAGTTTCAGTCAACCCTAAGCCAAATTCCTTTAAATATTTCGCCACTGAGCCACAAAATCCACAATTACAGCAAACGCAAAATTCACCCAGACATTAAAAGGCAGCGGGAGACGCTCCACCTGCTTCCTCCCGTTAGCTCTTCCGACGCCTTCTTTCTGTCTCCCTTCCCTCCATTTCTCGTTGCCTACGAGCAGAAAATGAATATTTTCTGTCCCAGATGTGAGGTTTAACGTTTGTTACCGGCACTTAGCCCGTGCTTGAGTTATTACGGAAGAGGCTTTAGTAGGATTGATGTGGTGAGCGCGTGAAAAAAATCTGCTGAAGGTGGTGAGGGGGCAGCAAGAAGACTGCCACGGCGCGGCTCTCCTCTCCGTCCCGAGGATTTATCACACTCGCCATCCTGCCGGGACACTTTTGCCCAGAGCACACAAAGCAGAGGATGCGGCCGCTGGAGGGTTTAAGGGTTTAACTGCTTTAAGGGTTTCCCCAGCTTCGCTGGAAATCCCAAAGGGCATGGCTCGCCGGGAGGGGTGCGCTACGGGCAACTTCCTACCCCCATCTCACGAGCCCACAAGCACCCAGCAGAGTCCTGCAGAGGTGTCAGGAAGGGGAATCTGTACGGCTTTTTGGGGGGATATTTGCTTTATCCTAAATCCATCCTTTCTGCACCCAGTTATCGCCAGCTGTTACGGCGTATCCTCTTGTACCCAAGAGCAAAGGTAGGCAGAGGCACTTGCCCGGGGAGAAAAAAGCTGTTCCCTCAGCTCCTTCCTGGTTCTTTGCAGGGGATCCATTTTTAGTGAAGCGCTTCAGTCGTCACCGCAGAGAAGCAGAAGGTCTTTCTATTTCCATTATTTTTTTATTTATTTATGCCTGTCAACCGCAGTTTCGTACCAGCTGTCTCTGTTCGGGACCGTCTTTATCGGCTGCCATCGGAGGGCTCAAGATAAGTAAAAGCCTAATAAAGCAAAACAAGATTTCAGTAAAAAAAAAAGGGAGAACGCACATTTCAAAATGAAAAAGAAAAAAATAAAATCATAGATAGATATTACCTGAACGAAATATCTTTATAGGGTGATTTGTCTATAGAGTTTTAGCCAATTCCTGCGATTCTGGTGCTTGTGGAAAAATCATCCTTACCTGCAGCTAGGAGAAACCGAGCAGTTATGCAAACACCAGCAATGTCTCTCCAATTAAATTAGCATGTAATTCTCAGGATTTAGCTCCAGATCCTGTATACGGACACGAATATCCTCACTCGCCTCTCACCGACAGCGTTGAGTTCCTCTCAGCAGAGACGAGCCACTCAACACGGGTCCCCTAAACATATTAATGAACCACGCTTGGCTCAAACCTGTACTTTTAAGCCTTCAAACCAAGCTAAAAGCAGGACAAAAGCCACCCCGGCTGCTGCCACCCGCAGACAAGACCGTGACCGGTCGGTGTCTGCAGGGACAGCAGCAGGCCCGCTTCCCACTTCCAGCTGGAAAACCTGGTGGGCTCTCAATATATTTTCAGGATTTCATCCAGCTTCTGCTACAAAAAGGCTCTCCTCCGCCCTTGCTAGTGGTTTTTATCCGTGCCAGGCATCGCGGTGGCTTCTTAGCATGGGCGGCCGGGACCCACGGCGTGCAGGGAGGATGCTCGGCGCTGGATGTGCCCCGGCCAGCCGGGCACATGCCCGAAATCCCCAGCAGAGAGCGAATTACATAAACCGAAATTCCTGGCGTGACTCGGCTGCCTCGCCAACCCCGCTGCCCCGAGAGCTGAAACAATTAGTACACTGTTTATTCGTGAGATTAAATCCAGCGAGGTGTAAAGCAGCAGCTGCGGCGGCAAGCACCAGGCATTATTTCCCTTCCCTTCCCTTCCCTTCCCTTCCCTTCCCTTCCCTTCCCTTCCCTTCCCTTCCCTTCCCTTCCCTTCCCTTCCCTTCCCTTCCCTTCCCTTCCCTTCCCTTCCCTTCCCTTCCCTTCCCTTCCCTTCCCTTCCCTTCCCTTCCCTTCCCTTCCCTTCCCTTCCCTTCCCTTCCCAAGGAGATCACCCAAGGGTCCCCATCCCTCCAGGAAGCTCTTTTCAGATGCTCGGCCACCTGAAGGCAGAAAAATGTTTTTATTTCAGTTGGCATCAACGTCTCAGGCTCCAGGAAATCTCCAAAAAACATGCTTTCATCAGCGGTGTGTGATTAAATGTATAGCTCTCCCTATATTCTCTACCGGTATATCATCATCTATGACTCTTATTTAACAGACTAAAACGAAGCTCGGGATAAACTGGACTACCTGAAAACCATCCCTGCTGGTGGGATATATATATTAGTCTCTTCACTCTCCACAGAAGGTGGTGGCAGCATCGGTAATCGAGTGCTTAAAATAGGATGAGCGCTGCGCAAACACCCGGGGCTGAGCTAAAACTCCATCTGAGGCGTTTGGACAAAAGCGGGGTTTGGTTAAACGCAGCCTGCACAGCGGGGTCAGCTTTCCGCAGATGGGCTCGGAGCCGCAGAGAAGCAGCTTGAAGGAAATCTGGCAGATTTTGGCCAAAATCTGAAAGCTGCTCCCCGTCCCCCTGCCTTTTTTTTTAAGCCAACATCGTTGCGGAGGTTGGCTGAAATGTCACGGGGGGGAAAAAAAAAAAAAAGCAGTATCTGGCCTCAAAATTTCTCTGCTCCCCAGAGGAAATGATAACACGGGCAGTCAAAGGACAACATGACCCCGCATATCTCATCTTTTCCTCTAAAATTTTTATGGCGTGATCTCGAAGCGCTACAAAAACACAATGCGATGCGAGGGACTCGGGCTAAAGCTCCCCAACCCCGCTGCATCGGGGCACGTTAAGGGCCAGGACCGCTGCTCTTTTCGAGACGAAGGACCAGACCGCGCATCCCCAGGACGCCGGGGGCACGGCGACAACAAACCTGCTTCTTTTCCTACCCTGTGGCGGGCGAGAAAGAGGTAAGCAGCGGGGCCCGGTGTCCCCGCGGAGGTGTCCCTGCTGCCGCCCGCACCCGCTGCCAGCCCGCTCGGCAGGGACGCGGTGGCCCCGAGCTGGCACGGGGGGCACGGGCACCGTCACACCCTGCTGGAGGAGTCCCCCGTGGTCACCGGGCTGTGCTGCTTCCTCCATCTCTGGCCGTCAGGTCACTCCCGATCGCCTCCCCCACCTCCTTCATTCACCTTTCCACGAGCACTTGAAGGAAAGCGTGTGTTCGGACATCAATCTGGAAAAAAAAGAGATTTTTTTTTATGTCATGGAAATATCTGCGTTTGCAAGCATTCAACCGTCTCACAAAGTCTTATATTCTGTAAAACCTTTAGCTGTCCAACACGGAACGGAAGCAATCCCGGGTGACAGAAATCACACCCACGACGAATAATCAACCTTAATAATCCACACGCTTCATCAGCGGATATTAATTTGTATATAAATAGGCCTGCAGGAAAAAAAAAAAAAAATAATAAAAAAAATCAAGGCTCTGCTGTTCATAAAAAAAAAAAAAAGCACCAAAATCAACCCACGGCGGGGACGCAAAAACAAAAGGGCTGCTCTCATGAAAACCGGGCAGAATTTTTCAGCAGGTCCAGACCCATAACCGCGGGTTATGGGGATACCCAGGCAGGGGACGGTGCCACCCTGTGCATCTTCCAGCCAGGAAAACGTTGCAAATCCAGCTGAAAAAGGAGCTCAAGAGCCAGCAGCCCGGTGAAAGGCACAATTTTCTGCTTTCTCTGGAGAGGGGAGGTTGCGAGCGGACTCGCACATCCCTCGCGCGGTCCTCACCGCTGGGCATCCTGAAACATTTTGGGGCTCCACGAGCCAGCCCACGGCATCTCCAGCAAAGCTGAAAGCATCCTCCGTGGCGGATGACGATACGAAATGGGTCGGGCCGCTTACACGTAATGAACCTTTTATCTCCATTTTCCCACAGAAATCGATCGCGGGCTCTGTTGCTCCCCTGTTTCTTTTTTATTTTATTTTTCCTTTGGGCTCCTTTAGTACGGTTGGAGCGCGACAGCCTCGCAGAAGGAAATCTGTGAGCTGAGGAACACGGAGCTATTTCGGCTATTCCTTTGCTACAAGCCACCATCTGCCTCCCGGGCATAATCCCAGTGTGTACGCTCAGTAGGAAACCAGTTTGGTTGCTGGCCGTGTAACTGGATACAAAAGGAGAGGGTTTGGGCCAAACGGCTTTCATGTTTACAGCAAAAGCCAGCCAGAATTACGCTTTTCTTCTCCGTGGAGTTGATCTGGCTTTCAACCAGCGTATTTTTAATCAGGTTACTCATTAGCATTTCCTCAGGTGCCCGCTACCCGCGGCTTTGGTCTCAAAAATACAGAAGCCACGCTGAGTTGAAAGTCTTTCCCAAATGCTCCAAAGAGCTCGCCCCTCCTTTTAAACCATGCGAGATCTCAGCTCTAAAAAGGCAACACCTCCCTGAAGCCCTGCCTTTTTCCTGAAGGAAACGAACATGAAGGTTTTTCTCACCCTGTGGCTTCAAAGCTCCTTCGGCAGGCAGAAAAATTAAAAGTCCCGCGGTCCCCGAACCTGCCCTGCTGAAAAGATGTTGGAAAAGTCTGGGGCCCTCGGGCTCGACCAGAGCAACTCCAAGGAAACTGGCAGAACCTGGTGACTCGGGAAGGTCTCACGACCAGAAAACAAGAACAAAATAGGAAAAGAGGCAGAGAAGAGTTTGTCGGGAGCGATCGGACACAGAGTGTCAAGGCAGGAGGCAGGCACCAAGAAACAAGCACAGAGGCAAATCTGGCTGAAAAGCAAAATTCAGCCACACAGACGGACTTTGATGCCCTACAGAAATTGAAGCAGAAACTTCTTTTTCCTGCCCAGGAGTCTCTTGAAATGGTTCGGAGCCCTCAGCCATCCCAAGCACTGCTTTCGGGGAGGCAGACACGAGGTTAATGCCGAGAATGGCAAAATGACATCGTGAAACGGCCTGAGAGCCCAGCTCTAACATCTGGTACGCCATGGCGGGCAGAAAACAGAGGAGGGAAGGAGAGAAAAGACATGCTGGGGAGTACGTCCGTGAGGACACAGCTAACTCCCAGACGAACACGAGGAAGAACAGTCGTTGCTTTGCCTTCACGTGCTCCTCGCTTCTCTACCAACTAATAGCGATGGGCAGATCTGGATGAGATCGTGGGAACTTTGGTAGAAGAAAAGGGCGCTTTCAGGCCATCGAAGCTGATCACAGAACTTCATCCCGTTATCGCGGCTGTAACCGAGTAATTCCTGCGTAAATATCTAGCAGAGAAACGTTCCTCTTCAATTCAGGTCATCAGAAACTGAAGATGCTATCGCTCCCCTTTGTAGATGAGCCTCGTACTTAATCCTCTGCGCAATGTCTTTGCAAATGTTGCCAAAAAAAATCTTCGTTTGCTTATCAGCTTCAGTAGGGCTTCAAAAGCTACGGCCAAAGAGCAGGGCTCGTCTGCAGAAGTGACACCTCAGAAATCAGCGCTGTGAGGCATATCACGGAAAAACCCACCACGCGGAGATGGCCTCTGGTTTCTCTTCCTTCCTCGTCTTCTTCTCTTTCTTCCTTTGTCTTCTCTTTCTCGTTCTTCGCCTCGTCTGGAAAGCCACCGTCCCATCTTGCCCTGCTTGTCCCCGCACGCCGTCGGACGCCTCTCCAGCACCTGCGGGGAGCGTTTGAAAACCACGGAAAGCCCGGAGCCCCTCGGTAAAAGGTCCCTCCGGGCGTCCTCACCATCAGCGCCGGGTTGTAGGAAGAGGAACCCCTTTGATGCTCCGAGATCTGCAGCTCGGAGAAAGCCGAACGGCCAAGTTCTGAGTGCCCTGCCTCCCGGAAAAGCCTACGAAAAACACGTTTATTTCACCGTCCGTGCCCTTCCGTTCGGATTACCTCTCCGCTTCACAAATGAGCGTTTGCGAAGCCGCGCCGATTAAATCTGAAGTCGCCTAGAGCTGACAGCACCGACAACCGGGGATTTGATGTAACCCCGAAGAGGGATTCCAGGTTCCAGCCCCGTCCGTGAGAGTAAGGGACTGCAGGTCACCCAAGGCTGGGTGCACCCGCAAATCCCGTAATCCTGTGCTTGTAAATACTTCCCCTAAACCACAATTGGGTATTGAGGATTCCCCCCTCAGCCAGATGGCTTTCGGTTTCCAAAACCGCCTCGACACATTCTTAATTTGAAGAGGGTCTGGCCATGACTAAGGGAGCAGCTCCGGGCTCAGCAAAGGTATGGGCCAAGAACAGAAACGCTGCTCTAAAGAGCACAGTCCCTCAGTTGTTGCTGACAAACCACACGCAGCCCCCTATAAGAGGCAAGGCAGCAGAGTTCCCGCAGAGCCTGACTCGGGATTTAAAAGCGAATGCTACAGAACGCCAGACTTAACCTATAATGAAACATAAGAGGGAAGCTTTTGAATTTGAGTGGGGTTTATTAAGAAAAGCGTAAGTGGTGGCATTTTCACAACATGTTCCACGCAGTACAAAGGTCCAACTGAGCCTTTCTCTGCATCCGATTTTATCGAGAAAGGAGAAAAAAGAAAAAAAAAAAAAAGCATTAATAACATAAAAGCCTGTGTAAGCCTAGGGAGGATTCTCCCCTGCAGCAATTCTGTCTATTCTCTCTCCTCCCCAGCCCGACTTGCAGCTCTCCTACAGCACAAGAACCCCTTCTTATCCTAATTAACAATTTTAATGTACGGATTGTTTCAAGCCAGTAACGTCAGTCGATTACAGGCGGTTTCGCAAAGTTGCATGTATAATCCCAGTAATTTCCACTTGGAAACGAAGATAGACAAAGGAAAAAGGTTACTGCAGGTTTTCAAGCTAATAAAGAGCTTTGGTTATTACTCCCGCTTTTGAAATATAACCTGAAGTCTAACAGCGGTGTTGGGAAAGTCTTTATGGAGTATTTTTGGTTTTCACAAGTATTTTCCACGAGTAGATGTAGAGACTATCGTGTTCACCATCTATTTACTAGTTAGAGAGGGGAAATAAAGGCCACCGCTCGCCTCGAGCTCTCAGAGGGCGCTCCGCTGCCAGCACACGGTAACCTAGAAATCATCTCCACACAGATACGGGGAGCAGGGCAAAGCTCTGCCTCGGCTCTGACCTGGAAAGCCGACCTCCGAGGACAAGTGTCAGCTCCCACCGGCGTGCAGCGGTCACAACAAGGTGATTTGGCCTTCAGTCTTGCTGCGAGCAGCAGCCACCAGGGTGCCAATTAACACCCCCGGCGATTGCAGTGACGCGGGCATCTGGCTGCCGAGAACAAAATGTGCTGAGCGCGACTGCTGTCATCTGGACGGCTTTTCCTCGGCTCTTTCCAAACATCTTCCACCCCGGCACTCGGCTGCTGGCTCTGCTCTTGGCCACCCCTCGCCGGAGCCGTCCTCCTTCCCCTCGGTCCATCAGCCACCTGTAACCCAGCACTTCGAGCTCCTTCCCTGGAAATCTCCCCTTACCACGTCGACGGTGTGAAGATCTAGCTTTCTCCTGCAGATCTCCGCCCTTCTGTCCCCCTAAATATCTGCTGGCTCTCTCACGGCTACACAGTTAATACAGAGCGTTGCGTCTCTGCAGTCTGTTCTCCTGCCCTGACGTCTCCCTCTGCTAGCACTGCGAACGACACCGGCATCTCCTCCAGCTTCTAACTAGACTGGGATCTTTCCCAAGAACCTTTTCTCAGGATAACATCTTTAAGGAACAGCTACACCACTCAAATTCTTGTTCCAGCTCCGGTTAGTTCATATTTCAGTCGTTTGCATGTGACTTTCTTTGACCATACGAAGAATTCTGCTGCACTCGCGCTGACCCAGATGGCTGCTGTTGAAAATCATTTTCTAATCTGTTGCTGTGAATGACCACGTCACGCTGCCCTCTGCATTTCTCTCCGGGCTCTCCCTCCTGTCACATGAAACACAAGCCAACAGTTGGAGCTTTCAGCACTACGCAGCCCACCTTCTCCCTGCTCATTGTTTCCCTTCAACGTGTCAAAAAGCCCTTCCCCTTTCCTGATGTATGAAAGTGTAATCACGTTTTCAAACAAGCTTCTTCATGTTTTGCCTGAATTTTTCACCTCTGACTTGAACCGACATAGGCTCAGGGGCTGGTCCGAGAGTGAAGGACTGAAGTATCTTTTTAAATCCTCTGCCACCCAAGCTTCTCGCACGGTTCCAGTTCTCGACCTTCCTTTTGCACATCATGACTTGGAGTCATTTCCAAAAGAGGTGCTGAGGCTCCGACATACATCCTTACTGACCTAGCCACAGATGAAATTGGCATCTAATATCATAGCAATCCCAAATGAAAGCTCCATTCGGAGCACCCAGCGAGGCAAACTCATTGTTTAATTTACCTGTCAAAGCACGCACGGTGTCCTCCCGCTCCACCCTGCATCGCATTGCATGCATACCCTGTAAGAGCTAACGACATCGTGTTTGGGTAAGGATGAGAGCCACAGATAAACCACACCGGGATGGTGTAACTTTATCCATACCCTGCCCACGCTCACACTCTCATTGTCACTGCACTGCCACAAACTGTGACCAAAGGTAAGAAACACTTTTTTTTTTTTAAATTTACGCAGTACTAAGTGGCACGGCCCAAACAATAGCTCAATAAAGACCACCTCAAAAGAATAAAACCTAAGGAGGGCATCTGTCAAAGGCTAACACACACATTTTAGCAGTGAAGGTGAATTTAAACCTACTAAGAACAGGTGTGTGTGGTGTTTTTTTTTTTTTTCCTTAGCTTTCCTCCACAGCCCCTCTGGAAGTCCCACAGGGCCTGAGGACCAGAGGCTGAAAACTGCTGTGGTAACCTGAGCTCAGGATAAAAGCGTTGCCTTCTGATGCCTGCTGAGACACCTCCGTTTCTCCTACATCTACACACCAGACACCACCAAAACCCAAGCAGACCCAGCTTGGTGCCCCGTAACAAATGGCGTGCAGGGTCCCACGGACACCATGCTGAGCATCCTGTACCCCCAGATCAGCTTCACTGTGGCCTGACTGAGTCCCCCAAGTAGAATCCTATAAGCATTAGGGTTGGAAGAGACCTCTGAGACGATCTGGTCCAACCATCCCCCTGCCACCAATGTCACCCACTAAACCACGTCCCCAGGCACCGCGTCCAACCTTTCCTTGAACACCCCCAGGGACGGTGACGCCACCACCTCCCCGGGCAACCCGTCCCCGTACCTAACCACTCTTTCTGACAGAAATATCTCCTAATTCCAACTTGAACCTCCCTTGGCACAACCTGAGGCCGTTCCCTCTGGTCCTATCGCTAGTTATCTGTGAGAAGGGGTGGCACAGAGGCGACCTGCCGAGGGGGGCAGGCACGCCCGGGGGAGTCTGAGGGGAGTCTGAGGGGCGGCTGAGGGGAGGCTGAGGGGCGGCTGAGGGGAGGCTGAGGGGCTCCGGAGCCACCCCCAGCGTCCCCTCAGCCCCGCACCGCCCCCTGCCCTGCCCAGACACCGGCGGGGCCGCCCAATCGTGCCTCGGGGAGCTCGGGCCGGGGCGGGGCGGCACCGCCTCCTCTTCCTCCTCGCCCTCCTCCTCCTCCTCCTCCCGCTTCAGCGCCGCCGCCGAGGGGAGCGCCATGGGACAAAAGAAGCGCTGAGCAGCGGGGCCGCAGACGCCCAAGGCCGCGCCCGCGTCTGCTCGGTGCCCGCCTCGCCATGGCGGCCCCGCGCCGCTAAGGCTCGGCCCGGAGCTCGCAGCCTCCTCTCCGGCCATGCCGAGCGGTGGCGGCGCCGCCGCGGCGGCGGCGGCCGCCTCCTCCTCCCCCGCCGCCGCCTCCCCCGGCGAGCCGCCGCGCCTCCTCCTGCCGCCGCCGCTGCTGCTCCTCCAACGGCCCGACGCCCTCCTGAGGCACCGCCTCGCCGGCCTCGGCCTCCGCCACCGCGGGCAGCCCGCGGGGAGCCGGCGGCAAGCCCGGCAGCAGCGGCGGCTGGGGGGGGGGGACGGCTCCGGGCCGCCGCCGGAGCCCCCCGGAGAGGAGGAGGAGGAGGAAGAGGAGGAGGAGGAGGAGGAGGCGGCCGACGAGGGGGACCTGGAGCTGGACGAGGAGGAGGAGGAGGAGCTGGCGGGGGAGGAAGAAGAGGAGGAAGAGGAGGAGGAGGAGGAGGACCCGGCCGAGCTGCTGCTGCTCTCCTCGTCCTCCTCGCCCTCGCTGCCGCCTCCTCCCCCCCCCCCCCCGCTGCTGCCGCCGCCGCTGGGCTCCGTGCTGCTGTCGCCCGCTTTCGATGCGCAGGAGGCGGCGGCGGCGCTGTACGGGGCGGACGAGCCGCAGGGCATGATGGCGGCGGGGCTGCCCCACGCCTACAGCGGCGGGGGGGGGGCGGCGGCGGCGGCGGCGGCCGCGGGCCTGAGCGGCGAGCAGGCGGCGCTGCTCCGCCGAAAGAGCGTCAACACCACCGAGTGCGTGCCCGTGCCCAGTTCCGAGCATGTGGCCGAGATCGTGGGCCGCCAGGGTGAGCGGGGCCGGGGGGGGGGGGGGGGAAGGGAAGGAGCGGGGCTGGGGGCGCACAAAATGGAGGAGGGGGGGCTGGGGGCGCACAAAATGGACGGGGGAGGGCGGGGGGGGGGGGGGGGGGGCTTGGCTTCCTCCACCCCATCGTGCAGGGGGCTGGAGGGGCCCATCGTGGCTGAGGAGCAGCCCCCCCGAAGCAGGGGGTACGAGGGGGGAGCCCTGCTGGCGTGGGTCGGGGCTGCAGGGCCCTGCGGCCGGCTCCTCGTAGCGCCCATGTGGCCGTACCCGTCACCCTTCGTCCCCAGCCGGCGGGGTCAGGCCGCTGCTAGGGCCTGCGGTTGGGTTCGTGGGGGGTTTCTCCCTTCGGGAGGCTCCCCGGGGTGCTGGGGCTCGGTAAGTGCTTGGTAAGCTTTTTAAAGCGTCCGCTATATCGAGTTGGTGTAACGGGAGGAGGGAAAGGAGTTAATGGGTTCCCTTCTCACAGCTCGACATCTCGGCTCTCTGTCCTCTCGCTGAGGCCAGGGCCGGTGCAGGCTTTGGGCTGTGTTAAATCAAGGCGCAGGAGCGAGCACAGGCTCAGCTCAGCCTTCTGGTAGTTGTTAAGCGAGGGCATTTACGAACTCTAAAACCTAACGCAGGGCCCGGCCAAGTACAAACAGGTGTTTGGGCTTGCTTTGTTCTTTGTTGGCATCCAGCTTGCAGTCCTCGGTAAGCAGTTGCCTTGCCTCTTAGGAGCTCGGGACCGTGTTTCAGAAAGCCCTGTGGGTGAAGGGGTTCAGCTTGTGTCAGCATCCCCCTCGCTGCTGTTCTTCCTCACCTGCCCGCTTTGCCTTGAAGTTTGGGGTAGGGTTTAAAACTTACCACAAGTTTCCACTGTGCGCGCCGAGACGGGCCGTGCAGGACTCAGAGGAGGTGACCTGGGGGTGGGGAAATGAGCCGTGAGCAGCCCCTTTCTGACTAAAAGTGATTGTCTGGGTCTGGTTTCCTGTTGATCTCTATTGCTAAATTTCGTGTGCCTCTGTTGTGCCTTTAGGATAAGGTCATTGCTGCGCTGTCGCGTTCGTTGTTGGCCTTTCTTGCGGTCTCAGGGGAAGAGGAGTTGGATGTTTCACGCCAGCTCTCCAGCAGCGAACCGAATTTTGAAGGCACTTTTCGTACACGAAGTGAAGTGCAGAACGGTGTCAAGTGTAGGTGTGGCAGTGCAGACGAGTAGTTTCTCTCTTCCTTTTCCCTTTGTGTGTTTTTCTTTATTGGTTTGGGGGTTGTGTTTCTAGCTTGCCGATCAGATAACGAGAGGTTATGCTGTCTGCTCTCTTACATCAATGTGGCTTCTGTTTCTTTCTTTAGAAGAAACAGTCAAATGAGTAAACCAGTGGTAGTGAAGAGAGATGCGCGCTGAGCACCGATGCTTAAGCAGGCACTTGTTTCCTCATCCTAAATCTATTAGGCTCTGAGCATTTTTCATCAGAGGTGGGTTTTCTGCCGGGTGTTTCAAAGAGCCAAAGCCCGTGGTGTAGAAACTTTATTGGGTCAGATACTCATTCGTGACACCGAGGTCGAAAATATTTATCCGTTGTTAAAACAGTAAGTGGCATGTCCCTCCGGTACATCAACATGCGCAGGCTAGTCCGGCAGACAGGTGGCTTTCTGCACCCTTAAATGCAGGAGCACAAAACATCTTTTCCAAGAAATAATGCTTGAATGACTTAAGACCTTGCTCGTGTGTCATTGGGGATGGGGGGGCAGGAGGAGAGATGGAAAACAGAACTGAAAACCAGTTATTGCTTCAGTCCTCCGAAATGAAAGGGGAAAAAATTGGACTTTGAGGGCGTATTAGACTGTGTTGTTTATTCTCCCCCGGATCAGGATTGTTCTCTGTAGTGTATTCCTCAGTACTTTGAGTCACTTAAAAACAAGATAATGGAGTTTGCATAAAAATAGGATCATTGTTCCTGAAGAGTTCATTTGCTTCTTCTGCTTTTATTTCTTATCTGATGTCACGCTGTTTGGCTTGTGATAAAATATTTAGCCTCGGTGGAGGAGAGGGATATTATCGTAAAAGAATTAGGGCTGCGAAAGAGGAAGGGGTAGGAGTAGAAGTAGGAGAGCTTGGTCTCAGAACATTTTACCACCTATATTTGCATGAAAGCTTCGCTTAAGGAGGTTTTCGTTCAGTCATCAGCTGCAGTGTAACTCGGTCTGCCTAGGGCAAGCCTTGCTGGAGTTGCATCCTTCACCGATGGTTCTGCTCCCTCTAAAAGAAAAGATGCTGCACGTTTTGTCGCTAATATGCCCCGTAAACAGCTGCTTGGGTTATCCTGAATGGATCCAGCTGAAGTTTTACGCCCGCCTCTTTCTGTGCTGTGTTACTTTTTTATTTAATACCCACTTACGTAAGGATGATGTAATTGGAAGGTTAACTCTAATGGGGCTTTCACGAAGATAAATTTTATGCTCTTTCTGTGGCCGTCTTCGTGAGGTATAAAAAGAACTTGTATTTCAGGGCTGAAGGCATTTCCAGGAACGCTGAGTTTGATCTGGGCTTTCCTGGAGGCCACCCTGCCATGTCTGAAAGCGTATTTATTCTAAGAACTGCCCCCCCCCAAGTGGAAGAATAACAATTAATTGGCAATTTGTGATACTTTTACTGAAATTTAATGTTTAGGAAGAGGAAGAGAACTTCCAGATGTTGTTTATCAGACCAGAGGAGCCCCCGATTCCTAAGAGCTCTGTAAACAAGCAGAACCTTGCGGCGTGTGCGTTCACCGCTTTTTGATGTGCGAGTTTCAGAAGCAAATATAGCCCTTCAAGACAGCGAAGCGGTGCTCCCGCAGCCCCCGCCGTAGGTAACGGGATCGCGGGCTCCCCCGCGGGTGGCCGTGCTTACCAAATCTGTGCTGGTGAGCTGCTCGCGAACGTGGGATGTCACAGCTGCAGAAGGTGCGGAGCGCCCGAAACGTAAGTTGCGGTTTACGGTTTTCGCGTGTACGCCAAGCGACGCTGGAGGATGCTGTCTTACGGGGGCAGTAATTTAACGTATGGCTACTGGAAGCACTCGCGTCGCCGTAAAAAGGGCTGGAAAAGGCTCCTGGAGGATTTTTCTTTTGACAAACAGTAGGCGTTCCTCCTTTAAAAAAGGGAAAACAAAATACCGTAGCGTTTTGAAACCTGGATTTCAGGTTCATTTCTGAAACCTGGATTTGTGGGTTCTTGTGGTTTTAATTTTTTTAAAATTTCAAGTCTCTCAAAACAAATATCTCAAGTGTTCTCACACTTTACTCACTTTGTCCCCCAGAAAATGAGTGTATCAGACCTGGCTGGAGTAGTGTAACGTAACTCTCTTAGAGTTTCTTCCACTTCAGAGACTACAAAGGTGAACAACAAAGGAAAAGATACTTGTATCCTTTTATTCTTGTTTAGGCATGCGACTGGGAGCCAGGAAAACTAGATTCCATGCATGGCATCGTACCGGCTTCCCGTGGGGATTCGAGTTTGCTGTCGAATCCAACCTTCGGTGAATTTACCAGTCCTCATTCTGATCAGAAAAGTGACTTCCTTCGCTGTCAGCAGCTAAAACCCCTGCGTACAACAAGTTGCATCGGTTTAAAGAGTAAAAAAAAAGTCGGAGAAAAGTGCTCTTGAGAACTGGCAGCAAGAAAGTTGCGTCTCTGATGAGGTGACCTTGTTCGCCTGCAGAAAGCTGGGGTAGGGCGTATGCCCAAAATGACATCAGCGTGCATCCAAACTGCAAAGAGCTCTGGAGATCTAGCCGAGGAGTTCTCGTTTTAATCTCTAAATCACATGAAAGCTTTGTAAAGGTCCGCCGTGAATCACCTGAATACATTTTCCTGTACGTAAGCTTGCTGATGGTGATTTTTCCGTGGCAATTCTGCCGTAGCCTTGTAAGCCTCGAGAAGGTTTCGGTTAGGTAGAACTGGAGTCTTCGGCGCTCTTGAGGCGAGAAGAAGACGTGTTTAAATACTAAAATCTTTCCAGTTGCACATATCCTTGACAAAGCTGACAATGGCGTTCTTTTTTTTCTCCCCGAGATATCAGTCATGTTGGAGCTATTTAACTCCAAAGCCTGATGCCTCTGGTAAGAACGGTTCAAAGGATGGCTGCGGATCTTGAAGCTGAAGCAGGCAGGGCGGTCTCCAAACCCCAGATGAGTAAGAGGAGGAGGGATGATATCATCCCATTTCGCTGATTAAATCAATAATGACAAATCTGCTTTGCGTGAGACGGCCTTGCAACGAAAATAACATTATTATGTATATTTAATGATCCCGGGCTCCCGGTTTGCTCGCTGCTTTTGAACGTGGGCTCTTGAGAAAAAAAATATTCCTTTGCTTAAAATAGTCCCGTGAATTGAAACAAACAGGGGAAAAAAAAATACTGATAAGCAGGTAGCTTATCAGTAACATAGCTCAACAGCCAAATAAGACTAGCCGCCGCTCTTGGGGAGTGGAAATAGCGCCAAAACAATCCTAGAGCACATCCTTGTGTGAGCTGGGTACATACAGTACATGGGTGTCCCACGGTAGGATAATTATCTTGAAAGCTAACAAAGCAGTTATACTTAAGGTTTTTTGGGTTGTCTTTTTTAAGCCTCCCGTAGCAAGCGTGTTGCTAAATGCTGTGTAAAACGGCTTGTTCTAAAGCCTGAAAGAAAGCGTAAGCTGTTTGTTGAAAGCCGATCTGAAGGCTGTTTGTTGTTGTTGTTTTTTTTTTCTGAGAAGTTGCTGCACTTCGTTTTTACAGCCTGGGACTTCAGGAACCGAAACACATAAGTCTGCCAGAGCCTGAAATTGCCGCTGAAGTTTCAGCGGCCTGGAGCCCTGGTACTACAGAACAAACATCATTTCAGTTCTGCTGTTTGTCATTTCGCGCTGTGCAAAGATCCAACTCGGGTTTCAAAGCCTGTC
Organism: Anser anser; assembly: GCF_964211835.1. Lineage (NCBI taxonomy): Eukaryota > Metazoa > Chordata > Aves > Anseriformes > Anatidae > Anser > Anser anser. The sequence goes on along the minus strand of NC_139731.1, from coordinate 14,998,593 downwards.
AGAAGGGTGCAGGTTCTCCGGCTGGGATCGTAAATCCTAAATCCTAAATGCCGCTCTTGTTTGGCTCGTTGGGTGGGAGGCACACCAAACACGGTGCGCACTTGAGAGAGATTTTTCTCTTTGTGTAGCCTGCCAGAAATTCTGTAGGCTTTTACCTGGGAGTACCAGCAGTGAATACCTGCATAAATAAGATCATCTGATAAATCTGAAATTATATAAAAAAAAAAAATCTTGAAACGTGTAATGCAGATTTTTACTTTCCTGGTTCTTTTCCTTTTCTTGTAAAACGGCTGTTTTCTGAAGAGTGTATTTTGTTTTTTTTTAAGTTTAAAACCTAAACATACAAAAGAGATCCTGATTGATGCACTTCCAAACTGCAGTGTATTAACGTGTCTTGGTGGCATAAAAAAAGTGATATTTCCATTTTTATTTTTTAACTTGTGAGTAAAGTCAGCAGATAGAAATTCCCCTGTCTTGGTCCCTGTTACCCTCTCTCTGTGGTCTGAATTTCTGGAAGAAAAAATCAGTTTTAAACAACAAAAAAAATGTATCTCGAGGATCTTAAAAATTGTTTTCGATGCAGTACAAGGCCAGTTCCCAGCTGCTGGCAAGAACTAATGATTTTCTTTAACAGCGACAGTGTTTAAAAACTTGCTGTAACAAGAAAAAGAGAAGGCTGCTGAGCGCTAGGTTGTTGTTTAATCAAAACAAAAGGCCTAAAAGCTGTAAATCAAACCTTTGTTTCCAACTTCATTCACTCTTGAAGAACGCTGTCTTCCTTTTTCTTTCAATTTCAGGTATTCCTTTAAGTTTCTGAGGTCTTGCCAGCATTCAAGATTTCGGGTTCTCGGTTTCCTTCGCTGGTGCGGGTCGGTAATCCTGCAGCCAGCACCAAGCTCTCTGCTGCTTGTCTGAACAAAGGCACAACAAAATCTCTGATTTTTTTACCTTCCAGCTCATCTTACATTCAACAGCGTGCTATGGAATGTCGTGTTGAAAAACACAGCCCTGTCAGCGTTCTTGAAACTGGGGGATTTGGGGTTTTTATAGAAGCCACGTGAGTGTTTTTTTTACGTAATCTTCCTTCACCTGGCCATCCCAATGTGCTGAATGGGATGTCGAGCGGTGATCCCTTTTAACATCCTGCGTCCTTGGGCAGGCCGCGTTTTCCGAAACTTGTCTCCGCATCAATCCTGTGAAGGAAAACGACTTTTCCTACGGTTGTTGGGGGACGCTTTCCCTCTTTTACGCTGCCGCTCTTCTGCTGTCGTGTCTTTACTTCTCGGCAGCTGCTACGTTAGTCCTGCTATTGCAGCAGTGCGAGTAATTAAGAATACAAGTTGCTGCCCTCTGGCTCTCCTGCTGCATGTGACTTGTTTACCGAGCTGCCATCTGTCTGGGGAACGGGAGCATTCCTCTGCCTGTGCAATTGCGGGTTTGATAAATTGCCCCAACCTGATAAGTAGGAGGAAGCAGCGTGCTGGCTGGCTACTTCGTTCTGCACCGGGCTGATACATCTGTAGCGACTGATGCGTCGGTGTATACCTGGGAAATATTGAATGAAGTGTTTATAAGCTGTTTGTGAACCAGGGATTTTTCTCTTTCAGAAGACAGAGACTCCCACTCCTTGTCATCTAGCCCAGCTGAGTGTTTTACTGCAATTCCTTGGCTTTTGGGTAAGGTACTTCAGATTTCCAGGTTTTCCCCCTTCCGGGCACGTAGGCAAGCCCGAGCCCGTGTGCCTCCAGCATCTGGATTCAGCTCGAAGGGGGAATCCTAACTTTATTTAGAGTCCTAACTTTATTTATAGCCCCTGCGGTGGGGCTGCACAGAAACAAAAAGCTGGTGCGAGCCGTCGCGCTGTCTGGAAAGCGTCTCGCCTGAAAACCCTCCTGACGAGTAGGAAAGTTGTGTGTCATCGTGTGCTCGCAAAAACACAAAGCAGTGGCAAAAAAAAAAAAGTCACTTGCTCCTCCGGAATGGCTAAGTGTGATGAAACGATGATGGGAGCAGCGTCGGTCTCTATATATAGCACGAGTCATAATGAAACGTTCCGCGGGCAAGCACGGGGCTTGGGGAGCTGCAGTGTAGCTGAAGGCCTTGGGTTGCAGCGGTGAGTTAAGAAGAGGGTCGGGAGGCAGGGAAAATGGGTATAAAATGCTCTATTTTTCTTGATAGATCCCTACGTCCTCTTCTCCTGGAATAATTTACCAGCTGAATTTCCCTTTCTCCTGTACTACGCCGGCCGGTAATTTGCCTGCTTGTAGCATCGCTCGTTGCGGCGCTGTTAGAGTTGGAGGATGGTTATTACCTGCGTACAACGCTTCTGGTGGGAATTGCTTGTCCAAAACCATCAGAGCAGGGAGCCAGAGCGTTGCTCCCGAGTCTCGGGCAGCAACGGGTGATTTGTGATGGTGGTAAGCGGTTCGCGGTGGTAAATTCGTAAAGCCCTGCTTCGTGGCTTCTCGTTAGGAAGCGTCCCTGCTGTGGATGAAAAATCACTTCGGAAAAGCTCTATTGGATGATTTTTATCCGAGTTTAGGTATAATCTCTTCCAATTGCTTAAAACTCTTAAAGCAATACTTCTACAGCCTTTGCTCCTAAAGATGAGGTGCTGAATGGGTGCTAAAGAGCTCTCTGAGCACACAGGTCCGGGGTTTTGTATGTTTCAGCGTCTTCTGGATGTGCAGAGAAAATGTCTGCGTCTTCCTTGGATCAACCGTGTTCAACACCTGGTTGAAGGACTGTGTCAGGAGTTGAAATTTTCCAGTCTGTGGATAAAAAACAAAAAAGGTGTGAGATGAATTAATTGATCTCAAGCGAAAGGCAATGGCGAGCGGAGCGTTGGTAGTATTTCACGTGACTTTAAGACCTGAGTTAAGTGCCCAAAACGTTCTGGTCTTCATTTCTCTGTGCTGCCATCTCACCTAAGGAGCTTTAAACATTACATTAGAACAGATTTTCACTCTCTGTCCAAGTGCAGTTCCATATCCTGTATGTTTATGTGTATCGTAGACCCTATAAGTGACAGCCTTGCAGTACATCTGGTGTGTCAGGCTTTGCAAATCCTTTGCGACCTTACCTGTGAGGCTTCTCCTTTCGAAATTAAAAGCTTGGGGCAGTTTGGCACCCAGGTGAGGGCTGTTAAGGCTCCACAGCCCTTACCTTTAAAGCTGTTTCCCCCCAGAAGAGCTGCAGGTTCGTGGCAAACAAATTCCTATATGGCCCCATTTCTTCTTGGCACTCCTGTGGTTCCTCTTAGTGGTTCCGTGTGCTTTCTCCTCGCTGGAAGCGAGCTACGGAGGGCGATCTTTGGCAGGTCTCTGCTTTGCCTGGGGCCGTTCCGGGGCTGAGTTGAAGGATGCCAAATTTGGTCAGGGCTGCTAAATCAGCCCTGCCTCCTGGCGAAGGGACGAGGCAGTGCCGGCGCAGCTTCTCTCTGCTTCCTCGCTCAGCCCAGGCACTGCTGGCAGCTCCGCGCGGGATCCGAGCGTCTGGAGAGACCCCAGCAGCAGCGAAGGAAAGCAGAGCGGTGGTTTCATTCAGTCCTCATCCACGAGGACCGGGGAGGGCTCTGACCCAGGTCCCTGTCCTGAGAGCCTGGAGCAACTTCAGCAAAATACACAAAAGCCATAAGGGCTCGATTTCCCCTGGCGTTGCCGTTCGGAGGAAACCGCGTACCGAAAAGGGGTTTTCATCCCCAAATCTTTAAATCGGGGCGTTATTCTTGAAACCACGTCGCAGCAAAGCCCGCGTGGGGAAGTAAAAACGCAGCAAAATCCCCGCGTTCCTGTCTCTTTCCAGTCTACAGCTAGACTGCCTCTAAAACGTGACGGCCACGGTGGAGCACGTGGGAAGTTATCCTTTGCTTTTAGAGAGGCGTAATGATAGCGTGCGAGGTAAACAATAGCTTCCTTCGGAGCTGCTCGTACGTTTCCAGGGGAAAATACTGCTCGTCGCGTCTTTAAGGTGGTTGGTCAAATAATCCGAAGGGGAAAAATGGGGAGGGGAGAGGAGAAAAGTAGGAATCGAGGCACACGGGATGAATATTTTTCAGGGCTTTGGTGTTCCTCGTGTGACATAGAAGCAGATGAGGGCTAAATCTTTGCCTAAACTTCAAGGGTTTGCCTTTTAACCGTGTCGGTGTGTGCTCACGGTTGCCCGTACTGCGGAGGCAAGTGTGTTGAACAGAAATAGGGTCTTTGTGGGGATCCTGCTGGGCCAGCCGTCTGATTTGACAAACAAAAAGCGGTTTTGTTCTTGACGTAACTTTGCTACTACGAGAATTCGGTGAAATCGAATTGAAGTCAGTGAATCGAATCGATCATTTGATCGGTGAATTGAAACTCGTCGATTTACAGTGAATTTTCAGCCCGAGTCCCCTCTTCGGGCTTTATCTCCGTGCATCCAGGTCACGGCTGGCGCGCTCCGATTTATTGCAGGAGCGTGGGGGGCTGTATTTTTCTGTCCTACCGTGTCGGAGCTCGGGGAATGCCTTGACCTCGGGCGCAGCAGCGTGGCTGGATGCCGCGAACGGTAAGCGAGGGGACGGGATCGGCCGTGCTGTATCGTCACCCCGCTAGCGACTGACGGACGAGGGGAGGAAACAGGAGCAGCTGAGGAGGAGCCAACGGGCAGCTCGTCCTGCCGGAGCCGTATAACGGGGTGGCTGACCTCGCGTTCCGACGTGACAGCCTTTACAAGTAGCCCTTTGTGCGGGTTTTCGCCGCCGCCCCTCGCAGACGGAACCGAGCTGCTGGTGACTGCCTCGTTCAGAAACCTCGGGTTTCGAGCGTGGCCGCTTCCTTGGGTTCTTTCCGACTTCTCAGATAAAGCCGAAGGCGCAGATTGCAACAGGACGGCAGTTTCTGAAGCGTCAGGAAAACCTGCTCGGAAATGTAAACGCTGGGGATTGTTAGGGCCCTTTGGAAACTGGAATTCAGTAGGCTCTGAATTGTGTTTCATAATGAAGAATTACGTTTTATGTGTCTATGTTATACGAGATGCTCCTAAAGTTTGTAAAAGGATAGTGCCTCTTATTGCTGCGAAATGAGAACACGTATTTGGGTGGAGTGGGGTGAACGAAAGCGGCTTGTGCAGGTTAGGGAATAATTCGTAGGCATCGGGAGGCCCAATTTGTTTTTTGGCGTTGCAGTAGAGCGTTTCATCATCGGGAAAACTTGAGCAGCACCGCGGCGGGGATCTTACGGTCTTAAATCTCAAGCCCCCAGGCGACGTCCGTGCAGCTGCCTTGATGGTGAGAGCGTGAGCTGGTGGCGAGGAGCTCAAACATAGACGGAGGGAGCGGAGGCGAATCGCCAGAGCGAGGTGCTGCTGCGAGCAGGGACCCATCAGGCTTTCAGGCGGCTTCCAGGAGACGCCTCGTGCCCGTATTGCCCTTATTTATCCCCCGGTGGGCTTCTGTGACAGGCTGAGGCTCAGCTTTTCTTCCCCCCTGCGGATATTTGCTCTTCCCGGGTGGCTCTGGGGCTGTCTCTCGCGGCCAGGTGTGCTCGTGCCGAGCTCCTTCCCTTGCCCAGAGCCATCCGCGCGCCTCCGGCTGCTCTCCGCTGGAGGTAGGGCCTCCAGAGCGCGATGATGAGCTTCCTCTCCAGCTGCGTGCCGGGAACAAAAGCCTCTTGTCTTCAGCCTTTGTCCTTGCAGCGGCCCTGCGAGGAGAGGCTCTCCCTTCCCGCTTTTACGACCAGCAGCGGCGTATTTGCCGTGAGTTTTCCTGGATCGAGTGCGTCTCGAGCGCAAGAGACTGACAAAATGCCACCCCGAGACCGTTTTGCGTGTGCCTGTGCTCTGAGATATTGGAAGTGAGGAAAATAGGGAGGGGGAAAACATCAGTTTGCCAGTGAAACGCATAAAACACTCGGTCTGCAAACGTGGCTTGTGGTGGTTTTAAGAGGAGGTTCCCCTTAAAGTGACTTTTAGCAAGACAAACCTCGAGTTTGTTATAGGCTGAGGTGGGTTAAAACCAAGTCCAGTGTTCAAAAATGCCTGAAGCGTTCAAGGTGCTGCCACCGTGTCCTGGAAAACTTGATAATTCGGTCCCCAAAATCGAAGGCGAGCACTTGATTAACTTCTTGCTTCTCTTTCAGGCTGCGTTTAGGGCACGCTTTTAAGTGAAAGGCCGGCGTATCAGTAGGCTTAAGCATTTTTGTGAGCGTTTAGCCCATATGCGGGATTTTAGAAGTAACTCAGGGATACCCAATAAATGGGGAAAAAATATAAATTCAACGGGATTTCTGGGATATTCATCGGTTGTCCGTTGCAGAAAAAGCCACCCGAGTTTATTCGGCATCTGATAGCAGTTGAGGAGATGGCAGACTCAAACAGCCCGAGAAGTGTTGCTAAAATAGTTTGTGGCTTTCGGTGTCGGAGGTGCGCTTGGAAATACTAGGTAGAAGTTGTTACCGCTTTCACTGGTGCGGCTCGCAGAGGAAAAAAAAAAACCTGCTGCTTCTGGTTTCACCCGATGGTTTCTTGAAACTCTCAAGCAGCTCGAAATAGATTGCTTTCTTGTGGCTTTCTAAACTTAGCCGTGTCGCTAAACTTGCGTGTGTTTCCTTCAAACAGGTTGCAAAATCAAAGCGCTGAGGGCCAAGACGAATACTTACATTAAGACCCCCGTTCGTGGAGAAGAACCCATCTTTGTCGTCACTGGACGGAAAGAGGATGTAGCCATGGCCAAAAGGGAAATTCTCTCCGCTGCTGAGCACTTCTCCATGATCCGAGCGTCGCGCAACAAAAATGGTCCTGCCCTGGGAGGCTTGCCATGTACCCCCAACCTGCCGGGGCAGACGACAGTCCAAGTCAGGGTGCCTTACCGTGTAGTTGGGCTTGTGGTTGGACCTAAAGGAGCTACAATCAAAAGAATTCAGCAGCAGACGCATACCTACATAGTCACTCCCAGCAGGGACAAGGAGCCCGTCTTCGAAGTCACGGGGATGCCTGAAAACGTCGACCGGGCGCGCGAGGAAATCGAGATGCACATAGCCATGCGTACGGGCAACTACATCGAGCTGAACGAAGAGAACGACTTCCATTACAACGGTACCGATGTGAGCTTTGAGGGAGGCACTCTTGGGTCCGCGTGGCTTACTTCTAACCCCGTCCCTCCTAGCCGCACCAGGATGATTTCTAATTACAGGAACGACAGCTCCAGCTCCTTGGGAAGTGGCTCCACAGATTCCTATTTTGGAAGCAATAGATTGGCTGACTTCAGCCCAACCAGTCCGTTCAGCACAGGCAACTTTTGGTTCGGAGAAACGCTGCCTTCCGTGGGCACAGAAGAGCTTGCCGTCGACTCTCCTGCGTACGACTCCTTACCGACGCCTTCCCAAACCATTTGGACCCCTTTCGAACCCGTAAACCCGCTCTCCGGCTTTGGTAGCGACCCTACGAGTAACGTCAAACCCCAGCGCAGAGGGAGCCAGCCATCCACTCCTCGCCTGTCGCCCACCTTCCCGGAAAGCCTGGAGCACCCCTTGGCTAGGAGAGTGAGGAGCGACCCCCCTAGCGCGGGCAACCAAGCCGGCCTTCCCATCTACATCCCCGCTTTTTCTAACGGTACCAACAGCTATTCCTCTTCCAACGGCGGCTCCACCTCCAGCTCGCCCCCCGAGTCGAGACGAAAGCACGACTGCGTGATATGCTTCGAGAACGAAGTCATTGCGGCCCTGGTCCCCTGCGGCCACAATCTCTTCTGCATGGAGTGTGCCAACAAAATCTGTGAAAAAGAAACGCCATCGTGTCCTGTTTGCCAGACAGCTGTTACTCAGGCAATCCAAATCCACTCTTAAGTATATATAGGTATTATTATTATATATGGACATCTAAAGGCATGGGTGTCATGGTACCCTCTAGTAAACTTCCTAAGTAAATTCTGACTGTTGGGCTTTCTTGGGATTAGGCTAAAGTTGTTAATAAAATCTCTCCGTTCCTAAAAGGCTGCTACGGTAACACTAAACCTAGGTGGTCTCTGTCCGGTTCAGCTTCAACAGATGGCATGCTTAGCAGAGATGCATCTGGCGTAATACGGCACAGCGAGGGGAAGTTTTTGAGCAATTACACAACTGCAAAACAAATTTTACAGGCTCTCTGAAGGATCTCAGTTGAGCGTTTGGCTTCTGTGCGCTGGCAGCAATGAACCTCAGAGCCTGAGCACAGAAGTACCAGTCTGCTGCGGAGGGTTTGTGGCATTATCAATATATCAAACAACACTTCCAATGCTGCCTTCTTTACACTGCCAGTTTTGAAAAAACAGGTTTGGGGAAGTTTTTTGGGTTTTTTTGTTTTTTTTTTTTTTTTTGCTTGATGCAACAACTTACGCCTAATTCTCTTCAGCATTGCAAATACTTTTTTTTTTTTAAAAAAAAAAAGCGTAGTTCGATTTCTTGAAAAGGATTTAAGGTTATCGGCAGGATCAGATGAATTGCCGCTACGGTGAGCGGGGAGAGAAGCTGCCCGCTGCGCCTCCATGTTTCGCCCACGGCATTGGCAGTAGTATGTTCGGAGGATCAGGAACGTTGTCGCCTCGATTGTGAATTCCTACCCACTGCTTTTCTTAATGTAATGTGGAAGAGTCTGGCTGGCTTCATCCCATTTCAGTAAGGGCTTTGGGATGCACATACTTCGACTAATAGTGAGGATGCTGACATTCCGTTCATTAGTCCGATCAAGCTGTTCTTAAATTACGTTTTAGAGAGTGTGTAGTTCAAAATGTGAAGCATTTTATGTTCGATCCATATTTGTCTTGCACATATATAAATATATATTTTATTTTTAGTAACAGAAAGGAAAAAGGGGGGTTGCGTACGTGCCCTTGTATTATTCATGACAGCAGCTGTGACAGTGGCCCTGCAATCAGTTTACTTCATTTCAAAAACTGTCTTTCCAATCATAAGGAAAAGTGTCTTTTGAATGCGCTTCTTACATTTCAACCTGTGGATGTTCCTAGCTTTTTCATCCTCAGTACGTTCCCAAATCTGTGCTGGCATATATTAAAAAAAAAAAAAAAATACAAAAAATACAAAAAAAAAGACACAAAGGGGGGTTCTGGTGGATTTTTCTATTTTTTTTGAAGCATTATTTTCCCAAGACAAGACGAAGCTTTTTTCTCAGTATAACAAAAAAAGAAATTATATGTGTATTGAACTAGTAAATATACAGAAATTTTATTTTTTATTTCCACTTGAAGAGTTACATTTCGTATAAAAGTTTACAAATAACGGTTTTTATTTTATGATTTTCAGTATAAGAGTTGCCTTGACGGCATATTATGTAATGCATAACTTTAATGCTAATTGCTTGTAGGATAGTTACATGTCAGTATTGAAACCTAATCTCTAGCTGCAGTCGTGTAGATACGAACAAACGTTCACCGAGCATGTATTTTGTATTTTATTGCATTGTACACTGCAACTAATAAGCCAAGGAATCGACAGACATTAGGTGCGTGTACCATTTCTATAAACCACAAACTAAGAATGACAAACTATCGATATAGTTTAGTATTTGCTAATTTTACTACACTTTTTGTTATGTATATGTAGGGAGGTCATAGGGATTATAAATTCAATTTGAGTAAAGTTTAAAAACCATATATTTTATGATAAAGGGCCTTTAACTTATGATGGCCAAAGCACTGATATTATATATTTGCTGTAAAGAGAATTATAAGAGTTTTATTTTTCTGATATTAAAAGTTACTTAATAAAGACTTGTTTCCATTAACCGGAGCCTGGTGATGTCTTCGGGGTCCCGGCTTCGGGCAGGCCGTGGGCTGATGGCTGGGGATTTGTGGGTGAGGAAGGGGGGGATTTTGTGACTGCTGGCCTCACCTCCTGCCTCGGTGAGCCCAAAACCAGCCCATGTGCATCTCCCGTTCCCTGCGGTGGGGTTTGCTGGGCTCTGCTCCCGTCTCCTTGGCCAGCAGAGCACCTGGGCTGCTGATCGACTCCTCCCTGCTATGGATAAGAGCATCAGAACTTAATAAGAAAAGGCATTTTAAGGCCACCTGGCTTGGAAAGCACGTATTTATAAATACTGTGTGTACGCTGCCCAAGGCTGTTCTCTGCTTCCCTGCTCCTCGGCGCTTGCGGGAGCCCCTTTCGGGGCTGCGCTGCAGCGGCAGGGTGCTGCTGGGTCCTCCGCAAGGGAAATAAATAGATCCCTTCCCAGCAGCACAAACACCTGCACTCACTCACACTTCCCCTGTGTAGACAAATATGCCCGGGGGATATTTCACCCCCTCCTCATTCAGGAAATAATGAAGCATCCCTGGGTGTAGAGGTGGTGGAGGGCCTGCACCTGCCCCGTGGTCCTCAGGCCGGCCATCTTGGAGCTTGTGTCCCCAAACTTTCTGGTCGTTCGGGGGAAATGAGGAGAATATTTCTTCTTTGCTTGCTTTTTTTTTGACTGGCAAGTCTTGGGAAGAGATCAAAAAGCCCAGCTCTCCCCCAGGTTTTCCTCAGTAGAGCAAGCAGCGCTGCAGCTCCTGCTGAGTTGCATAAGGCAGGCGAGGGCTTGAAAAGCTCCAGTTCTCCTAAATTTGTTGTAGTGAATTTATTTTTCCATGCTAAGGAGCGCTTGTGATGAGTGACTAACCGGCCTGGAATTTTAACTCCTGGTCGCGGAGGGGAAGCTCTTGCCACCAGGCATCGCCTGAACCAGCTGCAGGCCGGGCAGTCCAGAGGAACCTCTGGGGGCAGCGAGGTTCGTTAAGAAACCTTCTCTCGTGTTGATTTGGGGAAACAAAAATGCCGTTACTCGTTTCTAACGAGGAAGCTCACGTCCACGGTAGTGCTTGCAGGGGTGAGGAGGTGCCGCTGCCCTTAGGACGAGCACAGCTGCGTGTGGGAGCGTCTCGTTTTGTTTTCGGCGCTGCGGCTGCACCTGGGGGAAGGATCGCTTTGGGAAGGAGCTGGGCTGCGGCGCGCTGCACAGAAAACACACTTTTTTTGGAGCGAGAGGAATGTAATCCCACAATATAAGGCCAGCAGCTCGCTGTGCCGGGGCACAAAAATACAGCAGGGGAGTGCTCGGGACTGGGAGGAGGAGGAAGAAGAGGAGGAGGAGGAGGGCAAATCTGCCAAAGGAAAAGGAGATACTGGAACCACGCTGGGCATCATGAGCCTGTGGCGGTGACGTCCCGCTCCTAAACCTGCCCCCTATGGGGGCAGAGCCGCAGCGTGCCGCGGAGGCTTTGCGGGATCGGGGCCTCGCTTACAAGGCTCGTGGTAAAAGCCAGGCTCCATAGTTCTGCCTCGTCTGCCTTTACCTGTGGCTGTGGGACCGTTGGGGCCATTACGGCCGTTACATGGCAGCTGCAGCCCCGCAGGGCCGTGGGGCAGGAGTTGGGTGTCCGAAGTTTCACCCTGGTGCCACAGCAGCTGAAGCCCTCAGTGCGTCCCCTCAGAAGGCCCAACCCCAACACGCCATGGAACTGCCCTCACCGAGCTGCGTGGGGCTGCGTGGGTTTGGTGTTTTAGCCCCGTAACAGCAAAGCTCCGTGGGGCTTTCAGAGGAAGCCTGGGCCGCGTGGAAGCCCTGAACACAAATCCTGTGAGGAGCGGCTGAGGGAACAGGGGCTGTTTCGTCTGGAGAAGAGGAGGCACAGGGAAGGCCTCATGGCTCCCTACAGGTACCAGAAAGGAAGGTGTGGGGAGCTGGGGGTCGGCCTCTTCTCACCCATAACTAGTGATGGGACCAGAGGGAATGGCCTCAAGTTGTGCCAGGGGAAGTTCGGGTTGGAAATGAGGAGACATTTCTGTCAGAAAGGGTGGTTAGGTACAGAGACGGGTTGCCCAGGGAGGTGGTGGCGTCACCGTCCCTGGGGGGGGGGGGGGGGGGGTGTTCAAGGAAAGGTTGGACGTGGTGCTTAGGGACACGGATTAGTGGGTGACATTACTAGTAGGGCGACGGTTGGACCAGATGATCTTGGAGGGCTTTTCCAACCCTAACGCTTCTAGGATTGTATGAAAGGTGCAGCCTGATGGCACAGAGCAGTGAAACCACCCCGCCTGGCTGCGGTGTTCACACAAAATGGCTGCACCAGGGCTGCTCTCACTCGCTATGGGATGGCCCCGATCCCAAAGCCGCCGGGTCCCTGCGATGCCACCCCCCCACCTTGAGCCTGCTCAGCAGGGGCCGAGGGGCTGCCGTGGCCTTGGGTGGGCTTTGGCCCCCTTCCCCAAACAGGACACAGGTGTTTTTGGCAGCAGCCAATGGAGCAATAAGGACATCTAGTGGCATTGCCCCCCCCCCCCAAGGTGTTCAGTGCCTCACAGCATCCTCAAAAACCCCCTTGGGTGCAGCCGTGGCCCCGGGGCTGCCCCTTGGGTGGCACAAAGCCCCCGGCTGGGGAGGTGCTGCGTCACGGGGAGGGACACTGGGGGGAACCAGGGCTCCAGCGGATGTTTTCCGTTCCGCACAGAGTCTGGAAAAAACATATATATATTCGTTTTTCATTTCAGGATTTCGACTCACTGCACCTGCCCGGCGATGCTGTCCTCCCCCTCTGCCATCCCCTGCCACGATGAGGTTTTTGAGGGCAGAGCCGTGGGGTTTCCACCGCCAGCAGCCTCGGCTCTGCCACGGGGTCAGCGCCAAGCCGGCCGCCAGCTTTCTGCCCCGCTGCCAACCTGGCCAGCGGCTCCCAGGATGGGGCACGTGCGTGTCTGTGGCCGTCCTGCTGAGAGCTGTGTGCACTAAAAAGCCTCTGCTTTGCTTTAAAAATGGCATTTTTTTTTTTAGCTTCCCTGCTTAACGAAGCAGCACGAGCATCCTTGCAGACGGCAAGGCCGCAAACAGCTGCACAACTGCCCTTCGTGTTTTGCTGACCGTACACGCGAGCGTCTGCACAAACGCAGGCCGAGACGCGTGCCACCGAGCTGCAGGCAGGAGGGTGACAAGCGGCGGCGGTACCGAGCCCTGGAACCCCCCCACACGCGGTGACACAAACTCCGTCTGCCACCAGAAACACTGAAATCGGATGGCACAGGGCGAAATGCCACAGAGGCGGGCACCGGTCCCGCCTGCTGCTAGAAACGGTCGAGCAGGGAAGGGAAAAAAATGTTCGTAGCGGGCAGCTGGCTGATGCAGGTGTGATTTTTTAGGATACATTTTGTATTTCTAGTTGCAGTAGGATGCTCGGTGCTATCGTACGGAGGGGACACGGTGGAGGATCATAGCAGGGTGAGCACAAATGGGTTTTTTTTTTACGTTGCTCACGGCCAGCCAGGAGTTATAAAAGGGTTGCTAAGAGCGCAGGGAGGGAGGCTCTGGAAAGCTTTCTGAGAGGTGAGGAGCTGCAACTGCTGTTCCACGGAGATTGATGAGCTTACAGATGGGCCGTGTAACTAAACACGAGAGCCTCGGCCACAGGGAATTAATCTGCGGGGACAACTTGAGGTGCTTCAGCCTCACGGCTACCGGACACGGCGCCTCGGTGCCCTGGGTCCCTCTGCGGCCAGCGCCGCAGCCCCGGAGCCTGCTGGACCTTGCTCTGAGACCACTTCAGTGCTCTCTCTCTCGCCGCACAGCTCGGCTGGCAGCCTTAAAGAAATAACTTCCACTAATACAAAAACCCACAAAAATGCTGTGCCACGCCAGCATAAAGCAGCCCGGCATGCTGGCCGCACCAAAGCATCCACGGGACTCCGAGACCAGGAGCCGCGGAGAACGACACCGTGCTAGCCAGAAACGGGGTAAAAGCTCCCCGCTGAATAAAACAAAGAAGCCAAAGACGTGAATCTTTACCTTTTTTAATCAAAAACATACTCTGTTACAGAATTTCAGGAAAGTTAACTACAGTATATTATCCACAAACTAGGTCTAATGAAAAACATACAGTAAGCTACAAAGGAACTACTGGGAATTCTGTTGACCGCTTATCAAAAGGCAATGGCTAAAAGGATAAATGCGTACCTAGGCTTTCATGCTCAAAAAAACCCTCTCGCGGTGAGTTTTGGGTTATGGGTACTTCGCGGCTCTCAATCCAGCTGAATCACACCTCGGCGGCGCTACCAAACCTCACCAAAAAGACACAGAAAAAAGGTGCCGGAGCAAGAAAGCACTAGATGGTTTTGGTGACCTTTAAGGACGTTAAGTCCCGTAAATTTCGGAGCGATGCATCGCTCGCTAGGCACAACAGCAGCCAACAGCGCCGAAATCTCTTGGGGTCCATAGGCAGTAACAGTTTTACTTCCCGCCAGGTCTCACCGAGTGCAACTTGCACGGCCCCGCAGTTCGTGGGGGCCTCGGCGGCATCGCACGCGGCAAGTTTAGCTCAGCACGATCACACCTTGTGGAGCGCGTTCAGAAATAAACGATTGAGGACCACGCTTCGGAGCTGGATCGCACCCCGAAGGGACACGTCCAGCGTCCAAACTCTACGTGCTGAGTGGTGGAGAAGGGCTTCCCACGGAAACGTTGCTGGAACCTCTCAAAAACGGTGTGTCCTCCGCGATATCTGCCAACGGAACGTCTACTTTTGTAGAGCAGCTGTTCAGTCGCGCGGGACCTGAACGGAGAAGGGGGGGGGGAGAGGAAAGAGGATTTCCTAAATGAAGTCTGAAGCCCACTTAGAGGAAGACCCATCTGGCTGGCTTTAATTGGTTGCATTAAAGAAGTGACCAGCGCTCCCAGCCACGCCGTGCAGCAGAGTAAGGATGCAAATCAAGGAGACAGTCCCTTCTAAAGCGCTTACTCTTCCAAGAAGAGATTAAAGATGTCTCGATAAAAGACCACCGTCAAGACGTAAACAACCTGGGAAGGGTTCAGAGGCAGGAGAACCCCCCAGGTACACTGGCGTAGGAGTTTTCTGACGGTTCCTAGTACACAACAGTTGAGGCAGTCGTTCCTGAGCTACGCGGAGAGGACGCTGTCTGTCATCTTTAGCAGTGTCGCAAGAAGTAAGATGGTCCGAAAGGTAAGGCACAGGAGCTGGACACGGGAGCAAGAAGTACCGCTGCTGCAGAGCTCTTCTGCGGCCGGGTGAGCGCGGTGCGTCCTTCGTACGAGGTCCCTCCACAAAGCAGCCAGAGAACTTCCCAGGTTTCCGCTCTGAGAGCCAACGAAGAAGCAATTCGTGGTGCAGCCAGAGGTCCGGGTTGCTCACGCATCGTTCTTACCAGGAAAACGAGGTTGGAGACCAAAACGAGCGACTGTTTCTAACCAGCACCACTTGGCAGTTGTGTCTCCTTCCCGTGGCCTCCTGTCGCACAGAGCTGCCCTAAGTATTCTCACACCGTCCTGTTGAAAAGGTTCCTTCTACCTCTCCGTCCCATTAAATTTCATCGCTTTCAAAACCAACAGTATTACGGCAAAATCCACCTAAACCTTTCAGTGGCAAGCCCAGCTCTCCAGTACATGAAACAAAATTAAAGTATTGTAGCACAACGTTGGTTTTTTGAGGAACGCATAATTCAGGGCAACAATCACAGGGCTAATTAATTCACAGAAAGAACCAAGACAGCAGACATGGGAACAGGATCGCAGGCAAGAGATTGCTAGCTGAAAAAATACTTGTTGAATTCGCTGAATTTGAGACATCGGAGGAGATGCAGTTCTGGCGTTCTTGACATCCCTGCCTACAGCGTGCACGAGGACCGTCAGAGCTGTCAGCTAGCAGCAGCTCTTTTGTGAATCCCAGAGAAAGCCACAAACGCAAAGCTGTCAAAGACTCGACGTGCTGCTGAAGGGTTTGCAATCCATTATGCGCTGTCTTTTATGCCTTGTCATAAGAAACAAAGGAAAAAAAAAAAAGGAATATTAAAAAAAAAAAAAGGGAATATTAAAAACTAACAACGAGGTTCTCGTATTTTGCCCTTTTAGCGGTTATGATTGCATCTTATTGTTAACTGCCAGGAGTGTAAGACGAATGTCACTTCAGTATTTCTACTGCCTGACACAACGTTCAGATTTCTTCTGATGTGGAGCCCGATTTCTTGTTTCTGATGAACTCCTCCGATGTTATTTTGTTGCTCTACCCTGACCGCTTCTGGCCATCCAAATACTGTCGTTGGTACCATTCGCTGCAGGTAGAGAGCCAGGGCAGCTTGTGAAATGTCTGCATGAGACCGTTACAGTCTCACCAGCTGCATTCTTTTAGACTAATCGAGGCAAGAACACCACCAGGCAGAAGCATTTGCGCATTGTTTTATAAAAACTTGGCACGCTCGGAAGGCAAACAAGTACGGAGGGCTTCTGGGGAGCAGCCACATAACGGAAGATTCACCAAGATAAGCCCCTCACAAAAATGCGAAGTTAAATAGGGAGAAAGCTGGTGGACTCCTGATCAAATGAACACTGTAACCAATTCCCAAAATCAGAGGCGCCTCACACCCAGTAGTAAAAGCAGGGCAGACAATTCAACGCAGAGGTCGATGAGAAGGCGCAGGCACTGTTCATTTCTTCCACCAAAGCAAGTTTTCTGTTGTGGACGAAGCATAACCCTGGGACGTATTTTCCCTTGTTAACAGGCTCCTCTAAGGATGCAGTCAGAATCCTCTACTGCAGGCGTTCCTGAAAATCTGAGGCTTGCTCTTCTGCTCGGACAAACGAGATCATTAGGAGAGAACGGAAAATGAAAAAAGGTTTTAAACTTAAGGCCTCGAGGAAAGCGAACGCTGATTTTTCCAAACATCAAGGAGAAGCCACACGAGAGGAGAAGAAAATGTGATTTCCTTAGGAGTTAGCGTGAAGAAAGCAACACTGTTAACGAAAATACTGAGAAAATTCGTCCATTTCTGGCCGTCGCTCTGGAGTCATCTGTCTTCTGCGCTTCCACGTGGAGAGCAGAACCGCTGCCTGCTGTCTTCTTTCACGAGAATTTCAGCGTATGGGGGAAGCAATACCTAAACGCAGCGTGTCATAGCCCTCTACAGATTCCTGGAACTATGCAAGAAACTTGGCAAAAAGCTTCTGAACAATCTCTTCCAAGACTTCCACTCATGTTAACCGCTCCCACAGCGCTGCCAGGTCAGCGCGGTGAGGCGAGGCGCGCAGACCCAACTGGCACGGCTTGAAGGCAGCGCTCGAGCTGGAGTCCACGTCTTCCTAGCGCGTTGAAGTTCCATCTCCCCCCCGCGCGCGTGCTGGAAAAAATGGATTTCCTGCTCCCTCTTCCCCCATCAAAGGGCTGAAAGAGAGATCTCCATTTACTGAGAAGCAGGGGAAGGAAGAAAAATTGGACTTGCTTCCTGGCAAACGTGAACCAACACAAATTCCTACCGCTATTGGCTGCTGCTGCTGGTCTCGCAAAGGAAAGTAATCCATCATTCAAGATCAACGGTTTCAAGGTGCAGAATTACATAATAAAAGCAAACTAAATTTATAAAAACTCAGGGTTTTCATTATTTTATTTATACTATTAACTAGAGAGAAAGCATACATATTGTATCTGTCATACAGTCAATACATTTGCATTTTTTCTACTATAAATTCTCTATACAAAGTCATTGCCAATTGATACGGTCGTTGATGGCATAGGGCTTAAAATAACCAAGAGGTATAAAAACAAGTTTGCCATCTTGCCCTGAGTGGAAATGGTGAACAGATACAAAAACTGGATCCTAGATATCGATGTAATATTATACATGATTTAATGGCATATGCAAGTAAAAAGAGTCATGCAACTTTTTTTTTTTTTTTAAAATACCTGCCAAGTTTTACTCGAGTAAAATCATCGAAGTCAGTAGTAGTTATGAAAATACGTTCCTGCCATTAGGTACTCATCACGCAATTTCAGTGGCAACTTTGCAGACTGGGTATTTCATGATATTTAAATTGAGTGCCAGCACTGAAAGTATCCATTTCTTTTAGTGTTTTAAAACTCATGTGTCTATATAAATAAAAATCTAAGATATCTTTTTAAAAACTAGTGAAGGAAAAGCAACGTTTCTTTTCCTTGCTATTTTTAATCAACGCCAACAATGCATGTCTCATCCCTCACTTTTTTTTTTTTTTTTTGGCAGCTTCTACCTTTTAATCTGGAAAAATCATAACAAGATAGTCAACAAAATAAAGAAGTCTTCTGTTAACTATTGTTCCCTAAAAAGAAACATCACAAATCAGTTGGAATTTTAAAGTTGCTATAACGTAGATGTTTATAACGATTAGAAGGAATTTTCAGATATAAATATATATATAATATATATTCTGCATACAAAAGGCTCCTGTGAGGCTTATCACCCAAGATGCCATAATAGAGAAGGAAAGTTTCGAAGGGAACAAACCCAATACTGTAAGGTCTCTCTATAAGGCGTTTACCTTTCACTTCAAGCCCTGAGCCATGTATTATGACAATTAAGTTCTGAAAATAACCGAAATCCAAATTCTGCATGTTCAGTTTCTTTCTGCTAAGAGCAAGGCGGCAAACACATTTTTAAAACCCGGTTTTAGAAGATTAAGCAGAACAAAAAGTAAAATATATCTTCAGGTTATAAACAGAATTGTATTTTACAATCCACCATCCTCACAATATAACGGCCCACAGCAGTGCAGCAGAGGGATCTCAGTCTAAAGGTTGTGGGTCTGCGATAGGCATGGTATGAAGTACTTCATCTAGAAGCTGGAGGGCACGGTGCAAGTGAATTTCAATCCAGCACGGTGTCTCTTTGATGCTCTGTCTTGGGTAATCAGGTCCCCAACCTTTTACAAAACTCATCCTGAGTATGCATAAGCGGCGAAGGTCATCTACACCGATTCCAGCAGCAGCTGACAAACCTAGACAGGAAAGGTTTCAAGTAAGTGTTCGCAGGCACGCTTTTTTTTTTATCACCTGTTTGTTTAGCCATTCCTCTTTGCTTGCTCGTTTCTCCACGTACACATCCCTCTCACCACAGCCAAGGCCAATCGATATTTCTAGACCTCTATCACCACAAGTCAGCAATTATTTTGCATTTCTTCCAAACAAGTTTTCTTTTTCATCGCACTGCAATCTTGAAAGGGTATTAAAATACAAAAAAAAAAAAAAAGTTGGATCTAAGAGTTACAGTAGTTACTTCGTCTAATAAAAAAAAAAAATGAATGCAGCTGGCAAACTTCAAATCACAACCATGTCTAGAAGAAAATTTAAGTACGTTCCCAAAAATGCCTTTAGCATTTTGTAACATAGCTGGAAAGCTACGTTTGGCAACACAAGGAATCCAGAAAATACTATGGCACATAAAGCAGTCTGACACACCTAAATACTCACCATTTAAAAAAATATTTAAGTGTAATATCAAGGGCATAGAATTTAGCAACTAAGAAAACTCTAGGCCAACATAACTTAAAAAAAAAACAAAACAAAAAGCACCATTACAACCTCCTCTTCTTCTTAAGAACCTTATAAATTGAAAGTCTTCCTAAAAGTAGTGAAGGACTCTGTGGCCCAGCACTCCCCATTACTTTCAGTAACGTTTTTACGAGCTTACAGCTCAAAGATCGTTTTTCAAGCTTAGGTTTAAGCAGCCTAAAGTACCTCTGCTTATAGTAAACCAGTTATGCTACGTGACGTTGCATACGACACGCTTTCTGTTGAGCTGCAATGATTCCTGCGGTACAACAAGCAGATGCTTCCTCATCCGATATCCCCTGAAGACTTCGGAGTGAAAACTGCTGTGTGGGCCAGGTACAAAGTAAACAAATACAGACTTACCATGACGCCACCCCAGCCCAACCTCGCCCGATCCTGTTACCTCCTTCCAAGTTCATTTGTACCGTTTTCGGGGGGCGCCGCTACGAGGGAAAGCTGCGTTGTTTTCAAGGAAGAATAAAAAAGGAGACCGAGCAGTTATAATTTACTTACTAATGGCTGGGGCTATTCCACCTACTGATCCTGGTCCGGGGATGTTTCCTGCTACTGCTGCAGCTTGAGCAGCAGCAGCGGCTTGAGCAGTGGCAGCCTGCTGTTGCATCTGACGATGACACTGGCGTAAATCAAACACCTTTAAAAAAAATAAACATCCAACTCTGTAGGTTTACCAAAATCAGTGAAGGAAAGAATTCCTCAGCTCCCACCTCCAATAAGATGGACCTCTCTGCTCTCCAGAATAAATTCTTCAGTCACAGGCTGATGAAATCCCAATTTTTATTAAATTCTAGGATTTCCAGAAAATAGGCATACAAATAAAAGCAGATCTCAGCAAGTCCAGCTTAACTTTGTCAGACTTTACGCTTTTTTAAGAATACGCCAAATTTTTGGCAGCAGTTAATTTAAAAGATGGAGATCGTTTGACAAAATACAAAATCAGTTACTTTCACGGTATCTAGAGGATACTTTCCGCTAAGATGACTTTTTTAATGACTCTAAAGTGACTTGTCAAATGGATTTTTTTCCCTAAAGATGACTTTTTTTTTTTAAAAGTGAAGTTGACGATTCTAAGATGATAACAAAGTCTCTGACTCCAAGTTTGATTTATTTCAGTGCCTTATAGCTTCCCTACGATCTGCAAGAACAGAAAGTTATGCTGCTTCCCCCACAGTTTTCCTCTAGGAACATCAAACCAACCTTTATATATGCACTTGGGTAAATCTTGTGAACAGCATCCCCTGGCGCACGCCCTGCTTCTCTATCCAGGTAGTAGCTCTGAACGAAGACCGCGTGGTCACTGAGGCATCGAACCCACACGTCACCTTCTCCTTTGCACTCCAACTGCACCCCTTTACCTATGTGCAACCTTGAAAAGAAAAAACAGTTCCAATGCGCCTGTGTTTATAAGCTATAAATCAGCCCTTTACTAAATAAATCATAAAACAATTCTCCAGGAGGCTATGAAACCCTAATTTACGTTCGAAAGTAAAAACAAACACACTCCGCTTGTACGAGGACTTGAAACTGTAGTTATTATCGTGAGTATAGCATAGCATGCGGTTATACAAAATCTGGGAAGTCAAAAACCATCTGTAACGCCATGTAAAGACATATGGGAAACACAGAATGCAGAAGCGATGGTATTCAAGTAGCAAGAAACCCACTCGCTGACAATACGGAGCTGGGATACCAAACACATTCGGGGTTCTGTTCCGAAGTGTAAAAATCCCACAAGTACTCCAGCACGGGAAGTAACTCGAGCGCATACACAAAGCCACATTTTCATGCAGGACCGTGTGTTCATTTGGATCACGCCGCAGCAATCCAGCGCTTTGATTGTCACAATGCAACAGTTCGGAAGACACGGACTCGTTTTTATTCCTTTTCACTCCGAAGAAGAAAAAAAGTCGTAAGATCAGTTCTCTGCGCTTCCACATCAAAGCCTGGCGCGTGCATGGTGAGAATGAATGAAAATTCCAGCTAGCTCTCTATCAACCTTCCTTTGTTCCTTTGACAAATCTATATTTTGCAGTCGTTCTCACATCACTGTGGTATGGAGAGCTAATTTTCAGCTCGCATACATAATGGCACGAGTTGCTAATTTTATCCTTGAAGGCACAGCCTTTGAAAGCAACGAAAAGCGACGTGCTACTGCAAAGCAGGGACGTTCTTTGTCACACAGTTCACATTCTGAATGCATTACGGTAGTGGCCTGGAAAGACACATTCTGCTATGGTTGATTCAGTTTGAAACAAAAAATCGTATTGAAAGGGAGCCGCACACCAAAAAAAAACAAAATAAAAGATCAAATATCACCAACAAAAAGCTTTGGGGGTCTGCAGAATACCTTGCTCTCTCAATGGCTTCTGTTCTATGCACGTTGGAAAGCTGGCCCAGGCAAAAGCGGTCTCCTCCGGAAGGATCCACGTATCCATCGACGGTAACAATCGGACAGCTCGAAGGGACCTTGAACGTTTCCCCGACTTGCACGTCCATTTCGAAATACGCAATTGAACACCAGTACTCTGGAGCTGAAGAGCAGAGACAATTAACTGAGTGAAAGGCACAGAACGCCTGCAAACCCGTTACAGCCAGCCAGGTCGGCCTTCTGCAACTACATTTGTCATCCAGAGTAACACTGCACGTTTAAATAAGCAAGGATAGGCAGAGAAGTGTTTGCTAGCACAGACAATACCCCATGCTACGTGAACACGGGCTGCTTTTTATTTGAGCACACAAACGCTAGGGTTGTTTGGTTTTTTTTTTGTAGTTAAGCTCTTAGAAGCCTTTGTACAGTTTATAATTCCAGTTGTGTTTTGTAAGCCATCTGCATTCCTGGGCCTCATGATTTGATTTCGTGCTCCTTTAGAGCATGAGCTAGCAGTATGCACACACACCTATTCATGGCTGATGAAAGCTAACTCTTAAATCTGGCTTGAGATATAAAAGTAACTACATCCCAGGTGAAGTCAGCTTTCTCTGTCCTCCTCAGAAAGCAAACCGGATTTGGAACGCTGGGCAGAGCGGCAAAAACATCAAAGATCACAGACTGATCTTGTCTGCAGACAAGAAAGTCAGACACCGGATAAAACGAGGAAGTGTTAAGCAAGGGAGCAGAACAAAATGGCATGCTTTCATAGCAAAAAGGTGTCTTTTACCTCATCCTATTTTAAAAACTGACTGCAAAGGAAAGGAGGTACTTCGAAGAAGGTCTACCACGCGAGGAGGAGAAACCCTGATCCCTTA
This sequence comes from Anser anser, assembly GCF_964211835.1. Classification (NCBI taxonomy): domain Eukaryota; kingdom Metazoa; phylum Chordata; class Aves; order Anseriformes; family Anatidae; genus Anser; species Anser anser. The sequence continues at coordinate 14,976,038 of NC_139731.1, read as the reverse complement.
GAGGATGCTACTGAAACCCAAGCACTCAAGCAGGGAAGCCTGATAAAGAACACAGTGATTTTGTTTACGCGTATCAGCTGCTCGAGTGCTAGCTGGGAGCAACTGCCTTGTCAAACCTTCTGCAAGGTTTGCTGTCTGTGCATTAAGCACTACGAATTTCTCTCTCCAGACACCTTAAAACCTGAAACTCTCCTACGTTTAAATTGTTCGGTTTCTATCAGAAAAGAATAAACCACGGTGCCTGGACTCCTTTAAGTTTTTTCATCTTCAAATAAATACTCGTGTGTCTGAGTATTATGTCATTATTAATTTATATTATTAATGTCTTCTGTCATTATTTCTAAAACACGGGGGTCCAAATTCAAAAGAAGGCATCACAAAATGGTTCCTCTCCTTCTTTATCCCCCTTTTGAATTCCTCCAACTAAATTCAGAGTACTCCACACACACAAAAAATACACATTCGAAACAACACTGTTAGCTTCAACAATACTTAGCATTCCATTTTAGGTTTTACTTACCAGGATGATTTGATATAGGAGGCTGGAATGCAAGTTCATTGTGAACTGGCCCTTAAAGAGAAAACATGCAATTTGTTTTACACGAGGGAAAGAAATAAGAACTTTCTTAACCTGTTTTGGTTGAAAAAAGGACTTGCGAGGATGCCACGTATTCTAAATCTCAGTAATATCTAAATCAAGTGGCCAAATCTAGAAGAAAAATGCCCACAGAATTACACGCTTGGATGTTTTTTTTGAAAATTCAGAAGCAGAGAGCTCCATTTGCATCCCAGGAGGGAAGGCTGCAGCGTAACAGCTCGCTGTGCTGCTCAAGCCAGCTCCAGGAGATGAAAGAAGCTAGATGTCATCAGGGAGATGTAATACAAGTAGGACTTTGGCTTCACATGTGGTCACAAATCAAGGAAGGAGAGAATCGCTGCATGTGATATAAATCTGTCAGAAACCCAACTTCATTAGTTTCCCGTTCACAGAACAGGCTGCCCAGGATGCTATGGAGTCAACTATAAGAAACACTGCACGGAGATGGAAAAAAAGAAAGTCCCAGAGAACTTGTTTTTTAAAGAATAAGTAGTGAATGTGGTCTTGGTAAAGGTCAGTCAATTCTTCCCACTTTTATAAACTAACTGGCTTCCTCGCAGGCAGCAGAAGACAAGGAGAAAAGGCTTAAACATAGTATTATAAGTAATGGCAGCTTTTGCAACAAGATGTCAGAAACAGGCACAACGTTGGGAGGTGTCAAGAGATGCGACTTTCTGAAGTGAGAAGAGGCAGCAGCCAAGAAAAGCTCTGTGTGGTACCACCAGCCAGTTACAAACATTAATTATGGAAAGCTACATTCACACACAAAAAACATTTATAGAGTCTCTACAGCACCAGTCAAGTTTTTAAATCTTGGTATTTCTGACAAGTAAGGAGAGAAATGAGGTGGGATCCTAGCAGAGCAAAATAACGAAATTTAATAACTGGACCTAAAACAATTTTTTTCTGATCAAGACAAGCTGGAAATTCAACATGAAGTCAGATTATTTTCTCCCCTCTCCTAACAACACTGCTGCAAACGGATGGACTGGTTAAGCACTATATTAAGAAATATATAAATAAATATATATATATATCAGGAAATATATCATATCTTCATATCAATATCATATATATATATGATATATCCAGCCAGAAATGTCCATATTTTGAAGGAAAAACAGATCCACGCAACAAATTCTGAATCAACTTCTGGACAACTGTTTTTCCACAAAAAACAGTCTTACTCCAAGATTGCAAAGCTTTATAAAAGGAGGTTTTGGAAAGGAAATGCTTTCTGTTAGATACAGGAAGACATCAAAAGTACAGGTGGGAGCACTAGAGCTGTGTGAATTTTTAATCTCTGCTGCTTTAAATGAGGAAAGTACAAGGAGTTCTTACATTTAACTGTCAGAATATATTAAATAAAGTAACAGTAGTTCTATAAAAAATAAGACACAGGGGTAAAAACCAATCACAGGTGACCCTCCCACCATTAAACCAAACTGAAAACAAAATACATGATTTGAAAAGCTGTAACGCTTACAGTAATGTCCAGGATGCATAGGTGGGTGATGCTGAAGATGGCCATTCTGGTGGTGAGGTATGGTAGGTGTGTAGGCTGCCGTTCGACTTCCAGTCCAAGTTGTAGTACTATCTAGAGAAAAGAAAAAAGGAAAGAAAAAAAAAAAAGGAGAAGGAGTGGTTGGGTTTTAAGGGAGTTTTTCCTGCATCTCATTTCTAAATCCTCTATTTCTCCTGAGCATTTGGAAACCGGTTTTAGAAAGCTAAGAAGAGTGCACGTATGTGTATACTCACTGTGATGGTAAGTAGCTGGCTGAGCTGTAAACCCATTCTGCTGAGTTCCTGGCTGAGGCCCTGAAGCAATCTGTAAGAGTCCATCACTATGGCTACCTGTCAATATACTGGTAGGTTGACCTGGTAAAAGAACACACTACCTATTCATGAACGTTCCAAAATTTGAATTAAGAAGAGCTCAGCACTACTGGGCAGGAAAATACACCCAACTAAGGGCACTGCAATACACACTTCCTAGGAGTTTGGTTTCAGAACTTTTTTTTTTTCCACCCACCAGAGCATCTTAGGAAACTGGAAGCAAGATGCTTTGCACCAGCTCATTTTGACTCTGGGACACCCGAAGGGAGGACACTTAAATCTACCTTCCTCCGAAACATATTGAACAGTATTTTTAAAAATAGTGCTGGAACACAGCTGCATACATCACTGGACTCCTTCCTCAGAAACTTGTTTGGTTTTCATTTTGTTTTTTTTGTTTGTTTGTTCGTTTTTAATCCCAAATAAATAGTCCAAGGATTTTCTAATCTTTAAAGTAAAACTACAGATATTTCAGAACAGGTGAACAGGATTCAGTGAGGCTTCAGCTCAGCCATTAACACTCAACTGATCAGCACTTTCACAAGTACACTTGCACTCTCCAACTGGTCTGGCTAGCGGAGTTGAACACACTGAAAACTTGTACTAAAACCTAAAATAATGCTTTGTTTTTTCCTGTCCACTTGGTACCAACAATTACAGCAATGATGAGAAAAAGTTATTGAGCGTAATACAATTAAATCACCTATCCTTTTTCTTTTTTTTTCCTACTGGAGACAACTACAGACATCGAACCTCAAACCATTTTTAGGTTTAAACAAAGAAGTCCTCGCCTAAAATTAAAGAACGTAATTGAAACACCATGTCACCCTAAAATTTGATAAGATGAAATCCATTACGTTCACGCAGTCTCGATATTAGAGCGATGAAGAGCACGTGAAACCCCCCTCCCACTTCACGGCTCCCCTACATTAGTGCCGCAGGACGTTGTGTATCTAACAGGGACTCCTAAACCGAGGAATGAGCTTGGATGTTGGTAAACCAGATCCTTCCACTTGTACCAAATACGGACCAGCAGGAAAAACTTCACCGCAGCACCCCGCTGGACTCACAAATGTATTAAGCAGGGCTGCAACTCTGGCAGTACGCTGGACCATTTTTTAAAAAGTCACGTTAAAACTGGAAAACAGTTTTAGCAGAACACTAAAGAATTGTCTGGAAACGTCTCTATGCTGCCGCCCACTAATAAGTCTGCTGTCCCACTTGCTGTCGTAATAAAACATTAAGGTTCTTCCGTTCCTGCAGCATTTATTCCCCTAACAGCCATACTTTGTCAGTGGTCAACACCTTAACATGGCATCACTGAACCTTTGGAGCATCCGAAACAGTCTCCCAACATTCAGGTAGTGTCCGTCGAAAAAAGACAGGGTTAGCAGGCAAACTTATTCAAACTACTCTGCAAGTTAAGACCTTATTTTAACGCTTACAAGACTGCACAGATCATACCGCCACACGCTTTAGCAATGCGGTTTGGCAGCAGCGTAGTTCCAAAGCAAGATCTGCTTTGGCAAAACCGGTGGTTATCTCTGAGCTTTCACGTTTTGACGGGTTTAGTATTGCATATAAGCTCGATGGTCTTACTTGTTGAAGCCACAGGAATGTTGGGAAAGTTAGTGGTGCTGGTAGTGCTAGCCTCGGTAGGAGCTAACATGGCCGGGGTGCTGTAAGGCTCCGTAGATGCCCTGTTACTCGGCGGGTGCTGGATGGTTTGGACCGAATGTCCTTCAGCAGAAGACAACGATGGCTGCGCCTCGTAATCGTGAACGTATTCGTCTTTCACCAACATGCTTGATGGAGCTGCAAAGAAACGAACATTTAAACACGCGGAGCAAACTTAATTTTCAAGATTTAGCCGTAAATTGCGCTACTACTTTCAAGCAGTAACAATGCTAACGAAACCACCGGGGGGAGAACTTAACCTATATAAACAATTCTGAGGCACCAAGAGAAACATCTTTTAAATTACAAATAAGCACCGGATGGCAAAGCAAACCACTTATTTCATTTAAACTCCCATCAAAATTGACTAGAAACGATACGCAGCGTAAGGAAGTTACTACCATTGCCACCAAAACTTATTTCTATATATCCTTTTGTGCACGTCCAAGCAAAACGCTTACACTACGTTAATTTCCATGTTCATTTTTAAAGCAACCTTACATATATTAAAATCTTGACGGTCATTTTTCTGTTTCCTGCTCCAAAAACAGCAGCGTGACAAGGAAACAGGTTACGTACTTAACTGCTGGCCAGTAAGCTTTGATACTGTACGAAAGAATTGTTTTCCAGAAGACACTGCTAACAACACAAATTAGCAGAGATGAGCACTAAGTCAAATAAATCAACCTTCACTTCAAAAGCTTTAAGTCATTTTCGCTTAAACACTTCTAATAACGTGCTAAAAATATGGGATTACTCAAACTTTCTTATCTTTTGAGCTTCTTCTGGAAGAAAAAAAAATCTGTTTTGAAATACAGCAGTTATCAGCTGCACGATCTGACTTCTGAGTAAGATCCACCGGACATTTAATGTCCAATTTCTCTCAGTTTTCAGGGAGGTAACAGTATCATCTCCTTCATTCCACTGCATATTAATTAGAACGTGTATTGTTTGCAGATCTTGCCATTCGCTTGTTAAACTACGTATTAAATAAGCATCTATTATACCCAACGCAGCTAATTAGTTAATTATACAGGTGTACTTTTTTCATTTTGTTGGGGTTTATGAGTTGCAGGCAATGGAAAGAGAAAACAACTGCAAACTGAGCTGAGGCTTCTAGTTAAATTTATCGATACGCTTGCCTCTCATACACCACGTAGTTTGTTTTCCAAAAGTGGAGAGACAAAGGCATTCGTCTGCTCTTTATCCTCCATCTATACGTAGAAATAAATTGTGTACGTACAGGAGAGTATTTTAAAAAATTTATTCCCCATAGAAACGCGACAGTAAACAGAACTACTTACCAGAACTCTGTAGTGTCAGTCCTGAGAGATCTTTAAAAAAAAAAGAAAGAAAAAAAGAAAGAGGTGTGTGTGGAAAATTATAACTTTTAACAGTGTTTGAACATTAATTTTCTAAGCCTTTACAAATTGCTGTTATAGACTATATGCTATGTTAGATACTGTTCCCCTCCACCATGACACAACTCCCCGTGCTAAATTATTTCTAGAATACACATTAACTGTGTGTGAAGCAAACGAAGGCTCGAACAAAAGCCACAAACCGTTCTTTAAAATTTGAAAGAGAGGTAAAAGAATAATTCCATTAAGATGTGCAAGAACATACGAGAACAATTTATAATCAGATCATTAAAAGTTCACTCTCTAACGAGGTCTTCATTTTCTACATTCAAAGGGAAAACATTTGACATTTCATTCCCACCACTGTTCCGTTCCGAAGTCAAAAGTCTACTCACCGATGCCAGGCGATACTACACGCTCATAATGGTAAGGATTTACACAGACACTGTCACATTTTAAGTCAAAAGCATACTGACAATATTTAACATGCTTGAGTTCATTTTTATGAAGATCAGGCCACCTCCAAAGACGAGCGTAAATCACATGAGGGAATCCCTTGCGACCAGCCACCTAAAAAGTTAGACACAAAAGTTGATTGGGAAAGTAGCACGGCACTGCCCTTTACTTAGCGAGGAGCGAAGCTGGAAGAGGGCAGCCAACAACACAACCTGTCTCCGTTATCAAAATATGGGGGGGGGCGGAAAAAAAAAAAAGGTGGTACAGTTTTACTCGAGTTCTGTGCTCAACAGAAATACGTATCTGGTAGGGTTCTGCTACGGTTAAGTCAACACCGTGATTCTTAAGGGAAAAAAAAAAAGAAGAAAAAAAAAAAGACTGCGTCCAAAATGGCAGAAGCAGAATTTGTGCTTAATGTCGTGTGTATGTTCACCTTCCCCACCACGGATGATGAAGGAGCTTTGCCCCAGAAGAAGAGGAACGAGGCGCTAACCTACCACTGGAAGGAATTTCCAAGGAGAAGAACGCCAATCCGTTACATACTGACAAAAAATAAATAAAAAAAAAAAATGAAAAAAAAATAACGCTTCGAGGGTAGACAGAAAGCTAGCCAGCAAACATGAACATCTGTCCTGGAACGAGTCAATCGCGACCCAAGCTATGCAGGTACTGAGTCCTGACGACGTAAGGCTAACGTACACCCTCAGCGCAGACTCCTCGGAGTACCTTAGCAAGGGATCACAGGTCTTTCTTCCCACTGCTGACCAACACAGAGTGAACAGAAGCTTGTAGTGAAAATACCGGGATAAACAGCCGAATTTGTTTACGTGACCCTGCTTTTTTGTTTTTTTGTTTTTTTACTGCCACACACACACACACACACTCGTTTAGAACGGCTGCTCCACCACCTTCTGCTCCTTTTGGGAAGGAAGAAAAAAAAAAAATCAACTACTGCAGCAGTCCAGAGCTCCAGCCGCAAAAACACGCCTACAAACGGGGGCGAGGGGCGGAGGGGGAACGCGACAGAAGAGCTACTCTTCCTCAACACGCTAGGATCCTGCGTCACTCACTTTTGCTCCAGCTTCGCTAGGAGGAAAACATCTGATTTTTCACTTGTACTAACCTGAAGCCTCCCATCCAGCGTTCTCTGTATTGTAACGCACTTGCTAGGATGAGCTCCATTTGTGGTTATAGCTGTAATCAAAGAATCCAATTCATCTTTTTTCTCCTTTAGCTTTTTAACTAAACTTTCAATTGCGCGTTTGGCAAAAGTTTCACTCTCTCCACCTTGGCGATGGCACATCAAGCTGTGAACAATGCTCAGACAAGCATCATTACTTGTTGGCGTGTTAGTAATAGACATATTGTCCATTTGTCACAGCTTTCTCTTTCAGATCAAATGTCAGTTTTGGGGGCTGTTATGACTTTCAAGCTGATGAACAAGAGATGATCCAAGTTAAGTGTTAGATGTACTGTCTCTTGGTAAAACCTAGGAGGAAAAAATATCTACATTAGAATTGTTTCTTTAACAAATTGCAGATCATGTTTCTAAGGAAGTCTGTGGCTTTTTGCTTCTTTTATTTGCAAGCTAAGTGCAGGATATTAAAAGCACATCAAAAAAAAAAAAAAATCTGTATTGCTTGTCCCGTGATAGCTAAAACATGCTTAAGACACTGCTTGCACAGGTTTAGAAATGAGGTTTTTGGTTTTTCCCCTAGTAACAGCAGTTAAATAAAAGTTTATATCCATGTACACGGAGGATGTACATCTAGAAAGGCAGGGGTTATTAGGTGAACAGTCGCTGCGTCAGGAAAAGGAGGCCAGGGGCATCGATCTCCTACGTTTTGCGCCGGCGGGATGCAACAAAGGAAAAAACACCGCCTGGGAATCGGGGGGGCGCTGATTTCAACAAAATTTGGGATAGCCAGGAAGCGCCAATGCAAACCAGAATCATCTGTCACCCTTATTTCATCGTCAGCTTGAGTCAGCAAGGTGCCGACTTCAGACTCCTGCTAATGGGAAAAGGCAAAAACTGGCCATCAGCTCAACTCCCCGTTAATCAACACCGCTCCTATCTTTTTAGTCGAGAATTCCAGGATCTCTTCCCTCGGTTGCTTCCAGCTCCTTCTGGATCAAGATAAAGCGAGTGAAGCCACTGAGAATCCTATTTCCAAACGGTCTCCGTCAAACAGAGCTGCCTGCACTAAATGTACAACAAGGAGTAAGCTCCCCCTTACGCGTTTAGCCTTCAAACTCGTTTAGAAAGAAGCATTCGCAGTCGTTTCTGGTCGCCGTGTCATTCTTCTCACGGCAGCCCTCCTCTTTCTCAAGTCATTTCGCGGAATCGGAAGAGCTGGCCTGATTTTGGCGATCCCGATCGAACCGGTCAGCGCATTTTATCGCGCTTTACCCAGAAACGCGGGTGCTGAGCGTTTGCAAGAGAAAAAAAAAAGGAGCCTAACGTTTTCCGAAAGCCGCTTTCGAGCCAGCTCTGCCTGGAGGCACTCACCCCACCGCCACAACCCTACCAGCTACGTGGTCTGACCTTTGTAGGACGCCGGCAGCAAATACAAACCGTCAACGTCGCTGAATTTAAACTTTCCTTAATAAAAAAAACCACACCTTTCTCAAACGAACGCCGCTGCCTTCTTCGCAAAAGTTAAGCGAAGATGCTCCGGGGCCCGATTTCTCCCGCGGGAGGACAAATCCCTAGAAGTTTGAGCAGGATTGCCTCACCTCGCCGTTCAAGCTTCTCCCTCGGTGCTAGTTATTTTTTTTTTTTTCCAGCGCTTCGACTCGGTAAGCCTCTTTTAAAAGTCACGCTGAACTCTGCCAGTCGTTCTCCATGGCAACCCGCGCTCGCGTGAAGCTGGAAAAGCTCGCCGGGACATCGTTCTCCTTCACCGTAAGGCGGCATCCCGGATTAGACACGCGTAAATAATCCGAAATGAGCGACCAGATGAAGCCCAAAGAGCCTTAAATGTAACGCTCAGCACCGGGCACGCGGCTCCGCGCGCCCCTTGAACTACGGGATGAGAATTTCGCTCGCCGGCTTTCGGAGGAAGCAACTCCAGCAAAGAAATCCTCGTTCAAGCGGCACGATCTTCAGAAACGTTGAGTCACCCCCCTCCCAGCTGCCACCGCACTCGACAGGAGCTTGTGAGCGCTCAGCAGTTTTACAAAGCCGGGCCACTTGTCGGGGATTTGCGACGCTGCAACTGCGGGGTGATTCGGGAGGCTTCCCTTCGAATCCCTCCCCACGCCGCGTTTCATCTCGGGCTTTGGAGCCCCGGAAAGCGGGTGAGAGAGCGGCTAGCGGCGCATCGACAAACGCCGCGACGTTTCTCGGGAAGCACCTGAAGCATTTAAGAGCGTTTTTGCAGAGAAGCCCCGCTCCGCGAACCGAAACGCTCCCCGAAACGGCTCGAGGAGCCTACCTTCGATCGAGTGACGCGTTCAGGAGGTGCCCTGACGCCTTCTGACTGCGTTACTTTCGCGTGCGTGCAAATAAAAGCGAGACGCCACCTCACCGCTGCGTGTTTTCAGCCGACAGCCTTCGCAGACAAGGCTCACATCCAGCAGAACATCGTGTTTGAGTGATTTTGGGCCCGCTGGATGTGAGCCCTACTCGCATCCCGCTCGGGATTCCACTTTTGGGACAAGGGGTGGCGAGGAGAGACGGGACCGTGAAGAAAAAAGCAGCGGGAGACAGCGCCGGAGCAAAGCTCAACTCCGAGGATCCCGCGCGCGTCTGTAACGGGACCTGAGCGGAGCACGGGAGGAAAAGGCACCAAGAGCTTCGAAGTACCTTAAGGAAAGTCATTTAACTTGAAAAAAAAAACGTATATATATATCAAAAGGCACTCTACGTCCCGTAACGTGAATGGGAACCTCGAGAGAGGAGGTGAGTCTGGAAAAAAAAGCAGCTAGGATCGCCAGGTAGCTAAAAACACCCCCGATGACCCGCAGCAAACACGCTCCTCTCTCAGCGGACCGCTACGAAAAAATTAACTCGGGCTCTCCCCTTGGAGAGTGGCGCAGAGCTGAGCAAATACCCGAACCCTCCCGCCCACCCTGCGTCTTTATTAGAGCTCGTTCGCTTCTCGGCACGCTACCCACCTCCGGCAGAAGCCAAACTTCGCGGTTTGGGGAGAAAACCAACCCAAAGCCCGGGCGGGACGCCGCACGCTTAACGGAGACGACCGGCGGCCGGCGATGCGAGGGGAAGGCAGCGCGGAGGAACACGATCCAGCGGGCTGCAAGCCGACAGAGCTCGGGCAAGGCGGTTAATCCCGGCCCCGCCGGGGCCGTGACACACTACCCGCCTCGTTTCCAGTAGGGTTGGAGCCAGGCGCAGCTGCGCAGGGCTCGAATTCACCGAGGAAGCCGGCTCTAAAAATGCGCCGGTCCAAATGCCACCGGATAATTACTTTAAGGTAGGGGCGGAAGGCCAAAAACTACCCCCCCCCCCGCTCCAGGTCACTTTCTCAGCGTGTTTTATCCCTCGTTTTCCACGGCAAACCGCTTCTTTTCCAGCCGAGAGAGAAGCGGAGAGCCTTAAGGCTGGTGGCTGGACGTGGCGCGCCGAGGAGCGGTGTCGTCAGGAGCGACCGAATCGCAGTTTTTGACATTTTAGGTTTTAAAAGGAAACGTTAAGTGGTGTATTTTTAAAAAGCAAAGCGTTATATTTATGTGTGTTTATGTAAATACACGCACGGGGCGTCCTCGGCGCAACTGGAAGAACCGTTTCTGTGTAGGTGGAAGGGTAACGCCGGACTTTTGGGAAGCTTTCGATGCCAAAGGGAAGCAGCCTCGCAGGCAAGAAGCTCCCGATACGGCGGTGAAAGCCCAGAGATGCTCAGGAGAAGGGCGCCAAACATCCCAAATAGCAGGGGACGGGAAATAAATGCCAAAAAAAATAAAATCCTAACGATCAAACTTCATTTCCAAGTCGTAAACCTAAAGGATTTTTTTTTTTCTGGAGAAGATACCCAAGGGAAAAAAAATAATAATAAGCGTTGTTTGCTTGAAGCTGCTCGTGGGAGCACGAGCCCCGCTCTCAGCCATCCCCGTCAGGGATTTGGAGCGTTTTGATCCCAGGCAGCGCTAACACAACGCGAGCGAACGGGCTCGTCAGAATAGCAGCCGAATTGCCACCTTGCTAGAAACGTTTCACGCGAATAAAAGCCTAGCGAGGCTCTTGCATAAGCTCGGTTGCCTCCAAAATTAGCCCGACACAAAGGCGGCGGAAAAGCAGCGCGTGCAGCGGAGTGCTCCGAACCGCCGAAACGCGGCTCCGGAGTTTTGCTCTTCCAATAACGCAGCGGTGATACAGACGATAAAGAAAAGAAAAAAAAAAAGGAAATCCGTAAACTGATGAAACAAAAGGCAGCTCGCGATTCGATGAAGATATGAAGCAGCGATTCGCCTGCGGAGACTTTCCAGCAGACTGTTATCTACTCGCCCACGGGGGCGAGCGGGACCGAAACATTTGCAGACGTGAGAACAATTCGCATTGAGGAGGGAGAGAAGAGCACGGAAAAGGCGCTACGCTAACTCTGCTCTGCACGGCGAGGGCTGGCGCTCGTCGGAATACCGAGAAAGAGTTTTACGACAGCTCCGAGGGGCGACTAGTCCATCTTAAAGCAAGTGCACGGTTAGGAAAAAAAACAAAATCCTTATCTCGCCTTCCGATCTGAGCGCGTGGGGGGGGGGGGGGGGGGGGCAGGACAGGATGGAGAAGGCGGCACCACTCTGCCGGTACAGCTGCGCGTGCACGGATTTTAAATCCTACAGAGGTGCACTTCGCCTCTTGGCTTCCCCTTCCCTCCCTTTGTCTGTTGTTTTTTTGTTTGTTTGTTTGTTTTTGAGAAAGCACCCAGCTCAAAAAAAAACTCCTCTTTTCAATACAGGCTTCTGTACGGTCAGAGAAGGAAGACCACTGGACGTTACAGCACGAGACGAGGAAGGGCAGCGAACCCCTTTTCAGCTGCTCTGTCCGAGCCACCCCAGCGGGGACTCGGTGCCTGTCCCCCTGCCTATCCCAGCACCGGCGGGCGAGGAAGGGGCGAAGGGGAAAAGGGAAAGAGCCCGCGCGCAGCGAGCTGCAGGTGGCAGGGCCCCTCGCCACAGGACCTGGGCTGGGCTCTTCCTCGGAGCATCCTACAAGCCCCATCTTCCCGCAGGAGGCTTCCCTCGGCGAGGGCAAACAGCAATTTGCCCGAACCTCACAAACAGAGGAAACAATTGCGGCTGAAGCCAGCAACGAGAGCGGAGCCTCGCTCAGGCAGGAGCACCGATCCCTCGCTCGCAGCCAACGTTTCGATACCCCGGCGCTAGGTGCGCGAGATAACATCTGCTCCTCGTCGCAATCGGCGCGGGGATAACGTTCTCCGCGTTCGAGCTTCGGGGGAAAAAAAAAAAAATAAAAAAAATCAAGAAGCAACTCCGGGTAAAGGAAGCGTGGCGAATCCCAGCCCTGAGCCAAAGTAGTGGGGTTTTTTTGGGAGGATAGCGACGTGGGGAAAACGGCGTCCCGATGTTCCCGGCGGACCCTAAGGGGCTGCCCGGCGAACCTTTGTTCTCCTCGCTCCCAACTCGACCGCCTATTGTGCGAGGAGCCTTCGGAGGCTCCTTTGCTAAGGAGGCTCCCGAGCAGCTGGAGGGGAGTTAGCTGACCGCTTCTCTGCGGGCTCCCGGCTCCGGGGAAAGCAAACTTTCCGTCGGCGGCGGATCGAAGGAGCGTGCTTATGCAACGAGCAAAATCCCAGGAGCTCCTTCGCGGGCAGAGGAGGGCCGGGAAGAGCTGGGCACGGAAACCACGGCCAGGAGCTCGGGGAACGGCGGGGACCAGGCCTAGCGGAGGAGGTCCCGGAGCCCTCCAGGGGCCCTGGGACAGCCCCGGGCCGCCACAGGGGGCGGGGGGGGGGGTGACAGCGGCGCCTCTGAGGGGAGCCCTGTGGGGGGGGGGCAGCCCCCCGGGCCTGAAGTGTGTGCGTGGGGGGGGGGTCCCGGCGGGGCTCAGCGTGCTGCCGGGCGCGGATGTTACCTGGGGCCGCTCTCCGGGCGCGGCCGCGCTGACGGGGCCGGCCCCGGTGCGGCGGAGCGGCGCGGAGAGCAGGGCCGGGCCTCGTCCTCCTTCCTCCTCCTCCTCCTCCTCCTCTTTCCTCCTCCTCCTCCTCAGCCGCCCCCCCGCCCCGGCCCGCCCTCCCCGCCCCGGCTTGCGGCGGCGGCGGCGGCGCTGAGCGGCTGCGGAGGGCAGGGCAGGGCCGGGCCCGGCCGCCCCGTCACGGCCCCGGGGCTGCGGCGGCGGCCGCCGGTGATGGCGGCGGGGGGCGGGGGGGCCGCGCTCCGGCCGCTCGCGCTCCGCCGCCGACACGTCCGGGCCGCCGCCGCGCATGCGCCACATCCGGGCAACCGCCGCGCCGCGAGGGGTTGGGAAAGGGCGGGCCCGCGGGGCGGCCCCGCACGGGGCCAGCCGCTGAGGCGATTCCGCAAGCGGAACCCCGACGGGCGCGCGGCCCTGCGAGGGTAAGCGCTCTAAGGGCAAAGCCTGCGGATGGAAGCCCCGCAAGTGCCAAACCCCACAAGTGCAAAGCCCCACAAGTGCCAAACCCCACAAGTGCAAAGCCCCACAAGTGCAGAACGCCACAACTACAAAACCCCACAAGTGCAGAACCCCACAACTACAAAACCCCACAACTACAAAGCCCCACAACTACAAAACCCTACGACTACAAAACCCCACAACTACAAAACCCCACAACTACAAAACCCTACAACTACAAAACCCCACAACTACAAAACCCCACAAGTGCAGAACCCCACAACTACAAAACCTTACAACTACAAAGCCCCACAACTACCAAACCCCACAAGTGCAAAACCCCACAAGTACAAAGCCCCACAACTACCAAACCCCACAAGTGCAAAACCCCACAACTGCAAAACCCTACAACTACAAAACCCTACAACTACAAAGCCCCACAACTACAAAGCCCCACAACTACCAAACCCCACAAATGCCAAACCCCACAAACGCCAAACCTCACCAACGAAACCCCAAGAAACGCACAGTCCCACAAACACAAACCCCATAAATGTAAACCCCACAAACGCAAAACCCCACGAACGAAACCCCAAGAAACGCACAGCTCTACAAACGCAAACCCCCTAAGTGAAAACCCCATAAATGCAAAACCGCCAAAATTCAAGCCCCATAAATGCAAAATCCTTCACATTCAAGCCCCATAAATGCAAAGCCCTTCGAATTCAAGCCCCATAAATGCAAATCCATTAAATTCAAGCCCCATAAATGCAAAACCCCACAGAGGCACCCCACCAAACGCCACCTGGCACCAGGGGCTGAGGCTTTTGGGGCCGGTGCTGCCGCCTTTGGGGCGTCTTTCCACGGGGCAGCCGTGTTTAGGGGCGACGTTTTGTTTGGAAGGGGACAGGCGAAAAAGGGAAGCGGGTGTAAGGAAATTCAGGGCAGGCTTCCACAAAGTCCTAGCAGCAGGTGCGAGCGAGCTGCCAGCTCGGCCACGAAACCCCAAACCCCGGCCCTACAAACCCCTTTCGATGCAAACGTTTCCCCCGATACCCAAAGCCGGGGCTGGAGCGATCAGTTTAACGGGGCACGTTCAAGCCCCAAACGCCAAAATCGATCGAATTCCTGCGACTTGTTCTGCCTCTGCTGTTGCTAAACCTCCCGTTTTATTTCCCATATATATATATATTTCCCATATATATATAAAAAAGCAGGTTTCGCCATTTATCGCGTCCCTCTGCCGGTACCGGCTTAAAAGGGAAGCAAATTTAGGGGAACCCTTCCAGGGAAGCGGAAGAAATTTGGAAAAATAAGCTATTTAAAGCTCCGAAATCGTCATCGCCACAACATCCGCCCGCGCCTGGGAGAAATTCAGCACCTCGACGTGCCTGTTAGGATTAAAACGAGAACGAGCTGCACAGGTTCTCACGTTGGTTTTTATTTTTTTTCCCCCTTTTTTTTTTTAATTTTCCTCTCCAGGGTGAAGTGTTTCTTAACTTTGAACGCGTCTAAAGACGAAAAGGGGAAGCCAAGCCCGGGGGATTTCTCGCCGCCCGAGGTGGCCCAAATCGCCGTCTGGAGCACTAACGAGCTTCCGAGCGGATTAGCCCATCGCTTACGTGCTGTCACGCCGGAGACTCTCGGGCAGATAACGTTTTAACGCGAAGGGATTTTTGTGCCGCGGTAATTAGCAAGTGGTCGACGGGAAGATAAAAAGCGTGGAGAAAACAGTTTTCGGTCCGAATTTTTTGGCGGACCGTGGCAAGCGGAGCCACGCGGGCCTGCTAAAAAAGAGACGGCTCGAACTTGATTACCAACGCTAAAACCTATTAAAGAAAACCCGTAGGAATTCCCAGCACGGAACGTACCCCCTTTCACCAACATCCAAAAAAAAAGAAACTTTGTAAAAATGACAGCCGTGTAGCCAATTTGGCCTTAATATAGGCCAGGGAACTCGCAGATTAAAGCTGCATTTCCTTTTTTCGATGGCCCACACAGAAGAAATGGCCATAAAAAAGCACGGACACCTCAACTCTGTGCCAGGACCTCATACTTGACCTAATATTTGCAGAGGACCTGGCCTTCTGGTTCACTTAGGGACGCTCTTCTCCTCGCTCTCCTAGCCCCAAACGAAACCGTTCTTACGCCGCCGCTCTTCTCCCGCTTTGGGATCGTGGAGCGGACGGAGGCTGCTCAGCTCTTCGCTACGAAGAGCAGAGTGTGATGTTAGGTCTCTGCACCTGCTACGAACGCCCAGCATATTATCCACCTTCCAAAAGCAAAACAATTTCTGGATGGAGAGAACGTGCTACCGTGTAGTCTTCAGGCTTTTAGGTTGGATGTTAGGAAGAACTTCTTTACCGAAAGGGTTGTTAGGCATTGCAACGGGCTGCCCGGGGAAGTGGTTGAGTCGCCATCCCTGGAGGTCTTCAAAAGACGTTTAGATGTAGAGCTTAGTGATACGGTTTAGTGGAGGACTTGTTAGCGTTAGGTCAGAGGTTGGACTGGGTGACCTTGGAGGTCTCTTCCAACCTAGGTGATTCTGTGATTCTGTGATTCTGTGATGCCTTTACACCATTTTTAGGAGAGAAGTCACGGAGATCGATGGGTTTCTGCTCCAGAAGTCATCTCCCTCAAGCTCGCAACTCTTCCCGCTAAGTATTTGTTAAAGAAATCGAAGGCTTCCTCTGTGCATTTTAAGCACAGATACAAAACATTAATGCTGGTGTAATTCGGTTCCGAGTTACAGAAGGATAGGGATAAGAATCCGATTTATTTCGATTAGTTTAGCCAAATATTAGGAAACCACACTCCTATTTTTCTTCGGATTGTTGCTTAACTACAGCCAAGTACACTCTTTATTGAAGAAAATGTGAAGAGTACAGAAAATTTATACGCAAACTTCAACTTCCTTCTCTCACCAGCTCAAAACCTGCCAAATTTTTACATGTTTATTAGAAAGTTACTAAGTATTTCAGCTTTCAGGAACCCACAGCAAGGGAAACATATTTACTATCCCTTTTTCAAAATACACCAATTTAATTTTTGACCGGAAAATTGAGCTAAGGTTTGGGCAGCTCCAACTTCTGGTTTGTTTTGACGCGGGGAAGAGAAGGACATAAATTTAAAGCTGGTCTACGCGTCCCTTAACTGGAAGGAATAAAGTCATTGCAGAAACAGGTGAAATTCCTCCCACAGGTGTATTTCTACAACTAGAAATATGCTTTTATCAGGAGAATTCGTCTTTGAAAACGTGCTTGGAGGAGCACTTTAGGGAAGACCGCTTTCACCCGCCGAAAGACTTCCAGAGCATACCTTCAAAGCTTTAGTGGCGCGGGGAAGAGGTGCGCAAACGGAGCTCAAACTTCAGACCTTTACATGAATTCGGAGCGATCCACTTTTGACAGGAAGCCCGAACTGTGTTTATTTATGAGAAAAGCTCGTACGCAAAGGGATTTTGTAAAGGGAGTGTTATGCAAGGCTTTCAACTCGAACACCACCACCGGTTACAAGTACTTGGCAGAGCTAGAAATGCTTTATTGGTTTCAGAGCGACAGTCCTCCTGCATAGAAATCAGATAAATAGCCACAAAATGCTGCATGGAAGTTTGAAACAGCTGTTATTCAAAGGCTTCTAAC
The DNA here is from genome assembly GCF_964211835.1 of Anser anser. Taxonomy (NCBI): domain Eukaryota; kingdom Metazoa; phylum Chordata; class Aves; order Anseriformes; family Anatidae; genus Anser; species Anser anser. Next base: position 14,958,923 of record NC_139731.1, on the reverse strand, counting down.
AGAGAAAATACTTTGAATTCTGGCGCAGAACCTTCCAGAGGGTTGTTTAAAGACGGTGCTTTCCTCTAGGAACCTGCAGTCTAAGCAAAACCCCCGGGCTCGTGCCTGCCCTGGAGAGGCGAGGTGCCTGCAGCAGCCACCTACACATTTCTTCCCAATTCCAGACGTTTGAGGATCCTTTCTTCTTGCTTTACAAAAGCAACGATAACTGTACCTGGTGCTCCCTCCCGTTTGCAACTATTCCCTGCGTGCCACAGAAGTGAATTCATTTGGATGCGAGAAACCCTACCGTTATTTTTAAGTGCCACCAGCGCCCTCCTACTTTGTGTCTTCCTACAGAATTCCCTAATACCGCTGTTTTCACTTTTTCATCGGGATCTCTATTGTCATAAAATCCTCGGCTAACGCTACTTCTTGACCGCCTAACACTGCCTCTGCCTGTCGCTTCAGTTCAGTGACATCGGTGTCTCCCTCACCTACCTGCGCAGCTGGTTTGTACCGCTGGCTGAAGTGAGTCAAGACCAGTTTCTTAACTCTACACAGCTTGGCAAAATCAGATGCCACTTTTGGAGTGCTATGGCCATGCTCCCTGGCCTTCTCCTCTTGGGTATCGTCCAGCGTGGCTTCGTGAATCAGCAAATCTGCTTCGCGGCAAAGCCTCGCAGCTGCGTCTCCAACCACCCCCGAACAATCCCCCAAAATACAGATTTTTCTGCCAGGAATGGGGTCTTCTAAGACATCTGAAGGAGAAATCGTTCTCCCGTTTTCTAGGACGACGGCCATTCCGTTCTTCAGTTTCCCGTACAAAGGACCTGGCTGAACTCCTGGCGAAGAGAGGCAAAAGAGTCCGTAAGTACCGCGGCGAGCGTTAGGTCGAAAGAAAATACCGCTCGAGATGAGATTCGCTACGCGTAGAGCTGCCTTACTGAAAAAACACGACCTCAATATAAGCAGCAACCGACAACTCATATAGTTCGTACAACTAACGAGCGCGTAACCTTATCGGGAAGTGCTTTTGAAGAAAAGTTGCATTCCTCATATGAAAATCAATAGATTCATGCAAACGCACTGCCATGCCTTCCTCAGAAAGCCACAGTACGCTTTTTAAGCCTTTCTGAGCTTGTTTACTCCTCTTAGAAGGAGAACAGGCTGCGATATTAAGGGGCATCGGTGTTACACACCAAGTCAGACTGCTGCGGTGGCATAAACGTATTAAAACCTCTTTACTAGAAAACAGAAGACGGAATCGGAATGGATTACAGAGCGACGCAGCAGCCCTGATTTAACAGAAACCCTAGAAAGGTTGTCAGAAAAAGATTGCAGCTGCCTGTGAACCCCACGGTGTTAAATTTGCTGAAAGCTGGAGTCGCTAAGCTTGAACGCATGCGTTTAGGCATTAAAAAAAAAATAAAAAGAGGTAAAATAAGTCGTAGTAAGTTACCAAGGTCTTTCAGTTTCTGTACGTTGAGTTTACCAGTCCGGGGCTTCTCTTCCACTACGAAGCCGAAGGAAGGAACGCGGTGAAACAGGCGAAATGCTTTCACAACCAGCTGCTCGTTGTCGAACAGCAAGTAAGAGTTTTCCACGGGATCCAGGTGGAGAATTCTCCCCTGGGCTTCCTGGGGAGATGCCTCGTCTCTGGCCAAATCAGAAAATTCTTTAAATTCTTCTGCAGGGCACTGGTCCCGTGTAGGGACAAGCTCGTGGACAACGTAGGGAAAGAGAAGTTGGGAGTGGGAGAGCTCCATGGTCCTCCAGATGAAGTTTCTCAGTCCAATTGGTCCGTAAATATCGACGGCTGGTTTGTTCGGGTCAGGGCTACTTTGGAGGCTAAGCGTACACAGCAGGCCGGGAAGCCCAAAAAAATGGTCTCCGTGAAGATGAGTTATGAAAATCTTGGTTATTCTGCCTATCGATAAGAACAGAAGGGGAAGAAAAGATAGAAATTAAATCTCTTTTCGGCAAGAGGTGGAAAAAGAGGATGGGGGGAAGTGAAAATAAACCAGTGTTTAAGACCTAAATCCTAAACCACAAAGTATTTTTTTTTTCCACCACGGTGATGAGTTTCAACACAAAGCTTATTTTGGCTTGCAAGTGTTTTGTCAAGAAGAGGCTGCTGCGATCAACGTTTTAATTGCTGCTAAACAAAAGGTGCCAAAAGCACGGAACAGAATTGACTGGTGGCATCTGCCATACTCAGATGCAAATAAGTGCTGGAAAGTGGTCGATGCGTTACATGGAAACTGTGGACGAATGAAACATAAGGCGGACTCTGTGCCGTTGCTAGTTTGGAATTTAGCACGTGAAATGATCTTAAATTTAAAAAAACAAAAATATAAAAAGCATCCGGTTTTTGATTTCAAAGTTCTTTAAAACGCAAGAACCTCACGGTTCCCTCCCGGTTTGTTTCAAACGGCTGAAAAGTTGCACGTAAAGATCTGAGCTTCACATCCCAGCTGCGTTTGTTGGTGTCCTTTGGCGCCCAAGTCTTTTGGTGGCCTTTTCTCCTTCCAGGGAAGTCATACTTAAACAAAAACGACACCACAACCAGATATATTATTCCAGTTACCCTGCTGTCCCTTCTTTGAGTAGCCAGCTTATGTTTTCCTGGGTGCTCTTCTCTGCAAAGTGGGCAACCACCAAAATGTGCAGCATCTCCCGTGTTGCGGTTTGTGGGCAGGAAGATGTCAGGGAACCCAAAAAACCACAGTTTTTTGCGTGACAGGAAGCCTCGGCAGCTGTTTTAGCATTTTCATCATCTGTTAAAACTAAGCAATGGAAAAGACCAAATGTTTGTTTTGATTTAAGAAGGATTTAGTAATGATCGCTACTTCGGCCTATTCACCTGTACACTAAATCCCCTGGCAGCTTCAGATTTTGAGGGAGCAGGAGGTTACCTTTGTGTTTATAAACTGGTAATTCCATTTAAAACCTGCTTGCGAGAGTCAGAAATTTGCTCTTGCTGACGTAGATCACCAAAGCACGACGACGGAAGGGCAAGTCTGGTTCCTACTTGATGTGCCAAAATAAAGCTGCCGAGCATGCACACAACTTTACTGGAAAACAAAAGCTATTTGTTTATCTTTTTAATACCTCTTGACAGGCAGCTTCACAGCAGGTATTGTCTCTTCAGACAAATACAGAGCTGTGCCAGTTTAAAGCCAGTCTCCGCTCCCTGTTTGAAACTGCAAAGCCGAAGGAATTAATTCGGAAGAGCTTGGTTCAGAAGAGTTTGGTTCTCAAACACAATTCTGCAGCGTAGAGCGATCAAGGACTACTGCACAGCAGGTTCGGCAACCGCCGCCCATACGCAGATGCGCCTGTTTGGTTATGTATTCAAGTAACGCGAGCACGAAGGCAAAGTATTTTGCTTAGATCTCACGAAACTTTTCCCCTTTCGACAGCACTAACCTGCTTTTAGATGGCTTTTCATCACTTGCGTTTGAGTTCCCTCCCCGCAGTCAAAGAGCCAGCACTCGCCTTCTCTGCGAAGCACTAACGCTGATGCCCCTCTTGTCGGAGAGGGATACGCTGAGCCCGTTCCGAGGAAAGTTATGTCCATCGACATCGTAATTGTGTCGATATGCCACCTGAAAGAGAGATTTTAAGTCACCGAACTTTTCTTCATGCTGGGAAAGAACGAAATGTTTTTGCTTTAAGGGAAGGCACCTGACGTACTTCAGAGTGAGGATCAAATTCTCCTTCCCTTGAAAAATATTTGTAAAAAATCTCCTGGAGTAGGCTACAAATTTCAGACATCAGAATATTTACAGAATAAGTCAAAGGCGGACTTCTTTTTCAAGTCAGTGAAAGGCTGCAAACATCCAGCCCAAACCTAAGACATGGCCTTTGTTCATTACCTAAAGAAATATATACCAACCACTGGGAAATGATCTTATCTTAAACATCGGTATTATTTCTCCTTCCCTTTATTCGAACTTGACATTTTCCTGTTCTCCGGGTGTACGGCTGTCCCTTCAACCATTTTTCCCTGCCCAAAGGCACACGCTTTCCTCTGAAGGCCTTTTAAGAATGACTAAGAACAAATAACCACCGCTGACATTTCCAAGCTGTGGACCTCAGATGTAGCCAGCCCAGCCCTGCGGAGGGAAAGGATTCGCTTCCCTCGAAAAAAACTTTCAGAGACTGCAAGAGGCAGGAGTGCACGGGTCTCCTTTGCCTTTGCAACGACGTCCTTGAGAGCAATTGCTGCTTTACTTCTGCAGCGTTGCTTCCAGGCTGTGGATAGATCAAGTGACACCTATTGCAGAAGGATCTGCACCAACAGCTGCTGTACGCGGAGCTGTTCATTTACGTGCTCCATCGTCTGAATAAGGAACTTAGCCCGTCTGTAGGAGCCGGACAAATCTTCTGAACGCTGCCTGTTGCGCGACTGAGACCGAGGACGTCTTCCCTTAGGGAATACGTTTGCTCCAGTCTTAGTTTCTACCTCGCTTTCAGGTGTATTTCCACTCCAACCTCAGCCTTCAGGTTCCTCAACTGTGCTGGGCCTGAAAGAGCTTCAAGTACCGTTCAAGACCAGAGCTCTGCCACCTTCTCGGGTTTGGTTTTTTTTTTTTTTTTCTGGAGGAGCTGCCACGGCCGTCCACGCGCGAGCCGTCCCTTCCGCCGCCGCATTAACGGGGCTCTCCGAAGCACGGCGAGATGCAGCACACGATTAGCTGGCTTTGGGGGTGGGAGGGAACGAGAAGCATCCGTCGCATCCCCAGAAGGCAGATTTACAGGTTTCTCTTCCTTTATATGAGGATGTTGCATGGATTAATACTTTCTAAGCCGAAAAAGAGAAGGAATCGGGCTGGGGCCTTACACCGTGCGTTTGTACCCTTCCAGCAGCAGCAGGCAGAGGCTCGGGGAAAGCCAGGGAAGCTCAGATCAGCTTTCCTGATACGCAGGATCAAAGTTTAACCGCTTATATTTCATAACTGTGTGACGAGAAGGATTCAAAGCCCATGCTTGGCACTGCCTGGCTTCGCTTCTCCTTTCAACTGCGGCGCTCGGCGTCTCGCCCCAGACTGGCTGGCGTGAAACAGCATTTTCAGGAGTTTCAAGCAGGAGAAGGCAAAAAAAAAAAAGAAAAAAGCCACGGTGAGGGCGATTAAGGTTCCTCCGGGAGCAACACTACAGGTACGACAAGTTTTAATTAGAAAATCCGCCGGAGCGGCGGCCGGATGCGCGCCAGCTCCCAGTCAGGGCCGCCTCCTGCACAGGGAAGCCGGGCAGCGTGTGTGAATAGACTGTCCTGAGGCTTCTCTGAAGGGAAAACGGGGGAAAAATTGGGCTTTTAGGGTCGTGTGGTGGCCGCAGAAGGGGGGGTGGTGGGGGGGGGGGGTTAACAAGCGCCTCCGTAGCCTTCCACCCGCCCTCAGCACCGCGCCGTAAGGGGAACAAAATGAAAGCCACGACCACGATCGGCACCGGCCGACCCCCTCGGGTTTCCCTCAGGCCCCCCCCCCGCTATCCGGGGTCCCCTTCGCCCTCCTCCCCGGCCCCGAGCCCGGCCCCGGCCCCGGCCCTACCCGTGCGGGCGGCCCCGGCGGCGGCAGGCGGAGCCCGCGCTCCGCGGGGCCGGGCCGGCGGCGGGGCCTCCCCCGGGGCCTGGGCGTGAGGGGAGCGGGGCCCCGATCGCCATCCCCTCGGGGTTTTGGGGTTTGCTGAGGGCCAGGCGGAGCGGCACCGTGCTCTCGGCGGGGTTTTTACGTTTGGGGACTGTGGAAGTGGTGTTTTTATGCGATTCCCGGCCCTGCTTGTGGTAGCCGGCTGGCTGCGTTTTCCTCTGTAAGGATGCAAACTACCAATGCTGTGCACTGAGGGACACGCGCAAGGAGCTTTCTCCTCATTTGCCACACGCGTTTCAGCAGCAATCCTTACAAATAGTCACAAAAACCCACCTAAAACCTGATAATTCACGTCAAATATCCCCCCTTCCCCCCCGCCCCCCCCTCCGATGAAGTCAGCTCCCCCAGGTGAACAACCCACCTAAAACCTGCTAATTCACCCCAAATTTTACCCGCCCGATGAAGTCTTCTCCCCTAGATGAAGCACCCTGACGTTGGAAGGCAATGCGGGTGCGATGGCACACGACACACCACGACACCTGCTTGTAAGGTACAGCCTGCACCCATCCCAAAACGCAGCGTCCCGGTCGTGCCAGGGGATGCCACAGGCCTCTTACACCTAAGACTTCTTTTTTTCTCTCTTAAAATATATCTAAGGATTCTTCAGACCCTTCGAGGCCTCAGTGTAGAGTGCTGTGAAACAGCCTGATGTTCCACAAAAACTTCCGAGAGAAAAATTTTAATCGCTTTGCTTGCAGTCCAACTACCTGCTTGGTTTGCTGAGCCTTTATCGAGGGACAAAAATCAAGCAGACCAAGGGGAAAAAAAAAATTAAAAGTAAAAACATGTGGGTGATTTGGGTGATTTCATAGAAATTCTACATAGGTCAAGCATTATGGTTTTAGAAGAAACAAAATCAAATATAATTTAGGCAAAGGGAATGCATTTTACTACGAAAATAGAAGACCAGAACACACTTTTCAATAGAATTACAGCATATAAAGGAGGAAGAAAAAAAAAAAACAGTTCACATTTAAATACAATTTTAGTTTCAACTAAGCAATGACCCTCCCCAGTAAAGCCAGCCCTGGACAGATCAGGCTAGGGTCTCACAAGCACCGCAGCACAGAGTTACGTTCACTTGTGTAAGGTAGATACGCCTAAGGTAGAAATAATTCTGCTGTTTTATTTCGTTTCTCGAAAAAGCGTCAATCTTACCGCTGTGTGGTCCTAAAAGGATTTGTGCTTCTGTTTTAGAAAGGAACTACTTAAAGGGTGGAGAAGTCTCGTGCTGGATTTTCCTCACAGTTCACCCAGAAGGGCTTTCTGATACCACGGCGAGACGTATTTCAGGAGCGGGTAGGTAGGTCAAGGTAGCTACCTCCAGAATTAGCTGTCCCTTCACCAGAGGCAATGGAATTGCGTTACTCAAATTCAGCTGTCGAGCGGGTGTAATTAGAGCTTTGCTCTAGATTTTCTCCTTTCTCCAGCCTTCAATGTAACAGCAGTCCCTGCCTGTTACAAACATCTGTTAGGAAAGGGGACAGCGGTACGGTTCGTAACTGTGTCATTGTAAAGAATCCAGAAATGGCAGGGGTTTTCTTAAACTAAGGAATAGCACGCACAGCCAACACAGAACTGAAGTCCAAACCGTACTGTCCTTACAGTCCTTACCTGAAAGTCTAGTAGATAACTTTATTTAAGTGACAGAGGTGCTCTAACCTGCACCCCTAACATCGAGCAGACCTGGAGCAAGCCCTAAAAGTAAGAAAATCCGGATTTACTGAAGCCCAGTCAGCTGAACTAAACAGCTGTAGCTACAGAATGCTGGTCCCAACCCTCTTACTGCAGTGTTCACTAAATAACGCTGCTAATGAAAAACTAAAAGGTATGTTGTCTTTCTCCTTTAGTTAGAGTGTGACAAGGGGTCGCTTTACCCCCTTCTGCAAAACAGCACGCTGGAAAAAACAGTACAGAGAACACACACCTACCATGGGAAACACGTTAAACACCGATCTGCACGGGAAATGTCACTTGGTTTTAAGTTTGGGAAACAAAACACATCGTCGTGAAACATCACAGTTCACAAAGAGAACCAGGAAGAGAGGTGGCAAGTCCCAGTTGGGCTTTAAAGGATATTACACACGACACGGGAACAGCCGTATATTCTCACTTCTCCTCACTCAGATGTTTCTATATGTTGCTAGCAAGATGCTCGGTCCTGCTCCCGTTGGTTTTAAGACTACGAGTCTTGGAAAAAAATAAGCTACTGAATTGAACGGGAAGTTCTGATCCCTAGGTACGGCTGTACCTTGAAGGTAGAATTCTGTAGAATATTGCAAATCAGAGATGACTTGCAGAACCTGATTAAACAATGTCTGTGGGCGTGCATGCACGGAGAAAACCTTACTGGTACCACTTCGCTGCTGTAACTGGGATGGATTAGTCGAACTCTAGAGCTCTGAAACATCTGCAACCATACAGAGGCACAACTGTACTGCGTAACTGGAGCCTCAAAGATTGTTGTTTTTTTCTTTTCCTCACCTGCGTGGTGGGATTTACAGAAAAAAGATGCAGAAACGTTTGCATTTTGGCAAATCCCGCTGCCAGCCAGTTCTCAACAATCCAGCGTGGCATCTTAAAGACAGCAGGGAGCCCGTGCCAGGAAGGGAAAGGACTGCATTTCACACAGCACAAACCCTTCCCGTGCTTGACAGAAGCCACTAACAATTTCCCGTGGGGTAGCTCCCTCTGGGAACCGAGACCACTCTTGCCCAAAGCAAGCCTCCCGCTGGGAGCAGGTAATTCTGTTTTCCCAAGCGCCAGATTTTCTTTAAGTATGGCCAAACCCCGCTTCTTGCCTGAAAAAAAATACCAGACCGAAGAGACGGATGTAGAGCTTTATTTTGTAAAACCAAGTTAGAATCACGGACTGACGGCCCTGCCTTTGCGATCAGTCTCAGCCAGGACACGAGATCAGTGCATAGGATACGTTCATTACTCTTCTGCCTAATTAGTACGTCGTCAGAAGAAGTGAGGAAGTGTGCGTTGCCAACGTATTTGGATTCAGTGATGCAGAACTCCACTGACACACGGGCTTCGGCAAGAGGTGCATTTTCAGGAGGTAAAAACAATTGTACGCTAAATAAATAATCTTTTTTTTTTTTTTTCTCCAGTAAGGTCACAGATTTAAATACGCCAAAAACGGGCATAGCAAAAATAGATGAAAAAAAGCGTTCTTTGTAAAAACATCACGTGTAGGCGTTGGTCTTTTCTGTATATATACTCACATGTACAAGTCGCGAACCACGTTAAGTCGCACAGCTTGGCAATGCGGCACTTAGAGCCCCACCAGACAGCATTTTACCACAGTTTGAATGCGCGGCCTTTCCCCCACGTCACCGTTTTCTGCATTTACATAATCAGTCTTCTTTCCTCACACTTAGGCAAAGCCTTCCAAAAGCTCGCTGTTCTTTCTCCGCTACATCGACTTTACTTTAAAATCGGTGACTAGGCTGGAAATGACAGAGATCACGTCTAAGGAGGTACAGAGACTACTTTCCCTGCTGTATTTTGGGTCTGTTTTGCACACTTCTGCGGAGACTTTATTTATTCCATCATAAATAAGGATATGAGATGTGCTTGCCACGGGTAAGTCCCGGTGAGCAAGCTTTACTTCACCTCTTTGGATTCCAGCTTTGTTTGCCAACGGAGCTCTTGCAGATCTATTGTAATTTATTTAGCCAGTGCAACCTTTTTACTTTATTTTTGTCCTTTTTCTGCTTCACTCCAGCACGCCGTGGGAGAGCGCATCGCCTTTATTTCTGTTCAAGACGTACTCTTGCTGCTGTCACAAAGACCCCAGCCTGTAGCTACGGCTGTGTCCTTGCCCGCAGAACAAAGAAACGGAGGGCACTCAAAGCTGATATGAAGAAAAAAAAAAACAAAAACAAGAGGAACGCACGTTGTGGTATCGGTATCAAATGTGCAAGGAAAAGGAGACAAAAATTCACCTAGAAATTTTCGTTTTCACAGAAAAATAAACAAAAGTGACAAATCTGTAAACAGAGTGAAGCGATCAACTTGCAACTTCTAAGCGTTAGGTCGTTCAAGTCTGACATTCACTGGGTGCAAACTGAACTGGGGCCACAAGAATCATTGAGCCCAAATTCCGTCAGCGTGCGCGTCAACAGCTGCCTGTAACGCCTTCGGGGTTGGCTTCACCGGCTCTGGGGGGGGGGGTTTGGTTGTTCAACGCGGCAAGCGAGTCCCGCTCGGGGGCGTTTGAGTCGGCAACGTCACAAAAAAACGTCATACACGAGTCCTTTTGGGAAAACGAGGCGACGGGAGGGAGAAACGATGCAGCTGAGAGGAACAGGAACTTTGAAAAGAGAAAGAAACGGAACAAAAAAGCCGGCGGTACGTCACCTTGGAGTCAACTGCAAAAATCTCCCTGCAAAATCTCTCCGAGATTTCCGTGGATCACTTCAGGTTCTGCCTTTACGCGATGTATTTGATGAGATAACAGCACAGCTTTGCTTTTCTTCAAGCTCATACGTGATTAATATATATTCAGGCTTTCCTAGGATAATTTTAACTAGCTCGCATTTTGCCTCCTAACAGATTTCACGCGATGCCGAAAAGACGAAATGCAACGTTGCTGCGTATCCCACGCGCGCGCACCACGCTGCTCCTCGAAGCACATTCAGAGAAAGAGAGCAGCCAATGCCACAAGGAAGTCTGGACACGGGCATCTTTGAGTATCAGACAAAGCAGAAGGCCCGTCAGACTTAAATTTGTCTTAAGCTGCCCCCCCAGCTTTTGTTTTTGAACGAATTCTCTCTGGTGTTGTCACAAATAATGCTGTGTGACACCACCGGGACACAATCAGAAGACTGATTACGAGAAGCAGAAATAAATCGTTCTGGAAATCAGCAGTGACGAGGGAGCATCACGCACGTGCAGCTAAAACATTGTTAATCAGATTATTTAGCGTGGTAAGGGCTCTAAGGCAGAAATGCAACGTCATTTTTAGAATTAATTTGGAAGAGCTCTCCCTCGATCCCGCAATGGATGCCATCATCCACACAGTTCACCGGATAACTTGGGGGAGCGGGGAGCAATCTGCATCAAGGGAGAAGGGCAAAGAGACACCAAAATAAGTGAAAATAAATTACAGGACTCAAAGGTCATGATTGAAATTGGTCTGAAAAAGGGATCCCTGCAGAGTAGAAGGTACTGCCTGAGGAGTGCGATCTTCTGGTCCGTCAGTGAACCTTGGACTCAGGCCAGTCGTACACGTCTGGCATGAAGGATTCGTATTCGTAGGTCCAAACTTTTGATCGAATGTAGCGGTTCTTGTCCGCAGGCTCAGGGTAGTGGAAAGCCATGTTGTTTGCGTACAGAAACTCCATCACCTGCAAAGTTAAACCACCACGCGGTTTGTGCCTTTTACTACATCCGCGCAACGTTCACACTTCCATTTAGGACTTACAAGCCGAATAAAGCCAAACACCGAAGTCTTTTCACAACTCCCGAACGATCAGGGCTCTGAAAACTTCGTTTCAGAAATTGAAGAGCCCAATTTTGGCCCCATCACCACTGCCAAACTGATGCATCCAACAAACCCGAGAATATTACGTGTTTCCTATAAAACGCACAAAGGGTTGGGCTGTTTTCTTGTTGTGCCCAAAGCACCTAGTGTCCAAGGGTTCCACCGTGCACTAATATCCACCTAAAACACTTTCAGCACACTTTTATGTGAAAACTTGTACGAAACTTTCGTGTTTCACACTCACCTTGACAGCAATATAAATAGAAACTTCCCTGATATTAGACAGCGGGGGATAAAGTCTTCCCTGCGCGAGCTCCTCGTCAGTCAACTGTTCCGCCAACGCCTGGAATTAGAAAAGCAACAACTTGTTACCTGCCGAGTGGGATCAGGAACATGCTAAAATACCTGAGAGAAGCAAGCTGTGGTGCTCTCGCTACTAGAGTTTTCCCTAAAGCAGCGGAATAAGGCAATCAAAAATCTCGATATTCTCGGAGGTCAGTTCTACAATCCGTGCCCGTTATCAGGCTCGTAAATATTTGACAGATTAAGACCCAGTTTTTTGGAGGCTGAGCTACCCCTAAGCATGGGATTTATGAGTACCAGGCGCCTACAGGACTGCAGTTGATTCAGAGCAGAAAAGCAGGACGGGAGCCCAGGGAGCTCACACGTCCCCGCCCGCACCGCCGGGAGCGGAAGCAAGAGCGGGGCAGGAGGAAAACGCAGGTCCCGCGAGGCTTGGAGGCAAGTCACGCAAAGATTTGCTATTTGGGTGCTCGGTTTCCAGCCGAAAATCTACATTTGCAATGGGCTCTGATGTTTTTCACGACCGTCTTCGATCGAAACCCTTTTTTTTTTTCCCCCCCCCCTAGGGAGGCACAAAGGAAACCCAAAGAAAATCCTTGGGTTTCGGCAAGATTTGAGGAACCGCTCATCGCGCCGTGCGCTGTCGGGTCAGAAGCCGCAGCCTACTCTGCTTCCACACTTACCTTAGCAGCTTCTAGGAAAACCTTATCACTAATATGTCGAACACTGCTGAGGATCACAGCGAGAGCCACGCCTACAATAAAATTATCGCCGATTAGGGCCACATCACTTGCAAATACGCAGCCTGCTGCCCAGAAGCTGCTGTTATTTTTAATTCCTCCCGTAGCTTCCTACGCACGCTCAAGGAACTATTACCACGCGGGCTAATCGTTTACCCTAACAGGTGGCTTTTGACAGGGGGTTGGAGCTTAGCAGCTGAGGGAAGAAAGGGAAAGAAAATGGGGAAGCAGAGAAATATCTCTGACGCTTCTCTTGTGCGGAAATAAACTCGAGAGGCTGTCCTGACACTTATTTTCTCCTCCCCCAGGCAAACAAGCGGAAGAACCCATGGCGCAGCGGCCCTCAAAGCCTTTAATAAGCCTTTTGTTTCCTTAGAAGCAGCCCCGCCGTGCGCACATCACATGCGTGGCACCCATCCTTAACTAATTTCCTTTCAATCATTCTTCGGAGCAAGTTCTCATCGCTAAACGCCGTTAGCAGCTCTCCTTCGCGCTGCCGCACTAACTAGGGAAGCAAGGGAACCCAGAAAGAGATGCTAACGGCCCAGCCTTAAAAAGATCGGAAGACGATTTGGGTTATTACCCGGAAAAATGTAAGCGTTGTTTCCCTGGCCTGGTTTGAAGGTTCTTCCGTCTTCCAAAGTCACCAGGTCGAAGGGGCTGCCGCTGGCAAACAGGCACCGTCCCTGTTAAACGAAGGGAAATAAACGATCACCGCTTTTGCGAGTCGGTTCCTCAAGAGGCGGCGGCACGGAGAAAGAAAGCCGTTACGAAATACGGGGACAGCCGTGTCCTGCAGATCCCTGCCAGCTCTCGGACTGAATCAGGAAGGTCCCCAAGCACGCGATAAGGCAAAAGGGCGAACGGCCCTGCTGAATGCAGCCGGATAGAAGCGCATACTCGAACCCCTCGCCGACCCAATCCCTGCAGTCCCCAGAACGACAACTTCCCCTTCCCGAAAGGGCCTGGAAGAGAGAAAAGAAGCGGTGAGCACCTCTTTCTGCAGCAAACATCCGGAAGGCAAAAGAGGCAAGCGCGTACATCGAACCGTGCAGCTTCCTAAGGAATGGAAGATAATTATTTGCTTTGCCATTCATTGTTCTTAAAGGCAGCAGAGACAGAGCAGCTACTTGCACGGAAAATAAAATTACTTGTGTGTTAACCGTTAGAGAATTATCCAGGAACCATGGCCACAAGCCAGGACACACCACGACAGGGACTGTACAGAGGGAGCAGAGTTAATGGGCACTTCCAAAAGGAGACTGAAATCGAAGTACAGTAAGAAAAGGTCACTTGTTCACTCCTGGCCAGGAGGCTGCTATTACCTTACTGTCTCTGAAACTGAGAGCTCCGGGAGGAGTGAACAACGCAGCCGCCTTGTCCTTCCTCGAAAAGGACTTTAATCAGTGCGAAATAATGAAACAAATCTGGAGTTTGTAGTGTGAAATACACCCTCCAGCTAAATATACCCTTTCCTCAAGCAGTAAAATCCCAGCAAGCGAAGAATCTTGACTTTCTTTTGCATGATGGATTTAATAACATTACTTAGAATATCTGAGGCTTCCCAGGACCACTGTGTTTGAGAAGAAATTATCAAAGAGGATGAAGGCTCAGGGACTGTGTTTGAATGTTAGGGGACCCGTGACAACAGCCTTTTTATGTAGGTAGCAAAATATAGACGCCATCCATTTAAGGAAAAGACCAAAAGAGTGAAAATTAGAAGACAACAAAAGCCCACACAATACAAACACACAGTGGCAGAGGGCACTAAAGCACTGCCAGGCTGTCAGAGGTGCCACCTAGTGGAAGAAGGAATAAAACGTTAGCGGTGATGTCTTCATTTCCTTCGAGACTTCCTGGCTTGGTGAACGATTTCACACCAGCCGGGATTAGGCTGGTCCTGAGGCCACGAGGGGCGTGGGGCTGGCAGCGCCAATCCCTAATTGCAAGACAAGCTCCTTTAATTGAGTAACACTGGGTAGGATTTTCTAGGTGACTCCTGTGTCTTGAAGGGAAGGGTGTTATTACGTTTTCTGGGGTAAACACAGCTCCTTTGGCGATCATTTTGCCACGCTTGAATCTAACCAGCAGCATCTGGCTTCTGCATCTGATACAACTGCTCCTTGGGCCTCTACGCACAGCCACAGGTTGAAGAGCAAACGAATCCCTCCCCAGAAAACATCTACTGCTTGGTTGATATTCCGTAAAAAAAAACGCGAGCAAACCTGGTACTGATTCTCCCTCAGACAGTTAGCCACTGTTCTGGCTAACGAAATCTCTCTGAGATATTTAATAATCTTCATTTTAGAGTGTTCCCGTTTGCTATCAAAAGCTAGATTTTGTCCAGAGGCTGTCATGGTTTCTGTCTAGGGCTCGCTCTGGACCTGCAAATCTCTGTAGCAAAGGTTTTCTCCAAGAAGATTGACCTAGAAGAGAATCCAGGCTTGTACTGGAGAAGATGAAGTTCTGTTCTTCCCTCTGCGAAGCTAACACCACCGAGGTTTTAACGCTGAAAACTCAACCGCACTAACAGTGGAAGGAAGAGGTTCACATTTCTGCATCAACACACAAAGAAAGATCTCCACCCACTCATTTTTACACAGATGAGTTGCTAGATCTGGGACTGCGCTTAAAGAAAAAAAAAAAAAAGAGATGTCTTTTCAAAAGCCCCACCCCTGAAAGTCTAAAATTTAAAGAGATGAAATTAGCAGCCAGTTCAAAGACGGTTACAGACCCCGGGACAGGGGAACGCGAGGACAGAGGGTCGCCAACATACTCTACCAAGTGCCAACAGGTCGACGCTTCTAAACATCACATACCTCCGTTAACGTATACGCTTCCTCTGCCGTGCACTCAGCCTTCACCGTGGGGTTACTCAGTGCAAAGATTATCGGTCGCTCGTTGATAGAGCCCATCGCTCTGATCACGTCGTGAGAGAAGAGCCGCCCAGCTCCTGCGACCCCTGAAGTAAGTGGAAACGATGAAAAAATCAGGATGTGGTTGCTTGAGGGCTGATGACGGTGATTGCAGATCCAGCTGACCCCCCACTCGGAGCAAAGAATCACATTTCTTGCGAGAGGAGACCGAGACCAGGCACTGCTCTGTTGGTGGCTGCTTAAAATTCTCATTTTCACAGGAACACCTAATTAACGTGCTCCAAATACCTATTTTCACGTGCTTTTTTTTTCGTATTGATCTCTGTAAAGAACACTTATCACTACCCCGGATAAAGGAGTGGGAAATCCAGGCTCTCCGCAGATGATTCATGCTAGCTGGGTGTTACCTGTGCGACGTGCATTCGTTTGGTGTTGGTATTTCTGACCGCGCCCAAACACACGGGTACAAATAAATAAAAATCACGGGATCATCGAGGTTGGAAGAGACCTCCAAGATCACCCAGTCCAACCTCTGACCTAACGCTAACAAGTCCTCCGCTAAACCATCTCACTAAGCTCAACATCTAAACGTCTTTTAAAGACTTCCAGGGATGGCGACTCAACCACTTCCCCAGGCAGCCCGTTGCAATGCCTCACAACCCTTTCGGGAAAGAAGTTCTTCCTAATCCTCGCTTTTTCCATCTCGCAGACACGCAGATCACCGTCACCAGCCTCCTGGGGGCAACGTTAGCAAGAGTAAATGCAACAAACAGCCGAGTCGTGGAAACGGAAACGAAACGAGCTGACTTACCGATGATAGCGGAAGGCCGGAGTACATTCACTGCATCCACAAACGTCTTTGGGATCTGCTCTGGAGCCGGATGCGTAAATGGGTCCTGGTTGGAATCTACCTTTTGTTCTCGGCCCTACGGATAAACGTTGATTTAATTGTGACGAGGACACGTAAAGCAGGGGTATTTCTGTGGTATTTCAAGGCCTGGCGCACCCCCACCTGAACCAGCAATCCGTATTTGTCGAACATCCATATTCTCTTGTAGGCTTCCTCTGCTGAAACGCCATTTTCCACCATGGCCATAACGATGAGGTTTGCGATTCCCAGGGCAGCCTTGGGGATAAAAGGACTTCGTTTTTTTAAAAGAGTCACAAAAAGGGGTCTGTCATCACAAACATCTGCTCAAGATCGCCCCCCCCCCGACTTAATTTCTTAGGTCAGCTCTGAAACGCAAGCGCTGTTTGCTTGGATTGGAGCAGATTTCTGGCATCGACGGCATCACGTCTTCGAGCCGAAGAGGGAGGCAGCTCTCCTGCGTGCTCTGCCCCCGTGCCAGCCCCGTGAAGCAGCCACAATAAAGCAGCCCAGCCGGACACGGGGAACAAGGTAGTGCTGCAGGCCTCCTGCCAAGGAACCACGGCCAGGCGGCTTGTGCCTAACCGCTTTCTGAACCTCTCTCCTGCCTGTGATGGAGGGCAGAAAGGGGACGCTGGCAGTGCTTCCCCTCCACCTCCCTCCTCCTGCACCAGCTGCACACGGTGCTGAGCCTGGCAGGTAGAGGGAGGCGCGGAGCAGGGCTCAGTTCAGAGGCAACGCCACCGCACCAGCCACTTACCGCCATCAGGACCTGGCCCAGCAGGAGGCTTTTTCAGCTAATTAAGTGATTTTGTCAGCACCGTAGAAGCAATTTTGCTGATGTACCAAGGAGCATGGTGCTGGTACCGCCACCAGCAAGCGTCTGCTGCAAACAGCCACTGATTTAACTTCCCATGAAAACCACAGCAGTAATGCCATAAAAATTAACAGATGTGCTTCCTCCCTTTCCTACTGAGTCATAATTTTACGGTAAATTCCCCCCCCCCATCTACACACAGCTCCCCGCTGCTTTTATAAATCCATGCAAAAAAAGTGAAAAACTGAGCCCTGGCAGATGGCGAACCGCTTTCAGATAGCATCCCTTAAGCAGCCACTCCCTCCTGTTGATGTATTTCATCGTGCCTTAAAAAGAATTCCGCAAAGAAATTCAAAGAATCCACAGATCCTGCAGGACCAGGAAATATAATACACTTAGATCTTGCGTTGTTCTAGAGAGCTTACGAGAACTCACCTCTCCTGCTCCAAGGAACAGCACCTTCTGCTCCGAAATTGGTTTGCCAGTGGCTTTCTGCGCTGCCAGCAGTCCCGCTAAGGCCACCGAAGCCGTCCCTATAAAAGCAGGACAAACCTGAAGGGAGTTGAACAGATCTCCGTGGCAGATTTTGTTTAGGAAACCTTTTGACACGTACATCAGGAACACAAACAAAGGGTATACCTTGGATATCATCGTTGAAGGTACAGTATTTCTCTCTGTATTTTCTCAAAAACCGAAAAGCGTTGTGGTTTCCGAAGTCTTCGAATTGGATAAGGGTGTTCTGGCCATACCTACAGAACGTGGCAGACATTAACATCGTTAGGCTCACCGAGAAAACAAATATTTTAAAACAAATCCTGCATGTTTATCTCTGGACAGAAGACGTCCTCGGGATTCAAAGAGCTCCATCTCCATTCCGGGCATATTCAACAGGTAAATACAACCAGGTCACAGAAGAAAGTCACTACAGAGCCAGAAATACAAAGGCATCTCTTGACATCTAGTCTTGCCTTTATTCCTGAAGCGATTTTTACAAGGACGGTGTGTCCTGGAGTTTTCTTACCATCAGACACTTCCATGCAGAATATTCAGGGTCATACCTGTCTGTAATGGCTTCCATAAATTCATCAATGAGGTCATCGTAGACCTGCGAGCGATCCCTTTTCTGGTACAGGCCCATATAAAATGGATCTTTTAAGAGGGTCTGAAAGGGAATAAATCAAAGAGAGCAGCAGGATGAATCACTTCCTCCGTATACGTTTCCCAGAGTTCACATTTCACACCGTTCTCAAAGATACTGCATTTATAGGGCTGCTGTATCTGCTTCCAGTCTGTATCAACGCTCAGGAATTTCAGCTGGCGCTTGGAGGTTGGTGACAGCTACTTTTAAAACGGAACGGATCGATACCGTGAACAATAAACTGCTTTAATAAATCCGATTCGCGTTACCAGCCTCTTAAAGTCAGTTCAGCTGACTTCAATCTATTTTGCAGTGTTCCAGCATTCAAATTGCTTCCAAACACACCACTTGGCTGTCAAACTAACCCGAGTTTTTCTATCACAGATGTAACAGTGAATTCCAAATCACTTATCCTTACACAAAATGGTTGGTTTTATCTTTAAGTGTTCGAATAAACATCTTATAGTACTAAAAGCTTTTAATTAGATACTTTTCACAGCGGTAGTTTCAGGCAAAGTTTTTGTCTAACTCACTGTATTGTCAGTTCCAACGTCGATGCACACAGGCAAGCATTTATCTGGATGGATTCCTGCACAGGCCGTATACAAGCAGAGTTTCCCCACTGGGATTCCCATCCCATACACCCCGAGGTCTCCGAGACCCAATATCCTTTCTCCATCAGTGACAACAACAGCCTGAAAACAAACAGAAGCGAAGCTACGGATAATTACTGGAATTTGTAAAGTTTATAGCGATACCAACCGTGTTTTTTCCAGGCAAACAATCAGGTATATTTGTGCAGTTAAACAAAGAACACATCGCAAGGAATTTCTTTTTACCCTGAAGCAATAATGTTTAACGTTAGACTCCGCTACGTCCCGTTTTGTTTGCTGAAAGCTGCTGCCCAAATCCCTGAAATGAAAGCTAACTGGGAAGAAACCCAGCCACCGTGTTGAACGGCAGCTCCTAACTTGGGTTTATGACTTCCACCCCTAAATCCCGACATCAAAAAGTTTGGGTAAGTATCATCCACCTCCTCTCCCTTTGTGGTTCCAGACCCAACTGGGTCAAACAGGATTTAATGGCAAAATATGGGATGGGGGCTTCCCAACCATCTCTTCTGTGTCCTAATCTACCTCTCCTACTACTACGTAACATGAGACCCAAAGATGCGTTCCCCAGCACTTCCCCCCCAAAAATGGAATAATTAAATAAACCGTTTGGCAAATCTAGTTCTCATCATGGCTGCTTACTGAAACACGAGCTTCGTATTCAGAACAGAACACCGCTCTTCAAGATGCGCATTATCTTCATTAGCTCTGTTTTGCAATCATTGTCAAAACAACTGCCAAGGAGGCATTATTCAGCATTTAGATTCCCATCAAATGCTGGCCAAGAAGCCCTCCGGAGACGAAATAACAACTAGAAAGAAGAATCATACAATGGCAGTACCTTGACGTCGTTCTCTGGCCAGTTATTCACAATGGACCTTATGTGACCCCTGTCTGAGATTGAAATAAACAATCCTCTGAAAGAAAAAAAGAAAGATTTTACAGGTGACAATCAGAAATTTCACTTTGCTTCGTAAAACTAAAATTTAAACAGTAAAACTTTCTTAAAATTGCAGTGTTGCCATCACTGACACAAAACATGCAAAGGACAATTTGTTGTATGCATTTCTACGCAGTCACTTGGACACTCTGGAACAAAACCACGGAGGAAATACTTTTCAGGAGTGCTTCTCTCTGGGAAAAGGGGAGGCAACGAAGCAGAAAAGAGCCCAGGTGAAGAGCTGAAGCGTCTGTTTCTTTTCCTCAAGGAGAAGACATCTAATGAAACCCCTCCTGAGCAGAGGGTGACGCTGGCTGGCCTTCAGAGATCCCTTTTAACCTACGCTTGCCTCCAAATCCTCTGTTCTCAACAGGTCTTTGGTTCCACAGACGGGATTTCGAGCGTTGCAGAAAGCCACAGCGCTGCCCCTGGGAAAAAGGGAGCTGTATGGCATCTTGGGAAGAGCTAGAAATGGGGCCGAAACCCCTCTTCTGGTAATTATTTGCCATATTACCGCTTTTGTTTTCAGGTGTTCCGTTTTCCAGCATGAACTGAGCGTTCAGTTATGATTTAATGAACTTCTACCGCCCCGAACTGGAGCAACTCTCGTGCAGGTGAATGCAAAGGAAAACGAAATAAAACACATCCAAACCTCAAGGAAGAAATGCAGAGAAAACAAGAAAAAAGTAACAGCAAAATCCATCTACTGTTCTTACTTTGGTCTCCTGAAGATGTGCCCGTACTGGGAACAGGCGAGGCCCACTGTTGGTGTATACACAATCGGCATTAACCGCTCGATATCGTCTTGTAAAACCCTGTAGAATAACTTTTCGTTTCTCTCTTGGATTCCCATTATGTAGATATACCTGAAACCAAGCAAACAAACAAAAAAAAAATCAGCAATTTAACGGTTTACACGTTTATGCTTATTTAAGACAAGGTGAAAAACATGGAAGCAAAAACTTCACGTTATTTCTTCACGAAATCCCTTTTCCCACTCAAGCTGGACACGTAGATACGCATAGGCATGTATGAAACCAGTTAACGGGATGCTAAAAACATGCCATTCTACAAAAGAAACAAGCAAAAAAGCTTAAACACAAAACAAACGAGCATTCAAAAATAACAAATGAATCAAAATCCCCCCCCACTTTTCCATCCAACCAGAGGGTTAAAAACAAATCTCAAGAGATTACCCATTAAGAGGCTTGAAACACGACCTCAATTCTTTTCTAGCAGTAACTACTGGATACGATAAATGCTATTTTTCACACCTAATTATTAAACCCTCAATTTATTTTCACTCTCACACGCTATAAGAATGCTTCAGCTGACCGCCCCCTCACCCCTTGCCCCCAAACTAGTTCTGTGCCCTCAAAAACTGCCACCCAAACCTTACACGTTACAGGAATGTAACGGCAAGGTCAACAGCAAGCTGCTGCCAGGTAGTTTGAGCTTTGTTACCAGCTAATTTGTGCGTGTTCTTTTTTGTTGCCTTACGACTACGGAATATTTTAAAATAACGCTCCCCAACCTCATCTAGACACGCGATGAATGCAGTTTTCTGTGCAAAATCAAAAATAACCTTCAACAACTGAAAAAAAAACAACCCACATGAAGGCACAGACTTCTTTGGTTAACCCCATGAAATATTTTTTTTCCAGCCATTTCCATTTACTTGCAGGACAAAACAAGGCCGGAGGGGTGCTTACTTCTCCAAGGGGTCCGTCATTTTTGCCAAATTCTTGTGGAAGCGTAAGGCTTGAATGTCTTGCGTCTCGATTTTAGGAGGCAGAAGTCCTTGCAAGCCGAGCATCTGCCGTTCGTGTAACGTAAAGGCCATCCCCTGAAAACAAAAGAGAGGTGAGATCGAGAGATAGAAAAGTCAGAAAGACTCGGCTGTTTTTCCTCCAGCGTTTCTATTTATCCTGGATTTATTTTTGCCACTTCTGACTGCCCACTTCCAGGACACCCGTGGCGCCTCAGATATCCCAAATGTTATCAGACCAGGGTGTCTTCGGAGAAATATTCTGGGGGTGGGTGCAATCCTACAGCAGGTGCCGCAGGGCGCAGGTTTGGGCATTTTTGTCTCCGCTGGGGGCTCTCCTGCGTGGGCACCCCTCCTGAGCACGGCTTTTCCGCTGCGCTGAGTCCTCGGGTGCCCTCTCCCAGATGTCGTTTCCCTGTGTGAAACTGGAGAAGAGCTACGAGATTCCACCACAGATGTTTAGGAGTAAAACAACAGCTGGCTCTTGAACCGTTTCCCAGAAATATAGGGTTGACCAGAACGAGGGGGTCACCCAGTCTGCTCCCTACGCTCACAGCCACAAAGAGCTTCCTCTACGTCTGCATTTTCCCACTTATTTTCACTAATCCAGACCCCAAAAGGCGACCGAATCACCCAAATGCTTCCACTGAGATCACATTTCAACCCAAATCCTTCAGTTTTTGCTCAAGGCAATGCCCGATCCCTTAGGACTGTAATGCTCTACGACCAAAAAGCCTCGTTTGGAACAAATTAAGTTTCAGAAGGGTTAAATTGCAAAAAAAAAATCCCATTTCAGATTCGTACTGCCAGGTTAAAGAAAAATAAAAGGCTTAAAATAGGCTTCTAAGGTTCACATCTCGTCATTACGCCCCGAATTCGTTCTGCAGTCACACAAATCACACGGAAAAGATTCAATAATTTCCCACTTTAGAATAAAAACTGTAAGATTAGACTATATATATATAGATATTCACCTCTTGTAGATAATTTAATAGGCTCCCAAAGGTATTTGTATAAAGCACAATGCACATGAACAAAAAAGCTCCAGTTTAGAGGCTAGACCTCTCTGGCACTCTTTAATGGTGTGCAACCAGGCAAAAACATAATTAAATTGACTTTTTTTGGCGTTATTTTTCTCTTTGTTCACTTAAATCACGTTTCATACTGGTTATTTTGGCTACACCGATTTAAGCGGTCTGCCCGCCTCTGTTTTTTAAACTACTTCTGTGCAATGTTCTGTAGTAATAAAACATTTGAAGAGTTTGAAAGCGAGCTAGTCTACCTCAAAGAGGAAAAAAGAACAAAAAAAATCAACTATTTTGCCTAAAAAAGACTCGCAAATGCTTGGATTTGCAAAGCATTCAACCCTAAAAAAGGATGATAGTTCATATTTGACAACCTTCCACGGAATAGTTGTGACAATACCGAACTCAGTGTCTCCTTTTCCTATTATCTGCGAATGATTTGCAAACCATTTTATTCTTTTCTGGATCTGTTTCAGTTCCACTTCCACGTCCTCCAAAAGAGAACTTGAAGGATTCCCTGGGAACGTTAAGCCGCACGAAACCGCAGACGACTCAACTTTCTTCCCCTTTTTCCTCCGCTGCCTCCGAATTTGTTCCCATCGGCAGTTTATTTCTTCTCAAAGCAACCACTTCTCTACACAAAACACATTCGTAGGGCCAGGAATTTCGGACGTTGAGCTAAGCACAGCCGGTAAACAGCTGCGGTATTTCTGCCATCCCTTCAGGCGCTGGGAACAGAAAAAAACGATGCCGAAAAAGTCAGGACGTGAAGGAGAAAACAACAAAAAAAAAAAGGCTCGATTTCTTTTCAGAGCACGCAAAAACACTGGGGTTGCAGCTCGGTCCCTGCACAGCACCTTGCAGGACAGAGATCTTCTTTGCAGCTTGGGAAAAAGCAGGCGTCCCTTTTAGACGGCACGGCCAAAGCAGGGGGCGCATCTAGGGGAAAAAAAACCCAGCACGCTTCCAAGACCTCAAATGAAATAATTAATACGCGGAGACAAATTTATTGCGGCACAACCAACACGCTGCCACGGGGGGAAGGAAAAAAAAGGTAAGAAAACGAAGCGCTGACAGTTTTTTTTTTTTTTTTAGGATCGCTGAGAACTGCGCCTTTAATCCACAAACCGGCTGGACCTCGCTTTGGCCCTAACGCCTGGGCTTCTGCTACAAAGAGCAAGCGACGCTATAAATACCAGCGCAGACAAATTCCAGCTGCCCACTAGGCGTAAAGGTGAACGGGAGACCCGAATCTTGCAAGGGTGACTTTTATTAGCGCCACTGGGTAATACCGAGAGGTTTCTAAGATGTTTCTAAGCAGAGAATTATTAGCGGCGGTGTTTTTTGCGCCGCCTGCAAAGGCTCGCAAGACATGCACAGGAGGGAATGCTCTTTACCCGATACCAGAAACGCTTCCAAGCGTTCTGAAAAACGATGTAATTTATAACAGATGACCCATTCCAAGCCCCTGACGGAGATATAAAAGCGGGATATATCCGAACACGCCAGGGTTTGGAAAACGAACACCGGCCCACTTCACGGGGAAGTGCCGACCAAATGGTTCCCGCGTAATTTCTGATCATCATCACAACACGTTCACCTCGGCGTCATAAGACCTCGAAATGCATCGTAAACGCTCTCAAAATAAAGGGTATTTCGTACGGGTTCGGGGGCTTTCCATTTCCTTAACGGCTTCCTTCGGCTAAATCGCAAAGTTCACCCTTGCGCAACACATCTGCGGAGCAAACCAACGCGGTTCCCTCGTAAGAATCCAAGGTGCGTTTGCTATCTCGGCCGTGGATTCGAAGTTTGTCCGTGTTCACGAGAACGGGACAGAACACGGCGTTCCCCTTTGCTTTCCTTCCTCTTTCCAAACTTTAATTCCTCGTCTGCGTTTTTCCAGAAACAGCAGCGTACGACGGAGGAAGCCAGGACGCACGCGTGCTAAAATCCAGCAGAAAAGGTTATTTTATGATTCTGTAAAAGCTTTGCATGCTTCCCCCATCAGTACGACTTGAAATCCACGCCGAAGCTACAAGAAGAGGGCTACTAAAACCATCGGCCAGCCCCTCTAGGGCCCCAAAACCTCGTAAGCCAGGCAGTTTCCTTCCTTCCCTCCCCCAGACCATCGTGCCGGCGGCTCGGGACTCGGGAGCAGGAGAGCTGACCGCGGTTAAACGGGGCGCACCTTTAGTACTTACACCTCCTCTCCAGCCAGGTGATAAAAAAAAACTAGTTACACATTAAATAGCTCCATCTTCTTCCACCCCTTCCGAACTTCCATCTTCTTCTGAAGCCCTTTTTAAAGCACGCACGCCTCCGGGAAGCTGATAAAAGCTGCAGAAGGAGCAAATGCCCGGCCGTTCGCCCCTAGACCTGAAACCTCCCGTCCCCAAAGCAGCAGGGCCGGGCACAAAGCCCGCTGTGGACCCCATCTCCACTTATTTATCCCAGTTTTCCAAGGAATGGAGGCGGGCATCGCTTATTTTACACCCCAAAAAATCTCCTCAAGCCAAACAAAGCAGCGCGCCGCAGGCCAGCACGGTGAAAACAGGCAGGGGAGGGGGGGAAAAGGAGCGGCCGCTTTTAGATCTTTGGCTTCGTACAATCCTTCCTCGCATTGTCCTGTTCGATTTGTTTCATCCAGAGAGCTTTAATTTTATTTTATTTTTTAATTCTGAATCAGAAACACGCTGTCTGGCCATTTGCCAGATGTCGGCGAGGTCACGCGCGCCTCCGCTACGAGCGCCGGCGCCGCAGACGGAGGCGACCTACCAGAAACATTCGCTTGAGGCATACGCAGGAATAAATTGGGCTGAAAAATCGGGGAGCGAATAAAGATGAGCACGGGATTAACGGTACAGCCGACCGCAAGGCGGGAGGAGACGGCCACCTACCCGGAAGAGAGGCGCACTTGGGCGATTCATCGGGGGGCTTCCCAAGTTTTATCGAAATACAAAGAATTTCGCTGCGGGTCCTAAACAAACCTGAGCGTCCTAACGGTGTTTTAAGCGGCCAAACAAGTTCGAAACGCCGCAGCGGGGATCTCCAGCGGAATAAAAAGGTCCCGAGGCCAATGGGGTGTAATCCGAATCCCTGGCGCCGAGCAGCTCGGCAGCAATCAACCGCGGCGGCCGACCGCGAGTGCCCACGGAGGGCAGCGCCGCAGTTACGGGATGTTCTGCAATTGTTTGGCCGCAGCAGCAAGGGCATTACGGATATAGCTCGCGACCTTTGCCGAGCTGCCCTGACAATGAACGCTTCGAAGCCGGCCTCCAAACGCAAACCTGCAACGCGCCCCTGAAGGAGACAGGTAGATCCCCCGCTATTAACACGCGGCTCTCCGCCCTCCCTTCCTCCTCGAGGAAAAAAAACCCCGAAAAATACCGCGGCGTGCTCAGAGAACTCCAGTCTTCCCCCCAAAAAATGAAAAAAAAGCCCACATTTAACACCAGGGAAGCAATAAGAAACACCCTATTGTTTTTGTCTCTGAACGCCGTTGCACAATCGGCACTTGGAAAAGCTTACGGGGCTTGAAATAATTTCCAGTGGCACGGCGAAGGGTTTATAGCTCGGAGAACTCCTGAGATAATCTGATCAGGACAGATCGCACCGATCTACTCCTTCCTCCGCCCCCGACACGCCAAGCCCGGTCTCATTGCCGCAGCCAGCCAGCCTCCGACCTCCGCAGCGGGAAGGAAAAGGAAGGGGAGAATATTTAGAGAAAATTGGAGATATAAAGCATCACAGGGGGGAAAAAAATAAATAAAATCAGAGGACAGGGAAGAAGAGAAAAAAGCAGGTGTTAAAAACGTAGGGTGAAAGTACGGGAGCGGAGCCTTGGCAGCTCCGCTGCTCGTGAAATGCCCTGCTGGGGCAGCCGCGTTTGTCACCTCCCTCGGCCAGTTCAGACAGCTTGGACTGCCCGCCGAAAGCCCTCATCTCCCGTTAGTTTTAGTTTACAAGTTGATTCAGTATTCCCAGACTGCTTCTAACAAAAAAAAATAAAGAAACTGGGGACGGGGAGGTAGAGAAAAGCAAACAGGCTAAAAAATGACACCGTTAGGAGTTCCTGCCAGCGCAGGGAATTAACGCGATGCCTCTCCCTCCCCGCTAGCTCCATTCAAAGCTTATTTTTAGGTGCTCCGTGTGACCCCGCACAGGGATGTCTCGCGCTGATGTGGCTCGGTCCCAACTCCTGGCAAAAGGCAGGACCGGGACAGAGGGGCTGCGGCTCCCCGCGGAGAAAGAAATTCAAGTTAACTTTTGCAAACCGCCCAATGAAACTCCCGACCCGCTGAAGCCTTCCTTCGGCTCAACGAGCCCCCGAAACCCCCAAAAACTAAGTCAGCGGCGAGCGAGACTCAGCGACCCTTCATCCGGTGCAAGGGAGCGGTTGCGTAAACGGCAGCAGAGCAAGGGAAGCGCGTGCTGGCAGGAGCAGGAGGCGGAACTTCGAGTCCTTGTACTTGGGGCGTCCAGGCAGTAAACCCATAAATAATCACCGACTCCTTCGTTTTTCCCCGCCCCCCCTACTTTTTTACTGTGGCCCAACGAAGCTCCCCGGGGGCGGTTTCTCCCCGGGACAAGGTCCGCTGCGCCGTTACCGGACGGAAGATAAGACGTTTGCTGCCGGGGCGCTCCCCCACCTTGTTCGTCCGCGGGTTTAACATCAGCGGCTTGCCTTTCTCCTTGGTGTGCGCGCCGCGCCGCGCCAGCGAGCAGGGGGCGGCGGCCGCCCTTAGCCGGGAGAACATGGTTTCGGCGCTGCACCTGGGAAGGAGGAGACAAAGAAAAAAAAAGAAAAAAAAAAAGAGGTTGAGGCACAGAAGCAAGCTGAATCGACGCTCGTGGTTCGGAGCCAGCTGTTGGAAGGGAAGCGGGTGCGTGTCACCCAAGACCCTTCGCAAAACCACAGCGGTAACTAACCCCGAATTGCCTCGCGGCAGCCAGGAAGGAGAAAAAGGGAGGCCAGAAGGGAGGGCAGCCGGAAAGGACTCTACGGCAGCAGGATGGGTGAAGCAAAATGAGGTTTCGCCAGCCTTTAGGAGCGGCAAGCCCGATCTTAAAATGTTTTTCATTGGGGCTGCTCATTCACCGTCGCTCCCGAAGGCAAGCCCGCGGAAGCCGAAAGCGATCCGGGCCTGGTGCCATAACTCAGCACGCGCCCCCACCTGCTTCCAGGGTCCTTGATTTGTCACCGATAAACACCCTAAACAAGGAGGCCAGACACCACACCTCATCTTCCTCGAATTAAACTGAAATTCCTTCGTTGCACCTAACGAGCGTTTAAGGAGCCAACAAGATCGCGGCCCAGATTTCTCCTAGGTTCGTCAATTAGCTCGCTAATCAAGCAGGGAGCCGATACAGAAGGGGGAAGGGTGTTGCGAGGGGGAAAAAAAGGGGGCTGCAGTGTCACAAAAATACTGACACGCGGAGAGAGGACCGAGGTTGGGCAGTGCCCTAGCAGGGGGAATTAGGAAGAAGGCAGAGGAATTGAAAGAGGAACGGAATTCCTGCCGAAACCTGCGTCAGCAGAACTAGGCTTTATTTTCTTCTTGGAACGAGGCCGTGGTACGCCTTGCCTGCCCCAGCGTGACACAAACCAGGCACCCTCTAGCCGGCTTCATCACTTCGGTAACGATCAAGCAGGCGAAAATTATTCCATTAGGCAAGTTCTGGCTCCAAACGTGCCTCCCAGCGAGGGTTTTGCTTAAAAAAAAAAAAAAAGGAAGAGTTTCCCTGCACCTGCCCCCCTCCAGCGGCGCAGACGGGGGTTTTGGGGGGGGGACGAGGGACCGGGGTCGCTGCCACGTTAAGAGGGGAGCCCCAAAGCGGAGGAAGGAGCAGGGGACGAGGCCGGTTGTCCCCTGAACTGACCTGCCACTGCTGGGGGAAATTAGCAGGAAGCCTGCAGCGGTGATGAAATCCCCGGTTCTCTCCAGCAACGTCCCGAGTAAATGGCATTCCTCGGGGAACCTGGAGATTTGCAGATTAGCTGGGAGGTGTCACTGCTAACACGCCCAGCGGCGAGCTGCTCCTTCCGCGGGCGGATCTTTACCGTCCCCAGCCGCTTTCCTCTTTCTCTGGGGCAAGCCACGCAACAGGGAGGAAAGCCGGGTGACGCGGAGCGCTTAAGCAGAGGAAATTCACTCTCTCCGATACGACGCGCTCAGCAAACAAAGCAGGGAGAGAAATCAAGCAGGCTGACTTCAGAGCTTGTTTGCAGAAAGAGCGGGCGTTATCTCAATTACCTGAACTCACAACGCTGGCGAGCTGCCCGCGGCCCCAGCAGAAAACTGGGCTGAAGCGTTTGTTGGAGTCTCGGTTCGTAAAAAAACCTCTTAGCACGCACCAGAGAGCTACTTTTTGGACATTCTTGGGGACAGATTTGCCTAAAGCACCGCAAAATCCACCATCCTGTGCTTGCGGAAACCGCGGAAGCGGTACTTTTGGCTTAATCCGCCAGAAAGATGGGTTCGCATCCCGGATTTTATTTGGTTTGTCTTACTGGGAAGGCTCCTGGAAGCGAAGAAGACTCCTGCAGAGTCTTCAGAAAGATTGCAGAGTAATTCCTCCGAAAAAACAAAAAGCTGCTGCTGCTTTGTTCCGGAGAACAGGTACACGGATACGCTACGTCTGCTTTCTTCTTTCCAAACGGACAGATTATTTTATATAAAGTGAGGGAGAAACAAGGATATCCTCACCACCTGCCGCACGCTTCCAAAAGGGAATCCCTCCTGGGAAAGTAACTCAGCGAGCAGACAGGGAAACAGGGCTGCTGCCTACTAAAAAAAACACCTTTAGTGGATGTCATGCCTCGTATAAGCTTGCCTACCACTTAGAAACCTTGGTGTGCAATAAAGTTTGGACTGACAATAACAATTATCAATCCACAAATCATAAGGGGATTATGAAAATATACACACGTACAATCAGCCAGCAGCCCGAGCAACACGGAAGCGTTCCTTCTGTTGCTGAAAAGATGCAGAAAAGGATTACAGCAAGGATGGACGTGCGAGTAGCAGGCACCCGAGGCCAGCACCCTACCGCACATTTTAACACTTCCTCAGCTTGCAGGAGGGGGAAAAAAAAAAAACCTTCAAGTGTCGCCTGCGCTGACGCTGCTGACTCATAACGCCGCTGCTCGGGGTTATCAGAGGCTTTGTCCTCGGACTAAGGCACGCTTTTTTCCTTAAATTACACGCCGGGACCACGTTTCTGTTCCCCTTACCACAGGCGAGCAGCGCATTAGATGCTCCTGGCTGCCCACACACGAGTTGCTTGCGGAGCTCTTTGCATCGCCCTGGTGGATATGCGTACGTATATTCTGTTTGCCACTAACTTTTTGGAAGGAAGAAGGCAAAGACACCACATAAAAGGCTGCTTGGCTGCATGGCTGGCTTTTTTATGGGCCCTTCGTGGGTGTTTTAGGGGGGGTTTTAACCAGCTGGACATCTCTGACACCGCGACCAAGGGGCTCGGAGGCGCCTTCGCCTCGCACAGCTTGGGCTGTGAGAGCCAGGCAGGACCTGTGAGGCTCCGCACCGCCGGTTCTTTATCCCCAATCGGCCGAGAGGTGAAAAAAATAACCCCAAAGGATCGGGCGGGCGGGCTCCAGGCAGGCCAGGCGGCTTCCTCCTGAGGAGCCGCGGCGCTGCCCGGCTGGGGCCGGGGCCGGCAGGCAGCGGCCGCCCCTCTCCCCGGGATGGACCCGGGGGAACCGGGGGAAGGTGACCGGGGGGGACACGGCCTCGGGGCCGCCTCCCCGCCCGCGTTACCCCCGGGGCCGAAGCGATGCCCGCCCCGCCGCCTCCCCGCAGAAAAGGCCCCCGCGGGACGGGCTGGGGAAGGGCCGGAGGCCTTCCTAACAATTGGAAAATTGTTACCGGAGCGCGTGTCCGCCTCCTCCTGCTGCCCTCCGAGCGATGCTGGCCGAGGACCTGTCTCTATTGTGCGACAGCAGCTGCCATCCGCCGGAGCTCCGCCCGCCTCGGAACCCGCCACTGAATGCAGCGAGCGGGGCTGCGCCAGGGAGGGACACTCCGGGGGGCGGGGCGTTCCCGTGACTGACAACGGCGCGCAGCCAATGAGAAGGGAGGAGCATCAAGGACCGGCGGCGGTGCCCCACCAATGAGCTCGCTGCTCCGCGGCTCCTCGCGCTGATACAGGGGAGGGCGGGCCGGGCGCGGCCGGTAATATGCAAATGAGCCATGGCCGGCAGCGAATCGGAGCGCGGGGGCGGGGCGAGGAGCGGGGCCCGAAAGGGGGCGGGGCCTGTGCGAGGGGAGGGGGCGGTGAGGAGAGGGGGCTGTGAGGGGAAAAGGGCGGCAAGGGGATGGGGGCTGTGAGGGGACGGGGAGATGGAGGGGACCCCGGGTGGCTGTGGCAGCGATAAGGGGACCTCAGCTCCGAGGGGTGACAGGCCAGGAAGGAGGGCGAGGCAGGAAAGGCACAGCCAAGCAGGGGAGATGCACCAAAGAGGGGTGTTTGGGGGGCACAAGATGGCTCTGGGTGTAGTTACTTGAGACAAGATGGAGGCTGTCGCCCAGCAGGTGTGACACCCTCTGATTCCTGTTTTGTCACTCCAAGTCTGGTATCTCTGCTCCCCACAGCTTTGTGTCACACTAAAACTGTGGCGGCTTTGTTGCTGGAGGAGTCTCAGCTTTGGCCTGGCCACAGTGAGGAAGGTGCTTTTGCAGTCTTCCGTGCTTAGAATCCTATAATCATTAGGGTTGGAAGAGACCTCCGAGATCATCTGGTCCAACCTTCCTCCTACCACCAATGTCACCCACTAAACCATGTCCCTAAGCACCATGTCCAACCTTTCCTTGAACACCCCCCAGGGACGGTGACTCCACCACCTCCCTGGGCAACCCGTCCCCATACGTAACCACTCTTTCTGACAGAAATGTCTCCTCATTTCCAACCCGAACCTCCCCTGGCACAACTTGAGGCCGTTCCCTCTGGTCCTATCACTAGTTATGGATGAGAAGAGGCCGACCCCCAGCTCCCCACACCTTCCTTTCAAGCAGCTGCAGAGAGCAATAAGGTCTCCCCTGAGCCTCCTCCTCTCCATACTAAACAACCCCAGGTCCCTCAGCCCTCACAGGACTTGTGCTGCAGGCCCTTCACCAGCTTTGTAGCCCTTCAGGGCTTTCATCTGACAAACCAGACTCTGAAACAGTCTGAACATACGTATTTATGGACCTCAATCCTAACAGTCAGAAGTCCTCGGCCCTTCCACCAGTTAGGGCTCCTCAAAACACATGGAAAAACACCTTCCAGTGAAGACTTAACCTCTGTCCTGGGTGTTGCCATCCGCAGCCTGAAGGGCTGGGATACCTCACAGCACACAGCACGTTTCATTAAAACAGAAGGTTTGGCAGAATCACCAAATGGCTTAGGTGGGAAGGGACCTCTGGAGATCACCCAGTCCAACCCGCTTCCCAGCAGGATCACCCAGAGCACATTACACAGGATGGCACCCAGGCAGGTTTTGAACATCTCCAGAGAAGGAGGCTCCACAACCTCTCTGGGCAGCCTGTCCCAGTGCTCTGTCACCCCACCATAAAGAAATGTCCTCTCATATTCAGCTGGAACATCCCGTGTTTCACTTTGTGCCCGTTGCCTCTTGTTCTGAAGACTGCAAGGCAGCTTACGCTGCAGGTCGGCATAAAATTGCCAGGCACAGAAAAAAGTTACAGTCTGAAAAAGCATCACTTTTCATAACTTAGGACTATTCTTAATATCCTAACCTCCTTAATAGAGAAGAACTTATAGTCTTCCCTGCCTAAGCTTTCACAGCACTGGGAGGTGGAAAGTAAGACCGTAGGCAGCGTGACTGCTCAGCTCATCTGGGACTTCTTCCGTCCCCTCGGCCCCGGGGACTGCCACTTCGCTCCCCGGCCTCTGAGATGCTTTTCCTTGTTGTACACTGTGGGGTTGTTAATTCTCCTCTGGCACTTCAGATAATTCAAATTGTTAGAGGTGCGAAGGAACGCTCTGCAGCGAAAAGAAGCGCAGTCGCTATAGTAACTGTGACAATAAATATATGAGCCCACTTAATCAAAGCCTCCTCTTCTAATCATGGTTTTGAGGCTTGTCATGAATTATATATCCTGCTGCTTTCCCCCTACTCCCTGTCAGCGTGGTTGTGCTGGCTTTGAAACGTTTCCGTCCAACGCGATGCTGCACCTATAAACAAAGAAGATTGCTAAAATAACATGCGAGGTCATGGCTTTGTGCCTGGCTAAAAATAGCCCGAATTGAAGGCATTTGGAAACACCAGGCTTCATACCCAAACAGCATTAATCAGTCATGCTGAAACCCTATGTCATCTTAGAGTGGCTGAGGATCTTGTCCAATGTAGCCGATAAGCAGTTAACGCCTCGCCGAAATATACTGCCTGAGTCTTTCTCGTGAAAGATCGACAGGAAGGCTGTGTTGTAATTAATCCCAGAAGAGAAAAAAAGCTCCACCCCATGGAATGAGATCCGGCAGGGCTGCAGGGGCTGAAACTCCCAGCAATATTTTTCAGGAGAGCTTTTTACTTACACACGGCACACCCACTGCCTTGGCACCGGTGTCTTCTCCCAGCAGTTCTTTGGTAAAAGCCCACGTTACCATCCTTCGCATTCATTCTCAAATCCAGACTCCAATCCTGCAAAGCTATTTCAACCTGTAGGTCGTTGCAGAGGGAAGGTTTGGACCATGCTTCATGCCTTATCACTCCCCAGCCTTATGCAGGTGGCCAGCAGCATCCCGTAGCAATGTGTCGTGCTGCAACTCAGCTACTATCCGATAACCCAGACTTGGCCGGTCCTAAGACAACAGGGATGCTTTACGCCTGACCTACAGCCAGCGATATGGACAGCAGCCCCACGTAGTGGGACTTGGCTCGCTTCAAGCTTGTTCTGTGCTACTTATCGAGCACCTGTTAGATTTCTAGCTAAATCATGTGCTGTACAGCAAGAAAAGGAATTCTCTTCTTCCTCCTGTGGATGTTTATCACCATCTTTGGTGCTCCGCACAGAAGAGTTTCTTTTGGCACCCGTGATGTTGTTGCTTTGCCGTTGCCAAGAGAACAACTGGGAGCCCTTGGCATTCCTCAGCTCCTTAAATACGTCACGGCTCTGCTATCTCGCTTGGCTGTTTGGGACCCACCCCAAGCAGTTCCACCGCTCGCTCACAACAGAGGGAGAATTCATTCACAATTTTTTCATACCACAGGAGACCATTAGATTATCACAGCAGATTTCCTACGTATACGGGCCGTTGCATTTTACTCAGGTTCCGCTTCAGAGAAAGCCAGCAGTTCCTGCAGAAGGAAAATGCAACTCCCAAAAGTCATTTGATGTCAGTTTGTAGGTCTACATCGATTGCTTTCACTCTCCCAAAACTGTGCTATATTTCTCATTTGAGTTTTCCTGGACTTGTGATCATTTGCTGCTTGTTATGGCTCTCTTTTCTAAATCAGAGTCGACTATTTCCTGTTTTGTTTTTCTCACAATATTCCTTACTGACTGTTACCAAATCCATCCGATAAATTAAACAGAAGATTTTTTTTCCCCATCCTTGAGATAATTTTGTCGGTCCTCTCTGTAACAGTTCCAGTTTTTCAACCTATTTAAAGCAGAACCACCAGAGCTGGACTCAGTGTTCTTGGTTTTTTATATCACTGACTCTTAATGTGAATTAAAATAAAATTAAGAAAATCACCTCTCTGTTCTACTCACCTAGATCCAGGGCTCTTTTCCTTCTCTCCACACTGTTGCCTTGACACCTACCCTATCAGTCCCATAAATATGCTGATGGTGTACCTATGTATGCACAACTACCCAACAAATAATTCGTCACATTAACTTTTATCTGCCTTTGATCTCGGATTTTTTTTACAGTGTAGATCTTGGCAGGCAAACCATCTCTCAGGACGAAAGCTCCTACATCTGGATAAAAACAAGCAGCTTTATCTTCCACTATTTCTGTTAAAAATGCTGAGGGTTAACCATGTTTAGAGTAAACCTCACACAGAGAGATGTCCCTGATGACCGCTCTCATTTCCATTATGATGCTATGGTAGGAACTACACAGTAAAGATGACATTTACCAATTTTACTAAAAGATGTTACTTCTTTCCGCAAGCTTTGCCTCTTATACCTTTAGAGCTACAACACTGCTAATTACCTTTACCTTATTTCCATCATTATCCTTTTACTTATGCCTAGTAATTTTGCTCTCTCCTTTAAAATCATTCGGCTTAAAATATCTCATTTATAATTTTTGTGATCAAATGTGTTCAGGCTTTTCTCTGGCTCTGAGACCACCTTGCATGGGAACAACTTGCATCCGTGTTATTAAAGTGTTTTACCATCCAAACCAATGTTTTCAGACTGCATTTTGGGAATAGCATCTCCTGAGCCGATTCCCACCCTGTCTCCAGCAAATATTTGGGAAATGCTCCTTGGCCCGATCCAGCACCGTGCCTGGGATCGTGCTAGTGATTTAACAGCGCAGGTTCTAAAACCTCCAGCTCCTGGGAACGTTTGGTGGCACTGTTAAATCCTGTTAAATCCGTTAGTTAACCTAACGGGGCTTAATGGCTTACTCCGTTACTGACCCAGATTGCAGAGTGCAGAGGGAGGTGGGGTTTTAGGCTGAGGGGTCAGGCTGGTGTCCTGGTTGCTCGCCCTAAAGCCGCCTTGCTTGTGCTGAGAAAGAAAACTTCTGGTTAGTCTCATATTCACAACTGATGCTTTTATACGAGTTTTTCCTTCTCATAAAAATACCTCGTTGCGGGCTGGCGACCTCTTTGCTGGCTGAGGACCCACACCACCTCACAGACGGGCCGTACTTTGGGGGTCAGCCGAGCCCCACACCTCCAAAATTCAGACTTGCAATTCAAAGAGGCGACTAATTAACAATCTGCTAATTAGCTACATGTTACTGATTATTAATAACAACCTGGAAATCTGCATCTGTGGGCAACAGATTGACATCCCGGCCGGTGTAATGGTAGCTCTGCAGCATCCACTTGCGGCTTGAGGCTGTTCAGCTTCAAGCATAAAGACAGGCAAATACAGAGGGGAAGCACTGCCCTCTTCTGACCGCTCGGTACAAGTTGGGATTGTTCCTTTACCTGATCTAAACCGGTATAAAAAGCACCAAACGCTTGACACTAAAGTCGCAGTGAAGGCTCACCGAGCGCGGTAGGCTGCAAAGAGGGGTCAGGCAGTCACCTCAACGGAGAGCGTAACCCAACCAGGAAGGCTCTGGTGACATTACATCTGGGTTTAGGGTCCTGAAATCGGCACACAGCACCTTTCTGTCCTCCTCTCAGCTAATACGGCGTGCAGATGAACTGCAGAAAGAGAATAAACCTCACAGGGACCGGTCACGGCCAGTGCTAGGCCTTAAAAAGAATGAGTTGGAGGGTGAGCCCCGTCAACAGGCCTCGTGGTGCCTCTTGCAGTGCCTTAAACTGATGGATCCGCCTTCAAGTGATGGATCCCAGCTCTCCTGGACTGGGATCCTGACAATTCCTGACTGGAAACCATCTCTAATGACAACGGTGTGCTGTCAGCAGCGGGACCGTGGTTTTATGCAGGCAGGGAATTAGGCCAGAAACCCCACTTTTGCCAACTCCCCTGAAGAGGGCAGGCCTTCCTCACCTAACACAGGCCCCATTTCCAAATAATCATCATCATCATCACAAGTCAGGCAGGCTTTTAACCTGGAAACACAGCTTCCCATGGCTTTGGGCCCAACAGTTTCCACTCACAAGGCCTACAGGGCAGTTTTGGCTGCATTTCTCCTGCTGCCTAC
Source organism: Anser anser (assembly GCF_964211835.1). Lineage (NCBI taxonomy): Eukaryota > Metazoa > Chordata > Aves > Anseriformes > Anatidae > Anser > Anser anser. The sequence goes on along the minus strand of NC_139731.1, from coordinate 14,922,883 downwards.
AAACTCTACCAGCGTTTCCAAATAAATGTTGCACTTCTGGCTAAATCACATTATGGGAGGTCCCCGCCTCCTCGTTTTCCAAATTATAGGCAGTATTATCCACCTGGTGCTTACTACGAGCAAATAAATAACGTGGTCATCTGTGAAACACAAACCCATTAGTGCTTAGAGTAAGATCCACGCAGAAGAAAACTACCGCATCAGGCAGGATTTCGGAGAGAGAAAACTCAGGCCAGAACGCCTTTGGGCCAGCAGTTTTGTTTCAGTGGGACTGAAGAGATGGTGCCTGTGCTACTGGAACACTGGTGGCAGTCCCCAAATCCGCCACACAACCCCAGTTCCTTACCTCGTCGGCTTCCCAGCTCCCAGTTTTCCCCCTTCCAGCCCGGTTTCCTTCTCCAGCTCGGTTCCCTGTTTCATTTGGTCCATCCCAGGCTCCGAGGGTTTTTAGCCCTACATCAGTGCCAAAAACCTCTCATCACGGAGAAGGAATTCACGCCTCCAGAGGTGGAGGCTGAAGAGATGCAGCTGAGCTTTGAGAGGGGAAAATGCAAACTGAAGGCTGGAAACAAACCTTTCCAGTCCCAAGGCCTGATGCAGAGGCTCTCCATGCATCCAGCACATGCAATATTTGTTTCGCTGCGTGCACACTTGTGCCCTGGGATGCTAAAAAATAGGAGGAGCAGGCAGCCTGGCTCACTGCTGGAGCGGTCTTGGGGCATTTGCTCCCCAGGAATTGCATTTTTTGCAATGAAACCTCAACCTACAGCAGAGGAGAAACAGGAGGGGGAAAGAAAATTGAATGTAGTAGGCATTGAACCCACATTTTTCGTTTTAAAAAAAAAAAAAGAAAAAGAAAAAAACTAGTTTTTAGGTATAGTCTGTCCTGTCCAAGCTGTAATTGGGTATATTCTCTGCAAAGCCTGACAAAAATTCATGCAGACTTCCTAAAGCGCCTGCTTATTTTCCCTGCAAGATTAATCAGAGCAACCCTTTCAAGATCCTTTTGTTCCATCTATTCCGCTGCAACCCAAGAGACAATGGAGTAAGCCCCGGTGAGAAAAGCTTGTCTTTTTAAGCTAGATTTCGCCTTTTTTTTTTTTTTTTTAATAAATAGAATCTTACTCTTTGAATTTAGCTATGGGATTGTTATAAACTCGCTCCAACAGCTGCCAGATGGCAGTTCAAAATTACATGGTGAGCAAGGTCTCAGGAACTGAAGATGCTCTTGGAGATGTCTACGTTCGCCCGGGTATTGTACTACTTCAAAAATCAAACTCTGCCTTTGAAAATGTCAAAGGGAACTATTTACGAACAGAGGCCATATGGTTTATTTGTCCTCTTCAATTCCTCTCCCAGTCAACTGGGAAAAAAGAAAAAAAAAAATCCATTTCAGGCCTGAAATGACTGCATGCCACATTCTACCCTGTTCTTACCGCAAGCACTCAAAAATGGTCGACGGTGGCACGAAATTGCTCGAGGACGTGTTTGCCTTGGATTAAAACGGACAGAAATGATCAGCAGCACTCCAGGCTCCGGTAGCTCCATTTGCCACATCCACGGACGTTATGCTGGGGTTTTGTTCTCGGGTCCCTTGTTCAAACAGTTGCAAAAATTATTATTTTTTTTTTTGCACAAATCACCGTATTTGTTGAAATTCACTCCCCGTGCCCCCAAGGTGCCGGGGTTTGCGTTCAGGAGGCTCCCCACCTCCTCTGCGGCGCAGCTCTCACAGCAAGCAAAATAAGGGCACGCCGGCAAGCAGGGAAGGCTCAGGCCTTAAATTTTATTGTCGTAGATGAGAAACAAATCTGGCTTGTGATCGGCCGAGCACGCTCAAGTAACAAATTAACGCCACCCCCCCGTCCTCCCCCCTTCCCGGCACGTGACGCCGACGGTTTGGGACGTTAAATAATGGCTCCTCAGAAGACAATTTTCAAACCTGTTCCTTTCACGGCCGTAATAAATAAGAGTCCCGCGCACTTCTGGTGGAGGCATCCGGCCCGAATGCAACGACCTGCGTGGAACATGGCTTCTCGTTTCGGAGGGCTGACGACGGATGCCCACGGGGACAAAATACTGACGTGGTTTGATCCCTGGGGATTTCATGGGCCGGTGCGTCAGCGAGCGTCTGCTGAACCCGCCGGTAGAGAGTTCTGAGCATCGCTGACCTCGTCCTGTAGGTCTAAACTCCACCGACCTCTGGTTTGGGGCTGACATCTGTGGCTGCGGCGCTGCGCATCTCCCGCGAGGGGCTGGGTGCTCCCGGCGGGGTCGGCACAGGCGGCTGGCGCGGGCAGGGGCCGCTCCTTCATCCCAGAGCTGCCCCCCCACCAGTGAAAGTGCTGAGCTTTAGTTGAGGTATATAAATCGTGTCACGCACTGCAAACTGAGCCCTCTGCCTCTCCCTCGTTTCCTCTTTCAGGGCAGCAGCCTGAAGCTCCGCGGGGCACCTCCGGAGACCGGAGTCCGGTCGCTTTGCCTCCCGCCCCAGGACTTCCAGCCCATCTCACCCGGGCTACCATTTTGCTGGGGCAGCAGCATTTCCAGACAGCGTAAGGAGAGGGTTTCACGATAAGAACAAGCTTTCTGGCTTTCCAAAGCCTAGCACAAGCTCTCCTACAGCTAAACCTGCCCCTAATTCCCCCCCAAGAACAGAAACCAGGGTTAATACAGTAAGCGCTGCTGTTAGTCTTTCCCCCAAGTCTCGCACGAGTTTTCTTCACATCTCAGAACATTTAGTAGTTCGCTTGTTAAAAGGGTAGAAATAATTCGTACGGGGACAATAGTTAAATACGGACCTTGGAGTTACTAGGTACAGTAGTTTCTCTTTTACAAACGAAAGTAGAGCCACCGTGCCGGGAAGCACAGTGCCACGACGGCGGCGCAAACGGAGACTGGCTTCTACAACGCTATTTACAGGTTTTCAACTTTAAAAAACTGCCGAGTTTGGTCAAATATAAGTATAGAACATTTCTTCCATATACAAACTCTTGTTAGCTGATTCATTATTAAGGTGCTCGTAAGTGTGGATGAGGACAGAAGTTACGGTAGATCAGTTTGTGTTCGCGTCTATTTACAAATCGCGCTTGTTTGCCTGCTGACGCCAGCGTGTTCCAGAGAAGCTGAAAGCAAAATGCCTTGGAGAAATGTAAATTTTTTTTATACGTGACCTTGGCCAGTCAGGAAACTAACGCCACGGGAACCAAAGTATGGAGACCTTCCTCCCTCACGGGTAGCACAAAAAGCATCCGACTCACTTGGCTAAGTGACTCTTTAACCCACCTGAGGTTCCTGCTGGTTTTCTTCAGATGTTAGCCAACAAGCACACGTTTCTGTCAGGCAAAGGCATGATGATATTTAGTACACTCGGTGCTCTAGCTGCTTAAAGCGATGCACAAATCCTAAGTATGATTTGCTTCACAGCTGCTTTGTCAGAAGGTAAGTAGTGGAACTCTCATTCCTTTTTTTTGTCTTTTTTTGGCAAAGGTTATATGCCCTTGCTGAGTCTGTACAGGTGGTGGTGGCAGAGGGAGCATCCCGCTCCCATCGCCACCTCTCTGCTCCTGTCCAGCCCTCGCTGCCAGAACGCGCTGGTCGGCTGGGCAGCTGCCTGAGACAGGACTCACAGCACCAGGTTGTTGCGTGAAATACATCGGATGGGGTCTCCGAAAGAGTTCAGAACCACCCGGTACAACGGAAAGGAAAAACGTACGCGTGGAGAAACCAAACGAGGAGAATGTGCTCAGAAAAAAAAAATTATCTTCCAATCGGGAAAAGAAAAAACAAAACAAAACAAAACCCAAGCGGTCAAATTCTTTCACCATCGACATTCTTGAGGAGTTATTTTCTGCCTGCTGGCCAAACTCTGCCTCTAGCTGCACCCTCACAGCCTCTCCGCCGACCGACCGCGGCTACTCCCTGGCATCGCGGCTCTCTCCGCACCGATTGTACTCACGCAGGGGCCTCGGAGGAGCTCAAAGTTTGGCATGTTTGGAACCCGTCAAACCAGGAGAGGATGTGACCGTAAGAAAATGCTGATTTTGTCCCCGTCATTTTAAGATGCTATGGAAAAAGAAAGGAGAAGAAGTTGATTTGACCTCTGTTTGCAAACTTAGCACGTACCGTCATCTCTCCGCCGTACATTTAAGTTTCAAACAGGTCCCAGAGATTGCAAGGCAAGCTTGTTAAGGCAGTGGAAGAAACTCGAGATTCCGTTCACACCTCTTGATTCCCTTAAATGCATTTCTAAGGCATCAAAAGGGCCACGTGGTTTGTGCTTGCCTTTTCAGAAAAAGGCATTCAGAACAGCGTAAAAAAGGGATGCTCAACGACAGACAGAAGCCGCTCAGCCCGCGGCGTCGGCCACGCTATCGGAGAGGAACGGGGAGGTACAGCGGGGTTTTCCAGGCTGGGGTACCTCACCATCGCTCCTTCTGGTACACCTCGGTTTGTACAATCTCGCTGGGGTGCTCGGATATGCAGGCCCCGTTGATGTCATTGAGCTTGTTGTCTGGAAGATCCTCGGGTTTTGTGCAAAGTTTCAGCGCCCTGGAGATGAAGACGTCCAAGTTAAACTCGGGGTCTGTTTCGGTGTTCACCTCCTTGGTTTCCTGGCGGAGGTGGTGAGGAGGAGATGGCAGGCTCCGCTCCTGAATCTCCGGAAGAGTACTGGGACACTCGAGACCCACCTGCGTGCTCTTCACCCACTGAGCAATCTCCAGAAAGAGGTTGGATGGTTCTTCTTCCAGAGACAGCTCGGTTTCGGGTGCTATGGTTGCTCTTTTCCAGTGGGATAAATCTAAAATCAGCTTGGGCTCCGAGTAGTGGTGGGGCTTATTGTCTCTCCACAGCAACTTGTCCAAGTAAGAAGGTGACCCCACTTTGTAATCACAGGATTTCCCGCAGTCGGCGTCAAATACGCGGTCCATCGAGGAGTGAGATAGCTCCAAGAACCTCTCCGAGCTGCTCTGTGAATATTTCCGCGGATCGACTTGTGCTTCCTCAGCGATGGATTCCGACCCCGCCCGCGGGTCCCGCTGAACCTCATCCATGTCGTGGTATTTATCGTGCCTCCAGTCCAAATCAGAGGAGAGGCTGACGTGATACCTGGGAAAGACACGCTGCTGTTAGACAGGTCTTATTAACATCAGAGACCTTCTTGTGTGCTAAAAGAGGATGGCTGAGCAATTTATCGGGAGTCTGAGCCTTGCCCTGCCTGCGTGGACAGGACCAGAAGCGGGAATATTCTGAGAACCAAGCTGTCCCTTCGTTCAGCTGCTCATCATCCCTCCATTCTGTTCCTAAAACGCTCGGCTCGCGCTGCAGAACGTCCCCAGCTGGGTGGGAGGACGAAGCCCAGGTCACAGCTTGCTGTGTCACACCGGGAAAGCCAAAAGCAAGGAGGCACGCGGGTGACAAGGTGACCTTGAGCAACTGTTCTGCTGCTCCGGTGCCTCTGGCTGGCAGGCGTCAGGGCGATGTGCGGACACACTGAAGACATGCTGAGGAAAGCTGCCAGGCTTCCTTTTTTTATTTAATTATTTATTTAATCCGCCCCAGCTGCTACCCCGATACTTGTTCACGCAGGAAAAGAGACTAACAGGAAGGAATGCGAGGGGTTTCTTCAGATTATTTCTTCAGTGCTGGTGAAATATAGTGGGTTAACAAGGCCCGGAGATTTAATTGCTACGCAGAGAGCAGCAGCTCATCCTGCTCAGCTGGAAGGAGCTCTACGGGAAGGTGAACATCGATAATTCTTGGCTACCTGTTTTGCGCTAGCTGCACCGGTACCGGGAAGGGCCTTTTAACTGGGGTATTCATCTAGGACAGGACAAGTCTGCCCTAACCTTCACGTACAGCTTTCAGTAAACCATTTAAAGCACAATAAAAATATGTTTTAACAGACCCCATCTACGTGGACTCTAGGGCTTATGCACCTTGAAAAGCGATAAATAGAGTTCCAAATCTTGTCCCTGAAAGGTCCAAGAATTACATGATTTTATAGTGGGTATTACAGGGACAGAGGACAGAGGGAAGAACCCCAGTGTCATTTAAACAGGTGCAACTCAAATGATAACGGTATATGCTGATAATAAAACTGAGAGCAGAAAAATTCTCAGTAACTTGAAGATGCAGATTCAGCATCTCCTCCCTACGGACATCAATGACAAAACTCTTGTTGACTTCAGCTAGGTGCCAGCTTGACTTAGAATTACAATATGGCATAAAAAAAGGCAAAACAAGTACCCTTTGTGGGTCCAGGGCACATACTACCGAACCAAATCAATGCTCAGAGACTCGCCAGTCAAGTTTTGCCTAAAAAATCCCAGTGAATATCCGGTCTCTAGACCGGCCCCAGGCACTGTACCTGTCCCAGTTAGACATCTGGCTCTGGTTGGCTTCCATCAGTAAGATATCATCAATCTCATCCTCAATCCGGAACGGATGCTGAGACACCGGTTCGTCCTCAGGGCAGGAATAGGGGCTCATGTAAGGATGCTGCAGCCCCATCTCGGCCGTTAATCGATCCATGGGGTTAAATGTCAGTATTTTCTCCAGGAAATCGATAGCTGCAAGTCACACAGAGAAACAAACTCACTCATCCCTCAAAAGCACCGCTAGCTTTCTTTCCAGGAACGGCTTCGTGAATTCCCCACACCAAATCCGCTCGAAGTAAGGCAGGAATTAAAGGTCAAGACCTGTCAGAAGTCTAACACGGGCACATTTGTCCTGCCTGCTTCAGGGTTATGCGACTAAGTCCTTGGCATGACAAACTCTATTAAATTATTTTGCATATTAGTATTTCGGAAATTTTGAGTGTCTAAAATGATTTCGAAAAGACCGTGGAGAGCGAAGTCTCTACTATGATGAAAGCAGAAATTCAGTGCAACAAAAGCGACTAGAATTAAACCTAAATACATAATTTGTTGGGATTTTTTTTTTTGACGGTTCCTTTTATGTAGGCTACGTGAAAAAGATCAAATCCTGCCATTGAAGATGTCTTTCCAATTCGTTGAGGTCTTGGTGCATGGAAGAGTCCCCTAAAGTCCAGTTAAGGTAACTACAAATGAGTTTTTTTTGCACTGTACCTTCAGAAATGTCCCTATGAAGATCGTAATCGGAGGAACTGGAATGTTTCTCTGTGCCAAAGACGCTTTAGGAGCAAAATCACTCAGCACAAAGGAAGGGCCATACCTATTGCCTCGGTGCTTAAGTGTTAACCAATATCCAGTTGTCTCCCACCGAATTATTTCGTCGCTTAGATTAAGCCCGAGGAGGAGGCGCTGCCAAAGCGGCGCGCGCCACGGTACCTTCGCTGTCCACCTCGGGGAGCAGCTTGCGCAGCGGCTTCCTCACTTCCCAGGTGCTGTTGATGAAGCTGGGCATCACCTTGAGCAGCTCCTCTTTGTCCTCCTCATGGATGACGGGGATCGTCTCCAGAATCAGCTGCATCTGCTCCAGCTCGTGACCGCCTGAGTGGGCAGAGAAAGGCAGGGAGCTGAGACGCACGCGCGGCCCGGCTGGCCTCAGCTTACCTGGACAGCTCCAGCGAGCTCCCAAAATCCCGGAGAAAAAGAGGCAGAGAGCTTTTGGGCTGTGATGACTGCACCTACATGAGTTTTTGGCAGACTTATTGACATCTGGGGTTTCAACCCTTTTCCTTGAGGGCGTATTTACCCACATATTCCTAAGCCCCAGCTCAGGGCTGGCTCCCATAAGAGAGGAACGACGCATCCCGGGGAGCGTCGCAGAGCCAACCGCCTAATTAATGAACGCTAATCCTATTCTTCAGCGCACTATTGAATTTGACCGAGAGCTCTGCCGATGATTTCCAGCTTCTTACGTGTACCGAGGAGCTGCCTGGCATAAATACCAAGTCGTGCTATCGACTTTCTGTCTGCTAGAAATGCCCGTTATAAATATTCTGTCGTTAGAGCCAGGACTAGCCATTAAGAGCCAGGACTAGCCATTAAGAGCCAGGACTAGCCATTCTCTCCCCAAATCAGAGCTTCCCATGGGTCTACGAGGGGTTCCAAACACATCCCATGGGCAACGAGATATCCAAATGTCACGGTCAAGGAAAGGGTCTCCATCTATCACGGCTTTGTCACTCCACCAAGGTCCAGTTCAATGCATTTCCAGCTACTGTCACCTCAACTCTGCCAGGATGTGGCAACGAACCTGTCCCCAAGCCAACGTGGACTTTAGCGGGGCTGGTCATTACCACACCCCGTATCGTCATTAAGCAACGAGAGGACTTTCCGTTTTCTCCTTCCTCCACCGGCAACGCTTTCGGATGAGCAGCAGCAAAGCACTGGAGGGAGCTGTAATTTAAGTTGTGCGGCTGACTCACGCACAATTAACAGTTTCTCCAGCATAAAAATCATTACTGGTGCTTTCTGACTTTGTGTGAGCTACCAGCTCCCCTTTTCGAGTGGCTGCTTCATTCCTGAACGAGTGATCCCGCACCCAGCTTGGCACCAGGCTCAGCTCCCTACAGCAGCCTTTTTGGAGCTCTGTCAAATAAAGATTTGCTCATTAACGGGACGTTAATGGGATGAGCCCAGGTGGCAGCAAAGGCACAGCGTTCTAGGGTACATCCTTATCTCCGCAGCCTGGGAACTGCTCACGGCAAATACAATTAACCGTGGATATTTCATATTACAGGTGGGTTTGAGACTAATTCATTTTTGCTTTTTACCACAGATTTCACAACGATTGCCGGCAAGGACGGAAGAATTCACTCTGCCCCGCTCTAAAGCCTTTGAATTGGATAACGAGCAAGGAGAAAGGGAGAAAAAATAAATGAATCAATGGGAACTTACCAGCGAAGAGCATCCTTCCCGTCAGCATCTCCGCCAGGATGCAGCCGGCCGCCCACATGTCGATGGCTTTGGTGTAGTTGTTTGGCGAGAGGAGCAGGCGAGGGGAGCGGTACCACTTGGTTACCAAGCCTTCCGAAAGGTAACCCTGGAAGAGCAGAGACAGGGACACCGGTGAAAGCGACGTGTAGGCATCCCCGTTCAATAATTCAAGGTATTTTTGAGGTTTGGCAATTTCTGAGCGCTTAACCCAACTGGAACTCTGCTGCGGCACGTGAAGGAAGCCGTTGTCAGCTCAGTGCACGTAAGCCCAGTGCCTGCATTTCCAAAACGTCACCTCGAAATGAGGCCTTCTTCAAAGGAGGTGATGTTTTATCTAAGTGAAGGAAGAAAGCTAGGAACACCCCAACAGGCTGGGTGCGAAAACACGACCGCTGGAAGACCGAGGCGCTGAGCGCACAGCGCCCGAACCCAGCCAGCTTGCAGCAAACTGCCAGAAACGGGTGATTTCACCCCAGATCTGTGCCGGAGGTGTTGCTTGTCGACACGAACAAATGCCAAACGCTGCATCGAGTCCTCAACGGGGCTTTGGGATGGATGCAGGGAATTGCATGGGCGCGCCGAAGCAGCCCTGGCCACCTCCTCCCCTTTGCTTATTAGGAAAATTTGTGTACGAACACCCACCGTCACCTTCCAAGCGCGAGCGAAGCTGCAGCTCGACTTAACGCCGAAGCTGCTAAACGGCTGATGTTTCCTAATTAATAGTGGCAGAGCAAATCCTCGTTATCTGTGGCACAAGCGGCTGTGCCCCGCGGACCCCCAGAGCTGTTGGGGACAGCAGATTTTGGACTGTGGTGACGTTTGCTTTGGGATCCCAGGACGGGTTTTAAAGGCGATGCCCTTGGCAGCACCGTACGGCCAACCGCTGACCGCTTGGACCGCAGCCCTCTGGATCCCGAAGGCAGCCCAGAGCTTTAATTCAAGCGCCAAGCGCTCGGCGTCTCCGGCTGAAACCGAGGGGAGGCATTTAATCCTGTGCTGCTGGCAGAGAGCACAGTCCCTTAGATTAAATCCCGTTCTCTACCTTGAAGATCGCCTCTTGTAACCTAATCGCATCTTCCCAGTTCCGTAATTTACTCCAGCCTTGCGCGCGCTCACTCTCCAATCAATTACAAATTTCATTTGGAAGACGATTTCGTACTTGCTCCGTGTTTGGCAGGTGGGAGCTGGGAAAGCGACGGGTCTCCGCTGCAGCATCCCTGCAGCCAAAGTGCTCCGGGGGCAAGCAATGCCGTAGGGATAAAGGAACATAAAAGAATAAACGTACCAAGTCAGCTGGGAGGCACGTGCCACTGGACAGTCCGGAAAAATACCCAGGCAAGGATTTGTACCCAGACACCGTGCGCTCCTGCAGCTCAGGAAAACGTTTATAAAAGAGGAGATCCATCCACAACACTGGAAAATGAGGAGAGGCATCACTGAGGCTCCGAACGCATGCTGAGGTCGAACGTCAAACTTAATTTCGTCAGGGTAACGTTGGGATATTTCTACACATCTCTACGTTCAATATACTACTTAAAAATGTGGATTGAAACACACTAGAATAATCAGCGTAAAAAGAAGCGACCACGTTGAATTGCACTTAAATGCCGTGAAACCACTGGAGAGTGTCAAAACGCAACGGGAGCGAGAAAAGGGTTCCTACCAAAAATATAGTCAAAAACTCCACCCCAATCGATACGGTCTAAACTATTTTCAGCGTAAATGCAAGAGCGGTTTGCTACCACGGAGGATAAGGGGTTTGTAACGCCTCGGTTCCCCCCCCAGCGCAGATTTTTGTTCGAATCAAAAGGGTTTGCTTTAAAAGGGAACATTTTAATTTTTGTCTTCTTAAGATGAGTTGTAATTGAGACTGATTAGCCAAGAATTTACGCCGCCGGCTCGTTTAATGCCGTTACGTTCTTGCTAATGCTGCTGAATCGGAACCGGCACAAAGACCCCAAGGCGTTATCAGATCAGACTGCTGCTTTTCAGCTCCTGCAGTTATTCACAACAATGGGGACACGGGTATTTGTTGGAAAATCCTAAGAAAATAAACTTCGGGGATGGTGGTTCGGGGCAGTTAGGCTTTCTGTTCTCCATAGCCTCGTGATACGAACACACCAAACCGAGCCGCCAGGGGAGCGTGGCGTCACCAAGCGATGTGAGGGCTCAGGGGGAGCGTGCGCCGTGCAAAACGCATGGGAGATACACTGCAAACACCCCCTGCGTTGCAACGAGCCAAACCTTTTCTTCCCCAGGCGTCTGTTACGGATTGCAAAAAAGTCCAAGGCTTGCTCCCATGCTATTTTTTTGTAATTTTCAAGTATCGTTTTCCTGTTTCCGTTCCTAAGGCTTGTGTAAGAACCGCTCAGGCAACCTAAAAAAGGGATAAACCTGCTGTGGGTAGGATTGGCATCAAGTTCTACCAAATATCACAGCAGGGAAACCGAAAAGCAAAGAAAAATTAATGCAGGAGAGACCAAGGGCTTGCCTCTTCTGGAGAAACACCGAGATTCAGGATCTGGCTCAGATCCTGCAAGCCATGCAGCCCCTCAGCACCTCTCCTGAGCATCCAAGCGTGCTGCACACCAAAATCCAGCTTTTCTGCACTCAAAAAGCTGCGACAGTGAGTACCCGGTGCCCCCAAACTGGGAACTGGGCAGCACCCAGTGCCAGCTCGTAGGTCCTTCCCTCGAGGACGTGATTTCTGCCTCTGACTGCTGGCGGAGCTGGAATGGTTCCCGGCTGCAGTGCCAAAGGGGGGGGCTCAAAATAGAAACAAATAAGGGCTGTCAGAATAATCCTGATGCAACAGCAGGCTGGTTCCTCTTCAGAGCATTTTATTCTTTTAAATTTATCTTTAAAAGGCAGTTAGGAGAGCTCTAGCAGGGGCTGGAAAACGAGCCTGGTTTGCAGGAGCAGCGTTCCTGGCAGAGCACGAAGCGTAATAAAAATGTCACTGTGCCTGGCTCTGAAAATGTGACATGCATTCTCATCCTTTTTGGGTCACAGAACGCGTTTGTCTGACGAACCTGGGCTAGGCTGTGCTTCAGCAGAGGAAAGGGGATCTTCCTGCGGAGATCTCCTCATGGTGATCCGTCCGCCGGGGGGGCTTCAGCGTTTCGCCGGGTGAGCTGGGAGCTATGGCAGCGCACTCGTCAGCGAGCCCCAAACAAAGGGAGGACTTCTGAGGTTTAAAGACGTTCTGGAAATCACGAGATCTTGCCCCAAAAAGGGTGCTGCACCCTCCCTCCTGTGGGATTTGTGCAAATGGAAGCTGTAAGTAAAGGTGCAAGTAGGCAAGGAGGAGGAGAGGGTCCTGTGCCACCCCAGGCACTGCACCCAGGGCAAGCCCAGGGCCGATTCTCTCCTCTGAAATATCCATCGCTTTTAGAGTCAGTCTAGACATTTATTGGCATTTATCCCAATTTCTAAAGCCTATTTTGCTTTCTCCCCGTTCTCCCGTTCTTCCTGCCCCATCATTCCTGCAGGCGAGGCTGCTCTGGGCTGGAGCTGCTCCGTGCCACTACTCCCAGCGCACCTTCCAGAGCTGGAGAGCTCTCCCCGTCCTACCCAATTATCCTAATTAATCGGCCGTCACGTAAACAAGACTCGATGCCAGGGAAGGACCATTATTTAGGTGGCTCTTTAAGCTGTTTCGAACCCTGCTCACAATCTGCTGGGGTTATTTTTTGCCATTTTAACACTTAGCAGGATGGTTGCCAGGGTTTGGGATTGGAGTCAGAAGAGCTCTAACCTTTCAGACAAGCGGCAGCACCCAACCTGCAATTTGTCTTATTAGCAGACCTCAGACGTCAGCCCATGCATATTCCAGATACAACGGGTCATACGGAAAAAAAAATAATCCATGCTCTTCAAGTAAGATGACGCTTCCTTGCCAGAAAGGCAAAATATTACGCTGGAGTTGTACACAGCCAGCAGAGGCTTGGATCTACTGGATCTGTCCAGCAGTTACTTACCCAGGGAGCTGGGAGGGGGTTTTAATTTGCTTTTGGGCACCTCTGTGCTAGCACCACCAGAATTCAGGGCACAAGGACCTCTGCCCTGGCCAACGCCGCCTGGCAGCAGAAGGATGGAGGCTCAGTAGCTTCATGCAGAGATGCCCTGGGCTCGTCCCTCTTGCTTACGCCTTCTGCAAGAGGCCAGCACGCCAAACACAAACAGATCAAGGAGCTCATAAATATGAGCCCCTGCACCATGTAGGGCTCCTCTCACCTGCCCTGCCCGATGAAATCCCCGAGACGCGGGGCGCCGTCTGCCCCACGCACATCCCTCCCGTCCGGGCAGGTAGGAAGGAGCTGAGCAGGCGATCAGGAGCAGGACAATCCCGAATCGCACGCAGGAGCGGAGTTGTTGGCTCATTTGCTAAAAAAAACGTTGGCTGGTCCCGCTCAATTCCTGCTCTTTGGCACGCACTGCTCGAATTCAAGTGTACGTTGACGGCGGTTGGCGAGCATCTCCTCGCTGGTTTGTTGCTAGTAAGAGATGGACAGGCCTTGAAATCCGGCCAACGCATGAGAAGCGCTTTAAATAAATGATAATAAAACCATTTTTTACACGGACTCATCTTGAGTTGACCTCGGGAAAAGAAAAACGTGCCACTAGGGACCAAAACCAAGCACTTGGAGCCGCTCGGAAGGCAGCTCTGTACTGTACCCCAAGTTCTCCAGCCCTGCAAGTGAGAAACCAGGGGCACTCGGCGCAGATGTGAGGATAAACACCAACACAACGCCTGCTAATGAGACACGTGCCCTTTCGTGCGCTTCTCTTGCGGGGATAAACGGCAGCTCACGTTTTATAAAAGAAGCAGCGGAAGGAACGCAAGCAGCAGGACATCAAACCGGAAACTCACCGGAACGGAAAGGAGCGCGGTGATTTCTCAACACCTACCTTATGGCAGTAATGCTGATCCACAATCCTGGCGAGCCCAAAATCGCCGATCTTCAACACCAGGTCCTCCGTGCTGATGAAAATATTGGCCGGCTTGAGGTCTCGGTGGAGCACGTTGGCCGAGTGGATGTACTTGAGCCCCCGGAGGAGCTGGTACATGAAGAGCTTGGCGTGCTCCTCGGCGAGCTTCCCCTGCTCCAGCAGGCGAGCCAGGTCCGTCTCCATGTACTCCTGGACGATGTACACCACGTTGAACTTGAAGAAGTCCCCGCGCAGGTTGGTCCCCTTCGGCCCCAGCACCTCGTACACCTTGACGATGTTGTCGTGCTCCAGCCTGCGGATGATCTTGACCTCCCGGAAGGCGTGCTTCATGCTCCGCGCGTCGCTGATGGTGATCTTCTTCACCGCCACTTTGCGGCAGCTCTTGCTGTCGAGGGCCGACAGCACCAGCCCGTTGGCCCCGAAGCCCAAGGGACGGAAGTTAACGAAGCGGCAGCCCAGGTCGTAGCCGTACACGCTGGCGATGCAGTCGCACTTCTCGGCCATCGCGGGCTCCGTCCTCTTTTGGCTTGTTCCTCTCGGTCACTCGGAAAAACGGGAGAGTCGAAGGACTCCCAGATTACGGACACGTTTTGGAAGAAAGCGCGCCATCATGACTCGCAGATGCTTGGGGGGGGCTCTCGCGGCGAGCCCATGACTTCACGACGACGTGCAAACGCAGCAGGAAAAGATGTGAGCGCGCACACACACACACAAAACGTTTCGGAGCGGGTGAAAAATCCAGGCGCGGAGGAGACCGCACGGACGTTTCAAACGCCGCGAAGATACCTCTACCAGAACACAGAAGGGTTATTTTTCATGTTAATACGAGAGCAGCAGTGCTACATTTTTCAGCCTCTTTCCTCTTTTCCTTCACCAAAGCCTCGTTGGCCGTGCCGAAGCGTGGGGCTGGTGGAGCAGGCAGGCGCGCTGCCCGACGTCCCCGGTGCTTCAGTCCCGGGGCAGGCGCCCAGCCACGCAGCCGGCGCCGATGTCCCCGCGGCGGGGCAGAGCCCAGCGCAGTCCCATGGCCCCTCCGCTCCCCCGCAGCCTTCCTCCTGCCCGCGGGTCTGGAGAGCGCTTCTCCGCCCAGCGAAGTGCATCCAGGCGCTGGCTGTGCTCCTCGGCGGTCAGCAAAGCGTTGCCGCTCCTCGATCCCTACGTGCGGACCCCATTTTCCCCCGCGGCGGGTACAGATCTTGATGGAAGCAAATGGTTTTCGGCCCGAAACTCACTCTTTATCAGCTGCGCTCGGTGCCGTACGTTTCCACGTTTGCATTTCCAGCACCTTCTCCTCGTGCGTCTTTTGTCGTCCCACCTTTAGGGCCAGCAAGGACGTGAACCGGCGGAGTCGTCCCCTGCGCTGGGCAGCCCGCCTGTCCCGCAGCAGCTCTCAGCCCTGCTCCTGCAAGAAAAGAAGAGATTGATTCGCTCGATAACACCGCCGAACCCGTCCTTCCTGCACAAACGCCTTCCTCCTGAAGGTCAAGCACGAGCTTGTGACCTTTAGGAAATTCATTAGTGACGCCCTCCACACGTACGCATCCCTCCCGGCATTTTTTCAGACGGTTAATTTTTCCTTTTCGGTTTGAAATGCGCGGAGAACTGCTAGCACTCGGCTCTTCCTTTCCCCTGGTTTCTCTATTTTCGTGCCTGAAAATTTTACAAAGCAGTTCGCAGCCGGCGAAGGTCCGACGGCGGGCTGCTGGCTGCAGCTGCCCGTTCAGCACGAACCTGCTTACCCAACCCACGGGAGAAGCACGTCAGCAGCACGCGGGTGCTACGAGCCCGTCCTGCTAAGCAGCCCGGAGCGGAGCGCCTCGGGTTTCTTCAGCCGGAATGAACGCAAATTTTGGCTTACGAACAATTTCCTGCCTTGGCGAGGGCTGGCTGCGCTGATGGGCAGCCCGGGCAGGACGGCGGGCGTGCAAAACGCTGCTAAAACATTAAAAAAAAGGATTTTGCAGCTGGGATGTCAGCGTCGGAGCTCAGTTTGAAGTTTTGCACAGCCAGCTCTCCCGTGCAGCTGGGCTAATCGCTTCGGAGAATTGCTAGCCCTGCCCCAAAGAGCCTTAAAAACGCTTCCCCTGCAAAAATGCTAATGGTACGGCGTGTTCCCGGAGAGGAGGAGAGGCGTGCTCATTAAGATGGGCGACCCGTGTTGTCCCCAGCTCGGTGTGCCCGGCTCCGCGGGGCCGCCTGGGGACAGTGCCGGGGTCCCTCTGCTCCTGCCATAAACACGGGGCTGGGAAGATCTGCTGGGAAAATAAACGTTGGCTTCGTTTCTCACCGCATCTTTTATAAGGACGCGCTCGGCACCAAGACGCTGCGCCTCCCCGAGCCACCAAGAGCACATTCGCAAGCCTGGCGAAGGGTGGGAGGGGGGGTTTGAAACAAGGGGAAAAGGAGGGATCCCAACCTTCGTGGGTTTTTAGGGATATGGAACCGAAGCAGCGCCCTTATGCCACGTGCTGGCACCTGCTACAGCCTTCAGTCGTGTTATTACCCTGGAAAGGATTTTCTAGATTTTCATTGCCAATTTTTCAGCTCATAAAAGCTTCCAGCCCTCCCCATCTCCTTGCCAGCTCGTGTGAATTTTAACCCCCTTTCCCCTCCGGGGCCATGCCACGGGGCTGCCCCGAATCCCCCAGCCCCAGCCCCTCGTCCTGCCGCACCGAGGGCGGCAGCTCCGCAAAGCGAGGAGCTGGCACCCGGTCCGAGCGCCGGCCCCAGCTAAAAAAAATAAATGAAGGGAGTGGATTTAGTCCCCGCCGTGTTCTTCGTGGCAGATTAAAGCCTCTTTGTTCGAGCCCTTAATCAGCAGAGCCGCTCCATTAACCCACCGGCGGGTTCACGGCCTGCCCGCTCCCCGCGCGGGCTCCCCGAGCACCGGCTCGCGCTGCCCTCCCGCTCCCTCGCCCTCCGGCAGAAATCACCGAGAGTAACGACAGGGAAAATATTGAACGTTGAGCTTCGCTTCCCTTCGCGGCCACCGATCGTTAAACGCGGGCTTGGCGGAGGAAGGGGAGCGCAACCCTCCGGGTGGAGCGGCTGAAGGGGGGGTGGAGAAGAGAGCGGTTAAAACAAAGACACCTGGGGCACGCGGCTCCGAGAGGAGGCAGCGCGGGGATACCCTCTGAAAGCGTCTGCCAGGAGTTACCCGGCGGCTTGGCAAACACCGCTCGGAAGGAAAAAATAATTGCAGCCTCTCTTCAAGCCAGCAATTACCCGCCGCCGGCTCTCGGGTGCAGCTAAATCGGCCCCCGCTGTCACCAAGAGGGCAACGCCGCGCCACGGAGGTGCCTTGGGCGGTAAAATCCGAGGGGGAAAATGTCACCCCTGTGTCGTGACGTCCTCCGGCAGCAACCAAGGAGACGGAGAGGAAAGATTTCTGAGCGCTAAAGGGAGATCTGGTGCACGCGGGGTTGGCCTCTGCGCCCCGTCCCTGCCCCGCCGCTCCGGGAAGTTTGTTGTGCCCGGCGTGGAAGGAAACCAAGTTTTGCCTTGTCAGCTTAATTATTAATAATTAGCGAAGCGCTGGAAGCGCTGAAAGGGAAAATGCACTGCGTAAGACCAGGAGGGAGGAAAGCGCCCTGTTCTGGCTGACGAGCGCGCACAGTAGCTGCACTTTTGTACCGGGAACATCTTATCGGGGGCATGGAAAACACCAAAAAAAAACGTGTCCCGTACCCACAGACACGTGCAGACAGCGGGGGCACGGCAGAAGCAGCTGAAACCGCAGCGGGGGAATAAACATCTGCCCGTATTTCCAACCAAGAAATGGATTTGGGGGGAGGGCTGCAGCTAAAACAAGAGTTTCAGGCGAGCCCCGTCACCAGCAAGCCCGCTTTTCCCCGCCTCGGGATCAGAGCGAGACGAAACCCTGCATAAAACCACGACGAAACAAATGCAGCTGATTTATTTACACCGCCGGAGCCACCCCAACCTTTTGGCTCGGGCGCCTGGCGGAGGATTTGCTGGGGGGGGGGCTGGAAAACTGCAAAACAGAGGGGTGATGGTTTTAGGGTTGGGTTGAGGGCTAACTTTATCCCCATCCACGCTGCCACCTCCCACCTACCTCTCTAGCAGGGGGAATTCGTTAAAGCTCAAGTGCTGTAATGAGAGGGCTGTTATTAACGGAGCACCACGGGTGCTAATTAAAGGAGGATAACAGCCAGCTCTCGCCTGAAAAACCTTGTAACGTAAAGGGCCGCAGCCTGCGGGTTTTTACATCTCGACAGCCATGGGAGCAGGGATTAAACACCGCGCTGCAAAGCAGGACGGGTCCGGCAGGGGCTGGAGAGCCGTGCAGCCCCTGCTGCGCTCGGCTTCTTGGTTTGCCTCTCGGGTACCGCTGCAGGAGCGCAGCGTGAGTCGGTTTTTTCGCTCCCCCTCGTCACCCCGGCATCCCTCCCTCTCTTAAACCAAAGCTTTTCAGCCGTCCTTTCCCCCTTCTTTGTCTCCTGCAGCTCCAGGGCCTGGGTCTCTGCTTGGAGATCTCTCGCGCCTCCCAGGAACGCGAGGTTTCCAGGTGCCCAGGGAGAAGAAAGCACATGGGGGAGACCTCATCTAGGGGATGGGATCTCCCCAGGAAACCAGCAGGCAGCACCAATCCCGTCCCCCGAACCTTGTGATGAACACGGCTGACAACAGGGACTGAAAAATAAGATGCTGGGCTCTCCACCGGAGATATCTTGTCCCCGTGCCCCAGAAGATGTCCCCAGCTCATGCCCAGAGACGCCGGCCAGCACTTGGGCCGGACAAAAACGGCTGCAGAAGCGGAGGACTTTTGTCGTGAGCTCCTCTGTGGTTATCACCAGCAGGGTCCTTCCTTGCCCTGTGCGGGATCAGCCTCTTACGCCAGAGCTGCTTACAGCACCAAGTCAGAGACCGTTGCACTCGAACGGCTGAGTGCTCTCCGCGTTTGTGAGCCTGGGTTTTGTCCTTCCGGCTCTGCTAGAGCCACTGAAGCAGCAGGTACCTAAGGTGACGCGGAGCAAACTGCTTTCCCTTTGGGATCCAGCACGCCCCGACAACCCAAGAGCCGTGTAACCTGCTCAGGAGTCGACCATACCCTTATTTTCAGCCCCGAAATAATATTTTTTAGATGCTTTTACTGCCGGGATGCGAATGGAAACCCGCTGGGCCCTGTGAGAAGCGAGGAGACGAGCAGAGCCGTGACCAGAAGGCACCCAGTAACCCCGCACCTCTCTGCCGCAGGATCCGTCCCCCAAAAGGAGGTGAAATCTCAACGTGCCTGCGGGAAAAGCTAGAGGGAGAAGGCAGAACCAAAGGGAAAAAGCCCAAAGGTGAGCCTGAAGTCCTGGCTCAAACGGCAAGGACACACACGCAGTTTTTACAGGCACTCCGCCTTAACAGAAGAAAGCCCCGCGGCGGCGCCCAGAGCTGCCAAGCCGCCTATGCCACCCGAGCCTCCCGGAGAGGACCTTGCGTTTTTATGGCACTCGTGGCCAGGCCGAATCGCGCTCCTGGAAATCAGACGACGAGGACAGAGCACGGTGCAGAACTTGCTGACGCTCGCGCAGACTTTAAACGGGGCACAAAAGGCACTCGGCTGACACCCGGGCGCTGGTAAATCAGCCGTGGCTGGGGCCTCGAGTGGCTGAACACAGACAAGAGGTGAGGGAAGGCTTTCCCAGCGGGTCCGAGCACACAAAACCGCCCCGGGCGCTGCGCTTTCCAGCCGGGGAATAGCTGGTAATGCCTCGAACAAACACCGGCTTAGCGCGGCCGAGGCACCCTCCCCATCAGCCTGCAGCAAACGTGCGTCCCATGCAGCGCCGTGTGGGAAAAACCCAACTCCATCCCTCCTAAAGCATCGGTCCTGGCAGCTTTCCTGCACCAAATACCCCCAGGAGATGGACAGACGGACAAATGTCATAGCCAGTACCTTTCGCTGCACCTGTAGCCTCCGCCCCGCTCCGTCCTCAGCTCTGCTGGCCGCCGTTTTCGCGTCACGCTGCCTTATAACGGCTGACGCCGCATCGATTTCAGGGCAGCGGGATTATTTCCGTTACCTAAAGAAAACAATTACCGGAGCCGATGACTCAGAAGTCTCGAGAAGCCATAAATCGGAGCAGAAACACGATACCTAAGCGGGCCAGGTCACTTTGCCCTTTCGGTTGGCATCTGTGGGCTCCTAAGGGAGAGAGGAGAGAAACCGCGCTCCGCGGGCACCCACGCTGCGTCCACGAGCCCTTCGCTCGCCGCGATGCCACAGGTCGGGACTTTGCCTGCGTTATCACCGGCGGGGCCAAACCAAGATAAGCAAAAGCGGGAAGGGTATAAAAAAATAAAGAAAACAACAAGGTAGGAATAGCCCCAGGGGTTTTTCATTACAGCCCAGGAGCCCGCAGCAGGAATTTGCCCCGGAGGAGGCAGGCACGCACGTGCAGCGGGTAGGAAAACTACCCGGGGCAGAGCACCGTGCCCCAGAAACCACCCCGCTGATCCCCGTTCCTCTCCTGTACGCGCGCACCAGCGGTTTGGGGACCCTCGCCTGCAGCTGTACCCTGCAATCTCAACATTTCGGGAGACCACGGTATGTTTTCGTGGGGTGCTGGCAGCTGGCGGAGCTGAAAGCCAGCGGCAGCGGAAGAAATGTACCGGCACCGTCAAAAACAGCGCTGGAGATCTAGAGAATTATAAGAAGAAAAAAATAAAATAATGTTGTAAGTCCTGGTCCTAAAATAGCCCGGGGGAAAACAGAACACACTCCCAGCGACTTCTCGCCATCCACATAACACACGGGGAACAAAAGGCTTGGCCGGGCCGCTGCTAAAGCTTGCTCTGGGTATAATCACCTACTGCTATAATGAGATTAGGTGGATTAGCTTTATTTTAAGGGAACGTCAATGAACCGGGCAGAATCTAAGCAGGAATAAGTCCAGAAAGCCATCAAACCAGACGGTTATTTTTAGAAAGCGTTCCTCCCCCGAAATAACCTGGGTGGAGAGAGATGGCAGGCAGCGAGAGGTGCGCTAACACAAGCAGCAGCCGAATGAATGGATGCTGGAGACAAAAAAGCTGGCCGGATTCGGCCCTGGTTTCTCTCGGCCGTGTTGCAGAAGGAAGCGATTCAGCTGCAGCCTGAGCACGCATTCCTTCAGCGCCGTGGTTTCGTCCCCTTTTTTTTTTTTTGTCCCTGGAGCTCATTCCCGCAGAACACCCGGCGACTCCGAGTGCGCCAGGCACCGCGCTGCCAAAACTCCTTTGCTCTTTTTTTCCAGAACGGATTCAGGTTTTCGCCTCGGGGGGCTGACACCCGGACATTTTGCTCAGCACGTGAAACCCACTTAGGGCTTTTAAGAACCCGCGCAGCCCAGCAGTAGGATGGCCCCTACCCCGATAAAAGGGCCAGAAAGAACTCGTTAAAAAGCCCCTCTAATTGCATCGCCAACGGTTTGCACAAACTCCAGCTAACGCTCGAGGCCAAAATGAATTAAGCCTCAAATAGCAAGCTCTCCGCCGTTCCTCCCGCTTTCACCCTTAATTTTTAACAGGGCTGCGGCGAAGAAGGGAAACGAGATCTGCAATGCTGCTGGAGAAAGTCACCGGCAATAACTTCCTCCGCCTCCGTCCTGTTTCATCGCGAACTCGTTACCACACGCGTTAGGAGAAAGGGGTGCAGGAGAGAGCAGGAGCCCCTTGGCTCAGCTCCGCCGGGTTTGCTCCGCCGCTGGGTCCTGCCGCTTGCACCCTAAGGTGGTTTTTAGGGTGATGGTCTTCGTGCCCAAAGGGGTTTTGGACAGGATGAGAGCCAAATGCTCTACATGGGGCAGCGAGAAAGTGATCAGGGGAAACGCCCGTTGTGCAAAAGGCCTCGTGCCAAGAAAACCTGGCTACCTCGTGTTTTCTAGGGCTCACGTCTCAAAACTTGCCCCCCTGCCCCCTTCGGTATCCATTACTAGAAAATATTATTGTATTTCTAGAGCCCTTTTCACTTGCAGACCTGGGATCTGCCGAAAGGCACGGCGTTTGCAGGTGCTCAAAGACGTTGCGAGCGTGATAATCAACGTTTCCTTCAAACTTCTTCCTTTTCTTTTTTTTTTTTTCCCTCCAAATTGCACTCTGCCCATTTGAAGAGCAGACAGCAATTTAGCTTTCAAGCTCAGAGATTTTTCTCCCCCCCCTCCGTGTTTCTAACACAAGGGACTGGGGCATTTCTAATGACTTACGAAGACAAAGACCGCAGAAACCTTTCTTGAATGCAGAATCGCCTTTGTGCTGTACAGACACAGAGGATAATAAGCAGCTTCGAGTGCTGTGATCAAACTCCTTTCTACGAGCCTGACTGGGACCCTGAACAATCTTGCTTGTGCATCACCACCAGCATCAGCACGCTGAGGAAATCACTCCCTGGGGCACCTGGGCTTGGTGAACCCGCTGGGATTTAGCGGAACCCGCAGGAGATGCTGCGGCGTGATGCTAACGTGGGGCAAAACCCCGTGCTGAAGAGGCGGGAACAAGAGAAACATGCAGGTGAAACTCCAGCTTGGCATTAAAACTTATCTCGCTGAAGTCCGGAAAAGGCTAAATGCTCATTTCGGGTACTGGGAAGACGCTTTCCGAAGTTGATATAACCTGAAAAAAAAAAAAGAGGAGGAAGAGGAAAAAAAAAAAAAAGCAAACCCAGAATTCCCAGCCAGCAGAAATATAATTCTTGGAGAAATTATCTGAAACCCTCTCCGGGTCACATTCAGCGCTTGTAAAAGCCACCCCGCCCAGTCCCAGCATTTCAACCTGCACTACTGACAGCTGCTCCGTAGCCTCAAGGAACGCAAAGAAACTACTTTTTTTCCTTTTCCCCTTTCTCCTTGATCTCATTTTAATTGGAACCAGCCCCAGCTGAATCGGAGCCCGAGAAGCCCCAGCACCTCCCCGCCGTCCTTGAAGTCATCTGAAGCCGGGACCGGTTTCTGCGTTTGCATTCCCAGCCCTGCCTCCTCTCAGCAGGCCGGGCTTTAATTTCCCTTTGCCCACTTTCTGGCGGTTCCAATCTTCCCGAATTACGCAGGGTGGGGTGGAAGGAGGTAATGGACCAGGTAAAAGCCGCGCTGCGGCACGACAGCCAGGCTGGTTTGGTGGCGTGCCAAGGATCCTGCGCCCCCCTGCTCCTTCGGGGACAGCGTGGAGCAAGTCACCAGGCCATTCCTCCTCCACGGTGACGTTTCACCTTGCTGCCCAGCAAGATCCGGCCTGATTCTTCGTCTTTTTTCCCCCGTAACCATCCTGCCCAGCGAATGGCACTCGGGGCTGGGGACACGCAGGTGCAGGGGGAGGTGGGGGGGGGTGCTCCGCAGCCAGAGCTCCGAAACCCGAGCTGGGATCAGGCTTTTTTCTCTCGGTTTACGTAGCTAATTGCTACGGGCCTATCAGTTACCAGGTAATTAACCCAGCTGTAAAAATCAGGTGCAACCCGGAACGCGTTTGTGCAAACAGAGCGGGAGCAGCGGGGACAGATGGACCCTTGGTGGTTAGCGGCGTGGGGGTGGTTTGCTCTCGGCTGAATCCCGAGTGGGCCCGACACGAAGCTGAGCCACTCCGCCAGGACTGCGGGGACTTGGAAAGGCTCCCGTCCCTTGGCATGAGAGTAGGGCTGTCCTCCTACCCGTCCCAGCAAAAGCTCCGTGCCCCAGAGCGGCTGCGCGCCCAGAAAGATGCCCAAATATCCCTGCCAGTGACCCACGGACGGCACCTGGGCACTCTCCTGTCGCTGCTCTCCAGCTTTTTGCTCGTCTTTCCTTTTTTCCAGTCTCCTGCTCCTTCCCTCCCCGCCAGGACGCCCCCGAGGACGAGCGCGGCGTCCAGCCCTCGGGCGCTGCGGCCGCGTGGGCTGGCCGGCTTCCTACGGAGATGTGTGATATAGAAATAGCACGATTTAGAAAGCGAGCTGCTCGTCGCAGGCACAACCACGCTGGCTGCTTTTAAAGGCAGGCAGGCTTAGCAACGCTGCCCAGCGCTGCGGGAACGATGAGCCGATTCCCAGACAGCCTCCGGGCTGGCGAAGTTGAAGGTGAGGTGGCACAAAGAGGTGACCCGGTGCTTAAATGCTCCGAAGTCATTCAAACCACACGAAGTAGGCGATTTTCTTCTGCAGCGGTGGCAAAGACGCTCAGGGACCGTTTGCTGGGTGGTCCCAGGCCGTAAGCACTGAGTTTCGTTCTCGTCTCCTTACTCAGCTACGCTCGTCCGATTTCGCCGCTATTCCTCACATACCTAAACCCGGAGAGGCAAACCAAACCACCGCAACGCAAACAACTAATGAATAATCGATAGCAAAGCCCGTGAAGGCACCGATAAATCTCTGGGACGCAAAGCCACCGGCACGGCCACGGCGGGCTGTTTTACGGCGCCTCTGGAGTATAATTGCCCGCAGCAGCAGCCCTACGTGACGGGGAGGAAGCCACCGAGCTGCCGTTTCTAATGAAAGTCGCCTTCTGTTAGAGCTTCTTCCAATTTCTGGGCTAATCACGGGAGCCACGGGCTCAAACTAACGAGAGCAGCATCTACATGTGCAAGTTTTATAAAGCTGAAGGCAGTTGTCAGCATCCTGGGGAGATCAGGACTTGCCTGAAGCGTCTACCGAAGACCCCAGAAGTCATAAAGACGGAAAAGCAGCAAGAGTTACAGCAGGCAGAAACCATTCTGGCAAAAATGAGATGGGGGAAACGCGCAGAAACCCGACCTTTCTAAAAGCCACGGGAAGGAGGAAAAAAGAAATGGCACTGAAAAGAAACCCACAGGGTTGATGACTGATGAGTACCTCTAAAAGAATCCATTCCCTCTGAATGGCCAACAGAATTAATTAGGAAGGCAGGCACTTTTTAAGCACGCCAGGAATAGGGTATTAGCTAGCTGTTAGATGCCATCAGTAAAACTGGAAGTGATGGCATAAAAAAAAAAAATATTAAAATGCTCGGCAGCGTGTTCAACAGCTATTGCTGCTCTGCGTTTGGGAGGAGGCGGCGCGCCGCCCGTACGGGGACGGGTAGCACAGCTACCGAAGAGGGCGGTGGAAACTCAAAATTAACCTTGTGCGCTGTGCTGTCCCGAAGCAGGAGCTGTCCCAATAGCCTCCCGTACCTCCCGTCCTAAAACGACCGAGCTTCCCGAGCTGCCAAGCGTCTGCTAAAATAAAGCCGTTGAAAATCAGCAGGTGAGGAGCAGGGGAACGTTGCGAGGTCACCGTGCTCGCAGGAAGGACGAAAGGTGACGGCCGGGAGCAGCAGACAACCTCAGGGTCAGTTCCAGCTAGAACAGCGGCTTCAGGTAAATACAAGAGCTGGAGATTAAAATCCAGCATGATTCAAACCGGCCAGCAGTTTCCCAGAACCGGGTCTATTTAAAAGGCTTATTTTTCCTTTGACAGGCAACAGGGCCGCAGGACACGGGCAGCTGCCTTGATACAGCGGTTTTTTTCCCCCAAAGCACACAACATTGGGATCGTAAACCTCGCATCGGGTGTCATTAAGCACACAAATATTAGGTGCGGTGCCACAGCCCCCGTCCTGGTTGTTAGCAGGGAGGGAAGGCAGCGCCCGAGCGTGGTCCTCGGGGACCTTTGTCACTGCTCGGTATCACCTGGGGCTCTTTCTGGGGATTATGTTAAATGTAAACTTGCGACAGAAAACAGAAACTAAAGGATGGTTTGTTGAGAGTCAGAGCCAGATCCAAACCACCTGGTGGAGGTCACAGTCCGACAGACCACTTCTTCATGGGGCAAAGCAATGCACGAGATCCTCAGAAGGATCGCTGCTCGAGTCAGAAAAGGATTTGGGACGGGCGTGGGGCATCTCTTCTCATACACCACCGCAGCAGAGGTGGAGCAGGAGGGGGTCCTTCAGGGTGCGACAGGAAAAATGCCCATTAGGAGGAGGAAAGAGACTCCCCGCGCGGCCACAAAAACCTCCCGAGGTGGAGCAGGAGCCTCTCAGCGCGAGGTCAGAGCGGCCAAAGCAATTCGGCCTCCCGAGAAGTAGGTCGAGAGGCGATCCGATCGGCGCACGCGGGGAACGGGGAAGGACTGCTCACCTCTCCGACAAGGGCACGGCAACATCCCACGGCTGGGAGCCGAAAGTTCGACCTTGAAATGAGATAGCATCTCCCCGGAGTGAGAGCAATTAGGCGTCGGGTGCAGGGTAGCAGGGGAAGGAGGGGGTCACCGTTGCTCAGAGCCACCGGAACCGAATTAACAGGCGGGTTTTAACCCAGCCTTCTGGTGTCTGCAGGAGGACGAGCCGCAAACGTTTCCCTGCGGCTGCAGTTCTGCAACGCCTCCCACCTGGGGGACGCGAAGTTCGGGAAGCGTGATGGATGCCTCGAATAAAAGCCCAAGCAGGGTCACGTTAAAAAAAAGGAAAGATCGGGGCAAAAAGCCTAGAAACCAAGGTTTGGCAAGCGGTGTGCAAAATTCAGCTCACTTCAGTTCAGACACCTAAAACACGAATATCAGAGTCCGAACCGGCACCCCTGAGCAGCATCCACCTGCCCTAAGATGGGGACCACCTGGGGGTGAAATTAATCCCGTCCTGGAGGTACCTGGTCCTTCCACACGGTGGAGAACAACTCGGACCAGACACGTTCGGATGCTTAACCGCGGACAAATGAATCACGTCCACCAACACACCTCTGACTGGAAGCGAACTGCCTCACGCCGCCTGGAAAACCCCGGGGCTCATTTTGGATTGTAACACCAATTCCGGCCGTTTTGCATCGCCCAGTCTCCCAGGAGGCAGAAAAAGGGCCGTACACTACTCCAGCACCCGGGTGCGGTTCTTCCTTTCTACGTTTTACGTTTAAAGAGGAGGCAGCTAGAGGATACCCGCGTGAAGCAGCCAACCTTGAACCTGGAGAGCTCACGGGTGGCCAGGACGCTGCTGGTTCAGGGTCCTCCTTTCCAAGCAGGGGTCACCCGGGTGGGATTTCAGCCCCCACCGCGGTCAGGGCTGAGCCCTCGCGGCCCAGAGCTGCCGCCACCTACCTGGGCAGGGTCGGAGGCTCCTGGTGGCGGTTCCTCCAAGCCCAGGAGCGACCACGCGTGGATCACCGCATCCCTTTACCCTTTCCTCTTCTGCGCGGAGGGCGAGGTGAGGATGCAGGCGGCGACCCCGCTCCTGCGATGTCCTCCACGGGGCTCCCGTCACCTCCGACCTGGCGGACGCCCAAAGAAAGCGGAAAGCTCGCTGGTGACCCAAACCTCGCTCGTGTCCTCCGTCCCCGGGGGGGGGCCTCGCCTCGGGGCAGCAGCGGGCAGGGGGGTGCCCCAAGCGAGGCCGAGGGGCCAGAGGTGGATGGCACCGGGAGGCTCCGGCCGCGGGGAGGAGGAGGAGGAGGAGGAGGATGAAGGAGGAGGAGGATGAAGGAGGAGGAGGAGGATGAAGGAGGAGGAGGAGGAGGAGGCTGCGCTCGGGGCTCCCACCGGAGCCTCCCCCTGCCCGCCTCGGCGGCTCCACGGCGCCACGGCCCCCGCAGCCAGCGGGCAGGGGCAGCACCGGCGCCCCCCCACCCCCCCGTCTCCCCCGGCAGCCGCGGGCTCGCTGCTCCCTTACCGGCTCGGCTCGGCTCGGCACCGGCACCGGCCGCCCGCCCCCGCCGCTGACGTCACCCCCGGCCTCAGCCGCCGCGCGGGGGCCACCTGCCGGGGAGGGGCCTCACGGGCAGCCGGGGCCACCCCCCGGTGCCGGCCGGCAGTGTCAGCACGCAGCGACACCCCCCCAGTGACACCCCCTGTGATACCCCCAGTGACACCCCGCAGTGCCAACCATCAGTGTCACCACACAGCGACACCCCCCCAGTGACACCCCCCGTGACACCCCCTGTGATACCCCCTGTGATACCCCCGGTGCCACCCCCCCAGTGCCACCTGTCAGTGTCACCACACAGCGACATCCCCCCAGTGACACCGCCTGTGATACCCCTAGTGACACCCCCAGTGACATCCCCTGGTGCCACCCGTCAGTGTCACCACACAGCGACACCCCCCCAGTGACACCCCCCGTGACACCCCCTGTGATATCCCCCCAGTGACACCCCCAGTGATACCCCCAGTGACACCCCGCAGTGCCAACCATCAGTGTCACCACACAGTGACACCCCCCTAGTGACACCCCCTGTGATACCCCCTGTGATACCCCCAGTGACACTCCCTGTGATACCCCCTGTGATACCCCCGGTGCCACCCCCCCAGTGCCACCTGTCAGTGTCACCACACAGCGACATCCCCCCAGTGACACCGCCTGTGATACCCCTAGTGACACCCCCAGTGACATCCCCTGGTGCCACCCGTCAGTGTCACCACACAGCGACACCCCCCCAGTGACACCCTCCGTGACACCCCCTGTGATATCCCCCCAGTGACACCCCCAGTGATACCCCCAGTGCCACCCTCCAGTGCCACCCGTCAGTGTCACCACACAGCGACACCCCCCCAGTGACAGCCCCCCAGTGACACCCCCTGTGACACCCCCTGTGACACCCCAGTGACACCCCCCTGTGATACCCCGTGTGATACCCCGTGTGATACCCCAGTGATACCCCCTGTGATACCACCAGTGACACCCCCAGTGCCACCCGTCACTGTCACCACACAGCGACACCCCCCCAGTGACACCCCCAGTGATACTCCCTGTGATACTCTCAGTGACACCCCCCGGTGCCAGCCGTCAGTGTCACCACACAGTGACACCCCCCCAGTGACACCCCCTGTGACACCCCCTGTGACACCCCCTGTGATACCCCCAGTGACACCCCCAGTGACACCCCCAGTGACAGTCCCAGTGACAGTCCCAGTGACACCCCCAATGACACCCCCAATGACACCCCAAGTGACACCCCCATCATACCCCCAGTGACACTCCCCAGTGCCACCCGTCAGTGTCACCACACAGCGACACCCCCCCAGTGACACCCCCAGTGATACCCCCTGTGATACCCCCAGTGACACCCCCCGGTGCCACCCGTCAGTGTCACCACGCAGCGACACCCCCCCAGGGACACCCCCCGCCACAGGGGCGCTGCCAGGGACGGGGCAGCCACGGTTCCTCAGAGCAGCCGCCCTCAGAATTCCCTCCCAGTGTCTCCGTCTGCCCTCTCCCAGTTTAAAGTCCTTGCCCTGTCGCTGCCCCCCCTGACAAAATGTCCCTCCCCAGCTTTCCTGCAGCCCCCGTGAGGTACGGCATGGCCGCCTCCGCTCGGCCGAAAATCGCCAAATGGCCGAGGTGGGAAGGGGCCTCTGGAGATCCCCCAGTCCAACCCCATGCTGATCACCCACAGCATGTTACACGGGATGGCGCCCAGGCACATTTTGAGTATCTCCAGAGAAGGAGACCCCACAACCTCCCTGGGCAGCCTGTCCCAACGCTCTGTCACCTCGCCGTAAAGAAATGCCCCCTCATACTGAGCCAGAACCTCGTGGGCTTCAGTTTCTGCCCGTTGCCTCTTGTCCTGTCGCTGGGTACGACTGAAAAGAGACTGGCTCCATCCCCTCGACACACTCCCCTCAGATATTTACACACATTAATGAGGCCTCCCCTCAATCTTCTCTTTTCCAGGCTAAACAGGCCCAGCTCTCTCAGCCTGTCCTCGTACGACAGGCGCTCCGGTCCCCCCATCGTCTTCATACCCATCCCCTGGACTCGCTCCCCTGGACGTGGGATTTGGGGCAATGCGGGCTCGGGCAGACCGGCCTTACCGCGAGGCTGCGGCCCAGCACGCGGCCTTAACGGAAAAATTCACCACACGCTCTGTTTACAGTGTGAAGGAATAATTAAAGGATGCTGCTCCAAGGGTCTAAGCGGAGGAAGCGTGACCGTTCGATAGGTATTGATCTCCTTCGGACAAGCGTGCCGCTTTGGTGGAGCTGGAGGTGCGGAGCCTCGCTGGGCTTCTGCAGGGAAAGCGGTGGGCGAGGAGAAATAAAAGAGAAAATGGTCCGGTAAATTAAACTCCCAGGGAATTACCCAGGAGGAAATGAAGGTATATAAACAATTTTTGGTGGTATAGTCATCGGTAACAAGACTACTCCACCGTTTCACGAAGATTAAAATGAATGTTCGCATCCTGTTACCCTGTGAGCAGGAAGGCATAAGCATTATTTCAATACATTGCAAGGGAAGAAAATAAACAAATAAATACAAAACAAATAAGAAAGGGTAATAGGAGCCTTAAAACTTATAGTTAAAACCTCACAGAGAAACTGAGTTCATATGCAGCACATCACCGTATTTTTAGGTGGCATTTCCAAGGGCGACAGCCTGGCATTGCCTTTGAAGGCCAAGTGTGGAGGTGTCTTCCTCATGATGACGGAGGTCTCTTCCTCATGATGACGGAGGTCTCTTCCTCATGATGATGGAGGTGTCTTCCTCATGACGATGGAGGTATCTTCCTTATGATGACGGAGGTGTTTTCCTTATGATGACAGAGGTGTCTTCCTCATGATGAAGGAGGTGTCTTCCTCATGATGAAGGAGGTGTCTTCCTCATGACGATGGAGGTGTCTTCCTCATGATGACGGAGGTGTCTTCCTCATGATGACGGAGGTGTCTTCCTCATGATA
The DNA here is from genome assembly GCF_964211835.1 of Anser anser. Lineage (NCBI taxonomy): Eukaryota > Metazoa > Chordata > Aves > Anseriformes > Anatidae > Anser > Anser anser. Next base: position 14,892,491 of record NC_139731.1, on the reverse strand, counting down.
ATGGAGGTGTCTTCCTCATGATGAAGGAGGTGTCTTCCTCACGATGACGGAGGTGTCTTCCTCGTGATGAAGGAGGTGTTTTCCTCATGATGACGGAGGTGACTTCCTCATGATGAAGGAGGTGTCTTCCTCATGATCATGGAGGTATCTTCCTCATGATGACGGAGGTGTTTTCCTCATGACGATGGAGGTGTCTTCCTCACGATGATGGAGGTGTCTTCCTCATGACGAAGGAGGTGTTTTCCTCATGATGAAGGAGGTGTCTTCCTCATGACGATGGAGGTGTCTTCCTCACGATGACGGAGGTGTCTTCCTCGTGATGACGGAGGTGACAAACACAGTCAGGCACAGCCCGGGAGACTGAGGAGCACCCAGGGTCCCTCCACAGAGGAGCACGATGGGGTCCAACAGGACTGTTTGGGCAAAGACGTCCATGGACGGGACCGCTGTCTGGCATCTTGCTTTGGTGCAAAATGTGAAGGGGCACTGGACTGGCTGTAACTGACGTAAAGACTGGCCTGATTTTTGAAAATCCTTCCCCAAGGTTAATTGCAGGTGCAATGTTGCTGATTTCTTCAAGCAAACAGGGTAGTGCCTTCAATAAATGAATGGTCAATACCGGCTTGGTCTTCATGAAGCGCTGGGTGAGGCTGGATGTTACCAGCACCTCTGAGAACGAGGGCAGCGTTCAGCACCTTGCAGGATCTCCGCGGTCTTCCCTGGACCTGCTCACCTGAGCAGCCCTGGCAAGAAACGCCGCAGCCGACGGGGCTGAAGAATTGGTCCCGAATCTACCACGATAAAAGGACCTCCTTTTAAAGCCGGGTGATCCAAATGACAGTAACTCAAGGCGCCTACAGCTAGCTTGCCGCAATGCTGACGCTGCCGAGGGTCATGAATGGAAAAGCCGTATTTACAGTGCCCGGCGTCGACGCAACGCAAAGCGTAAGCCCCAGATTGCAAGTCCTGGCGCCTGCAGCTCTGCGTCGGTGCCAACACGCATGCAGCTTGGGCGCTCCTTTTGGCAGCTGGGGGAAAGTAGAAGGACGTGCAGTAAATACAGCGCAGACAGGCACCAGCGGAGCGCTGCTGCTCTTCGGCACGAGGTGACTGCAAGGGTGCGCGTTTCAAAGCAGGACGAAGAGGGCCGGGATGATAACACGATAAGCGACTTAATTAAGCACTCTAGAGCCTGAATGGATAATCACGGGCCTGGGCTGCGTCTTAACGCACGAGGAGCTGTGTCTCTTTTAAAGCAGGGAGAAGCAAAGCCCTCCAAACCTGCCTGAGGGTTTTCATACATTTCCTGGTGATTGGTGAGGGGGGACCCGGCGCGCTTGATCAAAGCACGCAGCCCCGTTGCCTGAAGCGTGTGCCAATAACCAGAGCCGCGAGGATCCGTTGTTTTCACCCTGCCAAAAACGTGGTTCTCCGTCCAGGCTCTCTCCCTTCGCCGTGCAAGACAGCTGAAAGCACAGGTAAGGCAAACGCAGGAAGGCAGGTCATTCGTCCTGCTTGAAACCCAGTAACTCAACCTGGGACTATCAGGTCACTTCAGGAACAGGATGCTTTTCTCTGCTCTCTCCTTTTTCACTTCCAGGCAGGGCATTTTTATTGTCTAATCCCAGCATTTACAGCATCTCATTCAGAGCCAGAAATTCACCCCTTTACAAAGAAGTCAAAACACACGCCGTGAGGAGGTGACATCCAGACTGGACTGGAAGGTCTCCGCTGTGGACAGCCTGCCCAGGTCGAGATCTCACCTCAGCTGTACAACGTGGCTGTTACACCCGCTGCAAAACCTTTGCCTTGCACCCTATTATTCTGTCTCCAGTTACAGGACTTAAGGCCCAGGTACTCCAACACATTCAGGAACTTAAATCATTAGCTGCCGAAATAAATGGGGGCCGGGCGTCTACAGCAGGAATAAGTTTCATAAATCCTCTGCCAGATCTGAACTCGGTGACATCGGGGAAGCGATAGCAGGCAGCCCAGCGCTGTCCTTTCCTGCCGCACGCCGTACGTACATCTTTCCTGACACTTACGACACCTTGTTTTCTAGACATCCCCACTATTTTATCAGCCCTTGGAGTGAGATGCAGAACGTCAGCGGTCGCCCTGGCTATGAGCGACCTGCAGTAATGCACCCCGGGGGTGGATCATCAACGCTTTTACAGGCCCACGCACAACAGGCAGAGAATAAAGACTCTTTCTTCAGACTGAAGCCCATGAAGTGAAGTACCGGCATAAAGCTGTCTCGTTTCCAGAGGTGCTAAACCTAGCTGCTGGGCTTGGGGGCTGTCCCTCGACTGGCTAAAAAAAAAAAAAAAAACCCACACTTGTCTTTATCAACATTTTGTAGGTTGCGGAGCCGCCTCCTCTCTGCGTAGACGTGAAATATTGTTAGGAACCGCCCTGTGGAAAAAGAATTTCCCATCTTACAATTGCTTTCCCCCGCTTAAGGTGAACCACCGGATAATCCGTGTGGGATGGGCCTTCCAGAGGTCACCTAGTCCTGCCTCCTGCTGCTTGCGCCACGTCTAATCGGATCGCAGTCTTCCCGTCGAGTCTCAGGACCGGAGGGGTACGTGAATTTAATAGAATCGGGTGTCGTGTGTGAAGCAACAAGAAAGCAAACAGCGTTTCTTGCCTCGGCGGCCTCCTCTTGTATCCATGCTGCAGGCTGCCTGCCCTACGCGTCCCCGCCGTTCACCGAATTTTAGCTTTCCTCAGCGCTTCTAGCTCGCAGCCCGATTGCCTTCTGTCAGCTGTATTATTAATCAGCAGGCTGCAAATTATGTTGCCATAACCCACGTACTTTTTGTGCTTTCGACTAAAAATAAAGCAAATTGGCGCGGAGTAAACAAACCCCGGTCTGCTGGGAAAGCCCGCGGCTGAGCGAGGGGAGCCGCGGGTGCACAGGGGCCGGGGCAGTGGGGAACCTGGGGTGGGTGAAGGGCATCTTTTAGGCTGGACACCATCACCGGCAGCAGTTTTTTTCCAAAAAGTTGAGAGGAATGAGCACAGGGTAGATAACGCACCCGCCAGACCATCTCCCTCCTGCCTGCCTAGCCAAGGTGCTGCTCTGTCTGGCCAAACGGGGCGGATGAACCCAAAACCCAGCGGAGCAGCCACCGACTTACCCCGAAACCTGAGTGCCGCCCCTGCCTTCACCATCTCCTCAACCCAAAACTGCCCTAAAGGGAACATTTCTCCAAACAGAGGCTGAAAAAAGAAACGGGCAATGTGAAATATTTAAATCTCTCTTTGACCTCCTAACCCTTCGTACGGAAAAAAGGCGGACGAAAATACCAAAAAAGGAGAGGCCGGGTAATGGTCGGGCCAGAACTATTCCCCCATGTCCGCGTTTCCTATTCGAACCAAGTTTGCCTCTGCAAAGGTCAGTTTATATTTCCAGAATCGCTGCTTTGGCTCGTGGGGGGAGGAAAAAAAAAAAGCCACGCCGTTTTACGCACGTGTTTTTTTTTTTAAACAGACTTTCACGCCCTCGTTCGCTTGGAAAAAATAAAAAAAATAAATAAAACCGACCAAACAGCAGCAAAAGGAGGAGAAACAGCAGTGAAAGCTGCTCAGATTCACCTGCTGCAGCTCGGTGCCTGCCCATGGGCCGCTGGGATCACTTCGTGGCTAGCATTTTGCTGGTGGGCCCGACGCGTCTTGGTCCTAGGGAGCTGACCGCGAGGATTTCCCGCATGCCAGGTGACGACGCGTAGCAAAAAGGCGTGAATTCCACTTGCCCGGGTTCGGTGGTGGTATATTGCAGGCAAAAGCTGAGCCCTGGCCACGCTTGGGTGCCGATACAGAGAGCGGTGTGAGTCCCAGCTCGAGCGCGCGTTAGCCGTGGCCGCTCCTCTGCCTCCACTGAAACGACTCCGTGTCTGCACTGATGCTATCAGGAAAAGATTAATTCCCAGAGCCGGGGTGGGGTGAGGCAGAGTAAAGCGCGATCGCTTGCCCCGGCGTAGTATTAACGCACGAGAATAAAGTGGAAATTAAAAGCAGCAGGACAGGAAAATACCGCCAGGGTCAAGCCGGGGAAATGAAACCGCTCCAAGTCCCCGCGTGCTGTTCGCTCCGCCGTGCACGCTCTGATTTCTCCCTCGAGGGCCGTAAATCAAATCGGTGCTTCAATGTTGGTGCCTACGAAGCAGCCTGGCGGGGAAGTCCATGCTGGTGGGACAGTCAGAGCGCAGAAAAGCTCCACGCCGCGTGCCCTGAAGCAGCCACAGGCACCCATCACATCGCGCCGTGCTCCGGCCTCGACATCGAGCGCGTCCTCTCTTTTCTTTCTGCCTTTGCAAGCGCTTTAAAACCCCAGAGGTAAGCCAGGGGGGGTCGAGTTCATCTCTCGTAAAAAGAGCTGCAGCCTCGGCTCAGCTTCACGGAACAAAGCTGAGCGCGAAGCTCCGCCAGAGGTAACACCAGAGCACGAGATTTATTAGGCACAAATAATGCATCGCCCCCCCCCCCCCAGCCCCTGCCAGCTCCTCCGGTGCGCTGTGGAGAACGGAAAAATAAACGGAGGGAGAAGGGTTGGGGATACTCGGGAGCTGCGCTGAGCCCAGGGCTGGGTAACGCGGTGGAGGACATCATATCCGTGCTCTCCCTGCTCCGGCCATCAAACCAGGAGCAAAAACGTTCAAGAGCAAAGCTGCTGAGTTCCCAAACTGCCACCAGTTTGCCATTAACTTCCTTTAAGGTTTCTTTCCTTTTTTACATTTCCACCGCTCCCACCTCCTGCTCTTACTTTTTCCCTCTCGTTTCCGTGTTTGCAGGCACAAGGGGAAGAGAAGACCCCGAGCACAAGACCCGGCGCCCAGCCGCACGTGCCGGAGCCCGGATTTTCCTGTGGCACTTCCCAGTTTCCTCCCGCTTCAGATCTGGATTCCCACGGGGCGGTAAGCAATCAACCCCGGGAAGCTCTGGATCCCACTGACCTGCTCCGGGACCTCGTTTGGCACCGGCCCTACTCCATCCTCCGTCCCCAGAGGTGCTCCAGAGCCCGATCTCATGGCCCCACCAGCCCCTGAGTGGGACAGAGCCCGGATTTTGGCACAGCACAGGCTGAAAAAAAACCCAATCTGAATGGGTTTGGCAGGCAGAGCCGCGGGTCTGCCCACGGGGAGGGTGCCTTGCCTCAGAGGAGGAGGAGAAAGAGGGGAAGAAGGAAGGTGCTGCAGGATTTCACGAGAATCCTATAAGACGTGCAACCAATTAATCCATAAGTTGATGTTTTCAGCAAATTTTTCTTTACCTCATCGGCTGAGGAACCGCACGAGCCGCCCGTGTGCATCTCTGGGGGGTGCATATCCTGGAAAAAGCAGCGACTCCCCCTTAATAGCCGAGACAAAAGCTTGGCCGCGGTAAGAGAGAATAAAAGACTGTATTATTCTAACGGGAAAAAAAATAATAATAATAAAAAAAGGCTTGAATAGGCTGGGAGCTTTGTATTTGGGCTCCGTCATTAATCAAGCTAATTCACAGGAGTGAGCCACTGGAGTGATATTAAGCACAGCGACAACGGCCCGGGCGAAATAATCGAGGAGTTAGAAGAATGAAGGAGTCGCTTGAAAATACAAACCAGATTTCTGTGCGCACCCGTACGGAGCCACAAAAAGAAAGGGGCCGCGGGGCTGGGAAGCCCAGGACGTGTTTTTGGGTTGGAACGTGGAGAATTTGGTGGCCAAAGCGGGCGAGGAAGACCCCTCAGTGCCCGGAACTGGGGGAGGTTTGGCGCGGTGGTGCGTGCCCTGTCCTGCAGGGGGATGCCGCCTCCGTTTTAAGGTTAACTCAAAGGGAAAAGGGGAAAAAAAATAGGATATTTGTAATTAGGTTGGTTTGCGGTGATGTTCTGCTGCTCCTGCGTGCAGGGTGAGGTCAGCGCACCGGGCTGAAAAACATGAGGAATGGGCCAAAGGGAAAATTTGGGCTTCCTCACCCAGAAGCGACTCCCCCGCAGCACTTTTGCAATGCGAAGAAGCCCAGCGAAGCTTTTGTCTTGTGCCCAAACCACAGCAGAAAAGCTGAGCATCAAAAAGGGAGCTGAGCGAAGCCCTCAAAAAACCTCGAGCTGCTCCGAAAATCGGCTCGGCGGGCGCAGCAGCTTTGTGCGCCCCAGCACCTCCACCCTTTGTGCTTCCAATTTGCAAACCCAAGGGTGTTTTGCTGTGTTTTTTTTGACACTCGGAGCTGAAAAGCCCTGTTAGGGGCTGGAAAAGCATGGGGCTTTCCGGCTTTCCCTTCCGACTGCTGCTGCAGCTGCCTGGAGCTCTCTAGCAAGCAGGCTGCGTTGCGCAGAGCACCTCTCCTCTGCTCTCCATTTTCCAGGGGAGCGAGGTTAATAAATAACACGGACAGAGGGCCGAAAAACACCAGACGGAGCAAATCTGAAGTGCAGGGAATGATTTGGGGGTGGGAAGCTCCAAGGACCTCGGAGAAAGCGGGCCCGTTTTCTCCTTCACGGGGCTTTAAAGGACCAACGAAATCGCTGCCGCTCTGCCTAATTACCCACCTCATTACCGGCCGGGGGGAGAGACACCGAGCAGCCTCCAGGAATTTCCCAATTCCCCAGTTGCCGGAGAGGGGAAGAACGGAGACGGGGAGCCCCAACCCCACGAGAAGCCACTGCGGCGACTCGTCCCATTGCAGCACTTCCACCGGTGGGGCCCTGGGACCATCCCCAGTGGACGGCGACCCCGAGCATCCTCCTTCCATGAGCAACTGAGCAAAGCAAACACTGCTGCAAAGGAGAAAGGCAAAAATAACCGTATTTCCAGCTTGCAAATAAGCACGTTATTTAATTAAAAAGCCCTTATTAAGATGGCTGTGATTTCCCAGCAGGCTAAAAATACCGAAGTCACTCCAGCGGCTGATGGTGGCTGCAGCTAGAAAACTCTACGTCTCATTCTGATTTGAGCTGGACGTGATACTACACAACGTGAGAGCTTTAGAAGAAATCCACTCGTTTTTATACCTGGTTATCCCGTTTTATGTGCTGGTTAAATTTCCCCTCTGCACGCAGCTGTTACAAGCTGTCGAGGACGGGTGGGTGGCGAAGCAGAGAGTTTTCAACCAGCTGCCAACACGTGGAAATGGCAGAAATCTGCGTTTAGAAACCTAATTTGGAGGAAAAAAACCCCCTCTGGGCCTCTCCTCCTTCCCTACCTGCCCTGATGCACACGGGCCACGCGCGCCGAGATGCCACGCGTCAGGGTTTGCCTGAAAACCCGTGATAAATTGTAGCTGGGGAGGCGATGAGGGCCTTCACCACCTTGGCCGCAAGAGCTCCGAGAGCTCGGCTCCAAGAGCTTGGCCGCAAACACCGAGACCTCGGGCACCCGCAACTCCCTACCTCTGCTCAGAGCTGAAACGTCGGTTCCGGAGAACCCCAAGGGCTGTCACCAGAGGACGCGGATCTTGGGGAAAAAAAATACTATTTAGAAATTTAAATCTCACGTGGAAGCGGCAGAGAACTCGGGAACGAAGGGTCCCGTCAGTATCGTCGCTGAATTCGTCGCCTTACCTTTGAGACGGTGCAGGACGAGGCCACCGGAGCCTCCCTCGAGGCTGCCAAGACTGCTGCCGTAACCACGCCGTTTCCAGATGGAACCAGATAAGAGACAAGCGATAAAAGCACTCTTAATTAAACATTTGTCTCGCAATTACATACTTCTGAGTAATTATCGCCATCAAGACAAACACCAACTGGATTACACAGAAAAGAGACAGACGGTAAAGGTTAATGGGGCTGCTTCTGCAGCTATTCCCAAGCTCTTGCTGCAGGAAGGGCGGGATGCCCAGAGCTCTGGATGGACACGGCCGACTTGTGGAAGGGCTGAGCTGGCAGATTTTTGAAGTTACAGGACTGAAAAGACAATTTCAGCGGCGCCGTCTGCCCTCGAATCCTCATTTTTTTTTACGTTCACTAACCCCAATTCCTTTCTTTTCCCTTGCAAACCTTTCTGGCTGTCCTCGCCCTTCTGGTTTCTCTTCGCTTTGGCCTGGCTTAGACGTAGCCAGGACCCCAAAAAGGGCCTGAGCCCGATCCCCAGCTGTAGTTCGTGCCTGACTGACTGCTTTCCAGGGGTAGCAGAGTTCCCATTTGGTAAACCCAGATTTTTTTTTATATATATGTACTTTATTGGCTTCCTTTTAATAGCCCCACGTGACCGGTTCCCATTTTAAGCCGTGCTCCTCTCACCACCGGCTCACTCCCGCCACATCTCCGTGGACCAGCTCATCCCCAGCCTGCCTCGGATTTCTCCTCCCTGCAGATATCACGAAAAAAAAAAAAAATAAAAATAATAGACTGCTAAAACAACGAGGAAAACAGGGACTAGTAGAAACACATTTGAATAGTTTGCCGCCCTTGCTCACGGCTGTTTCCCCCAAACAAACCGCCTCGGAAGAAGCACGGCCTGCGAGCTGCTGCGAACGAATGAATCATCCCTCTGCTTTGAAAACGAAGGCCGCACAGAAGAGGAACCTCGGCGCGTTCCCAAAGGTTAAGCTGATTTTGCCGAGCCACAGCTGAATTATTGATGATCAGCGCTGCGGGTTTCTCTTCAGGAGCTAGCAGCCAGGTAGCAGAGCCATTTACGCCAGCACATCTTTTAAGCCCCCGTCTGCGAAGCTCGTCCGACTCCTGGCCTGCTCGGGCCACGGGGAAATTTAATTATTTAGGCTTCTCAGCAGAGCAAACGTAAAATATTAGCTCATAATCGAGACGCTGCTGCTTGGCGCACAGCCAGAAAAGCTGCATCAGCAGCCGGGAGCGAGGTGCCGCTGGCCACACAGATGCGTGGGGATGGGGCTGAGCTCCTCTCGGGAGCAAATTCCCCGATAAACCGAAAAATAAAATGAAAAAAAAAAAAGGGCAAACTTCAGCATGGATCAGCCTCTTCTGCGGGTCTTTCTCCATTCCTGTTTCCACTCTTCGTCTGGTTTATTTGCATTCAGCAAACCCGTAAAGATCCCTGAAGAATCGGGGAAATGGGACAACCAATTTTCAACCAAATCCGAGGGAATTCTCCCTGCGAGGAAGCAGAGGCTACGCCCTAATACATCAAAGTAGAAACAGGCTTAATTGGTTCTGATCACGGTTTCTCCGACCTCTTGGTTTTATTCAGCCTTTGTTCGGCTTTGAAAGCAGCGTGCGTAGTAATAAACTTGTTCCGTGCTCCTGCCTAGCCATAAAAATCAGCGCGTTTAAAGCGGATCCATTTTACAAAGCCTTTCTCCGTTTTAATTGCATCCCAATTCCCAGGAAAATGCGAGATGACAAGTTAGAGGCTTTTTTTATTAAAAAAAAAAAAAGTCAGCTGCTTAATAAGAAAGCCTCGTTTAGTTTTTGTGCTTTACTGTGGAAAACGGTAAGCCTCATTACCAGGGTATTAAGCTCCGTAGCCGCTTATATATTCTCCTGGTTATCGCGCACAAGCCCCAAATTTAGCACAGCTCTTGTTTTTGGTTGCAGCTAACGCCCCTTAACGGGTCCGCTCTGGTAAGAATCAAGTGCTCAAGGAAAACTCCTATAAAAGCAAAACCGGATTACGAATGATCGTGTAAATACGGCAGGGACCAAAATGAAGTCCCAGCGCTGAGCTCCCACCGAAATCGTACAAGATAGGAGGAACATAGATGAGAAGGTTTTAATTTTAATTACTAAAATAAGCTTTTTTTTGTTTGTTTGCTTGTTTTTCAGGGCTCACAGCTCCACCAGTTGTTCTCCCGGGATGCCTAACGCCGGTTTTATTTCGTGGTGCGGATATTTGGGTGCCGGGAAACAATCACCACCCAGGTGACATCCGCATTACCAGCGCTGGCCTCAGAAGGACGTGGACCAAGCGGCTGAAGCCAGGTGAGCACCCTGGCACTATCAGCGCGCCCCTTAAAGCTGCAAGAAACCCTTCTGAGAGTCACTTGAAGGTGCGCGCGCACACAGGAGACCTTTTCTAACTCAGAAAGAGAAAGCTGTTCTCTCCAAGTCCTTCCTATCGACGACGTTATTTTCACAGTCTTCCTTTACACCGTTACCGGCGGGTTTTGCTCCACGTTAACTCGCTGTAAGCCGAGCTCCAGCGTGAGTGACGTGAAGTGCTTGTTTTCTGTTCCTCCTCAGGGGCAGCGCGAAGGGGAACGTGTGCTTTCACAGATGGAAGTTGCTGCCTCCTGAAGTAACACATAGCCGAGCACCGCGCAAACTACGGCTGAGAGCTTTGAGTATTTTATTTCCATTGGTAATTATTTCCACCGGTGCCTCTTCAGAAGAGGAGTTAAGGAGAACAAAAAGCTTTTGCTGTTGTTGTTTTTAGAAGAACAAAACAGCGAAACAACAGGAACAGAGAGTGTTTTAAAAACCAGCTTGGGTTTGTCTCAGCTTTTTAGGTGCAGGCTTTGGTCCTGCACACTCATCATCCGCTCCCCCTGCTCCTTACAGGGTGTGAGGGAAGGAACTGAGTCATGCCCCGCAGAGAGCAGGATTAAGGCTGCGAGGAGAACACACGATTCCTTTCTCGCCCATCAGGTAATTAAATTCGCGGCGCCTCAGCTTTATTTCCTTGTTTGCAGGAGATGAAGCATCAGAGAAAAAGCTGGCATTCGGAGGAGTGCAAGTTCGCACTGGAAAGCTGCGCGATCGCTAAATTCTGGAGGAGTATTATTACGCGAAGCTACCTGGCAGGATCGTCGCGATACGTAACGCCAGCGCCGGTTGTGTGCTGATGAAAGATTAAGGGGAACTGCAGCCAAAGAGAAATAAGTGAGCGTACACCGGCGGGAGCCGGATAGCCGCGTTTTGAGGTGACTCACGGAGACGAACGCTTTGTCTCGAAAACATTTTGGAAACACCAACGCGCCATCCGAGGAAGGAGACGGGAGCTTGTCGAGCACCTGAGACACCACGGCTTTGCTCTTTTCCAGCTCACAAGTCTTTAACTTTTGGAGGAAGAGAAGCAGAAGGGTATAACAAGCGTCTGCGATCCCAACTGCTCAGCTTCCTCGTGAGAAGCAAAAGAACGAACGAAAACACGACGTTAAGGATACAGGCTTAAAATATAACGAGCCCGTTTGCGAGAACCCGCCCGAGGGAAAATAGCTTAGAAAATTAAAAATTCCGTAGTAACAGACTGAAAGCTGTTAACCGACATCTAATTAATCACAAACTGCAAATCCCCACAACAAAACATTAAAAGTAATTACAAAGGCAGAGAAAAAAAATAAATAATCTGGTAGCAACTAAGCTTACCCAGACCAAAACAAGTACAAAAAACCCCAGCGATGGTGCCCAAGCAGAAAAAAAGCTGACAAAACCATCAGGACTTGACCTTGCTTTTGGTTATTCATGGTGATGTTGTGTAACGTCAGTTTTTGGGTTTTAATATTTAGCAGGAAGCGATTTGTAAGACCACAGCCTCAGCCTAAGAATCAAACAAACCCGTTGACAACAAGCAGCCGCGGGGGAGCGGCGAACGCAATCCAACTGCGAGCTGGCACGAGCAACACCCATTACCAAAAAGTTCTTCCGGGGCTACCTGGGGCTCTTTTTACTTCTTCCCCACACTTTTAAAGTTAAAGCCACGCAATCACAGCATAAATCACCCAGGAAGGCAGGTCAACACGCTGTAAATTACCGCAATAGTCCCACGTCCACCAGAGCAACGTCCCTCTGGTGGCACCTGTGCCACAGGACCTCCCGGAGAGCTGAGGAGTCAGATGGGAGCAGAAAAAAACCAGAATTTAGGCCGTTCGGTAGTCTGGGGCAAGTCGCCTGGAGATTTCCAAAACCAAACACGAAATAAAGGCAAGGAAGCACAACTTTTAAATGAAGAAATTTATTTTTTTATTAAGAAAAAGGTTACAAGTCCGGAATTTTGAAAGACTGTTAAGAGTACCTAAAGCTGAGAGCAGGGAGGGAAGGGACCCCGGTGATCCATGGACCCAAATCTCTCTTAGTGTAAACTAAGCTTTGTAAAAACGGATCTAACAGACCCAACTGACAGCTGTGGAAACACAAATGACAGAAATTCTCATTTTGCACGTCTTCCCATACCGAAGATGAAATCCATTCCAACACTACGTGGAGACATCAGCTCGGAGCTTGACATCCCAGAGGAAAAGGCTCAGCAGAAAAGGTTATTTAGGACTCGCCAGGATCTTTTTACTGAGAAGGTTCCAAGTTCATTCAGGGGCTTTTGCTCATTAAATTGTCATCTGACAGGGTAAAACAGGAGGTATTTTCAAATAGTTGTTGGGATAACAGCAGATACAGGCTTATGGGGGAAAAAAGACTACAAGTCTTCTTATCAAAGCAATTTTTATCACTCACAGAGCTGAGATCTATCACAATTCTACTCCGGAATTTACTACACTAACAGATCCTTTGAAAGCAATCTTCTATAATAAAAACAATGCAGAGTTTGACCAGTATTTTTAACGAGTAACTCAACATTTTCACTACAACAGAAAAAAAATTATCCCTGCTCTGCTCTTTCGACCTACTGTGTCGGTCTGAGCAAAAAAAAAAAAATCTGGCTGCGTGATGAAGTATGAAAACCACACGGCCAGCAGAACTGGAAGTGTTGAAAGCACCTCAGATCTTCCCGTTAAAACGACGCAAGGAACTCCAAAACGCACAATTAGGATACGAAGGAAGAAAAAAAGATGAAGAAAATGAAGTGGAAATTGGTTGGCGGCACTAAAAAAAGAATCCAATGCTTCCTTTGGGTAGCTACGGGGTAGTAACTACAGTCTCCACCTCGTAAACACGAGAGGAACATTAATTTCACTGCTGAGTGCTGACCTAAAAACGTGATTAGAGCTTCCTACGACCACAGTGTGCCAACTTCACCTGGTTTGCGTTTGCATCTGCACCTGGTTTGCGTTTGTAATTTACCAAAAGGCATCAGCCCCTCCCAAGTTCTCAGAAATAAAGCTCAAATACTTCAAGGCCCTTTGATATTGCTACTCCAAAGGTAGAATAGATGCTTGGAAAAACACTCTTTGGTCCTCGCTACTGCCTTTTAGAAATTAAGAGAGCCTAACAGGAATGCCCACACGCAGAATCTCCCTGCGGACGACAAAACCTCTTCACGTCTCTGCCCTCCACGCATCTTGGGCAAGCGGAATCCAGGAGGCTCCTTAGCAGATGACGTAGCGGACGAGGCGCGAGCCGCGGACTTCTCTCACTCGCTGGCAGTGGCGCAGGATGTTGAGGATCCTGTGGAAGCGCTTATCCGCTTTCAGCTGGGTGAACTCTTTGATGTCGGCCTCCACGACAAAAAACTCTCCTGGAAAACAAGGAAAAGCCATCGGAAACCAGGAGCATGCTAATTCAAGGGAAAAAAAAAAACACCCAGTTGTCTTTCAGACAACTAAGTAGGGGGAAATAATGTGTTGTTCCATAGCGTCACACTTCCAAGTCTTACGAGCAAGAGGTCTGCACGGCTACAGGTGATCTAGGTCGGAAAAAAAAGGAGGAGAGCATTCTCCCTCCGTTTACCCTTAGAGTAAGGCAGCAGCATCTTAAATAAATAGAGGGCAGAGATGCCTCACCTAAGTTAGGAGAGACCATTTTCAGTTTAACCAAGGAGGAAGAAGCCGCTGATGCTGGGAAAAGTTTTATTAAACAAGTGCAAGGTAGTTTTACACAAGAAAATCCGTGTTTTTATGAAAACATCTCTAAATCTGTCTTACGAGCGATTGAGCAGGACGCGACTCCACTCTGAAGAAGCGTCCAAGGGTGATGTGCTGGCCTTTGGGACCGAGGTCCTAGAGTGCCACTTAAAATTTCCATTTTCTGTTCCATCTGGGGGAGCGTAACGATATCCTGAGCCTGGGCAGAACACAAATTCTTCCTTTATTTGCCCAGAATTCAGGGCAGCAGCCTTCAGCACAGCAGGAGCTTATTTACCAAGAAACCAGAGCTGGCTGAAGGCTGGCGGCGGCGGTTTGGTCAGAAACAGGAGCCCCGTGCACTCAATAACGAACCTGAATCGCCCCGCTGGGTGGGAAGGCGCCCTGACAAACCAGGCGGCATCTTTGGTCGTCTCGAAACCAGCTGGCAAGCAGCCCAGGCTGGGGAACTGCGGGAATCCTAAGCACGGGCGCGCTCACGGCAGAAATTTAAGCGAACGAATCAACGAACGTGCAACCTCACGCTGAAAAATGCACCGGATGAAGCCGTTGAATCATTTTGGGGCTGGTCAGACAAGCACCGGCTGTCAGACCTTTCTTAGACTTCCTAGACGATCACAAAACAAACCACTCAACGCACCCTCTCGGACGCTGCACGTCCTAGTTCTGTAAGTGAGCTTTCCGAAAACAAACAGGAAAATGCAGACCGGCCCCAAGGTACTCGAAGAAATTAAAAGCCTCGAGTTTGCACGATTAGGAAAAACCTTGGCATTGCAGCTTCTGCTCTTACGTTCACACGAGATTTCAACACTCGCTTCCATAGAGGAATCCCTTCTGTGGCTTCAGCCCATTTTTTCCTTCTCTGTGGACCTGAATTTAATGCCATTACTGAACCCAAACTTCAAGAACCTTTGAAGATGAGCAAGTGTTTCAAGAAATCCCAGATTCACAGTGTACGAGCTGTTGCTAGACTGAAGCAGAGCTTATCTGCACAAAAATCTACCCAAGCCCAAATCAGAGGCGAGTCATAAGACCGTTCCCATGTTATATCACTACCTGCCCGAGCAAAAACCTGCTCCCCATCTTTTTTTATAAGCCCCCTTTAATCCTGAAAGGCTGCGGTGAGGTCTCCCCAGAGCCTTCTCGTCTTCAGGCTGAACACCCCCAGCTCTCTCAACCATTTTTCGGAGCGCACAGCGAACATTTAAGGGGAGAGTGTTCTTGCATTCTGCCGAGGGCAAGAATCGAGAGGGAGACACCGTGGCGTTGTTCTCAACAGGAAAGGAACGTCAAGAAGTAGATTTTAAGATGAGAGATCTACTGTGCCACGTATATTTGGAAAAACTAGCTTGTAAGCTGCACGGCAAAGACATTTCAGGGCATTTTTGCTCATCTGTGCTTTAAAGACGAGAAGAATTCCTAAGGTTATCAGACAGCCCTGTCTCTTCCACAAAGCCACCGCAACGTGACTGATTACCTCGATTTCCCTGCCTCGCAACAAATTTTTAGTAGGTCGTGTCCGTTCTAGCTTAAGAAGCTGAACCCACGGTGCATGCGGTTTGGTTCTTGAGTCTATTCGGAGCGACTCCGAATTAAATCGTTTTGCTCTCTGAGTTTTTGGGACAACGTGCCGAGAAAATCACGTGCATTGAGCGAAAACACACAAAATAAAACCAAAGATAGTTATGGGGAAACTACTCAGTCGAAAGACAAATCCTTTTTTGCTAAACTGCAGCTGAGGAGGAGCGGTCAACGGATTTTATACGGACTGTTCTCTGATCTCCTCCCCTTACAGCAAGGGAGGACCAGAACCTCCACGGCAAGGTGTTGTCGGTGCCGCCATAGGGGAGAGGGATTCTAAATATCTGATTCAGACTGTCACAACACGCTGGGGATGGAGGGAAAACCCCGCTAAGTCTACAGTTGTTGGGTTTTGCTCCGTTTTACCTTCTTTTTTTTGTTGTTTTGTTTTGAGAAGAAGTCATAGCAGGTGTTCTAAAGCTTTTCTAAATGATGTTTTTAAACACTCCCTTACTATAGGTCACTCCACCAACTACCAGAGTGCCTGGACAGACTATTTCCTGAAAATGAGATGCTACAGCACGAAAACCATCTGCTGTCACAAGCCATTTAACCTCTGGTCCGGTTATTTTATACTTACCTACACCGCCAGATCCACCTGCTATGGATTTGGCACTAATAAACGCAAAAAAAAAAAAATACCTTTTGTATCCTTAGTTTCCTCTTCCAGGAATCGGTGGTAGAGACTCCTGACCGATGCATTCATGGATTTCAAAGGCTGATGCAGGATCTTGTACTTGCTCACCACGGCCTTGTTGATATCTTGAACGACGGCGTTGATTTGATCGTACGTCAAGCGACCTTTCATATACCTGCAAATAAAAAAAAAAAATCAAAGTCAGTAGCCAGAGAGTCACGAACGTGAAGTTCTCTGTTTATTTTCCTCTTTATTCAGCCTGAACGTGCTGCTCCTAGTTAGAGGCGGTTTCTTCTGCTTCGTGTTAATGAATAAACCTGATAGTTCATTAGATCGCTTAATAACGCTGCAGGAAAAAAAAAGCCATAATAAATCTTAAAGCAGAAAGAAGGACATTAGAAAGCCGAATCAAGAGGTAAAAAAAAATATCCTGCCCTTAAACTTCCAGGAGCATTTCAAAAATGGAATGAAGGTTGCATTTATAGCCTAACACTTAAACTACAAACAGAAAAAAAAAAATCAACCTGCTTGGCAGAAAACATGGCAAAGGCCAAAAGTAAAATTAAATGTTTCTGCCTAGGAGCGAAATTTGGTTCATATTAAAGAGAAAAGATAATGTAGGATTATAATCTTGTAGGCATTCCTTTGTTTTTTGAAGAAATATCGGTTTTGTTTTCTGTATTTCCTCGTGCAGCCTAGTGGACTACACGCAGCACCAGCATCCTTTTTTTGAGCTTTCAGAGCATTTCGTAAAGCTAGTACCAAAATAATAAAGGCTGCTGATGACAGCCTAGAGCTACAGGAGCACAGCAGATAAAAAAAAGCGACGTGGAAATATCAAAACATTGGAATATTTGCGAGTAAGGCTATGCAGCGTTTAGAGACGTAGAGGCATGCGTTCAAGGAAAAGGAAAATGGAAATCAGCCGCAGAGCTGCAAACTGAGAAGCCATTAGATGGAAATGAAATCTGAAACTCGTGTGACAAGCAGCGAACTGAACACAAGACCAAGCCCCAGGAAGCACTGCAACAAAAGCCGGGGCAACCTTGCAACTTGACTTCGCCTTCGATCGCCCTTCAGTCACGGCAACAAACCAGATTTGGCCGTCTCCGTTTGGTCCCGTATCAGCAGGCGGTCGTGTGGAATTAAAATACTTCGAGGAAAGCGTTACAATTCATTTTAAGAACGAACGGGGTTCTTCAGGCCGGTACGTCATCTGACTGAAAGCTGTAGGACGTTGGAAGAGATAGATGAAGGAAGAAATCCTTCCCTCGTTTCATTTCATCTGAACGGCAAACCTCAGTCTTCGGCAAACATACGAAGAATTTAAAGCAGTTAATCAATTACAAACTCAATAGTCCAGGAATCACCTCCAGTTTCAAACTGAATCGCCACGAAGTTATTTGTTGCCGGTTTTCAGCTTCACAGATCTTTGGATTAACCCAAAGTTGGAGATGCAACCGTTTGGATAAAAATACTCCACTCTGCACGCATCTTCTTGAGTAAAAGCAGCCCTACTGCCTCTGAAACGCGTGTAATTGGAGTAATACAGCCTGCCAGCACAGAAGTGCTTGGCCTGTAGACATTAATTGCTATTTATTGCTCTTTGTGCACCCCTCAGCCTTTTTACATAGTCACAGGGGTATTTGTAGGCTACGAAGACCAAGGTATTAAGTCTAAAACACCTACAGTCGAGGTCCTACGCTCCCGCAATCAATCAAATACCCTTAAAAATGCCAGCAAACCTCAGCTCACCCTGAAGCAGAGCCAGGAAGGCGCGGTTTGTTTCCCTAAACCTATTTCTCCCTTGAATCCGTAGGTACAAAACCCAAAGCACAGGGCTGCGTTCTTCAAAGAACAGCCTAACAGCGGTCTGCCACGTAGATACAGCTGGAAAAGAGATGAAGCTCCTAACGGCCAGCTCCCTAAAAAAATATTTAGGCTAAAAGAAACGTATATTCCCCCAAGTTACCGTCGGAGAATTATAATGAAAGCGCGCGTTCTAAAAATACCTTAAGTGGTGAGAATTTTGAGAAAGAATAAAGCCAACATTTTCCTTTGCCTCGAACTGAACGCTGAGACATCCACTGCGCGGATTCTTTTTTGTTCTTCAAAAAAAAAAGAGGCGTCTTTTCTGGAACAGATTTGAAGGCTGAGATAATTTGCAGGTTTCCTACTGCGCGAGGCTATTGTTTGATCAAGATCCTCCGTAGCTGTGCCTAAACACAGCACGTACCTTTGTTAAATACCTGCTGCAGAGCTCAAAAAAAAACCACGAAGCCACCGAAGACTGCACATTTGGCGCCCTAATAACGTCAGGGTAAGGTTCTCCTTCGCGTTCAGCACCAAGAGGGTGAAAAGAACTCGATTTTTTCGGTTAAATCCTCACGCGGCTGCAGGAGGAGGGAGAGGAACTTGGTTTGCAGAACTGCAAACCTTCCGCTTTGGAAGGATAACGAAACACTTCGAGAGCTGATTAGGGATGATAACAGCTTTTACTGGGGGTTAAAGCAACGTCTGGCTGCGCCTACTTCTCTTGCCTTAGGTGAAGGCCAAAAATTGTCGCCTTCCAGCTCTGCTTTTCCCAAATTCTACCAGAGATGCACCTAATGAGCAAATCCACCAAACGTTAGAGATGACCCACAGAATAGAAACGCCCTTTTAAGAACCAACCCCCACCCCAAATCCCTTCTTATTCACTCAGAGTTCAGGCTCCTTCGTTTCCGGATTCGGTTGGAGAAAATTTGGTAGACGTGGTTTACCTGAAAGTTCTGAAAGCTACAGCAAAGATGATATGAAAGCCCCAAATAAAACAGACTCACAAACAAAAATCATTAAAAAAAATCAGAAAAGCCATTAAAACATTTCTTATTGAAGCAACTCTTGTCAGGGAACACATCGAACCCGGAGTCTCGATAACAAATTAAACTTGGGCATCGACAGAATCTTGATTTGTTGCTTTTTTTTTTCCCCCCCCAGAAATATTTGCAATTGTTCCCCAAAATCCTATTTAAGAAAAGGTCTCACGGTCTTTGAACAAGGATATTTCTTAATCAGGTGCAGGTGGTAGGGAAAAGAACAAGTTTCTATTCCAGAAACTCAGGAGATTTCAGTGGGAGGTGGCTTTTGCTTTAAAAAGTTCAATTTCTTCACCCCCTCTCATAACAGACCGGTAAGTCAAACAAAAATCACTATTTTCAGAAACCAGTCGT
Source organism: Anser anser (assembly GCF_964211835.1). Classification (NCBI taxonomy): domain Eukaryota; kingdom Metazoa; phylum Chordata; class Aves; order Anseriformes; family Anatidae; genus Anser; species Anser anser. The sequence goes on along the minus strand of NC_139731.1, from coordinate 14,873,408 downwards.
CACGGTCCGTTAAAAACCGCGTTTCTCATCATTTTTGCTTTTTGCATAGCCGCACCTTTCATCTGAGGAGCTGACATCTCGTCTTAAACGCCGGTTCTCAGAACAAGCAGAGAACCCACTGGTGAGCCACTACGTTCCTGCTCATCCAATTAAAGTGATCTTTGAGGTAAATGGCTCGGGCTTTCCCAGATTACTTCCAGTCTTCCCAACAAATGCGTGAAAAAGAACCTGGTTAGCTCTGTTCATTTCATTTTGAGGTTTGCATAGAATCGTGTCTGGAGCTACTGCTACGTTGCTTCACTCTGGAACATTTCCAATTTCAAAACAGCTGTCAGCTGGAGCCCTGCAAGAGCTCACTTTCCCCAAAACCTCGGTTTCCTGGCCAAATTGGCGTGCGAGGGTTTAAGAAGAAACCACGCTTACTTACGCGGGAACGCTTTCGAATTCTTCCGCCGTTATTAAGGACGCTTCCTTAATAAATCGCGGCTCCTTGGCAGGTTTCTTCGCGTGTTCAGGTTCCGCAGCTTTCGTTTGCTCCTCGCTTTTCGCAGCCGGCCCAGCGACGCTGGAAAATGAACGGATATCACGCGTATAAATAGCGGCTAAGCAGTAAGGGGGACACCGTTACGTTTTCAAGGCTGCTTATTCACAGCCCTACGTTCCAACCCGTCTGAGAGGCCGGGTGAATACAAATCGCGGTCTCTCCTGCGAGAGAAAGAAAGAAATAAAGCACATGCTCCCTTTTCAAAGAGCGTGCTTCGGCTGACTTCGTTACGGCTCCTCGTCTCGCTGCCGGGGAAGCTGCCAGCAGGTGAATTGGAAGCAGCCCCAAGGCGGCGCAGAGCAGTTAAGAATTCAACGTCCCGTTACGTTTCGCGGAACGGGAGGCCTCGGTTTTTAAACGGAGGAACCGGAGCACCGAGCTCCGGTCTACCAGGCAGCTTTAAAACACTTCGCAGCTCTTCGAGACGAGGTCAGATCTTGGGAAGCCTGAGTCAGCCGTTAACCTTTTGAAGCAAAGAAATTCGACGGTATCCATCACCTTGTGATTTTTTTTTTTTTTATGCAAGACAAGGACGCGACCGGGCTGCGAAGCACAAGAGCAATAATTACAGCGTGGCAGAGCCGACTCGTGACAAAGAACTTATTCTCTGCTTTGGCCGAACCTCCCTGCAAGAAGGAATCTGTTTGACAAGGGGCCGACAGCCGGCGAGCAGCACGGCAGCGTGCCATCTGCTCTTCCCAGGGCCCGGGTCTGATGTGGCACTTGGTGTGACAGCCCCCAGCCCCGTGCCCTATTTATTTCCCCCCCCCAAACAGCTCTGCAGTGTCGAGGGTGGTGAGTGCCACCTGCTGGACTCCCAAAACGTCTGGTACCTGAAATTGTGACAACCGAAGCCCTGCTCTGTGCCATGCCACAGCGTGAATCCCTTCTGAAATCCAGGAGCTAATTCAGGCGTCAGCATCTGAAAAGCAAGGCGAGGCCCTGCACGAGGCTAATCCTCGGAGCTAGCCGTGAGGAATGTGTGCAAGGAAAAGGGAAGCGTGGGGATTTTGGTGGCGGTGGGTTTGGAAGAGGAGGATAAACGCAAGGACCAAGGAAGGTGAGAGTTCACAAACTGTGCTCCTCCTGTGCTTTCCAGCCTCCTGCCATCCTCTTCACTGAAGCAAACCCCTAAACTTTCCCAGAAGGTTTGGGGGAAGAGGACCGAAGACCCCTTTACGCCAACACAGATGGATTCTGACCAGTTACATCCTGTCTTGCACTTACCTGATCCTCCACAGTAAGCACTGAGAAGCGGTAACATGGGGATGAAGGAGAAAGGGTGCTTAGACAACTGACATTTCAGTACGGGGAAGAGTTGTGTCAACCTCATCCTAGCGCCCCAGCATTTGGATCGCCAACTCACCCTTCAGTCCTGAAAGTCCTGGTACAGCGCTAGCACAAGCCCAGTAACATAAGAAAAATAAAATAAAAATCGGGAGCAAACTCCAGAATCAATACATGTAAGAACCTCAGGTCCCAAAAGTTCACAGTTAGCTCCTAGTGAAAGGATGGGAGCCGCAGGATGCGACACTTCCACGCTCACACACCACGTACCAGCTCTGAGTGGGTTTAGGCAGGTGGAGGGGAATGTTTTCGCGGAGGTGCTGTGCTTCGCTTTGATCTCTCTCAGCGGACTTCTGGAGCTCCTGAAATTAACGTTGGAAACCATCAGAAATCTGTAACATCAATAATGTCGTGCAATTAGAATTAGCTTACTGTTAGGATGATGTTAAAGTAATTCTTAAGGGGTGTTTTTTGGTTTCTTCCCATTGTTTTATATCTTTACTGCCTCATTTCCCAAGAGCAGCAAATAAAGCTCAGCAAAACAAAGCTAAAGAAAACGTGAATCTTCCTGTCCTTGCCCTCAAAGTGTCAGAGAAATTTGAGTGGGAAGAAGTAATATTTAACAACGTACCGTGGCAGGTTTGGGTAGGGGAAAGGTGGTGGTGACTATAGGAAGCGACACTACAAGAAAGTCATCTATATTCCTCAAAGAACACCTTCAAAAAAAACACACAGCAAACGAAGGCACTGAAAATGCACACTAAAACGACAGATAAATATCTTCTAATCAATTCATTTGGGTATCTGTTGCATGGATGTAAAAACAAAACTACCCTTTCAACCACTCAAACCACCCTTGCAATGCACAAAGCTTGAAAAATGGCGTTTTTAATGTTCTGTGACATAATAAACCACCAGGAAATCTGCTTCATCTGCTGGTTTTATAAAAGATTCTTACTTATAAATTTGATGGAAAATTACGACTTTGTTTTGTCTTTAATCCTCTAACACCACCTACATTGATATCAGCAGGTTCTACAGGAGTGCTGTGGAAAGAATCCCATTCTCATCTGGGAAAAAGATTTTGATCAAGAAGAAAAAGCAATGGCTTGACGATGCATTTTCTGATTCTCTCAAGCCTTCTGAATTAATCATAAGGAACAGAAACAACAGAAGAAATGTTTCTCTAAGCAAAGAAAAGAGAAAGGTATTACAAAGGAAGATGTCCAAACTATGTACATCCACAAATTAGATGTGGATTCTGTTCGTGGCACAAGAATTCATTCTTCTTGAGGATTCCACTAAGCACTCCCTCTGCAACACCCACAACAGCCTGTAAGGCATTAACCCCCACTCAACCCCAACAGGAGACAGGGAAGAGTTTCGAGAACAGTAGCTAACACTTCGCATTGCTTCACAAGTTTTTAAAAGTATTTGATTGTTGCTGCCCAGTTAAATAAAAAAGCATTTACATACTTCGCCTTACCAAACAGATGAGCAAGCTCTCAATTACCTATTCCCTACCAAGCTCCCCAATCTTTCGCAATTGCTTTAAGAGCTGTACGCAAGATAAATACAGTTTGATACCAGTGACTTAAATTTCCACAAAGCATGACACCATCAAGACTCAGTTTTCCATGGCACACCTCAATCTTGGATCATGACATCACTGTTGCAAACAAGACGCCCCTTCATTTACAAGTAGCCTCATGCATCTAAAAATATCACTGAGGATCTAGAAAGTAACAACTAGGCACAAAGATTCCTCTGAATCTTTCAGTATTTTACAAACGGAAAAATGATTACTTTGAGCAAATTCTTCAGTTTTTCTTGCTGCTGAACTTCCATTTCCATTTTATTCAGGAGATCATGCAAGAGGACCATCTCATGTCCTATTTTACAGAGCATAGATTTGAAGGACGGTTCTTGACCTGTCCAAGAGAGAATGTGAGAACGTTACGCCAGGAAACCAAAACATCTCCGACACAAAAACAAAATTCCATTTCCCTCCCCTCCGCAAGCAGTGATTATCTTCTATGCTCCCCAGCCAGCATCTCCTCCCAAGAGAAGCAGCAACATTAACTCCTTCGCAATCTCCCTCTGCTCTTCAAACACAAAGTTAGCCCAGATGACCCCTCCAAACACCATTTCTACGATTCTTTGTAACATCTGTGTCTAAGAAAGGGTAAGAGATGAGCCTAAAACATTTATACCAGCTTCACCATGGCAGATTAAATAAGCTTATTACCCACAGCATGTTTACACCACAGAGAGGCACTCCTGGAACGCTCGGACAGGACACCTGTATTAGCCTCCAGCTATTCCTTTGCACATTTTTGTAATTAGGCTTCACTTCTTTTGTAATTAGGCCTAACTTGACAAGGTATTTTTTCCTTCTCCCATCTGGGGGATTTCCCACCAGGTGTACAGAATATACGGTGCATTAACCACCAGCCTACAAGTCTCTCAGAGGAGCATCCTCCCGCTTGCTGGCACCCAGCTCGCTGATTTTCTGCGAGGAGATATGAACCAAAACCGAGACAAAACCCAGCCTTAATTTCTTTTACCTATGCTTCTTAATTGCAGAGTCTTTTTAATAGTTGAAATCTTCATGTTGATGTGAAAGCACAAGTCTTCCAGATCTGAAGAAGCCATTTTCCTCCGCTGTCACACTGAGGGAGAAAAGGAAAAAAAGCATTAAAAAAAAAAAGACTAAGCAAACTTTAAGCGCACAAACGGAATTTTGAAAAGGATGTTAATCTGTCAGAGAAGCAAAAGGAACTTAAACAAGGCAGTAAGCGTAGCAACCGCTTCATATTCCACCAAATGGAGAACGGGGCAGGAAGCACGAAGTAAATGACACTAAACAGGGCAACCTCCTGACCTTTAAAAATAAAAGCAGAGCAAAATTAGTGCAGCGATTCCTCGGGAAATTGGGTTACTTACACAGCGGAGCAGGGACCGGCGCGGTGCGAGCACCCTGACGGGACGGAGCCGCCGCCGCCGCCCCTCAGCCCCGTTCAAACCCGCCGCGCCCGCCCACGGCGCATGCGCGGCAGCCATTTTGTAACGCCCCTCAGCCCCGTTGCCACCAGGGAAAAATGAAGTTAAACAATAGAAATTGGGACAAATTGGGACAAATAAAGGGTTCATAAACACAGGAGGGGGCGTGGTGGAAGGGATCTTAAAGCCCACCTAGCCCTAAAGCCGTTCCACAGAGCAGGTTCCCCTCACAGGGATGGGGCAGCCGTAGCTTCTCCAGGCAACCTGTCCTGGTGCTTCACTGCCTTCATAGTGCAGGATTTCTTCCTAATATCTAAATCTGCCCTTTTTTAGCTTAAAGCTGTTATCCCTTAGTATATACGCGTCTGCTCGCTGCCTGCCTCTTATGTTTTTTTCAGGATTTCAGCCCAACCACCTCCCTTGGCGACACAAAGCCCCGCTCTGCATCTGGCCTCGCAGCCAGCCTTCCCTCACGGCGCTTCCTTTCCTCCCTTGCGGGTTGGCCCGAATTATTCCGGTGTTGCCTCCTTTTGCTGTTTGTTTCTTAGACCGTGAAGCTGGAGGTGAAGCCTCCAAGTGTGCCAGGCGGAGCACGATGTTCCTGGTGCCTTCTGCCTTGCTCAATACACCCAAGGTGGGCAATAACCCCGCAGCGAGGGCACGCTGCTTCTCCTGCCAAGCTGCTGTGGTTATGTCTTGTATGTCACATGCAACAACTGGGATTCCACCAAATAAATAAATAAATAAATAAAAACCCAGCACTAATTAATTACTTAAGGAAATTTGATTTATTTTGGCATTAAACAGAAGACAAAGCCCTCATAAACATTAAATCACCTTCAACATATACATTCTTAGGCTGGTACATCTACACAACATCAATTTCTTTCAGGAAAAAAAAAAAAGATAAATAAACAGCTTACACTTACCCCAAACTCCTTCTTTTTTCTAAATAGCTACAGATACAAAGGTTTGCTGCTCAGAATAGACTGCTTATCTCTCCCAAGAGAAAATATGCTAATATGCTGTTCCTTTTCCGCAATTCTCTAACCAAGAATAGCTGAGTTTTCTCCCTCCCCACATCACAGCTCTAAGACCCCTAAAGCACCGAGACATGGATTAGCACACAGACATGTTAAAGAAGGACCATTTCTGAAGAAGTGGTGCAATCCAAGAAATGACCGTATTCACCAGACAGTTAAAGAGAAAGAAACCTATCAGTCACAAGACATTGACAAAAAACAGGTTAACAACATTGCTTGGCCAACTAACAGGGTACAAGAAAGTATTATATTAACATTTTTAGCTGTGAAAAGCAGCCAGATGTGTTCAGTGACACAGAGAACTCTGCACTAGCCCTTCCAGTCGTCCTTCCTGCATAACCACGCTGATCCAACGTTTCCTCCAACTCCTGTATTCATCTGCATCACTCTCGCAAACAGACACAGTCTGTCTTTGGGTAGACAAAGCGTAAATGCATCAGCAAAAGCAGAAAAGAAAACAAAAACTGCTTCATAAGCAAATTTTAATGTCAAATTAAAAACAAAAAGACAAAATGAACCAAAAGAAGACATGTCCCAAACACACATCCCCTCCTGGCCTGGGGTTGTTCACATTTGCTAGCTGCTTCAACAGACAACTCAGATTTCTCTTCTAGACTTCACAGGGTTTGTCTTATCTAACGACCCCTGCAGTAAACTGAATTTCGACATATGACCATGACAAGGAGAAAAAATTGAACCACCGTCAGATACAGAGAAAACATATTCCATCCCCCCATGCTTACGAAGAATATTTGAACCTTGCATTCAGGAGTTTCTTACGCCGTTTAAGCACATCGTGGGAACGATCTGATGTTTGTGCAGGCAACTGAATCCGCTCCTGCAGCCTCAGTCAGTTTAGGGATTAAAAATAACGTTTCTCCTGCTTGTTTTGAGGGTACAGGAAAGAACTGCAGAAGTAGGCTTCTTTCTGGAGCCTATTACGCCATCTGTTGCTACCTAGAAAAAGTCACAAATCCAAATCCACAATAACCTTACAGAAAGCCGTGGTACGTACGACCAGGGTTAAGTTACTGCAGGGTAACGAATATCGGAATTGCCATTTCAAGTCCACCCACAAGAAAACTTTTCCTAATCAGTACGAAGCGTTCTTTCCGTTTCACGTAAATAAAGTAAAACGTTTAACAAGGTCATGAATTGTCCGTTAGCGTTCATCTTTACAAATCTATTTTATCATCAGGAAGCAAAAGAAGAGTGATCTGTGCATTTTATTAAGCGAACACCCCTGAGTAAAGAGGCTGGTATCCGCTGTCTTCTCGCTTGCAAGTAAGCACGCAGACACTCAGCATGGCAAAGAACTGAAAAAGAGAGAGAACAAGAGATTGAGTTTTGCTGTATTTTGTTTCAGTCTTTGGATCCAGCATTTATGTTAATTTTTCATCACAGCAAGGTCATTCCTTTCATATTAAAAACCAATTTGAAAACAAATCTGTGGAAAACGATTTTTTGCCTATCACTTTTCAATAATAGTTTCAGTTCAACTTTTTCCTCCGTTTTCTTTTCCCCATTAATTTATACGTCCACATTAATTCTTAGTTATGTTAATCCAGGAAAAAATTCAGTGAAAACAGGAGATTTTTCTGGACTTAGAAGTTCTATAAATTTTTTAAGCATATGATATACGGAAATAAAAGATTCATCACAGATAAATTAAAATGGGACCTGTAATAGAGTGCACAGCTGATCACTGAGGTGAGGGAAACGATGGCAAATTCCTCCCTGAGCAATTTAAGGATGTTGTAAGGAGTTTTATATCAGTGCTTTTCAAATCTAGTTTTCATCCACTACATGATCTGGTTTCACATTTAATTTAATTCGATGTTATTATTCCATCAATAGCCTAGCTGGTTTCGTTCCTTGTCATGTTTCTAGCCCCTTTTGATGCCAGGCCTCCTAGCCTAGGACTATTCATTGACTTGTACCTAAAACAAACTTCAGTGAGCGATTCACAAAGCCCGGTTAGATACAGAAAAGCTATTTTTTCATAGCAAATTCCAGATCGAGGCCTTTTAGCGCACCTAATTTTTGGTACTTGCTACTAAAGGACCACGACAGATTATTCATTTACTTGCCATTTCAACCCCTCTGCTACTTTTTGGATCTCTCCCCTTTTTGTCACGCGAATGAAATGCAGAAGAGTTGGCAGAAAACCAGCGAGGAACATAAAACTGGGTCTATTTTAGGCTAGTAGGACACTGTGGAAGAAAAAGCTCTGGGATCAAAGAGGAAATTATTATCTTCCACAGGGAAAGAGATAGAAACGTTTACCTTTACGATGGCAAAGCCCAGGATTACCAGCATAGCATAGCTGATGACGCTCTGCAGCCCAGACTCCAGCTCCCCTAAACAGCCCTGGCATGAAAGGGAAAAACGAAAACAAATCAAAGGCAATTCAGCTGGACGGGGTTTTTCTCCCTGACCCTTAAAAGGCAGCAGGACGTTGGATGACCTGCTTAAGCAACCGCCGTTGCTTAAACACAGGGAAGGTTTGGGTGCCAGCGGGACATGGAAATGAGCGACTACGCCCTTCATCCTCACCTGCGTGTTGAGTTCCTGCGGCTGATCCAGGCTCCCCGTGCAGTTCTTCAGATTTTGCTTGCAGCAGCTCAGGGGGACGCTGTTATTCCCAGTGGAATTAAACCACCGCGTGCTTGTCCAGTCGCTGTAGTTCTTCACCCCACAGCAATGGAGCTGCCAAACGCAAGACAGGTAAAGGGGGTGTGATCGCACCCCTTAGATCTAACGCTTGGAGATCTGATCTGATGAGTTCCTCGATATCATGGCCCTTGCCCTCTTCCCCAGCCCCAATTCCTCTCTTAGCGCCAAATCGTTCTTTTCTAAATAGCTCTCGGGAGAATTTAAAGGCTTCCTTACGTTCTCTTGCAGGTAATCCACCACAGCAGACTGTGAGTTTCTCCCGTCATACTTCTCAAAGACTGAACGCATTGTGCCTTGGACGTCAGTTTTTACCTATTTAGAAAAGGAAAAAAAACAGATTTAACATGAGAACTTGGAATTGTATCGAGTGGAAACTGCAGAAGATCTGTCTCCCTCAAAGTCAGAAAAAAAAGTAAAAAATAAAAAGTCAAGCGAGAAAACCGGATATACCGGAAGAGCTGCAAGTTCTTTGCTTACCTTTTCCCTGTAAACAAATGCCAGGACAAAAGCGGACACTTCTGCGATGAAGATGATGAGGATAATGGCCAAGAACTGAAATTAAAAGAGAGACTGGAATAAGGAAGAGGTCCACAGCGTCTGAATTCGTTTGCACGTTACCCACCACGTTGCTTTAGAGCGTGAAGATACCCTTGCCTGCCAGAAAATAATTGGGAATGGGAGATTATTGCGTATGGACAGGGTGATGGCTGCAGTTCCACAAGGTCTCGAAGACTCGTGAGAAGAGTCACAGGACGCCTGGCTCGCCGCACGGGGCTTCAGCAGGCGGCACCCCGCTGTTCTTAACTGCTGAGAAAGGGGTGGCGCGAGCCGGGGGGGGTCCAAACTTACTCAGCTCGAACCTTTCTGGCTTTTTTGACCCCCGGGAGGACGCTCCCGCGACACTCACCAGCCCCAGGCCAACCCGAGACTCCCGGAAGGTGGCGCAGCAGCCGAGCAGCCCGATGATGAACATCACCGCAGCGACGCAAAGGATGATCACGGCTGGCAGCAGGGCGTGCTTGTCCTGCACGAAGTTGTCGTAGCTCCTGTAGGTGTTCATGACGTAGCCCCCGACGTAGCTGAGGCCAGCCGCCGCCGCCTGGAAGGCAACCCGAGAGATTATTAGGGGCCATTTGCCACGCTCTCAGCTTCGGAAGCTGAAGCGACTGCTGCAGAACCTTATCGCCCCAGGGCTGCTTCGTTTGGTTTGAGGCTTTTAGCCGCGGAACTGGGCACAGGCGTGGGCGCGGCACCGAAAGGCTCAGCGACACCCCGCCGGATGCCTCGACGCTGGCCTAAAAAAAATTCCCTCGGGGGTTTACAAGCGTCCTCCTTCAGCCCTTTGCAATCCTGCTCCCGAGCCTACGCCTGCTGCAAGCGAAGCCCTGCCGGTACTCACGTCCTGCAAACCCGAGGGAAACCAGCCTGTTTGGAGGAGGCTGCAGCCAGATTTCATCACGCGGCTGACGAGCAGTTCATTTATTGCACATTTTAATTAAATCGAGACTCCTCTGCTCCTGGAGGAAAACCCTTTTTCCCAGTTCCCCGCCTGCAGACGTACAGCGACCAGGCCTTCTCCCTTTTAGGGCCACAGGGACGAGACCTCTGTGGCTCGTGGGGCGCCATTTTCTCCTCCTTCACCGCCACGAGCGACTTCACCTCTTCGTCCTGCAGCACATCGTGGCTCCCGGCCACCAGGCTTCCAACCCCGGTCACCTCGTCCTCGCTCTGCCAGCACCCCAAACCTTAACGCAGAGCGGAGTTAGGGCTTCGCAAATCCCATCAGCACGGGCTGGGACGTCCCAACAGACCCCCCCCCCCGGTGGGTTTTACAGCAGCTCTCAGGATCGCGCAGGTTCTGGTCGGAGATGAAACGCGGCTGGCCAGCGGCGCGGTATAACTGGCGACCTTGCGCTTCCGAGCGGGGAAAAAAAGGAAGTGAAATGAGGCAAAACCAAAAGATTTGGGGTAAAGATCGGTCTTAAAGGAAGCTCAGGCTCGCGCACGCCCCACGCCGAGACAAAGCCGGGACATCATCCGGGGTTTAGAAACCAACGCTGGGAGTTCTGTGGGTGTTTTTGGAGGCTCCTCCCAGCATCCTTCGGCTCGGCAACCTCGACCCACCTGGCGCGGACTCTTGCCCTGCCGCGCTTTTCACACTCCGCCAGCTGGGAGACACACTTACAGTATCCATTTTCCTGACCAACGGATCGGTCGCTGCCACACCTGAGGGACTCAGCGCCTCCCGGGACGGCCGGTGGCCCTGCCAACGTGCCCACCGAGCGGCCACGTGGGCGACGAGCGCTCCGGGGGGGGACGCTGGAACAGGCTGGACCCCACGGAACAGGCTGGCGTAGCATGAGGTCATAGAAGCACGCCACGCCGGGGCCGGCGCGCTGCTAAGCAGTCACAGCGCATCGGGAGGACGTTTTTATCTTTGGAAAAGGAAAATCCCAGGGTTTCGGTTGCTTCTCCCCTCATTTCAGGGCAGCTGGAGGTGAAATCAGTGCTCCTATTTACCCCTCCAAGGGGCTGGCGGCAGCAGCAGCCTCACGGCTGAGGACAACGGGACCGCCGCCGGGAGGAAGCACCACCACCTTTGCTGCTCTTATCCCCAGCATTTTTCTTCTCGTGCAGGAAAAAAAACACAGGGTGAAGGGCGAGAGCTTGCTGCAAGTGTAATTTAGCCGAGCACGGATGGATCAGCAGCCACTGCCAAGGCGGTTTTGTCAGGAGCGGCTGATTTAGGTACAGAACACCCTCTAGTTCAATATTTGCCTGCAGAACCGCCCTGTTTTCCTCACGAAGCCGCTCCTGGCTCCTGCTGCTTTCACCTCCCGAGCTGCAAACCGAGTGGCAAAGAATTGGCGCGGCGAAGCTAATCCCGAAGCCTGGGGAAACCTCTTGTAACAGGGCAGATCCCGCTGATCTGTGCCGAAAACGCAGCTTTAATTAACGCCGGAGCCGCGGACGCGGAGCCGCCGCCTGGCTGAGACCCAGCTGCGTTTCGGAGCTGCTCCATAACCCCGCCGTGGGGATCCGTCGCAGGCTCGGGGACCGTCGGACCGAGGCCGTTCCCCAAAAGCACGCAGGATCCCGAGGGTGAAGGAGGGGGGGTCACACCACGCGTACGTAAGCATCCGAACACTTCTCCCTTCCCCACAGCATTCGGTCTGCGTGGGTCCCACGCACGCAGAGCGAAGTGCGTTTTCCTGGAAGTCCCTTCAACTCCGCTTCCTGATTTTGAGCACGGGAACTTAAAATAAGCTCACTTACACCAGGAGTTCGTGGCACGCCCAGGTGCCTCACCACAAAGAATCCAAGCCTGGCATTAGGTCCCCCAGTGACCCCGATGCCCCGAGCGCCCCCCAGGAGGGGAGGAACGACCACAGCCTGCGCGCTGGACGTGTAAAACAAAAGCCAGGCTCCCAGCCGAGCGGCTTTTTCCGCCAGTAATGCTGCTGAGTCAGAGCCCGGCAGCCGAAAGACCAAAAACCGCCCCGCGTTTATCAGCGACGACCTTCAGCCCTGGCGGTGTCGGGGCCACCGCTACCCGCACGGGAAATCTGGCCTCTGGGAGCACGAACGCTGCGTTGTTTTCCTACGACAAGCCTCGTGGGACGGAACCTGAAATTATCCCAACCTCACCTCCTGCTCCGGAGGGACGTTAGCGGGGGAAAAGGGGGGCTTTAGTGGGGGAAATGGGGCCTCGGGGCTCACAGGGGGTGCGAGCCCCACCTGGGGATGGTGCTGCTGCTTCTCCTCCTTGGGCAGTCGCAGCGCTGCCAGTGGATCGAGCTCTGCTCTCTCAAATCCACCGGTCCTGCTAAAACCGCCCGGCAATAACTTATCTGCGTCCTCCTCTCTGCTGCTGGCAGAACTGGAGCGGAGCGGATCTCAGGCAGCTCGACGCACCGCACTTGGTAACCGTTTCGTTAAAACAGCCTCGATCCGTAGCCTGATTTTGGAGGTTAAACATCCACAGCCCACCGACCTCACCCTCTTCGGGACTACTAACCAAATTTTAGGCCATTTCTAAGCAACGACTTTTGGCAAAGCACCACAGCCGCACCGACTGCTGAATACGCAGAAGGCGAACCATTTTCCATCATCATCTCCAAGGTGGACAAGATTTGCAGCCTGCAATGCCCGAGCATGAAAGAGAAGAACTCGAAATGCTCTTTGCAGCTCTTGTGTTTTGATAAGGATCCGGAGCCTCGTAGAGACCCAGCTGTTCCAAATAAATACATTCGGAAAGGGCACCGAAGTCGGTTCCTCCTTCTTCCCCACCCTCTTAAAAACCTGAACTCCAGGTTCTGCAATTCTGCCGCAGGAATGTAATTACCACGCGTAATGGTTGCTGCAGTGTCTAAACGCCACGGGCTTTGGGGCTGCATTGCTCTTCCTAGGAAAAAAAACAAAAAACAAACAAAAGGCTGGCCAGGGTCACCCCAAATTCAGAGGCTGTGGACATGCACGAGGCAGAAGAGTAATTACGGATGGTCTGCGGAGCCAAATGACCTAATGGCTTCAATCGTGATCAAAGGGTTCCCCTAGAGCGGAAGGAAAGGTAGAGAGACACTTGGAGAAGGACAAAAGGCTGTTGTTTGGTGAGAAAACACCGAGTCCGAGCAATGAGGTAAACCCGAGGTGTACGTGAGCCACACGAGCTGAAGCCTGGGGAATTTCCACGTCCACACAGCGAGGTGTCCCCGTGTTTCTCTGCGGGTATTTCAGAAAACCACCACCCGACGAACATGCGCCGTGACACCACAGCAGTAAACACGGCTCAGCGCGGCGGTGGGAGGTATTTACAAACCGGGGTGAGAACTCGGGGGTTTAACTCAGTGTTTCCATTTCCCCTTTTTTTTTTTTTTTTTTAACCTCTGCCACACAGCATCTCTCTTTGTGAGACTTCTTGATCTTCTCTGTAATTCCTCCTTGCTGCCCGAGCCTGAAAACCCCTGGCTGGTGACCGGGTGTCACGGGCAGATGCCTGACGTGTCCCGGGACCCACGGGGCCAGGGAGCGTGTTCCCCTGTGGGCTGGTGGGGCTGTCCTACAGGAGGTGACTGGAAAGGGGTGACTGTAACCAGGTTCCCAGCTGGGATTTTCTATAATAACCCCCGGCGAAGCCATTTAGCTCCCCGAAGGAAAGCTTTCCTCACCAGACACTTGGCAGCAGCCCCCGGATGATCCCCCACAAACACCTCCACGTCTGCAATCACTAAATTAACTTAAAGCGTGCTTTTTTTTTAAAAAAAAAAAATAACGTGCGGTTGAGAACGCCGCTCCCCCTGAAGAAGACACACGACTCCAACGCCGCTTTTTTTTCCCCCCTCATAAACTTAAAACTCCCGGGGGCAGCTAACCAGAACCGCCAGGCGTGAGCGCTGAGGGCTCCGGCCCCGTCCCGCCGCCCCCAACCCGGGTCGCCCCCCACAAGCTTGGGGTCGGAGCCCTCCCGCTTCCCCCCTTCTCACCCAGAAGGCGAGGCTGAGCAGCAGCAACACGGTCTTGGAGGTGATCACGCCGCAGTCCATGCCTCCGGCCGGTCGGGGAGTCTCTGGGACCGGGCAGCACCGAGCCTCTGGGGCCGGGCCCGCCCCGAGCCCGCCCCGAGCCCGCCCCGGGCTCGCTGAGGCGGCGGAGCCCGGCCGTGAGGGGCCGGGCGGGGTGGGCCCGGGGCCGGGCTTTTCCTCCTGTCACGCACCCCAAAAAGTTTGGACGCGGCCGCGGCGTGGGCTTTGGACAGCCACCAGCGTCCGAAATGCCAGGCTGGGCAGGCAAACGGGGGCGAGTTTGAGTTTGGTGGCCGCAGAGGGCTGAGAACTTTCTGCTTCCGTCATCCGAGCCTCGTGGTTTCGAAAAGGAAAGTTTAAGGTGTAGGCTGGGGAGGCAGGAGTTTGTTTTGGAGAGGACGTGTGGCAGCCTGAAGCTGACCCACTGCTTGACTGCGGCACACAGTGGTGGCAAACTCCTTGGCCTTGGCAAAACAGTCATTCTTCTTTCCCTCAAAACAGTCATTAACCACTTTCCTTCACGAATACCGATTTTATAGGGGTTGTGCCGGACTGGTTATTGAGCAGGGCATCACAGTCTGCTCTCGGCCCACAAGTTTACACAGACAAACCATCGGCGGAAGGACCCGTGCCTGCCTCGCACGGCTCTGTGGTGGCACTGACAGACCCCAGGGGTGCCGCCGCACCCATCGCTGCCACACGGAGAGCGGGCACGGCTTCCGGCTTAGCCCTGGCTTCCAAATCCATTTTTAAGCTGTTACTTGGGAGAGGAGTTGGCTTGCAGCGAGGGCTGGTGTTATTGCTGTGACACGTGCCTTTGAGACTGTCGAGAGGTTGCTGGGCGCGCGAGCAGATCTCCATCCGGCCCTGCACGAGCTGATCCCCTTGCTGTGCCGTGCCTTGCCTCAAGATCTGCGGTAGAGACAACGGCTCCAAAAAAGTGAGGCAAAACCAATCTGCAAAACACAGCTCCTTTCCGAGCGGAGATCCGAGCAGAGACAAAAGTCAGACCCCGATTCAGGAAGCCTCAGACTCTGTCTCCGCCCTGATAATTTCCATTAGAATTTCTGTTAGAGCACGAAGTATTAACAGAGTCTGTAACTGTGGATTATTTCTTCCTCAAAAACAAACAAAAAAATCATCCGCCTCTCTCGTCCTTGTAGTGCGGCCAGCTGAGGTCTTAATAAAGAAAAGAAATCGCCCGGAAAACATTTAGCTTGCTAATGATCTGTGGTAATGACCGGTAATCTGGGGAAAATATTTCAAATTAGAACAAAAGGGCAAATTTTGAGGGAAAAGGGCAAAATTCATTTGAACTTAAATGTAGAGGAATAAAGAAACTACCAAAGAAACAACCCCGCCAGCCAGCCAAAACCTTTGTTTAATATCAAAACACCGTTTCCTTTTTTTGTTGCTTGTTAAGTCTTCTATTTTATTAAAAAAATAAAAAATTAAACTAAAGCTAATTTGACAATGAGAAATTAAATAGCGTTAATCAAAATGTTATGGCACGTATGCTGTTTCTTTCGGAGCAAAATGTTATTAAAATCAAACACAGCTGATTTTCTATTAAAGGTGGCCTGGAAAGTAATTTGTCGTAACAAGGATGTGCCTTCTCAGATAACCATCTCGGACAGATTCCGGACCATTCTCCACCAAATTAGTCCGAAAATCACCAGATTACTTTTGAATGTTGGATTTTAAAAGATCACTAAGCTGGAAATTCCGCAGCCAACTCCAGAAATGACAGAAACAAAAGCAAATTAAAGATAATTAACACTACGAAGATAGCTTATAAGGCCGAGTCTTAAACCAGAGCAGAAGAGATGGAAACGTGCATACGAAGGCCCCGTAGTCAGGCAGAGCATCTGTGTGCAGAGCGAATCAGCGCCCGGCATTCGGTCTGTATCTGTACTCAGCCAAATCCTGGCTCTTCAGCTCCGAGGATTTCAAGATCTGGTGATATCCTTCGGGCTGCTACCTTACAGCTGATGTAAATGGCAGCTGAGATGTCGTAAGCATTGCCGTTGCGAATGGCTTTTGTGGAGCTGCTCGCAGTTCCTCAAATACCCAGTTCAGGCTGGGTTTGTTTTAAGTCCGAAATTGGTTTAGGAAACGTGTTGGGAAACCAAGATTATATTATTGAATGAAGGAGAAATAAGTTTTACTAAAATGTCTGACAGTTAAAAATTGAAAACAGGCTAAAATATGTAACTGTTAAACGATGCGCTTGCTACCCTCGCAAAGCTCGCTGGCTGCCCATCAGCGTTTCGATGCCTAGAAACTTTTCCTTAATTTGAATTTTCCTTACACACCTCGCTGCTTTTTGCTCTGTCTACCAGCTGTCAAGGATGTGAAGGCAAAAATTCTCTTCTGCCCACCAGACCACGTGCCTGCAAACAGCTCCTCTGCGTTATCTTCCCACTAGAGTAAGCAACTTGATAGCTCAGGTATTTCCCAGATCTGGCTCTCTCCCACTGAGCCCCTTTTTTTGACGGGGTCGCAGGGGGAAGGCGCCTTTCAGCCACCTCCTGGCGCGGCGTTGGCTTCTCCTGCAGCGCTGCAGCGCCGTTGACTCACTTCCAGCTTGTGATCTTCTACCGCTCCAGCTCTATTTCTGCCAACCCACTTCCGAGCCAGCTGCTTCCCAGCCGCTAGGGCCGATTATTGCTGCTCCGGGACTGTGCCTTGTCCGTCTTGCACCACACCCCGGTTTTCAGACCTCCCCTCCGAATTGTCACGGTCATTTGGAAACTTCGCTGCCCCAGTCCTAGCCCTCGCCACCTTTCCAGATTTAATACTAACATCCGTTTTGTTACAGAAGTGGCTGAAACCAGCCCACGGGAGGTTGGTGCCAAAGCCCAGGCGACAGCCCCAGGGGCCAGGGATCACCCGCAGCGGGCGGTGGGGATGAAGCTCCCTGCCACAGGTACCTGCAGCTGGCCTCGTCTCCCAGCAAACCTCTGAGACTGTCACACGAGACAGCGTTAAAAGCTTTACCCGACGATATTTATTGCTTCTTTCCTCACAGGGCCTGTTCCCCATCGCAGAAGGAAATTAGATTAGAGTGAAACCGTTTGTCCTTGACAAAGCTACGTTGCCTGTTACTCCTCTCCCTATTTCCTTCTAGATGCTTACAAATGATTTTCCCATTACTTATTCCGTGGCCTCTTTGATGTTGTTTTTCAGGAGCTGAAGGTAACTGACATGTAACTTCCAAGCCCTTACCCTTTTCTCTTCTTTTCTCTTTTCTTTTTTCTTCTCTTCTCTTTTTCTTTTCCTTTTTTCTTCTCTTTTTTCTTTTTTTCCTTTTTTCTTTTCTCTTTTTTTCTCTTTTCCTTTTCTCTTTTCTTTTCTTCTTTTCCTTTTATTCTCTTTTCTTTTTTCCTTTTTCCTTTTTTCTCTTTTCCTTTTTTTCTCTTTCTTCTTTTCCTTTTCTTTCTTTTTTCCTTTTTTCTTCTCTTCTCTTTTCTTTTCCTTTTTCTTCTCTTCTTTTTCTCTTTTTTTTCTTTTTTCTTTTCCTTTTTTCTTCTCTTTTCTTTTCTTTTCCTTTTTTCTTCTTTTTTCTTTTTCCTTTTTTCTTCTCTTCTTTTTTCTTCTCTTTCTTTTCTTCTTTTTCTCTTCTTTTCCTTTTCTTCTTTCTTTTCTTTTCTTCTCTTCTCTTCTCTTTTCCTTCTTTTCTTCTTTTCCTTTTTTTTCTTTTCCTTTTTTCTTCTCTTCTTTTTTTCTTTTCTTGTTTATCTCTTTTTTCTCTTTTCTTTTCTCTTTTCTCTTTTTTTTTCTCCTTTCCTTTTTTTTCTTTTCTTCAAACGGATCCTGTCTGCCCCTTTTCAGCCCAATCTCCCTCCCGAAAGCCCTCAACAAACAGCCCTGCCACCACTGGCAACAGTTTTGAAGTGATCTAGGATAAAGCCCATCAAACTTCACAGGAAAATCATGAGCTTAAATAATCTCTGTGGAACCCGCCCTTTCCTCGGTCTCCACTCGGATCTAACCTTTCACCAGCGCTTCTCGTGCCAGCCACCAGATTACGACCGACATTTTGGTGACCGGCGGTGCAAAAGTCACGCTGCCCGTCGCGACGTGGGCGGCTGGGGGCAGTTTCCTGCGACTGGCATGTGAGGATGACGCAAAAAGCACCTCTAGCGCCGTGCGATCTTATTTCTCAAAACCGTTTAAAAAACTCAAATCTCTGGAAAATGTAGAAATATCGAGAAGGAAAATGTAGAGAGAGCTTTTTAGCTACAGCGAAGTAACCTCCGAATGATCAATGAATTAGCAAAAAGTCTCAAAACTCAAATTTATTTTCAGTTCCTCTTTAAATATTCCGGCTGGGTTAAAGGCTCAAGTCTTGTCCCAGTAGTAAAAAAAAAAAAGAATAGTATTTTTTTCAGCAACAAAAATTCACATTTTCTTCTTTTTACAGTAGAGAAATTGTTCCGACGTGGAGTTTTTCAGAGCTGGCTGCAGCTTTGTGGCCAGATCCACTGAAATTTGTAAATGAGCTCCTGGGGCAGCCCTAAAATAAACCCTACATGTCTGTGATAATCATTTCGTGCTGGGATCATTCACCCCTCTTTTGTGCTGCGCTCCCTTTCTGCGGTTACTCTTTGCTCTTTAAAGCCTGAGAGACAGAAAGGAGAGGAACAGAGCAGCTGATCTCTGCCACAACCTTCTGATGTGGGGGGTCGGGGTGAAGAATTTTGTCTCATGGCACCAGTCTCAGAAGTGTTGGAACCTAGACCTGTCCTAGCTTCCATCCTCCTTCCCCGCGATTCCAGGGGGAGGCACATCTGTGAAAGAAACAAGCGTTTTAGTGAAGATATCCCTGAAGAACGATGAGAGCCAACACTACTTACAGCTGCACGATTGAACTCTTAGGCTGCAGGACTTATTACCGTAAAAACTTCAAAGTTTGGTAGTTTGGGAGTGAAGGAAAGGCTTGATTTTGAGCTCATGCCTGAAAACACATGCTAGTAAAAGTTCTGATCTCCGCTGCTCGTGCTCAGCGTGGCTGTGTCTCCTGTCTCTGACTCAGACGATCATGTGAATGCGAGCGATCAGCAAATCCCTCCAGAAAAAATGAATAAAGGTACCCGACGGACCTTAAAAAAAATAAAAAAAGCCGGGAGTTAGGATTTTCTTAAGCGTGTATTTTGAAGATTGCCTGGAAGCTCTGGCAGGAGGGATTAAAAGGAAGCACGACCGGAGGAACTGGAGACGGTCTGGAGTGTGATCAGTGAGGAAACCCCGGGGGAATTCAGAACCGGGGAGGAATTGTGGGCTTCTTGAGTCCCTGCCTGGGAAACCCAAAGCATCTGCAGGGCTTTTGATCGTGTAAAAGGAAGGGAACTGGTGTGCTCAAGTGCTGGCCCACGCGGCTGCCACAGTACCACACAAAAGGAATAAGAAACCACTGTAAGAAAGGCTTCATCTTTTATGAGGGGCAGGGACGGCTTTGGTTGACTTAAAAATCATTAATTTTTTCTCTTGGAGAAAGAAGCGAAAGGTTTCTTTTGTACGACGAGGCAATTATTCATCAGCCGATATCAATCAATCAACCTCTTGTACTTCCTCTAAGAGCAAAAAAAAAAAAAAAAAAAGGCACCCTACTGTCCTCACCTGGGTTTTCCCTCCTGGCACAAAAAGGCGCCAGTTAAAACCCCCCGGAATCCACGCGAGAAAATCCCGTTCGCCGAGTTTGCCACGTGGTGCTGCCCTACCCGCCCCTCGCTGAGCATAAAATGTGTTTTGCTTTTTTTTTTCTTGTAAAGTTCTCAGGCTGCTCCTTAGCGAGAGGTTTCAGAAAGGAGAATTACTCTTCAGCGCCTTTGACGGAGTTCGTGCTTTCCTACAGGCTCTGGATTAAAAGCTGGCAGGGGATAGAAAGGACCAGAATGTCTCCCGGGATCTACTCTTTACAGAACTTACAACATTTTTTTGGCTGCGTTGCTGCCCAATGGGAACTTGGCCGCCCAAAAAGTCCCCACAACATCCCCTGTTGCTTCAGGGCTTGTACAGATAGTTACAAGGGATTTTTACCGTTTTGTTAGGACAAATCTATTAAAGTGACTGCCCTGACCCGATAAAGGCACTGACAATGCCAGTCACATTACAAAAGGGGGTGGCTCCTGCTAGAACAGAGAAAACCCCCCAAACTGTTTACATGACCTAGGAGCAGGCAGTTACAACACTCCCTCAGGGATCCAAGCCAGCAAATAAAGGACAGAATATATGCCATATATATCCTATATACGTTCCCCCCACGGGGAAACCCTGGAGAATGCAGTGACCAGGACCCCCTTTGGCACGGCAGCTAAGGACAATCTGATTTCTCATCAAATGTTAACGTAAAATAAGAATAAAATCACAATCTATCCGTGCCTTAACGCTAAAATTAGGAATAAATCTTTTTTTACAAGCGGTGGAGGGACTTAAAGAAAGAATTAATAGTGGGATTGGCGGATCCACAGCTCCATTGTTTAATTCATATTTTAAACGTGAAATACTGCACATTTCTTTACTGTATTATACATAAAATTGGCTCATGTTGTGGTGTAAATTACGACTAAGGTAACATCTCCCATTAACTTTTCCCACAGATATTAATCAAAACTACAGCCTGCCAAGAAATTCAGCCCTCTCAGCATGTAAATAGGGGTTTTCACCTCAGGGAAAAAAAAAAACACTGTTCAATGAAGTTGTTTCTTTCCCAAACACTTCCAGGAGTCAGTCAGAATAGGATGACAGAGTAAATCTCTACTAAAACAAACTCTGAAGATTCCAGTTGTTTGAGCACTGCAGCAGTGGTATGACATATACTGGAGTGTGTGAGTGCTCCCTATCATACAGCTGTGTTTGACAGTGCAGAATTAACATCACTAAGACCTGAAATACGCACAGCACACATATTTCAGTAGGATAAAAACACGCTTTAAACCCTTCTGCCTTCGGATCACGTTTTCCAACTCGTTATCAGCCCAGTCCTGATTATCCGAAGGGAAACGAAGCTCTTGGCGCTGTCTCTGCCCCGCGGCTTCCAAGCGAACTCACTGTGGGCAACGAACCTGAAGCGACCGCAGCTCCTGAGGCGCTGCTGGGAGCCGCGCACCAGCCCCAACCCCTCTCAGGAGCCGCGGGAGGGCACGGGGAGCCGCATTCCCGCGCAGCAGCCCCAACCCGCGACGCGTTATGGCGATATCTCGACGTGACGACAGGACAACGCCCCCACCCCCGGCCGCCATTTTGTGCCCCCTCAGGCGGCGCGAAGCATTGCGCATGCGCGGCCCCCTCCCCCCGGCCGGGCTCCCGCCCTCTCTGAGCGTCCCTTGCGTCGTGAGGTCACTTCCGCTTCGCCATGGCAACGGCAGAGGCTGCGGCCGCCATGACGGCGCGGAGGGGCCCGGGGTGGCGGCGGGAGGTGCTGGGGCCCGGCCCGCACTCCGTGGCGCTGGTGAGCGGCCGGGAGCCGCCACCGGGGGCTGGAGACCCCAAGGGGGCCCCTCTTGGCGTGGGGCTGGCCGCGGGGCCAGCAGGCGGCGAGGCCAAGCCCGGGCTGAGGGCGTGTGGCCGGGTCGGGGCTGGGGGTAAGGCCGTCAGGGTGGTCCCGCTGAGGTGGACAGGTTGAGATTTAAGGTATGAGGTGGATAAACAGGCAAGTTGTAGCTCCTCCAGGCCTTTCGTGCTGCTCTTGTGGCGGTTTTCAGCTGAATGTGAGCCAGCAGTGTGCTCAGGTGGCCTAGAAGGCCAACAGCATCCTGGCTTGTATCAGAAACAGTGCGGCCAGCAGGTCTAGGGGAGTGATTGTCCCCCTGTACTCGGCTCTGGTGAGGCCGCACCTCGAGTACTGTGTTCAGTTTTGGGCCCCTCGCTACAAGAAGGACATGGAGGTGCTTGAGAGAGTCCAGAGAAGGGCGACAAAGCTGGTGAGGGGTCTGGAGAACAAGTCTTAAGAGGAGCGGCTGAGGGAGCTGGGATTGTTCAGCCTGGAGAAGAGGAGGCTCAGGGGCGACCTTATCGCTCTCCATAGGTACCTTAAAGGAGGCTGTAGCGAGGTAGGGGTTGGTCTATTCTCCCACGTGCCTGGTGACAGGACGAGGGGGAATGGGCTAAAGCTGCACCAGGGGAGGTTTAGGTTGGATGTTAGGAAGAACTTCTTTACCGAAAGGGTTGTTAGGCGTTGGAATGGGCTGCCCAGGGAAGTGGTTGAGTCACCATCCCTGGAGGTCTTTAAGAGATGTTTAGATGTTGATATGGTTTAGTGGAGGACTTGTTAGTGTTAGGTCAGAGGTTGGACTGGGTGATCTTGGAGGTCTCTTCCAACCTAGACAATTCTGTGATTCTGTGTTTTGGGCTCTGTGTTACCCCTGGTTACCATAAACCCTTATGGACTCGGTCCCCAACTCGATTAAAAAAAAGAATAATTGTAATTTCGGTCCCCAACTCGATTAAAAAAAAGAATAATTGTAATTTCATCAGACGTTCTTTCTGTTGCAGAGAGCCAAGCCCCCTAAAGAACGAAGACGTGAAAATTTTGCCTTGGCCCGCAGAGAGAAAGAACAGGAGCTCCTGGAATACGCCGCTCTCCTAAAGCTCTACAGGCAGTGTCGCAGCATCCATGAGTGGCAGCAACGCAACGAGCAGAAATGGCTGCACGGAGCTGTGCGGAGAAAGGTTGAGGCGGCGATGCAGGAGTATCAGGCAGGGACTGATGACAGAAGAGAGAGGTAGCAAGCAAGGAGCTAAAATCAATGTCTGCCCTGCTATTTTCCACTTCACCGCGTGCTTAGAGGAGCGATTGTGGGGGAAAAACACTCAGTAGAGCTCGGCTCTGTGCCTCCCCCCCGGCATTACGGCATGGCCTTCGTTATTCCTTGGACTGGAAAGCGTGGGCGTGCTTATTTGTCAGGCAGGCAGCAACGCAGAGCAAAGAGGAGCTTTTGGGCCCTTGTTACCAGTACAATTCACAACAACAAAAAGCTAAAAACCGGAACCACAACAGAATCGGGCTGTGCTGACCTTAGAAAAAAAAAAAAAACAAACGTTTTCTCAGTTGTTCTTTTTATAGTAAGCGGCTTTGCGGCTGTGAACTGGAAGGAACTCGCTGAGATCTTGTGGCCCTGCTCAGCAGGGCCACCTAGCGCAGGCTGCTCAGCGCCGCGTCCTGTCGGGTTTTGGGTATCTCCAGACACGGAGCGTCCACAGAATTTCTGGGCAGCCTGGTCTGCGTGTGGCCACCCTCACGAGAAAAACCTGTTCCTTTGTGGACAGGTGGAATTTCACGTTTTGTTTTCTCTTGTCCTGCCACTGGGCACTCCGAAGAGCCTCCCTCTTTTTTGTGGGAGACTCGTACGCACTTGATGAGCTCCCCCTGGGGCCTTCTCCTCTCCGGGCTGAATGCTCCCAGCTCCCTCAGCCTCCCCTCAAACAAAAACCCCTCCGTTCCCTTCATCATCTCTGTGTTCGCTGGCTTCTGTTCAGCTCGTTCATCGCCCCCAGTCAGCCCCAGCGTGCCCTCAGGTGCAGGACTTTGCCTTCCCAGTGTTAAATTTCACCAGGCTTGGTGCCGAGCTGCCAAAGATCCCCCTGCCACCTTTACAGGGACGCATAAATTGTGAGGGGAAGAGTGCAGTCCGTTACTTAATCATTCAACAGATAAGTCGTTCTGGTTTTTATTGAAGCGTTTCCTTCGTTTCAGGCTTCGCGAGCTTCTGGAGGCAGAGGAAAATAAGTACTTCGCTGAGATGGAATCGTCTGAAGAAACTCTGCTGGAGAAGCAAGCGAAAATGAGGGAGCGAGCAAAATTATTGAGAGAGGAGAGGGAGAAAGAAAGGCAGCAGCTGGTGGCTGAAAAACGGGAGCAGCAGTTCAGGTAGGTCCGGAACAATATAAAATAGAGTTTGGGGGAGGAAATACTAAACAGCAACGTAACAAGAAGGTGACGAAGTGCAGAAATCCTTGTCCTGTGTGGGCATCCCCACGCTCCCGCCCCCCGCCAAATCATGGAGGGTTTATTTGGCCTAAATCACGCTTATTAAGCTCACGTATGGAAAGTCCTTGAGCAGATGGGATTGCCCAAGGTGGCTGTTTTTATTTATTGCCCCCTTCTCAAGGACACCGGCAAGCTGAAGTTGTAGCGCAACCTGAAATCCCCTGCCCAGCCTTCCTGGATGCCAAGTTTGGCAGCGACCTTGGAAGCCGTTAAGGTTTGCAGGTGCTCCTCAGGTCCCGAGGCCTTGGCATCACACCTGGCTCGTTCAGCTCTTGGCAATCTGGTTCCCTGAGGAAGGGATGAAAATGATGTTAATGCAATCCTGCCCTTTCCCTCTGCGAAACCGAACGTTGAACCCGGTGGGAAAGGCTTGGAGTGTTTCACCGGGGGCTTGAGCAGTCTTTTGTCTGCCACTCATCGGTGTCTTTAAGAAAAAAACAACCTGCAACGTCTTAAAACTGGCATAAAACCTCAATCGCCTCCTTTTTCTTGCGGTAACATCAGGAGCGTTCGCGCAGAGGACGTTGCTATCGCAGCGACTGGACGCGGCGGCCGTAAAACGAAGAAATAGCCGGGAGGGGCGGGGAATAAACGCGCTTTCCGTCTTTGGGAAGCGGCTCCGCGCAGGCACAATTTGAACGTTAAGAAGCTTAGGGTAGCAAAGCGAGGAAGAAAAGCAGCCATCTGGGAGAGCAGATGTTTATACGTCGCTCGAAAAGCCGCTCAGAAGGAATTTATTTTGATGAAATCAAGCAAAAATGAATTTATATTAAAATTCGAACCGTGCCAAGCTTTTATTGAACTTCTCCTCTTCTCCGAGAACTCAGTTAAATTCAGATTAGTTCATAAACGTGGAGAAGAAGAAGTAATAAACATGGAGAAAAAGAAGTAATTCTTTATTCTTTCACTGCTGGGAGAACTTTGAAGCCGTTGCGTTAAGGTAACACAGGTCTTTCAAACGGCGTAAGATTCCCAATCTTAATTACGGTACGTTTTTCTCAGAACATTTGAGAAACGTGTTTTTCGTGAGTACCGATTAGTCCAGTAGTCCGTAATCACCATTAACGTCTACCTGGGAGTCGGAAGAACGATCCCAGGGTTAAAAACGTAAGAAAAATGCTGACTGTGGGAGGTTTCATTTTAGAGATTAGACGCTGGTGAAGGGGGACTTGACAGATTACAGCCGTCTCTTCTAGGTCAAGGTTAAAAGGTCAGAAATGCCTCCTGAATATCAAGCCAAGTGAGAATTTTGCAGTTTATAAGCCACAAGTAATTGTTATCGGGCTGGCTTACCACGGAGCGTTATTGGCAAAGCTTTTGGAAGATCTTGGTAGCCACCGTGTAATTATTACACCTTGGTGGTTGCCTCAAGCACGTGTCCGTGAGCCTAGGAGCCGTGCTCGTTAGCACGAGGTGAGTGGGAGGTGGTGGAGGAGCTGTGTCGAGTAAAGAAGAAATTATTCCTTTCCAATTTCCCTGTCGAAATAATCCCGCTGAGGCCGGGGAATATAAAGCAAACGAGCAAAGGTCGGATTTAGAAATAAAGAAGACGTAACAGCTGACCTCAGGGGAGGTCAGATTTGTTTCTGTAGCCTCCGTGTAGGTGCGAACCCCCGGTATTTGGCCCCCTCCCGGTGCAGTCACAGATTTCTTGCGATGTCTGCTGTGAATTTGGAAAATAGCGTTGCGGTGATCTGCAGAAGGTGGTTTCATTCAGCAGGAAATCGTGAGCTATCCTCCAGCTTTACAGCACGGCCGCATGTCTGTCACACACCCTTAGGGCTCAGAGACCTTTACTGCTTGTAGACCTCTACCATTTTCAGCTCGTTTCACATTCTGAGCGTGTGAAAGTCCACGTCCTGGTTTTAAAACAGGTTTAAAATGTTTGTTCGGGTTCAATTTTGTTTGGTTGTTTAGAAATTTTAAAAGAAATTTTAAAAGAAATTTTAAAAGAAATTTTAAAAGAAATTTTAAAAGAAATTTTAAAAGAAATTTTAAAAGAAATTTTAAAAGAAATTTTAAAAGAAATTTTAAAAGAAATTTTAAAAGAAATTTTAAAAGAAATTTTAAAAGAAATTTTAAAAGAAATTTTAAAAGAAATTTTAAAAGAAATTTTGAAAGAAATTTTGAAAGAAATTTTGAAAGAAATTTTGAAAGAAATTTTGAAAGAAATTTTGAAAGAAATTTTGAAAGAAATTTTGAAAGAAATTTTGAAAGAAATTTTGAAAGAAATTTTGAAAGAAATTTTGAAAGAAATTTTGAAAGAAATTTTGAAAGAAATTTTGAAAGAAATTTTGAAAGAAATTTTGAAAGAAATTTTGAAAGAAATTTTTTGAAAGAAATTTTGAAAGAAATTTTGAAAGAAATTTTGAAAGAAATTTTGAAAGAAATTTTGAAAGAAATTTTGAAAGAAATTTTGAAAGAAATTTTGAAAGAAATTTTGAAAGAAATTTTGAAAGAAATTTTGAAAGAAATTTTGAAAGAAATTTTGAAAGAAATTTTGAAAGAAATTTTGAAAGAAATTTTGAAAGAAATTTTGAAAGAAATTTTGAAAGAAATTTTGAAAGAAATTTTGAAAGAAATTTTGAAAGAAATTTTAAAAGAAGGAAAACAAAGAAATATCAAAAAGAAAACATAAAAGAACATCAAAGAAATCTTGCAACTTCTATGAAATATGCCACAAAACTTCAAATCTCATAAAATTCTAGTGGTTCTTGTTTAGCAGTGTAACCTAAATTTCTGCTGTTAAATGGTTTTCAGATTGGGACTTGAGCTTTTAAGCGACTAGTAAACCTAGTCTAGGTCTTCATTTGCATGACGAGCAACCTGAGTGTTTGAACAAGGGTGTTTTATAGGTTAAAAATATGCGTGTGTATATAAAAAAAATCCCACATAATTCATGTTCTGACTGTATACGCACATGCATCGTATATATAAAGGAATAGACGGTGAGTATATGCATATATATTGTGCGTGTGTGGGTTTTTTTAGACAAATGCCAATACAGGACCTGCTTTTCAAGTCATTAACGTCAAAATCTCCATGAAATCAGGTTTTCAGTCGTTCCTTATGACTCAGAAGGAATCGGTGCCAGACCAGGTGCAGGAATCAGCATCCTGAGCTGCAGTCTTCCATGTAGTCATGAGCCGGAGCCCTCCATCCGTCATGGATCGCCAAATTTGCTTGTTAATTTGATCCCCCCGACCCACCTTTTCCTTTTTTAACCTTTATTTTGCCGTTCAGAGAACAATGCGATGAGCTCCGCGTGCGGTGGCTGAAGGAGCATCAGAAGGAATTGTGTGTGGACCGGCTGGCCCAGCTAACTCTGAAGGAGGAACTGAAAAAACAGCAGGAGGAGGAGGAGCAGATGTTTGCGGAGCTTTGGAAGGAGGACAGGCTGGCTAAGGAAAGGCGAGAGGCGGCGGATATGCAGAAATTGTCCGAACGGAATCGGGAAATCCTGGACGTCCTTGGCGCCCAGGTAGCAGTGCTCAGTGCTCACAAAGAGGAGGCGAAGCGGCTGAAGGAAGAAGAGGCTCGACTGCTGGTAATTTCCATATCATCCTCAATTCAATGTTCTTTGAAAGTCCCTTCTAACGTTAGGCTTACTAGACGCGTGGATGAATCCGTACCTCATTTGTATCTTCGCTGATTCCTTTAGGATCCGAGACTCTCCTATTATGCTAAGCCTCTTTTCCAGAGCCGTGGCAAACGGGTTCCTGTTTACAGAGGGAAAAACGTCCTTTGAAACTTAGCACGTAATGGATTTTAGCATTCAAAGCTTCCAAAAGCCTTTGTGGGAAACGGAAACGGTGGTAAGCTTTTTTTTTTTTGCCAGACGCATTCCGAATCCCGGTTTCCTGGGGGATGGATTCTGGCATCCCAGCTGTAACGCACGGTACGGGAGCCCGGTGCCTGAACACGGGGAGCGGAGCAGGCCGGCTGCCAGTTTGCAGGGCCGTCCAACAGCCCAAATCGCAGATCGGGCACCGGGAGCGAGCGCGAAGCCTACCTGCAGCTCCCGGGTGACTGTTCTCAGCCCCTTCTCTCACTGCTCCTCCCCAGCGCTCTGATCCGACAGAGCTGTGAGCGCTGCGAGCCAAACCCCTGCGGGGGGGAGGTTGCAGAGCCTGGTGGTGCGCTCGGGGCCCTGACACGTACACCAGGAGACGTGTGTATGAAACACCCCTGCCGCTTGCTCCCCAGCCGACTCGATTTTGGAATCTACGTCCTGTCTTTCCACCCTTCCATCTTTTTTTTTTAATTTTATTTTGAAAGTCCACTCTTTAACAGATAGAACTCGGCAAGCGGCGTCTAAAAGCTGTCTCCTATTTAGGGGTGCCACATCGTGGGAGGAATTTGGCTCACTCGGTCCAACTGTTCTGGTGTTTTGTCCTCTTTTGTCCTTGTCTCTTCCCGTTCTGGACCTGATATAGTTGAGCTGACTTCAGTGGAGCATTATTCAGCGTTGGTTTTGTGATTTGGTTCAAACTTCGTCTTCATTTTGCAGCTCTGTATGTGTAGCAATTGGATGGTCGTGCAGGGCACTGAAAGCTGATACGGGCAAGATAAATATTCCACTGCTTTTTAAAATATAATGACAAGATTTTTTAAAAATAATTACAATAATGAATCCGAAGCTCTAAAAATCCTGGCTGTAAGCCGAGTCTTATTCCAAGTCGAGTTCTTATTCCAAGCTAGACTGCAATGTTGCACTCGTTTAAAACGATGCAGAAGAAAAATTCTTTTCCTGTAACGATTTTTAAGGCGCTGCCAGCCCTCCCAAAATAAAAAACACTTCTACTTAACTGGCCTTTTCAGAAAAAAAAATAATAAAAATAGAGGAAATAGAAATAGGAAAAGAAATTCGAATAGGAGGCTTCGTAGCTTCCCCTGAAGACAGCTGTTCTGAGCTCCATCAAGAACAGAAATTTGTGGTGAAGCGGTTTAATTTCTGGAAAAAAAACCAAAAAGGGTCAAAAAGGACCCTTCAGAGGGTCTCACCCTTAGCTACTTTCCTACAGCTTCCCCGTTGGGTTCCTTATTCAGTGCCTCAGATAATATATACTGAGTTTCAAAGCTGTTTTTCCGGCTTCTGAAAGTAAATTGGGCTGGTCGGGCAGATAGCAGCGTAGCTTTGGCTTCGAAACGCTTCGAGAGTCAGAGCGGGTGCTTTGTGATAACATAAACAGATAACACACGCAGAAACGGGGAGGAACACGCGGTTCTGTTACTGGTTAGTGGCTGTGGCTGTGTTTAAAGAGTTGGATGGAGATCATACGTGCTGCAAAGACACCGGTTTCTCTGAAGAGATGTCTGTCTGTCTGCCTGAAGTATTTGGAGTCTGGATGTCAGGCATTCCTGTGATAATTAAAGAGAAAATCCTGAATTCTAAGGAAGGGTATGGTAAAACGTTCGTACTTGAACGACTTTAATGGATAACACTCACTCCGAAATTCTCTATTTTTAGAAACAATAACGTTTTTTAATATTTATCTTTGCTCTTCGGTGGTCCAAATAAACTAATCCTAGCCGTCGCTTTGTTTGAAGTTACGGAACGATTTTGCAAGCGGGCTGTTTTTCCTTTCGTAGGAAGAGCAACAGCAGCTGCTTAAACTAGAAAACGAAAAACTTCAAATGGAGAAATTACAGAAGCAGAAGGAATGCAGGGATATGTTGCTCGGCGCAGCAGAGGACAAGAGGAAGCGGCTTAATGAAGAAAAAGAAGGCGAGCTTGCCCTTGAGATGAAAACCTTAGAAAAATCTCCTTGGAAACCTGAGGAAGACCCTGGGGAGAAAATGAAAAGAAAAGTAAGGGCTGCAGGTTTTAATTCGGAAGTTTTGGGACAACACCTCACCTGGACTAATTCTGTTGCTCTTTGTGGAGCTGCACAGTATAAATGAGATCAGACGCGAGACCTTTTTCTGTGATCAAGTCGATTCTTTTGTCGCGTAGCCTGGTGCCTCTCTTCCTGCCAGCACTCTGCTTCTCTAAAGAAACCCATTATCTGTTAAAATCGCAGCAGGGACTTTGAATCCTGTCTTGCGATCAGCAAAGCTACCAGTCTAGATGAAAACTGGGGGTTTATAGAAAACCCTGGATTCCCGCCCCTCCAAGCTGATTTCTTTCGGTATAAACCACGTGAGGTTTTTAGTCCTTACACTGCATGGACGCAGTGGAGATTAGGGAAGCTTTTTTGTTTGTCTGTCTCACGGACCTGATTTATTAAATATTTGTAATTGCAGAGGAGAGTAAATATTTGACGTGTTCTGGTTTATTAGACTACTAAGAAACAGTTTTAAATGTTTTATTACTAGCTAGATGTGTAGGTGCAATGTTTCCCGTGGAATATCTCGGAGAGGCTATGAAACCGTGGATGTATCTGTCAGTTTTTGAATTTAGAACAAGTCAATTGTCCAACTTCAAGGCGAAAACGGATCCCAAGGTAGCTTGATAACAGAGCAGGGAGCTGTGTTCTTCACTCTGCTCAAGGTGTTTGGAAGACAGTGTGGGTTGGGAAAGTTTTATAAACATTCTCTGTAATCTTCAGCCAGTTAGACCTTGGCACAAAGTTAGAAGAGACGGTGTTTATTTGTTACTGCGTTTACGTGGCTCCTAATGGCGGTGAGTGTCAGCCGTGGAAAATATTTGCGAAATTTCTGTGGTGCGGGCAGCTGAGCTGTTAAGAGGGATCGCTCTGTTTTTCTTCTTCCCTTACGCTCTTGTCCAGGCTTTGTCGATTGCCTGGGAAACGCGTTCTGCGCAGCTCGTCTGGTGACAGGGCTTGGAACGCAGCTCGAGGCTCCTGCTTGCCACACTGGCCACAAACCCCCACTGCTCTTCACTTTTTTGAAATGCATCTTTGAACCCTTTTACTCAAACCTGCAAATGTTTGTGTGCTTGCAGCAGGAGCTGTTCAAGGAGCAACAGGCTTACCGGGCACACCTGGCTCAACAGCTGGAGGAGGAAAAACAGCGAGAAAAAGAAGCGGACAAGTTCCTCGAGGAAGAGAGGGCGAAGGTTTGGGCCAAGAAGGCCGAGCAAATGCGGTTAGAAAAGGAGGCCAGAGAGCAGCTGCTGAAAGATGTCTTGCATACGAGACAGCTACAGATTGAGGAGAAGAGTAAGTAATAATAGCTGTCTGTGCACCAAACCTACTGCGGGAACGTGAGGCTTGGCAAAGGCACGCTGCTTTTGGGAAGACCGTCTAGCCCGGTATGCACGGGCTGCATGGATGAGTGGACAACAGCGCTGCTGTCCCTGAATCTCCTTCTGAAACTTTCCTCCTCCAGGCAGTCCTTACGCTCGTTTCCCATTGCTGTCACCAGAACGAAGCAAGGATTGCGTGAGGAAGCAGTTCTTATTACTATTATTATCTCGAAGTTGTGTTAAATCTTTGCTATCAAGACGGGACAAAAGCAAATAAGCTGAGAATACGCTTCCCGTTGTTTGGGTGCCTCCTCAGAAACAACAAAGCTCAGGCTTGCTATTTAGGCTGCTTGGCTCGCATGCAGTCTCCTTTTCCCCTCGAGCTCAGCAGTGCCTTTATCTTCTAAAAGTATTTGTGTGTTTTTCCAGTGCAGAGGAACGCAAAGGAGCAGGAAGAACTTGCTCAAGAGAAGAAGTTACTAGCCGAAGCCATCGCAGAACTCAAACGCGTAGAGGAAGAAAAATGGGCAAGGTATTTTTCTTTATGCCGTTGGTTCGTTGCATTGCAGATCAACCTTTTTAAGTCTGTGAGCTGGAGAATTCTCGTTTTTAAGTAGCCGTGTAGGAGCACCGGGTAGGCTTTTTTCCCTTCACAGAGGCTCTGCCGTGGTGCAGCCCATCGGTTCCAAACTGCGTTGTTAATTGTGTTTATCAAACGCCTCCCCTCGTATTCCGAGCTGTCGTTAGGAGTGGCTGAGGTGCGGGGAGGAAGGCTTAATGAAAGGTTAGGTCGTTACTTACCGAGGAGAACGAGTGTCTTCAAGTTATTGCTAAACCCCACCCACGCACCTCCCTTGAACAGTCGCGGCGTCAGCCACCGAAACACCGGACCCCGTAACCCAGCTGCACGGGGTTCCCCTTACCTTGCAGTTCCTCGGGGTGAGAGAATATTTTTTAATCGCAGTAGCCGAAACGCTCCTCTGGGTGTCGTGCGAAACCCGGGACAAAGGGCCTTATTTCTCTCACCCCGTTTCCCTTTTGTGCTTCTGCCCTTTCTCCACACCCGTTCGTGGGACGTGACTGAGTAACTCCTTCCGGAGCTAGCGTCGCTTGCGTTCCCTGATAAATTTATTGATAACCGTCTCCTGGATGTGGCAGATATCTCGCCCTCTGCGAGCAAACGTTCGGGTCTTCGCTTTGAATCTGCTTCGCTTAGCAAAGAGGGCACTGAGTGGTTCCGCTGTGTCGCACGTACTTTGATTAAACTATCGGGTTTTCAAGAGTCCGGGCGAGTCTTTGTGACTCCCGAGCACGTAGGTGGGCTTCCAGTGCTGCTCCGGAGGACGGTGAAAGTGACGTGTGAATCTCAAGGTAGGGTGGAACAACGATTTCTTGGATTCAACGATTTTTAGGACGGCCGTTTCCTACAGCGTTAGCACAATGCCGGACAAGAGCCTGCGCCCTGCCTCGCCTGCTGGCAGGAACCCGTTGTTACCTGCGCAACGAGGGAGTGGAAACTGGGCGTGAGGCCGCTTCAGCGGTGAGCCCGAGCTAGGGGAGGACTGAAACCCGATGCGTTCTCCGGCCTCTTGCTGCCGCTGCGAGGGGCAGGGGAGGCGTGCTGATGGCAAGGGGGGGTTCTCGCTCTTGTGGTTTTTTTTGGTAAGCACTAATTTTGTGGTCTGCTCTGTAATACGCAACAGAATTCGTGCTCTGAACAACGTATGGTTTGCTCGTAGTAGCACAAGTCACTCTCGACTCCTAAGAAGGATTTTGAACCTTCCTTTGGTCTGAGGTTGAATGATAACAGATTTAAAAAGTTACGCTTTTATGTTTTTTTTAACCCACGCTTCGTAAACAAGCTATTTACGTGTCGTTTCCAGAAAAGCGAAGGAAGCAAAAGAATACCAAGGGCAACTCAGGGCTCAAATTGCCTATCAGCAACAGGCCCGTGATGCTGAGGAAGAAGAGAAGAAGCAAGAATACGAATTGGGTCTAGCAGAAGAGCGAGCCTACCGAGAAAGGATACGGGACGTTCTGTCAAGGCCTTACGAGAAACTAGCAAAAATTCACCCTTTGAGAAGAAAATTGATGTCTAATTCCCAAGAAGATCCTTAACTGTGCCATTTTAGCTCACT
Source organism: Anser anser (assembly GCF_964211835.1). Taxonomy (NCBI): domain Eukaryota; kingdom Metazoa; phylum Chordata; class Aves; order Anseriformes; family Anatidae; genus Anser; species Anser anser. The sequence continues at coordinate 14,840,054 of NC_139731.1, read as the reverse complement.
CCCGATTGCCTTTAAAAGCCTTTTCCAGGCGTGTTTGTAACTGATTCGAGTTTGACCCTTTCTCCCCTGTGACGCTCAAAATATTTAACTGAATGCAAGAAATATATTTTTTAATTTCTTTTCCCCGCTCTGCTTTCTTTGACAAGATCTGAATCAGAGCGTTTGACGCTTTAATACAAAAACACTCTATGCTCTCTGCAGCGTAATTATTATGACGACGTGAACGACGTGCAGGCGTTATTTAAAATCAAAAAAAAAAAAAAAGAAAACTTTGTAGAAGAGTTTCGGCAAACTTTTATTAAAACACCGTTCAAGCTGCAAATATTTGCGAAACCTTTTTTTTGTGTGTGTTTAGACAAAAGGCGCTCGGTGACTTACCTTCCTTTTCCCTCTTAAATCCATGAATCTGTTTTACTCTGGCTGGAGAGCGAAGAGTTCATAGTGCCTCGTGTGTATTCTGACAGCTGTTGGATGACTTGCGGAACACCGGAGTCCCAAAGCTAGTCCGCGAGACCTCTTCTTGCACAGATTTAATTGTGCACGTCTGAAGTCATCCTTTTCTTGGGAAAAAAAATGTAATTATTTATCCTTTTGGTGGCAACTCTGCCTCTTCGGGCTGTCTTGGGTTGCCTCCGGTGCCGTAGTGTGAACGTACGGAGTGGGGGACCAGAGCACCAGTAATATTTTCAGACAAAGCGGCCCCCAGATTAACGGCCAGGTTGTTTTTTGTGCAGGAGGAGCAGCGGGTGATGCAAGGAGGCCAGGTGGGAGTAAGCCAGCCCTGTGACATTCCTCTCGGCCAGCTTCTCCGGTCTGCGTTTCGTTATTTTCTCCTCTTTGCTTTTAAGAGGAGGGAAGAATCCGTTTATGTCCTCGTGCCCTTTCTTGCTCGTGGGCTTTGTGATTCAGAAATGTTTTTATCTTTCACATTTTTCTGGTTGAGCCTTTGTTGCTGCTTATCTGCGGATGTTTCTCCTCCCTTTCGCCTCCTGCTATCTCTCCTCCGGCTCCTGTCTTTTTCACCCCTTTCTTCAACTTCCATCCCTCCCTAAGTGTTTCTTCCACCTTCTATTTCCTCCTCACCTTCTCTTTTCAGTATTTAGCTCCTGTTTGGTCCAGTACCAGGACTTCTGGGTGCTCGTTTTGTGGGAATGTGAATGGAGGAGCTGATAATTTGCTGGGATTAGAGCACAGGTACCCCAGCTCCCCCGCCGAGGTAGTTTCATCGGTCCAGAGAGCCCAGGCAGCCACAGGTCTCTGCTCTCACCGCTAGATAAAATTGGCAGGATGATTAAGAGATTAATTTCCTGGACTGCCGCAGACTCCTGGTACAGCCCTGCATAAGCGATGTGGATTTTATTTACTACCATGACCCGTGTTTGGGGGAAAAAAAAAGGCACATAATAGCACATTTGCGATTCCAGGATTAATTAAAGTACGTTACTAAAGGCCGTCATGGGGTACATGCAGCGCGTGAGAGACACAGAATACCGCACTCGTGAGCGTGCCGAATTGGAGCCATCCAGAACGCTAAGAAATCTTTTTTTTTTTTTCGTAAAATATGAGCTCCGAAGAGGTGGTCGGAGCTATCGAGCATTTATTCATCGAGCATTGCTTCAAAGCAGCCTCTCGATGCCCGAAACGCTCAGGTGAGCGGCGCAGCAAGAACGATTTTGCGCCTCGGGACCGAAGCGTTTCCTTAATTCTACCGCCAAGCGTCCTGCTCCGCTCCCTTCGATGTCCTTGTAGTGGGCTGGGCTGCCAAACCTGCCCCCAAATTGGGGCTCGCGGGGCCCGAGGGCCTCCCGAGCGTCAGCTGCTACTCATGTGCGTGGTATTTCCCCCCCGAGCGGCCGGGGAAGCCGTCGATTAACCGCGGGGGACGCCGCGGATCGGCGAAGCCACCCGGCACGTGCCAGGTGACCTCTCCCCGCTCCAGGGCTGCCGGTGATGCGCAGGCGCTGTATTTAAAAACCACGGGGGTCCTATTTTACCTCGCTGTGTGCTCTCCTGCTGCCAAACACCCCAAATTTTTGGGGGGGGGTTTTGGTTTTGGGGCCGAATAGCCCCAGCAGGTGCCTTCGGAAAGGCGTCGTGCACGCGTAGCGGCGACGAGGTGAAAAGGAAATGATTTTTCTTCTCGCTTCCTCTAGTTTTCCCAGGCTGCCCAGGATTTCAAAGGGTAGGTCTTGAGTTAGGGCTCCCGTTTTGCAGGTGCGCCACCGGCAGAAATTCATCTCGAAAGCGTGCGACAAGGGCAAGAGCCTTCCCACGCCTCCCAGGGATACAGGGGAGTAATATGAACGGGAAATCTCGCCCGTTCAACCCCAGCTCTTCCTTTAACGTCCCCTGATAACGGCGAAGAAATGGATTCTGGCTCTGGGGTGAGGGAGGAGGAGCTGCTCTCCGCCATCGCGGGGAGGACGCACATCTCCCAACACCTGCCCGTGCTTCCGAGGAAGCTGCTGGCTCTGTTTTGAGGGGAAAAATAAGAATATCTGGCTCGTTTTCACCTCCGGGCACCTTTGATGTGAATGGGAGAGGTGGTACCACGAAATGCAATTTTAGGGTCGCTTCTCCTTAAGTATTAGGATCAGCGCAAGGCGTTTCTGTCCCCCGAGGAGATAACCTCCGGCAGCTCAGCACCTCGGGGGTTTCGGAGCTGTTTCGGTGTCCTTATTTTCTCTCTTTAATCGAAGTTTGAAGTTTCCGAGGAAACGGAGCCAAGGGCGGGTGGCTTCTTCCCCAAGGGGCCAGCCCCCGAAACCACCGCGGGAGGGATCCCCATGGTTGCTTACGGTCGCTCGCCCCAGGCACCCCGATAAAGCCACCCCAAAATCCGTGGGGTGCCCAGCAGCGACGGGGAGCCTGGGGACCCGCCTGGGCACCGCTCTGCTCCCGTGGGAAGGGCTTTTGGGGCAGAAATTGGGGGGGGGGGGGGGAAGAGGCACAGCCCCTTTCGCATGGAGGGCGAGCTTGGGGGAAAAAAGCTTGGGAAGGGGAAAAGGGGGACGGGAGTAAAAGGGGGGTGGGAGTAAAAGGGGGGGAGTAAAAGGGGGGGGAAGTAAAAGGGGGGGGGAGTAAAAGGGGGGTGGGGGTAAAAGGGGGTGGGAGTAAAAGGGGGGGAGTAAAAGGGGGGGGAAGTAAAAGGGGGGGGGAGTAAAAGGGGGGTGGGGGTAAAAGGGGGTGGGGGTAAAAGGGGGTGGGGGTAAAAGGGGGGTGGGAGTAAAAGGGGGGGAAGTAAAAGGGGGTGGGAGTAAAAGGGGGATGGGAGTAAAAGGGGGTGGGGGTAAAAGGGGGTGGGGGTAAAAGGGGGACGATGGTAAAAGGGGGTGGGAGTAAAAGGGGGGTGGGAGTAAAAGGGGGTGGGGGTAAAAGGGGGACGATGGTAAAAGGGGGTGGAAGTAAAAGGGGGGTGGGAGTAAAAGGGGGGGAAGTAAAAGGGGGGTGGGAGTAAAAGGGGGTGGGAGTAAAAGGGGGTGGGAGTAAAAGGGGGCTGGAAGTAAAAGGGGGCTGATAATAAAGCGGGGATGATAGTGAAAGGGGGATGATGGTAAAAGGGGGACGATGGTAAAAAGGTGGTAATAATAAATGAACAAATGAACAAATAAGCAACGAAACCAATGAGCAGTGAAACAAATAAGGGTAACGAACGAAGAAAAATCAGCAAATGGTGTCAAACAATACGGAGCGAGGGGGGAGGACCCGGCGCCCGGCGGGTCCCGCGGGGCGGCCGAGCCGTGCCACCCCCTTACCTGAGCGGGGCGCGGCGGAGGCGGCGCTGCCTTCGCCTCCTCCTCCTCTTCCTCCTCCTCCTCCTCCTCCTCCTCCTCCTCCACCCGCTCCGGCGGCGGGTGTAAAGGTCGCCCTCTCTGTCGCCTTGTCGCCCTGTCGGGCCGGCGGCCCCCCCCCCCCCCCCCCCCACCCTATCCCCGTAACCTGCCGGCCCCATGCCCCTCGCCTAGCGCTGCCCATGCCCGGCCATGTCCGCAGCCCAGCTCTACACCAAGGTGAGCCGAGGGGGGGGGTTTGGGGGGAAGATTTATGGGGTTTGGGGTCGTTTCGTTCTGGGAAAAGCGGGGCAGCAACTTGCCTGCCCCCAGGACACCCCCCCACCCCCCCTTACCTTGCCCCTCTCCATCCCTCCCCTGCGCCGCATCCGCGCCCCGACGCGCGGCTCCCCAACCCCCCCCCCCCGCCTCCCCGCGGGGGTTTTGGGGCAAAAAAAGCCGAATTTCGCCCGGTGAACCTCATGAGGGGCTCGAAAGGTGCGGCTCCGAGCCGCTCCTCTTCCCGGACGGGAACTTTTTGACGAATTATTCCCCGTGGTCCCGAAACACCGGGCTGGAGAGGGAAGGAGAAAAACCTGCCGGGAGCGGGGCGCTCCCGGGCGCCTTGGTGGATTTCCCTCTTGGTTTTGCAAATCCCAAATCGTTTATTTTTATTTGTTTGTTATTTTATTTATTTTTTTTCTCAGCAGCAGGCGAGGCCAAGCCGCTCCCTCCTGGCAGCAGGGAGGGGAACATGGCCGATGGGCGAGAGAGGAGCCCAGATTTGTTCCCCAGCGAGCCGCGCTTGTGCCAACGGGGGGGCTGCCAGCCAGCCCGGGGGCTGCCTTTTAGGGCTGGGAGAGGTGGCATTTGATTATTTTCTTTTTTTTCCCCTTGCTCTCCTGCTCTTTTTCTTCTCCTTTTCTCGGTTCTTTTCGTTCCGCTCCGTGCGGCTGCTTCCCAGCGGATCAGTTCCCGCTCTGCCCAGCCGGCCGGCCCCGGATAAGCAAATGGCATTTGCATGCCAGGGTGGAGGTGAGGTGCAGGGGAAAAAAAAGAAAAAAAGAAAATAAAAAAAAGGGGAAAGCGCCCTTGGGCAGGACCCTTCGACCTGCAAAGGGTTTGGGATGACGCCTGGTACCGTGGAGCCACCGCTGTGGGGTCCCCAGCCGAGGTGGGGACGTGCGAGGCAGAGGCTCAGCGAGAAAAGTTCTCGGCTCTGAAACCTTTTTCTGCTGGCAGACCGAGAGACGCCGGCGTCGCCTGCCGTAATAACGAGGATTTTCAGGTTTTAATGAGGCTTTTTGAGGGTTTTCTCCCTGCGAGCGTGGTCAGGGTGGACGGGGGGGACCGATGCTGGGCTGGCACCAGCCCTTTCAAGGAATGGCTTTCTGTCTCCGTGCCAGTCTCCCAGCTCCAACTTCGCTGCGGATTCCTGCTTCTGTACCCAGCTCAGGCGGCCCTTATGTAATAGTGGGGGGGGGGGGGTCCCGTCGCTTATTTTCGGGGCTGTCCGTATCGCACGGGCGCGGGATGAGTCGCGAATTCGGCAGCTCGTCCTTCGAACCTCTGCGAACGTGAGAATCCCTGCTGGACGCGGCAGGTCTGCCCGTGATTTGGCTGATCTCCTCCTTTTTTTTGGGGGGGGGAGCCCTTGTGAACCAAAACCGCGGGTTTTCCACGGCAAAAATCTCCGCGGGAGCCCAGGCGGAGACGCGGTCGGATGCAGACCTCAGCATCTCCGTCGGCCGAGCGCGGGGACGCCACAGCAAGTGGCCCCGGGCAGGAGGCTCGCCGCGAGCGCCGCGCTGTCCCTATCTGTGGGCTGGTTGTAACGGTGGGGTTAGCTGATTCTTAACTTGATGATTGGGTTAATTAGCCCGGGTTGCGCGTTTTTATGCTAGCTTGATTAGGTTTGCGCTCCCGTCCGTCTGCCGAACGGGCGTAAGATGCCTGCGGGTTATCCCGTGGCACCTGGGACGCCACGGGGATGCAGTAGCCGTCCGCGTGCCCTGTTTTCGATTTGTTTTTCATAATGATGAGATTCCTGATGAGCGCCGGTGCTTCAGCGCCGATCCTGCTGCTGGCACCCACCTGCCTCAAGGGGACATTTTGGGGATGCAGCAAAAGCGGGCAAGGTTTGGCCGTGCCGCCGCCCATCACCGGGGCAGGTTGGAGCCGTGCGTGGTTCGCAGATGTCCCCGGGCTGTCCTCTCCAGGCTGCTTTGGGAAAATACCAGGATGGATCACGGTGCTCACCCGTGCATCACCCTTTGCGTGTCCAGCCCCGTGGCCTGAAGCTCCGTTGAGCACCTACGGCTCATCCAGCCCCCAAAAATACCGGGGGGAGAAGACACCCGCTGCCTGCCCTGGGTTTTGTGGCACCCTCTTGCGTTTTCTGGCCCCCTGCACAACCTTACGCACGGAATTGAGGCAAGGAAAAGATGCCGGATGCAGGAGCGCTTCCGTGATGGATTAGGAGAGGACTTTTGGAGCGCAGGACGGCGGCGCCTCCTGGATCACCTTGCCGGCAGGACGGGAACGACGCTTTTTGAGCGAAGATGCGGACGAAGATGCGGATAACCCGGCTGCCTGGAGTCGATACTCCCAGCTAAGTGCCCATCGATCCGCTGCGGGGTGTTGCATTAACCCAGCCACAACATTATCCCCCTCCGAGCCCTTCCTCTGGCTGCGTAAACCAGAAGGAAAGGAGCTGCTGAAGGGCCTTTTGTGTCCTCCTGCCGGCTGCAGGAGCTGCGACATGGTTCAGAGACCTCTAACCTCCACTTGAAGCTTGCAGCGGGTCTCCTGGGCCCTCATGGGACACGCAGCACTTTCTTAGCACTTATTTAGTGCTCGTTAAGCCACGCTGATAAACATATTACTCTGAGGAGTTTATCAGGCAGGAGAGGAACCTGCCCTGGAAACATCAGCAGCTGCGAACTCCCGGGGAAGGCCCTTTTTTGCATCACGGCTCACCTGTGACCCTTCAGAAGGCATGACTGGTGTTTAATAGCCCCCCCCCGTCAAGCGAGATAATTAGCAGCCGTGCCTAATTAGGAGCAGGTGAGTGGCTCCCGAGCAGCTGGTGTGCATCAAGCTTCAGGCACGTGGGACTCTGCGTGGGTAAATAGTTCTGGGGAGACCCCGAGCACGGTTTTCTTGCTCCCCGGTCCTGTGCCCAACAGGAATTCAGTGCCCCTGGGTCCTAGGGGAAGAGGAAGGTGAGTAGAGGAGGCGTGGTGCTATTGAGGGATCCTGTTTGCATAAAAACACTAAAATCAGAAATAGAATAAAGCCCGTTTCAGACGGAGAATGGCTGGAGCTTTGTGGGACCCCGTGCAAAGGTTTTGCTGGGGCTGCTCGCGCGCTCCCGCCACGTCCCCAGGTTCCTCTTGCCCTGTCGCTGACGCTGCTAAAATGCAGCCGAGGCAACCGCAGCTCAATCCCTCTAAGCCCGGGCAGATGCCGGCGTTGTCCCGTAATGGGATAAGAGGGGAAGCTCCCCCGCCACGCGTCCCTCCCTCTGCGAGCTTTGCCTCCGGAGACGCTTGGATTTGCAGCGTGGGGCTCGCTTACGCGCCTGGCCTTCCTCCTCGGCACTCTTCGTGTTGCTAAATCGAACACAAGGACTTTTGCTTCTGGATATCCTGCTCTTAAAGGTGCCTCCTGACCCGTGCTAATTAGAAGTTTAAAGTTTAGCCTCGAAACCTCACGCCCAGCAGCGCTCTGCCTGCCCCGAGCATCGGCTCTGCCTTCTCCTCCAGGGCTGGCGTGCAGCTCGGGAGATGCTCTTCCGAAGTTTTGCAAGCCTTAACGAGTTAGAAACCAGGCTATTGATTTATTTAGTTTTTTTCCCCTCCCGTTGTGCAAAGTGACTCTTACTTGCCAAGGATTATTATTATTTTTTTTAATAGGCACCAGACCTTAACGCATGGAAAAAAAAAAATCCTTTCCTAACGTCTAAACTCTGACTTTCGTTTAAAGTTGCCTCGCGAAGTGCTGTAGCGGGAATGGATCGACGGTTTCTGACGCTGGGGAGAAACTTTTCAAAAGCCCAGCTGCCCGGCGTGATCCCCCGCTGGTTGAATGAACCGCTCGGCGTAAACCCTCTGATTTCTGAACGCCTTTCTGGAAACGTTTTGTCCTTCAAGGCTTCCTTAGCGAGTGCCTGTGTGTTGGTTTGAGGCTGAGGAGCAGCTGGGAAGGAGCAGAGAGGATTTTCTGCTTGTTACGCTGGAAAAAAATATTGGGAATAAGTGTGCCAAGAGCTGCCTGGCACCCTGGGGCGGCGTGGAGAGGAGTTAGTCCCATGCAAAGCCTCGGAGCAGGCAGAGCTGCTTTCTTTGCAGCTTTTCTGCCCTTCACGTGACAAATACGTCTTGGAAGCTGGTCTCGGTGACCGTAGTGCTGAGCACGTCAAAGCTTTTAGGACTTTTAATTTCCGTGTGGATGAGTTTGTAGCTTTGTCCTAAAAAAAGAGCGGAGAGCTGGGCTTGGCCTGGGGTGGTTGTGGGAAGCACGGCCCTACAACAGCCCAGTTTCAGCTCAGGGGTGGACTTTGGACCCTCCGAGTTACCGGCGGCGCAATAAACGGCCGATAGCGTGGGTTATCCTCTGCTCTTCGACCTCTTCTGCAAACAGCAGCGTTTCGGGGCGGTTAAAGGGATATCAGCACAAAGCACAGCTGGGATCAGGAAAAGGACTGCAGCGAAACTCAGAGCCCTGGCAGGCGCCCGAAATGTCTGCTCTTCTCCGAGGACAAGTCTTCTTGCTTCGGGTTGCCCAGCTTTGTCTTCTCGTGACCGTTTCCCATCCTGCCGATCCCCAACCGGCCCCTGCGGGGATGGGCACGTCTTCCACCCAGGCGTGGAGCCAGAGAGCCCCGTGTCCTCGCCCTGCCCTGTGACACCCTTACGGAGGTGTGGATACCCTTACGGAGGGGTGACGTGCTCCTGGGATGTGTTAAACACCATTTAGAGGGTTGTCTCGTGGCTGAATCACGGCCATTATTTATCAGAATGACATGTTGCATCCCAGGAATGCGCCCTAGTGGGTTGCGCCTCTTCAAAGCCCAAAGACCCGTAATATATTTTAAGGTCCCTCTTACATATCTCGAAGGACGGCTCTGGGAAGGTCCAGCTTCGTGCAGAAACCCCACGAGGATGACTTCTTGTGGCCGAGGCGAACCTCCAGGTGCTCTTTTGTCACCCGCTGTACCACATCCCCGGGCGCGCGAGCGGGCAGCTGGAGCGCCGACGTGCTCCTGGGCAAATCGGTGTCAAAAAAAAAAAAAAAAAGGGTGAAAAATAAATAAATAAATGCGTGGGATGGCACTTGGGGCGTACAGGCAGGCACAAGGCGAGGTTGCTTTGCCTTTTCTTTACTGCTTAACCTGGGGATGTGGTTTGGACGTGGGGGTGGGTTTGTCCACCTGCTGAACTCTGCAGTTGATGTCCCTGGTGAGTGAAAGGTACCGCAAGGCAGCGAGGGGATGCTGAGATACCGAGCTGATAGGAGCGGTTACTTTCAATCTAATTAGGCTGAGTACCTCCCTGGTGGATTTCTGCTTCTTAATTAAACCCCGAGCTCTGATAACGCGGGCGCTGCGCTGGTTTTGGGGTAGGGAGCGTGATGCCCACCCGGGCGGAGGAGCGGTACCCACCGAGAGCTCTCCTGCGGTGTTTTTATGGCCCTTGGCATTATAAACGCCCTGGCCAGAGGGATAGGAAGGCTGAAATACCAGGTTTGAAATGTGCTCGTTTTCTTTTTCCTTTTTAAGCCTTTTGTCATTTGGACCCACCCCAGGTGGGGTGACGACTTGTTCCTCCCTGTGCAGTGGTGAGACAAGCGCTTACATTTCCCCTGCTCTGCTTTATTTTAAAAAAAAGGAAATAAATTAAAAAAAAGGGTGTTTTAAGCATGTAAATCCAAGTTCTAGAAAATATCGACGTGTTTAAAGTGAAATTAAAGCTCTGATGCTTTCCAGAGCTCAACAGCAGCCACCCTCCAGCCCCTCTGTGCTCGGATATTTTAGGGAAATCCTTGCCCGTTGTGGGCATGGTCCCTCGATGCTGGGTGGAGGCGAGTGGCTTTGGGGAACCTTTGCTCAGGGGAGATCCATTTGCTGAGGGGAAATCCGTTTGATTTTCGAGGTTCTCCACGCTTTCACGGTTGTATTTTTATTTCTTAATCGAAAAAAAGTGCTGTCTGCTCGCAGCCCGGTACAAAGTTTCGGGTCACGTGGAGCGAATTAGCAGAATGCAAGCTCTGCTGGTGTTGGCTAAACTTTGCCCGGGTCTCATCTAATCGCTCGGTCAGGCTGTAACTAATCGCCAGGGTGACCCATTTTTTGCTCTCCCTGTGCTAGGAAAAGACTGGATGTTGTAGCTGACGGAGGAAAGATAGAAAATCCCCGAGACTTCAGTGTGCAAGCGGGGTTTTAACTATTGAATCTTTCCATTCATAAGTTGGTGAGGTTTCAGCCTCTGGAGGTGGTTTCTCATCATTATGCGTTCACAGAATAAAGTTTGAACATTTTTAAAGGAGAAACCTCCTAAAACAGTAAAAAAAAAAAAAAAAAAAGATTTCATTTTCTCCAGTAATATTTTGGGGGCAATCCGTTGGCAACTCTTTTATCCAGCCTGTCATCTCTCGCCTTATAAACCTCTTTGATGTGGCTCATTCAGGGGAAAAATGGCATTACACGCTGCCTCAATCACTCAGATGTCAGCGAGGATATTGCCTTTGACTAATCAGGGGAAATTTGGGAAGGTTTAGTGATGCCAGGAGACATGACCCACTTTCGGATAAACGCTTTTTCAGACAACGGAGGTTGTGCTACGCAACGGGGGAGGGAGAAGCATTCGCGGGGTAGGAATGAGTATTTACGTCTCTTAATTGTGCTGGCCCTTTTCCAGATTTAGGATGGGTTTCACAAAGCCCGCTCTTTCAACGGCCACATTAAAAGCTTCGAGCATCTTTACCAAGCAGACCAGCGCTTTCCCCAGGTTCAAGTCTTGCTTCTTCTGCCTTTTAAGCCTTGAAGCCAGAAGGCTGGTGGTTCTCTGGGTCCGACCGTGTCGGTGTATACCATTAAATTCTCTGTGAAGGTGCTGTTTTAGCAGGACCTGGCTCCACTCCTCCTGCAGGCACACCGCCTGTGTAATGGAGCAGTAAGGGCAGAGCAAAATCCAGCGGTCGAGGCCGAAAAGAGCCAGCGCGCCCGCTGGGTGTGCTGGAGATAAGAGGAAATCTCAATCACGGTTCATAATTTTAAGCCTTGAATAGCTTTGGAGCTGCCCCAAGTGTTGGAAGAGCGCTGAATTGTATTTGCCTTACGTACTTGAGCCCGAGAAGCAGTCCTGACCCTCGTCTCTTATGGGTTTTGTACCTAATTTATAACTGCTTTCAACATTGGCTGCTACAGCGACCCGGTGGGGCAGTCTCGTGGAAGCTGCGGGGCCTACTCGTGCGATTCACCTTAGATGGCTGAATTAGTGTTGTATTGAGGGTGTTTATGGTGTTTTATAGGAGCAAGCTGGTTAAAAGCGGAGGCTTGTTGTTTTCAGGCAGAGCTTGAGAAAGGCCGACGCCACCAGAGGAGCACCTGTAGGTCTTGTGCTCCGGTAAGCAGGCTGCAGCGAGGAGGGGCTGGGGTCTCCCACGGGGCCTCCTCCGTCCCAGAAACGTTTGATTGATCCCACTGAATGTGGGCAGCTGTGGTGGTTTTACTCGGGTGGGCAGCCGAGCTCCACCACGGCCGCTCTCTCACTCCCCCTCCTCAAAGGAAACGGGGGAGAAAATACGATGCCAAGGGCTCAAGGGTCGAGATAAGGACGGGGAGGTCGCTCAACAATTGTCGTGACGGGCAAAACAGACTCGGAGGAGGGAGACAGTAAGATTTATTGCCTATTACTAACAAGCTAGAGGGGTGAGAAACAAAGGAAAGAAACCAAAAACGCCTTCCTCCCATCTGCCCTCTTCCCCTGCGCTGTGGGGTCCCTCCCACGGGATGCCGTCCTTCCCGAACTGCTCCTGTGTGGGTTTCCCACAGGCAGCAGCTCTCCAAGAACTGCTCCCACACGGCTCCGTACCGCGGGGTCCATCCATCCCCCAGGAGCAAACTGCTCCAGCACGGGTCCCCCACGGGCGGCAGCTCCCCCCAGCCCCCCTGCTCCTGCGTGGGCTCCTCTCCGCGGGCTGCAGCTCCGGCCCGGGGCCTGCTCCTGCGGGGGCTCTCCATGGGCCGCAGCCTCCATCAGTGCAGGTCCCCCTGCCCCACCGGGGGCTCCTCCCCGGGCTGCAGCGTGGAGATCTGCTCCGTGTGGGACCCATGGGTGGCAGGGGGCCAGCCTGCTCCACCATGGTCCTCACCGCAGGCCGCAGGGGACTTCTGCTCCGGCGTCTGGAGCACCTCCTCCCCCTCCTTCTTCGCTGACCTTGGCACCTGCAAGGCCATTTCTCACTCCCAGCTGCTGTTCCCCAGCAGTTTGTTTTTTTTCCCCCCTTTCTTAAATCTGCTCTCACAGAGGCGCAAACAACATCGCTTATTGGCTCGGCTCTGCTCAGCAGCGGGGCCCTTATCTAACATGGGGCAGCTTCTAGATCCTTCTCACAGAAGCCACCCCTATGGCCCCCTGCCACCAAAACCTTGCCCCGTAAACCCACTACAGCAGCCGAGGCAGGTACAAAAATGTGTTTGTGGCAATGAAATCGAAGTGCAGCACTCCGTCTAGCCGAAGGAGCGGCCCGTATCCTCTTGTGTGCCTGGTGGCAGGGAGGGATTTACAGCTCGGTGTCCCCGGTGGTGGTGCGCAACGAAAACCTCCGAGAACGGGCTGAAGCGTCCTGCGAACAGGTTAAGCTGCTTCCCTAAGAAAAAGAGCCCTTGTGAAAAGCCGTACCTTGGGGATTCTCCCCGGGACGGCAGCGCTGGCAGTCGAAAAGTGTTTTGGCAGGCTGTTGTGTGATGGAGGTGAAAAGGCTGGGCACGGGCTTAAATTTGGAGAGCCCCGAGGCGCTGCTCGTCTCAATATCCCGTGAGGAAAAGAGGCAAGGGTACGCATTATTCATCAAAACTGAATCTCAGTGGCTATTCCGATTATTGAGTCGTTGGTTTGAGGTTATTTTATTCTTCAAACAGCCCGCGCTTTAGTTTGCTACGCGTTGCTTTCGTTGATTACATTCTAATAACGATGGGTTGCATCTGATATTCTGAAATTGCTGGGAAAAACGGCTATTGGTGTAGTTTCTGTGGGATATAGAGAGTCAACCCAAGCAGGGAAGTTTGGGATGTGATGGAAAGCCCTTCCACCTGCTAGGCTGAGCTTTGGGTAACTGCAGCTGTCCTGGGTCCCTGGTGCTGCCTTAGGGAAGTCACCGTCCCCCGGGAGCGTCCCCGAGCTTGTCCCCAGCCCAGTGGGGGCTTCAGAAACCTGAAGCACGGCTCTTCTTACTTTGTAAGCCGATAGAAAGTGCATTCCACGTCCTGATTCCTCCCCTTGCAGCTTAATATTACATATATTTTATATATATATATGTATATGAAGTGTATATATATGTGGTAGGCTTTTCTCTGAATTTCTGCAGAAGGACTGCCCCGAGTTTCTCTCTCATCCTACGAGGAACACCTATTGCTTGAGTAAAGTCATGTAATTGTCCCCAAAGCCCAATAATGGCTGGGTTATCCCTGATGTCACCTAGAAAAGCACAACTTCCGTGTGATGTAAGCCCTAGAAAAGAATTGACTCTTGTCTCGCCCGCCCCACCCAGCCGGGTGGGGAAAAAAAAAAAACCCTCCTCCCCTCTTACAGGTGGTTTTGGCTGGTGTGGCGAATGACTGCAGTCCACGTCGGGAATTTGACTTTAATCCCATGGTTGTTCTTGGTGCTTGTTCGTGATGCTGCCCTATAACGTTCAGAAGGCTGCCCCAGGTGGAGGGGCTGCAGCGCGATGCTGGGTTTGGGTGCTATGGGTGCCGCCCCGTGCTGGTGCTCAGCCAGCTCTCACCCTTCAACTCACGGCAACGGGTAAAACGGATTTCATTTGGGGCAGCGAGTTGGAAACACCTTCACCTAAGCTGAAGGTTAAAATTCCTCTAAGCCGTGCAGTCTCCGCGTGAAGCGGAGTTAAAGCTGCTCTGGGTGTTTCCACTCTGCATTTCTGGGGATTCAGCTCTGTGGGTCGTGTTTGGCTTCACACACTGGGGAAAGAAGCACGACATGGAGTCGAGTGCCCCAAACAGCGCTCGTAGGGTGGTTTTTTTTGGTATTCATCTGTTGGTTTGTTGGTCCTCCTGCTGGCTTTCGCTTCCATCCTCCCGTCGGACACGAAGGTGCCGGTGGGTGCCCTCCCGGCTGTGTCTTAGCAAGAAAATCCCGTGATTGCCAGGGTATAAAGGTGGCTCCTGCACGTGTAACGCTGCTGTAGAGGAGGAGGTGGACGAGCGTGCTCATCTTTTCTTGCAGCCTGGTGAGATGACTCTGGCTTGGCTTGCGGCAGCCTGTTTTCCCACTCGCTGCTGGGAGGGAGCTGGCAGGGAGGCGGCGTGCTGTGAAAAGCAATCGCGGTTCGGAGACTAATTGCTGTGGAACTCGAAGCACGGCTTATTGAGCGGCTATTGTCAAGGAGGGTGACGCAATCTTGACGCTGAAGGCTCGGGAAGCGGTTCCTGAAACACAAATTCAGGCTTGTTGCATGCCAGCTACGAGGCGGACAAGTCTCTGCAGATCCGCACGCGAGGCTTGGGGCAGGCTCCGGGCCGGGCAGACGCGTGCCTTGTCCCAAGAAAACACCCAGAAATATTTTTCTGAAAGCTCCCAGCCCGTGGCAGGACGCTTGCCATCGTGGGGAGGATGAGAAAGGTGGGTGGCCGGATGAAAGCGCACTGATGAAGGGACGGCGCTTCAAGGGAGAGCTCTTGGAGGCACCTTACGTGAATTTAAGTTAAAAATAGTTTTAATGTGATTTTTCGTTGTTTTAATTTCATTTTTAAGGCTCGTGCTTTCTTCTCCCCTACGTTCAGCAGAGGAAGCCACCTGTGGGATTAAGGGGATTGCGAGGGGATGGAAACCAAACCCCGTCCTTCCCTCCCGCAGAGCCCTTCTCTGCCCCCCAAGCAAGGGAAGCATTTGAATGATTTTTCTACCCCTTCAGCTATTTTAACTGAAGTTATTTATCCCGGTTTTGCTGCGTCTTGACCACTGGTGCCGTTCCCCAGGTATTAAAGGTCTCCCTGCCAGCAAACCTTATTGCTGGAATTTTTTAATTATCGCTACTAAAACGCCGCTTGCTTGAATCCTCAGCGATCAATGCGTTTTCCATCAGTTGTTTAGCAACGAAAAAGCCTCAGAGGTGGCCGCTGGGCCTTTCCAGCCCTGGTTAGCCAGGGCTGAAGAAAAGCTTCATAAATTCATTTACTTTTCAAACCTCCTTTGGGCTAAGCACGTGCAAAGTGATGCTCCGAGAGGGTTTGGAAAGCGTCAGTGCCGGCGAGGCGAGGGGTAAGCGTGCGGGTTTAATTCATCCTATTGGTGCTTTCTAATGAAAGATGTCGGGTGGAAAGATTGCTCCATCCTGTGAAAATTAAACCTGGATTTTGGTAATGCTGCTTGGCAGGAGCGTGCCGGGCAGGGAGGGCGTTTGCACGGGACGATGCTGTGCTGCTTGCACCTGCACCAGCAACGGGAGGGCACAAGATGCTCGTGGTGTTACTGCAATTAAATGCTGCATCTCCTCCATTTAAAAACAGTATTTTATAATGATACCTCTATTAAAAATCAGGTGCACGCGGTGTATATTGAGCGTTTTTTGGATCCGGGCTACGTCCGTCAAGGAGGTTACGTGGAATTCAGATGGGGAATGGCACCGCGAGGGCAGGGTTATGGCACGGCACTGCTGCTCGAGGCTTTGATTAATCGAGAATTAAGGGAGAGCAGGGTAATTAGCGCCAGTCAACGGGGATTTGCAGAAAGCAGCCAGGAAGGATTTAACTTTTGCGATTTTTGGGGGAGTAAAAGCAGCGACGCTTTATGCAAATCGCCATCCGAGTTAATTCGTGCGGGGTAATAAATTTCAGGGAGGAGGAAGAGAGCCGAGCTGGCGCTGGGGGGGGGACGTGGGGACATCCATCAGCCTGGCAGCCCCCCGGGGAAGGAAACAGCTCCGACCCCGTATGTGCTGTGCCCGTCCCAGTGCAGCAGCTCCGCATCAGGCCGCTGCCTTTCCCCCTGAGTTTAGTGCTTTGAGAAAGTTAACACTTCCATTTTATAGCTGTTTCTAGGGTTTTTGAGTAAGGAAAATGCCATTTATTTACTTTTCCTTTTTCCCCTGCCCTAAAGGAGTGCATGCCCCCCGCTGTGTGCCGAAGCACTGATTTGCACGACCTCTCCTTTCTGCCTTTTGGGGTTTTATGGTGAGCAAGAAGTCGGGGTCCAGGGGGTCCCCGCTGCAGGCGGGTGCCCTACGGCCAGCCTGGGGACACCGCGGTCTCCTGGGGTGGCACAGGCAGGTGGTGGCCATGACCTCAGCTGGCCCCGTGGGGCAGAAACCACCCCCAGGGTGAAAATCTCCTTCTGAGAGGCTGCCACAGTTGGAAGTAAAAATAATAATTAAAAGGCAATGATCCACAGGTCGCCGAACAGATTTTCTTTTGGTGTGTCTTCTTCGAGACCGTTTGGAAATACTGGACCATCCTATTTCTTCCATCCTATTTCTTCCTCGTGTAACGAGGCTGGCACTAAGCCCAGTGCAGAGAAGGGAAAAATAGAAGTGTGCTTTTCCTTTTCGAAGCAAAACGCCCAGATATTTGTCCCGGTGTCATTGGCCAACGCTTGTGTCCAACGGTTTGAGCCTTTCTAGCTGCTCGGGAGGCTGCGTTAGTGCTCAGCAGCCGAACAAATCCCGTCCCTTCCCGTGTAATGCTGCTCCTAATCTGCCTCCGCAGCGGCAGCCTGCTAAAATCTAAATCAAATCATGAGGCGGGGATTGAGTTTATTCACCAAAACCTCTGCTTAATTTGGGTCGAATAGCGCGAAAGGCTCCGAGGGCGCTGGGTTGTTCCAGTTGGGTGCGGGTTGGGTGTAAATGTTGATTTTCTCCCTTGAGTCTTGAGCCAGGATCTGGAGCCAGCCACCCAGCTGAGCACAGATAATGCAAAAAACACGTTTGAAAAGTGTCCCCGAGGGTGGGACAGTCGTGCCGGAGGTGAGGTTGTAGAAGTAGAGGCTCTCCAGCCTGGATGGGGACTTCCTTTTGGCTTGGTTTTGGTCACCCGGTGGCTTTGAGCTCATCCATCTTCCCCGAGGGCTCCTCGTCCTGGCCAGGGCTGGCTTAGAAAAGAGGTTTTTTGGGAAAAAAAATGGATGCTTGAGGAAATGCTTTCAGATCGGGTCATAACAGCCTCTTCTCCCAGGCAGCCTGCGGCTATCCGTTAGGGTGGGAAGGCCTCGGTTCGGGGGCGCAGGTGCTGGAGCAGCGATAGCTTTGGGGTTTCCCAGCTTGGGAACGAGCTTGCAAAGACGTCGCAAACGCGGCCATCTGATTGCTTTCCCCGCTGCACGATCCCTTGGACGTGTGTACGCACGAGGAAAATCACTTTTATTATTGAAACTCCGTAGTTTTGCAGCCGGGATGGACGAAGGGATACAAAACCCAGAAAGGTTTTGATTTTGTGGCTGCCTCGAGGCGGGTACGTCCTGATCCCCGACTATTTCGGGCATTTCTGGAACGCGTTTGATCTCCGGGCGCCGGGAGGAGAGATCAGCCCGGGGAAACTGGGGCGAGGAGCAGGGGGCGAGGAAAGGCTGTGCCCAGCTTGACCTGCTCCTTTCTCCATAGCAAGGTGAAAACCAGGGCTCCTGGCCATACCAGCCAGGGGTATTTGCTATATTTACGTATTATTTAGCCTTATAAGACAGGGACCAAACCCCTCTGTTCTGCAACACTGTCGGCATCGCCTGGATTTGCCCCAAACTCTCCTGTTCTGACCAAATATTTGAGGTCTCAGCCCCCCACTGGTTATTTCTTTGGCACAGGGGGAATCTTTTAGGCTGCCAGGGCAGAGTATTTATTGAAGTTGGAATTGCAGTGTTTCATAAAAAGCTTCTAAAAGGTGCTTGGAAATTAAATTCCCTGCTTACCTTGAGTTTGTACCCTGCTTTGTTTGATTGGTAGCAAGCCAGTTGTATACCTTGCCCGGGAGAAACCTGATTGAAAGTCTGCTTGGAAATCAGACTGCTGGCTTATAATTTACCCCCAAACCTAAAATTAGGACTTTTATTTTCAGGCTGACACAACGTTTTAGCAGCTCTGACTTTACAATGAATGGTGGATTGTGTCCACGGGGAATTAATTTATTTCTGACTTAATTTCTTGATGTTTCGAGCTTTTATTACTATTTTTTTTCCCGTGTTTGAGCTTTTCTTTCTTTCTCCCCCTCTGCAGTACACCAGGGTTTGGATTCCTGACCCTGACGAAGTTTGGAAATCGGCCGAAATTATCAAGGATTACAAAGAGGGAGATAAAAGCCTCCAGCTGAAACTTGAAGATGAAACTGTAAGCTTTTGAACATTGTTATTCTTTTCGGTAATTTAAACCCTCAAATTAATGTGTGGGAAAAAAAAGGCCTGAGCCATCTCACATTTTTCAGAAAACATTTTTAAATGCCTCAGCTCTTGCAGCTTTCCCCTGCCTGCTCCCTCTCCGGGTGCTTGTGTTAGAGGAGGCTGCGAGAAAAGCCTTTGACCTCCCTCAACGCCTTTCATCCTCTGGCAAAGTTGCGATAGCAGAACAATTTTATTTTTATGTAGCAGCGGAGTGTTAGAAATATCAGACTATGGGTTTTTGCTGCTGAGCAAATTGGAAGGAGCATGGCTGGTAACATCTACTTGAGACTGGACACCGATGGAAAATCAAATAGGACATGATCCTATGGTAAAAGATACTTTTTTTTCTGGGCTATATTTATTCTTTGTGCATTAAAAAAAAAAAAAAAAGCAGGATGGAGGCTGGGGTAGAGTGGCTACTCTCTGTCCTCAGCCCAGAGCTCGTGGTCTGGGACATCCTATAACTATAGGGGCTGCAAGTGGAGTTAACCATGGGGATTTGGGTGTTTTTTGGGAAGGGAGCAGCCGTGCCATGCACCTGCCACGAGGTGCATCCCACCTGCATGAAGAAGAATGTGGTTTTTTCAAGAAGAACTTCACCTAAACCAGCTTTCCTCGCTGAGCAAGCAGGGTTCCCGTGATCACGTAGCAGGTGATCTGCTCTGTAGCTAAAACATTTAAGAGAGGCCGCTTTCTCCAAATTGGAAATCCTCCGAGGATGGTGAGTAATTCACGTCCCTTGCCAGCCGCCCGTTTCCACGCGGGGAATACTTTTTACCGAATGACTTAATGGCAAGATGGAGAGGAGGAATGAGGCACGCTTGATTAGGCTGCTCTTCAAAACAATTTTGCTTTCAGAGCAGCAAATGCGGGCCAGTTGCAGGACGTCAGCGTGCTGGGCTTGAAAAGGAAGGGATTTGCGTTGAAATGTGTGCCTGGCGTGCTTTGGCTTGTGGAGCTTTTCTTGCACCGGCTTTGTTGGGGTCAGTCCCTGCCGTGCTCGTTGTCCTCCCCATTTTCTCTTCCCTGGGGGAAATGCTGATGTTTTGCAGGGCTGCGTGACCTGTGCCAGCAGGAAGCACGCCGGTGGGTTGTCTGCAACCAAAAAGCAGCGTAAAAGCCCAGCATCCGCACGTGCCAGTTCAGCCCCCTGTCCCCGTCAGCTCTTTTAGAGTTGAAGTTGAGTTTAGATTATTAAATTGAAGTCTTTCCTCCAAGTTATTTGTGCCTTTTACTGTAATACATAGTTTTTTTTTTGTTTTAAACCTTGTAACTGTCATTCAGCGTTGTGTTGTACCTTGAGTCAGAGCAGGTTTTTTTGTTGGATCCCACCTGTTTCTGTCAAACACGACACAAAGGGATACAGAAGTTTTTTCCTTTAATAATTCTTGCAAAACCTTTTTAATGCTCTTCCCCACAAAGCCCTGCCTGGACCCCACGGCATGTTGGGCTGAAGAGCATCACCAAAGGGGAACCGTGCAGGTGTGCATCAGATAAAAAAAAAAATCAGAGTATAAATAACTTCAGGGGAGTCAAAGCTGTTGAAAGCAAGCCTTTAGTTCCTGACAGCCAACATGCATTACCCAACGGGTTAATGCTTCCCTTTTGTCCTTGCACTTTAAGTGAATTTTCACGCGTTTTGTGGTTGCTGGCTGCATACAGCGTGCTCCTTCCCAACGATGAGCTAAGTTTTAAATATCACGGGGGATCCCTGGTGTGCTTGCCATTAAGATGTGAGGCTGAGTGCAAACTCTTGAAAATTGGCATCGGCTACGTGGGATTAGAGTATAAAACCAGCCTGAGATCTCCAAACGCGTCGTGTGAGCCTGTCCTTGTGCACATGGGTTGATCCTTGTGCAATTCACGTAGGCAGTGATCCGGCGGTGGCTTCCTTCTGCTTGCAAGCTGGATTCCTCCCTTTGGCTGGGAGCTGAGCGTTGGGGCCCCTTCCTGAGACACTTATTTATTTACTCCACTGCAAAGGGAGAAAAAAAAAATACGCTTTTTCTTTAGTTGGTGGCTCTGCTGCTCGTCTGGGGATGAGCCAGGAGCACTTGGCGTATGGGCAGCCGTATGCTTCAATGTTATAACCTGGCTCTTCAGAGATTGAAGCAGCAGGGACTCTGCTTCTCCGTGTCCTTCTCTGCCTGAAGGGGTGTAAGGATTTGAGTATTAAAGTAGCCTGAATTAAAGATGCGCTGAAAAGTCATTCTGCTGGGAAGAATGTGGTTTATTCTGAAATGAGGCTGTCCTTCAAAGAGCGTCAAGATGCTTAGATCAGCTGAAGCTGGGGTTTTCTGTAGGCTACCTCTTACTGTCCAGAGCTGGCCAAAGGCTTTTTGCCCCAAGGCTGGCCTGAAAACAACTCAGGTGTGCTCAGGTTGGAGTTTCTGGACCATCCCTGTCCCCTAGGACCATCTGTTGGCCATGGCCATCTCCAAGCTCTTTAGCAAGGGGGTTTCCTGTCTGGATCATCCAAGTCCCTGTAGTATTTAGCATCAAAAGTATGTAATTACAGTTAAAGCAGAAGGTACAGGTATTGCATTGTATCAAGCTGGAGTTATTCTTGAGTAAGTTACAAGATATTAAAGGAGCCGTTGGTTTTTGTGTTCTTACATTCCTCATGTGTGTCTCTTCAGCTCTACGAGTTTGACCTCCAAGGCAATGAGCTGCCCTTCCTCCGCAACCCAGATATCCTGGTGGGAGAGAATGACCTGACGGCCCTGAGCTACCTGCACGAGCCTGCAGTCCTCCACAACCTCAAAGTCAGGTTCCTCGAGTCCAACCACATCTACACGTACTGTGGTGAGTATCGCGGTGGGGCCGTGTCCAGGTCTTGTAGGCTAAAGGCTCCTTTCTAAACTCTTCTTCCTCGGATCGGTTGGTCATATACTATCTGACCCTATGCTGGGGTGAAGACTACTCTCTGAAAATTTATGTTTGAGTATGTCCAAGTGTCCAGACCATGTATTTATCTCCTGGAGGGCGTCAGGTCAGAGCACATCTACGCAGAAACCTCTTACCACCACGAGCAAGAGGCTGTGCCATGAGTAAGGTCCAGGACTGTGAATTTGGGGTGGGTGGGAAGCACGTGTGTGGCCAACAAGTTTTGGGTTATATATATCTGGGGGCAGGGGACATAGTACACGATTCTTGGTGGAAAAGCCTTATCAGATGACTTTGAGGCCAACTTGGTGGTCTGTGGAGAAAAAGTAGGACCTAGGAAACCACGGGAGAACAGCAGCATGCCAGGAAGATGTCATCCAACTCCGTGTCCATGGTGTGTTTTCCTCCCAAAAGAGAGTTTCCTGCTGTCACGGGTTTATAACGGGGACCAGATCTATGGGATTTGATGTCCCAGAAAATTGCACAATTTATCCAGTCACGAGAAGAATTACAGAACATAATTCTGTAATTACGCTACGGAAGAGTAGACAATAATGATGTTCGGTTAGCATTGTTGCCAAGCATTATTATTTTTTTTTTAATTTTCTGCAAGAGAAGCTCCTTTCTGGAGACGTTTCCATCCAGCACTTGTGATGTCCAAAGAAAATGAGTGTTGATGGCAGAGGTTAGCAGTGTGTGGGTGGAAAAGACTGCGAAACAAACCTCGCTGCCCTGCCTTTTCTTGATGATTTTTGGGGTCATCAGGCTCTTAAATTCAAAGCTCAAGGAGGCCAGCTGTGAACTTGGGTTTGTCATCCCCGGGGAGAGAGGCCTGCCAAAATCATTCAAGGCAGCAGTTACCTGTGGGTGGATGGCAACAGATCGCAACCTTTATAATAAAAATAAAATTAGAAAAAAAGCTGACTCAGCCAGTTTTCTGCAGTTAAGCGGGAGAATATTGAATATTGAACCCTCTTGCTGGCACTCGAGGTGATCTTGCTAGCAGAGTAAAACCCAAGGAGGTTTTACTCAGAAGTTTAAGCCAGGGGAAAGTCCGCCTTTGCACAACGGAGATTATTTTCTATTCGTTTTTCTCACCAGTTTCATGTGCCTCCTCTGTAGCTATCCTGCAGCTTATTCCCTTGCTATCAAAGCACAGCACTTTGAAGGAGATGCCGAGATAAGAACTAGGAGTCTTTCCCATTCCTTTTTCATTTCTTTTCCCCAAGCTTCGTATTTAAAAAAAATCAATTCAGGCAAGCCCTGTAAAGCCTGAAGCCTTAACTCCAGGCTTGCTTTATAACGTATCTGTGTATTTATCTCTTCTAAGGCATTGTCCTTGTGGCCATCAATCCCTACGAGCAGCTGCCGATCTACGAACAAGATGTCATCTACGCGTACAGCGGCCAGAACATGGGGGACATGGATCCCCACATCTTTGCGGTGGCGGAGGAAGCCTATAAGCAGATGGCCAGGTGAGTACTGCTCAGTCGCATCAAATTGTCGGATCAAAAATGGGCAAATAGGGAATTAAACGTGGCAAATGCACGCTTTTGAGTTAGGAGGCACCTCTGGTGGGTACCTGGAGATATTTACGGGTCTGCAGAAGCAGCGTCTTCCCCAGATGAATGCAGTGTGTTTTACTTTATTTCTGTATTTATCGTGGTGCTGCGGACAGATGTGGGATTTTGCTCTTATCAGATAAGCCACGGTCTAAAAGAGGATATAAGAGGAAGCCAGAAGTTGTAGTGCCGGGGATCATTTTGCTGTAGCTGGACTCGCACCGTACATTTAGATTTCTTGTGATTTGGCTATGATTTTTTAAAAATTATTCTGAATTACTGACCGTGCAGGATGCTTTGTATCCCCAGCTCTGCTTTCGGCAGCTGGGGTGCACGTGAGCATGGCGGGACCTGGGCAGGACTGAGGCTTCTGAGTGTGTTAAATTGGCGTGAAACCATCACTTCTTTGGGTTAATTTTCACATGATTACATTATGTCCACCAGCCGATGGGGCCAGAAACACAATTTTTGGAATAAAATAAGTGCAATGAGCTGATTTTACAGAGAAAAAGGTCTCGGGTAATAAAGGACTTGCAGGAGCCTCTGAAGAAGTGTGTAGACTGGTGGCAGGAGAAGTGCCGGCCTCCTTATTTGCGTGCGCATGCATCAGCTGATGGGGTAAGGGATGCACAAACATACCGTGATCTGATCCAGGTGTAAATCTGCCAAACTGGGACTGCAGAACATTGAATGTTCTCCTGCCAAAAGCCTGCCAGGGCTTGGCAGACCTTAGCTGAGCCTTGCGATGTCAGGGGGCAAACAATTGTGCAGGTAGCGCCTTGGTTAAGCGGGAATTTTCTTCTCTCCCAGCATTAGGATCTCTGAGCAGTGCTGTTTACATTTGCTGGAGAAGAAATAAAGTAAGAAATGCAAGAATGAAGGTGGGGATGAGCTCAGATTTTACAAATCTGGGCCATAGAATAATAGCATGGAATTTAGGAAACGGAGAAGCCAAGGGGGATGTATGCTGTTTGGGGTTAGAGATGGGATGGGGAGGAGAGGGTGAGGCTTTGGGAGTTATCCCACAAGCACAGCAGTTGTGTAGGACCGCAGGATTTGCAGAAAAAGCTGGATGCACGTTCTCCAGGGAGGGTATAAGGAAGGAAACAGGAGAGACTGCAGGTAACGCTTCCTAGGGGCTAAAGGAGAGATCCGCTGGTCTCACTTGCCCTGCTGTGGCAGGGAACAGAGATGCCACACTGCTGGGATGGCACTGGGCGAGCCTGGGCAGCGGAAAACCCCAGGAAATCCTTCCTGGGAGGCTGCAGAACAAAGCCTCCTCCCGAGACAGCTCCGCAGGGGCCAGCTGCTGGCTTGGGCTGCAGCCAGCGATGCTCCGCGTCGCGATCCCAACGCAGAAAAAGAGCATCTGGGTGTCAGGTAGCTGATAAAAGTGGCCAGGTGAGTGTTTGGCAACTCTCTCGAGACTGCACGCTGAGGAACCCCTGACCTTATTCACTGTGGAAGAAGGAGAGCTGTGTTCTTCACCCCAACACCTTTTGCAAAGCATAAATCCCAGGAGGAGGTCATCTTCCTTGTGTGCCCCCAGGAATTCATGGAAAGAGTGGAGACAGGTCAGCGTTTTGCAGCAAATTCCTATGCGTCAAGCTGGAGTAAGCAGGATTTTCCTTGCTGCGTTTCCAGCTGCCTGGGGAGAAGGTGCTGAAACGAGCCACGAGGGACTTCGGAGCCTGTGTGGGTGTAGGTTGTCGGTGGAAGAAATTCTTTTTTCTCCCCCATCTGCAAAAAAGCACTGTATAAAAGGGTTCTCTACCCCTCAAAAAATAAAAAAATAAAAAATTGTGTAGGTAACCCATACTATTTATCGAAGATACAGCATAAAAAAAGACCCAGGTGAATACATAGCATTTGAAAAAAACATCCTCATGTCGATGCTGGCTTTACCAGCTGCAGCATAAAATGAAATTAGAAATGAGAACGATCTGGGTCTTTGGGGGCTGTTTATCTTAAAAATGTGCGACTTCTGTCCCTTTGTTTGAAGGCAGGGTTGACGATCTCAGTTTATTTCATTGCTGTTATTTGGGGGAGTGCAATGCAATTGTATTAAATCCTTACATATTTATATACTGCTACCAATGCAATGTAACACCGACACGTGCTTTTAGTCCCCACTTTGGGACTTTAAGGGTGTTCTTGTTACGGTCAGGCTCAATTTGAACTACGGTGCTTAAAACATTTTTAATCTTCCTGCTGCTTTATGGCCACTAATCCTCAGAGCATCCAGCAAGACGGAGGTTAAACATCACTTCCACGGCGGAGATGCGGCGAGTCATTGACTCATGCCTCAACACGGAGAATTAGTGTCGGGCAGGGATTGGAGCTGGAGTGACCCCTGATAATTGCTCCTGGGATCTGGCTCTGCCCTCATTTGCTTCGGATATTCTTTTTTTTTTCCCCTCTTTAAGGTTTTTAGTGTGAGTGCCTTTGCTCTCTCTGCTGAGATCGAGATGAAGTTGTTCAGCAGTTTGCTTAAAGCTCTAGCGATGGCTTCCGAAAAAGAAAACAATGAAAACAACAATGAAAGAGTTGTTATATGACTTAGGTCTGGAGAATACTCAGGGTATATTTGTTTTCAGATACTCCAGCTTTCCAGAACTATTTCCAAAGGCTTAAGTTCTTGGCTGCATCCATGTGCACCAAGATATCCTCCATCTCTTCTCGCCAGTCAAAGGGCAGTCAGGAGCTGCTGGTGGTGGAAACCGTCGCTGTCCTGGGGCTCAAACCCTTGTACAATGCCCCGGCCGTGGTTTTTATCACCAGGTTTGGTGTCTTTTGGGGAATGATGGTGTTTTGACAAAGGCAAGCCAGGGGGAGGAAGGAACCACTCAGCTGAATGAGCTCCCCAGGTGGAAATGATCTTTGCCTCCCTCAACCAGTTGCACTCTTGTATCTGAAAAGGCATGGAAAAATGTCAAAATTGGTAACAAAAGGTCTTAATTATGAATCCCAGATTAAAAAAAAAGCCCAGCTTACACAATGTTACCTGGTGGCAGTGCTGATTGGATATTAAATAATGCATAATTCCGCTCTTTTGAGCTTTATTGGCTTCATTCAACTGAAGAGACACCCTGCCTGGTGTGGTTTTCATCTTCTGGCTTAAAGGAAAAAGCCTGGGGCTAAGTTCCCCAAAATGTGGGAACTTGGGCAGCATCCGTCCTGCTGAGATGTAAGGGTAAGAAGCAATAATTACCAAGTGACTTCTAGGCAAGAAGTCCAGCACTGGAAGAGTCCAGACTTGACTGTTTATTTAATTGCACGGGGGATCAAACGACTTTTGCTATTTCCTAATTTTAGGGCGCAGCAGCGCTTCGTGCAGGATTTCATCTCGTGGTGTCTGTGCAAACGCTTGGTGATGTTCTGGAGATGTTCAGGGTGCCCTTTACGCTTTAGCAGAGAGGCATCACAATTTTCTGTTATTTACCATTACTCTTGTAGAGTGCAGAATAAATTCAGGATTCGTAATGTAGGTGGTAACAAGGCAAGGGAGATGGAGACACAAGGAGATGGAGGATGATGGCGTGATGCGAATGTGTTATCAACAAGAGGACAGGTTGATTTATGAAAGTTTTTCTTGTCTGCTGTCACAGGGATGAGAAGAACCAGTCCATCATCGTGAGCGGCGAGTCGGGTGCTGGAAAGACAGTCTCTGCCAAATATGCCATGCGCTTCTTTGCCACCGTCGGTGGCTCTGCCAGCGAGACCAATATCGAAGCCAAAGTCCTCGCGTCGAGCCCGATTATGGAGGTAAAAACTGAAATTTCCTTCTGTCCTGCTCGCAGCGATCTCCGTTTCTCTCCAGATGTCCCTAAAACAGCGAGAGCTGTGCAGAGAGGCCGTGGGAGCTGTGCTTTTGTCTGGCGCTGGGTTTTGCTGGGGAGGAGCCCAGCCTGTGGCTGCAGAGCATCTCCAGAGGGCTTGGATAAAGCTGGTGGTGAAGGAGGGTGTGGGTGTCCTGTAAGGCAAAATAGAAGCGCGGTGGCTCTTCGGATGTCGGTGGTGGAATCACTGAAAACGTGGTATTGCCAGAATTTTTATGGAATTAAAACACACAGTGACAGAAAGGAGCATTTGTACAGCAAGCGAGGTCTTCCCCTAAGCCACACCGCTCCTTCGTCAGCTCCCGGCGCTCTCCCTTCTGCTGCTGGCAGGGGGATTTCCTCGAATCCTCCCATGACTATTTATGTAAAGCTGATTACAAATTTAATGTCTAATTTCCTTTCACGCAGGCAATTGGAAATGCGAAAACAACAAGGAACGACAACAGCAGTCGCTTTGGGAAGTACATTCAGATCGGCTTTGATAAAAGATACCACATCATTGGTGCCAACATGAGGACGTATCTGTTGGAAAAATCAAGAGTTGTGTTCCAGGTGAGGAGACCTTTCTTTCGGGGGCTGTACTCAGGGAATTCAATAGTCTGGGTCTTTTCTTTGCATTAAACAAGTCACCTCGCTGAAGGGACATTTGATTGCATGTTGGTTTGGGAGTCTAAATTAAACCGTGAGGTATCAGCAAAATGTCCCAAGACTATTCTTTTTTTTTTTTGTTTAACTTTTCCTGAAATAATCAGTGTTTCATACAATCAGTATTTCATACCATTCCTTCTTTCAAATGCAGAAGTTATTTGAGCTCCACAGTTGTGCAGATAGCCCCATTCGTCAGTGCAAGCAATCCCAGAAGCCAGTCTGTTATTTTTTTTCTTTCTCTTTTCCTCCAATCTTTCATCTCCACGCCTTCCCAGAGGCCGCTATACGGCTTCGTTACATAGGATTAATGCAAGACATCACTCCCAGGTTTGCATTACTGCAGGCAGATATAGAATATAATGCTCATAAACATGTCAGTCAGCGCATAATGCCCCGCTCCTTCGTCCTGAAGGTTGGGAAAAAAAATGATGCAGGCCAGTCTCTCTCCTGGCAGAGCTGTTAACGTTGGAAAATAAATCTACAGGTTGGTAACAAACGTGCTCCGTGTCACATAAACGGACCAACATGTAGATATGCAAATTGCCACGTATTAATTAGACCATGCAGACTAGGCAGGGCATGGAAATGAAATCAGAATCTTCATTTCTGAAGATCGCTGGATGCCCTGAAGCACATTGTGGCCTTCCTGGTGGGTCAGGCTCAGCCTTTTGCAGTTTTTCTAGATGGTGGGAGAGCTGCTGGCAACCTCTTCTCCCCCCCATTAACTCGGTGTTTTCCCCCGCAGGCGGAGGACGAGCGCAACTACCACATCTTCTATCAGCTTTGTGCCTCGGCGAGCCTCCCAGAATTCAAAGACCTTGGTCTCAGTGAGTATTTCCACCTCCCCGTGCTGTCTGAGGGCAATAGGAAAGCACGGTGGGGTTAGAGATGCCTGTCGCTGCGGGAGAAGGGGAGAAGCCTGCCTGTAGCCCCTAGAAACTGCACACAAAGCTGCTGTGGAAGATGCTTGCTGAAGCAGGGAGATCGTGTGTTAATGTTGTACGAAACTTTTGTAAAGATCTGTGTTTCAAATGAAGCCTGGGTTGATCCGGCCAGTTTCTTGGCAGGAGCACTTTTGTCCTTTGAGTCTATTCGCCTTCCAGGTCCGCTGTTAATGGTTAACCCCTGGGATGCATCCCGAGTTGTTGTGCTTTTTTTCTTTGTTTTTGTCCCGTTTCCCCCTGTGATTTCACAACCACAAGCTGCCAGCGGAAATCCAAGTCTTTTTCAACGTGGCTCTTTAAAAGCCCGGTCTGCGTTTGCCGTGACTGGGACACCGAAGGCTGAGAGCTCCCTGGTGCATCACCCAGGGCGTCCTGATGCTGCTGTGCAGCTTTCAACTTCACTTCTCGAGGGAGAATGCGAAACGGCAACAGCTGGCACCGCAGGAGGCGGTGGGCGCGGGGCTGCTGTCCCACGGGGCACTTCTCTGGAGGAGAAGCCTTTTTGCATCATTTCTACTCAAAATTTGATGATGTCGGTGTGTGTAGTCTCCAGCTGTGCTTTCCCACGCTGCTTGTGCGTTTGCTTAAAATGCAAAAAAGAAACGATTCTCTGCAAAAACGTGAAGCTCTGTCTTCGGTGTTTTCTCCCCTTTTTACTAAACTGAGCAAGATGTTTGTTTTCCCATATCAAAAGTAGGAGCTGTTGCTTCTCCTTGGAGTCTCACACACACAAAGAACTGTTGTTGCCCCGTTTTATATTGCAAAATGCTGGACAAGAGTCTCTAAACTTTCTTGAGCCCAGCAAAGCGATCCAGTAAGCTGGTTCTTCAGGTAGGGCAATGCACGAGATGTGCCGAAAAGTTGAATTTTAAACTGGCAAGTAAATGTGTGACTTAACACGTGGGAGCTGGCATGCATCACAGCGCCCTTTCTAAGCCTGGTGTTGCCCTGAAATAACTTCGCAGAGCGCGGATGCTTGGATGGGGTCACGAATGCTGACTCTGCTGGCGTCTCTCCATGCCCTTTGCCCCCCTGTGTTCGAGGCATTATGCTGAGAAGGTGCTAAAATACTTGAAGCTGTCACGAGTAGGTAAAAATATTTAAAAATATATTAAAAAAAATCAAAAGTAGGAGATAAAGGTAGGCAGATCCTAAGTCAGATGAAAGCTTTGATCCAGCAGGCTGGGGATGAGGCGAAGCGGCTGTGGTGGGCGAGTGCTGCTCGCTGAGGCTTTTTTGTTTCTTCTTTTCTAGCCTGTGCTGAAGACTTTTTCTACACTTCTCAGGGAGGCGGCACGTCTATCGACGGCGTGGACGATGCTGATGACTTTGAGAAAACCAGGCACGCCTTCACCCTGCTCGGTAAGGGGCTGCTGGGCTCGGAGGCTTCCCGGCAGCAGTCTCAGTATTTTGCCTGAAAAAAATCCATCTCCTCCATCTTTCTTTTGATCTACCCCTAAAGGTGTTGCCAAGCTCGTGGATTTGGGGTCTTGTCTCTGGCCCAGCCTGGCTCACCTCTTGTTAATTAATGCCAAGCAGCATCCTTGGCTTTGCGCACGTCCACAGCAGTGGTCAAATTGTTTTGATACGACCATTTCTGTAAAGACATAACAGCACGTGAGGGGCTCCTCTGGCATCTGAGCTGTTGTTTCGGAACCATGGGGTGAGGATGGGTTTGTTGGGATACTTCTGATAAGTCCCAAAAGTCACAAAATCAGCAGCCCAGGCGGGGAATCGAGCACCACGAGCGCTTCAAAATGAACTGAAAATTGCAGTTTGTGTCGTTTTGTCGTGAAAACCAGCTGTCGATTGCTCCCCTAGGAGTGAAGGAGTCTCACCAGATGGCCATTTTTAGGATAATCGCTGCCATTCTGCACCTGGGAAATTTGGAAATTCAGTCGGAGCGGGACGGCGATGCCTGTAGCGTGTTGGTAGGTCACCAGTGGGAGTGGGGAGCTTTGTGTGCTCGTCCATCAGCCCGTGCTGAGTGTGCTGTGCTTTAAGCAGTGCCCTTTTGTCTCCAGTCCTTTTCCTCCTGGCATTATTTCCTCGCTGATCCATTTTTCTTGGGAAATGGTGCCTCATTTCTCTTCTTTAGCCTTCCCATAAGCAAGATGATGGAAAGGTTGTTTGCCTCTGTATGTCAGCTTTTCTGCTTTCTTAAGAGTCTTGGTGCATGCCCTACTGGGGGGGCAAAATCAATTTCCTACAAGCACTTTGCTGCTGGCAAAGCCACCAGGATCCAAGACTCAAAGGAGGGTGGCACAAGCTGCTACGTATTGCAATTAATTAGCAAGAATAAATAAGTTTAAAGATGCCTTAGCTGGGATTTTTCCCTTTCTTTCTGTTGGTTCAGGGTTAAAAATAAATAAATAAATAGATGATATGGAGAGCACCGTCCTATCAATTATCATTGCATCCCAGACTGGGTCGTTTGTTCCTAATTAAAGTATTTAAATGGGCTCTGCACACGTTTTAGCGTTACCCTTGAGATAATGCGGTGTGCAATTAGTGGGATGCTGGGGGTAATTTGCTTGATATTTAGTCGTATGGATATGTAAAACTGGCCTGCTCCAACAATGTTGAGTTCTGTAATGGAGTTCATGGTGTTTAATTGCCTTCAGATGGAACTGTGTGGTATTAAATGAACCCCGTTATGACTTTGAATCCGTGGTCCAAAATATGTTGCAGCAAAAAAGCACCCCGGAGGTGTTTTAAAATGCATTTTTCTCCCCGTTCTCAAGCCCATTCCCTCTTCTGTACAAACAAGCATCTAACGGGAAATAATTGCCTTCCTTTTGATACATATTATTACGCCGAGTTAAAGGGAAATTGATTTCTCCTTGTCCAAAAGAAAGTGCCGCCTTAGCATAACAAAGCCTCCCCACTGCCATGGTTTATTGGGGGGAAAAAAATAGAACGCACTAGGGAAAATTGTTTGCTTTTCATTTCATCGATCGTGTAAAACGGTGCCTTCTGGTAATGCCTATTTTACAAGTTTGTTATTCAAAATTGAGTTAGTTTGTAAGAGGTGTTATGTGCCTAAGGTCTACCTGGGGGCTTGCTGAAGGATGGTTTTTGGGGTTGGGAGGCGCGGGTGGGTTGCACGGTGGGAAGAGGGTGCCCTCTCCTCTCCAAATCTCGGGTTGGAAGAGTCAGCACCCGCTCATCTTGCCTTCTGCTTGCCCGTAGAGCGAAGACGAGCACTTGAACCACTTCTGCAGCTTGCTGGGCGTGGAGCAGGGCCAGATGCAGCACTGGCTTTGCCACCGCAAGCTCGTCACCACCGCCGAGACCTACGTGAAGAGCATGTCGGTGCAGCAGGTGGTCAACGCCAGGAACGCGCTGGCCAAGCACATCTACGCCCAGCTCTTCGGCTGGATCGTGCAGCACATCAACAAGGCCCTGCACACCACCGTCAAGCAGCACTCCTTCATCGGCGTGCTCGACATCTACGGGTAGGCGTGCTTTCCGCTTCCGAGGCCCCGAAACTAGCACCCCTTGATGCGTTTCGCCCTTCTGGCAGAGCATCCTTGACCTTGGCTTGCAGCAGGGGATGGGAATCATAGAAAGGGGTGGAAAAAAGCGCGGTCGTGGAGTGCAGTTGGCAGTTTCACCCGATCCTGCTTTAGATTGTGCAACCCTGACCCCGAAACTGGGCGTGCAGACCTGCCAGAGCGCTGGCTTTCAGGATTTATCTCCCGCACCATTCGATGCTGTTCAAGTTTAAAGATGAGCTGGGCTGAAGGTGCAGATGTGGAGACGAAGACAGGCTCCTGTGCTGGGCTCTGCCTGGGGTTGCTGTGGGAAGACGGGGACTTTCCAGTTGTGGGGTGCGCAAGGAAAGAGGCCCCCTGGGTTTATTCCCTCTTCCCCTTCAACCTTGTCCCCTTTCTGTCCCTTTGGGGAGCAAGGAAAAGGGAGCGGTGGGGCAGTAGTGACCCGCTGTGCTCCCTTAATATACCGAGATGCTTGATTACTCTAAGTTCGGAGGTGGGGTGGGATGGACGAGCTGTAGCCACTCCAGGAACTGGTCCCTGACCCATTGCTGTGCTTTCTCAACCCCACATCACCTAATTGCAGACTCCTTGTACGGTCTGTCAAATCCAGGTAAACCTGAAATTCCGAATGAAATCCTGCCTAAGGGGTTCTGGGCCAGCTACAGAAAGCTTCTGTGGCTGTAATACCAGTTGAGTTACTGGAATTCCTCTGTATGAAACATCACGTGGGGTTCCTATGGCTGCTGGCTTTTGGGATGGGGATTTTAAGGTCCCGTTGGACAGCCTGACGGAAGTCAGTGCTGGAGCGTCGGCATGGCCCATCTCCATCAGCATCTGCTGCCACACGGCCAGGTTTATGGGAAAATTGTACCAAGTAGGGTAAGAGTGCAATCCTCTTGGGCCTGGGATGTCAGTGGGAAGGTTTGGGGTGGTGAGGTTGCTGTCAGAGGTTTGTAAGAGTCTGGGCTCTCCCAGGTGAAGAGCACAGGACCTTAAATGTCTACTCCAGTTTGGAGGGGTGAATATATACATTTTTTTGCACTGAGCTATAGCGCATTGAAATGAACAGATGCAAAGTTTGCTTTTCCCTTTGGGGTGCAGATTGAGAGCAGGTTGGGGTTTCCTGCGGGGCTGTTGGGCTGGGAAAAGCAAAAACCCTGCTCCTTTCTCCCTATTTTGCACTTCCTTTCCCCATGGGCTGACGCATTTTATGGGCATTACACCTGGCAATGACCGGGTGCTAATTACGTCGTGGGGATAGCAGGTCTTGGTCCTGGAAGGTATTAACCACTGTTTATGTTTTGAGGAAAAAAGGGCTTCATTCAGTGCTTTTAAGACTGTTCTGCTGGCTCCTACAGCACCTATTACCTGAGCAATTACTTCGCTGCGCATTAATCACTGCAGCGGCTTATTCATTTAGCACGGGGAGCTTTGCCACTTCTTCCCTTACTTTAATCCTTACAGGCACTTTTCAAAGACCTTCCCCCTCTCTCCTCCCTACTGTGCCTTAGAAATAACATAATTCCCCGTGGTAGCTGAAAAATGCCCTTTTATAAGAGCAAGCCCAGCTCCCCCAAGCTGCCCCTGTGAGGAACGTGTTGGATTTGGAGCTGGAAGCTCCAGTTCTGCCTTCGAGGGGTCTCTTGCTCACACGTACCCAGCGTTTGTGCCACCAGGGCTGCAACGCAGAGGCTATAATTATGAATTTAATATCTCATGTGCTCTGTCGAATTACACGGAAAATAACGTCGTGGGTCTCTTAAAATAGCAGCTACTCTTTCTCCGTCGCTTTTGCAGGAAATATATTTGGACTTAATATTTAATAATATTCTTCCCAATCGATGCTGTTAGATTTCTTATCTCCTTCAGTACTACCGCCTGATGGGCAGGAAGCTACAGTTGTACCAAATACCTGATACACGCTTAGACCTCTTGAATCCCTTGAGTTGTGGCCATGTTTTGGGGAACGAGGGCTAAAATGTAGATCTGGGATGCGAGCAACGCGAAGAGACGGGTGGATAACTGGCCTTCCCTGTCACACAGATGATGCTCTTGCAGAGTAAAGTAGATTTTCAGATGAAGCAACGCTTACTGCTGATTTATTCGTTGCTTTGCAGGTTTGAAACTTTTGAAGTGAATAGCTTCGAACAGTTCTGTATCAACTACGCCAACGAGAAGCTCCAGCAGCAGTTCAACTCGGTAAGGTCGGCTTGGAAACCTTCCACAGAACTTAGCAGAAAATTCATCAAGGCACGGCTGGCTTCCGCTTAATGGCACTTATCTGCAGCCTGACCAGAACCCGTGGCCAGCATGCATGTGGTCCCTGCGGTACCATCTCCTGGGCAATGATTATGCTGAGTAATTGCACTAAATATTCAGATCAAGTTGAAAATGATGCTTGGTTGATTTATAGGATGGATACTGGTAGCAGGCTTTTGCAGAGCCCCATTGATGTTTCTGAATAGGTAGAAAGTTTGTGCTTTCCCCCCTTATTTTACTTTTTTTTTGCACAGTTTCAGTCCTCACCCGTGCTAAACTTTTTTGGTCTTGTGCTGAGTCTGGATTTCCAGTGGAAACCTTCCTATGAAGTGTCTTTTAAACGGCTGCAACTAAAACTCTGTGTTAAATGGCAGGACTGGACACACTTCCCATTTTTCATGTGACAAAAAAAAAAAAAGAGAGATTCTTCTGTTTTATTAGATACAAGCACCTACCTGCACTGAAAATGAATCCATTAATGGGTCATCTTCTGCTTTTGCTGTAAGCAGGGAAAAAAATTACTGCTATTTTCAGGATATGAGGCAAAACTTGTTAAGTTTGAGCAGCTGTGGGGGTTAGTTTGGCACTTTGGACCCGTATCATATGCACAGACACGAACATTTTTGAGATATCTAATGCCTCAGATCACTGCTTCTAAAAATGAGAAGTAAATTATGGATTGTATTTGCACTATTCATATCTTTCTTAGTATGTCCAGCTATCACTTCTGAAGCTTATAAATTCAAACTCGGAGATGATATGTTTGAAGAGATTTTACAAAGCTATCTTTGAAGAAAAAAAATGCGTTTGAAAAATCTTTTTTTTTTTTTTTTTTAATGTCCTTAGAGTATCTCAGAAATAGCCAAAGACAAATTATCTGCTTGGGCAGAGGTCTGAGATATATAAGCCATGCAAAGATTTGATTTTTTTTTTTTTTTTTTAAATAATCTGCAGTGGAAATGTTCCTGAGTCGGTCAGATACCGATGCTGATATCTTCTCCAGGACGATGGGTACATTTTGGGAAACTCTGCTCACACATCAGGGCACAAGTGCTCAGCCCTGGCTTGGTCCCAGCTTGTGAATCTGCTGCAGGTCACTGGTTTCATCAGTGGAGCACCAGGAGAGAGGGATTTTTTGAAGCCCAGCAGCTATATTTCACTGCCATTCCAGTATGTGGCTTTCACCTGATGGCTTCAGTAATTTTCAAGTGAAAAACTGCTTTTTTCTTCCTGCCTCATGATTTCCTAGCGTAATACTTGTGTTTTCCTTGCAAGTGGCAAAGCCTGTATGAAGGTGTATGTTAAGGAACCTGAAGTTTCTATGACTTAAAGCACTGAAGGAAAGCTCTACTCGGGTGGGGACAAATGAGGAAAGGGGGAAGGGGCTGGCACTGGAAGGGGCTGGCGTCGCGGTCACTAACTGTGTGGTTTGTCCAACCCCAGCACGTGTTCAAGCTGGAACAGGAGGAGTACATGAAGGAGGGAATCCCTTGGACTCTCATCGACTTCTACGATAACCAGCCTTGCATAGACCTTATAGAGGCAAAGCTTGGGATCTTGGACCTACTGGATGAAGAGTGCAAGGTAGAGAGGACGAATCCCCTTTGTTTTTATAAGATGTTATTAAAGAAGGGCTTTACCTGTGGTATCTTACAATGTGTGAACATCTTCAAGCACTCATGGCTTAGGCAGGCTGTTGGCATTTGCTTTGCTTTAGCGCAATTTGGATCCTCCTTGGCAGAAGCTTGCAATTAACCTGGGTGCCTGATCTCACCGTGTGATGCCAGGGCTCGTGCTCCTGGCCCAGGGACAGCCCTTGCTTGCAACTCTTTATTCCCTCAGTGTTGTTCAGGAGCTGGAGTTCCTCCCTGCCTCAACATTTGTCTTGTCCCAAGGGAAAATCGAGTTTTCTTGCGATAGCTATTTGGGTAAAGGCAATTGTATTTAGACTTCAGACTCTGGAATTTGTGTTCCTGTGGCACTTGGTGTATGGGCAAAGTGCACCTGGGAGGGTCTCCTCTTTGGTTAACCATGTGGCATCGAGGGACATCGGCCACATACCAGGGACTTGCTGAAGGTGATGCCAAGCTCCGTCTGACTTCAGACAAGCCTGAGTTTTGTGTCTCTTTTGTAGAAGACTGAAATTGCATGTCCTCTGTGCTCCTTTGAGGTAGAGAAACAGGAGCTGGGATGACCTGTAGGAGTCCTACGGCATAGGCTTCTTGTTTAGCTCTTTCTTCACCAATTTTCGGTTGGTACTTGTGTAGTCTGTCTGCCTTTGTGAGTTTCAGAGAGGGGTTCAGACAATTTGGCACAAGACAAAGCGGCGTGCAATAGCTAGAGGTTAAGTTAGATTCAGCTGTGCAATAAGCCTTCTGAATGCCGAGGATAGCTTGGTGGGAAAGGGATGATGACTGCCTTTGTGCAGGTGAAACCCTTAAAAGAGCCTCCTAGCCAGTGCTGGCTAAGAAGGAGGTCAGATATACTTGATACTCAGTGGCATTTCATTTTGTGTTATTAAGCCTGTTAAATGATTCAGGCTCTAGCAGCTCTTGGGCATTTTGAGGACCGTAAGGAAAGTTTTCCTCGCGCCATATGGGTTGATAATGCCCTTTGCTCCTCTCCGAAGCACTGGTTGCTTGTGATGTTGCAGCAATTTCTATGCAACGGCAGTAACACGGGCAACTTCGCTGTAAAATCTGCCTAGCGCTTTTTTCACATGTGCCTTTTTGACCAAAAAAAATGTGAAACACATCATCTACACTCCCCCTTCCTCGCCGTCAACATCAAATTCCAATTATCTTGGTATTTACCTGTCACTGGGTTATGCTGCGATTAGTCACAGGCACTTATTACGGGCCCTCTAATCGGCTCTTTTATAATAACCCTCAAACCTTCTCCAGCTTTATAAAAATTTCAACAAGCTGTCAACTGAAAGCACGGGTTTATGGATGGAAACCTTCACCCCTGCGGTACCGCTTCACCTTTCCGTGGGCTCGCCGTGCCGTCGCGAAGGAGCCCGGCAGCTTCTGCCACAGCCCCGCGGAGAGACCGGGGCAGCGCTACAATTAGGGTAATTGCAAGTCACCTCGTTAAGCATGTACTGCAGCCTGTAAATGTACTCCGGGACCGAAATGGCATCGAGGGGGTCCTGCTAACATAATGAAGCATTAGCGCAAAAGGCGGAGGGTTTGTCGATAGAGTCCTCGCTTCGCAGTATGGATTTTTTTAAATTTATTTTTAATGTGAGGTTGGGGGGGGGGGGGGGGGTGGCTGGCTATGTGCTGAAGTAGTTCAGCTAACGAAGGTCGTAGACCCTTGGTGTGTAATGAGAGTCTTGTCACCATCTAGAGAAGAAGGGACCCAGGCAGGATAGAAATGGCAATCAGCAATGAAAGAGAGGGCTCTCGAGTCACAATTGGAGCTGTAAGGACTCAACCTATCGCATGAAAGGAAACGATAAAACCCTCTGGCTCTGTAAAAACAGAGGGCTTTAAGATATGTAGGGTTTACTTTTTTTTTTTTTTTAAACAACTTTGTGGTCTTATGAGTTGGAAGCTGCTGTAGAGTTACTGATTTTGGAGGTGGCATCTGGAGATCATTTGGTCCAACCTCTAGTTATCACAGAATCGTCTAGGTTGGAAGAGACCTCCAAGGTCACCGAGTCCAACCTCTGACCTAACACTAACAAGTCCTCCGCTAAACCATCTCACTAAGCTCAACATCTAAACGTCTCTTAAAGACCTCCAGGGATGGTGACTCAACCACTTCCCTGGGCAGCCCATTCCAATGCCTAACAACCCTTTCGGGAAAGAAGTTCTTCCTAACATCCAACCTAAACCTCCCCGGGCGGTTATGTCCATGGTCTGCCCAGGAAGCCTTATTTCTCCATGGAACTGGGACATTTTATCCTCTGTTAAGTGACTTTGGAGTCCTCAAAGAGTCTTTTGCCATCTTCCTGCACTGGAGAGTCACCTTGCCTGGATCTGGTGCTTTTAGGACCTCTTGGTTTTACTTCGGCATGAAATGGTGCCAGAGGAGCAGCGAGAGTCACGTCCCATGAACAGAAACACAACAACACAATGGGAACAACAGTGGGGTTACACAAACTGGTGGGCTGTGAGAGCAAGGAGACCGACATAGAGCCCATCAGAAGAAATGGTAATTAAGGAAGGGTTAAGAAAGGGAGACTGTCTTCTGAAAATCCAGTCCTGGGGAGCTGGGAAGGCATGCAGAAGACTTGCTGTGGATATCTGGGACAGCTTTAGTGTCTGGTTGTCCTCACTGTGCTGACTTTGGAGAGGACGGCGGACTCCCCAGGAAGACTTTGAAGGCTTTGAGGTTGGAGGGATCATGTGAAGAGTGACTTCAGAGCGCTGGAGAGGAGGAGCCGGTCCGGGCTGATTTTCAAGAGACTTAACTTATCCTCGGAGGAAATTGAAAATTCACTAAGAAATGCAGCAGGGTCTCTGCATCAAAGCTGGATGAGGTTTCTTGCTTTTCAAGCTAAGAAACCCCTTGCTGTGAGTGCTGTGCATCTTCCATACGCTTCCCAAGAGTCATCCAAGTGCTGTTTGGAGTTGCTGTGGGTAGCCAGGTTTCTCTGGAAGGTGCCCTGCTGCCTCCCTACTTTCTTGCTTTTATTTATCCTGTTGGGATGGGAGTGGGAGTGGAAAAAAATGCGGATAAAAATTCTGTTAGCAGGACATGCATTTAAAGGGGTTTAATCAACAACAACAGGCTGGTGGGGAAGGTTGACGTGTCAATCCTGACGTCTGCATCCAAGTATTTATTATGAATCTCGGTGAAATTCTTTCTGCTGAGCTGCGGTGTGAGCCTGAGGCTGCTAGAGGAGGACGTGTCTAACCAAAGCCACGAGCTCCCGTGTGTTCTCAAACTCTCTTGTGGCTCCCTTTTTGTGTTTTGTGGCACGTTGCCATCGCATTGCGCTGTTGATGTGCCAAATGCGTCTTCTAATGCCGTTCAAAAGATGATCTTTAACCTTCCCCGTGTCCTTCTGTCAAGTGGTAGAAGCACTGAAGGCTGCTTCCAACGGACCAGCTTTCAACCCTGCTTGCCTCTCCGCGCTGCTGTGAACTCGGGGATCTGAGCAAATGCGTTTTCCTTGTCTTGCCTCGTTAGGTTCTTGAACATCAGAAACCAGCACGTCGCCTTCCCCTACCGGTCGGTTTCATCTGAGGGGATTTCTGCTCCACGAGCAGATATACGTGACTCCGGAGCACAGAGGAAGGCTCTTTCCAGGATTTAACATATGTAGAAGCGATAAAGAGAAAAACCAAAATTTAAATAGCTCCTACTCTGTTTTAAGAGTGTGACTTAAATATTGTTTTAATGGACCTCCAT
Source organism: Anser anser (assembly GCF_964211835.1). Lineage (NCBI taxonomy): Eukaryota > Metazoa > Chordata > Aves > Anseriformes > Anatidae > Anser > Anser anser. The sequence goes on along the minus strand of NC_139731.1, from coordinate 14,800,676 downwards.
TGCTTATCTGGTCCTCCTGCTGGAGGTGGTAGCAGGGGGAATTTCACCCTGCAGTCTATGTAGCTCCAAACACATCCTCAGCAGCCTCGTGGTCAGGGTAGGTTCTTAACCATAGGATGCCTCTGAAACTAAGGGGTCAGGCTCGAGCCTAGGCACTGCCCCTGGCTTCAGTGACTAGGTTTGAGGTGGGTTGCAACAGCTCCTGGCAGCTCGGAGGATGGTGTATGAGGACGGGAGGTGATGCTGGCCAGGATTCGGCCCCTATCAGGTGCTTCTCAGGCAGCTAAAAATACCCAGGCTGCACAACGGTGCGCAGGGAGCGGCGTGGATGCAGTGAAACCCTCTTTCCAGGAGGCAGGAGCGAAGCTTTTGAAGTTTGGCTCTGAGATAAGCAGGTTTCTCAGCAAAGTGGCTGGCCTGGAAGAGAGCCGGGGCAAGGTAAATCTGCTTTCCACAGAGCCAGGCAGCTCAGGTGTCTGCAATATTCCTGCGCTCCACCCATGGCTTGGTCCCAGAGAGCCTAATAAATACTCCAGAGAGGGTGTTCGCATCAGTTATAATGCATATAAATATGTTAAAGATAAATAAATAAAAAATCTGCATTTATATAGCTCCGTAGTTTAAATATGCACATCAATCTTGCATCAATAAAACGTGCGTAATTGCATAAATAAGTACTTTTTAATATTTATGTGTAATCTCTACATTACTGTGTCTTCAGAATTGGCTACGCTTAAAACTGTAAAACATGAAAATAGTTCTGGGATCCCATTTCTCGCCGATGGAGTAGGCAGGAGCAGCTTGTCCCTGTGTCCCCTTCTGGCAGATTTGGGGTTGTTGCTGTAAGAGGCTGCTCCGGAGAAGCATAAGGAAATATTCATCATCTGCCTCGAGTTGTCCTTCTTCTTGCTTGCTGCCCCTATTTCCTTTGTCGCTTTTCCTACAAAGGTCCCCGCAAAGATCTGACGGATGATCAGAGCTTTTCCTGACTCTGCACGATTGTTCTGGGTTTTATCAGCTTTGTCCTATCCCATTTTAAATATCGCCTAACTCTTCTCTTCCGACAGCTTTTTCTAACATGAATAATGCGGTCAGACTTTTTTTTATTAAAAATGGTATGTGTGAGTGCTCCTCTTGCAGTGATGTGGGGGGACGCCAGCCCCTTCCAGGTGGGCAGGAGGGATGGGATGAAGCCCCCCGTAACTTTTGGCTTTGTGTCAAGGATCTTGGTCCTTCTATCCCCGTTCAGGTTCCCAAAGGCACCGACCAGAACTGGGCGCAGAAGCTCTACGACCGGCACGGGGGCAGCCAGCACTTCCAGAAGCCCCGCATGTCCAACATCTCCTTCATCGTCCTGCACTTCGCGGATAAGGTAACCACGTGTGCTGGGGTGCAGAATATGAAATGCACGCCTGGAAAGAAGACAATTATAGAACCAGCGAGATGCTTTTTGGTGATAGGGATGCCCAGTTGCTGGTAACCTTGCTTCTGATCCGGATCAGCTCGGAGGACTTCAGCCTCTGAACTCTCTCACTAAGCTTTTAACAGCCGCGCTTTCTCGAGGAGAGGAAAATCCCCTTTCTGAAAGCTGTAGTGAAATGAGTTTCTGTTAGGGCAGCTTCACTGCAAATATATTGGCAGGGGGAGTTATTTTTGAAGAGCAGGAGCTTTGAGCAGAGGCGAAGGGTGGTGGGGAGGAGCGCAAGAGCTGACCATGTGCCAGGTCCCACTGTCTGGAGGAGAAGATGCTCCTTGTGCATCTCCAGATCCCGGGGGCTGAAGCTTTAGGGTCTCATCCATGGGCTCCAGTTATATTGAAAACCTGACGTGGCGAGCCACTCAAATAAGAATCCTGGAAGCTTGTAGTTATCCAAACACACCTCTGTTTGCAAGGGAAATGAAGGAGCAGCCTGGGGATGTGCCAGAGGAGCCACGCGATGTGCAGGTGCTGCAATCCCTTGCAGGAGCTTCTCTGTAACCTGGCATGCCTGGGATGCAAGAGGCACTTTTCATGGTGAAGGCTGATATTTTCCTTTCCTTAGACATATGATTTTGCACACATACACTTCAAAACCGATATTTCTTTGCAGGTGTTGCCTGTCAGCTTTGTGATAAGTTATTTCAGCTGACTTAAAATGTTTAAAAAGAAAAAAGAAACAAAAGTTTCCCTCTTTCTTCTCTTTTGTGTTCCCCAATCCTCCGCAATCTGAAAACCAAGAGACCTACAGGAGACACAGCTAGGAGATCTTTTCAGGTTCATTGATTGACTTGCAAGGAGCCTTTTAAACGAAACGTCCTGTTGAGGGACAGATAATCCTTGCATTTCTACCGCTGGCTTGAGTGGAAGCGCAGCTGCACCCAGAGCAATTTAATGACTTAAAGCAGTCTGTGTTTGCGCAGAGGATTTTGCTTTCATTCAGATTCACTTTCTTTAATAAAAAGCAACCTTCGGGTTCTGTCTGTTCCCTTGCCCTCGGGTTTTTCAGGTGGGCCGCGGGCAGAGCGCCTTGTAGCTGCGCTGTCGGCTTTTGGGTGGGCAGAATGCGACCTCTGGGCTTTTCCCTTTGTCCCGTGCTAGGTGGAGTACCAGTGCGAGGGATTTCTGGAGAAAAACAGGGACACGGTGTACGAGGAGCAGATCAACATCCTGAAAGCCAGCAAGGTAAGCGCAGCCCGTCGGGGCAGCGGTCGCGGCTGAAGCTGTTGGCACTGCTGCTTTTCCCAGGGAGAGCTTGGGATTTGCATTCATCTGCTGCGCAGCAGCGTGCTGAGTATGTGAAAGTGCCTGGGGACAGCTGAAAGACCAGCAGCAAAAAAAGCAGACCAATGGGGGAGGGAAAAAGGGGATGCTGGGGCTATATTTGTAGCCCCGTGAGGATGTGCGTGGTCCTCTGCTCTCCTCCACCCTAGTGTCAGTGCCCCGTTGGTGCATCAGAAAAAAATCCTTTCTGAACTTACTGAACACCAAGGGCAAAAATCAGCAATAAGCAGTTCAGGGGCAGCGTAAATCCCATTGAACTCTCGCTCAGAGCTTTTTGGTGCTGGATGGATGGGGCTTGCTGACCCCACCGCCTCCTGCCCGCACACGGCTGCCACCCATTATATTTCGCCCTGTAACTTCTGATGACTTTAACCCCCTTTTTTGCATATTCATTGTTCATGTAAGAAGCTTGAAATCTAAAGCCAGCTCTGAGGCAGTCCAGCTGCTGACAGAGCTATTTTACACTGCTGCCAATATGTAATATTAACAACTTTACACGTCTCGATGATCACGCTCGCTGCCGCTCCTGTACTACAAGAGTTTGTGCCGCGTAGTTTTCATCTCCTGAGGACTGTGGGCTACTCAACATCTCATTGCATCTCTGCCAACAGAGACGTATCGAATGACCCCGAACACCCAATTTCCTGCTCCTGAGCTTTTTGGCACCTGGGGTTTGGTGTGAGCAGCGACTGCAGTCCAGATGGCTCCTCTTTCCCAAAGCCCTGTTGGTGCTGGGAGCAGACCCTAAATAAAATGCAGGATGGGGGGGAAAGGGGACAGGTATTATTTTTAGGAGCATCTTAAGCAGGAGTTGGTTCCGGTCAGAATAAGAGAAATGGGAAATGAGAATTGGAAATTGAGTGTTGTCAGTGGCTTGCCTGGTGTCTCAGCGATGAATTCATATGAGGATGGCAAGATGTGCAATTTTCTCATCCACGGGGGCAGTTGCAAGTCTCCTAACGCTGAAACCGGGCTTTAACAATGCCCATATCAAAAGCTCTGTGTGCTCAGGAAGCTTACAGCTTTCCCAGGGTAAAAGCTGTGCAATATTAGGGCTTCTTGGAAACTCCAGGTAACCTGCAGCAATAATTGATGCCGCGTGATAAATCATTTAGCCAGTGCTGAGCCTGATGTGGTGCTGCAGGAATAGGGGTGGGTGACGGGGGTTTGTCTGATTTTTTTTTTCCCCCTGTATTCCTCTTTGTATTCCCACTAAGGTGATGTGCAGGCAAGGGGGAGTACAGTCCGTTTCGCTTGTCAAGGGCTTCAACACCTCCCTGTCAGCAAGTGCATCGCTGATGAGGAGCTCCCACCAAGGTGGAATTGCATCCCGCTAATTAGGAATGCAATTAGCGCAGTCAACAAGATGGTAGAAAGGACTTTCTAAAGCAGCTAATTGGTTTTGCTGGCACTGGCCAGCCAGAACTGTTGAGAGTTGATGTCCTTTGCTTTAAGGAAAATGATTTGAATGCTGATCGAAAGCATGCGGGCGTGCTGTTAGGATATATTCCAGTCCTCTGCAATTATGAATAGGCACCAGCAGTTTTGACTCTGCCAGTTGGGAAGGAAGGATCTGTCCCTTTCGCTTTGCATCAATGTCCTTTTCGCTAGGGATCAATGGGGCTCACAGCCGTGCACTGAGGAGATATTTTGAGTCTTGAAATTCAAGAATTGCTTTCAGTTTATTGCTTTTTCTTCCCTTTCTGCTTTAAGAAGGAAAAAACCCAAGCAAAGAACGCATCTTAGGTGGGTTCGTTCAGCAAAGAGCGGTGCCACGGGTGCTCAGTCCTTGTCTTGCCTTTCAGTATCAGATGGTAGCAGACTTGTTCCAAGACGAGAAGGATGCTGCGTCCGCCACCTCCTTGGGGAAGGGGACGTCCAAAATCAACGTCCGTTCGGCCAGGCCAGTGATCAAAGCTGCCAATAAGGAGCACAAGAAGACGGTGGGGCACCAGGTAACGTGAGCGGGCTGGTCGAGTGCTCTGCGATGCCTCTCAATACTGGTAAAAACAAAGAAAAATGGCATAAAGGTGACTGTGGCTGGTGGAACAGCCTTGTCATGAAAACCAGAAGCTCTCCCAAATCATCTGTGTGATTTAACCATACCCTCTTGAGGTTTGGGTTGCAAATTGTCTGATATCGGACAAGCTTAAAAGGAGGAATAAAAGTAGTTAGAGAGGTTTTGGTTCACTGTGCAAGAAGCAAAGAGGTGGTTGCGTGGCTTAAAGGTTTTTATTGTACCCGCAGTGGAGTAACAGGTGAGTAGCTTCCAGTTACGGGGATCCAAAGTGACTGATGAAATGGAAACCAAGGGCAGGGGAACAGGGCAGCTGAACCCAGGTATTTTCTATGGTTAAGATCTCATTTCTTCAGTTTGAAGCAGAGATAAATAAGAAGCTGTTGTGGGGGAAAGTGAGGAGACTTTCCTGTGACCCATATTGTAGGATGGATCCATTTGGCTGCTGTATTTTGTATACCTTCCAGCAGTGTCTCTGGTAAAGCAGATTTGAATTGTCTTGATTATAAGGAGCTGAGACATTGCTTAAGGAGGAGGCTGCTCTGGGATTCACTGGACTTGTATCCCAAGGTATCACAGTGCTCATAAATTAAGAATAGGGAGGTTCTGGTTTGAGAAAAAGCTTTTGCAGCGCCTTCATCCCTCCTAAAAGTGCGTGGTTTTGTTTTTCAGTTCCGCAACTCGCTGCACTTGCTCATGGAGACTCTGAACGCCACCACCCCGCACTACGTGCGCTGCATCAAGCCGAACGACGAGAAGCTCCCGTTCAAGTGAGTGGGCTTTCGGATGGGCAAACGTGCTCAGCTGTGTAGCACCGAGAGTGCTTTGGGCTCTCTTTTCCTAAAGAGATTGCCCCCCGTAATTTGGTTCCATAACCGGAAGGTCCCAGCGGTTTGCTGGAATCTCTCCTCTTGGATTTCATCAAGCATTGTGTGTTCCTCCTGCCCCTGTAATGGAGGCTAAAACAGATCCTAGCAATTCATTGCCTCGGAGTGCAGACACGGCTCCCACAGCATCCTGCAAAGGAGGACGAAGCACCTGTGAGCACGCTCACCCTTGGTCATGATACTGCTTGGCCCCAGGAAGCTTCCCCAGCTTGGCTCCTCACCCCCTGCAAACAGCAAAAGCAGCAGGATTAATGGTTAGAAGACGTTCAGGAACTGGCTCGCATTTAACAGACTCATTAGATGATTAGTTAACGGGTCTGGAGAGCACTGTGTTAGCTGTCAGGGATTCCAGTTTTACTCCAGTTACTTTCTTTAGACGAGGTAAGGAAATATTTTCCAACTTTGTGCAGTAGAAGCTTGGTAGAGGCTCTGCGCAAGGAGAACTGGCTTAATCTTTCCAGGAGGTGCTTCAGAGACTCCATTTCCCTACTGAGCTGAACGTTCAGCCCATCCTTCTTCAGTTTTTTTGCCTTTAACTTCACTTTTCATTTTTTTCACACGATGCTCAAGATAATATCGTTAGTATCCCTAATGTAAATGTACAAGCTCCTGGTGCTCAAGGTGCAATGAATTGTCTGAATGAACTCAGTTGTGCTTCTAACACATTCAGGTTAGCAAGTACCAGGAGGATAACGCTGTTTGTGGCCGAGTGGTGACCCGGTTCGATGCAACGCTTCCCATCTGACTGATGTCAGGGTTGTCCAAGCTCAGGATTTTGGGAACAGAGGGCAAGCCAAAATACAGACAGGAGTTTTTCAGGAGGAGCAGCGTGCAGGGGACTGTCTGCAGCCAGTGTCATTGCAGAAGCCAAGATGTGCTGGAAATGATGGAGGATGTTCTGGGTCATTGCTTCCCCATTTATGAGCCAGAACATAGTGCTGCAGGTATCTTATCCTCGGGGATTTTCTCCCTCCTCACCCATCATGGATTGTTTTATTGATGTTGTGATCTGGGGATGATTGCTCTTGGTGCCACCAGCTCGAGGAATTTGCATCCTTAGCATGACTTGAATAAAACCATCTGTTCGTACGTAAAACTCATGCCTGGAAAAATCTGGCAAATACTGGGATGGCTGTGAAGGACTCTGCATTTCATAGGCACTTGTGCTGAAAAATACACGGTGCCAGGAAGAATTAGTGAAATGAAGCATCAGCGTCGCTGCACTGAGCTAGCATTGCAGTGGTATCTTGTAGCATGCAGAGCACTTGGTGTTACATGTTCATTATTCAGTGAAAAAAGGTAGACCTTCTTATCTTGCTAAAACACAACATGTTTCAGCAATGGGAACGTTACATTTTATTTCTAAAATGAGATAATTGAGCCTGGAGAAGAGAATGAACGCACCTAACAGCAGCCTGCCAGTACCTACAGGAGGGTGCCAGGTTTGTGGTGGAAGGACAGGAGGGAATGGCCACAAATTGAAACAAGAGGTTGAGACTGGAGGTTTAGAAAAAAAATTCTTGCTCGTGCAACCTCTGTCCTTAGAAGTTTCCAGTCCTTGCCTGGATAAATCTCTAAGCAACCCCGTTTCTGATCCTCACCTTCCTTCTGGAAACCCAATGCAGCTCTGGGGATCTGCATCGTGTGAGTCTGAGCTTGTTCCAATGACCCCATCCAAGGTCCAATGTCTCGACGTGGAGATCTGGGGCCTCTTGCTGCATTTGGTGCCATGGGTGGAGGTAGGGAGAAGGGATGGGAGATGCTGACACCTGTGTGCAAAGATAAACAGCTCTGAAAGTGGGTTCGTGACAGGAACCAGAGTGCTGCCCAAGTATTTGTGAGCTCCATCAGCTGGAAGTGCAAAGTTCATCAGCACAAATTGCTGATGGAAGTGAGATCCAGCAGTGAGGGTTGGTGCCTGCTGAAGAGTGCAGACAGCTGAGAGCCGAAATATCTTGAATTTTCACATGACCCCTACTAAAGCCCCTAGTTTAAAACATCAAAATCACTCTTCTTGGAAAACTTAATGGTCTCCAAACCTGTGGGACCTGTTAACTACTTGGTTTTGGTATGGAATTTAATATATCAGATTTATTTTAGAGTTGAATTGGATTTCTTTCTGGAAATATCTCATTGTCCTTATAGCAAAAGCTATCCACAGATATATGGTTTTCTTCAGCCCCTACACCAAGGACGAGAGCAGAGCTTTCTTCCACAAATTGGAAACTAATTTACGTCCTCTAAAGAGTCGCTCTCAAGCTGATTGAGGCAATAGTAAGTTTTTTCTCACAGCATAATGCACCAGTGGGTTATAAAGGACTGAATTCCCTAACGCGCACCGTGTGTAACGGCGGGCTCAAAATTTGATACATTGCAAAGGATTTCACCATTTACGTTGTTGTGATTGATGACGTGGGTTGCCTTCTCACCGTGCTCCTCTCCGTCCTTCGTATCGTTGCAGGTTTGACGCAAAGAGAGCGGTGCAGCAGCTGAGAGCTTGCGGCGTGCTGGAGACCATCCGCATCAGCGCAGCTGGCTTCCCCTCCAGGTACTGTGCTGGGGTTTCGGCGTGGTGCTGAGCCACTGGAGTGCTTTGCTCAGCAAGTTTGTTATCTGGGGGAAGGGAGCAGAAAACATCTGCAGGACAAATGGTTTAATTACAGCAAAGCAGCAGTAACGGCTCTACGTCTTCTGCATTTGGCTCACTGGGAAGCAAGTGTTGCCCTAAAGGACTCCCCCTGAAGCACCCTATACAAAAGCTCCTTGACCTCCAGGGCCTTTAGAGTTTGCTTCTTTATTATTTATTTTTTTTCTCTGGCTTCAGATATTTGCTACAGTAGTCATTTCATCAAAAAAATAAAAAATAAAAAAAAATTGACTAGACTTGCAGAGAAAGAAAATAAGGGTTGTCAATTATTATTGCAGGGTTTCACAAAGCACGTCCAAAGGATATTGGGCTTTAAAGTCTTGCATCTTAAAAAAGAAAGGTTATGGGAAGTGTGGCTCTCGCTGGCTGTTATGCGAAATTCGAGAGAGGTTTTTAGGGCCTAATAAATCAGAAAACATAAACTGTAAATAATGTCTGAAAACGACAAGGGCAAATAAATCTAAAAATGCGTCAATAGCACTTTAGTGCCGAGCAGCTTTGTGTTAATGTCAGCATAGCCATCAGCCTTTTTTGTGTGGAACAAAGGAGTTATAAAATACGCCCGGCAAGGAGTCGGCTAGGCGTGATGGTGAGTGCCACCAGAAACTCCCCCCCCCAAGATTTGGGAAGGAGCATGACGACTGCCTCCCGTCTCCCGCAGTGTCACAGCCATGGGCATCATCTCTTGAGGATCATCTCTTGAGCCCTGAAATCCTCAAGGTGTTAGTGGAAGTTGCTGTTAATTTATGCGATCCTAAATTATGTGATCCCTGAGCCGCTGTTGGTTTTTTATTCCCTCCTTTGTTAAAGTAGCTGTGGGGCCAAATCTGGCTGTCTGTCCTCTTGTGATGAAAGCCCCAAGACTGCTGTGGCTTATTTTAGAAGAGGCCACGAAGGCAGTTTTATGTCTTTAGGTTTAATTTTCCCGACGACTAATAGCATTTCTCCATCTCTGCCACGAAACTCCGTGTAGCTCAGACCCTATAGTGCTAAAATCCACGTGTGGTTAGTAATTGGAGAGGGCAAAAGGAGAAAACAGCAGCACCTGGAGACCAGCCAAGGTCTATTTACGACAAATACTTGACCAGTGTGAAGAAAAATTCAAAAGGGACCTTCAGTGTGAGCTGCTTGCGTGCTTTTGAGTCCGCTTGTATGATTTTGGCCATGGGGTGTTTTTTTTCCCAGGACACTAAGAGTACAAAACTCTTCCATCACTGCAACTTGTCAGTTGTTGTTATGTCTCCAGGGGAAAAAAAAAAAAAAAAAAGGTGCAAATAGCTATTTCAGCCTTTCGGAGTGACCTTCTCAAGATCAGTGTTTGGGTTGCCTCAAGGAAAGATTTTTCTTTGTTTCAGTGTTTCTGCAACATAATCGTACATGGAAACATCTCTACACTAAATAAGATACTCACTTTGGGTTCTAGTAATTGTTTGCTCATCAAATTCCAGCCTTGAAAAGCCAGAGCCAGGAGTTTGTACATTGAAAAGTTGGTCTGTGAAGGCTATAAATTTAGATCTCTTAAAATAATCCTGCCAAACTTGAAATCTTTGTGAGATTTTCTTTCACTTAAGTGTCAGTAATTTACTTTCAGAGCAAGAGAGGTTTTTTTTAATGAAGTTTTATTAGAGAAACGGGAGAAAATGTTAATTTTTTGTCGTGTAGTATTTACATCCAAGTGACAGGAGTGACTTCTGAGATCGATGTGGCTTTGGGTTGGAGATCTCTGGACAAAGCCACCTTCTGCAATTACTTCACACTTCTCCATCACTGTTATTTATGGGTTGAAGGACTGAATGTTCTGAGGCTTCAGTCATCTTTTACCCGGTCCCTTTGAGAAAAACAAAACCAAAAAATATTTTAATACGGTTTTTAGCGTTCTTCAACCCACATGAGATGTGACAGACTTCCACTGAAAAGCGGAGCCTCGTGCTCTCCACTTTGGGTACGCCTGGCTTTCTTTTCTCATTTCCACGGTGCGCTGCATTCGGCAGCTATCTCAAGTAAATTGAAAATGTATTATTTGGCTTGAAATGTTACGCAGCAGTTAAGAAACGCATTTGTTAGCGTGTAGAGATACAACGCTGATGAATGGACTGTCTTAGATGCGTAGATAGTCTATCCATCATCATCTTCCAGGGGCAAAGCATGGAAGATGTCTCTAGTATAAGCCATTCATCTTTTTTTTGTAGAAACTAGCTACATAAAGATTAGTTTATAGAAAATGAATTGGTGCAGATCTCTGTTAATAGCAAAATACTCCTTTAAACATGTTTTTCACTTGGATATTAGCAGAACTCCAAATCTTCCTGCTGGTTCCTCTGGTTTCTGGTCAGTGCTACAAAAAGAGCAGTCGCTTTGAATAACGTTATCATTGCAGCCTCTCGGAGATGCCGTTATCGGACTCGTTATGTAGGATATTTATTGCTCAAGGATTCCTGGTGCTTGGCTGCTTCCTTTGGTCGCTGGAGCTGCCTGTCAGATGCTGTGTCTTTGTAAGAGCTCGGTAGGAAATCACGGCTGCTAAACTCTGCAAACCAAACATTAAACATCCATAATTGGAATGTTTCATGGGCGTCCTTGTACACAAGATCATTTTTTTTTAAATAATGTGCCTTTAGCCACTTTACAGTCTTTTCAGGGAAACAAATCCCATAAATGACTTTGGCTCCCAGCAGTTCTGTTTGCCCACTCCCCCCACTCCCAACAAAGGTAATATCTATAGTGTTTTTCTTCCTTGTTCTGCTCTTTGAACATTTTCCAGATAATTTCAAACAATGCCAGCCTGCATGCTTTAGAGCTAATTGAAAGGCAAATCTATTCTGCTGCAGTAAACAAGGCAAGAGAAATTTTGTCCCTGCATCAGTTTCCAAAATAATTTCGTGTCCAGTCTTGACTCAAATATTCCACCCACGTGCCCCCAAACAGTCTTCAGTTCCTACAGAAAGTTAGATATCGGCCGCCTCCTGTGCTGCTTCCAATATTGACCCCTTCAGCACCTCTGCTCCCAGGAACAGCCCATTCACTTTGCACCCCCTTGAAATTCACTGTAAAGCTTCCAAGTCTCATTCTTCAAGCCATGGATACAGGAATTAATTTGGGGCTTGCATTCTGGCTTATTTCATCTGTTTAATTCCAAAACGTTGCTGGGCTTGTTGACCAAGGCTCCAGCTCCTGGCTAAGCCAAACAGCCTACTTGCTGCTCGAGCCCCAAAGAGGTTTTTTTTTTTTTTGCAGGCTTAAGTTATTTTCCTGTGTCCTTCCATTCCTTTTAATGCCTCTTCCTTTAGTGAGCCGTGCTAACATCAAAGCAAAATTCTGATATTTGAGGCTGGTTGTGCTTAATCTTAGCTCCAAGATCATCTCCTTGGGAAAATTTGTGTAGTGCCTGTTGAGTCCTTTGTGCCTCCTTCTCTCGCTTTCTCAGTTACGCAGGCGCAAAATTCCTCCTGGGTACAGCTCTTCACCCTCACCTCCTGTAACTTCATAGGTTTAAGGAATTATGTTTATTTAGTGCCTTAGTGATGTCCAGCTCCTAGCAGTGAGGTGTGCTAGGTGTGGGGCAGCATCCTGGAAACCCAAGGGGTGGTTTTAATTTAACCTGATAATAAATTGAACTGAGATATCTTCCTATAATCTCCCTGACCTGTTAAACCGTGGGGTAGCAGGGCACATCATTTGTCTGGTGCTGGTAAGCACTTTGTGGTCTAGCAGGAGGAAAACGTTTCCCTTTTTTTTTCCTTTTTTTCCTAATGAAGGTGTATATCATAGATATACCATGTATGATATACCATGCGTCATGAGGTTCATCATCCACCTGTGATGTATATCATAGGTATATGGTGAACCTTTAAAGAAGAGGAGGGAAAAAAACAATCAACATGTAAAAATATGTGCAGAAGACCATGGAAAAAGTCCTCGTCAGCCAAAGCAGCAAGTTTCAGTATTTCTGCACAAGAGGAACCTCTCATGTAGGATTGGGGGATCATGTTCGTTTTTCTTGAAGCACGTAGTTGTAAGGTAATTTTATGCCGCTTTGAAGCAGAAGTGGTTTAACCAGCCATGTTGCATTGAACCCAAGTGCTTTAATTGTTCCTTTCCGTGGGGAGAGCCTGAACCAGCACCTGTGAACCTCTGCAGATTTTCTCTGCTTGTTAACTGGGACTGCAGATACCGTGGTGCAGCTCCTGATGGACCGCCTGAGCCCAGCATGACGGCTTTTCCCTTGCTATTCGGTGGACAATAATAAAAATGATGTGGACTCAGGACTGTCGCCTCCTGTTAAATCGGCTGGGATGGCAGGAGCAGCCTCGCTGCAGCAAGAGAGAAGCAGTGTTACACCACGGAGGCACGACGTGTGGCAGCAAACCCCTGGGACGTGTGGCTGGGGTGAGGTGGAGCACCGCAGGATGCTACCAGCCAATCTTAAAAAGTGAGGCATGGTACCTATGCTGCAGATGGACTTGGATGGAAAGGAGTGGAAAATCGGTTTTTACCACCACGTGAAGTGAGAGTGACAAGCTCTGAAGACAGATCCTCTCTACAGCGAGTTATGAACTGGCTTTAAGGGATTTCTGCAGGTTATCTGAGTTTGGGTTGAAAGCAGCTGTGGGATCTCGGTCTCAGTAGGGGAAGATGATGGATTTTGCTGCTTTCTGCCCGGCTTGGACCCATGCCCTCAGCTACGTGTGTGGCCTCTTCTCCATCTGCTCTTTGCTGGAGGAGCACGGGTGGCACCCACCAGACGACTTCTTCCTCCAAATCTTCCTTCAAATAGCAGCAATAATTAATATTATTTACAGCAGCCCCTAAACGGACCCTGGCAGGTTATTGGGAATAATCCATCCCCTCTTCTCCCACCGAGCTGCCCCACCTGCGGGACATCTCCAGCGCCACATTTATGGTATTTGCGTGAAGCAAAAGGATTAAGGTGCAGGTATGAGATGGGAAACATCATTATAAAAGAAAGACTTCCAGAAAGCAAAGAAAAAACAAATTTAAGCTTGAACCCTACATAACACAAACCTATAGACTTTGTCTTCAGTTGTGTTTCACCTCGCCCTATACCAGAAGTCTTATTTGTGGGTTACGGTTCTCTGTACCCAGTACTCGCCCTCATTTGGGGGCTGGCCCATGCAGAATAGGGTGAAACCTCCAAATCTGGCTATGCCAGAGCTCCCCAGAGCACTCTGAGCCTGGGAAATCCTCCTTTTTCTGACACTCATCACAACTCCCCTCTTACTCCTGTCTCTTACCTTGTGCTTTAGGTACGATACGAAGGACTCTAGTTTCTTGCTGTTCCCATGTTCTTTGCAAATGGCTTTTTTTTTGCAGTGTCTCCGTGCAGGAAATTCATTGTTTTTATCAGTCTGGCTTTCCTTCCCTGCTAAATTTTCTGGACAGATGTGAAACTACTGGTCCTGTGTTTTGAAATATGTGTTGTATTCCCCCCTCTCTCAATCCCTAGAATATTTTATTTTGGTGAAATGGGAAAAAAAAAAAAGTAAATTAGGTGTAATAACCCCCAAACAAATGCATAGACAGGGCTGCTGGGCTGAGGAGGAGATGTTTCTGTGTATTCTTCTCATTTTGGTACTGCTCTTCGTGGCCATGAGGGTGAGGTTCAGGCACACGAGTGGTTTCGTTGAGTGAGGGCACAAATCAAGATCTCTGCAGTTCTCTCCCATCTTCTTTCAACGTTCATTTGCATATTATTTTTTTGGAAATAACCATGGCTGTACTTGGCAGGGCTGGCAACACCTAGCGTTTTAATTAAAAACTCGGGTTTTGAGGGGTCCATAACTCACTGCGTTCATTTGGAGGAGGCTGAAACTTGGCAGACGCTGAGCCAATTTCGGGATCCAGTCTGCAGGCTCTAAATCTAACGGTGATGGCAGGAGATGATAGCTCCTCGCAGTAAGGTACAGTGCTCTAATTCCTTCGATTAGTGTTGGGTGCTTGGAGACTTTCCGGTGACAGCGAAGCATCTTCAAAGTATCTGCTTTGTGTCTTCAGAGTCCAAAGATTTCACGTTTGTTTTAACGTGGCGTTCCTGCTCCAGGCTGGAAGGGCGCCGATAAGGGTGCTTGGGGAGAGCCAACACTGGGGTCAGGTTTTGGGGTGATGGGGACAGATCCCTCAGTACCCAGGGCGCGTTTTAACCACGTTTAAACTGATCTGATGTTGGGACAAAGTGAGGGAAAAGCTCGTAATTTTGACTGTGGCAGAGGGTTGTTTCAGATGTTTGCATGGAGCCTCTTTTCTTTTTCCAGTGCTAATTCCTTGGGGTTGTATATGAGTTTCAACTCCAAATGCTTTATTTTTTAGGAAACAATGCCTGTCACACAGACTGATCCTGTCTATCTTTTGCTTTCAGGTGGACCTATCACGACTTTTTCAATAGGTATCGTGTTCTTATGAAGAAGAGAGACCTCTCAAAGAATGACAAGAAGCAGATCTGTCAGACCCTGCTGGAAGACCTCATTAAGGTGAGCTGGGACCGAGTCTTTAGCAGCAATTTTTACAGCACAGAAGCTCGTGGCTTTGGTATTTCTGGGCTAGTGGAGTCCAGAGTCTGCCATGACGGCCAGTTGTTCATGTACAATCTCCAGAAATCTCATCCCCCAACCTCTCCTCCCGTATGTGGCTAGCCACGCAATAACTTCTTTGTCTTGATGTATGGGAGACTCCTAATAACCACTTAGATGTTGAAAAAAAAAAAATAATTATGAATTGGAACCTTTTCACTTTACATATTTAAGCAAATAAGTTTCCGTCACGTCTCCCCAGCACCTTACTACTCAGACTCATGTGCATTATTTTAAATTGCAAATGTGCAGACTGCTGAGGAGCCCAAAATGTGCGCAGAATCTTTGGCGGGTTGTAATTTTTCACCCCTGCTCTCCTCATAGGATTTTGAGGAATTTACTCACTTGGGTTCCTCTCTGCAGAGGTTGTTCGCCTTACGCACCGGGTGTTTGGCTTCTCAGCTGTGGAGTCATTTGCAGTGTGTGCAGAATTTTGCAGATTTAAGGCCTAATCTTTTCTGTAAAATAAACCTTTTCTTGAAGTCTCCTGGACTTGCCTTGCTGTGTAAATAAATGCATTCAAAATTCGTGGAACTCAAGGCTGAATCCTAGTGTTTCATTCCCCAGTGGGTTTGTGGAAGTTGAAGTCATTTGGAGTCTAATATTATGTTTGTTACCCAACTTAGAAGAGACGTTAGCTGATAAATTTGACTCAAAATTTTGTAATCTGTATCTAATGAGCAAGATAGACTAAAAAAGAAGAAGAAAAAAAACAAGAATAATGTTTGCCTTAATTAAATTTAGTTTCCTTTATGCTTTTGAAAAGGATCCAGACAAGTTCCAGTTTGGACGTACCAAGATCTTTTTCCGTGCAGGCCAGGTGGCATATCTGGAGAAACTGCGAGCGGATAAGTTCAGAGCTGCCACCATCATGATTCAGAAGACGGTGCGGGGCTGGCTGCAGAGGATCAAGTACCAAAGGCTGAGACGGGCTGCAATAGTGATCCAGCGCTACACGCGTGGGCACCTGGCGCGGAGGTGGGTCCGAGGAAGCCCTCCAGGGAAGGGCTGGCTGGGAGGTCATCTTAAAACATTTCTGGGCACTCGTGTTCTCAGTACGTTCTGTCTTGCAGCCCTTGAAAATTGGAGGTTTTGGACGAGAAACACGCAAATGCTCTGCGTGGGGGGCTTCCTTTCAGCCCTTGTAGTAAGAAGCGTTTTGTTCACGGAGGTACCACTGTGGTGAAAGCTGCCGTGCTGAATTCACGCTCCTGGCCTCCCTCTCCAGCCTTATTAGAGGCCAGTGATCAAAGTTCCCTGCCTCCAACTGTATTAATTTGATTTCTGGGTGCTGGGCCAGGTTAATAGCGTAGGCAGCTAGGTTATAATTGGATGACTAAAGCACTCTGAGATATTTAGGTGCGAGTGCTTCACAGAACTAATATTTTTCTGGAACTACCGCTGGCAAACGGCGTTTGGACCGGGTAGCGAGCACTTCGCTAATTGGTATGCGCTCGTCTTCTGCAGGGACCGGGTTTGTGCCTCCTTGGTATCCAAGGGGAGTTCTCAGAATTGATTTACTGTATTCTTCGTAATGAGAAAAATCACTCCAAATCACTGGCAATGGGGCTATTTACAGTACGGAATGATAGAGCTGAAAGTTTAACTCCCTGCGTGCAGGAATCTCAGGCGTCCTAGTGCTGGCAGCTCGCTGGGTTTCTGTAAATAACGCTGCGTTGGAGAGTACGGCTGATTGTGAATGTGGGGTGGGTGTGAGGAGGCGGTAAAGCCCTTTGATAGCATCCCAACACATGGGTCACTGTGCATCCGTGCCCCTCGTTCACATCAAGCACTGCTCTTCTCCCACATCCAGACCAGCACTTTGCAGATAGGAACAAGGAGATTCGATTCAGGGAATGGGTTGGGTTGGAAGGGACCTTAAAGGTCATCTAATTCCTGTTCCTGCAGTGGGCAGGGACACCTCCCATGTGCTCAAATTTGGGTCCTTGGAGCTTCATTTCCATTCTTGATTGTTTTCTGTTTAGAGAAATCAGTTAACAGAAGAGCTTACGTGTTCCTTCCAAGGGTTTCCTATAAGTCACTCTGTATTTTGGAAGAACATCAGAGATGCCATTTAAATTTGTTCTATTATTTGTGCTTGTGAAAAGGGATTGGAGAATCCGGGGATGAGAAGGTCTCAAATGAGCAAAGCTGGGCAGTTTTGGTGACCTTTATTTAGAGCTGAGCAGAGATGTTTCTTGTCCCTAAAAGTCCGTGTGCTTGTCCAGGCTGCAGGACCCTCTTGTGCATCTGACAGCTCACTTGAAGTTAAAGCAAATGAGTCCTGAGCAGTAAGAGAAAGGTTGACAAAAAGGGGAGTTGGTGAGGAACTGTAGCCTCTCTGGTGGGCTCTACATGCACATATGGGGTGTTACAGACTTGAACTCCATATTTGCCTTGGCATCAGCCAGCCATCCCTCTTGGCAAGGGAGGGAGGAATCCCTGGTGAGGTGCCTCCCGGTGAGAAGGGTGCAAAATCCCTTCGAATGTGGGGTGGCAAGAGTGCCAACAAGAGCCCCCACTCATGGTTTGAACCATCTGCAGGTGTACAGAGGAAATAAGTCCAGAATTGGTTCTTTTAGCATTCATGACTTTGGATGCAGCCTGCTGTTCCCCACTAATATTTTCCTGGACTTCTTCTGCTGCGTTGTTTCTCCAACATGGCTAATCAGTTTGTTTCATAGAGAAGAATGCCATTGGGATAACTTCTTTCTCCTCTGCTTGGAAGCAGACCATTCCGCCTCCACATCAGCAAGCTCTGGTTCAGTGGGTCCTAATGAGAAACCATCTCGAAGAAGGATATATGGCCGATCTGATACGGCTCTTTTAGGTTTGCAAGGCATTTCACAAAATGCGAAAGTGGCTCAAATACCTATAAAATCCTTCATGCTGAGAGCAATAAATGAATCATAAATTCAGCAAAACAAGCTAATTATCAGATTAAATGGAGGTTTTATGGGCGTTTATTAACCTGTGTAACAGCAAACTGAACACGAATTCAGTCGGAGAATGGGAGCAGCACGTCGCGGAGCTGACCACATCCCTCATTATTTACTCTGTATGAATTGCTTGGGGTTCTGCTCATGAATGTTGCCAAACCAGTGCACACCGGTTTAAATGTCAGATCAATTTGCTGCAGTTTTCCTGGAGCTGGTAGATACCCAGCGCAACACTCGTGTTTTATGGTTCCGGAAGTGGTGGAGGCAACCTGGGCGTCGATTGGCTTGAGTATTTCATGCAGAGAGTTCAAACCTAAGGGAAAAGCTGGAAAATGTTTGTTTTTAATGCTGTTGAGGAATAACGAGGTGTGTGATTTCTGGTTCGAGTGCTCCCAGGAGCCGTGAACGTTGTCTGATTGCATACGAGTTCCCGTTATCCTAACGGAGACATGCTATCAGCTTCTCTTTTCTTCGCCTTACTGCTGGGATGGTCTCTCTCCAAGCTACTTTGGGACAAAAGGTCTTTCTCACCATAAGGTTTAATACTTTTGTGACAACAATATGGGGAGTTTTAGTCTTATTCCTAACCTTTTCCCCATGCTTTGCAGACTTGCGGAGCACCTGAGGAGGACGAGAGCTGCTATCACCTTGCAGAAGCAATACCGAATGCTGCGCATCCACCGAGCTTTCCAGAGGGTCCGCAAGGCGACCATCACCATCCAGGCTTTCGCTCGGGGCATGTTTGTCAGGAGGATTTATCGCCAGGTAGGACTCCGCAGACTGGCTTTGCATTAGAAACGAGTAGGAAAATCCTTTGTATTTGCCTCCACGGCATAGCACAGCGATTCATTTACAGTGGACGTTTTGATGTTTTAATAAGCCGACCGCCTCAGGTGTTTCTGGAGCGCACACATTGATGGCAAGCACTGCCATTTAAAGCTGCGCAAGCAAAAAATGATTTTGGCAGCGGCACCTCCGAGGAGAAGCTAAATGAAGTTAGTCACACAAATGCCAGAAGGCATTGTGGAAATCTGGAAATGTCATTTGATCCAACCCGTGCTCGGCAAAAACTTCCCTGTCAAGCAGAAGTTGTGTCGGAGCCATGCTGCAGGTGCCTTTTCCAGTACGGCAGGAAGACTGGTGGGGTCTGTCATTGAAGGTGACAAGTCGTTTATCGACAGAAATCTCTTTAATCGTTTCTCTTCATTAGCTTCCTGCATTTAGCCAGGAGCTGGAAGCACAGCAGTAGAGGTTTGATGACAGTCGGTGTTACCGTGACAGACCACCGCTGTGCAGAAACTGAGAACGGCTTTGGGAAATCCTCTGCCCACTCTTCAGATCCAGCTTTACGTTGGTAGTCACCGAGTCTTGTTATGCCTCATTGGGCGGTCACGGGGATGCTTGAAATCAGAGGCCAGGAGGGGAGAGCCTGCTCCTGGAGATGATGGGGTTACCTGGACACCTGGTGACCCACATCAGGGATGTCCTCCAAAACAGAGCAGTTGGGGTGCTGGCGATCAGAAATTTGTGCTGCCGTTGCTTTTTCAGCATCTCTTTTTCAAATCAGAAGCCTCTGCAGGGGAGGGAGCTGTTCCAGCTCTTAAAAAATTGTCTGGGATTCAAGACAACCCAAAATTTTAACGCGGTGTAGAAGCTGGCTGATGGTCAGGCGTCTCAAACCTGAGCGTCCTTCACCTCTGGAGCACCTGGACAGAGGTGCTGGTTCAGGTGGGTGCCTGGCAGCAGATGCAGAGCTGCAGGTGTTGCTCCCTGGAGTCAGGACAAGCCCAGTGCCTACAAAATCTTTGCCGTCAGGCTGGCGGAGGTCCCCAGGTAAATGCACTTGGGTGTTTTCTGCCTTTTGGGCCACCCCCGGGTAGCTCCATCTGTAAGAGCGCCAAGTTTGGAGACATAAAATCTCATTTCAGAGCAACTCCTGCTGCATCCTAAACTCGCACAATCCCTTTATTCTAATTTAAAATTTTCTAACGCAGACAAAGCCTTAAGGTGAAACAAAAGATGTATAAGAAGAAGCTGATGTGGTACCTTTTATGATGCAGCTTATCCCAAACTACTAACAGCAAGGTGTCTCATAATCTCGAAATTCTCCTGATATTTCTTTCCTCGTAATACTGCAGTATAAATCAACAGGAGAAAGTTATTAACGTGCTGTTGTCTCTCTAAAATATTAGCCTTCCGTTTGAGGGAGGAGAGTTGAACAGCCACCTACTGAAAAAGCTGCTGTAAAATTTTGCAGAGAAATACAATGCACAAGTGCCAGAAATCTCACAAAACCCGGTGCAAGTTTCTAGAAATCAAATCATGCAAGAACGCTGGCTGCAGACCGAAATGAAAGGTCCCCGGGGTTTTGCTTGAAGGTTATCCGCGTGATGAGAAAACCACCAGGGCAGCATTTATCTGCAGCAGAAATTATTTTAATGCAGAGATGGAACTCATAAAATATCACAACCTGTTCTGGTGTGAGTTATAGCTGATGATGAAGGTATGGTATGCTTATTGCTACATTGGTGCCTAGTAATGGCTAGGTAATTTGCTAGCTATGGGTCCTGTGGATCTGTGCACTATTTCTAGGTGGTCCATGAAGTATGTGAGCACAGATGTCCCCTAGTCACCAACCAGGATCCTATATACCCTCTTGTTTCAAGGCCAAGTGGGTCTTGACTCATTCAAGCAGGGTGGCTTCTAAGAGAGGACTCGGTGTCTGTGGAAATCCTGTAGGACAGGGAATTGAAGTATTCCTTCCTGATATAAAGGAGAATGCAAAATAAAAGCCACTGTCTCCAGCCATCACCTTCAGCACCTACCGGGATGCTCCTACTTGGAGGGAAAATCCTTTTGAAGGAATTTGGGAAGTGCTGGGTGCCACGCCGCAGCCAGACAAGGACCGCTGCGACCTGGCGGGTGCCTTTTCTCCCCTGATTTCTCGTTGCCTGTGTTTTCAAGGTCCTCGCGGAGCACAAAGCCACCATCCTCCAGAAGTACGCCCGCGGCTGGCTGGCCCGCACCCGCTTCCGACGGATCAGAGGTGCCACCATCGTCCTGCAGTGCTACTACCGGCGCAGGAAGGCCAGGCAGCAGCTGAAGGCGCTGAAGATCGAGGCCCGCTCGGCGCAGCACCTGAAGAAGCTCAACATTGGCATGGAGAACAAAGTGGTCCAGCTTCAGAGGAAGATTGACGAGCAGGTACGTCCCGAGCCGCGCTGGGGCAGGTGCGGGCCTGCTTCCTCTTTGCGCCTCCGTTGTCCGTTTCTGGGATGGATTTTGTCTTCCCGCAAGGTCTGGGGAGGACAACGTGCCGGTAGCAGCCTTCTCCTGCTGCTGGCCAGATATTTGTAGGGGTGGGGTGCCACCATGGATGCCACTTGGGTCTTGGGTCTCCATTTCACGTCTGATGAGCACGCTCAGTAAGCTGCACAAGTTGTGTGATAAGGGTTGTGCGAGCTGCCCAGAAGGAAGATAAAATCAGGAAACTTGGAAAACTGTTGCTTGAAACTCCAAGCCAGCAGCTTGGAAACACGCTGGACAATTAGGATGTGTCAGGAACCCACACACATCACGCTCAGTTTCCTTGCAGCCTTAAATCTCTCCCATCCCCGTATGAAGGAGAGGTCCTGCGATGAAGAAGATGAAAAATGACTGTGCGTTGGCTGGGATACTGCAGAGTCAAGCCACTTGGGGATTCGCATTGCTGCTGGCCGCTTTCCTTGCTTGTATTAATTGGCCACAACGTGTGCACCGCAGTAGTCTGACATTTAAACTGCGGTGTTTAAGTTTAAAATGCCTGCTCGCTTGCTTAGGCACTTGCAGAACTGTAGCTAAGAAGAGGAAAAACTTGGGCATAGGGTTTTCTGTACACCTGTGTACCAGAAATCTCTTTGATACGACTGTGCTTCGTTTAAAGGTGGAATTAATTACGACTTAATCTTTGGTTAAGGTTGGCTTTCCCGGGGAGGGCTGTGAAAGCAGCAGAAAGGGAAGGAGACACGGGGGGATTTTAAGGAGGCAGAAATAACGGGCCGGGGCTCGTCGCCGTCTCCCTCAATCTCTGCAGACGGTTTTGAAGGAGGTACTTCGATGCTTTCTGTGTAGCTTCTGCAGGAAAGCATTACCGCTCAGTATTATTACTCCTGACGGCCTGTCCAGTGAGCTAATTTTAACCCTCGTTTCAGGGCTGACAGGTTTCCCTGCGATGCTTTGGAGGTGCTAATGAGCATCGCTGCAGTAGAATTTAATTTCAGCGCGTTGGATTTTGTTTCCTGGCAGCAGGGAGTTTGTTGTAGCATATTTTCCCTGAAGTTACCCCTATTTCAGTCTTTGCTAATCTATAAACACGACCTTTTCAAATACCCATTAAGTTTTAAGAAAATACATTGCAGGTAACCCGCAGAGCTGCAGTTGTACCCTTATCTGACTAGCCGTGGAAGAAAACGTTTCTATTTCTGCCTCTTTAGCTCATGCATGGATAGAGATACACCGTGCTCGGTGTGCCCCTGAAGCAGAAAAGATCTTTCTCCGAAAATATTAAAACCTATTATCCTATATCAGCCACTGCTCATACGCTGGGCCTGCTTAATTCAGTTTCTAAATCATGTGGGGGACTATTGCACACACAAGGAAGGATTAAATCTGTTTTCCTAGAGAATATCCCAGCGGGAAGGGGGTATATTGGGATATATCCCAGGGGCCAAGGGGCTTTTGCTCCAGCACCTTTGCTCAAGGGGTGGGACGGGGACTGAAGCACGTACGGATGATCAGAAGAACCTGTGTAGACCTGGAAGATAAAACTCTCTACTTTCATGTTTGCTTTTCTTAACCAGGCTGCACGGTTCTTTGAAAGCTCTGTTGTGCTGGGACTAACGGGAGCCTTTGGCTCTGTTGCAGAGTACTTTTTGCACTTGAGTTTTTGTTCTTACTTGACTCCAGTGAATATTTGGAAAGAGGAAGAAGAGGTAGCTTAAGATCTGTGTCTTTGCTGCTTGTCCTGGCCAGTTAAAAATTGTGTGCCAGGAATTCTCTAGTCTATTGAGTTTTATTAATTTATTTTTTGTAAGGAAAAGGAAAAAAAATGCCAAAAATGTGTAATTTTTAACTATTTTGTCTTCTGACTTCTTCACCTCCACTTTTCCTAAGCCTCCACGTGGCACGAGCCTTCCATACAGTGGCACGAGCCCGGTCCTTCAAAACTATTGAAACCTTTCAAAAAGAAAACTTTAAAAGACAGATTATATTTTTTGGCTGGATCTTGCTGATGGTATTGCTTTCTCCTTTTTGGGACGCCGGCCGCAGAACAAGGAATACAAACTTCTGAACGAGCAGCTCTCTACGCTCACGTCTGCCCACTCCTCCGAGGTGGAGAAGCTGAAGAAGGAGCTGGAGCAGTATCAGCAGAGCCAGCAGGGTGATGGCAACCAGCTCGTCAGCTTGCGGGAAGAGATGGAGCACCTCCGGCTGGAGCTGGAAAAAGCCCACGGCGAGAGGAAGGTGGTGGAAGACAGCTACGTGAAGGAGAAAGATCTACTCAGAAAGGTGCGTGTGTTTGTCATGTCCTGTCTTGTGCAGGTCTCTTGCAGGTGGTCACGCAGGTGAAAGCTTTGCAGATCTGAAGGGGAGAGACTTAGTTTCCTATCCTTCAAACAGGAGAGAAATCCTTCAACTGGGAGAAAGAGAATTCAGCGTGGAAGGTTTGTTTTTTTTCAAGCAAAAAGCCCAAATGCACATTTTACCCTGAATTACTTCGCTGGCCAGGTTCATTCTGAAAAACCTTCACAGCCATGCTTGTCACCTGAGGTGTGGCTTTAGTTTCCTGCTGCAAATATTTGTGACTGCTCGAGTTAAATGAACGATCCTTCTGCAATTGTTATTCCACAACATGGCTTTTCTCGTGACAACCTCAAGGTGAGTTGCTTTGAGGTGGGGAAAAAGATCTTGGATTAGGGACCACCTCCCTTTGAGGGCCCTTTTTGCACGTGTGCTTGTGCATTGCCCCCACGTTGGGAGGTGTGGACTCAGTGATTTTCTCCTCTCCGACACCAAGCAAAAGGATCCTTTTTTGTCCCGGGGCTCGGTTTGTTGGCTGGCTGCAGCCCAGGCTTTTAGAGCCTGAAAGGATGTTTTATTTTGAAGGTGATGCAGCTGGGGAAAACCGGCTTCTCTTTGTTCTCGATAGCAAATCCCCCTCCAGCACTGAGGAGAAAAAGGCTGTTTTAACAACTGAGGAGATGCTTTCAAAAAGCACAAAAACAAAGCAAAAGCTTGCCCTTCTTGCAGAAGTGCCCATGGCTGAGTAAATACTATGTAGTTTGCCACGTCAACAAATGGTTTAATTATAAACCATAGCAGTTGTTTCCATTTCTACTGAGGAGTGCAGGCTCCCAGCTTTGACATGAGCTTCCAATTGCTCCCTTCAGCAGTGGGAAGACCTCAGAAACTGCCAGGGAAACGCTGCGGCGACTGCTTTGCTCTAAGAAATGCTTTTCGTGCCAGAGGTGCCCTGGAAATGGCTGGCAGTGGGAGGCAGGGGGCGAGCGGGTTTGTGGTCCTGCGCCGGAATGGTTGCAAAGGTGATGCTCAAAGGCTGGATCTCAGAGCTGGAGGTCCAGACCCTGGAGGAGAGGTGGTTTAAAACCTGCTCAGGAATTTTATTAGGAAAGTCCTAAATACCTCATCTCGTGAGGAGAGGATGGCGGTATCAGAGCCAAACAGGTGCTTCCAGCATAGGCATTTAAATAAAAGCTGAAGCCATCATTAGTGCTGAACATCTTCCACAGGAATTCTTCAAAGCAGCCACCTCTTTACGGATCCCGTTGGATCTGAAGCACCTTCAATGATCGGTTTAACACAGAAAGATGAGCAGGAAGTGCAGAAGGCACCGGTGTCGCAGCAGGGCTCTGGGGAAAAGCTGTGCAGCTCTTCCAGCACAGTCAAAAAGAGTCCAACTTTTTGTCCAGTTTTGTCTTCTGATCATCATAACTTTGTCTTCTGGATAAGAGAGTTCATTACCAGCACCTACTAAAGAACACTTGTCGAATAATCCCATCATCCCTTAGCTTTTCCCTGCTGGGATAAATGAATCGAGTTCTTTGCTGTCCTATTGCAGCATCGGTTTTCCTTTCCTTCTCTGTGTTATGATTGTTTTCGATTTTTTTCTTTCTTTTAAGAATTCTTCTGCACTTGAAGACATCAAAGCTGACCTAACAGCTGCTAGGGTATTTATTCGAAGTGGTACACGAATGAGGGGATATCGTTAAGTTGTTGGTGCAAAAATCATGATTAAAATCATGGCTCGGTTCAGACCATTTAAAAAAACAGGATTTTTGCATACCTTAAAATGTTTTCACTTTCTCGTTGCGTTTTCAGTCTCCAGCTTTCCTACTGCACATAGAGATGCATGAAATCGTAGTCACAGAACAAATGAATGGATCAGAGAGAAAGAGGCAGTGGGATCTTCCAATTTCTTTGCACGGATATGACTGCCTCAGGCACGATTTACACCAAAATAGTTTGTGTTTTTACCTTCACCATTACGACGTATCTGACATATCAATGTTTGATAAAATACCTTGATCTGAGCATGCTTGTGTAGAAGACTGAAGTCTGCGCTAGGGATGCGTGCCAGCTAGGCTGCCTATGTAATTTATCTACTGGTGACAGCAAAATTATTACTTGTGGGCAATGAAATCTTTTATTATGGTGTGTACAGCGTTGTTTATCGCCGGCATCTCGAGATTCCTCTGCTTTGTGTAGCTGTGGCTGTGTGATGTGATGGAGCAGGCGTGGGGATGGCGTTACAATGGGGTGTCAGCTTGTTCTCGTTCCTGACAGCACCAGAATCATCCTGCTTAACTGCAGCAGCGTGTCCCACTCGGTAATGCTTTTGTGTCTCGAGATGACGCTAGTGAATGCATCAGAATTCGTGAGGATGAACAAAATTACAGCATAGGTTGCTGTCAGCCTCAGCCCAGTGTTGCTGTTAGGTGACAAGTGGCATCGTTTCCCTTCATTTTAAATAAAGAAGCAGTAAAAAAAGGAAAAAAAAAAAACCAAACACACAAACAAACTGTTTAGCAGGATTCAGTTCCAGTTTTCATTACTTTTTGCTAGGCAATTGGTGGTGTTAATAGTTGATGTGCAAAGCACACACCATGCCTCACTGACCTGGAGCTTCTGCAGTGGTGTAAAGTGACTTTAATCTTGTAATACGGATGCAAGCTGGCCCGTGTGCAAGCAGTAATTTTTGCCTCGTTCCGCAGCGTATCTCCGACCTGGAAGAAGAAAACGCCCTCCTGAAGCAGGAGAAAGAGGAGCTGAACAGCAGAATCCTGTGCCAGTCTGAAGGTAAGAAAAAAGGTTTATGGCTTGGTGGTTTCTGTGCGTGTTTCTCTGGATGTAGAAGGCACCGTTCAGAGTTAGGCAGTGGCCGTCTGAAGCTTTCCGGTACGTTTTTGACAAGCGTGGGCACAGACGAACCTCATCACCCCCAATACCCGGGGTTTCCATCGGGTGCGTGAAATGAAGTGCTCCCAGGGAGAAGCCTGACCTTTCTGCTGTGTGGAGGTTGGGTATTTTGAAGTGGATAACGAACGTTGAAAATGATTAGGGACCTCAACTTGATCCCAGCAGAGCAGGAAAGGGAGCATTCATGCTTCTGGCTTAGACTTACTTTGGGCTCCTATGTGTTCAATAAAAACGGTGCCATCTGTTAGATGCTGGTGTCTCTCTTCTTACTGTTTTTCATGGACTTACACTTGCCTGGTTTCTCAAAAAGGGGAGAGGAGTAGATTTGCTTCCAAAGGGGAGTTTTTCAACAAAGAAATGAATTTTAATATAAAATAGTCTTAAGCCCGCAGCCTTACCATGGTAAGTGGTTGATGATTACACGAGAAAAAAGATGCTGCTGTTGATTTGCTCCTACATCCAACCTGGTGGTGGGAAGCAGGCAGAGAAGTCTTTAAATGCAGCGAGCACCAAAGGCACTTCTTAAACATCAATATATTTCTGTACTGTGCTAGTCTGTTTGCAAGTGGGTTTATGACCAGCCTGTGGGAGCTGGAGGTGGCATGGCTGAGCCTTGCAGAAGAGCCGGAGCTGTTCCAAATAGCAAGGAACAGGATTTAAATGATAAGTCTTTAACTACTAACAAATGCTCGTATGTATTTTAAAGCTTCTTGGCAGAGAGCGTTTTGTTAATTAGTCAACGTTATTGCACATGTTTACAAGAAGTTCCTTTCAGAGATGAAGAGCACGATTCACTGTTGTTGTTTCTTATTTTGAAGACGAATTTGCACGAAGCACAGCTGAGGAAAATATCCAGATGAAGAAAGAGCTGGAGGAGGAGAGGTCTCGTTACCAGAACCTGATAAAAGAGTATTCGAGGCTGGAGCAGAGATACGACAACTTGCGGGACGAAATGACCATTATAAAGGTAATGAAGCTGAAATTATTCTCTTCTGTCCTGGCCATCGTGTTGGTGCTTGGATAACGTGGCTCACTCATCCCCAAAACACGTGGCAGAGCTGACATTGTCGTATAGTTTGGGCTTGAGGTTTCTAAGACCAAATGTCCACGCTGAAGCCAAACCATGCATGTGTCTTGCAATAGGATGTTGATCTTTTTACACTTTCTGTTAACAGTTTGGAGAAACCAGGGAATCACAGCAAAAGCTGGCACCTGCATCTTGTTTTGCGTTTCGTTTCGGTGATGTTCACGTGCCAAGTGGGCGTTGAATTTGAAAAAAAACAAAAGCAAGGCATGAGAATTTCAAAAGGCAGCATTTTTAGATTCAGCTTTGCTGAAGTTTTAGGAGAACTGCTGAAAATGGGCTGATGGTTAGAGTGCTGCTGGGTTAGGCGGAAGGCTGAGCATGTAAAGGGAACCCCACAGGGTACTGTGAACAGAATAATCTTGAGCTCAGCTTTGCATGTTCTCACTTAACAGGCATCTGGTGTCATGAGCAGCCTGTAATTCATGCAGGATTTTTAAAGTGAGCTTCTGTATCCCTTTATATTTTATTTTAACATTTGCCTGCGTGTTAATATGAGCGTTGTGGTAGGACACAGGAATCAGAAATTAGAAAATAGAGACAGTTGAGCCTGTTTTGAAGGTAACCTTACTGTACACAAATATTTGCTCTAAGAAACAGTGCTTTGTGAGGAATCCTTCCTTAAACACTGAAGGCGTTGTGTATCCGTATCGCTCCTTGACAGCAAGCACCGGGGCACAGGAGAAACCCATCCAACCAGAGCAGCTTGGAGTCTGACTCTAATTATCCATCGATCTCCACCTCTGAGATAGGAGACACCGAGGATGTAATGCAGCAGGTGGAGGTACGGCAAACGGGGCAAAAGGGTGGGAGGAGGCGAGTCCTGAGTCCTGAAATAAATTGTTAGCTGTGAGGGAGATGCCTGGGTTGCAGTGCTAGAGAAAATGCTTGCTCGTTTGTGAGGTCAGACCTAAGTAGGGCTCTAAAAATAATGAAGTACCTTATTTTGCCCATACCAGCGTAAAGCCGGACAAAAATTCATCGAAGCAGTAAGCTCTACGTGTGGTTAACACTAGCATTGATGGAAACATCTCTACGGTGATCCTTCTTCACGAAGCTACTGAAATTGATTGCCCCTTTGCCCTGAGCATTTTCATTCCGATGCATCTTTATGGATGCTTTGCTGGCCAGCACGGTTTCTGTAAGCAGCAATCTCTTAATGCAGAAAAAGAGCAGCATAAATTATTCCCTGGCCGTCAAGAATCAGGTGGAAAAAGGAAAAATGCTTAGCTTACGTTTGCTAGAATAAGCTGATTTTAAAATCCACTTTCATGACTCGAGAACATTAATGGAAAAGAGACACATGGAAGAAGGGTGATATTCTGTCTCCCATGTACCACACCTGCAAACATCCCTGCTTCTTTTGCTGGCCGCTCTTCTGTTACATTTGTGTTTCTGAGGAGCTCTGAGAGCATTTGGTGAAGTCAGCCTTATCTTATAAACCGTGGCTTTAGGTTTTGGCATGATACCCGAGCAAGCACTATTAGCCATGCTCTAATATTAAATGTTCTTGGTGAAGCCAATTAAAAACCGACCAAACAAAAAAAGCCCGCTAATTAAAAATGCCTGAACCCCTTCTAGACAAGTATTTATCTTTTTAACTACGGCCTCAAGCAACCAGCTTATCAAATGGACGTTCAATAATCAATAATTTATTAAAATGGGTCGACTGGGACATTAAAAATAGTCGTTTAAAGAGGGTTTCTTCTTCAGGAGGCTGGGATGGATAAAGCAGCCATGGACATGAGCCTCTTCCTAAAGCTACAGAAGCGAGTGAGGGAGCTCGAGCAGGAGAGGAAGAAGCTGCAAACCCAGCTGGAGAAGAAGGAGCAAGAAAGCAAGAAAGCCCAGGTAAGAGATGCCTTTTAATTGGTAGGAATAGTTCAGGTTTGTAACTGGCTCTCCTTGGTTGCCTGAGGACACGCGATGTAGGAGCTGAGTTTTGGGAGCACCAAGGTCACGGAAAGAGGCAGAGAATCCACCGGGGAAATGGAGAGGAACTTTTTTTTTGGCAGCTGATGACAATTAGATGGGAGAAGAGCTTTTTTTTCTGACAAAATGCTTATAACACATTTAGGACAGTATCTCAAGTGAGCCTAAAGATAGAACAGAAAGCGTTCCAAAGGGTTCTTCGGGAGGCAGTGGAAACCCAAAACACGTTTCAAATCCCACTTCCAGTGGCTTTTGTGACCACATCTGGCAGGGATTCGTTGCAGGCTAAAATAGTACAATAAATCAGAAATAGCAAGATAGCTGCTAGCAGAGTGTATTTTTCCTTTCCTCTGTATTGCAGGACAGGGGGCTGCCTTTGATATGTTCTTTCTCCCCTATGGAAACAAAGCTCCTTCTATATTTTGGGTAGTTTGCCTGGAAGCCATTTAAACCAAACAAAATTGCTATTACTGATGCTACTAATTGCTATTAGCCTGATGGTAACTGAGAGGCAGGTCTCGGTCCTGACTTGTCACTGAAATCTGAAAATTCATCTCTCTAGAAAATTAGCGAGCTAATTTATGGCACGGAGGGAGCTTTTAATGGCAGTTTGTGTGTAGGTTTTCCCCTGCCATCTGTAACCAGAGCTCTGTGCTTCGTTACAGGGCAATGTGTGGGGAGATGATGGCTGTGCCTATGGGGTCCTGAAGCAATAAATAGCTGTTATATGAAACACCACGCAAGTGCCATCACTCTTAGTTGCATAATTGAAGTATCCAGGGCTTCTGGTGCTTTGTTTGGCAATTATTTTATTTATCTTCAGTGTGAGATCTATTGCATTTGTCAACAGATACACAGGAGACTCAACAAAATCCTCGGTGGCAATTATTCACTTGGATCACCAGATATTCCCGCTGACCCTCTCCAGCAGCTTGCAGGGAATGTGTGAAATGGGAAACTTCCCCAGCCTCTCGTTCTTGCTGCAGAGACAGATTAAAAACCTGTCTTTCAGCTGCTTTGGTGACGACCGATCCCCCCAGCAACTGTCATTCTTTGAAAGCTGCAATAAGCCACAGTTATCAAGATATTAACAAGAGATGAAACCATTTTCTCCCCAAGCAGCCCCAGCCCCTGCTACGTGGAGCTGGGACTCCATCTAATGCCAATTAATAACATTATTCTTGCTGAGCTGGCTGGTTCAGCCAGTTCAGTTCCTCCGGCTGCTCTTTAATACCAATTTCTCTCTTTAACCCCTGCAGGTAATCAAGACGGAGACCGAAATGGCTTCGGACCATGAAGATTTTGCATACAACAGTCTGAAGGTGAGCGAGGGGCTCGTACTTAGTGCTGGCTGGCCGTAGCCAGCTTGTGTCCTCCAAGCTCTTGCCCTGCTCTGCAATCCGTGTCCTTCCCAGGCTCTAAATCCCTACGTGTCTGCCTCCTTCCTTTTCTCCCTGTGACATACAGAGTGACCCAAACCTGCTAGGCTCCTCTCAAAACATCTCTGTGTCGTGTCCTCCTGCTCTATCTGTACCCAAATTGTGGCTTGGCTGTTAGATTAATTCTTGTGTCCTGCTGATCCTTGGAAAACCAGCTTCTGAGATAGGTTTGTAAGGGATTTTTTTCTTTTGTAGTGCAAATGTGCATTTCAGATCCTTCTTCTCTCCCTGTCCCCGTAACAAATGTTGCAATACAAGGAACATACGTCACCCAGGATAACATCATACTAAACCATCTGACAGCAATAACACCCCCTTTTTGCTGTCTGCATCTCCTTAAAAGAACTGGGGAGAAAAATAAAGCAACCAAAAGAAATTAGAGATGGAAAGGACATACATTCAACCCTCGCCAAGAGCATACCTCTAGCAGTAGCTTTTTCTGGCACTTAGTCCATCCAGTTTTTAGGCTCGAAACGTGCTGTTTTTGTTGCACTTGCCAGACATGCTGTTTGTGGCTGAGGGAAGCCCTGCTGAGTTTCCTTAGTACCTCTGCGCGGCCCGCTGGAGCAGAAGCATGGCAGGAGCTTTAGGATCATTGCCCAAGTGTCTCCCTGTTGGTTAAACGTGGCCGTGAAGGTTTTAAGTCTGATCTTTGACTCGACCTTGTAAAGCAAAGTGAAGTTGCAGGTTGGAAGGGGAAAACCCTGATGTTGCACTGCAAGAGCTCTTTAGGGATCTCCGGCACGGTGTTTTTTAAGGATCTCCAGCGCGATGTTCTCACTGTGGCTGTAGGAGAATGAGCTGCAGGTTGCAAAAATGAACAACCAGCTCTAAAAGCTTGCTTTAAATCCGTACAGTGCTCTGCGAGAGAAAGACGGACTCTGGTGGACCTGCTCACTCTTTTCTGGCAATTCCTCTTTTTATTCTGTGTGCTGGGAAGGATGAGCTGGCACTTGACCACAACTCCTTGCTGGGTTGTATCTTGAGGCCAGCATTTGCACAGACCAGGAGTAGCACGTGGGGTTTGGGGTATAACACACGGGGTGAATTCTGGTCTAGGAAGAACTGTAGAAAAGCCAGGAGCAGTTCCTTCAAACAACATCGTGGCAGGAAATGTATTCCTAAAGGAGAGGATTTTGCATTCCCTATAGATGGGTTGATCTTAGAGAAACCACTAAAAAATAAAGGCAAATACAGCTCACCGGCCCTTTTTCCACTTCTGAATATAGGATGCTGCATAAAGTCCCCATCTGCAGTGAAAAAATAACTTAGAGCTAATTGTGAGTGCTCCTCAAAACTCCCTCCTCCCTCCACGACACGTGCTTCTGTGACTATAGCAAAGCTCTTCCACTCTTCTTGCATCCATTTCTCCTGCTAATTTGCATCTCAGAAATACACGGCTCCTTCGAGAGTCACGTGTAATCAAATTTATTTTTCCCCTGTTGCCAGCTTAAAAAGTTTTTATGTGGAGGAGCTGGGCTGAGGTGTGTAAAAGCTGCACGTGGTGAATTCCTCCTGTGGATGGATATTTAATGGTCTCCTTGCAGGAGAAAACAAGGTGCTGCTGCTCGCGGATGGCTGCATGGGCTTGGGTTTTGCAGCCTGAGCTTCTTCAGACATGTTCTTGGTCCAGATTTTGGTGGAGGGGAAGGAGTGGGGCACAGTTTTTGCTTAGAGAGGCTCATTTGTGTAAGGATTGGGGTGTATTTTTTTTTAATAGTGCTGCTAAGGAATGTAAAAAACTTGGGTTAACACCGGTATGTTCACAGCAGACATTAATTATGTGTCTAATGGATAAATAGAGTTTTTAGTTGCTGCTGTCCCAAAATGTGCCCAGCCAGGCGTTTGATTAGCCATAAAGTAGGGCTGGAGGATGGGAAACTCCTTGTTTATTCTCCTGGGGAGATCCTGATGGCAGGTGTGACCGAGAGTTATGCACGTGCAACACAAAGTTCAGTGAAAAATGTATTTTCTGGATTGCTTTTTCTGGCTGGGGGAGCGGGAACCAACGCACCGAGAAGTCCTTGCACTGACTTTGTGCTCCTATAAGGAGCAGAAAACATAGTTTGATTTCTCACTCCTCACATAGCTGGGATGTTCTTGAATTTGTAAGCTCATCGCTAAATAAGCATCTATAAAGGGTGTTTTTTTTTTTTTTACTGTCAAGGTCCAGAAATAGAAGAGGGGATAAATTGCTGTCACAGCAGCACTAACCTCAGATTTATGTAGGTTCACCCTTCCAGTGCTGCTATCTAGGCATCTTGTAGATGCCTACAACCAGCCTGTAGAGTTACGAGTGTGGCTGACCTGCAAGAAAAAAAAAGCAAGCGAGGCTTCTCCAGCAAATAACAAAAACCATTTGGGTAGGAAATCAGTTAATGCCTTGCTTCTCCCCCTTCATCTGTCTGAGATTGACCAGAAAAGAGTTCAAAGGGAGTCAACGCTTGAGGAACCCAGCAAGAGTTAAACCCTTCTTGGTGAAGGTTTCCCATCGTGTACACGCTCTCCAAACTTCTTTTAGAAACCCTTGCTGAAAAGCTTGAGCCGTGGTTAATGTGGACGTGGAGGAATTGCTGGATCAGATGGATTTCTTACAATTTTTTTTTAATGACAGATGGCATTAAGTACCTTAATATGCTCTGTTAATGATGGTGTTTGCTCAGCCAGGAGCGGGCTGGCTGTCCAGATGCCAGATCAGCTATTCTGTTCACACCTCTGCTGCTATTTATAATTTGTAAGGATTTATAATTGTAACACCCGTTTCCTATGGAAATAAGGTTTGCACAGCTGTGCTAGCTACACTCTGTATAAATTGTATAAACTGCCCCCATCCCCCCCCCAGTCGCTTTCAGATTCATTAGCCAAAGCTGCTAATGAGGTAGATATCCCGTAGTTAACAAGAAAGCTGCGGGATGGGCCAGAAGGCAGTGGGGAGAGAGAAGCACCTGAATCTCCTGGGGGAGAGGTTGTGCTGTTGTAGACGCTGGAGAATCCACACGGAGCTCGGTCCCTGGGGAAGGGGAATCCACGTCAGTCAGAAGCCAGACACCGAGCTAGAGGCTGTCTAGCTGCCCGAATTTGTTATTCCTCTCTCTTCTACTGTCGTGAAAAAGCAAACGAGCCCTTCAGTTGTCTCAGCGAAACATCAACGCTCACGCGTCTTTATTCGGGGGGAGCAGTCGGCGTAAAACCTGGACGGCGTCGACCCCGTCTGTCAAATGCCAGCAGCTGACAAGATGCTGGGGAGGGAAAATCCTCCGACTGCAAACGTGATGGGGAGAATTACGGGTTGGGTGACAAAGGAAGATGCAATGGGAATTCAAACCCAAGGGGATGTTGGCAATGGGAAGGGCCGTGTAAGACTGCACCTTGCGGCTTATCTAAGGAATGCCAGAAATGGATTAAACACCGTGGGGTTTGGTGGTGATTTCTTGATCAAGAAGGAAAAGGGGCAGAGAGGAAAAAATGCGTTTGGGTTCTCTACTGGGTTGATTTTGTGTTTTAAAATGGTGTCAATGAATAATGCCAATTCTCCTCTGTGTCACCACGTAACATTAAATAGCACCAGGCTATTCATTGCAGCAAAAGTCTTTTCTGAAGGCTGATTTGGGCAGGAATTGATGGTTCAGCTGGGATCATCAGCACGAGAGGCATCTTAGAAGCAGATGAGGCAGTCGACCCGTTGCTCGGCACTTTAGCTAAATCTTGTAATGGCTTGGTGTTTTCCAGAGACAAGAGCTGGAGTCGGAGAACAAGAAGCTGAAAAACGAACTTAATGAGCTGAGGAAAGCTATCGCAGAGCGAGCAACCCAGAACAACTCTTCCCACGATGTTCAGGACAGTTACAATCTCTTACTGAATCAGCTGAAGTCGGCCAACGAGGAGCTGGAAGTGCGGAAGGAAGAAGTGCTCATCCTGAGGTCGCAGATAATGAAGGCAGCCCAGCAGAAAGAGCCGGGCAAAAATATGGTAAATGAGAGGATAATGGGATTTCTTCTGTTTTTTCCCATTCCGTCAAAACGGTGACGTTTTGTGACAACCGGCCTATTCAGGAAGGAAACGGGATGGTGGAAAATTGTTTCTGGACCAAATTCTGATCGTGTGATGCTGGTGCAGTTGTAGTGTCTCTACTGGCATACAGGCAAGGGAAGAGCTTGACCCATCTCATGAAGGCTTTTTTATTTAGAGCCTGTTATGACCGAAGGGTGTGTTTTCTGATACTCTCGCTTGGGTTTTTTAATTCACCACTTTATCATCCCCTGAGGTTTTAGTATGTTTTTGTGTTTCGGGCCACACACAGGCACTCCTGATCTCCCTCCCGAGTTCTCTTCATCCTCCTTCCATCTGCTGATCCCTGCTGTTGCCCGCTTGCGTGTATGAATTTGTAGGAACCCTCTAGTCCGAGGGAGCTCTGTTACATGTGGGACTTGTTCAATTTTGGGAACCTTGAAAGACTGAGGGATGTTCAGGAGGTCACGCTGCTGTGTTTTTTGTGTCGAATTTAGGAGACCCTCACCAGCCCTGCCAGCTGGCCCAACAGTGACAAGCACATCGATCAGGAGGACGTGCTCGAGGCCTACCAGGGGATATGCGAGACGAACCGGTAAGCGTGGCCCAAACCCTTCCAGCAGTTTGAAGGACTGAGAAAAGCGTGAGAGACGGGATCCGGTCCTAAATTACCAAAACGTTTTGGAGAATTAGAAGCTTCTGGGTTCTGCTCTGGGGCTGGGGACAAGGACAGGCCATAAAGATGGGACTGAAGATGCCGGTCTCCTCGTGGGTGAGGTGCCCTTGTCTTTGGGCCAGTGCCTCCCCAAGGGAAGGCAGATGTGGGATGGGTGGAAAAGCCAACGTGGAAGTGAGCAAAACTGGATTCGGGCTTGTATTGAGGGAGAGCAAAGGCAGGGATTGTGCTGGTAAGTTAGGGGTCTGTTTGAAGAGCTCCTGAGTGAGTGGTGTAGGGGAAAGCTTCCCTCTCTCCCAGCCTCTTTCCTCTCCCTCTGGCTCAGCCCTGATTCGGGGAGGGCTGAGCTTTCCCATTCTTCTGCTTCTGTGGCTGAAAAACTCACCGAAGCAACAGCTGAAAACCAAAACTCCTCTTCCAGTGCATAAACAGTAGCAAGAAGGAGGATTTGGAAAAATTGAGTTACTCATTTCGAGCAACTGCTCATGCTGTGCTGGGAAGGAATTTGTCACCATCTGTCTGTATGGTACCGGAGGGTTTATACTGTGAGGCATTAAATCAATCCTTGCCACTATCCAGGAGGATATAAAGTAAAAAGATAGTGTCCTGCAAGAAGACAAAATTACATAGATTAAACCGCAAAGTCGTATGTAAAGTAAATGTTTATTTTCCCGCATGGGAATTGAATCTTTATCTCCTTTTCTCTACCTGTTTGTTTGACAAATACAGATATTTCCTACACAGTTTGCATTCAACGAGGTATTTGGAGGACGTAACCGTTGTGGATTAATGGCTTTTAACAAACACAGGGTGCTTTGCCACTTTGTAAACTGGCTGCAGTAGGTTGCTAGCACACCAGGCTGGGAAAGGCCGTGACTTAATTAGGATAAAAAAAGTGTGATGGGGAATCGTTTGTGTTTTTTTTTTTTTTCACTTTGTTGTTACTGAATATTTGCGTTCCAAAAGTGAACTTGCAGAGCAAACTTTTAGCCCTCCTGCGGAGTAGGGATGAGGAGATTGATTGAAATAGTTTGCAGACCTAACTGCTGCAGTGAGGATTGAATCAAGCTCAGAAATCACCAGAAATGCTCAAACCATCCGATTTTCCACGATACTATGAATCTCTTTCCATGCAAGTGCACGAGTGAGCTGCAATTTAAAAATTCATGCGATGACCTCGGCAGTTTTTCGTCTCTTGAGGTTTGGGAGGGGAAATCTGCAGGCTCCAGGCTCCGTTTCCTATTACCCTCGTTTGCCTTTAATGTGAAGCTGGGCTGGAGGAACAGCTCCTGTAACGTGGTAGCAGCAGCTCGAGGTATGATCGTCCAGGTTTTTGGTGGTGATTTATCCAGCAGCTTGTAAATCATCACCAGCTTCCCCGTGCTATGGTTCCCTGTGCATTCGTTTGGATATCGGGTAGGTTTATAAGCTGTAGGCTGGAGCTGATGGCAGTAAAACACGAAAACAAATGCTCAGGGAGCACGGGCTGTTGTTTTGGGGGATATAAATTAACATTCCCTCCCCCCAGCACCAATCTGAAAAAAAAAAAAACCAACACAACTGCTTTCTCTTTAATCTTCATCAATAAATAAATATTTCAACGAGAAGCTTTTCTGGTGGGATTGCAATTCTGAAGTGGGATTGCAATTCGGAAGTAGGATTGATGAGCACGAGCCACTTTTTCAGTGAGTATTTCCATTTCTCTTTACCGTGATACCTCTCACTCTCACCCCTAACCAAAGGGGATGCTCTGACCGCTGGGGCAAACCTGCGGGTCACTCCTAGCTTGGAGTCATCGTATCTCAGCTGTTTAGGCTGGGACAAGCGTGGCTTTATTTTGGTGAGCGTGCCAAATTTCACTGAATTCACCGAATGCCTGATTCATCTGGGAATTTAAATACAGCAGGAGGAAACCGGGAAAAGCTGCCAGGTGCTGCTAACCCAGCCCATGGAGCGGTTCTGTTTCTCCCTGCTGCTCTTGAGGGAAACCCTTTGATGCCAGGTCAAGGGGAAGCTTGAATTAAAAGCAGCCCCTTGTAAATGCAGTGAACTCAGCTTTTTTTTTCCCTCTTTTTTTTTTTTTTTGACTTTCAGCAGCTAAAGAACAAAGCATCAAGTGAGTTTCCAGCTAATTTTCTGCTTCAACAACAGAGCGTAAACCTCAGTAGTCTCTTTGTTCCCCATTTTAGTTCTTGGGATCTTTCTTTCAAGGCTGTTTGATCTTGCTGGGAACACAGAGCCTACGAAAGACCAGGTGATGATGTTAGAGATAAGCGCAGCGTGCATGTTTAATCCAAAACAAATCTGCATTTTCAAGCGAAATGCCCCTTACTCTTAAGATGATAATGATCTGAAGACGATAAAAATGAACATCCCTGGGGTTTGGTACGCTCGCATCTCCTTTAAACTACTTGCATCAGGCTACACGGAGGGAAGGGAGGCGCCTGGGGCAGGAATTCCTCTCCCTTGCAAGAACCCAGCTTGCCAAATTCAGGTTGCCTGCTGCTCTTCTAGGTGTGTATCTCCAGTCCATAAAGGAGAAACAAGACTTTGTGAATTGCATCCTTTCAATTCATTTCAGGCTTGTTTGAATGAAGCATCTAGCATTTTAGGAAATGATTACGGCACGCGTGCTAATTAATCTAGTTAGCAAGAAAGGACCCCTATTGACTTTTCATGCCTTGGTCAATATGAACGTCTGGGAGAAGGGAATCTCAATGATTTGTAAGTCGGTGCCACGTTGATGAATACAAACCAAATGCTTATTTCCCAGGGCAGTTTCATCTTGGTATAATTGCACTCCCTTGAATTCCCAGGCTATTGACTTGTAACGCAATCTGAGGACCTTTCCTGGGTTTTTGCTTGTTTTCAATGTCTAAATACATGTTCTGTTAGGGTCATCTGGACAACAAAAGACCTGACTAATAGACTAATGCAAACCAGACCAATAAAACTTCCCCCCGTATCTGTTGGACCACAGATCCTTTTGGAAACCTGCGATGCATGGGTAAAAATCGGGTTTTAATCAAAATTCATACATGTGGCTTTACCAGATGGATTGGCCAGAAGAGTTGGCTGGTGTTGAACTGCCACTCCAGGACAGCAGCAGCGAGACGCTTCCTGGGTCCTTCTGTGGCAGTGCCACAACGCCCCCAAGCCTCTCTAATTCCCCATATAGGGCTGATTAATGTCCATTATTGGGGTTTGCATCAGCAAGGGTGGATTCAAAGGCTTATCAGTCCAGGCTACAAGGGAACAGATGACTTCAGTTGGCTTCCACTAGCAGTGCTGCATCCAGTGGTCCCACAGCGGTGCTCGAAGCGTGAAAATTGGATCTCATATGGATGCAAGAGAAGCTGGGGAAACAAATATCCAAGGGGGGTTTGGACCCAAGGCTGCACTAAAAAAAAAGGCTGATGTGTTTGGCTTGATGACTGAGGAAACCCTTGACTGAAATATATTCGGTTTTAGACCAGTGATATTTTCTGTAGAAGGAAGGAAATAGATGTCTTTTGCTTGATCAGAAAAATGTATTATTAGTGAAATGTGCCAGGGTACAGAAGGTCTGGAAGAGAAAGGGGTGAAATCCCCACTTATGAGTGAGATGTTTCAAGCAGGGCTGGATGAAATACCCAAAAATATATTAGGAGGTACGTGAGCAAATAGCCCTTCCCTTTAGTCCTCGGCTTCGCTTTGCCAGACCCGTAGAGGTCTGCAAGAACTGAAGTGGTATAGAAGTACCAGCCACCCTTATTTTGGGGCGATCTTGAACCTGGTTCCTTGTTTTGTAACCTGAACGAAGGGAGAAATCCCATCTGTGGGGTGTTCCGTGTACAGATCGAAATATGTTTTGTAGGGTGGTGGGAAAAGAGCTCAAGCCGTATAGATTTGCAGACAGAATGGGTAAGGGATGAGGAGGAAAAAAATAGGTCCAGCTGTTGTAAATACGGTTTAATTTAGGATGCCTCCAAGCCATCCAGGTGAAATGGGATAGCCAAAACCCCGTGGGCTGCTTTGAAAATGGGGAGTTTGCTGTTGGTGTGCTATAAAAATTGGGAAAATGGGTCTGTTTGCACTGAAATTTTAACGTGGATTTGAACTAGCTGCCATGGCTCGGGCTTCCCAGCTTTTTCTTGCAATCACGCGGGAAACGATTTGGAAATGAAACTCAGGCTTTCACGTCCAGAGATTGGACAAAAGACAACGTAACGCAAGTGTGCTTAAAAAAAAATTAAAAAATAAGGGTTCTGCTCTTCTTCCCCTTCTATTTCAATTGACCTTTTGTCTCTCTCTGTCCTCTTGTTTCCTTTTTTCTGTCCTTTATTTCTAGCAAGACTGAGGACTGGGGTTATCTCAACGAAGATGGAGAGCTCGGCTTGGCTTATCAAGGTTTAAAGCAAGTTGCCAGGTCAACCGCTTTCTTTTTTGCCCCTCTTCTTCCTCTCCCCCTTTCACTTTCCGTTTCATTTCTTTCTTTTCCTCCGCCTGTTGCCCTCCGTGGGAGGAGCTGGAGGGGGGATATCTGAAGAGGGGGGATCTGAGACCCTCCTCTGATCTTTAAGATTTTAAATTTTTTCATAAAAAATGTTAAATGAGCTGATTGAAAACATTATTTAGAAGAAAAGTCATCATAATCTTTTGTATATCATCTAAAGCAGTCACACCTAGAGGGGTCAGGGTAAAACCAGGCAATAACGGAGAAAAATAAATGGTGATTCCTTTACTTTTCAAAGGAGGAGCCCAAGTTCGTAGAAGGAACACGTTCTTGAGGGTAGCTCATAGTTAATCCGAACGCACACGAAGAAATAAAATGAAAATTAGGCACTTAATACTTATTTCATGGCGGGCCTGTATTTTCCGAGCCTATTAAGGATATAAATTCCTGACAACATGATTACAAGGCTGGGTGCATTATTGTCTGTGTTTATATAGTTGGAAAAGATCCTTTTGTATCTCTGGCTGGAAAATGGAGGTTGCGAATGGGTTGTACAGATCTTTAAAAATAAAAAACAACCGCAACAAAACCCTACAAAGAAACATGTTTAATAAGGAAGTTCTGTTTTTTTTTTTTCCCTTTCCCATCTTCTTTCAAAATTGTTTCATCTCCAGTAGAGTAAATGAGAGATTAATGTGAGTTATAGCCACACTACCCCCTTTGTTTCATTTTTATAGGGAGGTTGACTGGAAATATCTCCCATGTTGGCTGATTTTGAAGGATCTTAACTCAAACAGTGGATACTGCCACGATTGGGAAATAAATTCCTGATGGCTTTGCTCCTTTTCTCAGGTTGCTGGAAGCACAGCTCCAGGATCAGAGAAGAGAGCACGAAGAGGAGGTGGAAGCTCTGCAAAACCAGGTGGATGCGATGAAAGAAGAGCTGGAAAAACAGCAGCAGGCTTTCCTGCAGACCCTGCAGCTGTCCCCAGAGGCTCAGGTGGAGTTTGGACTGCAGCAGGAAATTACACGGCTCACCAACGAAAACCTGGTAAGAGACTGCTGAGAAGGCACAGAAGAGACAGGGAACATGAAGGGGAGGCACCTGGGGGTCTTCCAACCCTCCTAAAATCTCCGCAGGATCCTTCAGCATCTCCCCCTGGTGCTGCTGGTGTGCTTTGCAGCATCAATCCCCTTGAGGTGTTTGGTGCCAAAGGCTTTTGTCGCTCCTGTGTCCTTTATTCTTTTTTCTGAGCCTGCCTACGTGTGGCACTGCCTACCAGAAGAGATCAGCGAAGTTGCTGGTGGCCCTTCTGCTCTGTGATTAGGCACGAAGGCAATGTCAGCCTTTCCTTTTGCTTCTAGTAACACAATTTTCCTCTATCAAAACGCTCGTATCGCGTGTTACTGATACACAGACCAGGCTGTGAGCTCCTGGCTGCTAGTGACTCCGACCTCAAACTCACCCCAAATGAGTTGTGCTTGTTCTTTTTATTTTTAAACCCTCTGCATCTTCCGTTTTCCAGGATCTTAAAGAATTGCTAGAGAAGCTGGAAAAGAATGAAAAGAAGCTGAAGAAGCAGCTGAAGATTTACATGAAGAAGGTCCAAGATTTTGAAGGTGACTTGGCTGGTGGGGGGGGGAAACAGCGCTCTGTTTTGGCTGCTTGGGCCAGCCTTGGAGGCTGCAGGTTTCTTTTCCTTCCCCCCCTTTCTTTCCCCCCGTTCTCTGTTGATGCTGTGATTAATCACAGAACCCCATTCTCGTGAGCTGATCTGTGAAAACGAGGCATTAAGGGAAATTAAGCCGAATAACTGGCGAATTTCCACGGCTGGCACAGCTGCTCTTTGTCAGTGTGCTTTGCATGCAGCAGGCTGATGGTTCCCGCTATACACGCGTGCTGGTCTCTTCCATTTTATTAACATTTTATGGGTGCACAGTGCTTAATATTGTGCCTTTGTGGTACTTAGTTCGGCTTTACAGCCAGCCTGAAGCTGAGATGCTTGGGTATTTTTCATTGCCTGGCTTTTTTTT
Organism: Anser anser; assembly: GCF_964211835.1. Lineage (NCBI taxonomy): Eukaryota > Metazoa > Chordata > Aves > Anseriformes > Anatidae > Anser > Anser anser. The sequence continues at coordinate 14,758,758 of NC_139731.1, read as the reverse complement.
TCCTCCCCCTCCATGAAAATGATGCATTAAAAAGTTTCCCATGGGGTTACCGGTTACCACCTTTTAACTGCAGCCTGTAGTTCCTTGGAAAATAGCAAATGACTTCATCTTTTACTCTTTAGGTCTGACTTCTGGGCTCACTCTTTCTTTCAGTAGACTGGTAATTCAGGATGTTGTAACTCAGGACCTGCTTCTCTGAATTTTTATAGGTCTGTCTAGGCTAAAGGTTTTATTGGAAACTTTCTATAAAAGACAGTGGCCTGCTGCCTGCTCTAAGGCCGATGAATTTTGGAAATCTGGGACAAGATGCTTTACAAATAGTCCTCGGTCACCAGATGCTAATTTTCACCCTCGTTTCACCCTCCCTTCTCCTTACAGCGTACCAAGCCATGGTCCCGGAGGAGAGGAGACATCACGAGCGTAACAGGCAGGTTGCTGTCCAGAGGAAGGAGAAAGATTTTCAGGGGATGCTGGAATATTACAAGGAAGATGAGCCGCTCCTCATCCGAAACCTCATCACAGGTGAGGAATTTGCTCTGCTCTTGTCCGGCTCCTTGTGCTCTCACCTGGGAGAATTTGTAAATTTGACATCTCAAAACAGGCATGGTTTTTCTCAAATGAATCCTTCCTAGGGCCGCGTGTTTATGGTGATGACAGTTTTGGCAGGCAAAGCTGTGTGTTGCCTTACCAAGCAGATAACTGGCATGGATATGATCCTTAGGGGTAGAAAAAAATGGAAAGTGCAAAAAAAGGAGGCTGTAGATCCCAGAGCAAGCAGCAACTGATGAGCCTGAGAGAGCAGCAGAGAGGGATACAAGTTGCAGAGCCAAAATCTCAGCATCCTCAGGGGCAGGGGAAGAAGAGTTTGCCTGGGTACATCTGCTCAGGTGTTTCTGCTTCACCTGGCACCAGCAAATTTTAAGAGGATTTAAAAATAAATGTCAAACCTTCTAGATCTCAAGCCCCAGGCAGTGTCTGCTACCGTTCCCTGCCTTCCTGCCTACATCCTCTACATGTGCATCAGGCACGCGGACTACATCAACGACGACCAGAAAGTGCACTCCTTGCTCACCTCCACCATCAACGGCATTAAGAAGGTGCTGAAGGTAGGCGTTGGCTTCCTCTGTCTTAAAATGGTTGTAAACCACGTCAAAATGTCTGATGTTCAGCTCCCGTTGTGGTTTTCAGACCCGGTCACGCTTGAAACGATAGCTTCAAGATCTAGGTGGCGAGACTCCAAGCCATTTTGTCTTGCTGTGCCAGCTGCCCCCGTTGAAGGAGGGCCTCACGTGTATTTCATTTTGCTCCTCCAGAGACACAACGACGACTTTGAGATGACATCCTTTTGGCTGGCGAATACGTGTCGCCTCCTGCACTGTTTGAAGCAGTACAGCGGAGATGCGGTAAGAAACTCGTAGCCGATCTGAAATGTTTTGGCATTCCTTCCGGGGGTGGTGTTCAGGTCCCCTGGGTCCTAGTGGCTTTGCTCTGGCAACGATTTGGGGTCATCTTTGACTTCCCTCCTTTCTTCTATTTGGATATAACGTGAGGCTGCTCCTAACAGAAGTCCGTGGGGCACTGCACACAGACAAGATGTTTGGAAGAAGAAACCAGCAACCTTGTAATGCACTTTTTCTGGATGATCCCCAGAAATTTTTGAGTTTCAAAGCCAGTTGTGCTATTTGATTTGTCAGAACAGGGGATTTCCTTCTGGTAGGCTGCTCTTGAAGGCCGTTTCCCTCAGTTTGGTAGGTCCCACAGCTTTTCTTTAACCAAGATTTTCAGACGAGGAAAAATGTTCCAAATCTTGCAATATTTTTGTGAGTGTTTCTATTGCTTTTTCCTGTTCAGCTAGTTCAAAATAACAACACTTACTCATACCATAATATTTCAGAAGGAAATCCTCTCGTTTCTTGCCACCTCAGTGTTTCATCTTTCAGTTCTTTCCTTTATTTATAGCTGTATCTGATCCCTTCTGACAAAATCAGATCATCACAATCCTCTTGGTACGTTACACGCCGCCATCCTTATAGCCATACGCTGTTGGTATTAAAATTTGTAGCATCACCCAGTTATGTAGTTTGTCATTCAGTCGTGACTCGTGCTAGATGCATTGAGCAATCAAGCTTTAGGAATAAAGAAACATTGAGAATTTAAAGCAAAGTTTTCAAGCAACCAAATTTAAAAATTCAGATCATTCACGTGACGATGACCTCTGAGTCCTCTGGACCTCTGAGTTTTAAATGAAAGAGTAAAATTATTTAGTTAATACTCAGTTTATGCTCTAGTTTGCCCTCTTCTGCCTAGATAACAACATTACATTTAAACAAAATCCTGCTCCAGAAAACAGCAGGGGAAAAAAAAAAACTTTAAATTTCACATTCTTTGCCATGATTTGCTGTGTTAGCTGAAGCAGCTGTTTACAAATCCTTTTAGTATTACCTGTAGTTTGAAATCCATCCGATTTTTTTTTAAATATGTTTGAAAGAAAAACCCAAGCTAAATTCAGCAGAGCACTCCTATTAGTCAGGAAAACTGATGTATCTTGAGTTGATTTCAGAATTTGCATATTGTATTTTTGCATTTTGCCAGTCGGCAAACAACGAAGCAGTCGCACACCTCTTGTTTTGACACAGAATTGATAAGAGCATATAAACAGGCAATTACAGTGGCTGTGTTAATTACATAATTGTGTCACGTTTGCCTCCGCCAGCAGAGTTGGCATTAATGTGTAAGCCCAGAACTCGAGGCTGCAGCATCCATTTGCGGCATCAGAAATCTGCTGTGTTTTCAGCAAGAGGCAGGGAAAAAATCAGCTACGAGGGAGATTTTGGAACTTCAGAACGGTTGAAAATGTTGTCAAAAAACATCAGCACGTGGTTATCTTTTTTTAAAAAAATTATTTTCTAAAATTTTAGCCTCAAAATAATCGGTCTCACAAATAATTGTGACTCCCAGGGATAAGCAAATGTTTCCCAAGGGACTGCGGAGTCACTTTTAATTTCATTTCTATATTGAAAATTAATACAGATGTGGTTTTTCTTGCTAAAGATAAAATGAAGAAGTATCATTTAATGATGCTTTTTTAGCCTTCCTAGTTATAATTTATGACTGAGATAATCACACGTGATTTATGACTCTTGATTTCTTTTCCTATAATAGAGTTTCAAAATGCCCCCTGGTAACATATCTGGACGTGTTATGCTCTAAGGTGTTTTGTATTTCTTAATTTTTAATACGTACGGTTATTTTACTGGACTGCAGAGGGTTGGAATAACAAAACCAGATGTCTTAATCTTCTTCCTCAGGGTTTTATGACGCAGAACACGCCGAAGCAGAACGAGCACTGTCTCAAAAACTTCGACCTGACCGAGTACCGCCAGGTGCTGAGCCATCTCTCCACCCAGATCTACCAGCAGCTCATCAAGGTAGCGGAGGGCATACTGCAGCCCATGATCGGTAAGTTCCCAAAACGTTAGCTTTTAGGAGTGTTTTATTTGTTCGTTTGGGTGGTTTGCTGCAGTTACATACTCCACGAGTGTTCTTCAGTCCTTTGTGCGGTGCGAGCAAGACTTCTTCCCAAAGGAAAAGCCTGCAGAGGCGCATGTTAGGGAAGAGAAACGAAAAGGTCCTCACGTTAGCAGTGTCCTGGAGTGGAGGAAGCAGACCTGAAAATAAGAATATGCACTAGGGAGGAGTTTTTATCCCCAGCGATGGAAAATAGCTCCTTCCTTTCCGTTTGGGAGGTAGGGACAGAGGGGAGGTGGCGCTGGTGGTTCTCTACAAATGCTCTTCCCCTGCAGGTTTGCGGCTAAGCTTTTTATGGGCGGAGAAACTTATAAGGAGAGAGGAAAAGAAATGAAAGAGGACGATGAAGAACATCTGGTTTGCTTCGCAAGGGCGAATCAGTATGAGAAGGGTCATCTCCTCAGCTAAATCTGGCCTCCTCCTTGCTGAGCTCATGGCGGGGGCTGTTCTCAGCGCTTTCCATCTCACAGCTGGAGAGCTGCTGGTATTTTCCTCGAGCTCACAGCCTGGACCCCGCTAAAGCTGGGACTCTTTCCCTTCGCCCTCTGAGCGTCATTGCACACGCTCTGGCTGTATCTGACAGCGTTACCTCCTACCACGGCTGCATATGCCCTGCTCCTTGCAGAAAAAGTTGTCGTGTTCAAGTATCAGCGAGCCAGGCTGTAAGAATTTGTGACGTTTAATCTGTCTTCGTTTAATCTGTCCTCATTTCTCCGAGTTCTCTGCGCCAATTAAGGCTCTGTGGTAGGTGTAGAGGGAGAATTGATTACAGCTCGAAGAGTTCCTGCAGCGTGGTAACTTATTTCTGAGTAGTAAGGCCAAGGAAAAAAAAAAAACATGATCTTGCGGGTATTCTGTATGCTTCAGCTATGTCATCCTACCACAGATAACTAGCAGTGCATGGATCTGTTCTCCTTTCAGACCTCTAGTGATTATTAAATGGTCGTCTCCGCTAATTTTTTCCCCTTTGTCAGTGTCTGGGGTGTTGGAATATGAGAGCATCCAGGGGCTTTCGGGGGTGAAACCGATGGGCTACCGGAACCGCTCGTCCAGCATGGAAGACGGCGACAACTCCTACAGCTTAGAGGCCATCGTTCGCCAGCTCAACACGTTCCACACCACCATGTGTGAGCACGGCCTGGACCCCGAGATCATCCAGCAGGTCTTCAAGCAGCTCTTCTACATGATCAACGCCGTTGCCTTGAACAACCTCCTGCTGCGGAAGGACGTCTGCTCCTGGAGCACGGGCATGCAGCTAAGGTGAGACGAGGGATCGGGCTGAGGATGGGCCCGCTTAAGTAAATTTTGTTAATTTCCTAAGTGGGAAATGACTTCTGAATTAAAATCATTTTGCAGAGGTTATCTCCGGGGTGTGCTTTCCCCACGCTTGCCTCACCCCGCCAGAGCAGAAAGGCTGCACATCCACCGGAGGGGATGCAGGATGGGTTGCTTAATGGGATGGAGGAGCCTCCTCGGTTCCCTCCCAGTGCCACGTCTTCTCTTTTTAATCCAACAAGCACTCAGAGGCTCCGATTCTGCAGGTGGATGCTAAAGGCAGGCCCCTGTTGCTGGGTGTGAAGGGCTACAGACCTCACGGGAGCTGTAGGCAAGCGGCAGAGTGGGGACGGGGCTGGGATCCGGGACCCGTGTGCCCCAATCCTGTCTCAACGCGGTGTTGAGATGAGGACTGAAATCCCAAAGGGACAGCTCGTGCAAGCCTGCCAGGAAAAGGTCATCAATATTTATTAGCCCTGGCATAAATCTATCAACTTCCTTCTCACTGTAAATGATTTAAACCTTCCCTTCGCCACCCCTTCCCCATCCCACAGGGGATTCTTTGCGTGCTGCTCTTCAGCCTGAGAGTGGGTGCAGACAGATATTGTCAAAGGTACTCGGGTACCTCGCAGGATTTTGTTAGTGCTTAGAAGCTCATTAGGAGCTTATTTTTTTTAGGGGCTTATAAAATTTGGATGTATCTGAGTGCTGTAGGAAATGACATCCCTTGTGTTACGTGGCTCATCTATTTCTAAGGTACACAGAGCATAAATTTTGCTTTGAGCTGTAGAGTATTAAGCTTTGCTCTGGTTGTCTTATGCCATGTGAATCACAAATATGCCTCAAAAATCCCAATATACCAACGCTGCAAGATACCCTTAAGCCTCGTGAGTGATTTCTGAGATGCTACGTCTTACCTCTCAGCTCGCCTCTTCCCTTTGTTGCTCCCCCAGGTTTAACATAAGCCAGCTGGAGGAGTGGCTGCGTGGCAAGAACCTGCAGCAGAGCGGAGCCCCACAGACTTTGGAGCCCTTGATTCAGGCAGCCCAGCTCCTGCAGCTGAAAAAGAAAACCTCGGAAGACGCCGAGGCCATCTGCTCCCTGTGCACAGCGCTCACGACGCAGCAGGTGGGGAACAGGAGGGTGCGCGCCAGGAATCAGGGCAGGTGCCGCCCCAAACGAGCGTGTCTCCAGTTCGCTCCTCGCACCCTGCCTGTGAGCAGGATGGAGCCCTCGGTGTGGGAACGCTGCGAGGCAACTTCTGGCCGCCCTGCTGGGCGTTTGGTGCCCGCAGAGTCCGGCGTAACCAGGGCAAGGCCAGCGATCTGCTGCAGGAACCACGGGGATAATCCAGCAGCTTGGGGATTTAGCGGAAAAACACCTGGAGATCGTTCCTAGGCGCTAACAGTGCTGCTGAGCCGCCAGCGACTCTCCGGTGTGAAGTAGATAGGTTCAGAGGAAGCTTTCAAAAGCCAGCTCGTGGTACAAGCCAGACCTTTTAGGTTTTATGGCAGGCCATAAACCCACCTGTTGTCTTGCTGGGCTCTTAACCTGCGGGTTGCCCTGCACAGATTTGTGTTGGGGGACCGAGGAACCAGCGTGATAATCGTGCTGTCTCCTAGGCAAACAGGCATACTGTAAGCAATGCTTATAAATGTGCAGAGCACACCACATCTCTCCCTCTACGTGTAAATTTAGCTACTGTATTTCATCAGTTCTGTGCAGATTTCTCCCAGTTCTGCTCCTCAGTGAGGTCACGGGAGGTTTGCTACGGCCATGCCTTGGCAAAATGTTAGCGGTGCTCCGTGCTATGGAAAATTTTGGCTTCTTACGATTGCCTGTAATCCTATTTTGTTTCCAACAGATTGTAAAGATACTTAATCTCTACACTCCAGTGAATGAGTTTGAAGAACGGGTGACAGTAGCTTTCATACGAGACATACAGGTAAATCAGAAGGCTACGAAATGGAAGAGACAATAATGATTTAATATATAATATCTATGTTGTTACAAATAACTCAGGTGTTTTGTAACGGGTACTGCTGCTGCACGTTGTCCTGAACTTAGTGCTGTGTCGCAACACACAGCTGCGGGGTTATCCAGGCTGTTAATCACAACGGATTGAAGACCAAGATAAGCAGCGAAATTCCCAGCTCAGACAATTTTGTAGCGCGCTGGGATGCACGGTAACAAGCAGCACAAGCCCACGAGAAATTTTATTGTCAGAACAAGGTGCCAGTACGATTAGACCCCTTATTAAGAAATTTATTTATAATTTGAACGGGTTTACTCATTTGGACTTTAGATCCCAGATTTGACTTTGGGAGCAGAAAAGTTTCTTGGGGGGCATGATCATTAGTAGCAACACGACTCAGAAGTCAGGTTGCAGGAGCCAGCGAAGCACCACTGAAATAGTTACCTCTGACATACAGATCAGAAATGGGCAGCTAAAGGGAAAAAAACAAATAAATGAAAACCAAAGGGTAGGCAGACATCTGATGTTTGTAGGGAGGAAGGGTGCTGCAATAGAAAAGCAAAATAGTTCTCAGTGGTTTTTGCGGTATCTCTAAAACTGCTATCAATTCAGAAAATCCCTTTGTAAATATGTTCCATGCTGTCAGACCCAAATTCGTAGGAGAAAGTGAAATCTGTGTAATTTAACCAGTGCATTTAAACAGAGTCTTTATAGTTATTTAAGGCACGGGATGTTTCAGGTTATATTATCCAGCTCCTACTCATAAACCAAGCTTCCCCTTGGGCTGGAAACAGAATCCGTCTCTCTAGTATCCCTTTTGTAAACGTACACTCGCAAACCTTTGATTATATTAAACAGGGCAAACGCCAAGGAAAGGCAGTGACTGAAACTAAACGTATGTTTTCTTCTTACACCTCCTAGACGCATTTGCAAGAGCGAAACGACCCCCCGCAGCTGCTGCTAGACTTCAAGCACATGTTCCCCGTTTTGTTCCCCTTCAACCCTTCCTCCATAACGATGGACACTATTCATATTCCGGCTTCTCTCAACTTGGAGTTTCTCAATAAAGTCTGAAGAAAGCATTATTAAAGCCTTCGCTCGTACCTAGAGGCCTCCGGCAAAGAAAGAAAAGCCGCAAAAGAAATGCGAGGAGCTCTTTAAATACGGACCAAACAGGTTTATGGAAGAGCCAATACACAGTAATAAATGGATGCTAAGCTGTACAGTAAAAAAAGAGACTGATCTGTATGATTTTTTTGGTAATTCACATCTCAGAATAAGGATACTTGAAATGTAGATTCATTTTTTACTGCTTAATTTTATGTTGACGTAGTTCAAAGCCCATAACAACCTCCAAAAGCCACTAACAAAAAGAACGGTGAGTGGGAGACAACTTATTTTGACCTTCATAGGTGTCTGTGAAGGAATGACAGTTCAAAACAAAATCTGAGACACGCTACCTTCAAGGACGTGTGGTTTGCCTAATAACTAGGTGGTGTGGATGTGCCAATAACGGAGATACACAATTCTGTCTCTTCTTCTTGCTCGGAGCTGTATTGTAAAAGTGATTTCAGAAGGTGCAAATACGTATTTATGACACCGGTTAAGGTCACACTTGTTTCCACTGATGCGTGATTTGAGAAATGCTGTTGTTCGAGCTTCATATTGTGCATCTCTTACTTACCTGCTTCAGAGGAATCAAAGAAATTGGCAGTTTGGCCTCTTTTGCACAGATAAGACACGCCAATGCAACCCAGTTAAATAATTAGGTCCTCAGTCCTAATCACGTTCAGTGGATTAGTCCTAGCCGTAGCAGTCAATGGAAAAATACTGTGCGATTCAAGCAATGTTTTAAGACAAAAAAAAAAGGTAAAATGTAGAAAAAATATAGTTGTAAACCAGTATGTTAGTGATGTAAGCCAATTCTTTAAGAGTAAACAAGAAGATCTTGATCTACAGCCTTAAACTGATAAAAACAGCGATCAATCTGAATTCTAACCATCAGGATTTGTTTGTGTAGCTTATAAATTAAAACAGGCGAACCCTCTGACGTCCCCAGGTAGGCACTGAGAGGGGACAGCTACTCACAAAAGCAGCAACTGAATTGTCTCGGTACGTACTATAAGGTGTTTAAGAAAGCAGAAAGCCACCAGCCTTGCAGAAAAGAAGGTAAAAAGGAAAAAAGATTGGGTTCCTGGGGCTGCGTGATGCCATACAGTAATGCTGATTGCCTTCAGTCCATAAATTAGGACTACACTTCTGTGGGGTGATCCTTCTGCCACAGCTCAGCGTGCCAAAAGGCAGCCAGGAAATTTAGAAGCAGTGAAAGGAAGTTTAGGAGCAGTGAAATGCTCATCTTTGTGTTGCGAGCATTTTTGGCCTTTCCACTTCCATAATGGTCGTACCTACGTAGATGTTAACTTACTTGCTTTTGGGGTTGCCGTTTCTGTAGTCTCAGCAATTCTGCCCCCGTTAAGAGCTTTCAGAAAACCTCTCTGCATCCGACTGCGTTCAGTTGGTCTAAATCATATCCAAACAGCGAATTTCTGATCGGGCATCCTGTCAGCTTGGAGTATTAAAAATAGAATGTAAGGTCTCTTAAAGATTGACGCCGCTGAAACCTGCCATGCCGCAGGCACCTTTTGAGATAAGGTGTGTGTTTTGATTTAAACACCGTGTATATAATCGATGTATATACAAATTGTAATAGACCTGTATGTACTATATATGTATATTACTATCAAAAAGCACGTTTTTAAAGAAAAAAAAAAAAAAAGTTGAGTGCTGTTAAGAAATACATTGGTCTATGCCTGTGTTGTTTCAGATGGATGATGATTTAGTACGCCTGTTACCAGTGAAGGACAGACTTAAGGTCATTCTCTAGGGAGAAGTTACCTTTCCTTCTAACCATCACCCAGCTAATTACTGAAGAAAATTGATTGCTTGTATAGTACCAGCACTACCTCCAAACTATAGTCCTTGAGCATTTGCATCCGCTACGTATGTTCAGTAGTGCCTTCATCGCCCCTTCGAACACAGTAAGGATGACACCGCCATTTTGCTGTGTCCAGCAAGCCCATGCTCTTCTGCCACTTGCTCATCTGCAACATTTTTATTTATTGTACCTACCTCTTTTCACGTTTTGCAAATGAATGCGTTTTGTTTTTTTTTTTTCCAATGCTCTGAATTTAATTTTTGATGATGTTTTATTCCTTTTTCCATCCTGTAGTAGTCACAATACATTTAAAAAAAAAAATCAAAGCAGAATTTACTCTTTCCATAAGACAGTTATAACACAGTGCTATTTCTCAGAATTCACCTTAGGCCGGCAGTTTCCTCTCAGGCTCTTCTGGTCTCTACCTCTCTCTGCTGTAAATTATTCAGTGTACAATTCCCAGCAGGCTGATTAAACCAATGCTCATCATTCAGACTAAATGACAGGTTGCTGCAGCATCCTCTTCTGCAATGATTTTGGTACTGATCACAATCACAAACGTGGTTAATGCTCTTCTAGGGGATAACGGTCTTTCACTGGCTTTTTCAGGACCATAATTTATATGTACAACAAAGATTTTCTTAAAAAATAAACAAACCAACAACGACAACTCTTAGTATATACAGATAGAAACTGGGACTTGATGTCCTGGTCTGTAATAATGTAGCTTACCCATTAAAATCCATCTGGAAGAGGACTCTACTAAATATCTTTAATATATTTTCATCTTTTCAGTTTGCACTTTTTAAAACTTGTCTTTAAATATTAATTTTGTTAAATCATTACGTTCGAGCATGCCTTTCTTTCCTCAGATGGGCGCTTCTTTATTTAAAGTATACATTCAACACAAAGCATGGCTTTCAGAAAGCTGGCTGTTTTCCAGGTCCGCCTTTGTTTTTAAATATCGATTCTGAAGTCGAGCATTTTCCCTACTGTGTGCCTTTAGCTGTTACTAAGGGAACTGACTTCTCAACCACCGTTAAACTGTGGGAGGTTTTTTTTTATTATTATTCTGCCACGAACAGTTTTCTGTGGAGTTGTAAGTCCACTTATAAAATCTCTTATATAATCTTATATAATCTCTTATATATCCCACTTATAAAAAGTTCCTAGGAAAAGACAATATTGAACCATATTGATTTTTGCATGTATAATGTACCTCTGAAGAACACTACTGGCAGTCAAAAAACAAGTTAAAAACAAAATACAAACTACACACACCACCACCGAACCAACACCTCAAAGGCAAGTTCAGGTTTGTGCTGTCTGACCTATGAGAAGTGTCTAGGACAAAATACACATTTCATTTCCAGCTGAAACTTGACTTTATTTTATTCTTTTTGCTTTTTCTTTTTTCTTTCACTGGCGGTTTTGTAGCTGCGGTTGCTTATCTTTCAGCTAGTAAGGCTGTTGTAGTTGTCGACTGTAGAAAAGAACGTTAAACAATGAGAATTAAGTTATTAGAATTAATTTATGCAACTGTAAATCAAACATTTTTTGTTTACACAATTTATCTAACGGCACTTCTGCGAGTGAAACAACAAAATGTGGGTGTATTGCAGGCAACAAGCATACGCAGTGGCTGCTACCTTGCCCGGTGACTTGAACATTGAAATCACAACGTATCTAAAGCCTTTGCAATATCTGACCCTCAATTCGCGTGACTTGCAAAAGATACAAGTGTCAAGGATGCACTTGAAACAGCCAGTCCTTTTCCTCCCTTTTCAACCATAAATGAGCAAGAATATGCAAACTCATTCTTCCGGACCGTTTAACTGAAAAATTAACATTTTACCATCGCATATAAGTATGATAATCTAATTAAAATGAATTGCATGAGCTGCCATGAAACCTATTCCTCCAGCTTCATTGATTCACATATATTGCAGTCATAAATTATTTTTTCCCGAAAAAAAGTTACAGCACTGTAGATGTAAATTAAAATAATCCAGAAGACATATGCCCCGACAAGCATACAATTTATTTCAAAAGGTAAATGCCAGTGGACTAAGGCTTTCAAATTAAGTTGAAATTAAAAGAAAACAAATTATCAAAAATGTTTATTATTATTGTAGTGCAATATCTATTTTTTGGGGGGGTGGGGTGAAGTCTAATTACTTTAACAAGCAGAAGGTATAGCTGCTCTAAAAGAAGTTGAATGATATACAGGAGCGAATGCTGTAGATGAAATACTACTGCTTGTAAAATATTTTTCCATTTTGAACAAATCTGTAAACTACACCTCTGTTTATAAGAAAAATGCTTGTAATAGTCACTGTAATATTCCGCTGTGGATAAGAAAAAATGTGAAATAAACACTTTTGAAGAAATCGTGACTTGGTCAAAAATGGACTGTATTAAATACACATTTCAGTACTTGCTTCATACATCGGAAACATTGATATTTCTAATTTACAAACACAAAGAGCCTGAAACCTTTTACTTATGACTTCCAAAGCTTTAGAAGTTGTGACAACTTTAGAGATGTTTACATATTGTGAGGTAATGAAAAGCCAATTGAGCGTGAAGTGTTACGGCCTTGTAAACCAATGCAGAGGAGCTGAGGCAGTGCCAGCCCTCGTGTATGTGAAGTGAGACAATTCAATGGCAAAGAGAGAAAGTAAAGTAGAACATTTTTTTCCTTTTGCTTATGTTTTTCCCCTTTTTTCTCCCCTTTTCTTCCTTTTTTTTATTTTTTTAAGGTTAGGTTACAGGTACATTCACTGGTCTCCAGATTCATTGAATCATCGGAATTACGTCAGCAAAGCAGTTGAAAGACATTTTGAATAGGACACTTAGTTTTCATATGGAAAATCTAGAAGAAAAATGTTTTAAATTCCTTCATTGAAGACATATGGCACTTTTCCTGTTTGTAATAAAGCATTTTTATCGATCCTCCCTTTGGCAGCCCAAGGTGTTCCACCAACCACCACACTTTTTACACCTCAGCGTGCCTTTTCTAATACTAGAAATTTGTGAGGTGCTTTGGGGGGCATCCCCCGCACCAACTGACAAGGTCGAGGTACAGACAGGGAGAAGACCGGGAAGAAAAGCCCCGTTTCCTCCACGTAAGGCCACCAATATGGACAAAACCAGGTAGCAGCGCCCTGGGCGACCCTCACGGGGCCGCCCGCCATTTTGTGCCGCCGCCGATTCGCCTCAGGCCGTCCCCCCGCTCCCCTTTCCCCAAGCGCGGGGACGGCGAGGAGGGGACACATCAAATAAAGATAAAGAAATAATCAAATCAACAAAAAGCGGCGCCTGCGCGGAAATCGTTACAGGCGCCTCCTCTCTTGGCGTGGCGAATGTGCGGGCTGAGGGGCGCCACAGAGGGCGGGCGCGGAGCGGGGCGGCCATGGCGCTCCTCAGGGGTGAGTCGGGCTTGGGGGGGCCCGGAGGGGTCCTTGTGGGGTCCTGTCAGCCCGGGGCGCCCCCCTGTCACCCGGGGAGGCTCCCCAAAAGGGCTCGGGGGTCGGTGCCACGGGCTGGCCCCGCTGCCTTGCCCGAGGGGGCAGCGCCGGGTGCGGGGGGGTGCAGCAAGGGCTGGGTCCTTCAGCCCCTCGGCGGGTTGTGGGATTGAGGAAAAAAAAGGGAAAATGGCATTTTTGAGCCCCTTTCTGTCTGCGGGGGGGTGGTGGGGTTGTGGGTGTTGGTTGGCTTGTGGGTCTTGCTTGGGTTTGTTTTGGTTTCTTCTGTTTTCCTCCTCACTGCCTTGTCGGTCCTGTGTCAGCATGGATAAACGGCTGGGAATAACATTAATATTTCAAATAAAGCACAGAGTGTTGGCACACCTCCGCTGGTCTAAAGACCCGTGACAGGATTATACTGTCCTTAACTTTCTGTAGGGCCGGAGGCAGCACACAGACCTATATGCAGGCATATGAAGTAACAGTGCAGGTTGAACGCCGCTTGTAAGCTCCAGCAGCTCCTGCAAGTGTTTTGTGTAAAGAACTACTTTGTGTGGTTTAAATCGTACGTCCTCTAAAAATAAGGTAAAGGAGTCCTGGTGAAGAAATATTTTCATACCAAGCGCATTTAAGAAGTGTTGGAGGGTTACAGAAGGTTTCAGATCTGTGTCTGATTTTGGCGGAGGGTTCTTAACAAAACCAGATTAAAACATGTCTTGAACTGAGTATTTGATAAGAATGCCCAGTTACCTTTACTTTCTAGTCCCAAAGGTTTCCAAATCCGTATGCCTTTGGTAATATTCTGCTTTTGTCATGCATTTGTCACCTTGGGAAATAGCGGAGACTGGGAGTCTTGCTGTGGTGATGTAGGACAGTGCTAATTAATGGGGACTTAGGAAAAAGGGCAGGGTTCCTCCTCACAGGATTTGATCTACCTCTTGTCATCCCTCCTGAAATTCAGTGAAGGGTGTAGCATTTGTAGATGATGTCTCTCCCCACAAGCAAAATCAGAGTAATTGCCCTCAGGGGAGTATCTCTGCGGTCAGTGTAATTTCATGCCTGCGAGGTAAGGTTGTGCTTTTTTTTCTTTCCTCGCTAGTTCACTCCAATCTTCTCCTTTAGTCTGAAACTACTGTTTTACTGAGCAGCCACAAAGTGGACTCGGTTGCAGAACTGATCCACATGAATATCATCAGCCGTAGTCTTTATCCTTCTGTTGCATGATGTGGTCTGGGTTACACTTTGGCCCTGTGGTGCTGTGGGGGAAGACGTGGGCAGCGGCGAACGGTCAGGTTGGAAGAGAAAATGTTGTTAATTGTCAACTGAAGGGCAAAGTTCTACCCCACCCCGGGCCTGTTTGTAAAGCTGTCTGTGTGTGATTCAGCAGATAATGCGGGCAGCCAACCTCCAGGTCAAAAGGGAGGGGAAAAATTCTTTGGCTTGGTCGGGTCCTTGACCTGGTTCACAGCAAAGCCTTGCAGCTGAGTACTAATATACTAAATGTGGCTGTTTTCCATAATGATAAATTAATTAAAGCATCTTTGTTTAGAACAAAAACACCTGTAGGGGTTCCCAGTTTCCATCTGTTATTAGTTTTCAGTTTTTTTTTAAATAAAACCCACATGTACAAGCTAAGTAAAAAAAACTTTCGGTGAATGGATTTCAGTCAGTGGCTGTTCGTGCTTATCCTTGAAGCTGCAATTCTTGCTCGGTCTACATCAGGGCATTTCCCAGACGGTTTTCAGAGCGTAAGGACTGCCTGCTTCGGGTCCCAGCACTGCATTCAGGTCCTTGTCAGTGGAGCGAGCTTGACCTTCACGAGTTTGGAGAGTCCTTTCCTGTAAATCGTGCAGCCTGGGGTCCGCGTAATCCACGTACACGAGAGATGGAGGAGCACCCTCAGTGACAAACCAGCCAAAGATCGCGCAGCCTGTAACAGAAGGCCTGAAAGCAGTCAGAAGGGTGGTCGCGGGCAGCGTAAAGAACAGGCCTTTTCGTTTGCCTTCATCCTTCCATCTGTGCGTATCCTTCCAGCGTTGCTTAAAATAACAGCGGCTGTCCCATGGCAGCCGCAGAGAAGGCGCGTGAGCTCAACTGGGGGAAAGTTCACAGCCTGCTTCCCTCTTGTCCCGACACGTGGAAGGGGAGAGCTGCTGTGCCGAGCAGTCGGTACGTGTTCTGTAGGGTGCGGGGCTTTGCTCGAGCTCAAATCCTCTTAGGCTCCTTCCGGCCGAGGCGTTTGTGCGCCTGCACAGGCTCTCCTTTCCGTTGGAAACTGGATTTTCTTCTCCGAAGCTGGAAGACCGGTGCTAATGCAGCTTAGGTGACCTATATTAATTAGGAAAATATCATTATATTTTTATAAGAGAACGTTTCTTTTCTCTAAAGTTAAAGGTGTCAAATTTAAAACATTTTTAAAAAAAAAACAACAAACCTTTGTGAACACTGTTTCAGTGAGTAAGCCCCAAATTCCCTGATTTTTGTAAGATAGGAAGTGGCCGTTTTTGGTTTTAAAAGAACAGTTCCTCATCTGACAGATTATTTCACGGGTATCCAGTGTGGGTTTTCATGGAAGTTCCCTTCATGCTTTTAGTGCGCTGTCACTGATATCTGATGGAGTGTGGCAGCCTCCTTTGTCTGCCCCGTATCCAAACTATCTACTTTTTCCAGACTTCTTGGAAAGGAGGTGTCCCTGGAGTCTTCTAGCTTTTCTTTCTGACCATTAATTCCGGCATATTTTCCCTGTCTAAAGTATCGCTGCCTCCTGTATCTTACTTGTCTTGAGCTGCTTGGGTTCACGCTGTCTTTTAGGATGAACGTAGGATGTCGATAGCGTTTATGAATCCTGTTGTGAATTTAGGATGTTATTCTGTTGAGGCTACCTTGCTCGTTTTCTCTTCGGTACGCCCTGTGTCTCCTTTTTTATGTGCTTCTCTTTGGTGTGGGTCTGGCTGTTAACTCACGTAAGCGAAAATAAGAGTGCCTGAGTGCTCCCTGCTCTGCAGATCTGGATCTTTCTCGCTTCTGTTGCAGGTGTCTTCATCGTTGCGGCGAAGCGAACGCCTTTCGGGACCTACGGGGGCTTGCTGAAGGACTTCACGGCCACCGATCTGACAGAACATGCCGCTCGGGCTGCCCTGGCTGCCGGCAAGGTCTCCCCTGAGATCATCGACAGCGTCATCGTTGGCAACGTCATGCAGGTTGGTAGCACGGAAAACTCGCCGGCCGGGGATTATTTCAGTCATCTTCAGCGCGGTCCTATAGATAGCTCCCTCTGTTTTGCAGCCGAGAATAAGCCACAGGGGTGGAAATGGAAGGGGTAAGTAGCGCTCGTAGCGTAGTGCTTCCCGTTCGTGTTTAAGGGACGTACCCTGCGTGATCGGTGCCGTTGCTGGGAGCAAGGCTTAGCTTTCTTCTAGCTCCACAAAAATAGTTTAAACCAGGTGAGGCTGATTCAAAAATACGGGTTCATCGCATGGCTAGGTGCTAATCCGTGCTATGTTTTTCCTGTTTTAATGACCTGTGTCATTAAATCATCGATGAATTTGCCCTGGATTGTATAAATCCTGTTCTTTTAGAGACTGGAACTGATTTGGGCCCATTTCCCTCGAGCTTTCTAAAGAGATTTTTTTAACAAAGAGTTTTTGATCTGGATGCTGTTGTATGCAGGGCACCGGCGTTACAAAGCCACAGTTATCCACACATGTAGGTGAGGGTATTTGTTTTAGGCAGGCGCATTTCTCTTCCTACGTTTGTTTTGCATTCTGATTTTATTGTGCTAAGGGTGGACGCTGACACTTTCCATGCAAATCTGACTATTTCAAGGGTGCAGAAGAAAAAGATACCAGGGAACTGAAGTGATAAGTGACCAAACACGCTGTATTCCTTCTAAAGGATCCGTAGCCAAAAGAGTGGCTTTTGATTCTTCTGTCTGCCACGGCTACCATCTCGGTTTCGTTTACTCAAATTTTTGGGCTTTTTGTGAGAATTATTTGTCAAAAAAACAGATAAATTGCTCCATCGTGTAATTCGTTTTCACGCAAGGAATAGCAGTCTTTTCACGTTGGAATTATATTTCTTTTCCTTTGCATCATACTCTTCCATCTCCCCCACCAGTAAATTTTCGATTTTTTAGTCCGTTTTCTACTCGGTTAAGTACAAGTAACTACGAAGGGGCTATTTTCAACTCCCCTTCTTCAGCAGAAATGACTCGGTTCCACTTTTTTTTCCACGGTTTCCATGGTCAGGTAGCGTTGTGCGCAGAATCGTGTGCTTATAACACCCGTTAGCTTGGGGCACGATCCCCAAGAGCGTAAGTTTTTTTTTTTTTTTCTGTTTGGAAAAGATTGGTTCCCTGCCGGTGTGACTTTTGCTCAAGACGTTCGCTTCCCAACGAAATGTGAGTGTAACACAACTTATTGTTTGTTCCGCCCGCAGAGCTCCGCGGACGCAATTTACATCGCGCGACACGTCGGGTTGCGGGTGGGAGTTCCCGTCCCGGTTCCAGCCCTCACCGTCAACAGACTTTGCGGCTCTGGTTTCCAAGCCATCGCCAATGGATGTCAGGTACTGAGCTCTTTTTTTTTTTCCCTCCTGTATTTCTGTATTAGTTGTAACTTTATCACGTTGTTAACTGAGAGAAGAGGTGTGTAAAAGCATTTATTGCGCGTTTGAGATGAGTTATGGGTTCTTGGCTACCACTGCTAGAGGCATCATATTGTCCTGCAGGGTCGTGTGCCTATGCAGTGCTGTTTTTTTACGTCTGGTTTTGTAATTGTGTCTTTTTAATTGCGTCTTCGTTCAAAGATCCTCATACTCTCATGGGTTAGGTAGTTTATGGCATCGCTTTTTTTAAAATAGAAAAAAAAAAAATCAACTTATTTGCAGCTGACCATTGCGTGAGATTTATGAGAAATCCATTAGTGGCTTGAAATCACATCTCCTGATCCACCGTCTCTTTATTTCTGCTGGACTCTTCGATATCCTTTGTCAAACACGAAACTCTGCCACAGTTTCTAACGTGCGCTTTGGAAGTTTCCTGTGATGCCTTTTACCAGGGGATTTTTTTTAAGCTTTGCTTACTCCGTTCCTTCAACAAGTTCACTTGATTGCTGTCAAGAATAATTACATCATTGTTCATTTGACATTTTTCTGCTTAAAAAACGAGGTGTTTTTCACGCAGAAGTGTTGCTCATCTTTTTTAACGTAGTATTTACTCTCTGCCTAATCACAAGTTTCTCATAGTTCCCTTCAGAAAAGCAGCAACACGTTTTTTTTGTCTGAGGAGCAATGAATCGTTATGAGAGTGATTTTTTTCCCAATAATACTGATCTAAATGTTCTCCCTAGCGCTTTCTGGAAGTCTATACGCACTCCACTGAAAAGATCTGTTGGAGATTTTGTCCAAGCATCGTCGTGAGATCTTTACCCACGGTGGCATTTCGTCAGTGGTGCTTGTTCCTGTATTTTTCTGGCACGTGACCAGGCTGTTCACAACTGCTTAAATGTGCAGTTTCTAGAAACTGTAGGAAGCGTCTCAGCACGTAATGCCACAAATCAGTCACAATTATTAACGAGTTACTGGTGGTGAATTAGTGTGTGGCTGGTGTTTCTTTTGGCAGTTTACCTGGCTAAAATTTTCTAAAATTATGTCCCTTTATTTATTAAGAATCATAAAGTCTAGTTTCAGGCTTAGAGGTTTAATTTGTGTTCCTTTTGAGACGATTGGGAGCTGAAGAGGCAACAGATGGGGGGAAAAAAAAAATGTTTTGGTTTTGTGGCAGGGATACTCAAACCCAAACCACAGGCTCAAACGTCTGTTAACCTAACCACACAAGCATGGAGATGCCATCAGGTTCTCAGTCCTGTTCCTCTTTCCTGTTATGTGTGCGTCCGTATTCTCTTCCTCCCTCGTTGTCATGACTGTTCCTCACTGACAGGAGGGGGAAAGAGCATGTGATGAAAGGGAGAGACCCCAATCCTAATAGGATAAGCCCAATCCTAATAGGGTAAGCCCTTTTAAAGTATGCACAAGTAAGCATGAATTCATTCTGTGTGTGGCTTTATAGTTGACGAGGTATTTTTCTAAAACGATCGTTACCGTCTTTCAAAACCAGCGAACTAAATCCTGAAATCCTAAATCTGTTTTGGTTTTATGTTAACAGGAAATTTGCCTTAATGACTCCGAAGTGGTCCTGTGTGGTGGAGCTGAAAACATGAGCCAGGCTCCTTATGCAGTTCGAAACATTCGGTTTGGAACCAGATTAGGAGCAGAACTCAAGGTCTAACTTCCTTTTTATTTCCTGTGAACGAAGTTGTGTTTCAAAAGGAGTGTAAAGTATCAGCCATATAGACACTGCAGTCTTCTGAAGGAAATCGTTGGAGATTAGATCCAGATTTAGATGGTCAAAGCATTTATCCAGTAGTATGCAGACAGTAGGTTTCCATAATGCTGACGGTTTTGTAGCTTTTCCAAAACAATATTAGAATTTCTATTCCAAGGTAAGCGTAATAAAACGCTCAGACCAAAAACTTAGGTCACTTGGTGTATCCCATCAAAGTGCTCCATATAATAGAAAAGCTAAAAAATCAGGATAATTAGAAACTGTCAGTAATAAATATTAATATTGCTGTGCTTTGTGGTCTTTTATGTCTTTTAATACTGTTCCGTGCAGTTGGAAGACACCTTGTGGGAAGGTCTGACTGACACGCACGTGAAAATACCCATGGCAGTTACGGCTGAAAACCTGGCTGCAAAGTACAGCATCACGCGGGAGGACTGTGACCGCTACGCCTTCAAAACACAGCAGAGATGCAAAGCTGGTTGGTAAATTTAGGAATGCAAGCGTTCATGTGACGCCATTTTCAAATACAGAGAGTTTTTAGCAACAATCCGGACTGTTTGTAAGTTTTATGTGGCTCGTGCATATTGGCGTCACTTGTTTTTGGATTGTCACTTGTTTTTTTGGTGTCGCTTGTTTTTTGGTTGTCACTTTTTTTTTTCCCTGGCTGCACAGCATGTGGCTTCGTGCCCTTTTGGTGGGATGCCTGACGTCCCCTTCTTTCTTTCTTTTCTGCTGCAGAGTAGTCCTCTTCCACACCAGCCCACGTCCTTCTTGCACATCAACGTTTACTGTGATTGACCTAAATTGTTCTTTTTTTCTTCTGCAAGTCGTATGCTGTTCTACAGCCCTTGAACATTTAGAGCAGATGGGGATCTAAGGAGGGGAAATTTCTTCAGGAGCCGTTTTTAAACTTTCCTCTGGGCAGTTTATATCACCAAAGCCATAACTCAGAGGCGTTGTGTTACTACGAAGTCGATCGATAGTGTAAACAGGATAATAGGCAGTTGTGACCTTCAACATACATTGCAATCCAAAGGTGGCCGCGAGATAAAGGACCTAGGCATGTTTTTAGATTCAAATGATGTTGGTTTTTATCAGCTGCTACTCTTGAAGGTAGCTTTTATATTTTTAATGGGTGTGGAAGTCCTGTTCCTCAATATTCATCAGTATTCATCAATAATCACAGGATCATCTAGGTTGGAAGAGACCTACAAGATCACCCAGTCCAACCTCAGCCCTAACACTAACAAGTCCTCCGCTAAACCATCTCACTAAGCTCTACATCTAAACGTCTTTTAAAGACCTCCAGGGATGGTGACTCAACCACTTCCCTGGGCAGCCTGTTCCAATGCCTC
This sequence comes from Anser anser, assembly GCF_964211835.1. Taxonomy (NCBI): domain Eukaryota; kingdom Metazoa; phylum Chordata; class Aves; order Anseriformes; family Anatidae; genus Anser; species Anser anser. The sequence continues at coordinate 14,737,880 of NC_139731.1, read as the reverse complement.
ACAACCCTTTCGGGAAAGAAGTTCTTCCTAATATCCAACCTAGAAATAAGGGGATGCCCTCCCTGCTGACATTCGAAGCTAATTCCTGCCGTTTCTGGAGCCTTTGCTGAAATAATACTTTAATATTGGAGATTTTATTTGGAGAAGTTTTAGAACGTATTCGTACAGTTTTTGTTCTGTTTCCAAAACAAACAATAAACCCCCAACTGGCCCATTTAAACTAAAGGAAGCACAAATGGTACTGTCCCTGAACTCTTGGCTGAAACAGAGCAAAAGGCAATCGTATACTGCATTTTTTTTAATCCGTCTTTTATTTTCCTTTGTGTGCTTGCAGCTCAAGATGCTGGCCATTTTAACGCGGAGATGGCACCGGTGGAAGTGAAAACAAAAAAAGGGAAAGAAAGCATGCAAAAGGACGAGCACCCGAAACCCCAGACCACTCTGGAGCAATTGGCAAAGCTCCCGGCCGTCTTTAAAAAGGATGGGACGGTCACGGCTGGGAATGCTTCAGTGAGTACGTCAAAGCCTTGGCTTACGGAAGTGTCACCTTTAACGTTCTCTAAATTTGTTGTCGCTGTCGTTACGCCTTTCTGAGCCACCTTCGGCTGTCAGCAGCGTCTCCTGATGGAGAGGATTTCTAATTCTTTATATTCGCAGTGGCTGCGTGGATTTAGCCATTCTGCTTTCTTCTGGGGGCGACGATTACTGATACCTGCTTTACAAATCAGCCGTTATCCCCCTGGGCACGCTGCTGCTTCTCTTCCTGCCACAATTAGTATCCTCTCTAGCCCAAACCACGCTCTGCTGTTACTCGGAGTAGGCTGAGAACTTAGCAGCGCGTCCTTCGGGACAGTTCCTCTTACAGTCATCACCTTCATCAATTGATCGATGTTCTTTGGGCCGCGGCGAGAATACAATCCCAATTCCTGCCTAAAATAGACCGTGGCCACAGTAAGGATGGGTGTCTGTGTAGTATCTTTTCCTATTAATGATACGTGGGTTACCTAATATTAATAGGGTCCCCGCAAATCTATGGAATGATGTTTCCCGTATAAGGGAGGCTTTCAGCGGCAAAAATGGATTTTACTTTTCTGAAACGTTAAAATTAATCACCTACATTTAACAAAATTAATCGTCTGTGTTTAACTTTCTTTCACAGTCGGCAGAATAGTGAAAGATTGTGGTACGTTTTGAGTAAACACTAATATAATTCTTCATTAAACGTTAATGATAGCATTGTAGACTGAAAGTGGGTTTTGGTTTCTCTTTGAGGGGGGCATATTTAGTTTAAAACGTGGGTTTTTTTTTTTTGTTTGCGCTTTCTCCCCTAAGAATGCTTTTCTCTCTTACTGCAAGGGGGTGTGCGACGGAGCCGGCGCAGTCATCGTTGCCAGCGAATCGGCCCTTAAAAAGCACAGTCTCACTCCTCTGGCGAGAGTAGTAGCTTATCACTCATCCGGCTGTGACCCTTCCATAATGGGCATCGGTAAGCGGCAATAAAGCACATTTTTCTTACGGCATCAAGCACGCTCTTCTTGTGGTGGGCGTCCTAAGAAAGGAGGCTGCAGTGTACCGAGTCTGGTAGCTCTGAAGGAGAAGTTTGGGTGGCTTCCTGCAGAGGGATTGTCCCGCTGCATCCATCCAACCCTTCTACGCAGAGGGATGGACTTCGGTTTGGCTGAAAGGATATTTGCAGTGCCTGACCTAGAGCGTTAGCTCTGGACTACAGTCCCTTCAGCCACGTTTTTTCCCCTTTTTTTACTCTCTTAGTTAAGAAAACAGGTTTTTCAAAAAAATAAGAGTTTTCTCCTGAAGCTTACCTTAGTTTCCCGTAAGCTTTTCATCCCATTATCGCGTAATTACGAGTCACCTTGTTGAAAAAATATTGGCTATGTGTACCCTTTCGAGCCGTAACTCAGTTGCTCAAGTTAAGACAGGATTCCAACAGATGTGTCCGTTTAGGCATTATTCTGGCAAACCAACCGACTTTTTTGCACGTCCCGTATTTTACGCTTTCTCACCAAGCAGCTGTTAACGCAAACAAACCCTCAAAGCTGATCCAGACGTGCCGGGAGTCTTCCCTTCTGTTCAGTTCGTAGACAGCATTGTATCCCAGCGTTACTTTCCCTCTCTGCCCTTCTGTTCAGAGAAGTCGTTGTTGGCTGGTTTCACGTGTCAGGAGAGATGCAAATGAAGCATTGTCAGATTTTGCTTTCTCGCTCGGGCTATCCGACTAACCCAACCTTCAAAGCAAATGTAGAGGGAGGGTTTCTTTCGCTAGACTTCACGCTGTCGTTGTGCTTTCTAAACCAGCCCATTCTTCGTAGGTCAGGCAACTCTTTCAGCCTGTTTAAAAACTTCGTAAGTCATACGGAGAAACAGCTCGTGTCTTCGCTTCTTAATACCGCGGCTTGTCCCCAGCAACCCAAAAAGACCAGAAGAGATTCATAGACATGACAGCAACGGATCTGAGAGAACAGAGGAGCTCAGACCGAACGACTGCCTTTTCACATACTGACGGCGTTAGGGAGCCCTGCCTTTACAATCTCTGAGAGAATTCATTATTTAAGAAAGAGAAAAGGGAGGTTGGGGGGGGTGGGAAGTTTAGTCTCCTTGTCTGTCATTAGGAGTCTTTGTGTTGTCCACGAGACCCTCCCATTTCTCTCTCACACAATGAGCATACTAAAATCAGTCCATGAAATACATCTAGGGCCTAGTATTAAGCCGGAGTCTTTCTAATGATCCACTGAGCTTTGACCTGGGCCCTTTTTTCTTTTTAACCTTTCTGCCTCTTAGGTCATTTACTCATTTTTATGCTTTGTTTATTCCTGAGCTCTGAGTCATCCGTACCATTTCTTGGTAGTGAGATACTTAAAAAGCATTTTAGGATTGGTTTTATTCGTCTGACGGTCAGCTCCCATCTAACGTCACGGTGTCCTTGACCTGCAAGCACATATCGAAACAGCCCTTTCAAATTCTCTTTGAGGGTATCTTTCCTTAGGTAGCTGTGCTTTGAGATGAATCTTTCTTAGTGGATTTTACTAGGTTGCAGATGTCAGCTTTCTTCTAGAGACAATTTTATTGCCAAACTAATACTCTCCCCAAAAAATCTTACTTGCTTCAGTGGACTGCTTCGGCCTGGGTCCAAAGCGACATTTTGTTGTGTGTTTTTGTTGTTTGCTTTTTTTGTTTGTTCGTTCTTAAGCTAGATTTACAGCTAAGTTATACTAAGAGCACCAAAACAGCAGTACCCATAATTAAACACATGACCACCAAGCTCCAGAAAGCCTGCCTTATTTTTTTGTGTGTGTGTGTGTGAGTACTGGAGAGGAGAATGCCTCAAAAGGTGGTTTTACTTGTCATGGGATTCTGTCCTCTTGACTTGAAACTTAGGTACGCGTTCACCAACATCGCTGTGCAGCAGCAATGACGCTCCTAACTTTCCTTGGCAGTTTGTTGAGGAAGATGCCAAATAGTTAATTTTTTAGGTTTTGGAGTTCTCTCGCCAACTAATAAAGTAGGTGAGTGCCATATCCGAGGTTCATGGGCTCCACAGCAGCTCATGGGGATGGAATCTGTTGAGGCTTTATAAAGCTATCCAATGTATAGCATGTTTATAAGGCTTTATTTTTCCTTTCATTAACTGTGCACATAATTTTCCAAATAGGCCCTGTACCTGCAATTACTGAGGTTCTGAAGAAAGCGGGACTGACCCTGAAGGACATGGATTTGATAGAGGTGAGAGGATTTAACGCGAACAGCGAGGTTACCGATCTTTTTAGCAGGAACGCTTCCCCTCGTACAAGTGGCCAGTTGAACAGAAGTGAACGGCTGTATTGTTTCTCCGGTGTTGCAGGTGAATGAGGCATTTGCACCTCAATATCTGGCTGTTGAGAAAGTGTTGGGCCTCGACCCTGAGAAAACCAACGTCAACGGAGGTGCCATCGCTATCGGCCATCCTTTGGGTGCTTCGGGAGCACGGATCACAGCTCATCTGGTTCATGAATTAAGGTATGTGTATGGCCAACAGCTACTGGTAATGCAGTGCTGACGTATTCACGCCTGCAAAGGAGTTGTAGCGCAGACACTGCGCGACTAAAATCTTCCAGTCCACTGGCTCTAAATTGTCATCACTGAGGTGTTCCTCTTTGTACACAAACGTTGCCTGTGTCCTGCAGTCCAAGTCCAGCCTCGCATTCCATTCTCTCGTCATTACAGGACTTTTTGCCTTCCTCTACTTCTGATCCAAAGCCCCCAGCAGTCAGTGGAAAGCTTCCTTTATTGAAATTGCCTCGATCAAAGTCTGTCCCTTCCTTAACGGGCTACATTTAAAAGGCTTTGCCATCGCCCTCCTTCTCCTTTAATCCGTTTTCAGAAATGCTGACTCTTTTGGCTTGCTTGGTATGTTCAGTATCATTTTAATCTGAATTTTCCCTTTATTTTTTTTTCCTTCCCCCTCCCCTCCCTTCAGGGCAGAGATCCCTATATGTTTTCGCTGGTACTTGCAACACTCTACTAATATTCAACCATAAAACCTTAATTTACAGCTTGCAAAAAATGGTTGAGTGCGGCCGTAGAAAACTTAGCTTTTAAAGACCACCTTGGCCATAAAATTATATTTGAGTTATGCGATATTTTACCATGTGTTGAAACCTGAAGTATCCCCTAATGCCGTTCCTTTCTGTTTTGTGCTCCTAAGAGCAATATAATAAACTGTCTTTTAGGTGGGAAAGACCCAGACGCGGAACTCTGTTTTTCTACAGAAATATTTCAGTAGCAGCTGAGGCTTCGTAAGATTTTCCCAGGAAAAGAAGATTGGAAAATCTCCTCGTTATCAGTACCTTTGAAAAGTCGATAGCTAGTTTCTGTTGATAAAATCGGGACAACAGCTACCGTGGTTTCATAAATGTAAGTCATTTTCACTGTTGTATTTTCTCTACAGGCGGCGTGGTGGGAAATACGCAGTCGGGTCAGCTTGCATTGGAGGTGGACAAGGTATTGCCCTTCTCATTGAGAACACCGCCTGAGAGATTTTGGAGAGTTCAGCGGTGCCCAAATTCCTGATTCTGTGGAAAACTTCTGCCTTCTGTGACAGTAAAGCATCACTGCCTCCCTTCACGTGTTCCTGCAAGATTAAGGAATAACTGAGAAGTCTGAATTCTGAACGAGAAGACTCAGTAATGTCTTTGTACCTAAAGAAAGTGTAGTACCAATGTAATTTCACACTGATGACGTATTTTCTAAAAGCCTCTTTTCAATCAAGTTTATTATATTTCCGTAGGCAAAATTCTTTTCATTTCCTGAGGAAATTGCCTGTCAAACTTTCACCAAACCTGCCTTAAAATAGCAGTGCGGCTTGTTAAGCAAGTATTGCTTTAACTTTCCTTATTTCAGCTGCTGCTGCTGTCTGGCACATGTGCCTCTCTTACCAGGAAATGTGGAAACTTAATTGGAGACCATCTGAAGTATATACTGATCGTAGATCGATGGCTCTAACCTGTACCCTGCTGTTTTGCAAGGTAAAAGAAAATGAGGGGAAGCTGAAATCGTCATTGTGCCTCTTGAAAGAACAATAAATGTAATGAAAAAGGGCTCGGCGTGTGTTTGTGAATTTGTTTTAAATCACTGTACTGTGCTACATGGGCTAAAGTGGTAGCAAAGACTTTAGTCTTCAGTTTCTCATCTTCATCCTGTTGAGATGTGACTTCTTCCTGCCACTCCACTGCCTTGAGCTGTGGTGATTGTGAAAGATTTGAGGCCATTCAGAACCAGAATGTCCAGACGAGCAACGAGTTCAAGTCAAGGCAAGTGGCGTTAGAATTGGTGGGTAGCAGTTAAAAGTATGCTGATCACCATTCCTAAGGTTACTTACGGATGCAGTTTCTTTAAACAGCACTAAATATTTCTGAAGTCATTGCAAGGATTCAAAAAACCAGCTGCTATAAGGCAGCAAACCAGATGCTCATTTAACACGGTGTCTTTTTTCCTCCCTCTACTATGTTTTAGTAAGTTAGGGTTATCAGGGTTTCACTGTTCAAGATGGATTTGCCACATGGATTTTATAAAGCAGGATGTCGTCTTGGCTCCTTCTATAGTATCAAATATCTAATTCCTTCTCACTTTTTGACTGTGGATAATCATCGAACTCGTCTTTTCAGAGGTCTGGCTCCAGTTTTTCCAAGCTCTCTTCCCTGCGTAGTAACAATTCTTTCAGAGCTTGTGATTCTGTAGGTACAGTAAAAAATAATCCCCTTCATGTACGTCATGCACTTATTTTGCCCGTAATGTTTAATTGCCCTCTTGTATCACTCAAGTTCTTGAAATCCACGTGTAATTCTCTTTGAGAGTTGCATTTGGTCATCCAGCATAATGTTTCTGTAAAATGCATCATGATACTCACTCCGTTTTCCAGATAACGAGTATGTTACCAGCACGGGTCATCATCGTACATCCTGCTAGAAACCTTTCTTTGCCCACTGTTTATTCCCGTATCATTCTATTTTTATCCTGTCCGTTTCCTGTAAGAGCCTCTGGTGAGGGGCTTTGTCGAACTAAAGTGAAAGTGAAATCCTTTCCCATAAAGTTACCGGGACTTAATGTGTTATAGTTCTAATATTTGCAACTTCTTCCACAGCTTCAAGATTTTAAAGTTCAGCGTCAGTTTGAAGAGAGCCTAAGGGAAAATGCTCTTGTCTGGGGAGTAGACTTAGTTCTTTTTGCCTCTCTGTGGTCTCAGGTGGCAATGCCTGGTGGTATAAACACTCCAAAAGATGACAAATTAAGTGTGGTTAGGAAGAATGCAATTCTTTCTTTAGGTTTAAAACTGACCTAAGTGTTCTAAGTTGGACAATCCACATACAACTGAACCTCATGTGTACTTCTGCTCACTGTTGTCCGTTTGAAATTTGGCTCACTTGTTAGACTGCTGTCAAAAGCAGTCTGACTTGGGGTTAATTGACTTGGGGTCAATTAACTGTTCTGGGGTTGAGACCACTGGCAATCTCTGTGTAAACTGCCAGTCATCAATAGCTTTGTCTCCAGCAGGAAGCTGTTCCGAAAGGTGCGTGGATGCTCTGGGTTTGGGGGAAATACACTGCTTTTCTTTGCTATAATTCCTGGTTTTGCTTTTAAGCCTAGAGTGTGATATTCCCTGAGACAGGTCTGTGCCAGGTGATGGAAAAAATACCACTTGCTGTGCTTCAAGAGTCTCGTCTTTTTCTTTTCAACTATAAAAATGAGCATACATTCTATTTTTCTTTTTAGGCGCTGGAGTATTCTTCATTTTCGTAAGTAGTCTGTATGGCACATTATAATGAAAACACTGATTTTTTATCCTTCTTGAAATGCGTGGTAAAAAGAAGCATTTCTGGGAAAGCTATGAATTTACTGATAAATGTAGCTATAGCTTTCTGCCACTTGGTGGTGCGTTTTAGACATTTCTCGCTGTATTGCTGTGGCATCTGTCCTCGCAGCAGTAGCTCTGCTTTTCTTGCAAGTCTGGCCTAGGTTAATGTTGGAACCGCATGTACCATAACCCTTCGTGCCCTGCCCGTCAGCCAATTGCTCACCCATCGTATGATGGTTTTATCTAGCTGTGTGCTGGACATTTTGTCCAGGAGGATCCTACGGGAAACTGTACCGAAAGCTTTAGTGAAATCCAAAAAGATCACCTCAGCTGGTTTCCCTTGATCGACTGGATGGGTGATCTTATCGTAAAAGGAAATCAAATTTGTTAAACAGGACCTACCCCTCATGAACCCATGCTGGCTGGGACCTATGACTGCATTGTCCCCCAGGTGCACTTCAATAATTCCCAGGATAATTTTCTCCGTAATTTAACCAGACACTGACGTGAGACTGACAGGCCTGTAGTTACCAGGGTCTCCTTTCTTGCCCTTCTTGAAAATTGGCACAACATTTGCCAGCTTCCAGTCAACTGGGACCTCTCCAGATTCCCGAGACCGTTGAAAAATAATCGCGAGAGGTCCCGCGAATAGGGAATATAAGGTTATGATATACTTTCGCTGGGCGCTCCTGCATGCAGGACGCTCGACATTGCACTCGCGAATAAAATAGCTTCACAGAAGATCCCGACTGAAAAAATTATCGTGATTTTTCTCACAGGAAGGCACGGGAGGAATTAGTGTCCAACGAGTCTCCTGCATACCCTCACCCCCCTTCAGAAATGTCTCCTGTGAAGCACTGCGCTCTCATGGCACACGAGGAGCACGGTGTCCACGGGCTCCAGCACCCAAATTTCTTTCCACAGACGGCCCTGGGGGCTCCATGGGCTGCGTAAAGGGAGCCCGGGGAGCTCTGTCCGGCCCTTGGGTGACGCCAGGGCCTGTGTGGGGACCGAGGGCAGGGCCTGCGGTGGGGTGGGGGCGCGGGTGCCACCACAGAGGACGATTCGTAATGGGGGGGCTGTTTCTAGGGCCAGCAGCAGACAGCGGTGCTGCAGTTTGGCCTGAGCCACCGGTGAGTGAAGCAGCCGGGGGGAAGGCTGGGCCATGGCCGGGGCACAAATGCTGGCCCCCCCGAGGGGTTGCTAAGCCTGCAGTGAGGGCCCAGCCGCTCGGGGCAGGGCTCGTGGCCTGTGTTTCTGGCTCTGGCCATAGTCCCTGCTGCCTCCCACCTCCCTCATCCCCTCTCCTACCCGACCCCAGGGGCCTGCGGGTCCTGCCCAAGCTCCCTCAGCCGCCAGCCAGCCCCACCGACCCCCGTCTCTCTCAGCTTTTTCAGACCGTGAAGTTTCCTTTAGGTTGATAAGTGAAGTACTGCATTCGACAGAAGACGCAGAAGAGGGTAAATCCAAAGATTCCTGTGTCCAGAAAACAGACTATTAAACCTGAGCCCGAAGCAACTGTACGTGTGAGAGGGAGAAGGTATGGAGACTCGATGAAGATAGACTTAACCTGTCACACTCCTTTTGGGGCTATGTGTAAGCAGTTCTGCCATGCTGTGAGTGGAGGGCTAACAGTTAAAATGTCATCTTATCTAACATGCTGTTAAAAAATATCTATTTTTGAAGCTCCTCAAGTGCACAATTTCAGGCAGATCTCACCTCACCTTTTAATTTTATAATGGATAAATATTTCTTGTAGAAAGCGAGGTAAAAAGATAAAAGGCAACGTTTTAAATGTATTTAAGGCTGCCATGTGATAACAAGTCCCACTGGGAGTCTAGCAATGCCAGGTCAAAATACAGTAGCCATATGAATTGCAGGGTGGATCAGGTGTAAACTCGGGTTGCTAAACCACAGCTATCTGAAAATGCCAGAGCGATAATTCATCCCGGCAGGTGTTGTACCAGAGCAGCTATTGGTTATCCTCTGGTGGGCATACATTTACACGGATACAGCAGAAGTAGGGCTGCGTGTTCACACCCCACCTGGACTGCATCTGTTTTCTGGGAGATCGGGAGTTGCCCAAAGGTGGCATTAACGATTGTGAAACCACAGCTTTAATCTCTGGGAAGATCAGTGAGGCGGGGAGCTGTTGCACGGAAGCTCAAGATGACAAGCTCAAGACAGCTACTGTGCCAGTCCGCGGAGAGATTGCGGTCCCTAAACTAGACATTAACAGCAGGCAGTCCAAATTCCTGTCTCAAGGTAGAGGGAAGTGTTGTGGGTTAACCTCGGCAGAGAGCTAAGCACTACATCACCGCTCGCTCGCTCCCCTCTTGCCCCCTGTGGGATGCGGGAAGAGAAAAAGGAAGAGTAAAACCAAAAAAAAATATCTGTGGGTTGAGATAAAAATTGTTTAATAAGCAAAGGAGAAGCAGAAGAAGAGTGAAAGAAAACAAGTGGTGCAATCGCTCACCACCTCCCATGGGTAGAGTAATAGCCAGCCTCCCAAAAGCCCCTTTTTTTCCTTTTATTGCAGAGCGTGGTGCTAAGTGGCATGGGGTACCTCTGGTTAGTGTCTATGAACCAGAAACTGTCCACTGGGGGCGAGGAAGAAGCAGCAAGAAGGGGAAAAGTTTCATGCTTTTATTTCTGGTTGCTGCCTGATAACCTATGTGAAATGCTTAATCCTTCCTTTTACTAAATAATCTGTTTAAGGGAGCTGGGAAACACCATCTGACTACATCTCAAAGGAAAACTCGCCCAAAGAGTTGCACTCTTTGAGATCTTAATATTGGCCCCAAGCTGGAGCTCAGAATTTTCATGGTTAGATTCTGCTGCAAGTTCCTCACAGTACTGTATCCAAACATGTTTCTTCACTGTTCGGCGAAACTCTTCTGTCTCACTCATTTTTCTCTACAAGAGTATTTATTGTAGCTGTTGCCAGGGAGGAAAAAAAAAATCAGAATCCCTCTATAAATATTTATTTCTAATATAAGATACTGCACCACCACCACCAAAAAAAAAACACGGGTTAAATTGATTGTTTTATTTGCTTAGCTTTTAAGAATGTTGTACACTTCAATGTTTTTCCCCTCTTCTGTGGTTATTTATAAACAAAGTTTCTTAAGTTTTGAAAAGGGCTTTACAAGGTCTAGAAAGAGCGTGAAGCAGAAGATAACATAATTTAAACAGAAGAAAAAACTTTAAGCAAGAGATGGCAGAGTGTTGAGAAGTCATATTTACTGGACATTTGATCATTAAATTGACCATTAAACAAATCATGCTGCCAGGAGTTTTTTCCGCCCAGTCACAAGGCTAAAGTTTCCCATGCATGCAAACCTAAAATTATGCTCTTTTTAAGAAAATGTAGACTCCCCCAACTCCAGAAACTTCTAAATCATAACAAAATTGTGAGATCTGGCAAATCAGCAGTTGGTGGAATGGTACAAATTGGCCTCGTTTGCAGAAAAGCACGCAAGGTTGTGGTGGACAAGAAGTAGGACTCGACACTTGTGACTAATTTTACTCCAATGGTGGCAAAGGCCAATGTTTGAATACCCGAGATTCAGGGGAAGGAATGCCTGTAGCATTACAACCTGGAGATCTGGACCCCAGGTGCTATCGTCAGGTCTTTGAGAGCCATGGACGTAGCGGACAGAGTCCAACGAAGGGCCACGGAAACGATGAGGGAACTGGAGTGCTTCCTTACGAGGAGAGGCTGATAGAGCTGGGGCTGCTCAGCCTGGAGAAGGGGAGGCTCAGGGGGAGCTCATGGCCATAAACACCTGCAGGGAGGTGTGGAGAGGACAGATCTGGGCTGTCTCCATGATGTCCATGTCCAGGCCCAGAGGCCCTGGGCCTAGCATGGTGGCTCCCCCTGCCCGCCAGGCCGCGGTTCTGTGCTGGGCTGCCCAGAGAGGAGCCGGGGGCTCCTCGGGAACGTCTCCAGCAGCCCCCTGGACATGGGGCTGGGCACCCTGCTCGGATGGGCCCTGAGGGGACCCAGAGGTCCCTTCCAACCCCAGCCGGTCTGTGATTGTGTGGTCAGTCAGGTTCTCAAGACCTTCGCGTTGCTTCACTCCTCGTGATGCTTGAACTGACGTTGTAAAATGGCTCCCTGATATCTCAGTGGTGGACCTACGACTCTTGTACTTCCAAGCACGTCTGCTCCTCGCTGGAGTTTGTGTTTCCCATGCTGGAGGGCTGGTCTCTGTCTTTAGCCACCGGTGGCTGCCCTTTCTGCTCTGCCCAGTTCTGGGGCTTGGGGCAAGGTGAAAACTTGAAGCACCGGGAAAACTGCAATCGCAGGCCTAAAAATAGACGCCCTGAGACTCATTTCAGATCCAATCAAACCCGAAGAATTTGAGGCATGTTGCTACCACCTGGGTAACTCCGGTCTAAATCACTGGCTTGGGGGTTGGGAATGATTCCACTGTGACTCTCCTGGGAATGAAGGGGGAGTGTCGGTGACTCCATCGGTGCACATGTGATGGAGGAGAAGTAGCTTGTCGTTACCACATAGAAATGTTCCATTTCCTTTCTTTCTTCCTTCCCTTCCCCGTTTTCCCCTTGTTATTTGGACATCTGTGAGACTACACGGCACATCCTCCAGAGACAGCGAGGTAGCCAGAGCGATAGCTAGGTGTGACAATACTGGGACGGGCATCTCCGTGGGGTTGCTGCAGGTTTGGTGGACTTTACCCTCCTACCTCAGCCTAATTCTCAAGGGCTGCCAACCGCAGCAGAGTTTTTTTGTGTCAGGAGATTCTCTGACTCTGTTTAATGTTGCGGGTGGGCCCCCGTCGTTCTTTCCCGCCCCCTTGTGCATGGATCTGAAGAGCATACCGCATAAGAAAAATAAATAACAAGGGACATTTGGAAGCAAGATGCAAAGCTCCAGAGTGCAGTACAGGCCCCCAAAGGCTTAAGTCCCAAGCTTCCACCCTCCTTGATGTCAGACAGTTGCAGTCTTTGGGCCTGGGTAGAATTCAGGGGCAGAACTATTGGCCTGACAGTTAGCTAAAAAATGAATAGTAGAAAGTTATTTTTCTGTGACATAAAGTATGTTAAAATTCTGGAGTGAGTCCCTGCACAAGACAGCTCATTAAACTATTATATACCACTGATAGAGGCAGGATAGGTGCCTGGTAAAACCCTGTAGCACGTTGCATAAAATCGTTGTCAGAGTCCAGTGTATTTTAACTGTCATCCCCCAAAATAGTTATTCGAAATCCGAATTTCAAATTCATGACCCCAATCTCCTGTTCTTTGCCAGCCCTTGAGCTCCTCCTGGCACTGGGTTTGCTAGATGCCTGTTTCCCGACATGGACCTGAGCAGCTGAGGGCTGCTGCTGACCGCGATCAAAAACAGGCTCCAGGTGGGGAGCTCGGGGACACAATTCAACACCTGGCTCTCAGACCAGTCCCCTGCAGCATCGCCAGCTGAAACAGATCCTGAAACGCTTGCGGTAAAGGGATCCAGGTGATGGAAGGAGGTATTTAAGGCCCAGGAGCCCCAGCTCTCAAAATGGAGGCTATGGTTGTTGTAATGCTGGAAGGGTGTGGGGGTTTAAGAGGGAGTGGAAGCCTTCACTGTTTTGTGGAGCTGCTTGGTTTGCCCTGGCCTGGTGCTTGAGCTCTGCCGTGCTTCTTTGTGTGGCACGACTGCTGTGCAGGCACGCAGTCTGAACCCTGGATGGGGTAAGGCAAGGTTACGTTGGTGTGTGTCACATTCACGAAGGTCGGTTAAGAAATGAGTGTTCTCAGCGCTTGCCGAGTAAAGGCATTGTGCAGTCTGGTGTTTGTTCTGAGGGGAGCTTGATTTCTTATGTAAATGTATTGTTTTTGAGACCGGTGTAAGGGTCAGCTGGGCGTATTTTGAAATGACCATCAGCTTTTTAAAGCATGTATTTGTTTCAAGTGAAATCCTTTGGTTCATCAACCACCACAAATATTCCTGAAGCTTATCAAGGTACTTGCTGGGCTGCTAGAGAGCTTGCAGCTGGCCTTCTCTATGTCCCTTTACATCCATGAGTTTCTGCCCTGAAAAGCAAAGGGAGGGATCTTCAGGAGAAACAAAGCTCCAGTGATGTAGACTGTGTTTCTAATAATGCTTTGTGTGATTTATAGAGCTGCTTGTCGCACGTGCAGTGAACAGCTCTCGGTGCGTTTACGTGGTGCTGACAGTTTGATGCTCACACAGCACATGAGCTGAGGCGTTGCTGGCTTCTGCAGGCTTCGTGGCAGCATTCTCCAAGCTCTCCTCGAGCTGAGAAGGGGTAAGGAAACTCCTCTCTTCCCACTTCTTCTCTCCAAACCTGGATGATAGGAGCAGTCACGCACACATGGAAGCAGTTGCTAAATGTGGTGGGACTCATCCAGTCTCAGCCTGAAGGCTATATGGTAGGAGCGCAGTGTCTTGACAGAACAAGGGAACCTACGGACAGTTTTGAAGCCTATTTGATGAACAACTAACTGGTCAACCTTTTTCTTCCTTCTCTGGGGAGGCATTGGGGGTGGTGGTTGCACTGCTGATGGTGTGCCTTAGGGCACAAGCAAACCTTTCCAGCCCTCTGGATCCCTATGGGCCAGGCTTAAAGCTGCTCATCCTCCTATGGTTCAGCCAGAAGTGTCCAAGCACCACATCTTGTATCCCTCCTGAGGAACTGGGGGGGAAAAAGGCTTACTTTTCTCTTATGAAACACAAAACTACAGCACTGTGAGTACTCACAGCTGGAGGTAGCTTCCTCTCACTGGTGTGTGACCACTTAAGACAATCAGAGCAAGTAGGGCTCAAAGTCTGTGGTTTAACTCTGTATGCCATGGTCTTTCTCCTGGGTTTAACCTCTTCATTCTACTTTGAGGGGTGTGCTTAATACCCGTGAGCATGAAGCCTTTGAGAGGGTGGAGATGCTTGGTTAGGGAGGTGTTGCTCTTTTGTTAGGCGCTTGAGGCTTCAACGGCGTGACCCGAACGAACTGTTCCTTGGAGAAGTGGAGTCTCCCCTTGTTTGTTTTGGACCACGTTCGGGTTTGGGCTTTGGGCTTACTCAGCAGCAGCTAGCTATCTAGTTATACCTGTCCTGCTCCTCCATCTCTGCTCAGTCACCACCTACTGCTCCATTACCTTCTAGGTCTTCTGTGGGGTATTTAGTAGGGACTGCGTGCTCTGGGGCACTTCAGCCAAGCAGTGTCAAGGGGAGGTCAGGATATGCCACGGTGTTTGTGCAGCCAAGGTTTTCGGGGTCATCTAGTGGGAGCGAGACCCCGGTTTCATCCCCCAAGATGCCTCAAACGGATGCAGGATCTGCTCTTAATGGGCTGCTGTGGCTTTGCAGTGTTCACAGCACTTGTGGTCTGGAGTTAGTGCTTCCTCCACGCACACTTGCTTCAATGGGACTGGGGTTAGGGTCCCTACAGAGCTTTTTGGGTGAGTGGATGCCTTCAGGGCTGATAAAGGTTTCTTGTCATCCAAGAGAAGTGTTGGTGCTCAACTTAGTTTGCACGTGAGTTACACAAGCAACTCTGCAAACTTTATGAACTCGGGGGCATCATGAAGTTAAAGTGAAGGTGACAATTGTGTGTGTTTTTCTGGGGGGGACAGCTCTGATGGAGGTGGGAGACTGAAGCAATGTTGAAGTGATGGTTGTGAGAGGTCTGGTGCAAAATAAGATGACAAAGGGCTATTACTTTTTGAAAAATAACATTTGCAAATAGATTTTTAAGTCGTGTAGAGGAGGATTTTAGTGCTCAAATTGGAAACGGGTAATACTTTTAACTGCCATTATGATAGCACTTACTTGAGCTTTCATATTAAACTGTACTGTGTTAGTCATTGCTTGTAGTTAATTACAAAGTCTTGGCGGTGGAGAGAAGGAAAAGTGGATGTGGCAAAGGAAAAGGATGCAAAGCTTATAGGATTTTTATAGGTCTTCCCAATACCACAAAGTTTCCCTATCAAATTGGACTTAATGCTTTAGGCAACAAAGACAAACGCTTTACAGCCAGCTTCTCCCAGCTGGCTGCATTGTGCTTGGACAGTGACACATCCGCTGAGATGAGGTTTTTTTTTTTTTGGTGGTTTACACCTCCCAAAAGACTCGACTGTGGTACTGGCGCCTGACTCAGACCCTCTCCATCCAGGGAAGGCATTTCTGAGTCAGGGATTCAACTCGGCCTCCTTGCAACACTCAGCCAGTTCAGCAAGCTGTCGCTTTTGGTACGACTTCAACTCCCGTTTAACTGATTGTCTTCCCTCTGAAACACCGGCTTGCATAAAGGATTTCCCTTTATGCTGCCGGGTAGATTGCACCAAGCTCGGGCTGAGTTGGGAAACCGCCGCTCTCGTAATACGGCTTCCACTTGGCTCCGATTCCAACAGCAGGCGAGCCGTGCAGCGGCAGGAAACACGGCCCTCGTAAAATGGGCGAAGAAAAGCGAAACCCAGCGCAGGCGACCGGGAAACAAAAAGAACTGGAGGCTGAATAACTCTGCCAGAAGGTGCAGGAGGAGGGGAAGCGGTGCCGTGCAGCTGAGGTCAGCCTCGCTGGATCTACGCTCACGCAGCCCTGGAGGAGCCTCGCCGTGCCCTGTTGTTGGGACGTGTGTGCGCCTCTCCTCCTCCCTCTGGCATCATCTGCAGCCTCCGCCTGAGATTGGCTGCTGCCGAGTCAGCCCATATCTTGCTAGAGGGAAGAGGGAAACTTGAGACCCACTGTGCCCAAATATCAAACGCTGCTTAGTCAGATGAATAGCAGCACTCACCAGCGGCCAGCCCTGGCTCTTTCCACCCTTCAGCAGGGGCAGAGTTGTGCGTCTGAGCTTTGTTTCTCAATGAAACGCTGGAAGGGGAAGAAAAAAAAAGCTTGTGTGGAGCTGGCGAGGCATGTGGAAAATCAACATCTGAGATGATAATGCAAAAAAAAAAAAAAGCAGATGAGCTCCTTCCCCTCGGTGCTCCTGCTCTGCTCCTTGTGTGCTTTCCCCGACGTCTGGATGTGAAAAATGTGATGCTGACAAAGGGCGAAGCACTTGAAGCGTTACACTGGGTTCTGCAAGGCTCCAGCAATAAAAGCTGGGGCTCCTTCCCAGGATTTCTCCCTCCCAGGCGTTAACCCCGCAGCGCCCCATAGATCTGTCTCCTGGTCTGGAAGGTTTTCAGGCACCTGTGGACTTCCACTGCTGTTTGCGTGCTGGTGCTGAGCAGCACCGGGGTGATGCTTCAGACCCCCAAACAGAAGTCATGGAGGGTGGGGGGGGGTCCTGCAGGGTGCTTGGGTTGGGAGGAGAAGCTGTTTTATTTGGACTCTTCTGTATTTTTTTTGTGCGTGCACAGCTGTTGCAGTGCAGAGGCCCCCGAAAGAAAAATGCTCTCAGGCTGGAGGATCCCAAGAGGTCACAAATCTTTTTTCCATGATGTTTTTTTCCCCCCGCTTGGGCCTTTTTCTGGTTTTACCTACGGCTCCTGCATTTGGACTTCAGAGATGCTTCTTCAAATGCTGCTCCCAGACCTTTTGTTGGCAGAGCAGCTCACCTCTGGTGGGTCGGTGCCGTCAGACAGCAAAAACTACCCCACACCCTCTCAGCAGAGCGATTGGCGGGGCAAGCACCTTGCTGCTTCCCTGACCCTCTGGGCAGCAGCAGAGGATTAAAACCTTCCCAGAATTACAGCTGTGACTTCTCCGGGGGCTCTGGTGTGCTTTGGATCGCAGCCATGAGAGCATTTTGGGAGGCTGCGCTGAGGGTGGGATGCCCTGGGTTCATTTCAGCCCCTACTTAAGTTTGGCACCTGAATGCTTTGGTCAGTGACCAAATTCAACTCATTCTTCAACCAAATTGGTGGCTAATCAACACGTTCTGCTGAAAGATGCCACGAAGCTCTGCCAGAAGGCAGATAATTTGTGCGTTGTCACCGGGAAGCTGAAATTTTGGGGCTGATCCAGCAATTCCAGCAAGTTCATCAGCTGAAGCCAGCGGCGTCTCTCTGCGTCTCCGAGAGCAGCTATGATTTCTCTCTGCCCAGCAGTGTTTTTGCCTCCGGCGACTGTTTATTCAAAAAAAGGCGGCGATTGGTGAAATCCAAGAGCTTTTACACAGAAAAAGTGTTGCAACTGGAAATGTAAATAACACCCTCTTTTTCTGGAAATTCAAGTACAAAATGCTTGCGCTGAACTGCCAAATGATGCACGAAGTTGCCTTGTATCAAGAAATTAAGAGGAAAGAAAAAAATCTCTCTGCCCCTAGACTTTCAGAAAAGGATGATTGGAGGAAAAAGTAATGGAGACAGGACAGAAAGAGGTAGTTAAAAATATCTAGCTCTACAGTCTCTAAGCATTCTGCGTGTCAAGTATGTATGTGAAATTGAATTAAACTTGAAATAATTAACTGAAATAATTAGAAATAATTCATCTCTTCATGGAAATGAAAGGTCTTTCCTTAGGACAAACACAGTGACCTCGTCAGCAGGTTCTGAGACGCGGACCAAACTTCTGAAATTGATTGCCCTCTCCAACCAGAAAAAGGTTGAGCTCCGAAGTAAGTAACAAGATTGCTTTTAAAAACACAAATAGTATTTCAAAGAACACTAATTGCACATGTAATAATTTTAATAAATACTACGTACTTCAAATGAGACCTGGTAATGTCTCGAGTGTGACTTGTGACTTGTGTACTGTTTTCGAATAGAAATCATTTCAGAAACTATAGATAATAACAATCTGATCCTCAAGAAATCCCGAAGTCATATGAAGAATTGAACTCTCAAGAGACAGAATTATTTTGGTTTAAAATCATGCAAATGTATCTCGGGGCTGCCACTTTGATGGCATGTGGTGGTCTTGTCCTTTGAATGAGCATTTCTCAGTCAGTGAGGTACCTTCTGCGGAGATGGGAAGCACAGGGGAGCGTTCAGCATGAATAAATGAGAAAATATGGAAGGGAAATAAGTCAATCCTTCTTGATAGATGACCCAACAGGAAATCTGCAAGCTTCTCGTCATTGCTGCCTGGGGTTTGGCTTCCTCTTCTGACATCTCCCCAGTGAGAAGGCATGGAGCTGGGTATTAAGTCCCCTTGCTAGGAGCATCACAACTGCAAAGGAAAGATCTCCAAGTGATCCAGGATGCCTTGTGCTTAGATACGTGTCACCAGAGTGGTGTTTTCCTGTGGAGGGAAGGGTTAGAGCATCACAACGTGACATAAAGGCCCATGGTGGCGTTGTGCTCGCAACCCTGCTTGGTTCTCACAGGTACGTGCGCGTGCCATAATGACTAACGAACTGCTGGGTGAGATAAAAGCGGAGTCTAAACAAGATTTCTCAACCAAAGCAAATTCAAATAGGGTTTTTCTGAGTGCCAATCCCTGAAGCTCCGTCTAGAAACTGAGAGCCTATTCCGGGTTCTTTCCCGTTCACTCATTAACAAGAATAATCCCGCGTATCAGTCGTCTTTGCTGTCTCTGAGGCATGAACCGCAAAGGGAAGCAAGGCAGTGAATAATACAGGAATGAAAATTATCCCCAATTTCTACACATCTGTACAGTTACACCTTGCAGTCATGTGTCCGAAGTAAGAGGTCGCTGCCTGTACGGATCCATTTTCTAGTCGGATCCAAATTTTAATACATAGGCTTGCTGCAACGCTGGGCAGAGCTGAATCTTGTCGTTGGTGGCACAAATAGTTTTGGGATGGCTGCAGTAATGGTGTGGTTCTGTTTGTCTTCCTTTTGCACCAGAACCTAAACTCCTTAATTCTTGCTGTCTCTAACCTCATGGCACAAAGCGTGCGTCAAGTTCTTGGAAACGGGCACTCTTCATGCAGGAATGCAGGAAATATGTATGCAAATGTGTGTAATGAAGGAAATAGTATGTGAAAATACTGGAGTTGGCAGAACCTCTTGGCTCACTGAGACCAGCCCCAGTTTGTGATAGGCTCTAAGATCCTGTATCTGCGTTTATGGATGTATCCCGCTGCTTCCTAGCAGTTGTTAGGGGCTAACCTTTTTTTCCTGGATCTCCTAACCGCTCTTAAGATGTGTTTGGTCTTGCCAACATCTTTTTTAGGGCTTGAGCGTACTGAAGGATGGCACGGTACGTGAGGTAAGCCTCGGCATGAGCTACGACTTGCACTTCTCATCCCTTACACCAGTTGAACCTGCTCATGTCATGCATCCATCCTCCCTGGGATCAGTCAGAGGTGGCATATTCCTGCATGAGGCGACACAGATCTCCAGCGCATCGTTGTTGGGATGGAGGAGCTCCACTTTCCATCGGAAACCCTTCTCTTCAGTGGCTGTAAATGCTCTGTGCTTTCCCTGGAGAACTTTACTTTGTAGAGTTGTTTTGTGTTTTTTTTTTTAAAAAGTAGGATGTATTCTGAAGTCCACCAAAACTGTTATTCCTCCTGCTGTTTATAAGTCTTGATACGATGAGGAACCCCAAGAAAGAGGTGTCAATGCTGACTACAGTCTCAAACTAAGGAGACCAAAGCAGAGACCTGCTCAGTTACTCGTGCAAGCCTCACTCCCTAAGAAACCCAGCCAAAATTCGATTGCTATTGCAGGTAAAAGCCCCATCTGGGAGTAAGACCCCAGCTGTATGAAGGTGTCAGGTGGATACATGATAAGGGCAGCTCTTTTTCTGGGCACGATAGAAGCATTACCTGTGTGCACTATGCTCAGATTTTCTCACCCAACGATCCCAGCGCTTTGCTGAGCACACTTCTGCTCACAAACTTTGCAACTACCTCTTTGATGAGGGAGGAATGTGCACTGTTATATGATCAGGGAGACCGAGGCGTGGTGGAAAGGAGAGGGGCCCTAAACTGCTCGTCTACGTTTGTGTGGAAAGCATATTGTAGAGCTGCAGGCAACCCTCAGATCTTTTTGGCCCTCTCATGTCCTTGGCTTGGGATATAATGGGCGCTGGCCTCTTTGAAAATGTGACCCTTATTCAGGTTTGTATGAGAGCAGATGCTCTCTGCAAATTTCTGGCGTTGTGTTTCTTCTTGTCAAGAAAGCAGACCGTAATGTGGCCTGTGACTGTACAGAAGTGGGAAGGATCTTCTTGACCAAGAACAAGATCAAAAAGAAAGAGGAGTGCTTTGTACGAGGCTCTGGATGCCCTTTAGCTTCTAATCTTCCTCCCCCTCTCTCTCGGTTTTTTAATTTCCTTTTCTTTCTTCTTTATTGCCTCAAGTCAAACCTTGATTTTTGGGTTTGTCAATGGGGTTGACCTAAGCATGGGACAAGACGTGGAGCTGTGAACAGGATCCGAATGTCCATCTCTCGGTACACGAAGCCCCAGGATGACCCCGATAACAGCAGTCAGTGTCTGAAAAGCGTTTTACAAGAGTACTTTACCATTGACAGGAAAGCAACAGGTGAACGAGACTTCTCTGCCCTTTTTTCTCCACCTCATGCACCAGGTGGTATCTAAACAGCTTGGTGCTTACAGGAGATAGTCCCACAATTAGTGCTGTGATCTGCAAGTTGCTGCCGCCTTCTTGTGAAGGTTTCCAGTTAATTTGCATCCGGGACATCTAGTGTCACCTCTGAAAAGGTAAGGGACAAAGGAACGTCAGGAAAAACAGAGCGAGGAGCAATGAGATTTCTTGGGGAGGTCTGGAGGTACTGCCAGCTTGCGCTGTGGGATGTTGGGCCTTGTTTGGGATCCCTAAGCCAGCTCTGACAACTTGGCGGCGAGAAGAGACAGCATGAGAACCCTGAGCCTGCTGGAAGGGATGAAAAGAGTTCTTGCCCTGCAAAATGTCGTGTTTGATTTTCACTTTACACAATCAAATTGCTCTGGGAAGGCTGTGATGGAGGAATGCAGCCTGCGTTACACGGAAACGTGCGCTTGGCTACGCTCTGGCTTCTGCCACTCACGAAAGGTCCGTACCTGCTGATGGGTGTACGAGTTTGAGCAGGAACCTGCCCCATTTACATACGTTAAAATAAGTATTTTAACAAAGAATGCTGTGTTCTGGCTAATTCTTCATTCAGTGCCCTGGTCAGCTCTGAAATACCATCAAGGAGAAGTTTGGCCTCGTCAGGGAGAGGTCACGACTACAAAGGAGCAGAGGCAAGGGAGAAAGGAGCAAGCGCGCCGGGATTTTTCTGAGTGCCGTAGATCAGTGGCTTGGTCCCTCCGTGCTTCCCACGCTCTTTTTGTTGCATTCCTGAAAGAAACATGATGTAGGAGGCTGGTGCGAATCGAACAACGTGTCCCGAAACGGCGGTGGCGTGAGCGGGGCTCCCTGCGGTGACGCTCCACCTCCTGCGAGCCAGCAGAGAGAGGAAGCAAGCCGCAAGTAATACGAGAAACTACTATATTTACACGGATTATATTTACACTGCAACGATCCCTGCTTCTCACACGTGGCATTACTTTTGCTGGAAGGCTTCCGGGCTCCTGTAGCAGGCAGGGAAACTGAGGCACGGAGCTTAGGTCCTTGGCTTGAGGTGAGGAAATGGCTCGGTGCTAGAGATGGAGACGGATTTTGCAGCTCTCGTGCCGGTCAGCCTAAGGAGTCCTGCTCCAGAGAGCGACCCACCACAAAGCTGTGGTGCCTTTGATGGGATCTGGGTGAACTTCACACCCTGATTCTGCGAGTTTTAGCCCCCACAAGCTGCTGCCTAACGCTGGGGCCTGAAGACGCTTTGCTGCCTGTCCCACCTCGCTCCAGCCACGGTCCCCCATCGGTGCACAGGGGTTCCTGGAAGCCCCTTCGGAGGTGGTTCAGACCTAGGCCTTCAGGCCCAGGCCGTGACAAAGCTCTGTCTCCACACCAGGTCTGCAGGAAGCTTTTTGTGCCTGGCAGCAAGCCCAGGCCAAGATTTGAGCCCGATGTAACTCCTGCCCCTTCCTGGGCTGAGCCTGCGCTCGAGCTGGTTTTTTTTTTCCTCTCTGCTTTTATGGGCTTTCTCCGTTTTTATTGCGAGCGTAATGACTGGAAAGCAACGGTCACCAACGGCTCTTGGAGCACGTGGTGGCTCTCCAAAGAGGCCAGGAGTCAGCCACACCTGCGGAACAAGTAAATATTCGGGCTGGTACACGTGGTGGGAGGGATGAAAGGGTCCATCCAACATCCACCCGAGGCGGAGAGGAGTCCCCTCAGTGCTGCTGTGTGGCGGTGGGCTCGTAAAAAAGCACGCCTAGATCAGAAGCAGAACCTCCCAGCAGGATTTCCTCGCTCTTGTACCTTTAATTACGGTTCTGCTCCGGCTCTGGGGTGGGTCTGGCTCTTCTATCTTGAATCCCATCAGAGTTCATAAAGTTTTTCTAGGAACGAGGGCGATTGGTCTGAGTCAATGGGGAGACCTGAGGCCCAGACAGCGTGGGTCCGAGCCTCTGCTGGCAGGAAGATGTGTGTCTGCTGCTGCCCTGACAGTGAAACCATCTGTGTGTCTTGCTGCTAGCTTGACCGCTGCTTTTTAAATTCCATCCTGGTGCATGGAAAAACTTGTCATCTCGTAAAACAGCTGGCTGGGGAAAGGAGCTGGCAGGCCGCAGTGGGGAGCGGTGTCCAGCGCGCATCATGTTTTGGCTTGCCCAACGCAGCGCCGCTGGCTGCCTTGGAAGGTTTCCTGAAACACTCGCTTTTTATGAAAAAAAAAAAACCCCACTGCCTGTGTTGAAGCACATCGCTCCCTCACAACATCTCTGAAGTTAACCGGGCTGTGGGGCCGGAGCGGGCTGTACCTTGCGGTAACGCAGCGTGCTCGGTCGGGATGAAAGCCAGACTGTGCTTTCCTGCTTCTCTCTGTCTTACGAACAGCCATAAATAGCCGTGACCTGGCAACAAAACTCATGGAGAAGGCTTCTAGGAAAGCCTGCAGTGCGCGCTGCCTTCAGGAGCCCGATAGCCTTATGGTATCTGTGAATGCTGGAAAGCCCGACCTCAGTTGAGACACCTGCACTCGAGTTTTTCTCAAAAGCATGGCACGGGCGTGTAATACCTTGTAGCTGATTCAGCTTGCTGAACTACTTATCTCAGGGGTGAATTACAGCAAATCGAAGCTGTGGAATGGCTCAGGAAGATAATAGCGCTGGTAATCAGTGATAAGGTATTTACATTTAAGATTAAAAAAAAAAAGTGTTTCAGTTCTGTGCCTATCCTTTTGCATTAGGCTTCTAGGTTCAGGAGCTGCCTTGCTGCATCTCCTTCCCGGCATGGGATGATGGCAACTGGGGAACGCTGGCCAGCGTTCAAGGCTCCAAGAGAGGATAGAGACTGACCCTAAAGTCACGGTGACCAAACGAGTATGTTTCTATTTTAGTCTGGTTATTTTTGGTCTTGTAACAGACGAGGCCTGCTAATATGGGGTAAACAAGGATTTTCTCCAGTGCGTGAGTAATTGGAAAAACAGCCATGTGCGTGCTTTGTAACTCCACTGACCTCTCAATTACATTACTCTCAAGTAATTTAGTGGGGTTTTTTTTAATAACATTTGTGGAATGAAGCGGGTGTTGGCAAAAGATGTCGGTATAGGACTGTGGCTTGCAAGGAGTGACGTGGTCACAGCTCGCTGGGAAGCCGAACACGTTGTGCAAAGGCAGGATGGAAAAACCAGGGATGTGAGTGACCTTTCCCATGTGATGTGAAGCCTGTCATGTGTTGTGAATGTCCCGTCCTACTCAAAGCAAACAGCTAGAGAGGAGACATCCTTTTCTTCTCCATCCATCCTTCCTTGGGACTTTCTGTTCCTCTTTGACCCCTGGTACCACCTTCCTTCTGGTTGCAGAGGAGGGAGGAAATCTGCTCAGTGGAGATGCCTGGGAAAAAACGTATTAACTTGAGTAATCGGCATGATACACCGGGATACTGAAGGCTTTCGAGAAGCATGTAAAACAAGTTATGTTTTTAAGGTTTTAGTTGCGTTTCAGAGCGTGTCTGGAATAAACTGGGGAGAGGGGGAGAGAAAAGGTGTCTCCCCAAAAGGAGCACTACCTAATGTCATCTGCTGTAATTTAAACTGTTTTAACAAAATTCTTTAGTTTATTAACCAAATTGTTTAACTCATTTTCTGAAAAGGCAAAAATATCCTCCTTTTGTGCAGCCTCACCCCCTGAATCTTGCACAGACTGAATACCGCAGCGGATGGAGAAAGCTTGCAAGGGAACCGTGCAGAGGCCGGAGGAAGTTTTCAGGCTAGTTACTATTTAACGTGAATTGTTGCAAAGACACAGTGCTCTCCTTCCCTAAAACGTAAGCTTCAGGCTTCACTCCTTTTTTTTTTTTTAACATCTGAACTAACAAGGTACACACAGGCCCTGGGACAGTGTGTCCATCTCATCTATTGCCATCTGAAGCTCAGGTAAAGGGTCAAACTTCTGGTATAAGTTTCCTTTTCAGCAGCTGAGCCCAGCACCTCTGTGAAATTGGACGTTTTCTGCTTCCGCGTAACTGGGAATCCTCTCCCTTCTGCTTTGCTGGGTTTGAGAGAGAGGCGATGTGTAAGCGAAGCGCGCAGATTAGAGTTTTGTCCCTTTTGTGAGTCTCTGATCCACTCCATGGCTTGCAGGTGCAGGATGACATTGGCCTGACCTGAGCTCCTCTGTCTAGCTGTAGCTCTGGGAGAGGCAGAAGAGCAGCAGCCGAAGCAATCTGTGCGCATCACAGCAATTCAATGTGTTTTAATGTTTTACGAGCTATGGCTTGCCTTAAATTGCCAGCGCTGAGCTATACGGCATCCATATGGATCGGCTTTCTTTTTTATGAATCGCTTCCCAAGGCCGTGTTTGACTCTAGAAACGTTTCTGAAATCCATCCATCTCTATCTGGGCTGCGTTTATCTCCAGCGCTCCCCTCCAGGTCAGGGAACAGCTCCGGAGCAGGATCTGATACTAATTCAAAACAGACTGAGGCTTTGCATCAAAAATCCTCTTTTTTTTGTAAGCGCACCGTGGCAAATCCGGACATTTAATATGTTTGAGGATAATCTTTTTTTTTTCCCCCCGCTCTTGCAGATAGCCTCGCTCTGTGAAATACGCTGGCCCGTAAACGGAGGAAGCAGGTCCGTAGCGAGGGGAATTTCTGCAAGAGCTTCGCAGGCTGCGCTCCGGGTTTGTTGCCGGGCTGCTTGGGGATTGAATGAGTGATTTGGAGGGCAGGCTAGGAGATGGGGTGATACGGGCCTCTGGGGTTACTGCGAGTCAGTGACATTCGATTACAGCAGAGGTAACACCTCAGGCCCTCTCTTCCAATAGGAACGGGACTTTGACGGGGCGAAATCAGGAGAGTTTGGTGGCCAATGAACGCCGGCTCCCGGAGTGAGTCACATTCATAGTTTCAAGTTTTGCGGTCTGGCAGATCCCGGGAGATGATTAAACCCACATAAAAGAGCATTATTAATAACAGCGCCTTCGGTCCTCTGGCGGCTTCAGCTCGTGTGCGAACGGGAGATGGGGCAGGGGCTACCGGTGTGTGCGTGGGGAGGGGGGAGAAAATAAGAGGGGGGGGGAAAAAAAGGTTACTTAACCATGCTGGGAACACGAGGCACTGCTTTCCTGGGGGAAATACAAGGCTGGGAATGCCCTGCGGGCTGTGAATACCTGCTGGGCTGTTATCACGAGATCCCTAGCCCCTGCAAAGCCAAAAGCTGTGGCAGGAGTGGGATTTTCTCCCCAGGGACGGGACCCCCCGAGCCCTTTGCTGTTGGGCGCTGGGGGAATTAAGGGGGGGCACATAAGCCCCTGACGGCTTAGCCTGGGCTTCCCTGGAGCATCACCCACCTCTGTGCATCCTCCTGGCAAAATGCTCGCTGTCTGCCTTGGAAGCGTGCCCCCTTCCCTCCCCGGAGTGGCCGCAGGGACCAACTCACCGACAAGAAATCGAGTTTACATAATCCTTGTGTTGGCACGATTTGTCCCGATTTCTAACGTTAAGCCTTTTTTTAATGTTTCTGTCTTCAAAAGCCTTCTGTTAGAGAAAGTGTTTCTCATTATCAGCTGCGGGGCTGCCAGACCTGGGAGGTGTTTGTTTCCTATTACCCTCCTTGTCCCTCCTGCTGTGCGTGATTCGTCCTAGAACAGAAGACGAGGAGAGCCCTAGGAAAAAGATGTCACAGGGCAGGTGGGTGGCTGGTGGCCCCCCGCATGATACCCCCCTGAAAATGCCCTGGGAAGCATTGTACCCCCCAAAAAAAATGCCCTGGGAAGTCAGACCTTCATCCTCTTGGGACCATGAGTGCTGTCTGGGGATGCCAGAGGACACCCGTCCCTGTGACGTGTTCTCTGCCACCCCCCTGGCCTCCGTCCCCCCTTGCAGCAGGGACGTGGGTGCCGTCCTGATGCATCTTTACTATGGCAGCAGTCGAGGGAGAAAATCGGAGAGAAAGGATGGGAAGTGGGGCAAATTACAGCACAGTTTCCCAACGTGACCTCCTCAAAGCTTTGTCGATGAGGGGAAAATGGTCAACAAGGTTTAGACAGGAGATGCCTGCGGTCCTAATATGCTCTTGCTGCTCCTCCTGTGAGTAGGACTGTGATTTTTTTTTTTCTCCCATGGCCTTTGACCCTCTAATATCCCTTGCCTTCGCCTATTACAGGTGTTTTCTCCCTAATCCTGCACAACTCGACCACCCGCCTCACCGCGGGCTCAGATGCACAGGGGAGCGCCACGGGAGAGTGAGCAAAGCTGTCTTCACCTTCTCAGCCTCCTCGCAGGCTCTGCAAAGAGTCAAAATAACTTTCAGGCTGCCTCCTCCCCCAGCAGAGGAGGAAAAGGGATTTCTTTTTCATCCGTGCTATGGCCCCAGGCTGGCTGTTGGGTGACCGGATCAGACCCAAGCCAAGGTGACGCCCTGCTCTGCTCTGCCCAGGTAAATAGTCCCGCACCGGCTTCAGGAAGGGCAGTCCCAGACTCAGCTGAATATTTCTGCAAGCAAATAACTTGCCAGCATTTTTGGAATGAGGGGAAAAAAAAATAACTTGCTGTTCCTCAGGGCCTAAAGGACCCCATCCACCTGTCTGCTGCCGCTGTGCCGGGCTGAGTGTTATCCCGAGCTTTACCAGCACTTAAATATTTCGTTTCCCATGAAATTTATGTATCGGTGAGGCTGTTCTCATCCCTTCAGCTTCTAGTGAAGAAGCGAAGTGCAGCTGGTCTTAGCCATCTAGGCTGGGCTTTCAGGGCTTTCGTACGAAAAGGAGATAGAAAATAGTTTTTCGAGATGTGCCTCCAAAAGAGAGCAGGTAGCAGTGTTTTCTCAGGGCTCTGCTCCTGCACCTTTGCCTGGCGTGCTGTGAAAGGTGCTGAGGAGAGCTGAAATGGGAGCAGCAGCTTCCCTGGATGAGCGGGGTATGAGTGGGAAGAAGCCCTGGCTGTAATCACCAGGTGTGCCAGCTGTAAGATCACTGATGGAAGGCTCATCCTACAGTCTGTAGACAAATATAATTCCTTCTGGCCAAAATTCATCCAAATTTTGTGCTTCTTGTCTTCAGGGGGAAGAAGCAACAGTGGCCCGATGAGGTTTTCCTTGCTGTTTGCGTAAGGTGAGTGCTGGGGGAATGGACTGGCCCTTAGAGCATCCCGTCCTGCTGGGAAGGATCTGTGGGATCCCTTCGGAGAGGCTGACTGGGGAAGGGGAAGCCTACCAGAAGCATTTAAAAGAAAACCTCACTGAGAAAGCTTTCTCTAAGTACTGGAAAACTAATTTTTTTCATCAAATTTACACTTCTGGCAAAGAGAAATTCCTCGCTTCAGAGAAATTCTCAGGGATTCGTCTTCTGAGAAAGCTTCAGACCGCTTTAGAGGGGGATTTCTGCCGAATGAACTCAGCAGATATGTGCACGCTACGCACTGACAGAAGACGTTTTCATCACGGGCTGAGGCACTTCTCGTTTCCTTGAAATGTTAGATGGGGAATTTGGTTCGCTGCCATCAGCTGCTGCTGCTCAAAGAAAACCCCCAGTGCAATCTCGTATCAGTAAAATATTAAAAAATCTCTCATGCCTGGATCATTTGCTGTGAACTTAGGGGCCAGGACTTTGGGGAGAATCGTATAGGTCAGTCTTGCACGTAGGTGTTCAGGAGACGTGTATTTTGAAAACCTGTTGAAGTGGGTCGCTTAATTTTGCTTATTAATGGTTTTAGTTCTGCTAATGCACATCCTCAACCCTTTTCCCTTTTTTACTCTCCCTTCCGACCAGGCTCTGAAGATGAACTGCACTCCTCGGTAGCCGTGGGTGGCTTTTCCACCTGTAGCTGGATGTTTGTAAGGTAGGTGTTATCATCTGGTGCAACAAGGAAACAGCCCCTTCCAACAATGTACTTTATTCTGTACTCTGACTGGCATCTCTATAACCCAATTCTCCAGTAACACTTTATCGAGTGATAATATTTTTGCTGACATAGGTGTTGGCAACCATTTTCCCCCTTTTTTTCCCCCCAAATTTGGAAAACGGACTGATTTTTAACACTTTATAGAGGCAGAACCATTCCTTGGTGCTGTCAGCTTCTTATTTTTGTAGGCAGCAGAATTTAGGTGAAAAAATTCCACCACCCCGCCCCTCCAGAAGTGCTGTCTGCTGATTTTTGGGGCAATTATTTCCTAGGAAAGCAGCCTTTGAACTGAGGAGCCCGAAAGAGAAAATGAAAAATTTGTTTCCTGATAGTTCCTTCTGTTTTTCTATGATTATGCGTGCAAAAACACGATGGAAGGAGAAATGCAGCTGGAAAGAAAATAATCTGTTGCAGCGGTGCCTAGAGGTCCTGAACTCGGTCAGTAGCCCGTTGCACAAGAGTTTGTGTGTGGACGGGGCTTCTGAGGCTTCAGTCCTAAGGGGGATTTTTCAGAAATCCTTCTGGGCTCTGGAAGCAGAAGCCTCTTCAAAGCAAGATGCCTGGAGAGCTGGGAAAGCACAAGCAGGTCAGAAGGCAGCTCTGCAGACACCCTGTTGCTGCCTCGTTCAAATATTTGTTCAGCTTGCTTAAAGTGCTTGGAGTTTCTTGTGAGGTTAGGTTATAGACACAGCCTACACCAGGGACCAGGAGGGTTTCCAGGCTAGGACAGCGTCCAAAAGGGAGCAAGGCCAGATTTTAGTACTGGACAGCAAGAGCTTTTGTACTCGGAAATGCTGTGTGGATTTGGACACAAGATTAGTCTAGGAAGCCGCAGGGTTTGGATATGCCACGAGGTCTCTACTTCCTCATGACACTTGTTATCAGCCTGATGTTTTTTCTCTGGCAGCTGTCACAACTTACGCAACTGTGCTTTATATCAGCAGCCCCAAATGCAGCTGTAGGAGAGGCTCTCCTTTGGCCTCTCGAGCTCAGCGAAGGTGCTCGATGGTGCCAGGTTTCCAGCCATAGCTTAGGCATGGGTGTCAACCGTTTGCTTGGATGTGGACATTTCTAGAAGTGAAGGTGTCGCCTGAAACTGTCCCTCCTCACCTCTCTCCTAGAGGAGCACTGGAATTCAGCGTCACCCTCAGCACTGGTTAAAATATCTTAATTAACCAGAAATTAATCACTTACCTATGTCGTCTTCCTAGCACAGAAAACTGCTTGAAATCACTGTAGCTCGATCGCAGAAGCTCAGGAGCTAAGATTTTAAAGAAACTGCTAAACACCGTGAATCTGAGCCAGCAACAGTGTAGGAGAGCGAGGATGCTCTGATTTTCTTTCTTATCCCATCACGAAAGGTAGCATTCTGCTCCAGATGTGCAAGGCTCAGGTAAGCATAATTCCACCACTTGGCTTTGCTTTTAATCTTAAGTTATCTTTTAAAGATATAAAGAAGACATACAATGGAAACGGGAATGCTTTTTCTTCTCTCTGATGCCTGCTGAAGGATCGTGGAGTTTCTCTGGGCACGTTTCCAGCTTTGTGAAAGGATAATACAGTGCTGATGATTTTCAGTACGTACAACTGTAACAAGTGCATGTGGTTTCCATGTGGAACTGAAAGCTTGTGCTAATGGCCTCCCAGGAGGGGAAAACCGCAGCCCCATGCGGAGTAGTTAATAATTTTGTACCTTCTTTGTCGAGCAGGTATGGAAGTGTTTTGGTTTTCAGTACATTTTACAGGGTTTGGAAGTGCCTCAGTCTATTATTTGGCTGTAATTTGACTTCCAGAGAATATTGGATATGTTAAAACCACTGTTTACCTGGTCAAGACTCGAGAAATAATTCTGTTCTCTTACAAGGCACTGATTCATGTAGCTGCAACCCAACGCATCGTAGGGACTGTTAAAAATTGTGATTAGATAGACACACTGAGCTACTGCCTGAGAGCGTGCTGCTTCACAAAATTGCGTTTGAAAACCCAAAACATGAGGGATTTTGGCCACGTGATAAATTAGGGCCTCACACGGAAAGTTGCCCGTTGTGGCTTGGCAGAGCTGGAAGTACTTACGTGGCTATGTATATGGATAAAGATGGCTAAAATTGAGACAAGGCAGTGGGTAAGCTGAAACAAAAATGGCATTAAAAGCTGAGGAGCAGTTCTGAACAGCATCAGCTGCTGTCACACCACATAGGATGTTATTTGACTTAAGATACCTCTTGCCCCAACAGTTTCAGTGAGGTACCGAGGCCAAGGAGAGCATCAAGGTGTAGGTGAGTTGTCCCTGATGAGTAGTACGCAGATATTAGGTGATCACTGCACGTTTTTTAGAGACTGTGGGTTCATGCACACATCCATCTATCTTCTATCATCCATCTGTGATCTGTAGATCAGACCTTTCTTGAGATTTTGGTCACAGGAGACACTTTTTTCCTCCTGCGTGGGACCATTGCCAGCTCGTGACCAAGCTGTGTCTGACCCAAAGCAAACCTCCTCGCCCACTGGAGCAGCACCTTGGGGTGCCAGAGCTGGGTCGCCGTGTTCCTGTATCCCTGTTTGAAGGCTCTGCACAGCCGGGGAGGAGAACACCTTGTTGTGTCTCGGCTCGTGCTCACCCAGCCGTACCGCTAGACAAGACGGGAAGATGAAAGAGGACTGAAAACATAGATTTGGAGTAAAGGAACAAAGATAAAGGAAGATAAAACAAGAAAATGCTTTCTTAAGGTTATCTTCAATTACAGAGATTGTCCTTAGCTGGCTCAGCACGTTGGCTGGCACTTGCTGCTCTTTCTTCTAGATAGAAGCAGCTGGAATCTCTCTTTGTCTCTTAGAGGTTAACATCATCTTCTCTTGTTTTCTCTTGTTTCCATTAATGAAGACAGATCCCAAATCTTTGTTTGTTCTCTTCTGTAAGAAGAAATCCAGAGCAAAACCTGTTTTTTGGTCTGTGGGGCTGCAGAAGTCCACGGGCGCCTTGCAGGGGCCCCGTGCAAAGAAGCCAGGGAAAGTCAATGAACCACCAACGTCCCTGCACACATGGCCAAACCCTCCATGGAAAAAGGTTAGAGGCCCAGGAAATAATAAAGGTTGAAAATGCTGGCCGTAGGGCTCAGACGCATTATGTTAAAAATTAACAGAGACATGTGAAAACCTCAGCCCACATCTGTGGTTTGTAAGTGAAGGTTTACTGTTGGGCAAATTAGTGCTGAAGTCTATTAACTTGTTGAATTCATTGCACTTCTGATAGTTGTGTTTTTTTTTAAAGGCTGCATTTTGCTTTTCAGCACTTCTCAACGTTATGCGAGACAAGTAACAACATCGGCTTTCTGTGGGAATCTCATCTTGTCCTCTCCTGACGTCTTTACGGCATGCCAAATATAGGGTAAGGCCAGCCAGGGAGCTAATGCATGCACTGAGCGTGAACTCCTTTTATTAAAGAGTAATGAGGTTTGAGATGGAAACCAAGTGCTGGTTCTGTGGGTAAATACAGGCACTGAAATAGAAGTGTCTAGGGTAGCCTCCTGATAATTGCTGCGTGCATCTGCTCGCGTTGACGTTGCATCCAAAAGCGAGAGAGGACCTGGTGGCTGAGTGCTCAACTCCGCGTATTTATTCCCTGGATGTGGCCACTCAGCTGCCGGGTGGAGATGCGGTGACAAAATACGAGCTTAAAGGCAGCGTTTGGAGTTTGCCTACAGAGGAAATGAAGACACAAAGACATTGGAGGTGGCTGGGTCAGGATTTCCGAGGGCTCTGCCTTTGGGGTGGCTGAACTTCAGACCTGGTGCTAAAAGAGACGCCTGTGGTGCTCAAGTGGGGAGCCCTGTGGCACCAGGATGGATTTTTTCCAGCTGATAAGGAATGTTTCGCCCTTCCAGCTTTTCCGCGCTTCATCTGAAGAGGAGCTTGTTTGCACCACCTGATTTTTCTAGGGACTTCCCCAAAGCTTTTCTGTTTGGAAGCTGCTCAGCACCCAGCACCATTCTTGCGCCGTGCAAGCTTCATTCTTTCCTCCTGCCATCCATTATCCCCCATCTGCATAGCTGCCTTCATGCTTTGCATCCCAGCGCCATTTCCATGAGAGTAAAATTAGCAGCTTGAGTAATTACGAATAAGTCGCGTTAGACAAAGAAGCCTTGAGGCTGATTGTAGGAAGCTGAAGTGTCTGGCGTTGCACTGAACGGCAGCAAAAAGATCATTTTTTTCTGAATCTACCAGGACTACCAAGGTGTTTAGGAACCCAAATCCCATCGACAACGGTGGGGGCACAGGAGGATTGATGTTTAAGTGTTCAAGGCACTGTGGTTTGGGGTCTGGTCTTCCTCTCTGTCGCTGGGCAGCGCCTAGCAATGAGCCCGGCAAGCTGTCTTCATCCTGATGCTGTGATGCCAAAAGTCACCGAACTTTTACCGAAATCAGGGGGCCAAACTCGTGCCCTGCTCATCCCTGAAGGCCAGGGATGCCTCAAGCTGCAGCTGGTTAAAAAGAAGAAAGCCAAAGGTCTGTGCTCTGCCTGGTTTCAGAACCTGAAGCTTGTATCAGGCACATCTGATGAGAAAAGCGGGTGCTGCTGAGCTGAGTCCAGGACAACAGCTGTTACTAGTAAAAAAAAAATAATGATGGCTTTTACTGGGAAAAAAACTGCTCACTGACAGCAGAAAGAGTTTTACTTGAGTCAAAACTGCAGGTTCTGTCTCATAATAGCCACATTAAAAAAAAAAATGTTAAGAAGACAGCCTGTAGAAAATTACTGCTGTCATCTCCAAGGCTTGATGAAAATGAAGGAATCTAGTTTGTTTTTTGCATGTTTTTGCGCGCATTTGCATCAGAGTGAATAAGTTTTAGTTTAAGAAATGTTTAAATACATGCTGAAGAAGTTAGGCTTCTGGACATCTGGACAAAGGGTACCAGTGCAAACCCCATACGTGTGCTGGGGGGAACCTCTGTGCTAAAACCCCTCTGTAACAACTCTGTTCTGTTTTTTTTTGTTGCTGCTTTTAAGGGGATTGCTGGAGGTTGGCCTGTGAAGCGGCAAGCCCAGAGATCACATCAGGATACGCACCGGAGCAATAGCCAGGGGCACCAGCCTGGCTATGAGCACGTGTCTGACCACCGTCCTGCAATGGCAGCCAAAGGTGCAGTCTCGGGAGTTTGAGTTATTTATTTTTATTTTTTCCATGCCATAAAAAGGCTGAAATGCTTCTCCTATCGTTTAGGCGTGGAAAAGGTCTGGTTCTGAACTAGAAAACCGATGACTTTTCCAGCTAGCTGGTTTTGAGCGTTACTCCCCCCAAAGAGTGGCACGAGGTGACACGTTTCAAAAGCGTGCTTCTTCCTGCGCCGCGAGACCTGTTCGAATTTCATTTTCCACTTCAGGATGATCTCCCAAGCCCTCCAAGTTTTTCTGTTACTATCCTGCACCGTTTGGAGCCGTTTGCTCTGCCAGGATTCCTATTTTATTCCAGCTGTCGTAGTTCCTCGGGATTTCAGTCTGCCTGGCCGGCTGTGACATGCAGACTAAAAGCTTTGTTTGGCAGAGGTGCTGAGCAGCTTCTTGGCGAGCACGCTTTACTGTACACAGAGACACAGGGGAGGAGAAATCTCCTTTTGTCTCTCTTCTCTGATCCAGCCTTTCTTCAGACCACGCTGCTGCTGGCTTACGTGAGTTTGCTTAAGGATTCATTTCACAGCATCTAATATCCACTGATTCTTGCAAACTTCCACAGGTTTGCTTCCTAAAAAAAAGAGGTTTAAAAACTTTATATGAGTTTTCTGTTGTTCTTGCGAAGAAAGCGAAGAGAATCACTGTCTCTATCCCTGCTGCTTCACTACTTCAGCCTATCTGAGAGGATATCACAGGGCAGGGAGTTCCCCAGGTGCATGAAATCACTGCTGGTGCCTTTGACTTGCTCTTATTTTGCTCCTCAGTATTCCCACCGAACCACTCTGGATTGTGCTAGCCTCAGCACCAGGTTCATACCAACATCTCTGCTTATGTTTTGGGTTCCTAACAAGCGGTCATTTGTCTGCTCCGAATCCTTTTGGTATATTTTACATTGTTTTCCCTGCAAAGATAATTTTACGAAGAGTTGCAGTGTTGCACGTACTGAAAGGTCGTGGGAACCTCTCGCTAAGATTAGCCCAACTTCTTCTTATCAATAGCCTTAAGTGGTGTTAGCGTTTTAAAAGGAGTACTGTGTGAGCATTAAAAGACACTTTTTTTTTTTCCCCCAAGTACACGTTGAAAAGCACTTTTATCCCATGTCTAGGGCTGGGTGCTAAATGGAGCTCTATCACCATGGGCTGATGTTTTCTATTCAGAGGTTCACAGAGAATGCATTGTTCGATGGAGAGCCGAGCTGCAGAGGTTGGAGCAATTTCATAAGCATAAAGTTATGGCAAGGTGTCTACCAGGAGCCTTTGGATGGAAGGGAAACCCTACAGCACAGGCTGCTAAGGAAATGAGCTTTTACGTTGCTCAGCTCTAAGAATGGAGGAGAAAAAAAAAACACTAAATAAAGGTGTCGTTGCCTTTCAGTTTGCTCAGTTTGTCAATACCAGGGCAGAAAACATCGTGTTGTACGTACAGGAACTCGTCCTGAATTTCTGAAAGGATTTATTGCTGAGCTAACACCTTCCAGCATCCTGCTCCGACGCGATGGCCACAGCAGTGATGCTGTAAGGACACAGACACGTGTTTTCCTAAAAGCTGAGAGCTGAGCCTCTCACCGTAATGGGTTTGATTTCTTAAATGGCTGCATTTCTGCTTTTTTTTTTCTAGAATGTGTTGTCCTTATGGATAGATGGATTTATGCTGGGACCTGCTGCCCCGATACACTGCATCCCCTACAAACCCCACGGTCATCCTTGGCGCAGAGACTCCCTTCTGACCGACCCAAGCCCTGCTGAGTTCCAGTTAAGTGCATTTTTACTGATATTGTGGATGAAGTGCTTTACTCAGAGGCTTTTCTGTTCCCCCCAAGGGCTTCGTTGGCATGCCCAGGCCACAGGCTTCTCTCACGCTTGCCCGGCTCTCAGAAAGAGGAGGAGAAATAAACTTGGAGAGAAGCTGGCTTCTGCAGGGGAAGGATTAAAGCACCCGGCGACTTCTGAGAACTCCCCTCTGCAGTGATGACAAATATCCTGACACAACTGGAGAGAGACAAAGCTGTCCCCTGAGTAGGATCAGGGCTGGCTAGCACAGCAGGAAGAACTAGATGGGATTCTTTGAGGTTTTTCTTACTCTGAAAAGAACAGGCCATGCCTCGGAGAGTCCTTCTTACCAAGTGGTGCTTCCCTCCGAAAGCTGATTCACCCTGCCAAGGGCCTCTTCAACAAAGGATAAGTTATCCAGTTCCTCTTTATTTCCCCCCATTATTCACAGTCGGTTGTATTTGGCTGAGGCACGCCATTGAGAAAGGCACCGTCTGGGGCTGAAGACATCAAGAAATGCAGATCTATCATCTCCCATGCGAGTAACCGAGTGCTTTGCCAAAAGGCACTTCACTCTCAATTTGCAGTTGTCTGCCTTCAGCTGCTGCTGTCCCATTAGCACCCATTTACTTTTCCTCCCCATCTAAGCTCTTAAATGCAATGAGCAAGACCCCCTTGAGCCCTCCTTTTGCTGGGGGGGGGGGGTGTTCCTGGGGGCACGCCCAGATCCCCAGGTGGATGGAGCCCACCGCGAGACCTTCCCAGCCTCTCCTTAGCTCGCTGTTAGCCTAGAGCAAGTCTTCTAGCTTCGAGGGCCAGCACAGATCCTGATTCATCTCCGAGCACCCTGACCACGAGCGGCTCGGCCGAGCCCTTCATCCCCCTCTCCCCAGATCGTGGGCCTGGGGTGACTGCTGTGGGGGCAGTTTGGGTCTGCCCATGCACAGGATGCTTTCCCAAGGATCCCCCTTGGGATGGTGGCTGAATATACAGCTGGATTTGCTTCTTGGTGCAGGCACCTGAAAATACTACTTCTACCTGTGAGTAATTTATCAAAACTTTCTTTTTTTTGCATTGCTAACAGTTTTTCACCATCACTGCAGACGCAGCCCCCGCACCCTTTCCAACTGAAACCTTCCAGGACATATTTTCCCACTGCGTAGATACCAACTGTAACTGCAACTTTCCACACAGCTCGGTGAAACTGGGATTTGTCTGAATACTTTTGGCTGGCTGAGGTATCCCCGTCATCCCGTGCAATTGCCCTGCCCTCCCTGCTAGCTGCTGTCCTGCCAATGCTAATACTACCCGCAGATTTTATCAGCGGCCTCGCGTAGGCATATTTCAGGATTGCTGATCAAAAAGGTCAATTAGCACTGCGATATTTCTCACCTAATAAAAATTATCGGAGCTGATTCCAAAATTCTTGAGATTCCAAAGGCATGAAATCTTGTCTTTAAAAGGAAAGGAGAGATGATGCTGCATGAAGTAAGTTCTCTAGGGTTTGAAATATTTGCCACTTTTGCCCACCCTGAAACCTACAGGTCCATTCCCTCACATCACAGCGCCTGGGGGATTTGTGTAGAGGAGGGTGAGGAAGGTTTGGTTGTGCTGCTTGGGTTTTTGTCTTTTTTTTATTGGGGCTGGGGAGGTGGAGAACGTGCCAGCCTCTGGAAATGCTGCTCCTCTACGGGAGTTCAACAGCCTTGTTGGTTTTGAGAGCATGTCAAAGGGCGAGAATAGACAAACTCGTGCCGCGACACAAATCCAAAAGCCCTGGGAAATTCAGGAGTGGGTAGATCTGAGGTCTCCCCTGCTCCTAAATTGAAATAGTCCAGGCAACAGCGCTGACACTGCTTATCTCCCAACACTTCTCTGCTCCATCGCCCCGAAACGTGTGTGTGAGGCTCCTGCAGCCACTTGGGTGCTCTCGCAGGGGCTGTGCTGCCAGCAGAGCATTTTCTGCTTCAGGAGTTTGGTGTTGACAGTGTTATATCTTTTGGCGGAGCCTGCTATGACTTAAACCGGAGCAAGCGTTTTATTTATTTTTAATATATATCCTCAATGAAGCCGTTGTTGGGGATGTGACTGCTCAAAATGTGCAGCCCGAACTTCGCTTTTAATTAACTCCAGGCAAAGAAATTAGGAGAGCATTTGCACCGTGAGTGTCTGTGGCAAAAACATACTCCACAACAGAGGGGATACGCAATAGTGTTCTTCAGCGCTTATTTTTTTCCAGTGGATAGTACACAAATTTGTCTGCCTTATCGGGGGGCCTGATTATGCCACTGGAACTGATCATTTGTTGTAAATATTTTTTTAATAAGTACCAACCAGTTAAATAGATCTACTTGTAGTTTTCTACGCAACGCCTAATACAGCAGAAGACGTGGAAGCAATGAGCAATCTGATTTTTGTCTCCAGCTTTTACGCAGTTCCTTTTTGAGAGCAGTGGGATGACAAGGTCTTCCCTGCGGCTTATGGGATCAGTGGATGAGATGAATTGGAGCTCTCTTTGTAAGAAGGGTAACGTACAGAAATTATTTAGTTTCTTCTTCTAAAGAGAGATTTTGCTGATGTTCTGCTGGCTTTTCTTTACCTGTCTGGAGTGGATACGGAGGCTATAGTAAAATTAAGAGAACGTTATGATTATGCCAAAGGTTTTTCCACTGGAAATGGTGGAGCATTGACAGTTTTTGATCAAGAAGCTGACGTTATAAATCAATGGTCATAGTTCATCTGTTGACTCTATCACTGGACCCTCGGACAGCCGCACCTGAGCATCTTCTTGTGTCGGAGGAAGGCACAGAGAACGGATAGGAAGCGTCGAGCCCCAGTGGGTGGGAGAAGGCCAGCTGGTGTGGAGCAGCAGCATGGGGCTGGGGCCGGCCCTCTCGGGCAGCTCGGGGACTTCGGGAGCTGCAAGTCCCAACAACAGAGGCAACAATTCTGCTTTTGTTGAGGGACATCTGAGCCTGTTTGTTTGGGCACGGCTGTGGCCCTTTGCGTAACAATACAACCTTTTGTTTCAGCACAGCTTTTGAAGTCGAAAGGCAGCGTTCATCCAGGTGCTGAAGCCAATTTGCTTTTAATGAGGCTTAAAGGAGCAAATGGGGTCCCTGCAGCTCCCATGCAGCCATACGCTGTTGCTAACACCGACGGAGGTAACGTTGAACGGTGACACAGCTGCCCAGGGGTTGTGCTTGTTGTCAGCAGCTGAATCTCTCCAGAAAAGGAGAATTTCAGTGGGTATCAAGTCTGAATGTCCAAACAAGGAGATATTCCCTTGCAGCCTGGTCCTACACCCCCCAGAGACGTGGTCCGAGCTTCTGCACTGGCGTGTCTTTCCTGAATGCCCTGTGATGAACCCAAGGCTTCGTTTCAGTACTGAGGAGCCTAACAAACACCAAATGATCATCAGTGTTTAAGGTTTTGAGGATTCGTTAGGTGAGAAGCGTTTGGAGATATCCAAATATCCCATTCTTGAATGCTCTGGGGACTCCCAGGATGAGGAGAGGTGGAACAGATCCGTGAAGGCATCGGAGCACTTCTGCAACGCACCTTCCCTTTGGGTTTCATCTGGGAGCCAAAGCAGAGGACATCTCAGCAAGAGAAGCTTCAAGAAGCACGTTCCTGAGCCAAAATGAAGCTCGGGTGTGGACCGAGGACCAAGCCCCGAGCTTCAGATGCAGGCAGGTTCAAAGGGGGTGCTCTGGCTGCTCCTGCTTCCCAGGTACTTGTGCTAGCGTCCCCGGCTCTGCCATGCTGGTGGTTAAGCTCCCACGGAGCAGCTGCTCAACAGCTGCAGCTTACGCTTCCCATATGAAAGAAAGCCCAAATCTCTGTGAAATTTCCAGTGGTTTAACAGCTGCTGCTTGAGCCAGGCTGTCTGTGCCATGTACACGGGGACGCTGTGGGGGGAAGAGGCGGGCCAGACAGCTGGGAGCTGTAATTTCTACAGCCGCTTACTTTTTAATCTGCCTTTACTCATGTCAGGGCC
This sequence comes from Anser anser, assembly GCF_964211835.1. NCBI lineage: Eukaryota > Metazoa > Chordata > Aves > Anseriformes > Anatidae > Anser > Anser anser. Next base: position 14,698,318 of record NC_139731.1, on the reverse strand, counting down.
TTCTGAGCGCAAATTTGAGAGCGAAGGGGCCTTTGGATTGCTTTTCCTCCCTTTTCTCACCCCAGCCCCGCGGTTGCGGTGTGTCCTGTGAGCCAAAGTCTGTCACCAAAGGATTTATTTCTGGGGAGGCTTTTTGGTGGGCTTCATCTCGACTAACTTCTAGACATCCAAGCAAGCCATCTCAAAAGCTCATTATTGGGGATGCAGAGGAGTACGGTCCAGCAAAGTGCCATTCAGCTGAATTGGATGGCATTTTTAGGAACAGACAACTTGCTTTCTGAAGACAGGAGCTGCCACTGGCTCTCAAATTCCTTTTTTTAATTTTTTTTGGCTGCAGCTGGGATAGACCCCGCTATGTGCTGGATCTTCTGGGAAGGCAGAAGGCAGAGGTGTCCTGCAGAGATGATAAACTCTTGAAGGAGGAGAGTCACTAAAAATCAGGAAATCAGTTGTGTACTTGGAAAAACCCACGTGGAGTCATTTGCCAAAGGTTCTGGAGGGTGTTTAAAATATCTCTGCGTTAACAGGCTGTGGTGTGACCAACTGGCCAGCCTGGGAGAGGAAAGGTTTTATGCCCAGGACGTAGCCGGGAAAAGTCTGGGTCACCGGAAGGGCTTCGTTTACCTCAGTCAACAATAAAGCGCAGGCTAAAATCTGTGGTATTGCTGGGATTTCTTCTAAAAATGCCTGGTGCAAAGACTTAATTTATTTCCTGACGTTTTGCATTCCCTCTACATTTATAAAAAATAAAACAAATTGTTAATTCTCAATCAAAACCAGTTCTTAATTCTACTTCTTAATGAAATTGCAGTTGTGCCACGAATCCCTTATTTATTCTTAAATGTTATTTCAGGTTAACCAGAAATTGATGTGTTTTTCAGCTGTGGGAAGCACTGGTGTCGGCAGAGGTGTTGGATGTGGTGATGCAGCAAAACTGAAGACACACTGAGGAGGTTTTGTCGTCTCAGCACTGGATTTTGATTGGCATTTCTCTGCTTCGTTTCTTGCTAAATGAGACTCCAGTACCAGAACATCAGTCCTTGTTCAGGGTAACAAGAGGAATCACACCTTCTGGGAAGAGTTTCTCCTCCAGTGAGACAGTGGCAGGTCATTTATCTCTTTCTTTCAGTTGCCCTGATTGAAGTTGTAACTCAAGATGTGGTCTGAGTGCAAGACCAAAACGTAGGTGTCCCAAAAACCCTCGGCCATGTGGAATCTTGTTCCTTTATCCCAGCCCTCCCTGCAGGTCTAACGGCTCCAAAGGGCTGGGACGTGAGGAAAGGAGAGAGGCGGAGAGGCAGAAGGAAGACCTTGAGCTGAAGCTGTCATACCAAGAAGGCCCCTGCATCCCCTGTGGCTTCCCCTGCAGCCTAAACACAGCTTTGGTAACCCTCTAAAAGCTCCACGAGCAACACAAACTGGAGTTGCTGTTTGCAGCTGTGAGTGGTGGGACTTGTGTCCAAGGATGGCTGGAGGTCCCCAGATGGGTGGGAGCTGGGCTGGCCCCCAGCAGCTCTTGGGATGAGGCCATGGGCACGTTCCTGTGGAAGGCACAGCAGCAAACAGGGCTGATCCTACTCAGTTACTGGGGGGTTTGGCACACCAAAACCCTCTCCTTGGCACTAAGAATTGAAATAAGTGTCCTATGTTGTCCCCGTGGCACAACCACCCTCACAGGGGGGACAGGACATGCCATCTCCTGGATGGTCCTGTTTGGGGACACCGGTATGATACCACCAGGGGTGGCAGGGGATGAGATAAAATGACAGCATCGCTTCTGTCCCTTCTCTCCCCCTGTTACTGGGTTAGTCCCGCTCTGGAGCAGGGGCTGGAGGCGGCCAGAAAATGCAAAGCAAGAACTGTCAGCGCGGGATGGGCGAAGGTTTGTTTTTTTGTTGTGTTGTTTTAAGCGGCCCCTGCGCGCAACTGTTGTGTGCAAGGGGTGGGGAGGGGGGGGGGGGGTTGCCATGGCAAAAGGGGATTTGCAGGGAATGAATAGCTTTCTTTCTCTCCTGCGAAATGAATGGGTTGCTAAGACCTCCCTGCACATGAAGATTGTAGGTGTTACAGTTGGTGGAAGAAACCGCGAACAATATCCCCCCCAGCTTTACGTTTTACACAGGCCTCTTAATACAGCTCAATCTTATTACGCAAAAAAAATGTGATCTCAAGTGTAGATTGAGGAAGACAAAATGTTCCCAGTGGGATCTATCTGTGCCTCTTCCCCAGTCCCCTCCAACAACGGGGATTAGCGGCAATGTTTGCACTGACTGTAACTAGGACATAAAGACCATGCTTCATTTCTTCCCATTCAGCTAATTCTTTACATTGCAGACACTACAGGAGCCATTTATGTGTGTTTTTTTTTTTCCTTTGTGAAAGTGGGTTAGGGTGGGAGGGGGCTGGGGGAGAAATCTGCTGAGGAAACTGTCGGCGTCGCCAAAGAAAAGCATCCTTTCAGGCGTTAGCCCCCAGCCCTCCTCTGCTGGGGATAAAAGAAGCCGCATCTGATGCCGTGGCATTTGTAGGCAGTGCTGCTTCGACGTGAAGGCCGTGATGTATTTGCAGAGCAACTTCTGAGAAATAAAGTGGTTGAAGGTGGTAGGTTTGACTTCCCAGATCAAGGTCTGTGGCTCTATCGGTTCATGGGAGAGCTCACTCTCGCTGCTGACCCCTACCCCCCCAAAGCACAACACAGCGTCAAATTTAGGCATGGTTTTTATTTGTATTTATTTATTCTGGGAGACTTTTGGGAGTCGGGAGGTGACCATGTGGGAAGGGTTGGGCCAGGACCCCAGGGAAAATAGTTTTGCCAGCCGCGTTCTCACTCGTACGTGCCAATTGACAGCGCTCGTGTTTTCTTCCCCTTTGGAAGAAAACTTCTCCAGCGGCCCCAAAAACACTTGTGGGACAAGATTTGTGCAAAGAGGCTGGAAGATAAACTTGGTTCTGAGCAGCAGAGTTGTGCCGTGACCTTGGCTTGCCTTGGGAGGGTCAGCGAGGCAACGTCAGCCGGAGCATCTTCAGGCAGGGCCTGAACTCCCTCCTTCTCCGGGGGCATGGGACGGGAGAAGGGACAGCAATAATATGGCCAAAACCCCTCCTGGCTGACCCAGGGGCAGGCTTTATCTGCTCCAGAGCCGCGCATCAATCTTGCCTCGGCAGACAAGTTGTGCTGACTCACTGCGGGTTCGGGGGAGGTTAAAGGGTGCAAATGAAGGCTTGTGAGATTGAAGGAAGGGCTCATAAATCTTTCTGAGTTGGAGGGCAGGCAGGGCCCCATGTCGCAGGCAGCGTCGGGACGTGGTGACCATCTCTGCCTCGCGGCTGAAGGCAAATACTGTACAAAGAAGAGCCACAGAGCAAACTGTGGAGCTTCAAAACATGCATTGTGGTGGTTTATTTCCTCATTTAATCGCAAACTTTCAGCCTCAGAGAGGAGAACTGTGCGGTGCGGACACACCTCTTGTCATCGCGGCTTGAAATTTGGTCATTACAGTTACAGAGCGTAATCCACGCAAGGATTAACCTGGATTTGTGCAGACAGGAGAGGAAAACTGACCACAAGTTGCACCGTGCACCTTGGGTGACCTCAGTTAATGTGCCCCAAATGTGTGTGATATTGCATCCACTACGTCTCACCTCCGTTCTTGGCAGTAGGAGAGAGAAGAGATGAATCTGAGCTGTCCTTTGGGGAAATACGGCCTGGGCAAGGAGTTCACCACGCGCTTTGTAGCGTGATCCTGCACGTGCTTGAAGTGGAGGATGATGCCTGAGTACATTTCTCTGGAGCACGATGAAATATCCTAGGAATGGGCAAGAGCTGATACGCACTGCGTAGTTCTGGGCTCCTTCCAGCAAAGGGAGAGGATGAATGGTACCTCGGAAAAAGTCGTGCTTATCCTGACATACTCATCTGATGTTAATAAATAAGAACGGAGGAAGTCTGTTGTCGGATTCGGAGCTGTGTGTTGGCTCACCCCTCACAGTCCCGTGCCGGGTGAACGATTTGTATCTCTAAACCCAAAGGATTGGGGATGAGAGTTGCATTTTGTTTCCATGGGATTACCATTGACTCAACTTGTTTTACGTTTCCATTTGAAGTCTGAAACAAAGATGGTTTTAGTTCATTGCTGTCTGATGTGAATGATGCTCTGCCCTTGCAAAAATGTAACGTACTCGTAAACATTAGTGTTTTTCTCCTTTACCATCTTCCTGGACGATCTGTGCAAGAAGAGAGATCAAACATCTGTGCTTCTCCAGAACGGAAACCAGTCATCTTTGAATGAATTTAAAGTGAGGTCAGCATGGACGTATTAACATCTGTGTCATCTTTACTGTGCAGATAGGAGAATTAGAAGGGATGATAGACGTAGGATGGAAAAAATAAATGTAATTGTGACATAACTACTTTTCCCAAAATGGAAACACTGACATCAGTCTCGTCCCCTGTCCTTTTGGTAAGCTGGTATTTTACACATGCCAGGAAAATCATTCATATCCTACCTCTACTGAATTTATTTCAACAATGTGCTTAAGTTTATTGATTGTAGCGTAACTTAACCTAATTCCCATGTTCTTTGTGTTGTCCTTATAGTTAAAATCACGGTAAGGGTGGACTGATTTGTATACTTTGATATTAGGAAATGTTCTGAACTGCCAAGATGGGTCTTCAAAGACGGGTTGGAGATCAAAACCCCCTTTAGACTTTCTGTTGCAAAAGCAGCCACCATCACACCACGTTGCATCATGGAAAATGTTGTAGGACACGTAGGAACCTTTCCACCGCCTGCAGTCATCACGAGACTTTATCTAGAGTGGAACTGAAGATGACTTTAGGTCTTGTCATGTCTTTGGCCAGATGGATGGACTCCATGCTACCCTATTTTCAGTTTTTCAGTGGAGAGCTCTCTCTATTTTTTTTTGTTAATGAAAATTGCCTAATAACACCAGGAAGCCAGCTAACAGTTAGTTCCAGGTGGATTACCTCAGTTATCAATTAACCCTAAGGAGTGAGTCAGAGCTTTCACTTTCATCCAGAAGCCACGTTTCCTCATCACCCAATTTGTGCAACGATGCAGCTGCTGTGGATACCTGCGAGAAGTTGGCCAGGGGAGGAAACACACAGACAATTACTTGCTCCATCACCAATTGCTGGAACTCTCTTAACTGATACAAACCAGGACATTCTCAGCAGCCCATAAATCACCGCTGCTTCCCACATCCAGTGTCTTATCTCAGCGTAAAGCAGCTCTCCGCTCCCTAGTGTAGTTTGCCTGCAGGTGTCCTTTGTTTCTGAGAACATCTTCAGAATTTGCACTGAAAGATGCAGCTCACCTGCAAGGGGAAGCGCTGGTGGATTGTTTTTGAACACATCTGCAATTCGTTACCAAATTCTCCCAAGTGAGAAGAGCCTCTCTTTCAGGAGGAGATATGTAGCTTTGCTTCAGAAATCCAAAAGCAATCAAAAAACTCTGAAAAAAAAAATAATGCTGAAGATGTGACATGACAAATGCACTTCATCACACACCTCTGGATGCAGGAACAGCACTGAGCTCACCAAGCTCAGCGCAATGTGTTCAGGTGTCGTTTCAGCTCAGGTACGGAGGTGGAAAATAGAAGTAAAGATAACCCTGTAGTAAAACCACCACCCAAGTGCAACAACTTTGCATTGGTTTCTGTGTAGATGGGGGCCCTGGCCATAGGGACAAGTGCTCTTACTGCTGACAGAATGCAATCACACGTGATGCTAATTAACCCATCAGCTGGGAGGGTTAATGAATGAGGTTGTGTCCCTCTCAACGTTGTAATGGGTTGGGCAGTGGGGTTGTAGCAGTGCTAGAGGAGCACCAGGAGGCTGGGTGGTGGAGAAGCAGGCTCTTCAAGCTATGCAGTGGTGTAGAAGGTGGTCTTTGCCTTGGCTTCCAGATGAAATGTCCGCTTTTGGAAAAAAAGGTGTCTTATTTCTGTTGATTTTCTTCATGAGCCTACGTTGTGGTTAGTAGAGGTCATGGTTTTGGAGAGGAGAAGGAGGAGAACATGCTGGTGTTGATGGAGGTATAGATAGAAGAAGCTGTCTGGGTGTCTGCTCATTTGGTTGTGGTGGGATTTTGCTGTTTCTTCCATACAAAGAGTGTGGTTGAATATTAGCTTTGTGTAGCTCAAGACTTGCAATCCCAAACTGTTAATTAGGGTCTCTTGCATTTCATTAGTTTCTGACAGATTGCGATTGCAAACTAGGGAATAGAGGCATTGATGTATTTTTTTCCTCAATCTTTAGAGACTTTTTTTGAGAGTGTTGTACTCATAAATGAGCTAAGGGATCTTCATTTTTAGAGAGATTGCTCTGTGCAGTTACTAAACTGGTTTGAGAAATGTTTTCTGTCTAAAGGTGTTCAATGGAACTGTTGGAGTGTTGATGGAATTGGGAAGTATAGTGTTTGGGAACCAAGTTACTGTGAATTATTCACTTATTTCTTAATGCTTGTCTACCTATTTTAATAGCTTTTTTAATAGCTTCATGCATCTATATGTTAATCTCAGAGAACATACGACTTTCTTGGATGGCAATAAGGAAGGAATACTTAAATTATTAATTTTAAACAAATGTTGGGGGAAGTGATTTTTTTATTATCGTAGTGTGAACGCTTCTAGTCTTCAAACCTGTGGTTCATTTCTCCAAATTTCCCTTTATCATTTAAAGTAATTCTTACTGTCGGTTTAAATGTATTCAGAATAATCTTTGATTTTTGAAGCCAGTTCATGAAAATATGTATGCGTGCTGTTAAAATGAGCGATAGCTTGAAGCTCAATGTTAATAGAATAATAATTCGATAGACTCTTTTTCATCTAAATATATTTACAAAAGCAGATTTATCTTTGCGCTGGGATAGGAATGAAGACAACAGATTGCAGAAGTTTTACAGAACTGAAAAGCTGGGACTTTTTGAAGATAAAACATGAGATCATTTCCTCATTCGGGGTCCCAGGAGCACTGTACATTACCAAATCTCTTAGTGTGCTGTATTCTTCATACAAACGATCCATCTCTGAGTATCTGGGGAGTTAAGGCACACCCTTGCGTGAAATCCTTTGCGTGTTTTTCCTGTTTTGCAGCATCGTGTTATTAGATACAAATTCTATTTACGATATAGCAGTCTTTGATCTGTTCTTTATTGTGTAGGTGAGCTGTGTCTCACCATCTTGGCTGCTGAAGAAGGAAAGTGGTGCAAGTTAGTCATCCCACCTTCTCCATAGGTATTAGAGAGAGAGCTTAAGGAACTGATCAGCCTATTTTTTTGTGCTTTTCTTTTTTTTTTTTTTAACACGGGGACAAACCCTCTTCTTGAACTCATATTGAACTAGGTATCTTCTCGTGTAGTGATATTTATGTTGGGACAATCCCTCTGGAAATGCCCTCCTCCTCCTGGTTGTAGACAAGATGCTTTGGAGACAGCTAGAGCAAGGTGGAACAACGTTTCCCATCAGCATTCTCTTCACAAAGGTGTTTGAGACCCTGCAGCGTAATATATCACTGAGTAAACTAGGTTGGGTGTAACTCTAGAGGAGAATGATCCACCCCTGCCTCAAGCAGGGATGGCCACGGTGTGAGATCTCAGTCAGCTCGTGTGACTCCTTGTCTTAGCTTTAGGCATCTCTGGGGATGGAGTCTTCTCTGTGGACCCAACTCCAGCAGAACTGTAGACAAAAGAAAGGTAGAAAATGCTATTGAAAATGTTTGTCTTTTTTTTTTTTTTTAAATGTGAGGCATTGCTGACTATGGGACTCTTTTTCTTCTTTCCTGCTTTGCTGAAGGAAAGAGGAAGAGAAGAAGGAAGGAAAGAGGAAGGAAGAGAGACAGAGGCATCACTGAAACAAAACTTGGGGGTCCCATTCCAACACACAATACTTGTATAATAACTGATTTAGTTCAAGTACAGTGGCTGTTTAGATCTTTAATTTTCCTGATGAGAAGCAAACACAAGGTCCTTGTGTTTCCTGGAGATCCCAAAGTGCTTTTCTCCCAGGTTACACTTACCTTTACCTCTCATTTCCTCCCTCTAGTTTCAGATGATGGTGAATTCCTTTGGTTTCCTTCTTCTAAAACGCAGCAGAATTAAGGCCCTTTTTTACCCAAGGGGCCACCCCTACTCTCTCTGGTAGGTGATGCTGTTTGTCAGTGTTTCTGTGGCAGCTTTTGGGCTCTGCAGATCACCCAGAGCCCGGTGATCTCTTTGCTAGTGGATGGGGGCTTCAGGGAGTCTTCAGAGCTCCAAGGCCTCCTCCTGGGGTGATTGTCCAAATTCCCTTGGGACAGAGGTCCTTGAGAAGTTCATCCTTTCCTGTCAATTAGCCAGATTGCTTGGAGGGAGATTTGGCTGCAAGCTGGGGTTGTCAACAACAGCAAAACAAGATTTCTTCAGTGTCGGAAAAACTGACTGGGAGCTGATGGTGATGCTCTGGAAAGCGTAGGATACCTCGAGGCATGGTGGCAGACAAAGCAGCTGGGAACCAGAGGGTGCCAGGCTAGCCCATCTCACAAAACACATCAGGGTATGACTTTTTTTAAACAGCTTAACTTAGCACGGGTGAAACCACTTGTGGTTTCCTGTTTTTATTATCTGGCTTTTCTATTGTTTGGCAAGGATGTTTTTTAGGGTCAGAGTCAAGTCTCTGGGCCCACTTGCTGCCTCTGACATGGGGCTTGGAGATCCCATGAGGGTACTGAGGGCACATGTGGGCTTCACAGAACCACCTAGGTTGGAAGAGACCTCCAAGATCACCCAGTCCAACCTCTGACCTAACACTAACAAGTCCTCCACTAAACCATATCACTAAGCGCCAAATCTAAACGTCTTTTATGCAAAGGAGCAGGTAAAGAAAATAAGTCTTAGAAAACTATCTTGTCACAAAGTCAAGCAAAGTCTATGTGTCTGCTTTCATCGTTGATAGCCCACGTTTCATAGCTGGAGACCATCGCTGATTTATAGTGTTGCATAAAGCCCCAAGTACCAGAGTAGACAAAACAGGAAGCAAAAAGAGTTTTTCAGATAAAAACAACTATTAAGAAGCTGATGCGTGCTGGAGAGTCTTACAGGATGATGGTACTTTCCCCAAAACTGTGGGAAAAAAATGGACTTTCCCACTGGAAGATATAATTTAAGCACTGAAATGATCCGAGTTGTTCATAACATCTACCTGCTTTTTAAACTATGTCCCTAGAGGTGACTCTGCAGGGAGAAATCCATCTGTCTTTCCCCGCAGCCCCAAGTTATACCCTCTGTTGGTACAACCACGCGAAATGGGAGGGATATCTGCATTTCCACGCGCTGAAATTTCCTAGAATTAAAGGTTATTTGCCAGCCCAAGCGCACGAGGGAAAGGGCGTTGCTCTTAGTGGCCACCTGCACCAATTCTGCAGGAATTGAGGATAATTTTGTGCTGCCTTCTTGGCTATGGGTTGGCTTACAAGCAGTTACCTGCCTCTAGGCTTCACAAGAAATGGGGACATGAGGGGGGGAAGGAAAAAAAGATGAAGGTAGAGGTGCTGTTCTGTTTGGAAAAGAGCCTCTGATGCTGCAGAGCTGAGGTTATGGGTAGCTAACGGAGCCTTACCAATAGGATTTTTGGGCTGCTGCTGGGGTTTGTCCTTAAAACACCTAAAGGCCAGGAGGGACAGGCATGCTTTGGTCACCCGTTCCCTCCCAGCCCTGTCATCTGTCCAGCCCTTCCCAAAACACCTTCTCTTATTGCGGTGACATCACGGTGGGCCGCGAGGTGACCTTGTTCCCTAAAAACGTCTGAGAGACACTCAGCTTTTTAGTTCCTCTTATTGACAAGGAAAGCTTCTCGGTTTTATGGGCTGAACCCTGGAGGTCGGTACGGGTGAGCGGATTTCTGTCATGTTTCCTGGAGAGCTGGCTAATTTACAGCACCGGATTTCTTTTATGAAAGACAAAAGCCCTCGCGTTGTTTAAACGTTTAAAGTTTCAGGAAGCACTCGCTGCGGTAAGTGCTGATAGAGCTGCCTCACGTCGGTGCCCTGGTTTATGTTCTGCGGATGGTTGATTTGTGGTGGTGAGTTGTGTGGGTTTTTTTTTTTTTCCTTCTAGATGCAAGGCAATTTCCTGAGCAAGCCTGAGGCTGAGCGTACGCCACGTGTACCTCCAAAACCAGAACTGAACGGCCTACCTGCTCTGTAAGCAGTCAGCACAAGGTTGTGTTTGCTCTGAGCACGAGCTCTCCCCAGGCCGTGGGCGAGAGGAAGGTGGCATGGGGGGAGCAGGTGAAGGGCCAGTGTTCGCAGAAACACTTCAGAAAAAGACGGAATTAATTATCGGGGGTCTTAAAATCTCCTAACAGCTCCTTCCCTGTGAAGCAAGAGTGTGCAGGCAGCACCAGGTGAGAGGGGGCTGATGTTTGGCCTACAAAGGCTTCGTGAACGAGCGGTACTTCTCCTGTAGCAGTTCTCAGCTGAACATGCTTGAAAATGCTTTTATCTATCTGTCCTACTGCTCGTAAACTCGCTCGTTTACTGCAGTAAACACTGTCCCCTCTTCCTTCAAAATGGCTCGCCAATGTTTATATCAAATATTTTTGCCAGAAGTGGATGTTGTCCTTGAAAGCTTCGTCTGCTTGAGCTGCCACACCACAGGGAAAAAAGAATTTGGGGCTGGATGCGAAAGTTGGGCTGTCCGGCCCTAAAAGCAGCAAACTCCTCCGGGAGTGGCTTCTCTGCTCCTGCTTCCCCTCTTTCGTTGTTGGATGGATTAGCTGGGTTTAAATGTCCACCTGGATGAGACGCTTAATACTTAGTTGGTGACATTTTCCTCCTGTGCGCAGGCCGAGTGGCTGCACATCCCTAGCAGAAGCTCGATTTTTCTGTTTTTCTAAGAAGCCGGAATGTAAAAAGTTCACCGTTTGTCACTGCCAGTAAATGACAACAGGAACACCTGAGAGATAGGAAGGAGAAAATGTGGTTTTGGTTCACAGAACAACAAATTCGGGGAAACAGAAGAACAACAAATTGACTGTAGACTTAAAAACTCTAACTCCCAGGGTCCTTTAGGATTTTCTCTCTCCCTACAAAGAGTGGCTTTAAGCAAAAACCTACACAACTTCAACGGTGGCAGGGAGAACATTCCTGGCCAGCTCTGCCCACCAACTTTCCTTCTGCGTTTTGTATTATTTTGGCTTCTCTTAGATAGGAGCTGCTGGTAGGCAGATTACGGGGCAACAGTCGATAATTGGGATTAAAGCTGGTAGAGATCAGAAGCGTGCCTAGTCTGCAGCTTCAGAGCTGTAGGGCTGCAGATATTTCCTGCTGGAAATGCAGGAGGAATCACGCCTTCGTGTCCTTGTGTCATTTAAAACAAAAATACAAGCTAACGGGTTTGCAGCTGACAGTGCTTGGAAGAACTTAATCTTTTCAGGGCGGCTGCTGACATTGAGCGGGGAATAAAGTGAGGGTAGGAAAAATGTGAACTCCAATGTTAATTGTTTTTTTCCTCTGCAGCCAGGAGGGATTCTCCAGGCGTGTTCATCCTTCCCTAAGGAAAACGATAAACACAAGTTAAGTCATCTTCTAAAGTGCCCATTATCTCCTCTGACTGCAAGAAACCTCTCGCTGAGACTTGTGTGTCAAACTTCCAGCAGCCTAAGATTAAGTGAGGTGACTATGACTCGGTGACCTGCAAAATATTTGTTTTTGCTCTCTTGTGGTGGACCACGGTGGTGTCTCCATCCTGCTGTGTCATCCCTCGTCCTGCTGAGAGGCTCAGACCCCCTGTTGCAGCAGTATCACCCCGTCTGGTGGTGTGATCGCTTCCACGACCTCCCAGGGGTTTCTTTCTTGGGGTCCCACGAGCTGGATTTCGGTAACGTTGTCAAAATTTCAGGGTTTTGTTTGAAATGACGGCTGCTCCTCGCCACAGCAGGGGAATTCTGCGGACCGCAAAGCAAACGTGCCCCAGGCGTTTGAACGTCACAAGGGAACTGTTTCTGTTTTCTGATTTTGTGATGTTTTCGAGGGCCTGACTCATCCTCTTTGAACGCTTGGGATTAGCAAGCCCCTTCTCCGTTCAGTCTGTACAGCTCCGAATCTTGGCACTGCGTCTGTAACAGCACAGAAACAAAATCCAGACAGTCAAGGACACTCAGATTTGCTTCCTAAATTCCGTCCTTCACAGGAGCTGGGCCCAGAGGCAGGTGCTTCAGCTGGATCACAGTGCCTCAGCCTTTGGATGTTTTATTCCGTGCTTTGGCAACAGAATTTCAAGCTTCTTTTCTGCTCCGAGTCCTACTTTTGTCTGCTTTTTCATGTACTCTGTCCCATAAGAGACATCCCCAGGTGCTGGCGGTGCAGTGTGTGGCCCTTGCGACGTGCTGGATGCTCTCTGCGCCGCTCGAACCGCTGCAGGACAGTGGCTGGAGGCATTTGGCTGCTTGGAGTGGGACGCTGTGGGGTCGGGATGCTTTCTGAATGATCCTGCAGATGATGGATGGGGTCAGATGTGTAGGTTAGGAGTAATCGAGTCCATGAGTAAAGGCTATGTCATGCTGGGAAGACAGGAAGGGGAGACGTCAGCTGAATTTTACCTTGCAAATATGACTTATTTTGTAACTTTTCTGTGATCAGTCACAGCTAGGAACTGGCTCTGGATAAAGTATTAAATCAAATTGTGCAACTGTGAGCAGAACAGGTCCCTAAATAACTTCAAGCAGTTTATCCAGAGCAGCACCAAGGTCCTCTCTTCTCTGAAGCAATTTCTGGGATGTTTTACATGTCGATGCAAGAGACTCAAGGAGCATCTTGGACTTCACTGAGGTTTGCTCAAAGGTCTCCCCTGCAAGCAGGTACCTTGACTTGCTTAGAGGCATGGCCAACCTTTAGACTCTCCTCTCTCTTCCAAGGATCGTAATTATGCTCGTAACTGGTGTGCCAGCTGAACTCTCACCCTTTATAGCCACAGAGAAAGGTGGTTGTGCTGCATGTGTGCCTGGAGCAGGAGCAGGGGATGCCTCCTCCTGACTTGGTGATGATCAGGAATTCACTCGGATGCTTTAATGATGAATTTTTTCTCAAAGCATGACATTAACGTGTAATCTAGCCTACGTGGCCAACCGAGGAATTCAGTTCAACAGTGCAGAAGTTCCTCCCGCTGTTTTGGCTGGAGTATGGGATTTTCTTGCCCCAAACCCCCCTGTTAGACAGGTGCTTTGTATCATCTGGAAATAGCTGCCTTTTAGCACGGGGATCAAGGGGATTTCATGGGGAGCCCAAGAATTGCTTTCAGGCTTGGCTTATGTGACGTTAAAAGCTGACTCCACATGTAATAAGCACTAATTTTATTAAAGCATATTTCAGGGTGGGCACTCCGACAGCAAATACCACTATCACAAATACAAAAGAGGGGTTGGGGGGGAAAGGGTTTGTTCGGGGCTTTTAAAGTCGTTTGTTGGTGTTCCAAACGATGGTGCGTCCAACCTAACCCACAGTAATAAAGAAAAGATCATGTCACAGAACTGCTGTCGGTTGATAACAGAACAACCTGCCTTGGCATCTGGCAGGGATGGGCTGGCTTGCTTGCTCAGGATCAAGTCAAAGCAGGAATCTTGGCCGTGCTTGTGAAAACAGGATGCCGAGAGAGCTTTTTGGGTTTCAGTTGATTATGACTCCACCTGCAAAATATTCCCAACCTGGTATGTACTTTTCCTGAGGTTGTCCTGATATGGTCAAAGGGGATCTTGGTTCCCCAAAAAACAGGAGGTGTTTTGCTTGCCCTGTCTTGCTCTCTCTTTCTCTCCCTGATCTTTTTTTTTTTTTTTGTGAAAAGGAGGGGAGAAAAAATTAAGTCTGCTCAGAATAAAGATAATTTCCTGCAGCATGAGAGGGCCGTTCTCGGTGGTGTCGAGAAAAAGGATCTTAAATGACAAGATGCTTGATTCCTCCATTTAGCTGTTATTACTTTTCTTGCTTTTGCAGCGGATCAGCCATCCCTCGCAGCAAGCTGTGTGAATGCACCCCTCCCAGCGTTGTGTGGGATCGTGGCATGAACTTCCTGACGTCATGCAGGAGCAGCAACGCGTCCTTCATCTCCTGTGTATCACACCAGCATATTCAAAAGGATTTAATTAACTGTGACTGTAGTAAACTCTTACAGAAATTGATCTGAACATGCTTTGCAAAGTGAGGTATTCCCGGCGAGTGCTGCAGTTTCACAAACTCATCCTCTCGTGTTTTGTAATCGCCCTTTGAAAGATCCAGAGAGATGATGGAAACTGGGCATGTCGACAAACCCTTCACATTGAAGACCCCAAGCAAAGGAGGAATTCTCTCTTCTTTCAGCTGCTGGGGCTTTTCCTTCTCCCACAGGTACTTTCTAGAAAGCTGAGTTGTTTCTCAAAGTTGATGTCAGTTATACTGCGTGCAGCAATCCAAGAATGACTACCAACATCTGTTCTTGCGTGGCTGCAGTAGTAGGTTTTCTAATGCAAATAACTGGGCTGCTCGTACACAAATTGAATATAGCCATCCAAACGAGCAAACTTCTGTAAGTAAACCTCTACATCCAACTATGTTTCTTATTTTATTCAGGCCAGACTTGCATGACTCAAGCAATAGGACACACACTAATTTTCTCAGAAGACAGTTCGATGCTGTAAGAGGTGTTGCTTCAGTGTCTCTCTTGTGATGAAATGAGGATGCAAAGAAGTAACAGCACACTGTGTAATGGAGGGATCTGTGCACAGAGGCTTGCTAGGGGGATCCCTTATTTTTAAGGACCTAAGCGTGCCCCCGAGCTTGAGGGAATGAGGACTGGGGAGCCTGCGTGCACACAGCTTGCATGTGTGTTCAGCAGCAGCTTAGCAGGGAATTTGGGACTTTTTGCAGTGCTTCCCTGAGGGGGTGCATGCATCCGCGGTGTGAAGGCTGCTGGAGGACAGCTTTGGGTGATGGCAGTCTGGCCGTGGGTGCTGGTAGCCCAGCTGGGCTCAGTCCTATCCATGTTGTGCATGGGAAAAAAACTTTCTAGGAAATGTGAACAGTTTATTAGTATGGATTACAGCTGGTTCAGTGCTTGAACTTATTTTTTGGCTGTTTTATTTAAGAGTGTAGGTGCAACTTCTATGGTTCTTGCTTTGCAGTGCCTAGGTAGGAAGGACAAGGTATGGGGGACCACAGAGCTGGGAGTCCTAGATGCAGTGCCCACATGTACTCCATCGCCTTTCCAATAGGTGCAGGCTGGAAAAGTTTCCCTTTGGGGAATAGCGAGGGGAACACAGTTATCTCGCAGAGCCCAAAGTCCCCTTCTCTGTCCTTCATCCAGTTCTTGAAGCTCAGTGAGTTTACTTTCCCACAAAGGCTCTTTCCCTTCTCTTAAAAATATTTACTCCATTAAAATCCCTTCCAGGCTGTAAATGCTAATCCTCTCAGCTCGCAGTGATGCTGCACTTGGCATTGAAACAGTAATTAAAAAAAAAAAAAAAGTCTTCCCAAATTCTGGGGAAAATGCGGTTAGTGCATGCAGTTAAACTAATTGTCCTCTCAGTTGTCGCTTAGAGGAGTGTTGCAGAATTGTCCTTGTGCATGAAATCCCAGTAAAAGTCGCTCAAAACAGACAGGGATGTTTTCATTTTCCCCGAATCAAAGTGTTCAGGACTAGACAAAACAACCTGAGGGGAGATAGCAGTTACAGGCTCGCGCTGGGAGGCACCGGGCTTCTCGGAGGGATGGTGGTTACGGGAGCAGCTCTGAGGCTGGGTTAAATTACATCTTGAATATTCCAGATAATTGTAAGAAAAGTGGTTTCTACCGCTGATTTTCGGAGCTGAAGGGAGCAGTGCTGCAGAGATGAAGCTTGCTGTGAAGTCGCCTGCCCCTTGGGGCCCAGCTCTGCTCTCCAGTAAGCGAGAGTGTTAATTAACATATTTTATTGTTTCTATTTCCCTGCTTTGCATTGGTGCTCCGAGCCCACATCAGGGAGAGCGTTTGCCCTGGAAAGGCTTTTCTAAGTCTCTGCCCTGGCACTTTTACGTAGGATTTCCAACTGTAGCAAGAGAGGCAGCAGCTGCTGACAGCAGGGAGGTGGCCGGCCATCGGCGCGTGCAGCAAGCAGCTGGTATTCCGGTCTCCCTCCTGTTTGCAATTAATACGCCGTGCTGTTGTGTTATCAGTGCAAATAGGTGAGCTCAGACGGGCCCTGCAGCGTGAGGCTGTGCCTGTGGTTGTGCTGCACGCTACCCCGAGCTCTGGCTATAGCAGCTTGCAGGTGGTTTGCCCAGCCTGCTGCCCTTCTGTGGGGCTGGTAGCAGGTGCTTGGGGAACTTATATTAAAAAAAAAAAAAGTGGTATTTCTGCAGCTATGTCCTCCTGGAGTGCAGGCAGCATCATAGGGACTTCTCAAGACAGGGGCAGTATCTGCAGCTTGGATGGATTTTGGCTTAGAAGTGTCTAATCCCACCCACAACCTGTTCACATGGACACCTACACCACTTTGTCCCCATTTTTTTCCCCAGTTTCATTAAGCGCTGGATGAAAAAGGACCTTCCTGATGTTTGTTTTGAATCTGCTGCCTGGTAGTTTAACTCATTGCCTTCGTTACTTGGTTTGCAAGAGTGGATGCAAAAGAGGCAGCTTGGGCACCAAAGTCACGTCTGCCATAATCTCTTCGATACGGCACAAAAGCATGTAGTTGCACCTGATTTTTTTGGCAAATGCACCCGTTATTTATGTGTAGATACTAACTATATATATAATCTTTGATTCCTGGAAGTAGTTACAGCACCATCCTTTCTCTTATGGGCAATTCTTTGTTTCCCATAGGCTTACGTGCAGCCGGACATTGTCTAACGTTCCCCTAAAGTTGGTGTCTACGTTGGAGGCACGCTTTTCCGAGCCAAGCTTTGCCATCTTCATTTTGAATGTCCAAATGGAGCTGAGAGTCTCAAGCAGGCACAGACCTTTCTGACATCCCAAGACATACAGTAGACCCGGAAGGATGAGGCTGAGGCTTTGAGGTTGTAGGTAAGACCATAGGAATTGTGATGGGGAAAACTCAAACCCAGCATGAGCAGGTGCTGTGTGGCCAACCTCAGAAGGTCCGTAGCTGTTCATATCAGCACTGAGGTTTGGCAAAAGCCATGAAGCGTTAGGGTTCAATTTGTGTGAAGCTTAACGGGAACTGAAGTCGCAAGTACCAACAAGAACCTCCTCAAAGGTATATTTATGGATTGTTGACTCACATTGCTTGGGGTAAGCAAGGCACAGTCAAGATCTTGGGCTATTTATTCCTTGAGTTTTGTCATTTCTTTCCTCAGAGATAAACACCTAATATGAAAAATATATTTTTATAAAAGAAAAGGGGCAAGATTCGTAAATAGCTGTGCAGAGCATGTGGAATGCCAGGACTGTGCATTGCTCTGCAGCACACCTCATACAGCACATCTTGCTGTTGCTTCTGTATGCAAAATAAAAGTTATTAAAGACTTGATGAGAAATTTTAAGTGGAGGAAGGGGAACACCTGAACCATGAGGGACAAAAAGTTCCTAAGTGCTGAGCATGGCACGCTGGAAAAGAGGAGTGATGAGAAGTTGCAAAGCTTTCCAAGTTTATTTCCTGATCCAGGAGAAGTCTGAGCCCACAGTAATGGCTAAACCGGTGGGAAATAGAAATTGTGGTTGCTTGTTGGCTTTTGTTGTTGTTGGTCTTTGGTGGTTGCAGTTTGTTTCAAAAGTACTTTTCATAAATGAGCATTTTTCTATAGACTTCTTATTTCATAGATATTTTTACCAAGCACAACTAAAAATAGAAATAGATTCTCTAAAACACTGTAAGAAAAAGTAATTATTGTGTGTTCTGTAATGTTCCACACAACACCAAAAAAATAGTCAAAAATTGCAAAGGAAGGGGGGCTAGCCTGAATTTTTTCTTCAGCTAACTTCAATAATCTGGAGGCTTGGTCTCCCAGAACTTCTAATATCATGCTCTGAAGCCCTTTATGGCCCTGGATGTGCCACATGTCCCTAAGCTTTGCGAATCAAGAAGTGATATTTCAAGAAGATATCTAATGATATTGCAAGGAGTATGGTTCAGTTAATCTCAGCCCTTTTTATATTTTCAAGTTACCCATTTGTTTTTTCAATTTAAGTAAGCCTGCGTACCGGTTAAGTGCAGGGAATAGGCTGGCCATGAAGGTCTTGGTTGCAGTAATTCAGTGCTAAGCTATTGCTTTCGATTCCTCTGGATTTTTATGGGGTGAAGGTGAAAGCCAAAGATGATAGGATTAAGACTACAGCTGCAAAACTGGTTGGCTTCATGTTGGGTTTGAAGCTGGCTCTCCAGCCCAGAGTTTCTTAGCGTATGCATTTTCTGAAGCCCTGATTTCTTAAATCCCCAAATTCCTGTATGTAACTGTAGCATTGCCAGGTCACGGGTTTCTTTCACAAGTCTTGCAATTTGCCGTGATGCTTTTTCTGAAGTTTGATTTCTTCTATTTGCGACAAACCCAAACAAATTATTAAACAAATAAACAAAGCCTCTGGCTGCCTTTACTGTAGGGGAAAATAAATCTTGACAAACATGACCCGAGCATAACCCAATGGTGTGAGCGGATCCTTGCCCCAGGAAGAAAGTGGTATCCTTCTGGGGGTAGGACCCGATGATGGGGGTTGGACCCGATGATCTCTTAAGGTCCCTTCCAACCCCTACAATTCTGCGATTCTGTGATCCTCGGGTCTGCAGAGATATTATTTGTTAGGGAAAGGGAGAGCCAGGCCTGCTGGCTGGATGTTGCCGTGCTGTGGTGGTCTCAGGGCACTGCTGTGGGGCTGGCGCCTCTGCAAGCGATGAATTACGGTTCAAAATGATGAATTAGGTTTGGTGGATTGCTTTGAGGTGCAACACCTCCCTGAGAAGAGATGGCTCCTTGGGTTCCCCAGAAAAAGGGCTCTGTTGTAGCCTCCCTACAGCACGTAGGGATTGAGGGGGGTAAGGCTCAGGCACAGCAACTCATGGGACGTACCCACGGAGCGTGGAGGGGAGGCCTAATCATGTCTTTCTGGCAGTTGGCATACAGAAAGCACTCAATGCATTCAAGCATTGATATCTTAGAGCCAACGGTGGCTTTCTTACCTCCGTTGGTAGCTGCAAAGATGTTATAGGGGTGTAAGAAGGGCAAAGATCTTGGCCCTCTCCTAGCTTCCACTGTAGGCCCAGGTGCTCTTGCTGAAGCAGGACTTGTGCTGTTTAATCACAGTAGCTTTGCCTGAAGAAAAATGGGTTTCCTGTGAAGATCAGAAATTACTTCAGAACTGAGAGAGGGACTTGGAGCCGTTCCTCAGCGAATCCTTTCACCCTGCGAGTATTGGTGTCGTTAATTCAGAAGATACATGGGAAATCTACTCTGACTCATAGATAGAGCATAACGAGGTCAGGGAGTCCTGCCAAACGTAGGCGTGTGCAATTTGGCAGCGAGGCTATGTGGTACGAAAAAGGAATGTAAAGTATTTTCCAGATCGATTTTGAGGAGTGAGCAGGTAGGAGTTTTGACTGACTGAGGCTGGGGAAAGCCAAGGTCCTGGTGAACATCTCGCTCTGAGCAGATACCAGCCCAATTTTCATCTGGTATTGAACGAGAAAGCTGCTGTACTTTGACGCTGAGTACTTATTTTTGGTATTGTTTGTCTGGAGGCCCTGTCAGAACCAGATTTATTGCCCTCGATGCTGTGCAAACACGTGGGAAGGTGTAGCCTTTCCCTTTGAAGGGCTGATTGATTTAGAGATCCAGATCTGGCACAAATCGTGTGCACCAGAGGTGACTAAAACGGTCTGATTAAACTTAGGGAAAGGCCTGTGTACAGTGAGCGGGCAAACTCATCCATCACGCAGCTATTGTGTTCTGCTTGGTGGCCTGAAATTGGAACGGTGTGGTGGGGATGAGGAGGATTAGCAGTCCAGCAGTGATTCTTCTCCATTTCTTCTCTTCTTTGATCCCAGTCTTAACGCATTTCTGGGAGTTACAGTCTGGGCAGAAGTAAGGCCTTGGCCCTCGTACAAGGCTGACTCGATGGAGCCTTCCAGAGCAGCCTCCAAACTGTTTGCAGTTTGGCCTCCAGTTTGGATTTGATCCACTGTAGAAGTAAGAGCCACCCAAGGAGATCTGCTCTAATTTCAAACTTTCCAAGAGCATCCAGAGGTTTTGACAGGGATTCTCAGTTGAGAGTTTAAGTAGGAGGAGAGAAATATATACACAAGCTCCGTGGCTAGATAAATAGGATCCTAGCAGGGAAGGTTTGTCATGACATAAACACAGATGCTCCTTAACAATTATATATTCATGGGGAATTTATGTCTGTCTGGTCATTTATGCAATCCCTAAAACGCTCCGCAAAAGCCAAGGCAGCCAAGCAGGGTAAAGCAGAGCCGCCTGGTTAACTTGACTCAAAATTACCTGGAGCAGTCCCAGAAACACGAGGAGAAGCTGATGAATGCCCACCAGGTAGAGACATCTGGGAGGACCACCTGATGGAGAAAAGAATTGGCGGTGGTTGTTCTTTATGCAGCAAGTTTCTGTAGGTTTCCCGTAAACAGAACTTAGTGTTCCTGTTTATGTATTTCATGGGTGTGCTTTAAACAAGGGCAAATTACATTTTTGGCAGGAAAGAAGGAATCTCTTGACTATGTTTCTAGGTTGTCAAAACTCAATTCCCTGGGGTAGAGCGGTCTTTGTTAGCACCTGTAGAAGACACGATGCTCAGAGTCTTGCTGGACAAGTCTGCCGTACAACAAAAAGTCCTATCCCAAATGACTTACAAGCTGAACAGAAGAAAAAGACGACAGGTTGGGAGTGCCAAAAAAAGTGAGGATGCACTTCTAGGCAGAGCAACAGGGAGCGATCCACATCTGCCAACTGCTGAATTCCCCGTAGCAAAGATTTCCCCTTAGCAGCTGTATCCAAAATGTTTTTTTTAATCAATCCTTGTTGTTTTTCCCCTTCCTCTCATGCAATCGTTAAGATTTGTCTTGCTTTCTCCCCCCTCAGTTTTCTCTCATGCTTTTCTGATGTTTAATATTGTGATTGTTTCCCTTTATCTCTTCATCCCCTATTACATTTTTCTCCAGGACTTTCTGAATACACAGATCGCAGGTGCTTAAACTACAGAAGTGGCCGGATGAAAAGGCCAGCTCCAACCACTAATTCCCTGGAGCCTGGTGTAACCTGAGTCCCGAGCACAGATTCTGGATAACAGATCTTTTGGGGTGGTGCTGCCGGACTTGAGCAGAGCCCGGTTAAGCACAGCGAGCCCTTAAGCTGACCCGTGAGTGAAACAGCAGTGCACGCACTGCATAATGCTTACATTAATAGATGGAGATATGAATATCCAGACTAGTGTTTACTAAACCCCTGAAAGTCTACCGAGACTGTATTTTGCAGTATCGGGCCGTTCCAAGCAAAATCAGAGAATACCAGTAATACTGGGAGTGAGGCAGTTCTCCTGCCCAGTTTTGCAGGTTCATGACATTTAAAGCATTCAGGCTCTCAGATGCTGGTCCAAACCTTATGGTGCAGTCGCTCCAGGGTGTGTTTCCAAGTATTCAGGCAAGATTTTTCAGAAGGTCAGGATATACAGTGAGGGCTGGATTTAGGAAAAAGCTCGAAACTGTGTTTGGGCAGTCGGATAAACCTAAGCAGCTCCTTTCAGGATGTACCAGATGCAGAACTGGGTGCTCCACCATCTGAAAAAGGTAAAAAGGTACTGATCTGGCCAGGCTTTGAGCTACTGCAGGATTATGGCTCCCAAAATACTGTCCCAACAAGTGCAATGCTGACCTGAGAGATGCAGCTAGGTATGGGAAATCTGTGTTTCTACACCAGAAGGAACAGATGGATATTAAACAAGCAGACTTCCCTGAACATGTGTAACTGATAATTTTCTAAACAAATGTTTCAGGTAGAAAGTCTACAAACAGAGCTTTTATTTACTTATTTTAAGCTCAGGAGAGTGGTCTCTGTGCATCAGTGTGCTGCTGGCTAGGCTCAGGGACCGGTGTATCAGGTTTCTGCCTACATTATTTGCACATGGGGGAGGAAAAGCCCTTCCTCCTGTGACACAGCAGCAGCCCCGAAGAGGCCAGGGCTGGATTTTCAGCTGCCTGAGTCCTGCACATTGGAACAGATGTTCAGAAGCCAGATTTTCAGTTTTTCACTCAGATTGCTAAGGAAAGGCACCTTCGCTTTTGATCCTTGCGAGCCAGTTCTTCTGCACCCCTTGGCATTTCGGTATTCCCTTCAAGATCTAGGGCCTTAATTTGGTGTCTGAACTTTCTTTGTGGCTGACTTTGATGTCAGCATTCACTTTTCTCATTCACTGTTCTGTGTGTCTGGGCATCTGATGAATCACTGACTCTTCCCCAGCATCTATTATTGCTGTCATTTGTCACCTGAAACAATTGTTTTATACGTCCACATATTGAGTGTCGCATCCTGTCAACTGACCTCAGCTCTTTGACTGTTCTTGACTTCTTTCCATCATGTGGGAGACTGGTGCAAGTTCACATCCACGACAACTGAACTATATTTAGGAACCTGATGATGCTTTATTTTGAAGCCCTTTGACTCACTCCCTTGTTACATTCCCTGTTATTGTTGAGGTTTCTCATGCACGTCGTCCCCATCCAGCTTGTGCTGTTGTCCTTGATCAACCTCGCATTTCTGGTAACCTCTGGGACATGTCTCTTTGGGACTGCTTGAAATTGTCCCGTTTCATAACGGACCTCAGCTGGCTGAGCCTGGTGGTATTTCTGAACCCAGACTCAAACCACTCTGTCTTCTACCACATGCTTGCTTCCTACTGTGCTTAGTTTTTTGACAATTATATCCATCCTAGCCTTTCTCGGTCACCTTTTCAGCAGGATTCAACCCTGATTTTTATGTTCTTTTACCTTGTTTCATGTATTCTACCTCAATTTCCCCAAGCCTTGCTCTTTCTTATCGTCACTAAGTGACTGAGGCCACCAGTCCTTGCTCAAGAAACAGCTCAGGTTCAAATTATTTTTTTTCCTTAATTTTGGCTGATGCTTAGCACGTTTCAGTGCAATGTGGTTGTCACAAACAGTATTATTTGGAAAACGAACCAAACGTTGAAAGAGCTTTGTCTGTTTCTGCTAGGTACCTCCTATACGGGAACTGAAGTTTCCATCCTTACCTGGGTGCTGCAGCAAGGTAGCCATGCATCGGTGGGAAACGTTGGTCAAAAACTTCAACAATCACATCCCAGCACTTAGATGTTTGACCACTATCTTCTCTTTGAGTGCAGGGGCACCTTCCACTAGGAGGTTATATTTTTCTGCCCGCAAAAACTTTGCGGTACTGAGGGCACTGCTAAAATGCTTTTATATAGGACATCTTGTTCCGCACGGGTGCTATACCAACCGAGCAAGAATATAGTGGTGGCCACGTATCAAGTACATTGCATTTAAGATTGCAAGCCGTGGCACAAGGATATTCCCAATGCCTGTTCCAGCTTTCAAAACTGGCTAACATGGAAAGGATTTTACATCTGTTCCTGGATTAGGAGCTCTGTCGTGCAGGCCACTTGACTTCTTAAATTTGTTGAAGCATTTATCACCTAGTAGGTGAAAAGATAAGAGTACAAGTCCCAAGTAGGTGAAGAGATAAGAGTACGAGTCCCATCTCTGTTGTTACTTGGCTGAAGTGGCATTCTGCCAAATACCTCTAAGAAATTCTTCTCTTTTGCATTCAAGCCACGCGCTTTCTGTCTCAATCATGCAAGGGGTGACCACATGGAAGTTGAGAAAATGGGGTTCTGTGTTTTGGACAACGGGCAGTTAGCTAAAGTGAAAAGATCTGAGTCAGAGCTGATGATATTCTGCCGACCGAGGGAAAAACTGATCCTCCAGCAACATGTCACACGATTTTCTTCTTCCAGCAACGTGAGAGCCAGAGAAGTTCTGGCTGCTTCTGTATGAGAACGCTTCACTTGGATAATGAACAAGTTCCTGTATAAAAAGCATATTTACTTTTGACAGTGTTCTCCTAAAACCGATTTATGAAGACTACATCATCACTTCTACCCAGAACGACAGAACAACCCAGCTCTTCAGAGCCTCAGTTTTAGGGATGATGACCTGGCGCTGGAGGTGCACAGTCCTTCGTTCCCATGCAAACCTGCAGTCTTTCTATGTGGTCTCTGAAAACGAGAGGAGGCAGCCGGGGCTGATGTCCTCGGAGCCCCTGGTGAATGCGGAGCCATCGGCTTGTGCCAAGTCCCGGGGTAAATAAAACTGAACCACCCCTCCTGCTAAGCCATGCATCAAGTAAACCGCCTGGGAATGGGATCAGTGGCTCGCTTCAAATGCAAATCACCGTTCGTCCCTGGTGGAGGCACGGATTCACGTGCGCACACCACCATTCTTCCAGCCCTGAAAGCCAGACAAGTCTTAAATGGGTAATAAAGTACCTAATTGGACTTGACCCCCTACCGAAATGGGCCTGCATGTAAGTGACTCTGTGGACGTGTGTGTTTTGCCCTTCTTGGCCAAATTCTCGCCTCTGGTGCCTGCTGTTGTCTGGATGGTGCGGGTCTGTCCGTCACGGTCTGCTGCATCTTGGCTGGCTTCCACCTGGCAGCGTTTGGGCTAAGCCCTTCAAACAAAATAGCCCCTCTGTATGGTCTGCCTTGCTTTCTCTGAGGTTGGGAGCAGCCAAAAAGGACCCTGGGATCACGGAGCTCTGCACCGCTGCCCACCGTGTGTCCTGAGCGGGGATTTATCGCGTCCCAGTGCTCTGCACCCAGCGCCGTCCTTGTCATGAGACCGAGGTGTTTCAAGCTTCAGCAAATCTCACGGCTCTGGATGGTTCAGAAAAGACTTTGCTTGATAGATCTAGGCAGAGGAAACAGTCGGATCGGGGAAGATGTCAGACTTTTAAGACAGGAATCCCTGAGCGTGCCCAACTTCTGTCTGTCTTCCAAAACCTGGAGAGGTTTGGGGAAAACTCCTGGCAAATGAGCTCCTCCCGATATACGTTAATGAATGCCGTGGGGAGGTCTCAAAGAAAAACAGCACGTCTCAGTCCCTCCAGATGAAAGCCTTAAGCTGTTCAAGCTCTGCAGACCCTGACGGAGCAGACCCCCTAAGCAGGCAGAAGCCTGGTTGTTGGCAGAGTAGCACGAAGACGCACGTGCCTCATGCACGGCATTTCTCCCCCCAGCTCTGCAGCAAATCAGGGTGGTGCTGAGCCTTCGGTTGACCCGGTCCTTCCAGCTGAAAGGTTTTCTGTATTTTTTTTAAAAAGGCTTTAGGGTTTCAGGATTTTTGTGTGTTATTTAAGGAGGTCGTTCTCTTAAGGCCGTGCTTGCTGACAGACCTTGAGTCCTTGAGACTGCCTGGAGGATGTAGGAAGGAGGCAGCTTCCCCATGAGGTTATTTGACCTGTGTGGCCCATGTAGGTTTTTAGCAGGAGCTCTTGATGGGTTTTGTGACCTGGCTGATTTGCCTTATTTTTTTTTCCTGTGCCTTTATTTCTCTTCACACGTTTCATATTGCTGCTTTATGCAATATGATCCCTGGGGAGCGTTGTTATTCAGCGGATACCTGCACAGCACCTGGCAAAATGGGATTTTGCTCAATTTTGAGGCCTCCAAGATCTATTATCTTTCCCTCACCAATTAAGTACCCTGTAATACTCTGTTTTATTATGCGAGGTGAACTACAGCCTTCTCTTTATCTTCTCTTGATGCTGAGCAGCAGGAATAGCCAGGAATAAAGAAAAACAGGGGGAAAACAAATAGGCCCTGCCAGAGCCAAATGGGCTTCATACGGAGTTCATTTGTATTTTGCTGTTGCACACATTGCAGTGATTTTTTTGCCATCCTTTAATTCCTCTCTCTCCCAACCAGCGCAGGCTTGCAGGGATGCAGCTGAATGTGGAATTAGACCCGTGGTCCATAAACACTTCAGCTAAGATTAAAGGTACTCCATAAACGCTGAGTGTGTTTTTTGTAAGGTGTTTCCAGATGAGAGAGAACTGGATTATCCTTCAGCCCAGTCAAGAAAAACACCGTGTTGCAGAACCATGCTCTGGAAACCTGGCATGAAAAAAATGGTTTATGAGAAACAAAGAAAAATGTACATTATCTTGTTCTCCTTGGTAGCAAATAAGACTCAGATGCTGTAACATCTGATAATTTTTTTGTAATTTCTTCTCTCTCTTACCACATAGCAGTGGAGATTTTACTAGTTAGGTCCTTGTTTGCTCTTCCCCTGTTTTAAATATGGAAAAAAGTATCTTGTCTTTGCTCCCAGTCCCAGTCCACTGCTTTTGTTGTGAGCTCACCATGCTTGCAGACGACAAGTAACGAGACGACAGCAGTGTGCAAACTGGCTAAGGAATCAGAAAAAATGTTGTTCTTGTGACACTTAAGAGGATTTTTATCATGACGTGAGGCAGAGCAAAGATCGGGGATTTTACTTGCTGAGGATTTCAGGTGCGTAAGAGGTGCTGGGTCATTGCTCACCAAGGGCTTAGCATGGAATATTCCTTAAAACCTAGCTGTGCTGGCCAGACTGGCCTGGCAAAACACTCTGTGATGTAAATCAGCTAAAACATATGTACCTGGAGAGAGGCAATTGTTTAAAGATGAACCAGCAGGACAATTCATGGGAAGTTTGGCATATGGTGCTGTCAGCGTGCTCTTAAATGCTGAGCTCCCCACTGCCAAGTGGCAGATTTTTGTCAAAACAGTCCTATTTCACTACCCGGGGAAATTACGGCTTCGGTTGATAAAGGCAATATATCGATGTAAGATGCTTTGACGTTGGAAAGGCTTCTTTGTACTCTGTGAAAACTGATGAAGATTTCAGTACTGTCCCCCACGTCCGTAAAAAAGATTAAGTGGGCTGCGATTGGGGTGATTTGGAGGAACCTAGGATAAACTCCAAAAGACCAGGTATTGCATCCTCATCTCAGGTATTTAAGTCGGATCTAAACCTTTGGTGTCTGAAGAGCAGACTGTGGTGGTTTTCTTTTTGTTGTTGTGGTTGGTTGGATGGTTGGTGTTGTTTTTTTTTTAAGGAAAACAAGATAAAGAACTCAATGTAGAAACTCTGGAGGAGTTACCAGGGATAATCATTTTTACTGTTGTGTATAGTGATAGCCAGACCAATGTTTCAGCTCCACAAACCTGATATAATACTACGGGATGTTGACAATTTAGGCAAGGTTCATGAGAGTAAACAGAAGTCGAGTTGGGCTGAGACAATGGAAAAGGGTTGGGGAAGAAGTTGAATTCTGCTGTGTTTGAAGAGCTTGTCTACTTATTGGATCGGCAAGATGATTACGTGGTGACTTCACTGTGTAAATGACTACTTTCACAGGAGAAAGTCCTAATTAGTAAATACTATTTTAACCTAGGAAAAAGGGACACACACTTACCACTGACGGCTGAGTTGCATAGAGTAAAAGGAAAGTCATCAGGTGTTTAACTCCTTGGCACAGCTAACCACAGGAAATGATACTCTTTATTTCTTTATGGGGGTCAGTCAGCGTGAATACTTTCCTGATATATGCATTCTTGAGCTGCGGGGCTGAAGTGGATGGAACCGTATTGCCCGTGATCCAGTCGGGATCGGGTGGGTTTATCATCACGCAAGCAAAAGCTTGACCACAGAGAGCAAACTGTTCTTAACTTTAAATGCAGAGAAAGAAAATATAAACCTTTGTCTTATCATATTTTTCAAAGCAAACAAACAATAAGTTATTTAGCAAGGAAAAAATCAGCTCTGATTGGGAAAGGGTGCCTTTCATACCTGTGAAGCTGTATTTCTGCGTTCACCGGATAAGCAGCTTTCAGGGCATGGAAGTGGGAATATTGTGTCTTCAGTACATAATAACAGGAACATTTTTTTCAGAAACAAGTCCCAAAATGCTACTGTGGCCTTGAGGCATTGGGTTAAAAATATATATATATATTAGTTCTGCTGAAGTAACCTCTTCCATTTGGCTTCATGTAAAAGATACCTTGGGTTTTATTGCAACAGCCCATGAGCAAAAATCGCTCACTTAGGCATGTTAATGCACATCCTTCGTATTTACTAGGTATAAATGGAGTGCTTTGAAAAACTTTCTTTTTTTTTTTAGGAAGATATTTTGAGTACTACTAAATGAGGTCCTATTTTCCATCACTGACCATGCTGGGAGTTGGATCTATTTATTAATAATAATTGCTCTTCTCTTGAAATCTACAGCAGGTCCTTCTCAGGTTTTCCGATTTTGCATAGCATGTAATTGCTGTTGATTTATGTTTGATAGTACTTCTGAGAGGAAACCTGTGATGGGCTTGGTACACTGGGCTGCTTTGCTTTGAGTGATCAAGCGATTATAATGAAGTTTCTCTCCTTCCTCATGTCCAACAAAACTTTTCCATCTCCTACAAGTGCCTCTCCCCCTTCTAACATGCCAGTGGCTGAAAATGCAAAGCCCATGCAGCCATATGCTCCGAAACTAATCCCCAAGTGTGTCTTTTTATTCTTCCAGCCTGATTTCCATACCTACCAGTGAGGTCTAAGGGCTCTGGGAAGCCTCCTTGATACTTCTCGTGGTCACACATCATGGGCGGGTCGACATTTGTGACCCTTGCTATGCAAAGGGAAACCTTTGCTCTTCTTGAAGCTGGCTCCTTGCTCCTGCCAGGAGTTACCCAGCATGTTGGTGGTCTAAACACACACTTTGTATGGGTGGGATAAATCCCAAGTGCACCTTAAATGAGGGGGGCAAAAAGAAGGAGGGTGAACAAGTCAATAGTTTTGTGTCAAAATAAATGCATTACAATATACTAAGACGAGTTTTAGTGAAGACCAACCTCAACAGAACCAAAAAAAGGGCAAACAAGCAATAATAGGTGTCTCTTGAAATAATTGTTAGCTGTTTGGGAAGCTCCCCTGGGTTTATATTCTGTCACGTAGACAGAGATCCCCAGCTGGGAGCAGAACCCCTTCGTGGTGGGAGGCCTTCCCTGCCTCATGAGGCCCTTGGCACTCAAAGCACCTTTTTAATAACCTGAACTTACCAATTTTCACACCAAAGGCGCCTAGGGCTTACAGCAGTTTGAGGTCTGATCCAGTGTCCTCTCAGTATGCTTGGGCCAGCTTTGCTTGAAGGTGTGAGGAAGAGGAGGTTGGGGAGGATTGACAAGAAGCCCAGACCCTGTGCAGCAGGTGAGTGTAGACTTGAGAAGAGTGTTTTATTTTTACCTACAGATCTAGAAATTGGTGCTCGTAGACTAAAACTCCTGTGTATGTAGAAACTCCTGTGCAAAACCTGTGTTTCTTGTCTCTTCAAGAGTGAAAACATCAACCACAAAGTCCATAAAATGCCGAGTCCTGGTGGGAGTGTGCTTGCAAACATGCCGGAGAACTGGTCTGGGACCTCAGATTTAGGTACGGCACGGTCTCCTCTGCTTTAGGAGAGGGCTTCTGTGCAGGGAGCATTGCCATCTTAGGTCTGTTTTCTGGATGATTGAAGAATAAGGGACATGAGAGCAGCAGATGAGTATAAAACAGGGTCAGCCAAGGCCCCTCATCAAGAGACAGGGGTCCCATCCTCCAGTTACTGGGTTTATCTCTTGAAGACAGCACTTAAGCCAGCTCTTCTCCCACCTGCAAACCTGTTCTCTTGGCATCTGAACACCTTAAAAGTACAGCCATAAAAAAAAAATTCAGATGTGTAATCTTAAGACCCTAAACTGGGCCATAAAAAGCCAATACAGTCAAAACTAGATGTGTTGTCACAGAGAAAAGTGTTTTATCGGTGGTCTTTCTGCACAAAGCTCTTCTTTCAGGCCCTTCTGTGTCTTTTTTTGTGTTTTAGTCGGTCTGGCACCACTTTGGCTTGCGATCTGACAGCAAATGGACCCTTTGGTTTGGCGTGCCCTGACCTGAACGCTCCCAGACTGAAGGCGCTTGGGGAATACGTCCCTCAGCTGTTACCTGAGAGGTCTGGTCGTGGATGAGTGGAGTTGGCTTTACTTCTGTAACTGATGCGAGGTTGCCCTGGAGCTCTACAGGATTAATGAGGGACCTCCACAGAAATGCCGTCCTCCTGGTGTGTTCCCTTGAGGGTGCAAAGAAGATGCTGGGGACAAGCCTCTACCCGGAGGCAGGGAATTGAGACATCAATTCCCAACATCAGGAACTGTTTCTCCTGCAGGTAGGAGCTCTGATAACGTCCTACAGTGGAAAAGGCTGTAGCTGCCAAATAAGCTTGGCTTTTCTTTTCTTCTTTGGTCAACGTTGGTCTTTGACATCGTGTGTGGGACTCAGACGGGTTGGGTCTTCCTGTTTATTCTAACCTGTGCTTGCACACAGCTGCGTACGGGATTGCCACACGGATAACTGGGGGCACACTTGGCATGTCCTAAGATGTCCCTTGGTAACCTTCACGTGGCTCTGCAACACTGTCCTGTGTTTGCTGTGCATCTGCCATACAAATCAAAGAGGGAAACCACGAGCTCGAGATGCAGCCAGCATAAATGTTTGTCTTTAAGCAGATTTTACCCTTGAAAATCACCTTCAGCCAGGCTGGGTTGCTGGTGACATTGATCGTTTCCCACCTCCTAAGCTTCAATAAGCAGCTGAAGTCCAAACCTGAAGCGGTTTCACCTGTAGTTGGGGCCTGTAGGTGCAGTGAAAATGAGGTTATGGTCGTGGAGGAGTTTGCGGGGTCAAGGCCCGAATAATTGGGTAGGTTTCAAGCATCCTGTAGGAACAGAGACAAGCGACCTCAGAGTCTGGTTTCGGCAGCTTGCTGAGGGGTTTGGAGTATATTTGGTATGTCTGGGCTAGACTGTGACCTCAAGGTTGTCCACAAGTATCACTGTTGATGACCAACCTTGGATCTACTTCTGCTGTTACAACCAGAGCCCCTTCTTGTGGTCAGCCAGCCAGTCAAAATATTCTATCTGCGATTGCTTCAGCGTAATCTCCGGGGGCTCTGGAGAGTCACCAGGAGTCCAGAAACCAGGAGGGAGATGCTTGGCGTGCGTTTTGCAATAGGTCAGCCCTAATTGCAACGACCAGGGAGGCCATCTGCAGCCTAACGGGCACTGGGAGCTTTTCCTTGGCTTCTGTGACCTCCCACAGACCTTTCCGCTGTGGGGTGGAGGACCCGTTCCGAGCACAGTTCACCCAAACAGCTCCTAAAATCTGCAACCTGCTGTGCCCCACCTTAAAAACTTTTTTCTTTTTTTTTTCCCCAAAAAAAGCAGGATGGAAAAGCTGTGTTAATATGTGCCCAAGCCCAGTCTGCATCCTTTGCTTTGTTTCTCGGAGCTTTGGGATGGGATGTTAGGGGCAGAGCGGTCTGGGCAACCTGGCACAAAGAGCATCCTGGCTTGTCAGAGCAACAAAACGCTGCTGAAGCTGCTTAGGGAGGTGGAATTAGAAAAGCAGATTTCACTTTTTTTTTTTTTTTAATAAAGCTTTTTCATGAAAGTCAAAAGCTGATTCAGCAAAACGGGAGGAAAACAACGCAGCAGGAATTTGAGAAACAGTTTCTGTTTGTCAGCCAG
The DNA here is from genome assembly GCF_964211835.1 of Anser anser. NCBI lineage: Eukaryota > Metazoa > Chordata > Aves > Anseriformes > Anatidae > Anser > Anser anser. The sequence continues at coordinate 14,666,730 of NC_139731.1, read as the reverse complement.
GGGCTAGAACAATGTGCAGCTTTGTTCAGAGCGCAGATTATGCGGGAATAAAATAATAAATAAAAGGGCTGCTGAATGGAGCTGACATACCGTGCCTCCTGAAAGATACTGAATCGAGAGGGATAAATCATCCTCGGTTTACAAGCGAGCAAGCTTGCTCGTGTGCCCGTATCTCAAGGTGTAAATCAGCCCCTGTTCACCCCTGGCGCAGAGCAGATCTTTAAATTCTCCCGTGCGGGTTTGGAGCTGGTGCAAAGCAGGAGCTGCAGGTTGCTTCATCCTGGTTGAAAAACTGAATGGCTGGAGTGAGCAGGGAGCACGGCTCTGCTGTCGTACAACCACTCTCAATCCCCTTGATTGTGGCTGAGGAAGGACCCAGGCCTTGGCTTCAAATTCCCGAATTTACCTTAAATTCAGGTAAGGATACGGTCACCTGCTGGTGGCAGCTCAGGAGCACGTGAAGCACATACAAGATATTGGGGATGGAGCCCATATGGGCCTTTGCTTGGCTCCTATGGCATCGTCAGCAAGGAGGGAGTTGATATTCAGCAGGATTCAGTCTCCTCCAGCCTCACCAGCACCCATAGGGTTACAGCAGGGAGCGGAGGGTGGCCTGACCCCAGAGCAAGCTGCACTCAGGCGCTGTTTAATGACAAACTTTATAAATAAGGACAAACCTCATAAAAACACTTCCCTGACCTTGGCTGCTTTGGTGGGTGGCTCAGGAGATGTAGGGACGCGGGAGCCTGTGTACACGTTGTCCTAAAGCAGTGTCATCAACCAACTTGTCCCAGGTGTTACTGGGGCCATGTATAGGACTTTTTTTTTTTTTGTTGGACGTGATGATGTCGAGGGTCTTTTGCAACCTAAACGACTTCACGAGTCTGCTCTGGGCTGGGAACAACTCATCCTCAGGTGCTTCAAAGCCTGAGGGCTCTTCTACACCTGGCAGTTCCTCTGCTAAGGAGGGGGAGAGGACTCAGGATCTTCCAGGAGTTGCGTTTAGGAACGCGAGCGTGTGGGAAGAAGATGAGGAGGGGCTCAGGTTGTCGGCTGAGCACAGGCTCGCTATTTCTCCCCATATAGGTGTAAGGGGCTGCTGCTTTAAAGCTCGGCGCAAAAAGCAGCGAGGAAACAAACCGGTATGGACCTACTGGGGGGAGGCAGAAGCTGTGGGTGGGATTTAGTGGGAAATCAGGTGGGTTTGGGGAGGCGGTGAGGACCTGCGTGTCCCCCACGGAGCTGAGTGCCCCCAGGGAAGTAGTGGGGAGGAGCAGTGGGATCAGCAAAACTCAGGCTCGTCCAGAGGGGACCTGAACCCTCTCCTCCCCCAGATGCCTGGCAGCAGGAGGAGCAGCTGCAGGAACACAGATGTGGGTTGCCTCTCCAGATAAGAGGAGTTTAATTAGGCAGAATTAACTAAAATGGCTGTCTTTTTATGGTTTTTTTTAGAAACTAATGATGAACAGCAGAGCTTGGCTTTGTCCCCAGTTGTCTGTACAGGATGAGATGCGAATTAACGTAATCTTCATTAAAATATTTGTGAAGCGCACTATTTTGGTGTAAGTGGAAGAGTGGAAAAAAAATTTCTGGGTTCTTTCTCCTGTCCCATTTATTTCCAGTATTGGAAATCATTATCTTAAGGAGATACTGCCTATTTAAATATCACAAACATATTTGATTCCCCCCCACGTGCAAATTGAGTAACTTGTAATGGGATTAGAAGAAAATAGGTACATATATTTCCGTTTTCTTCCTTGCTCATTTGACAGCATTGCACTTAGACCGTCAGGCTCATTGCTTCTCCCACGTAGCTGGCAAGTTTTCCCCGGTCATTTCTCATGGTCTTCCAGTGGGGAAGAGGAAACAACTCCGAGGAGCACTAAAATCCCACAAGAACAGCAGAAGTTATCTGGGCGCCCTGGATGAAATTGAAAAACCTTCTTTTGGCTCCGTCTTGAGAAGATGCATGGGATATAAAGTTCATCGCGTCCTGGTAAGTAGCTGTTGGACAGGATGCAAAATCAGGGTAGGTCAGCACTTTGATGTTGTTAGTGGAGCTGGCTTGGAGGCACTGTGTGGCTTGGACCTCAGACAGGAATTTAGGCCAGTTGCTGAGGATGACGGGAAGAAGAAACAGGAAAAAAATATATATGAAGTTTAATTTTTCTAAACTTACACCTTTTGGAAGTGTGTTCTTCATGCAGGCATCTCGGTACCAGATCAGCTTCTGTCCCCTGCTTGGACCAGCATCTTGCTGTGGGTTAAAACCACCAAAACCCTGCCCAAGGAAAAGCTCTTGTGGCTTTCGGAGGGAACCCAGCTGGGCCCTCCCGTCCCAGCCCTGGGACTCGTGCGTGTCCCATCGAGCAGTGCCCGGGTGGGTGAACTTGAGCAAAAGAGGCTCGTCGGGCTTCTTGAGATGAGGAATTGGCCGCGACCGCGTGCTCAGCGAGGAGGAAGCTTCGCAGACATTACAGGACAGCTAACGTGCCCCTGCTTTTCCAGCTTTGGCTTCACTCGCTGAAATCATTAAAGCGAGCGTGTACAACGTGTAAATGCACCGCTTCTTGTCTGAGGAAAGGTATTATGCCATAACAGCCGTCAGAGTCCTTCTCTACCTTTTCATTTTCAGTTCCTTTTACTTCCTGGCATTTTATATGGGATCGGGGTCGTAGACCCTATTAGACCGGGCTGAATGAGCAGAAGAAAGCTTCAGTAAGCAAAAAATCTACCCCTCCAAGTGTTTTTCTGTGCATAAAAACTGCTTGACGTTATGCTTAGCGATGCAGGTTAGTTCCTTTGGGACTTTTCTGCTACGGATTCACGTTCCTCGACAATAAAGTCAACGCTGATGAACTCTATTTAAGGAAAACCAAGTTTTCTGAATAACCTTACTCATCTGTAAGCCAGCCAGATCGATGGCTCTGAAATTTAGAGGGAAATTGAAGCATTATTACCCAACCGATGTTTTGAGATCCATGGCTGGAAATTCCCTCCGTTGTGCTGGGTGAATAATGCACAATCCATCCTTCCATGGGGGTTTCTTAATGGGTTGTTCAAAGAACCGACAGCTCTGGCTATTTCACAAAGATCTACGGGGGGGGGAATCTTCTTCCCATTAACGTCTGCAGATTTTATGGCACAGGAGGAGGATTGTTTCAGTGTAGCTCCAGCCAAGCCCAAGCGGTCTTTCTCTTGGTAATTTGGTAGGAAACATCTGCTTTCAACCAAAAACAGGATAGGGGAAGACATACGGAAAGAAGTAAAGAATCAACCAGATTTGCCTGAAGGTTTCATCCGAGTCTTGTGTCGTTACTTTGTCTGAACTGCTTTGCCTGTTTGCAATAATTAGGACAGCTGGCTAGGAGAAGTGAAACAGCATGCCCCCAAAATCCTTACTTTATTGGTCCCTTTTCCTTGTTTTTCAGCCTTATTACAAGTCAGATCAGAAGGAAGAGACTCTGAATGCTTGCATTTTGGCCGGGAAGTCAATGAGCTGTATAATTTATGTTGGAATGTCAGCATCCGAGCAGGCATAAAATTACAACTCGTTATCGCTGTCAGAGGAGCGGGGTCTTGGGTTTCTTGGCTGGTCGCGGTCGTCTTTTGGTGAGGTTGCCCCGGGGAAGCTTTACCTGGTGGTGTGGGGCTGCCTGGTTATCTCAGGAAGGGAAGCCAGCAAAGAATGTGCTGTTCTTGTTCCTGAAAGGGCTGCCGGGTCTTTCTCTTCCCCAGCACAGCTGTTGCATCGAATTTATTCTATCCCAACTCTCGTAGCTTGGGAACTGCCTGGGGGAGGCAGCCGGCACCTCCTGAGCCCCGTTACGCGGGGAAATGGTGGAGAAGCAACCCGCAGGCGGGCTTTCCCTTCAACTCACCTTAAAAAGCAAAGATGCTCGGGTGTTTCTGGGGGAACAGTGCCCGAAGGTGGCTGCTCGCTGGAGCTGGGGCGGTGCGGTGGGACGGGGAAGGTTGTAAAGCATTCCCGGTGCGGGGCGCGTTGTTCCTCCGGAGACGCAGGCTGACCTTCGGGGGAACCCGGCTGGCGGGGCTGAATGGAGGGGCTGTGACAAAGCAATCCCAAAAAGAAAAACGGGGGGAGGGGGAGCTACGTCGAGCACGGCCCCCAGCCCTGTGCTGGGCTCAGGCCTCAGCCCTGCCTGGCATATGGGGTCTGCCCGCTGGGCCCACCCCAAGTTTATTAGAGAGTTTGGAAATATGGACTTCCTCTTTGCTTTTCTTGTTATTTTTTTTTTAATTTAATTAGTGCACAATGAAGCTTGTAACTGGGGAAACTTGTCCAGGCCCCGTGCTTCTCTGACCCAGCTGGGAGAGCATCACTCGCAGGAGCGCTGGGACGGCAGTGCCTGCTGCAGGAAGGGATCTCACAGCAAAGCAAACTGCTGCGCATTTGAGTAACATCTGGTCCTGGTAGCTCCAACTCCTTTTGCACACACAAACCCATTAGGAAAAGCTCCATACCTGGGATGCAGAATGTTTTTGGGGCCCACGGACCGGGTACATCATTCCCACTGCTCTCCTGAATCTAGGAAGCTGCAGTTTTTCCTTGCAGCTAGCCTAGTCCTTGCTTTACTTCTCCTAGGAAAAGGTTAACCCAGTAATTTCATGTAAATCTCCCCCAGCTTGGGGCTATTTACTTTGTTTGCAAAGTCCTGCTGCTGCTGGGTTTGCACCCCTGGCTTGTGTTAGGGTTAGGCAGAGCACAATGAGGGGTTTCCTTACACATGATGGGGTGGCTGCTGCTGGTGGGAGAAAAGCTGGGAAAATGGAGGTTGTGATCAGTTTTCTTCAGTGTGCTCATCAATAGGCTAACCAGTGAAGTCAGGCAATGATTTTACAAGGGCAGCCATAAACTGCATCCACCTGGCTGCTGGCCTCAGTGACTTGCTGGAGGCAGGAGACAAGAAAACGCAGCCACAGCCTGTTGTTGGGAGAAGCCTGGGATCGATTAATAGTGAGACGTCCACCATTTTCACAAAGCTCTTTATTTTTTTTTGTCTTAAGGCTTATAAAAAGTGTTACTCAAAACCAAAAATCTTTAAAACTTTACATATGTACAGTACAAGAAATAAATAACGTTTTTTTAAGTCGTACAAAAACCACAATATACAAACAGGGCTTTGAAACCACTGTAAGGATGGCACGGTGACAAGCCTTAGCTACTTACCAAAGGCTTCAATTATTGAAGCCTTTGCATAAAACCATGGAAAAAGAAAGATCTCCAAATGTGCTTGCTTTGGTCGGATTGAAGCTCTACAAAGAACTCTGAGAACTGCGGGCCTCAAAGGGCTTGCTCGGTCTTCAGAACTCAGTGCACCATGTGGCAACACCCTTTTACGACTGCCTTTCTGCACGCCGATCGTTCAAGAGTTGTTACGCCGAGTCTCCTCCCGAAAATTAAAAACAATAAATAAATAGTTCGCCTCTGATGAGGTCCGCTCTGCTGTAGCAAACAGGACGGCCGCGGTCTGTCCAACTCAGAGCAAAGCCCAGCTCATCTGGCACCTGGGAATCCAACCGGGGCGTTGTGGCAATGAAGACAGGCTGTTGTCTGTTTGGCTCAGTTAAGTGCTTCGCATATAAAAAAAATCAGGTCTTAATTACGAAACGAGGTCTTAATTACACACTGGAACTACAGCAGCAATGGAGCAGGGGCGAAAGCGGTCTCAGTAGTTACAAGGAGTGGTGCAGAGCTCTCCTGAAAGGCTACAGTTCGTTACCTTCCTCCTCTGCTACGGTCGGTAGAAGGGCAGCTGCCGTTTGCCTCCTGCGAGGAGATTAACACACGGGACCTCAAAGCCTTGCTGGGGAGCGGCTACCGGCACCATCAGCTGCCGTCTTCCTCGTGTTTAGCCCTGGCTACAGGGAGAGGACGGAGCGCTGCCTTCATACGAGGTGACGGGTACGGGTCTCACCGTCAGCCAGACACAGAACGGATTTTCGAGACACGGGACAAGGCGAAGTCACGGGACAAGGCGAAGTGGCGTCGTGCTTATTCCCCCCCCCCCCAAAGACCTCCACGCACTTGGTGTGCGCTGGTCTCATCTCCCCCCAGCGCTACAGGATTGGCAGCAACGCCTACGCTAGACGCTAATTTGTTCTTGGCAGCTCTGTTACCGGCAGCCTGATGAGCTGTTAGCACGGTTATCTTCTCAGCTCCCCTGGCAGGCAGGCCAGAAGATCATCGCTGAGGTCTAGCTCTCCAAAGATCTCATCTGTAGCTCTGGTTAGTGGGAGCAGGCAGGAAAACGCAGCGTCAAGGTAAGGCTGAATGCATAAGCCAGGCTCCCCGGGGAAGGGAGGATGTAGTTCTAGTTACTCTAGGTGTAGGACCACAGTCCATCAATTTCTCCTCAGTTTCCTGCCTCCGATTCAAGAGGTATTGTCTTGAAAAGCTATTTGCTTTAAGTGCTACCAAGCCAGGTTTTTGCCAGAGCATCTTTCCGCTGTTGTGATCCTCGTGCATCTAGGGCACTCCGTTGTAAGTCTTCAGGAAAGTCTTCAGAGCAAGTTTGAGACAGATCTGGGAAGAGCAGAAAGAGGGAAAAAAATGAAATGCAGAGGCTAAGAAAAATAGCAAAGAATTCCTGAGAAATTCTGGGACATCGAGAACATGTTTAAATGGAGGGCTGGTATTTGATTTTTGTCAAAAGAAATAAATAAATCTCTCTGCCCAGTAGCTATTCAGTGGGAATCTGAAGCAGATATTATGCACACAAGGAGGCTGCAAACAAAATTTACAGGTCTCGACTCCAGACTCTGCCTGTTCAGAGCCACTTGGGGTGGACAGATGTTTACAGGCTGAACCTCCATGCAGGGAATTACAGACTCCCAGCGACTTGGCAGGAACGGACAGCTGAAGAGCAAGTAATTGCTCATGATTTCAAGAGAACTTCCTGGAAACCACAGTGCTTTGGAGCTCAGATCTGCCCCTCTGCCCCGTGCAAAACTCCTCGAGCAAGCAGGAAGAGCACATCTGCCAGCAATTCTCTTTTATGGGGGTTACCGAGAAGCATATCAAGGCAGCCTTTTATTGTACCTGCAGGAGCATTCGCTTAGATCTTTCCAGGCTTGCGGCAGAGCAACAAGTTCTCGCACAGGGTTTTCATTCACAGAATTGTTTGCTACTGTACGTACAGCCTGCTAGCTTCTGCCAAACCTGAAAGGGTGCCAGCTCGTGCTTCTCAGCTGACCTCTGCCGCCCAAGGAGGTTGTGCAAAGCGCTTGCTTCCACAGGGATTTGCTAGCCCTAACAAGCACTTTGTCTCCAGATTAGAAGGGGCAGAGCTCTACGCTCAAAAACTGAAATTTAATAGAGGCCGAGAGGCTGGGCTTCCTCTGCAGGAGACCACCGTTTAGTCAAGTGAAGGTGAATTCATTCAGAAACATGACTTGAGGCACTCTGAAGCGATCGAGCTGTCACTGCTGAGGCTGGCTTACTGGAAGGCGTGCTCTGAGGACTGATCCTGGGTGCCTGGAAAGCCCCGCAGAGGTTAAGCGGGACTGGCATGCTGCGGTGACGGGTGAGCTGGCACACGCCTGAACCAGAACAGATTAGCAGAGCTGGAGATGAAGCAGCAGGAGCCAGTACTGTAACCCCACGACAAGTCCTCAGCTGCGCGTTGCTCATGTGCGGAGCCCAAACCGAAGCAAGAGGTTTCTTTGCAGCTCGAGGTCTTCCGTCAGGCTGAGGTAATGTTTGGGACAATCCCCTCCCACCCCTAGCTTTCCTCTCCTGTTTTACAGGGTAGTAGCATTTAATAGGTGCACCTAATTAGCTCTCCACGACTGCAAGGATCTTGGTAGATGCTAAAAACGAGGTAAATGAGTAAAAGTGGCGATAATATCAGCTGGCTTGTGATTGTTGAGGCACATATCAAAGTCTAGCACCTGGGAATCTTAGGCTGGGATTCCAGTTTTTGAAAGAAAAGCAGGTTTCAAGAGTCTAAAAGAGAAATATTGGCTCCACTCATCCCAGCATAGCCCCACGCATCAGACAGGATTTCTCCTAGCTGGTTTTCCCTACCTTTTTTTCCAATCATCTGCGCACTTCACAAACCAGAGCTCTTTACCAGGAGATATTCTGGTCAGCTGGGAGTCCTCTACGCAGAAAGCAAACCTAGGAGGAAGAATGAGAAGTCAAGAGAAGGTACCTATTGTCTCCATGGTCAAAAACCCAAGATGTAATATGGATTGCAGGTAATTCTAGGGCAAGTTGTTTGGTTTGACATCTTCCCTCTGGAGCATCTTGATACATCGGTACCTCCTCAGACGGAGGACGCAATGTTTCCTTTCCTACTTCCGTATTCTGTTTGTGGATCTTTGCTTTTACTGCCCTTACATTTCGTAGATTGTAGTGCTTAAGAAGCTGATGCTACCATGTAATCAGCTGCAGTTTTAGATTCAGCCTGTTGTGCCAAATTGTCACGTTATGCATGTACAAAGTTGCCATGCCTAGGTTTCAGCTATTTGTTTTTTGGCACCGCATTTTAATCCTTCAGGTATTATCTAAACCATCTTGAAGTAGGCTAACTCGGTCCCCAAAGGCAGGGGAGACTGTTACAGGATCTAAACAAAGGAAAAGAACGTCTCAGAGCTGATCTGCAGTGACTTGTCTTACTCAAAGTCTAGTCTGTGGCCTCATGCTGGCAAGCAACCCACTCTCCTGTACCATTAAGGTGCGTGAGCTGGTAACAAGCAAGATGAGATGTTCAGACTACCAGCTAAGTTCAAAAAAAAACCACTTTTTTTTTTTGCTAGATTCTGAAAATTGCTCCTTTTGACTGACGTTTTGAGGGAGTTGTGTCAGATTGCGCGTTTGCTCTTACCTCTGTTGCGTTTCCCCCGATTTCACGCGTATCCGCCTGATGTGCAGCTCCTGGGAAGCCTTGGCAGGCCGATACCAGTAACTCTTCAGCTCTTTCCACAGATCGTACCAGGACTGGGACGTGCCCTCCCAGGTGAGCTTGATTTTTAAAAGCTCCCCCATGTCCTCTTCAGTATAGACCAGGAAGGTGTTAGTAGCATTTAGGCCAATTTGATCGAGCCTGAAAGGCAAGCAGAGAGTCAACATTTCTCCTTTATGGAAGCATGCCAGATGCTTACTCATCCCATGCAAGAGGTTAAAATGAGCCTCTGCAGCTTATCAAGTGCTCCACATTCACCTGCCTCTGGTTAATTGCTGACTGCACTACAGAAAGTGAGCTTGGGTGGCTGGTTCGATACAACGCATCACGAATTTGGCTCAGCCAGCCTTCCGTAGCTTAAGGGTGAATTCCACGCCTTGGTTCTTCTGGAGAGGCTAAAGGAGGTCAACGCCACCTCCAGAGATACAAGTGCTTTCAGGCTACCCAGATGGTAGAAGGAGAAAGCAAAGTACTTCACCAACGAGCCACAAAACGTAGAGCACTGGGCACAAATTATTTTCTCAGCAATACGTTGCAATGAAGTGGCAGGATGCGAAGTTCCTGAATGGTGAAGTGGGGCTGCTAGGCACAGCTGCAATGCTGGGGTTAGCAGAGGAAAGAGAATAATGCCACCTCGTGTAGTCCCAGTGACCTTGCTGGTTAGGTCAGCTCACTTACATCTCTAAGGAGAGGGGCTCGGAGTCTCCATTGGTGCCATGAAGGGTGACAGAGAAAGTGGGGTCAGCCTCTGCCAAGCTTTTGTAGCTGAAGACGTGCATTTTCATCTGGTAATGGTAGACTGGAGGGAAACAGGGAGAGCATACGCTGAACCAACTTTGCGAGTCGAAAATACTGCTCAGAATTACTCTGTGAAGTAGCGTTGGCTGGCAAAAGCTAGACCCTTTCCTTACTGAGACATTACTGATTAATTAGTGATTATCTTTTTCCAGCTCTTACTGATTACCAAGCTGGCATTTACACAACAGCAGCACATCTGGGGAGGGCTCCCCAAACCTGGAGTGGTCCTGCAAGGTTGTGCGTAAGCCATACAAGAAGGCGGACTGCCCTTATGACCAGAACCCCATTGATTTATAAATGGGGGAAGAAGCACAACAGTGCAGCCAGGTAAGAGCAAAACCAAATCAATCTACTGAATTTAAGGGGCACCCCCCGCTTCCCCACTCCTAGAAAAATCAGACCACGTTCTTTCAAAGCGAGACCGTGTACCTTTGAACGGCATGTCAGCTCTTGTTTTTAAGTACATCTTGCTGTTTCTTTTGTTCCGCGTTCTCCTGGCATTGTAGCCAATGCTGCTGCAGCGGTTCTTCCGGCAGCTCAGGCAGATTCCCTTCTTGAAGCGACTGGAATCAGTACATTGAAACGCGAAGCTTTGTTTATCTTGGTTCACGAGGGAGTCCACAAACAGGTGCACAGACCGCTCGTGCTCACATTTAACAACTTCGCCAAGTGCTAGAGGAGCAGAGTGGCAAGGGATACATTTTGTTTAAGTACTTGTCACCCCGGCAGCTGGTAAGACACAGTGAGCAACACCCTTTTGTAGCCCAGCAGGAGACGAGTGAGGCCAAACTGGCCTTTTTTTTTTGTTGGAAGAGCAGCAATTCAAGAGGTTAGTGCTAGATGCTTGAAGAGGACGGGTCACTTAGAGCTTTACAGAGGATTCCACAGGCAGCACAGGACAGCCATAGGTTATGACGAGGTGTTAGTGAGTAAGCGTTATTCAGAAGTAAAAGCAGGTCTAGTTTCCAAGGGTACAGACAGTTTAGAAGGGGAAAAAAAAAAATCATTTTCTCTGCTCTTGTAAAACCAAATCATCCCCGAGCATCAGCCCAAGTCTATTTGTGAGCAGTCTAGAGGTTAAATAAGTGACGAGAAACTTACTCCCGTAGGCAATTGCTCCTAAGACATCGCTTAATCCACAGCCGGGCTGGAAGTCTCCCCCGTTGGGGTAGATGTCAACGTGGCCTACAGGCATCTGGATCCCAATGCTAACACCCAGCGTTTCCCTCGTGTAGGTATGCAGGACGTCCACAAAGCTGGCATCGTCAGGGGAGAGGCGCTTGCTGGGGTCCACTCCTTCAAACATAGGGCCGGCCGGATCCAAGCCTGGTGTTGGAGACAGCGTGCGAGATGCCAGGTAAGAAATTGGGGTTATTTCACACGGAATCGACAAGCGCCTGATGCCAGGAGCCCTCCCAGCCAGGTGCTACACAGACAGACCCTGCCCTGTTGCAGATACCGCTCCCCAGGAACCCTTCACCATGGGCTCACTGAAGAAACAAACGAAGATATCCCACAGAAGTTTTGGAACGACACAGTCTAGGCTGCTCCATTTACAGCGATTACATCCAACAGCCGTCAGTCTGTGCTAGGTCAGCGACAAAACACTTCAGAGGTGGCAGAAGACTGAAGACCAGAAGAGGTCTAGCACCCCACAGGGACTGTTGGCTGCCAGAGCTGCCTTGGCTACGTTTAGCCTGTTTTCAGCCTGGCCATACGGAGGGACTAATACGGGTTTAAGCAGCAGCCAGGTACTTCTTGCATCTGAGATCCCACGAGGATTTTGGGTCTGTTAACCTCTGAGCCTCACTCACAGCCTTCAGTTGTGCACCTGAGCTATTCCCCAATTTGTTTGGTGCCTTTCCTGCTTTACCAATGCAGACGTTTTTTACTAGGCTCTTAGGAGCTCTCCCTGCCAATGTCAAATTTAAACACTTAAAGCTCTCTTCTGTCACGTCCGAAGTTATTACATACTGAAATCAGTTTCCCTCCGGAGTAAGAAGCACTTTGTCCAAGATGCTGTCAGAACGAGGGGTCGCTTTTCTTTTGACCAAGCGTCCCATGGGACAAAGTGGACCCAGGAGAGCTCACCCTCATTAGTCTGAGCTACGATTACAGAAACAGTAACACTCAAAGGCTTCGGATTTGGATAGCAAGGGCCCGAGCTGGACTCGTTTTTGAACCCACATCGAAATTCGGAAGCGTTCAAGACCAATGGGTCCTCAGATTTTTCAGTGACACCCCCCGCACCTTGATACCTGCAGTCCAAAATTAAGATGCTTTCACGTGTGGCCACGGGTAGCAAGTTAGTCATTTTTGACTACGCAAGCCCAAAACGTTGCCGAGAACACAAGAAATGAGCCTCTTCAGGGAAGCTCAACACCACCGGGAGAGGTAAGAGCGCCTACAAAGCCACTTGCCTGTAATTCTGCCTATCGTCCCGTGGACGTGGTTCCCAGCGAAGCCAGCGACGTGGGCGCCCAGGCTGTACCCGATCAGGTGGACGTTCTCAAGCTTGAAGAGGGGGTTCTCCTGCGAAGGGAAGGGAAATAATCCAAGCTGCTCCGAGCAGCATCTCCCAGGTAAGCACCGCAGCGATTCCTCGCGCAGGGAGGCTACCACGAGGCACTGCTCCACTTCGCCTCGGAGTCGGGCTTACGCCGGCTCCTTCCCCGCTCGTGAGCGTCGGGGCTGGCGTAAACTCAGCTCCCTTGTGCAAGAATGGCTCGCGGAGCGTTACAACAGCGCGCGCGTTACCTGTAACCAGTCGAGCAGCCCGGCTATGCTTTTCCCAACGACCTGCGTGTTGTTCACTGCGTCCGTGTAGAGCTGGTGGGCGAGCGCAAGCCAGTCCACCACCACCACGTTGGCGTCCTTCTCCCTCTCCCGCAGGGCCGCCACCAGGCTGCCCAGCCACGTTTCGAACATGCCGCTCATCTGGGGGGGGGAGAGAGTGGGGTCAGCTTCTGGATCTCGGGACCCAGATTCTGCGCTCTGCGAAGTTCTTCACCCAGGATACGTGCGTCCTGCTGCTCCAGACATACGCTTCTCTGCGAACCCCAGCACATCTCAGCAGCGTGCTAGGGGTGTAAGACGGCCAAGGTTTTGACAGACCCCGGCTGTAATTAGCCACCCTGCCTCTTACGGCGGGAGGGAGAGGCCACCTTATCGCTCGTCCCTCAACGACTTCGGAAAAATCGGATGGATTGCAACACCGTTTTCCAGTCCCGGCGCTGCCCTGCGCATAAGCGGGAGTCCAAAAGTCCTCAAGCGGCCCCGAAAAGGCAGAAGAAGAAAGCTTGGTAGACTTCATCTGCCCTCTGCTGCTTTATTGGAGAGGGAGTAGGAGAAGTCAGGGCCGGGGATACGGAGCTGCACGTGCACCGAGTGCCACCTTTACGGGGTTGGCCCCGTTTTAACGGGGGGGGGGGGGAAAAAAATAGGAAAAAGCCCGCGAGGGCGTTCGCCCCGCGAGGCGTGGAGCCGCAGTGGGGCAGGTGCAGGAGGACCGAGAGACGCGGGAGTGCCTCGAGCACGCCCCGCGCCACGTTACGGGGCTCCTGGGAGGCAGCAGCACCCAGCGGGGTGGCAGCTGTCCCCGGGGTGGGGGGGGCCCTGTCCCTTGTCCTCCGTGGAGGCCGGCCTCCACCACCCCCCCCCCAACCCTACGGGGCTCACCGTCCAGCCGTGGATGATGAAGAAGCTCTTGGCGGTCGCGTTGAAGCCGCACTCCTCCAGGCTCCCCTCCCGCCCGACGGCCAGCGGGCAGCCTTCGTCCTCGGAGGCCGGCGGCGAGCGGAGGCTGAACCTCACCCGCGGCCTCGGCGGCGACGGCTCGGCGACACCTGGAACCGCAGCGACAGGTGAAGGGGACCGCGATGGAGGCCCGGGGGTTGGGGTCTCCACGGGAGGGGGGGAGGCCGGCAGCCCCCTCCCCACGCGTCCTCCCCCCCCCATCCCATCCCCATCCCCACCCGTCCCCGCGTGGGGCCGCGCACCCACCTCGCTCCCGGGCCCCCCCCCTCACGGGGCCGGCGCTCAGCGGGAGGCCGCGGCCGAGGAAGAGGAGGAGGAGGAGGAGGAAGGAGGAGAAGGGGCCGCTCATGGCCGGGCTCGGGGCTGCGGGCTCGGGGTTGAGGCCGTGGCTCGGCGGGCGGCGGGCGCCGCTTTTTTAAGGGGCCGCGCTGTGGGGCGGCGCTTGCCCCCCCCGCCCCCGGCCTCCACCCTGTAGGGCACGCCCCCCCCCCCCCCCCCCCTCCTTCGGGGACGTCACGGGGTGGGCGGGGGCTCGGTGACACGAGTGGGGGGTGACACGCGTGGGGGGGGGGTGACCCCTGTGGGGGGGTGACCCCTATGGGGGGGTGACACGCGTGGGGGGGGGGTGACCCCTGTGGGGGGGTGACCCCTATGGGGGGGTGACACGCGTGGGGTTCCGGAGGTGGGGAGTGGTTGGGTGGGGGGGTGGGGGGGGGCGCAGCACCCATGGGACACGCGTGGGGGGGGGGGGGGGGCCGCGCACGGCGCC